>NC_136065.1:217589462-218921180 GCF_964261635.1 Lissotriton helveticus
CCCTTTCAATGGTCTCTGTGTCACCAGTTCGAGTAATATTCCTCCCAACTGCTCACGTCAGTTTCTGCAACATATAAAATATACGATTAGTCATTCTTTCCTATTTGAATTGGTACTTTTATATGCATGATGTCTGCAGGGCTTTCTTGTTTTACTTCACCCCATATGTGATACCTATATCCACCTTGAGCCTTTCTATTTAGATCTTTTAATCTCTGTTCTTACAGGCATGTGGAGTTGTCAATCCCTGTAAATGCCTCAAGTTACATATGTGTTTATAATCACTTAGTCCATGAGTGTTTGCCTTTCTACCACTCGTGTGGACTAAAGCGTCATTAAATCTCGTGGTTCTTCATGGAGGTGTTGTCAAACAATTTTGACATATATTTAATAAACTTTTTTTCTTCATTTCACGAAAATGGTTCTACAGCCGTGCGGGGTGGTCTTTCTCACTGGTATTTTAATTTGAAGCAACCCTTTCCCACTACTATTTCCTTTTACTTAGGGCACAGGCTGTCACACTTCATCTCCCCTCTAATCCGTCTCATTACATCTACGGTCTTACTGGAGCAGGCTGTGTCCGGGCGTTGTCTCGGCAGCACCCGGCGCTTAAACTTGTGTGCTTATAAATGTTCGTGAGATTGTTGAACGCCGGGTTGCGTTCGTGACTCCACCCCTCTCAGACCTATCATGTGGCCGCCATCTTGTAGGGTGTTAGTAAGACGGTAAAGTGTGTTAAAGTCACTCTATAGTGTGTTATACTGTAGGAATTCTTCACACATTATTGTATTGCCGAATATTCTTTCAATGTGTGTCCTTTCTAAATATAGTAACAGCTTAATCGGTCATGTGGCCAGATATCATGACCAAACGGGAACCACAGTACTACCTGTGTATATCCATTCTTTGAGGGTCTGGGACAATGTTATCCCCGTATTTTTGCACTTATTTACATCCTCATACTATGTCTTCTTGATCACATGTAATTATGCTTATTTTTATTGATTTAGCTTCTGTGGCTATTGATACCGGTCACTGATATGATATTTTTCACGAAGTGCAGCTTTCTCAAGGTTTTTAAAAAAAAAGAGTTTTTAAAAATAAAAACAGCAAGGGTTTTTGTGTACAACACGGTCTGTACTGTGCTCTATAGTATGCTTATTTATGATCAGTCAATACCGTGTATGACATATCATATGTCCTGTACTGCACAATTCCCGACAATCACTGCCATGGAGATGGGTATACTCTGGGTACATGATTGTATGACCGAATTAGGTGTCTACTTTGCCCCATTCAATGTAATCATTCAAACCCACTTGATCTGAACATTCCAGGTATATCCATCGTGCTTCCCTGGTGCTCAATTTCCGTTCAATATTGAACTGGTCTCCTTGTACTTTTTCAAGCACTACCCATCACATTTGTCTCGGGGTGTGTTGCATTGTTTTGTAATGCTGGACTAGTTTAGTAGTTAATTTGCCAGCTCGCAAGGTGCTTAAATGATCTTGGATTCGAATTTTTACCTTGCGTGATGTTAAACCTATGTAATGCAATTCACACGGACCTGTTATTCTGTATATTACGTGTGTGGAATTAAAATTGCTGAATTTGTTTAGGTACCATGTCTGGTTATTCCTCAGAGTTACGGTTTTGGTGGTATTTGTCAGATCACACACCGAACACCCCCCGCAAGGATGATGCCCATTGGGAAGGCTGGACTCTTTGGGTGTTGGTTTGGGACGTGTATGCACCAGTCGGTCGCGAAAACTCGTCGACCGTTTAAACGCAAATCTGGGTTGCGGCATTGTCATATTCTTGGTACTGAGAAGATGCCAGTGGCGTCTAATGATCTGGCGTACCTGGGTTGACAAGGGTCCAAATGTTGTTACCACTGGAATACATTCCGTATTTTCTTTAATTGTCCGTTCCAATAATGCTGTTCGTGGAGTATTTAGTGCCCGTTTCTGGGCTTGGCGGATGATTTTCTTAGGATATTCTCGTTCCCTTAGTTTAACAGCTAATTGTTGTGCCTGTTCCGTGAAGTCTTCCGTAGTTGAACAATTTCTACGATATCTTAAGAATTGGCCTACGGGTAAGTTAGCACGTAGCGCAAGTGGGTGGTAAGATTTGTAGTGCAGCAGTGAGTTCTTGTCAGTGGGCTTTTGATGAACTCCTGTGACAAGTTTATTGTCTATTACATGGATATCGAGATCAAGGTATGTTGCCGATGTTTGGCTCTTGGTCCACGTGAATTTTAAACTTGGGTCTAAGCTGTTTATCCAGTGAAGGAATTCCATCAATCGATTTTCTGTGCCCTGCCAGATGCACAGGACGTCATCAATATACCTCTTCCAGAGGACAATGTTCCTCTGGAAGAGGTTGGTTTCGTGGTTGATATGGTACCTCTCAAATTGGCCGACGTATATACACGCCAGGCTCGGGGCAAATGTAGCCCCCATCGAGGTCCCGGACACTTGGAGGTAAATTTGATCTTGGCAAGCGAAAAAGTTATTAGTAAGGGCATTTTCTATGCACTGCAGGACAAATGATTGTGGCGTGTCATAGAACCATTCGCATTCCCCCAGGGAGCGCGCTGCTGCCACAAGCGTCGCCTCCTGGGGGATGCTGGTGTACAAAGATTCTATGACTATGGTTACTAGCCAATTGTACAGTTGGTCAAAGTTTACTTCTTGTAAGATTTTTAACACATCTGTTGTATCTTTAACAAAAGACGGTTGTGTGACCACGCATTCTCTGAGGAAGAAATCCGAGAATTGTGACAAGGGTTCCAATAGTGATTGTATCCCCGACACAATTGGCCGTCCCGGTGGAGGCCTTTGTGCCTTGTGTATTTTGGGCACTATGTAAAATGAAGGCATCCGCGGGGATTTGTTGACCAGGAACTCAGCTTCTTTGTAGGTCACCCATTTTTTCTCCTTGGCCTCTGCTACCAGTTTGATGATCATGTCTTGTAGCTCCTTAGTCGGATCTCTAGCTAGGGGTTTATAATTATGGCGATCACTGAGTAGTCGCTGGACCTCGATGTTGTAATTTTCGGTATCCATGACCACTACCGCCCCTCCCTTATCGGCCGGTTTAATAGTGATGGCCGTGTTATTATCCAGGTCTCGGAGGGCTACCCATTCCTTTTTGTTCATATTTGTATGAGGTGTCCTCATGGTCTTTTGTTCCAGTGTGTTAATATCTTGTAAAAAATGTTGTTCGAAGACTTGTACCTCCGGACCTAGTGTGTTGTTCGGGGGACAGAAAGTGGACGGACGTCTCAAATTTGTGGAGAACAAGGATTGTTGGTTTAGTTCATCTTGTTCTTTCCCTTGAAAGAATTTTTTTCAGTTTGATCCTTCTCATCATACCATGAATCTCTCCTCTGAGTTGGAAACTGTCATGTTTGGGAGTGGGCACAAATCCTAGTCCCTTGTTGAGGACATTGAGTTCGTCTTGGCTTAATTGATGTTCTGATAGGTTTACCACTATGGTTTCTGGTCTTACAATTGTAGTGGGCCCCTGCCTCGACTGCGTGTCTGCCGTGGTGAGAACATTTGCCATGTTGTATTGGAGTTCTGTCGCCCTCGGCCTCGTCCTTTGCCCTTGTTGTTTGCCCCTCTTGTGTTGTGTGGGTGCTGGTTCTGTTGACCTAAAAAAGCCCTGAACAGTGCTCCTAAGTCTTCGTTAGTTCTATCGTTAGTGTCAAATCTAACCCTCTGATTTGATGGATTAGGTTGCGCACTTGAATCCTCTTCCTCACTGCTAGTGTTTTCAAATGACCAGTTATTAGGCGCCCTTCTACCTTGCCGTCTACCCCCTCTCTGACCCTGGGGTGCTGCGTGCAATTCTTGCCCTTGGTAATGTTGGTGCTCTGTGTAGGGGTATGCCCATTCGTGACTAAATCTATCCAGATTCCGTTTTAGGCCTTTAATTTTTTGGTTTACCATATAGGCCTGATAGTCATCTAGGTCACTTTGGATTTTGCTTAACTGTTCTTTTGTGTCTGTGATCGTTTGATCTGCCTTGATGATGGCCTCTATGTCGAGAATTTCCTTTAGAAGTTCCTCACTAAGTCTTTTGGCTGTTTCTATGATTAGTACAAGCCAGTCCCTTGTGCACTTGTTCGCGATGTAGCTCCAGTCTACCCTGAATCGTTTATCTTCTAAGAAGATTTTGGGTTCTATGCGTACCAGAAGGCTGGCTGGGGCTGCTCCTGCCCTGAGGTACTCTGTCATTAGAGCTCCATGCAATGCTATTCTAATCTGTCGCTTCCTAGTGTTAGAAAGTTTCTCCCATTCGTCTTGTGTGGTGGACTTTGTGCTCAAGGGAGCGTCTGGTAATAATGAGGGGCCAGATAATATGGAGGCTATATGTTCATCTGTGAATGCTAAGCAATTTTTAGCCATGCCCGTGATGGCTAAGTCTCGTTTCCCCGGGGGTTTATGCTGGGCGTTTGGGTTTCAGGATTATCAGATGATTCACTACTAATTTGTTTACTGTAGAATGGTCAGCCGAGATACAGCCCTCCCACCAAAAGGAGGCTATGTTGGGTGAATAACATTTCAGAATTTATCTGGCTCTCACGGCTAAGCTGCCGTTCTCAACGTTTGTTACATACGGGAGCGTAGGGGATTCAAGTAAACAGGTCGTCCCCCTCTGTATATATCACAATACTAGACCTGTTACTTACGGTGATGTGATTATCCTTGGCTAGACCCTCCTATATCTCCATTAGGATGGGGACATTGCCATCTCTACAGGCTAATGTTTCTAGACCAGGTGCACCACTTTCTGACTCTTTAAAACAGAGAACACTGCTTGCCCATCTAACTCTACCAATCTCTACCTCACCTGCCACCCACATCTAATGAGAAAAGCACAGGTAGGGGGGGTTTAGACACAGCAGTTAGATGAGGATCAAGATGAGAAAAACGTGAGGAAAAGAGTGGTGTCGCCTCACGGGAGTATCACCATGGAGGCTCTGCAGGAAGGTACTCGCCTGCCGCCTAGGTTCTCATCATCAGCGTACACCACTCGAACAGAAATTGTGAAGTGTCAAAGAAAAAGAATAAGAGTAGGTGAGGGTGCTAGGGTACCAGTGCCTGCATATACATCCAGATATGTGTATAGCAAGATAGAACCCCACTGCGTTAAAAGTGAGCTAATACTAGCTGGCCTTCTGTGATTTATTCTAGGCTGCTATATCTGGATGTATATGCAGGCACTGGTACCCTAGCACCCTCACCTACTCTTATTCTTTTTCTTTGACACTTCACAATTTCTGTTAGAGTGGTGTACGCTGATGATGAGAACCTAGGCGGCAGGCGAGTACCTTCCTGCAGAGCCTCCATGGTGATACTCCCGTGAGGCGACACCACTCTTTTCCTCACGTTTTTCTCATCTTGATCCTCATCTAACTGCTGGGTCTAAACCCCCCCTACCTGTGCTTTTCTCACTAGATGTGGGTGGCAGGTGAGGTAGAGATTGGTAGAGTTAGATGGGCAAGCAGTGTTCTCTGTTTTAAAGAGCCAGAAAGTGGTGCACCTGGTCTAGAAACATTAGCCTGTAGAGATGCAATGTCCCCATCCTAAGGGAGATATAGGAGGGTCTAGCCAAAGATAATCACATCACCATAAGTAACAGGTCTAGTATTGTGATATATACAGAGAGAGGGGGACGACCTGTTTACTTGAATCCCCTACGCTCCCGTATGTAACAAACGTTGAGAATGGCAGCTTAGCCTTGAGAGCCAGATAAATTCTGAAATTTTATTCACCCAACATAGCCTCCTTTTGGTGGGAGGGCTGTATCTCGGCTGACCATTCTACAGTAAACGAATTAGTAGTGAATCATCTGATAATCCTGAAACCCAAACGCCCAGCATAAACCCCAGTGAAACGAGACTTAGCCATCACGGGCATGGCTAAAAATTGCTTAGCATTCACAGATGAACATATAGCCTCCATATTATCTGGCCCCTCCTTATTACCAGACGCTCCCTTAAGCACAAAGTCCACCACACGAGACGAATGGGAGAAACTTTCTAACACTAGGAAGCGACAGATTAGAATAGCATTGCATGGAGCTCTAATGACAGAGTACCTCTGGGCAGGAGCAGCCCCAGCCAGCCTTCTGGTACGGCATAGAACCCAAAATCTTCTTAGAAGATAAACGATTCAGGGTAGACTGGAGCTACATCGCGAACAAGTGCACAAGGGACTGGCTTGTACTAATCATAGAAACAGCCAAAAGACTTAGTGAGGAACTTCTAAAGGAAATTCTCGACATAGAGGCCATCAACAAGGCAGATCAAACGATCACAGACACAAAAGAACAGTTAAGAAAAATCCAAAGTGACCTAGATGACTATCAGGCCTATATGGTAAACCAAAAAATTAAAGGCCTAAAACGGAATCTGGATAGATTTAGTCACGAATGGGCATACCCCTACACAGAGGACCAACATTACCAAGGGCAAGAATTGCACGCAGCACCCCAGGGTCAGAGAGGGGGTAGACGGCAAGGTAGAAGGGCACCTAATAACTGGTCATTTGAAAACACTAGCAGTGAGGAAGAGGATTCAAGTGCGCAACCTAATCCATCAAATCAGAGGGTTAGATTTGACACTAATGATAGAACTAACGAAGACTTAGGAGCACTGTTCAGGGCTTTTTAGGTCAACAGAACCAGCACCCACACAACACAAGAGGGGCAAACAACAAGGGCAAAGGACGAGGCAGAGGGCGACAGAACTCCAATACAACATGGCAAATGTTCTCACCACGGCAGACACGCAGTCGAGGCAGGGGCCCACTACAATTGTAAGACCAGAAACCATAGTGGTAAACCTATCAGAACATCAATTAAGCCAAGACGAACTCAATGTCCTCAACAAGGGACTAGGATTTGTGCCCACTCCCAAACATGACAGTTTATAAACATGAAGTTTAATAACATGTCCGTGTGAATTGCATTACATAGGTTTAACATCACGCAAGGTAAAAATTCGAATCCAAGAGCATTTAAGCACCTTGCGAGCTGGCAAATTAACTACTAAACTAGTCCAGCATTACAAAACAATGCAACACACCCCGAGACAAATGCGATGGGTAGTGCTTGAAAAAGTACAAGGAGACCAGTTCAATATTGAACGGAAATTGAGCACCAGGGAAGCACGATGGATATACCAGGAATGTTCAGATCAAGTGGGTTTGAATGATTACATTGAATGGTAGACACCTAATTCGGTCATACAATCATGTACCCAGAGTATACCCATCTCCATGGCAGTGATTGTCGGGAAATGTGCAGTACAGGACATATGATTTGTCATACACAGTATTGACTGATCATAAATAAGCATACTATAGAGCGCAGTACAGACCGTGTTGTACACAAAAACCCTTGCTGTTTTTATTTTAAAACACTCATTTCTTTTTTAAAACCTTGAGAAAGCTGCACTTCGTGAAAAATATCATATCAGTGACCGGTATCAATAGCCACAGAAGCTAAATCAATAAAAATAAGCATAATTACATGTGATCAAGAAGACATAGTATGAGGATGTAAATAAGTGCAAAAATACGGGGATAACATTGGCCCAGACCACAAAGAATGGATATACACAGGTAGTACTGTGGTTCCCGTTTGGTCATGATATCTGGCCACATGACCGATTAAGCTGTTACTATATTTAGAAAGGACACACATTGAAAGAATATTCGGCAATACAATAATGTGTGAAGAATTCCTACAGTATAACACACTATAGAGTGACTTTAACACACTTTACCGTCTTACTAACACCCTACAAGATGGCGGCCACATGATAGGTCTGAGAGGGGTGGAGTCACGAACGCGCCACGGCGTTCAACAATCTCACGAACATTTATAAGCACACAAGTTTAAGCGCCGGGTGCTGCCGAGACAACGCCCGGTCACAGCCTGCTCCGGTAAGACCGTAGATGTAATGAGACGGATTAGAGGGGAGATGAAGTGTGACAGCCTGTGCCCTAAGTAAAAGGAAATAGTAGTGGGAAAGGGTTGCTTCAAATTAAAATAACAGTGAGAAAGACCACCCCGCACGGCTGTAGAACCGTTTTCGTGAAATGAAGAAATAAAGTTTGTTAAATATATGTCAAAATTGTTTGACAACACCTCCATGAAGAACAGTGAGATTTAATGACGCTTTAGTCCACACGAGGGGTAGAAAGGCAAACACTCATGGACTAAGTTATTATAAACACATATGTAACTTGAGGCATTTACAGGGATTGACAACTCCACATGCCTGTAAGAACAGAGATTAAAAGATCTAAATAGAAAGGCTCAAGGTGGATATAGGTATCACATATGGGGTGAAGTAAAACAAGAATGCCCTGCAGACATCATGCAGTTAAAAGTACCAATTCAAATAGGAAAGAATGACTAATCATATATTTTATATGTTGCAGAAACTGACGTGAGCAGTTGGGAGGAATATTACTCGAACTGGTGACACAGAGACCATTGAAAGGGAGGTATATGTATGCCCTCCTACACAGGAGAAATGGTAAATGATTCACTAGATACGGAGAGGGGCAACTTTATGTGTCCAAGGATGAACACACAATTTACTGTAGAGTGTAACAGCCGTTTTAATCTAACCAATACAGAGAACATTGCTGTCTTTTTTATTCACAGAAATACCAATGAATGGGTGTAGGGTGAAGATACACAAGCCCTGAAGAAATTGCCGTGAGTTTTCTAATAGGCAATGAAACATGTTGGCATTTTAACACGAGCAGACTAGCATCCTAGAATAAATCACAGAAAGCCAGCTAGTATTATCTCACTTTTAACGCAGTGGGGTTCTATCTTGCTATACACATATCTGGATGTATATGCAGGCACTGGTACCCTAGCACCCTCACCTACTCTTATTCTTTTTCTTTGACACTTCACAATTTCTGTTCGAGTGGTGTACGCTGATGATGAGAACCTAGGCGGCAGGCGAGTACCTTCCTGCAGAGCCTCCATGGTGATACTCCCGTGAGGCGACACCACTCTTTTCCTCACGTTTTTCTCATCTTGATCCTCATCTAACTGCTGTGTCTAAACCCCCCTACCTGTGCTTTTCTCACTAGATGTGGGTGGCAGGTGAGGTAGAGATTGGTAGAGTTAGATGGGCAAGCAGTGTTCTCTGTTTTAAAGAGTAAGAAAGTGGTGCACCTGGTCTAGAAACATTAGCCTGTAGAGATGGCAATGTCCCCATCCTAATGGAGATATAGGAGGGTCTTGCCAAGGATAATCACATCACCATAAGTAACAGGTCTAGTATTGTGATATATACAGAGAGAGGGGGACGACCTGTTTACTTGAATCCCCTACGCTCCCGTATGTAACAAACCCTATCAGTCTAAACCAGAAGTGGATTCCACAGACAGGCAGAAGCACTGGATGGCTAAATAGGAAAATGGTCGCCCTCTAAGAAGCTGTAAATAGTAAACAGTAACTTTGAACACATCTCTCTAGGTCTAAAATCCCTTTATTGGCACTGCCAGACTGGCCATACCGGGCACTTAGAATTTTCCCAGGAAGAATATGCATAAGCGGTCTGTTGGCTGGGTTTCGGCCGCCATTGTCAACAAATCTCACTCTCTGTGCCCAAATCCATTTTGTAACCTCACCAGTGATCAGCATTGGCACTTGCCATAAGGCTGGCTGCCCTTGGTGATTGGAGTTTGGAGTGGGGCTGGTCTGGCAGGCATTAGCCACTGCATCATCAGTGTAAGCGGATGATTGAAAGTTGCACCATTACAGTATATGGCAGGTGCTGACGGCATGGGCACTGCTTGCAATGGTTGTGGCTATTCCCTCACATGGCCTAGCTGTTAAATATGCAATATTCCTCCTAGGCCTTTGCTTCTCATCCCTCCATGTTGTTTTTCTTCTGATGCTGGAGATCCCTTTCCTGAGAGCCTGGCATATATTGGGCAATAACCAGTTATATTGCTCATTGGGTGAATATGTGTAGGAAGGTGAAGTATAATTTGGTGATGCTGGTTAGGCTTCACCATGCAATACTCTCACAGACCTCTATGATAATAATTGGATTCACAACAATAAATCCTTAGCTCAGTCCTGGTAGTGTCACAAAGAGCAGTCCGGCATTACTTGAGGAAAATGTGTTTAGCATTTTAGAGCACCAACTGGGATGATAAGTAATTGACATGACTCAATAGAAATCTGACACCGATTTATAAAGATAAAATGTACTTTTCATCTCAATTTAAACAAAAAAATGAACGCGATAGCATATCATAAATCACAGCAATTCAATACTGCAAAACTTTGCATTGCAGTCATTGGGAAAAAGTGGTACTGACAATCGGTCACTTGCAGGTCGATTTGCATGGAACCCAAGGAGGGTAAAGGTGTTGAGGATCCCAGGACCAAGCCACAACAGTCAGTTCAATTTTACCTGGCCCGATGAGCCTGGTGCAAAGTTGTCCTGACTTTCCTTGGTGCTGAATGCAAGCAGCAGGAAAGATGCAGGGAACAAGATACAAAAACACAACAACGGTGTTGCTGCTGATGTCAGATGAAGGTTGGATGGTGTTCCCTCTAAATGCAGCTTCGAGTGCATGGGTAGGTTACCGGACTACCAACCAACAAACCTTGACAGCGGCAAATAGCATCATTTAGTGAATTCCAAAGAACACATGGGACTTGTAGAATTTTTCAGTCCAAATATATCCTAGGGTAGCTTATCCCAAACAATTCCATCAGGAACCAGAAAAGCTGAAATGTTCACAATAGACAAGTCCCTGTGCACTTTGTATGATGAAAAATGAGGCTTCAAAACCTCATTTACCGGTTCAACAGCAGAGCATTCTTGGAATAGTGGCCATTCAGAAGCAAGGAAAAGGCAGTCACAAAACCATTCCAAAGGAAGAGGAAAAGTAACAAAATCCTAATCCAAATGTATATCCAAAGTGGGATAAAGTATGTATTTTTATGCCAAATTAAAAATGCACATGGTCTACGACGTGGAGTTGGGTCTGACGAATCCGTCAAAAAAGTCAGCAAAGTAGCCTGAGGCAGTTTGTGCAAATGTAGAAGACTTGTGGAGCTGCATAGAACTGGCTGATAATGCCAATGGTGAGGTGTTATAAACAATGTCATTGTTTGCTTGTTATGTTGAAATCTGTGTAGTCATACATGATGATTGTATGGTGTTTCCAGGTGTAACTGGAAGCAGTGAAACTTCAGTGTTTGCTGTCCCTTCATTGTTGATTATAGCTTGTAAAGAGATTTCATGCATGGTAGTGAGAGCAGGCAGGTAACTACCCAGGATACCTCATGGCTACTATGTGAATTCGGCCACATAGTGTGGCTTGATGAGAACAATCGAAACAAATCTCTTGTGTTTGGTGCTAACAAGGGGCAGTAAAAGTACAGTTTTGGAACCTTCAAAAGATAGAACAGGCACAGGTGCTCTGTAAGATGGCTTGATCACCTTCTTGCCCATTATTTTCTCCCACACTAGATTCACGATCTACGGAATCCAACCAAGAGTTGCCAGTACTGCCTTCACTTCACCAGTGGCAGAACATTTCTAGAGCACATTGCTTTGCTCGTCTCAGAAGTCATTAAGGGCCAGATGTAGGTATCCAAATACCGGTCGGTAACTGCCAAAAATACCGTATTGGATACTGAGATGTAGGGCATTAAAAAATACAGATTCGGTAATTTTACCGAATCGGTAATTTTACCGAATCTGTAAAGGTACCGTTTCTGTAAAATTACCGAATCTGTATTTTGAAATGTAGGTAGCACTGTAAACAGTGATACAGGGCTTTAAGGATTCGTTATTTACCACCAACTATTAGTTGGTGGTAAATAACGAATTCCTATGTAAATGCAAATATTTGCATTTACACCTGTGCCATGTGACAGACATACATGCCCTTAGGGCATGTATGTGTGCCACATGGCACACAAGCACTAATCAGGGGTGCAACAGGGTGTCAAAGTGACACCCTGCCACCCTTGACTTTTTCGGTATTTACCGAGTCAGTAATTACCGATTCGGTAATTGACATTCATTCCTATGGGCCTCCAGGCCAATAGGAATGAATGGCAAATACCGAATCGGTAATTACCGATTCGGTAAATACCGAATCTTACCGATTAGGGATTTTTTACCGAATTATTATCTACATCCCAAATACCGATTCTGAAATACCGAATCAGTAAAATTCGGTATTTTTGAATCGGTATTTTTGGATTACCTACATCTAGCCCTTAGTTCCTTTAAGACAGCCAAATGTTCACCGATATCAAAAGGCGTTTCCGCCACCACTGTACTGTGGCTGTCAAGGTCTGGAATCCACATCTTAATCCCAAAAAGGACCTCTTGCGGAGTCCAACCATCAAAGGATCTTCTTGGGAGATTGTTTAAAGCTCCCTGTACTCCATACAGGTGGTGGACCCAACTGCGACCTGAACATTATACTCTAGCTGTTCATGACTGCTTTAGTTAACACTTTTTTCTCTCCACAACCGGATTTCCTTCAGGATGGTGTTCATAAGACACATGAGAGTTTAGTGATCCACCCATGTGTGAGCAGATGCTTGACCCTCGTGTGCTGTTAGGATTAATCCTAATGTGGGGTCTGAATTAGGAATTACTCTATCCCCCACTCCAGGAAGATGAACAAACAGAGGGGCAAATGTACAAGCCCCTATCACCAAGGGAACATTACTTTTTAGGATGTTCCTGGGGTGATAGGGCTACACCTTATTTACAAGGCAGCGTTAAGTCACTTAACGTGGCTTAACACTGCCTTGTAACTATGACCCCATTTCACGCTATGCTTAGCATAAAAGGGGAAGCAATGGGTGTTGCTATGGGCATTCCACCGCAACCGTTATCGATTCTGACGCTGCCTCCTATTTACAAGGGAGGCGTAACTAGGAGGCAGCTTCAGAATGAAGACCAGAGAAAACCTGGTCTTACCCTGGTGGAACGAGGAGAAATGTTTCATTTCTCCACATTATTGCTGTTATCATATGTACTGCGTTGTAGAGCACACATGAAAACAGCAAAAGGCCAATGATTGTTTATGTACGGGAAGGTCTCGCTTCCTGCCCATAAACAATCATTTTTTTAAAATGCCATTTTGCAACTTCTGTATGTGCTGTATTAAGCAGCACGCATAGAAGTTACGAAGCAGCATTTAAAGATTGTTTATGTGCAAGAAGGGGGACCTTCCTGTACATATACAATCTTCCCCGGAACACAGACCTGCTTGCACTATTGTGCTAGGCTACTAAACTTGGCACCAGCGCAGGGGGAAATGTAGGGCTGCACCATATTCTTGTAAATATGGAGCAGCCCTGCGTTTCAGAAGGGGCGGAGTGTGCCGTTAAGCCAAGTAAGCTAACGACACACCCTGCCACTTCTTTGTATATATGCCACAGAATGTTTTGTGAACTTAACTTTTAGGAATATTTTGCCAGAAAACCTTTTGGTAAGGGGTGCCACAGCATGAAGCTGTGACAGCCTTTATTATGTCTCCATCTATTCTTGTGCTGGAATGAGTCCCTGCAGCTAAGGCAGTAGTCTGAAAAATTTCCTTTGTTGCTTTATCAGCTTTATCGCTTTGAGTTTTGCCACTTGTTGTTAAAGTGTCTACCCCTTTGAATCTCTGAATCTATTCTGGCTCCAATAGTGTATATACTCATCATAAGATTGGACACAATAATATGAGTCACACATTATAAGTGTAGGAAATTCAGGATCTGTAGTCTCAAGTGCCAGAATCAGAACTTTTAGTTCAGCCAGCTGGGCAGTGCAATCACCTACTGGCTCTGTGTATGTTTTAAGAGGCCAGAATTCTCCATTCCTCATTTTACCCTTAATCCCTGAGCAAGCAGCTGAGTATTGATGTTTAGTTCCAGCTGCAGGCTGAACAAAACCATCAGTACAAAATACTAAGTCATAGTGATCTAGAGGTCTTATTTCACTGGGCAGAAGTTATTTGTGTTCTTATTTTAGGGTATGCCTATGTCTGTAATGTAGAGTTGATGACATAATATACATCTGTTGCTGTCAGTGGATTAGCTCACCCTCATTGAATGTGAGATGTGTAACCTGAGGTAGATGACTAAATTTGAGGTGTTACCACGCCACATAAGCCAGCATGTCAGCTTGTACGCAAATTCTCAGTATGTGCTGGTGTCCAATGTGTGCCTGAACATTCTGGATGAATGAAATCATCAAGCAGGTTTACACATTGCGCATAATCTGGAATGTCTGTTCTGCCAAAATTTGAAAACAAAAAATTGGTTGGTATTTTTTAATGTATTTGCAGGTTGTAAAAGTACACACTTTGTCTAGGAAATGTGTCACTAGACTATTGCCTTCACTTAACAACTCGTATCCCAAGAATAGGATATCATCCATAGTGTATATGTAATTGACATTTCCCAATGCTTATTCATCAAATTGTTGTAACAGTTCTGTTACATAGGCTGAGAACAGCCCAGAGCTATTCTTATACCCTTGTGGCAATCAACAAAATTGTTGTCTATTGTGGTTTTATATTATTTGCGCACTATATTGTTCATTAGTGCTGTGCTGTGCCATGAACATTTTGGACTGCAAATGTGCATTAGCACTGTTCAATTGTCTGTAGTCTAAGATCAAGCTAAATGAATGATCTGGTTTCAATACTGGAAACAAAGGATTGTTCATTGGTGAGGTGCAACTTTCTATTACACCCTGATATTCGAGTTGTGCGAGTTTTTTTCTAACCTGGTGTTTTGCTTGATGTTTAAAAGCATATTGTGGTTGTGCTTGTGGACAGGACCTTATTGGTATTATGTGTTAAGGGGATCCTTCATTCCAACCCACATGGTTATGATATAACGCCGAGGCTTGAGCTAGGGCCCTTTTTTGGCATTTGATGCACCTGGGAATGTGATCCATGAATAGAATATCTCTGTTCTAAATGCTTCATGGGCCTCTACCACGTAGATGACATACCCACTTGTCAGGGTGAGCCCATGGTACAACAGCATTTGTGTTGGTGTAACGGTCAGAGCTGCCACTTTGGAGCTGGGGAACCAGGTTTGAGTCTCAGCAATAGCTCAACATCCTGTGATTCTGTACAAATCACTGAATCCCCCCGTGCCTACCTAAATTGAATGTGCCCTTGTGTAATTTAACTGGTGATGATATAAAGCACTCCAAAACCTTTGTGTTGAGCTCACGCTATATAAAACTGTAAAAAAAAAGTCTGCAATGTAGTGGCAAGGCCACTTGTGCTGGATTAGCCATGTGAAAATCTAGTATTCACAGAGGGTAACTCTTTGGGGTGATCCTTTGAAAGGTTCAAGCTTGAATAACCGACAGCCATAAATAGGGGTTCCCCACTCAGCTGACAAGCATTTTCCCCCTAACAACAAACGTCTACGGTTAATTAGTGAGAAAGGTCTTTGAACACCCACTCATACAGCCACTGAGAAACCCACTCACACACTAATACATACCGAAACTCAGCCACTCAGATGAAGAATATTACAAATAGTATGACTAAGTACTAGTACAGAAACAGTAGTAATTTAATGAATGTAGTAGCTTACAATATATCTTTAAGTCGCAAAACCTATGATGAAACACTTGCACTCACTGTAGGTTGTAATCGGTGATGTCATTTGAGATATCATCAGGGATGTCACTGACCATGTCACGAGTGATGTAATATGTGAGGTCAGTCATGCCTCCTTGTAGTGGCGGGCAAGTTAAAGATGGCAGCAGCGCAGCCACGCAGCAGGCACGCAAATGGCGCTCCAAAAGCAAGCTCCTCTGTGTCCGGCTGCCCCGTGCCCAGTTTACTTCAGCCCCCCTCCATTATAGCTATTCAGAGCTTAGGAACCTGGCCTCAACAACCCCACATCGCTTCTGCATGCCTTTGGATCCATTGAAAGCGACCTCAGATTGCGGTAAGTGTGGTATTATATTGAAGGCACTGACGGAGCATAACCTAACACAACCTAAGCCTGCACTGGCACATTTCTACTCAGTTAACCGCTGTTCACTAGCTAAACACAAAATGGAACTGCACAACTTCATAACTGACTACTCTCCAGACCCTATTTCCGTAACTGAAACATAGCTGTCAGAAAAATCAGACCCAGATGTCCTCACAGCTGTTCCACAGGGAAATGCCACTGTCCGATTGGATAGAAGCATGGGAGAGGTGGGATTGTCATTATTGCCTTAATTATAAGCAAAGCCTTCATTGCACCTTCTCAGAGATGGTAATGAGGCAGCTTACATTTCTCTTCCTCCTTAGCCAATATATTGCCAAACTATGGGGCTCATTAGGATGGCGGACGGACCTGCGTCCGTCCACCACCCTAGAGGAGGAGGGACCGTCCGCAGGGGCAGCGGCGGTCCCTCCAGTGCAATTAGGATGTGACCGCCAGCCTGGCGGTCACATCCTAAATATTTAACATTGCGGTGGGTGCTGCTTGAAGCAGCACCTGCCGCAAGGTTAAATATGCATGCTTAGCATTTGCATGCACAAAGCGGCAGGCACCTTGCGGTGCCTGCCGCTTCGTGCATGCAAATGCCATAGGTACCCCCCATGTGCACCCCCCACCCCCAATCACCCTGGGGGCCCGCAACGGGCCCCCAAAGAAATCACCGTATGCCTTTCCACGGCGGAGCATCCGCCGCGGAAAGGCATCTGTTTTCCGCCATCCTAATATGGCTGGCGGTGTCTGATAGACACCGCCAGCCATGTTAGAGCTTTTCCGCCGCGGTCGGAAGGCGACCGCGGCGGAAAAGCTGCGGACCGATTTTGAGACCCACCGCCATCCTAATTTGGCGGTGGGTCTTTTGTGCCTCCCCAGCGGTTTTCCCGCATCCTCCCGGCCGGCGGTGGCTTCCACCGGCCCGGAGGATGCGGGAAAACCGCGATCCTAATGAGCCCCTATGTTCTTAGGTACTCAAATTTTACGGCACTCAGAGACCTTAATCTCCATGTCGAAGATTCTGATTGTCAGGCGGCAGCTGCTATAGTAGCAGTTAAAAGGATTTCAGTTAATTGATTTGGTTAGCACAACAACCCATTGGTTGGGGCACACTCTGGATCTAGGGCCAGATGTACAACCTTTGACATTAGTGACTCACAATTTGTCCTGGATCCGGCAGGATCTAGTGATCCATGGATTCTGCTGATCTACAGACTGGGAAGACCGGATATTACTTTACACCGATGACGTATTACTCTGTCTCACTGACCCCCAAAAATCTCTAATTGCTTTACTAGACATTTTGACAGTGTTTGGAAGATATTCCGGATTCAAGATTAATTGGGCTAAGTCTCATCTGTATCCCCTTCATGGGGGTATGCCAGCTTTGTCCTCTAACTGCCCAATTCAACTCAGTGAATCGGGTTCCAAATATTTAGGGATATTCGTCTCCCTAGACCCCACACTCTGCTATAACAACAATCTCATTCCCCCTCTCCAGCGCCTGCGGCGTGATATAGCTAGCTGGAGAACCATCCTATCGTTCCTCCAAGGGAGAGACGCACTTATTGAAATTATGTCCCTCCCCTGCCTGAGTTCTACGCCCTGCAGAACTCACTTGATGCTGTCCCCATACCTTACTTTAAAGAAATTGAGCAACTCCAGAGGGAACTATTATGGAATGGGCCACCACGCATAGCTCTCAGTAAATTAACCTTAAAATGGTATGATGGAGGCATCGCTCTTCCTGACATCAGAAAATATTGCTGGGCTGCTCACCTGGCTGCCATTAATCATGGAACCTAAGGGACCCCTGATGACCTGGGCTATCGAATGGACAGGTGGCTTCTCCCGGGTGGGAACTACAATAGAGCATTGTACGCCAAACTGGTTCGACCTCCACTGACTGGCCCCACCGGGCACTCGATAACCGTCTGGCACGCTGCCAACAGATCTCTGGGATGGGAGGGTAAACTGACATTGGCCACCCCCTTATGGGATTCTGCGAAACTGGGAAACCTGTGGCAGACAAAGGGATTCGATAAGTGGGATATGATTGGTATCTCCCGCATCCAAGACATTTGGGAAAAGGGAGACATAAAAATGCTCACGTCCCTACAGGAACAACATGAGCTGGCTGACTCGGAACATTTTCGTTACAGACAAATACGGCATGCCTTACGCTCAGCCTTTCCCATGGGTTCCTTCCCCCCCCCCGAGTCCTCTCTACTGGAAAGTAGGATATTAGATGGACACCTCCCAGAGAAGACTATTTCACTGATCTACAATAAATTAATTAATAACATGGACGACCCTCTTGCACTGCTTAGACAAAAATGAGTGGCGGACGGTATTGAACTGGATGACGAAGACTGGCAGGATGCTGTGTCCTCTCCCAGAGTGGTGGCCATCCCAGCAAGACTGCGACTGGTTCAACTCAAAATCCTGCATAGAATATACATGACGGGGCCTAGATTAGTGCTAATGGGAAGGACTCCCACCGGGGACTGTCGTACACAGTGTGGCCAGCTGGGCACGTTCCTGCATACCATTTGGAAATGCTCTCTCATCCAGTCCTACTGGAGAGAGATTCATGGAGTGGTGGGGGCGGTCCTGGGAGTCCTCTTACTCCTGGAGGCATGTAGATGTTTGCTCAACATTTGGGAGCCAACTGACCTAAACACATACCAAACGCAGTGGACCACACTTGGATTCATGGTGGCTAAATGGAACATAGCCCAGGCTTGGGGAGCAGCCGCCCCCCCTACTTTAAAAGAATGGAAGACCAGCATGGACTGGTGCATGTTCTGCAAAAAATCTGTTCATGTGGCTCGAGGCTGCCCTAAGAAATGGTCCCCGATATGGGGGCCATGGAATATCTATAGAGGGAACAATTGTACCCCACCGCAACAACTAGCCCTCGATGACTTGCTTTCTCCTTGGTTTGTCCTAAAAGTGTAAAATGTGCATTATTATTGTCAAATTTGAAAGTGTCTGACCAGACTGTCTGAATCGTTGTAATGCGTATTTGCTGTTGATGATTGTTACTAAAAAGAAATAAAAAATGTAAAAAAAAGTTTAAGACCAGTATTGTCAACTGAGGACTTGCCCATGCACTTACAGGACATACATTTCCTCTGCTGAATCAACCTTTTTAAAAACGTTGCCACCCTCCACGCAATATGTTCATCTACCAGTAGCCGCAGCCAAATGAAAGCTGGGTGGCATTGTTTTATACCATGACCTTTTAAAAGTGGAAGTATCAACACTTTCCTCAACTCTACATAAAATTTACACAAAAAAACAAATGAATCGTGGACTGCACAGAATAATTATCACAGGGGCAGAGTATCAAATTTCGGGACTAATCGTTCATGTTTGGTATTGTCAATAATCTATGAAAGTTACCCTGTCTGAATCTTGTGAGGCGCATCCTATCAAAGGTTTCTGGTACAAAGGATGAATAAGGCTCCAACCCCATGCAGGCAAGCGTTAACTGATGTTGCATAACGCTAGGTTTTGGTATTTCCCCTGCCACCCTTAGAGAGCCCAATAATTGGAGGCCCTCCAATTTTAAGGCCTTTCTCGACACTGACATCATGGTAGTGGGGTTAGAAAAATTTTCCGGGTGACCTAGCTCCTTCATAAAACTGCATATAAACCTAACCCAAGGGATCTTTACGGCCCCATCCAAACTCTGACTATCTTGTAAGATTTCTCTGTTCAACTTAGTCTGCTCCTTGGTCCATATACTATGCCACAGGAGTACGTGTTCCAATTTAATAAGATCAGATATAAAAGCGAGACTCAGCTCCTCGTGGCAGACAAAGGAGGACGTACTAGGGGGGGCAGACAAAATGTATCACAAGAAAGAAATCTCCACCAGCTGCAGCGGAAGGGTATTAACAAAACCCCATACTCCAGCCCCATACATTGAGGATGTGATACATTTTGCGTTGTTTTGGCTTCCTCCCCAGTTTCTTAGCAAAAGAGGCTAGGGCTGAGGTTGTTCTAGTGAAAGTAAGTTTTTTAGTATTTAACATCTGGGATCAGGCATCTTTCTCATTAAATACAATCCCAAGATATGAGAATATCCTGGTTGTACCTATCTTGCTTCTATCCAGAAACATTTCCCTGACCCTCTGGAACCCGTTACTGCATCTCATGAAAACTTTTTAGAGACATTAACACTTAAACCTAGGTCTTTCATAAAATCATTAAAACTAATCATTAACACTGTTTGCGATTCCCAATGGGGTCGCAAATTGTATGCCTCATCAATATTCATGAGGCACTCACAATTTGCGACCCCATTGGGAATGACTGGCCCACCCAGGTATGGTGGCCTGCTGGGCTCAGCAGACCTTCATGTCTGGGACTGTTTTTAAATAAACCAGTTTTTTTTTAATTCAGCCCGTATTCCTTAAAGGAAAACGGGATGCATTTAAAAAAAAGAAACATTTTCATTTCATTTTTTAAAGGCAGGTAGAGGTCCCTGGGATCACTACCTGCCCCCAAAAAATATTTTCCCTTGCATTCATAAAGGGGAAGGAGTGCTTTACCACCCTCTTGAACAGGGTGGTAAACTGCGAGTGTTTTGCAACCGCAATTGTTGTCTTAAAATATTCTTACATTGCTTGGGGGTTGCTATTAGGAAGGGAACGCCCCTTCCTAATAGCGAGTCGCTAAACACTATTTTGCGAGTCGCAAATTATTTGCGACTCGCAAAATATTGTTAGTACATGGCCCACAGGATGCATGCGCAAACGGGTCGCAAACCTGTTTGCGCATGCAAAAATGGGTCGTACATCTAGCCCCTAGTCTTTTCTAATCTTACCAATCTAGTGGTGGATCCTCCTATTCAGCTTCTTTGGGGAGACCATTTTGGTGTACCTTTTCTCATCCCTGTACATTTTTCGCTACCTTCTTCTTTCCTCTGGTCAGCCTTCTGACAGACAGATTAAGAATACGCAGTGTAATTTTTAAGCAACAAAAATAGAAACTGCGCAAAATTCTTCTTGTGAACTACCTTCAATAGACAATAGGTATAGAATATGCCACTTAGGAGTAGTGTTAATTTTTACAGGTTTTTAGGTGCCAGAGCACATGCACTGGAGCCTGGTTAGCAGAGTCCTAGTGCACAGCGTCAAAAAACACAACACCTTCAGTCCAAAGAATTAGGGTGATCATGAAAAAAGAGGCATTTTCCTACAGAGATGGAACTCACACTAAGAAGCTATATTAAATTTGAAGGGATTTGGTGACAGTCGTAAGTGAACCCAGGCTCCCCGGGAAGGTAGGGTGTTATTCAGAGTACCCTCACAAAAACATGTTAATAAATGGTAGTAAATGGGAGATTGGTCTATTATTGTCCCAATATTGTCATTACTGCTCCACAGCAGCATCACGTGACAGGTAAACTTAATGCATTACAGTGCTCCGGGGCCATGCTCCTACAAATGCTACTAATCAAACACATCATGTGCCAATCAGGAAAAATGTGCACTTACTTAACACACTAGATGCAATGGGCATTCTGCTGGGTTTCAACTCATTAAGATATCATAAAACATGAGCATTATTGCTTTATCGTAATAAAGTGTCCAGTGGCTGGGACGGGGTAGATTAGTGGGGTTATATCAATCATTGATCTGTTTTGTGGAACACAATCTTCCAGCAGTTCACTGCGACAGACCTGCCCTTCCCTCCATGACATCAAAGGACCTCAACAAAACTCGAAATGTGGTAATTAAAAAGCCGGGTGTCTATGCATGAGATTTGATACATGTTTTGGGAGAGGGTTTTAAAACAACTTTTTATTCCCTAATCAGCGATATTTAATGTGTTCAAAAATTAAGTTTAGGGGGCGCAAAGATTTCCTTAGGAGATACCCACCGGTGCTGCCAAATGCTGGGGTGCCGAATACTAAGACTGTATACTATTGATTCCTTCATTTTCCACCATCCTACTACACTTTGTGTCTTTGTCTCACTCGTGCAAGTTATTTTTCATCCCCGGTTGTTCCCATTGTCCTGTCTTCCTCTCTTTATTTTCTGGCCTATTATTCTCATTTCTACCTTTTTTTCTGTCTTGCATTGGGTTAAAATCTGATGATGAATAATACGCCTAAATCGCGAAAAATTAATGACGGTCAGGCACGCAACACCCATTGGGCTCACCAGGCCTCAGACCCCCTTTGTGTGTGTCAGCCCAGGCGGAGACAGCTTCACGGGCAGGCGACCGTCTAATTGCACCCGCACCCGAGCACTTCACAGGTCTTTAAAAGACCATTTACTCGTTAATGAGGCATTTCACCTATGGCTGGACGAATTAGTCCATAAAATCTTTTTCAGCCCCCCCCCTCCCCACCCCGAATTTGGCTCTAGTTGCCCGCCTGATGACGGGGCTCCGAGCTCAAGAAAGGTGCCTTGCATGGCACACACAAACAGCATAATGATGACTTGCTAGCAGGTTAAATAAAAAGATGTTGCAAGTGAGGCATTGGTTGAAGGATAAAACAGGCCATAACTGAACACAAATGGGAAAACATTAAGGCATTATTTCATGCGGTGCTACCCCATGACTCACCTGGGCTGCCTGTTACTAGCAGTTACTGGGTAATTTTACTCTCTATGTCTTAGCCCCTGATCTGGTCAAGACATGGTGGTTAGTGGAGTCGATCCAGTTCCAGTTTCAGATTCATAGATTCAGCTGCAAGTAGGGAAGTTGAGCTTTTGGAATGGTCTGCCCCTGCTCAGGAGGTGATGGCCTGGATCCGTGACCAGCCTGACTGCAGACCCTTACATATCTCCTGTCCTGGTGCTGGTCTAGACAATGAACAGGCAGGGCAGGAAGGCTTGTGGCTGTGACTGCTGGTTTGAGCTTGCTGCCGGAACGGTACAGACTGTAGAGACTTGGGGATGATAGCAGCTGTCACCATCAGGGACCACGGGCGGGTGACACTGACGGCTCTGTTGCTGCAAGACCCTGACACAAACAATTTTTGAGATTGGGTCTGGAAGCAGTGGCAGGCGATTGTGCATGCTAAAACTGTGCAGAAGAGAGAGCAACACGTAGGACGCCAGATCGCCATCGCTCCGCGGCGAGCCGAGCCGAGCCGAGCTGAGCTGTGTTGGCCGGGCCGAATCAGGCAGACCCCGCTGGCTCTGTCACTCGTGGCTGATTCACCTCGCATGATTTTCCGCGGCCCGGGTGAGGCCTGTTTCCCCCACAGCCGCGCCTGTCGGAGCGCCTGGCGTCCATCTCCCGGTCCGCGGCACCCGGCACTGGGGAGAGAGGGGAGACCCAGGAGAGCTGCGGTGCTGCGGTAAAAACAGCGAATAACTGCGGGGGATTAACGCGCCCCCCGCGGCATCCCACGGAGTCTGTTTCTGCCCCTGCTGTGGTTTGTAGGAGGTGCGTGTGTGCAGGACATACCCGGCGAGAAGGGGGAGATGCTACACCACCACCACCGCTGCCGCCAACCTTGAGGGGGCACGCCGGTCGACAGGTGAGAAGTCGAACTGGCCCCTGTCTCCGTTGTTTGGTGATTAAGCTGCTGGCGGTGCGCTGGGCTGAGGCCGGTACCGTATTGATTGCTTGCAGTGGCTTGGAGCCTAGGGGTGCGACGCCTCAGTGGGTGCAGCTACGGACTGATTGACTGTTGGTCGCCCGATCATTGATCGGCTGCTGCTGGGCCTGTCGTCTGCAGCTGAGGCAGCTTACAGGACCTTCAGCCCTCAGCCGGTCTACCCCCTTGCGCCGCTCAGAGACTCAGAGAGGACGGTGCCATTGGGGGGGGTGATATACTACTGCTATACGACTGGGCGCATAGAGGGTCCGAGCGGTGGTGACCATTACTGAGTGAGTCGGTACCCATAGGGTTGGAGGAAGAGCGACAACTGGCAATTTTCATCTGCGCCGCGAGACGGAACTCAGTCAGACTGTTCTTGGGCTCTCGCTGTTTTCGCAGTTCCTTCCCATCACCTTTGGGCTTCCATCACTCTTGAGAGGGGACAGTGGGTGTGTAAGTCCCGCCCCGTTAAGCTTGCAAACAATACCTTGTTGGCCCGCTATGGATACCTCTAAGCAACTAAGAAAACTACCACGGAGAAAGGGCACTACTCTCCGTTCCGCCTCCCCCGGGGGGAGTTCAACAGGAGTCGCTGCCACCTCAAGATAAATCATCACACTATGGTGGCCCTCCATCGCAACCTTGGATCAGCGACTTTTTTGGCAAAACTGTTTTCCAAAATGGCTTTCCCCCTACCCAATATATACAGCATGACGCAGATTCAAATGCCGATACTCAGATTGACAATCATTGCTCTCCCAGCCTTGCCTACATCAAAAGTCCAACTCCGGAGAATCCCCCTCCACCATCGCCCAAATCTTCTGCTTCACATGAGTCCCACCAGCTGCATACGCCCTCTCAGGAAGAAGTCATCATGACCCAGGACAGTTTTTTTGTCTCACTAAGTGCCTCCTCTACAGCCCTGGAAAACCTACCCTCACCAGTCTTCGGCTCTGATTCCTCAAACATCACTGCACTAAACACCGCAACCAAGCTCCAAGTCCAAGCTCGAGTCCACGGCAGCGTCTTGTCTATATCGCCAGAATATTCTGACAATTGCAACGCGGTTGACTTATCACCGAAACCCCCATCACAACACAGTTTAAGTTTATGTCCAGGGGCTCCCCCAATCAGCCACAACGACCCTCCATCTTTAAATAAGAGCCCAAACTATGAAGGCCCTTCGTCATCTAATAAATTATCCAACCGTTTCTTGGCTACCTTAGAAACTCGAATCGAAGAATCACTCGCCCACTCTCCAGGCTTCGGCCAGCATTCAAATTCTTCTAGAATTCTACTAGAGGATCAGGAATCACCCGTGTTCACCTCTTTGGACCGCTCAAACTCTATCTTGGTCTCACTGACCTCTCTACATGCAAAGCAAGATGCAATTGCTAAAGCCACGCTATGGCAGTCGCAGAAAATGGAACTGCAGATCGATCTAATGCAAACTTTGGCTTCAGCACTGTCGGACCTGGGTTCCAGGATAAGCTCTCTTGAAGGCTTGGTGGGGTCAATGGACAACTTGACTTCTTGCTCGTGCTCTCCAATAATCAATAACCTTTCGTCTCTCCCCGAAATCTTGGGCGCAATCATGAAAAGCGTGAAGTGTCACATTAACGGACATGGGTCCCCTAAGTCCACGCAAGAGTCTCAAACTCCACTCACGTTTGATGAGCCTTTACGCTCCACCACACCAGCCGGTCTACCACCAGGGAGAAAAAATAGTCCCCCCCCCCTTGCCGACCCAGCCACTAAAAATTCGGCTTGTTTGCTACCGGCAACCAGCCCTGGCCACCCCATTATGGGTTTGGAACTCACTGACACTAGCTGTCTAACAACAACGTAGTTAGTTATTTCACGACCGGACTGCACTGACATTGCTCATACTGATTCGACCCACAGTTCCTCCAATCTTCCAACAAAACCTTCATTGTCAAGGAGGGAGAGAAAGAAACTTAAAAAACAATCTAAAAAACAACACTTAGCGAAAAGGAGAGTGGGGCTTGAGGTTTAGTGGTACCCAGCACGCTAGCCATTAAATCAAGGGGCCCCCCTTACTTTCCCATCTTCAACCTGTCCTCAAAATGCAAAAAGAAAACCACTGAGACAAGCATAACCCCGTGGGTTCAAAGGATCCCAGTGAACAGCCCGGGCTATCAACACAGGGTGCACCTGGGGCCACAAGAGCTATCAAACTATATTCTACAACGACAGCGAATGGATCATTGCCAAATAAAATCATAGGCACAATTATCCATGACCAAAGCCTTGGCAGTCAGAACAACACTGTACAGTCCGTAGCAGCAATGCCAGAAGCACGGAATAGCCAGGGAATGGCAAAAAAGTTGAACACGGACCTTCAATGTGCGATAGAGGGTAAAGCGAAAGGCCGCTGTGCGTGCCATCCATTAGAGGATCCAACTAAAGTTGGTTGGGACTCCTCCACGCATATGCAGAGGCATTTTCTGCCCGAACTGACACAAGTCCCGGGAATGGTATCCCAACCGGGGGGGGGGACAATCACCCACCCGAAGCTCGTCCTCAACATCTGAAGGCGCCAGCACTTCAATCTGAAATAGCTAGGAGTCAGAATCACCGGCACCCGGATAATGGAGCAGAACTCGTCTTTTTTCCTCACTATGATCATAAGGGCCCATATGACATTCTTAACAGAAATGACCTTATCCATTTATTCAACTGTGATCCAGCACTGTCTGGGGTCACTTCCTCAGATCTTATATCACTCAAGTTCTCTTCAATACCAGGGAAAGGGGGCTCAGAGGCCACTATTACAACATGGTCCCAGGAAACCTCCAGAAATGCAATTTTCAGGGAAGCCAGACTATTTGAAAACTGGGGCATCGAAATGTGGGTTCCCACTCAACAGAAATATCCCCATGTTCTTCTCCCGCAGGTCCCAGTGAAGCAACTTACTAGTGTACTGAAGGGGTCCCGGGGTGCAACCCACGCCTGGCTTCCAAAAGCGTCGAAAGCGGACAATCTTATAAACATCGCATGCCATAACAATCAACGCCTGATAAGTTGCAAACTCAATTGCCCTGTCTCCTACGATACTGACAGCCGCCACGGGCACCCTGCCCCAGAGCCTCTAACTATCTCTGCCCAGCAGTGCCCTTCCTAACAAGGAAGCCAACCGGTCTGACTCCAAACTAACAATCACGTCCTGGAATGTGGCCGGGCTTAAGCCAACTTTTGCCTCAAAATCAGCCGTGGAATTTCTGAACAAAAGCGATATCATTTGTTTCCAGGAGACCTGGTCTTTATCCCCATCGCCTCTGCTCGGCTATTATGAACTTTTTCAACCAGCCGTCCAGGCCAACTCACATGGAAGACCCTCGGGGGTCTCTCTATTTTCATAAAGCACAGGTGTAAGATAACGGCCACACCTATTCTCCGGAACACAACGACAGGGCAGACTGTACTTATTACCGGCCTCTCATCCTCAGGAAGGGCTTTTTCCATGCTCCTATAATACAACGAAAACCACAAAATCAAATGTAACAGATCTACTAATAAAACACCTGGAAGATCTTTTACTGGAATTTGCATCCACGGGGGTACTGTTATTAGGGGACTTTAACATCAAAGACCTTGCTACCAATGCCCTATCAGCAATGAAAACCAAAGAGCAAGAAGCGATGACCTTCTTTCTAACAATTTACAACCTCCGCTCTGCTCAGCAAATTACCCTGGAACAGCACCCGGGCGCTCTTTTTTTGCCAATGTTTAGGAATATTTCAACCATTGATTACATTTTTTTATCACCGCTTCTGGGAAATAAACTGGCTAGGATGGAAATCCCCTATCGGTAACAATGCACCTGCAAATGCTAGTCGCCGTCTAAACAACTGAAGTGGGGTACTCAACGCGGGTCGAACTCCATACCCTGGCTAGAAGAATCAAATGGAACTCATCGGGTTCTGTCAAGGTGGGAACTTGGCTTAAGGGCGAAACTCCTAATTTCAGGAATAATCCTCCCACAGATTTACATCACCGGTGGGACAATGCCATTGTTAAATTACAAGATCTCCTAGCGGGCCCTGTGGCTCACCATAGATCATCTGGGCTACACTCGAAGCAAACCTACGATCCAGCATTTGCCTCCCAAAGAAAGACCCTTAGAAGGGCTGTGCGCCGGCATACATTGATCGGAACTGTATGCACTGCCAATAATGTAGCCTCACTGCGAAAGGCCTTTAAGAAGTTCTCATGGGAAGCCAAGAGACTAAAAGATCAGAATGAGTGGCTAAAAATATTTGCCTTGTTAAAGGGCAACAATCAGTCCCAGTTTTGGAGTTACATGAACAAGCTCCGTTCCACGAACAAGACGAGATGAAACACGGTTCGTGAAGAAGATTGGGCCCTGCACGTGACTCAGCTATATCGCAATAACGCCTCGGACCCCGTGGTGATTGAATTAAGAGACCATGGTGATTTCATCCAAATAGAAATAATGAGCTGACCACTGTAGCTGAGGTCTCCAAATATCTGCGAGCCATGAAGAATGATGGTGCCCCAGGGCCCAACGGCCTTCCTGCTGGGGTATTCAAATGCGCCCTGGAAGCGTGGGCGGAATGTTTGACTCCCCTATATAACAACGTGTTTAAGTCATGTCAGCTACCGGACTCATGGTTAGGCTCGACTCTGTGCCCCATATTTAAGAAAGGTGACCCCATGCTACCATCCAATTATCGACTTATCGCCCTACTAGATCTTGAGGCAAAGGCATACGCCCGGTGTCTTCTAAGGTCCTTTGAAAAATGGGTTGCAGAAATTAACATCATACCCTATTACCAAACAGGGTTTCGGGCATCGGCCTCCACAATAGTCAATATCACAACAAGCAGCACAAAAAAAACATCTCCCACTTAACTACTGCTTTATAGACTACAGTGCGGCCTTTGATAAAGTGTCTCGTGACATCCTATGGAGGAAGCTGAACAAGTGGGGGATTCCGCAGAGCCTTCTAGGAGCACTCATCTCCCTGCATAAGAACACGTGGGTACGAATTAGAACTGGCCCAAAGACAGTCTCCTCAAAAATTGCTATTGAAGACGGGCTAAAGCAAGGCTGTGTTCTTGCCCCTCTCTTGTTCAATCTTTACACAGCTGACCTTGGAACATTTCTGGAGAACAGTAATCTTCTTCTGCCAAAATTGGGCCCTGCAAAAAGGACTCTGCACATATTACAATACGCAGATGACATTGTAATAATGGACCAAGCAAAATCGGGTCTCCAAAGAGCCTTAAGTATGCTCCACACATACAATACCGTCAATGCCCTCAAAATTAACCAGGAAAAGACCAAGGTACTGATATTTGGCGGATGCAAAAATAAGAAAAGTTTGAAGTGGAACATTGGGCCTGCCAGGATTATTACAACCCTAAAATATATTTACCTGGGAGTCTGGTTCAACGAGACGTCTAGACCAGCATCTCATCTAGCCGCCTTGAAAAAGAGAGCAGGAGCAATTACATACTCCCCAACACGATTGAACCTGTCGCTGAGTAGCCCCTCTGCTGAATCCATTCTGAAGGTGACCAAAGCTACTCTACTTCCTGCCCTACCTTACGGGCATCAGGCCTTCCCCGGCGCATGCCCTGTCAGTCTTGATCTCGCTCAAATTTCCACCTTTAAAAAAATCTTCCATCTCCCAAGTTTCATTCAGCGGGCAAGACTACGTTTGGAGCTGGGCTTACAAAGACTATCAATCTATTGTGAGGCAGACACCCTGAAAAATTTTATAAGGACACTAAAAGCTGGAGATAATACCTTAAAATCCCTGCTAAAAGATACTCTTTCTAGTCCTGGTAACCCCTGGAATACTCAGATTGTAAAGGCCATAACAGTGCTAGAGATTGACAACTTATCTCTTCTTCCATTCCATACTTAGTCTGGAAAAAACGTATTAATAAGCAGGTCAAACTAATCTCCCATCGTATGAACCTTCAGGCTGTAAAAGCATCTACCATTTTGCTTCCCTTGAACAACTCAAACTTTCCCAGGAAACCGCAATCTTATCTCCAGGAAAATTTAAACGCAGTGGTATGGAAGAACATAATGTTTACGCGACTTCTAGGCTTGCGTTCGACGGCCTTTAACAGATGGGCCCCAACAAGCGAGGGGGGGCTTGCAGACTGTGTAACTATCATTCTGAATCATGGCTGCATCTCTTGTGCTGCTGCCCGCCCTGGCTGCCCCTAGAAGGTCTCTCTTCAAACCTTTGTATTTAAAATGTGGCATCAGGACATGCTGGGAGGCATCGGCCCTGTGCTTCACGTCCACAGACACTCAAGTACTTGCAAGGGCTGGAAAATTTGTGAGATCTTTGGACATTTTTTTTTTACCTTCTTTGGCTCCTGTGTTCCCACCCCCTCCCCCTCAAAAACTCATTACAGACTTTTTCTGTCCCCCGGTTTAGTATCCTTTGTCATAATTTATCTTTTATTTTAGGTCTAGCACAGTAATATGTTTACCCTGGCAACTATAAGACTGTTTCCTTTACAAGTGTAATGGTCATTAAGCCTGGAGAGTTGTTTTTTAGCTTTGTCTTTTTTAATATGATAAATGTGTTAATGCTGACTTTTATAGCAATGGTTTTAAGTAACTGTGCTAAAGCAATAAAAAACTTCAAACTTCAAACTTCAAGCTAAAACTGTGTAGCTAGAAGCTAGGTACATTAGTTGCAGCACCATAGTGCACAATGCAACATGAAAGCCATGGAACTAGAACGGAAGCTGAAATCAAAAGCAGCAGTAATTTACATGCACTGTCTTCATGTTGCCTTTGGGGTGCAAAATCGACCTCTTTGGTGGTCTGTGCTAACATTCTACATAGGCAGAGTCAAGCAGGAGCTTTCCCTATGCACCCCCTTTCCTGTCACTCAGCCTCTGCCTCACTCTATGATCGATCTGTTCCTGCCTAAAGGATGCTCCTTCAACACCTGGGCTACTGGCTGAGGCGACCACATGACATAATCCCACCGTCTGATCACACTGCAGCCTCCAGCAGAAGCAGGCACTGTGGGACTGAGCGCTAAAAGTACAGTATATTAGGGCGCTCACCTCCAAGCAGTGAGGAGATAAACATCAGCCCTGAATTAGACCGAGCACGTGAGCATAGTGAGCAAGCTCGATTTCCAGTAGAAGGTAGGAGGATATTTACGCCCTAAGACAGTTCTGAAAACATAAGCCAAAGAGAGGTTTTGTTCAACACTATTCTTTTTTTTTTTATGTTTGAAAGCTTTATTAGCAAATAAATTGAACAAATGACAGAAGGAATTGTATACAAAATCTGTAAACGAAAAAGAACTATAATATTCCTAAAGTCAAATATAAAACTAAAAGCATTTTATAAATTTCCAAGGATGGGAAAAGAAAAAGAAAAAAAAAAAAGAGGGTGAAGGAAAAGGAAAGAAAAGAAAGAAAGAAAAGAAAGAGAGGTCAGAGAGGAGACAGAGATGAAAGAAGTAGGAAAATTCTAACAGAACTGTATACTGTATATCAAAAACAATGACGCACACATAATAGATCAACAACCTGATGAAGTAAATAATGAATCAAGGGAAGAATAGAGATAAAGACTAACCAAACACGTAGAGAAGGAGAAAATATTCAAGGGGGTTTAAAGTTCTCCGAGGTGGTGGGTGCTGGCCGGTTCATAACAGCAGATCGATCCAGGTAAACAGTGAGTGGGAGCCAGTAGAGTTCCACATTGCGAGGAGGTTTGCAGGAGAAGGCGAAGGAAACATCTAGTCTGTGAAAATGACACAGAGAATTCCACCAGTGTTGCATAGAAACAGATGTGAGAGATTTCCAATTAGAAGAAATGTGTTGAAAGACAAGTGCAAGCATGAGGTCAAAGAGACCAGCAGAGTGAGAAGGAAGAGTAAGAATATCAGATAGGCTACCTAAGAACAGAAGAGGGGGAGAAAAAGGGACAGAGATTGAGAAAATACGAGAGACACAAGACCAGACTTGGGCCCATAGAGCAGAAACCGAAGGACAGTAAAAGAACATGTGCAAAAGATCAGCAACAGGAGCATTACATGACCAGCAAGCAGAGGAAGTAGAGGGAGAGAAACGGGAAAGAGCAAAGGTAGAGTCTGTGATATAGAAAAAAGAGAGATTGTGTAAGTGAAGCAGAACGAGAGACCTTCAAGGACTTGAACCAAATTTTGTCCCAAAGGGAGATAGTCCAAACACAGCCCAAATCAGATTCCCAGGAGAGCTCAATTTTAGATTTGGGGCGTTACGGATTAGGGGCAGAAAAGTATTTATAAATGGCGGAAGCTTTGGGAATAGAAGAGAGTAACAGCAATAGAGAAGAGAAAGGGAGATCAGGAGGCAACGAAGGTAACGAGTAGTAACGATCAAGAATAGCTTCCATCAGAAGAGTATATTTATGCAAAAAGGAGCGAGGACAAGAGAATCGAATTTGAAATTGAGGGAAAGAGCAGGGAACTAGTCCATCAAAGAGTTCATGAATCCAAATAATGCCCTTTTGTCGCCAAAGAGACCAACAAATCGGTCTGCTATTAATTAGAATAAGGGAGTTACACCAAATGGGTTGTTGCAGAAACGACTCACGCGAAATAGTAGACGGAGAGCAAAGGGGATGAAGAAGAAAAGAAGAGTGCTTAAAAAGCAGAAGGGAAGAGAATGGGGATTTGGAGGAAAAACGAAGAAACTCCTCAAATGAAAAAGGAGATATTAAAGCTTTTTCAATAGAGAGCCATAAGGGAGCGAAAGGGGAAGCCTCGGTCGACAACCAGCGAGAGGCCTGACGAAGAGAAAAGGATTTATGATACAACCGAAGGTCTGGGAAATTAACTCCACCATTCGCCTTAGATTTGCGAAGAAAATGAAGAGAAATTCTAGCTTTTTTTATTCCTCCATAAAAATTTGGAGAGAGAGGAATCGAGGCGTTTGAAGTATAGGGCAGGAATGTGGACGGGCAACATGGAAAAAATGTAAATGAGAATAGGGGCAATCATCATTTTAATAGAGTCAAGTCTACCCCACCATGAGAGGAAAAGGGGATTCCAAGAAGAGAAGGACTTATCAATGCGAGCTAGAACAGCAGACATATTTAATTTAACAGAAGAAGAAATGGAGTTGGATAACCAAATCCCAAGATATTTAATTTTAGAAGTATTCCAGGCAAAACCAGTGGCAGAAAAGTGGTGAGGGAGACAGAATTTGTTAAGTGGGAGAATTTCAGTCTTGTCCGAATTAATCTTATAACCAGAGACAAGGGAAAATGCTTCAAATTCAGATAATAAAGGAGGAATAGATGAATCAGGATGTGAGACAAATAAAAGAATGTCATCAGCATACGCTGAGAGTTTCAGTTGCTGGTCACCATAGGGAAAGCCAGAGATAGAGGGATTCCGACGAATGGAAGTTAAGAAAGGCTCAAGAGCTAAAACAAAAAGGAGAGGAGAAAGAGGACAACCTTGACGGACCCCTCGGCGCAGGATGAAAGAGGAGGACAGGTGACCATTGACAAGGACTGAGGCCTTAGGGGAAGAATACAATAAGGAAACAAGCAAAATAAATTTGGGGCCAAAGCCATGCCAATTGAGGGCTGCAAAGAGAAAGGACCAATCAACTCGATCAAATGCCTTCTCAGCATCAACTGAGATAGCGGCCAAAGGAAAAGACAAGGAGGAAGCTTTATTTAAAACATTTAGAAAGAGGCGCGAATTATCGGAAGTCAGCCGACCTTTAATAAAACCACATTGTTCTTTACCAATAATAGAGGGCATAAAGGAGTCGAGACGTAGCGCAAGTAATTTGGCAAACAATTTGTAATCAACATTAACAAGTGATATGGGGCGATAATTCTTACAAAATTTGGGATCACGGCCGTCCTTTGGAATCAGACAAATGGTGGCGTCTTGAAAGGAACCGGCAGCCGAACCAGAGGAGACAAAAGATCGAAAAAGAGTTAACAGCTTGGGAAGAAGAAGATCTGAAAAATTTAAATAAAATTCAACCGGGAGGCCATCAGGGCCGGGAGTCTTACCCTTAGTCAAGGAAGATAAAGCAGCAGAAAGTTCCTGAAGAGTAAGATCTAGATCAAGGGAAGAGAAATCAAGATCAGGGAAAGAGGGTTAGGAAGTGTTGCAAAATAAGACTGAAGCAAAGAAGGAGAGGGAGGAGATTCCGGAGTATAGAGTTGCTGATAAAAGAGCCGAAATTGAGTGAGGATCTGCTCAGTTGAGTGGAGAAGGGTATTTTCGGAAGAAAAAATTGCCTCAATGGACGTTCGTTCTTTGCAAGACTTGAGATAGTTAGCTAAGAGTTTGCCCGATTTATTACGACCACCATAATAACGTGCGGTACTGCGTAGGAGTACGGAAGAAGCATTATCCATAGATAGCTTATTAAAGGCAATTTTCGCCTGGAGAAGTTCATGGGACATACATGAAGCAGAAGAAGTATAAAATTGATGCTCTAATTTTTTGATATGAGCGAGGGAATGTTTGCGTTTCTGAAGAAATTGTTTCTTTTTCCGAGAAACAAAATCAATAATGAATCCTCTTGCAGAAGCCTTGAAAGTGTCCCAAAGAGTATGAAAAGGGATATCAGGGGTAGAATTGATAAGAAAGAACTCATCAGAGAAAGTACGAAAGGAGGAAGAAAAGACAGGGTCAGTGAGGAGTGAGGAGTTGAAACGTCAACGGGATGACTTAGAGCGAGGGGGGAGGAGATCAAAGTCTGTGACAACAGGTGCATGGTCAGAAATCACAATGGGTTCAATAGAGGAAGAGAGAAGAGTTTGAGTAAGGGAGTGTGAGAGAAAGATGTAATCTTATCTAGAAGAAGATGAGTGAGGATGGGAGAAAAAAGAATAATCAAGCGTGTCTGGATGGGTAAGTCTCTAGGAATCCGATAGAGTAGCCTGAGAGAGAGTGTCTAAAAATTGCTTGTGAGGTTTGTGAGGGACAAAGCGCACAGTAGATTTACGGTCAAGAAACGGATCAACCACTTGGTTACAGTCCCCGCCTAAAAGAAAAAAGTCATCCTTATGTTGTATACATTTGCTGGTAATGGAGGGCCAAAAGAGGCAATCAGGTTGAGTGGGACCATAAACATTAAAAATGGTGAGCTGAATGGAATCAAGCAACAATTTGACCAAAACCCACCGCCCTGCATCATCCTTTTCTTCAAGTAAAACTGTACATTTTAACTTCTTATGAATTAAAATAGCAACCCCATTTTTCTTGTCCAGAGACGGTGAAAACAAAACAGTGCCCACCCAATTCCGCTTCAATTTAAGGGATTCCACATCATTAAGGTGGGTTTCCTGTAAAAGGACAATATCCGGGTTGTAGGGAGACAAATGGTAAAGAATTCTTTGTCTCTTGATGGGGTTAACAAAACCTTTCACATTCCATGAAATAACTCTAAATTATCGAATATAAAAACATAGTATAGCTAAAACGTGAAAACAACAGGAATGCAGAAGTAATACAACTAGGCAAAAAGCATGCCAAGAAAATCAGACTAAAAAAGAGGAACAATGATGAAAAATGAAAGAGAAAAGCAGGAAAAGAGAAATGCAAGGAGAAGAGAAGTGAAGAACTCAAAAGAAGAAGGTAGAGCATACAGAACTGAGTAATGCAACTTAGGAAGAGCAAAGATAGAGGAAGAGGAAGGAAGAAGAAAGGAAAGGAGGGGAAGGAAGAAAGAAAAAGTAGAAGAGACAGTACAAATCCATAAGGACGACTGAAGAAGGCATACCCGAAGGGGGAGAAACAAACAGGAGACGGGGCAATGGCGACACCGAACAAGACGAGCCGCACGAGGGAAGGGAAACTCCACCAGAACAGGGGAAGGAAATGCAGGAGAAATATTCACAACTGCACGAATGAAGAGGAGAACATCAGGACCTGCAAACGGGAAATAAAAACAGAAGACAATATTAGGGAAAGAATTATTAGGGAAAGGAAGTGAACACCATTACAGGGAGCAAAAAGACAAGGAACATATTATGTTGGTGGTCATCAAGAAGTACCATAGGGAAGAGGAGACAAAATAGGACAGGAAATCACACAAGATGAGAACATAGGGCAACAGAATGACACGAAGGAACACTGAATCAACCAAAAGCTGAAGAGAGCAGTCCTTCAACCCGTTGGGGGAGAAGAGGTATCCATGCCGCCATTAGAATGCATGAGGATGAAATTCTTGAGTTCGTTAGGGTCTTGAAAGGTCCAAGTCTGATTCTGGTGGGTAACTTTAAAGAGACAAGGATGAAACAATCCATATCTGGCGCCCAGAGAATGTAGAGGAGCACGGAGGTTAAGAAATTCTTTCCGTCTTGCAGCAGTGGCAGTGGAGACATCTTGAGCTAGGAACACCCTGGAACCCAACCAGGAGACATTGCGCTTAGCACGGGCTGCAGAAAGAACTAAAAGAATTTTTAGAAACAAAATAATAACTCCACATGGCTTGGACGAGGTAGAGTCTCTTGGGCCCAGTCTGTGAGCTCTCTGAATGGAGAGAGAGGTAGAAGCAGGCATTTCCCAAAAGCTTAGGAAGAAAGGAGGTGAAAATGCAACAGGGTCACCCCCTTCCAAAGATTCCGGAAGTCCGTAAATACGAAGGTTGTTCCTTCTATTTCTATTTTCCAAATCCTCAGTGTGTTGACGCAAAGCTAAGACTGACTATTCCAACGAAGAGATGCGCTGAGTATGAGATGGAAGTTCCACTACTTGTTGTTCAACAGAAGAAATTCTACTATCCATAGAAGACCACTTCTCCTTCAAAATCTGCATATCATTATTGGTATTTTCAATGAAAGGGCGCAACGCGCGAATCTCCTCCAGAATAAGTTCCATAGAAATAGAAGATGTCAACTTGTCCGGAGATGGAGGGTCATTCTTGGGGCGCTTCGAAGATACAGCAGTAGAGGATGAGGACTTGGAAGGGGTCGTCTGTGCCGAAGAGGAACGATTGGAGTTAACACCCGCCATTGGAAATGCAGGAGGAGACGCACCGGAGGAAGGTGAGGAAGTCGTACACTGTGAAGACTTCAAGGAAGGAAAAATGAAATTAGGTTTACGCAACTTGCCCATAGAAGTGGAAGTAGAAAATGACATAAAGGGCAATAGCCACAGTAGGAGGGAACTGTAGGAGGCAAGGCTACGAATGGCATAAAAGAGAAAAACTAAGCCACCTCTGAATGGAATACAGCAGAGCCATAAGGGGGGAAAATGGCAACAAAAGTGAATTCTGAATACTGCATTGTGAATATTATGAAGTATGATGGCGCCAATCCATTAGCGCGGAGGAGAAGAGCATTCAAATATGGCTTGATACATAAAGAGGTAGGCAATGAAGATATTAAAATGAGGCAGCAGAATCACCAAGTCACAGCAGGGACTTCACAGAGCAGGTGGTTTGACACATGAAAAGGCAGGCGAAAAGGCAAGCTTCGAAGATATTGAAATGAAGCAGCAATAGCACCAAGTCACAGCAGGGACTTCATAACGCAGTTGGCTGGATACATAAAGAGGCAGCTACTGAAGATATTGAAAGGAAGCAGCAGTATCATCAAGTCACAGCAGTGACTCCATAAAGCAGGTGGCTGGACATAGAAGGAAGCAGGCATTGAATATATCGAGAGGAGGCAGCAATATCACCAAGTTACAGCAGGGGTTCCATAAAGCTGTGGAAAAGTCAGCAAGGCATCGGTAATAGGCCAAAAATCATAACAGGAGGCAGGGAAAGCTGAAAGTTGCAGGTTTAAAATGGCGGCAATAAGCATCTGAGGAGAGGCATTGTGATTAAAAGCAAGATGACAGGCTCACCACTTTGACGAAATAATGCAGAGGAGTGCAAAGGGGTCCCAGCGCTGCATCAGTAAACTGCCAGGGAGGCGTCAGGAGAAGCGCGGGGCCCGCAGATAAAAATGCTCTGATGACGACGCGGCTTTCCAGTCAGCCGCGGGTAGAACTGAAATGGCGGCCGCACGGAGCTCCCGTGACGCTCAGAGGACATAGGCACATAGTAATGCAAGGAGTGCAGCGCTGACACCCAAATCGGCACAGGACCTGCTCCGGGAGTTCCGACGCCGTTACACCGCGTCTGCAGGAAAATTGCTGGAGGAAAGGTGCAGGAAGGGATAGTAGGTCATCCCCGTGTGGCGGAGCAGCAAACCTAAGCGGCCATCTTGAGTGGCGCCGAGACCACGCCCCCGTTCAACACTATTCTAAAATAAAGTTGTATAACTGACTGAGTGATCTTTCAAGCACTTCTACATTAAATGAGTGAAACTGTTTATCTGCTCTAGTCAAGACTACAATACTGGTTGCTATCAGTTCAATTGTTCAATTGTTCAACCCTTAACCATTCTCAAGTTTCAGGACAGAATAGTGTAGGTGATCATGCTTCAAGATAAACGTAGCAACACGAAACAAGTTCACGATTTATCAAACAAAGGTAACCTACACAGTTTCTGTCAGGAAAAATAGGATTAGCGATTGCCTGAAAAATACCAGGGATGAAAACAGTATTACAGGGTTGACATGATGCACCAGCAGTACATTTTAATTAAATGTGGGTATACTGACAGCATAGAACACACTGCTTAGAGAAAAGGATGCCTTTTTCAGCATTTCCAAGAAGAATATTCTCATTAGTGTGTCTTTGCATCAAACAATGTTTAAATAAGTAAAAGTGCACCAAAAAAATTGCTATTAAAGAGAATATGTCAAATGACTTGCTCAGTATAAGCTTTCGCCCACGGGGGGAGGGATATGCAGGGGAGGGAGCAGACACTAACGCTCTTGAATAGCAAAGCAATAGTAGACCATCTTCTTAGACATGCTAAAGTTCTCATGTCTGGCAGCATAGCAGTTGAGAAACATTCTGCTGAGCCTTACCCGCCCTTGTTTGTGGGAGGCTCGGAAATGCATCATAACTCAAGCACCAGAGTGTGGTTAAGTTCTCAGTCACTCCTAAACAAAGCATGCGGCCCTGCACATCCCCTCCCCTCCACGGCTGATCTTAGAAAATTGAGGTTACGTGTAGCGCCAAGCTGTAGCGAGGGATGCTCCCCGTTTGCCCCATCTGCTAGATATCTATTCCAATGTTGACATTAATGATACTCAGCGGCAATTCCATCCTGGATAGGATGAGATCTCATTGGCACTGGGCAACCAAGCAGTAACCTATAGGGAATACAGAGATCCCATCTTTCAGTGCCTGATTGTATGCAGATAATACGTTGGAATATACTGGGTGTAAGCAAGAAAATGGAAGACAAAGATTGGATTGCATACCTGAAGTTGAAGGATACATGCTGTTTGAAAGAAACCTGGGCAGCGGAAACTATTGATCCAGAGGGGTTTGTATCTTTCAATATGCCTGCTATAACTCAGCTGAGAGGGAGGACAAAGGTAGGCCTACATATCTGGGCCGAGGCATCTTGTACACTTAAGACTAAGACTAAACGATCATTCTCCCCCATAGGTAAAATCATCCAACACCTGAGGCTTGAAAGATGCATGGGTCTGATAAATCTTTTTAACAACTACCTCCCACTGTGTGGGAAGAAAGAAACCTCAACTCTCTTGGAAGCACTGGAGTCACAACTTTTTTCTTTAAGGCATGAAAGCTTAGCCAGTCATCATTATCCAAACAAGCAGCAAGAACATAATCCTATGCAGGGATTTTAATTCACGACTCCACTCAGCCATGCAGGACCAAGAAGTAATGATCGAGGACCATGCTTTGGGGCTCCCTTCATATACTTTATGCGAAGAATATGTCAGCAAGATAGGTGGAGCACGTAACCATGATTATCCGAAATGTTGGCCTAAGATCATTGAATGGTAGCACCACCTCTGATTTTCCCCCTTCAACATTGAGTATGGGTGACAAGGTCCCTGGTCCTGTGACAACTAAATCTTTAAACTACTCCTCACAATTACCAAGCAAGTTCTAATCAGGCATAAAGTCATCATGGGCAGGTTAGCACAATATGCTTACTACAATTGGTATGATCATTTTTACTTTGGGGATGAAGAGCGAACACATCTAGGATCACGGAGAGAGACGCACCTTGATGTGAGTCTGACTACTGAGGTCTCTCCTTCACTCTCCTCTCATGGGGTGTGTAGGAAGCTTGACTAGGGTTTCAGGAAATCATCTCAGGTAGAGGATGACACAGGTCACCCTACCCAATGGTAACCTCATCGTAAAATTTTGGTAAGATAGGAGCCCATTTGTCTTTCATTTTCCCATCCTGATGAACGCTGCGGACCCTTTGGGCCATAAAAGCAGAAACATGTTGATAACCTTAACCACTACGGTGATGGGACAATAATTCCCCCTTTTCACTGTTCCTCTATTTTTAATATCATATAATTGCCTATTTGAATAAATGTAAATTGGCAATTATACTGATTTTTAGACTTTCACTCACTGTCACAGGCCCCCACTGAGTTTTAGAAGTGCCTCCCTGTCTCCAGGTGTAGTCCAGCTCTCTATCAAATCAAGTTTTTAGAGAGCGAGGACCGCCAGTTAAGAAGCATGACACCAGGTGACGTGTGAGGACAGTCCTTCACTTTTTGTGCGATGGCAGCACTTTCAGTTAACATCTCCTAAGTTTTGGTTAGATATACACAGAACAGCTTCTTTTGTGTATTCATGTTAGGATGGAGGCCAGCTCGCTCTGAGTGCCCCATGCCTCTAGTTCCCTCCCCTAGGACTCCCTTGGGTTAGTGTGTTACATGGTAATGAGTGTGCCAAAAAAAGAAGATATGATGGGGTGAGGTAAAATGAACGGAAGCTCGAAAATTTTATAAATTTCTCATCCGATATAAAAAGAAGACTCAGTGTATCAAAGCCTGTAAAGCCCTGAAGTATGCAATTGATACAAAAGACGTTAAATAGCACTGGAAAATCATAGGATGGGACTGCTTAGGCCTGCTTAAGAATTTGGAACCCAATATAAGTCCTTTTCGATGGGTGGAGCATTTCCCCTCATTATAGCAAGTGCCTATGGAGAATGATCTGAGAAGAGAAAAAATTAATCTACAGGTCCTTACACAGAAACAAATTGATAGTGCGGTCCCCCGGTTAAATTACCTTACCAATGATATCATATTAAGTAAATTGTAAATTGCTTCACCAAAATCTGGGAAAGGCTCCAAGCCTTGACCATATCCCGACAGATGTTTTAAAAAGAAACCTGGATGCGTGGTTGAGCCCTATGACAACTGCCCTTAATGCCGTTTTACTGGTTCCTGATTCATGGAAAACATATATAATAGTCCCAATTCATAAAAAAAGCCCTAGGGTCTACCCCTCCAACTACCGCCCAATTTCATTACTGGATGATGCAGGTAAAATCTTTGGAAAGCTGCTGTTGACTCACCTGTAAATGTGGATGGAGACTAGTGGTATAGTGTCCCATCTGCAAACCAGCCTCCGCAGGAGCCAGAGTACGATGGATCAAGCTTTGCACTTGTAATTGATCTGTTTGAAGTAGTTCATTTTAATGAAAACACCACTCTCCTTGGTTTTTATTGACTTAAAGACCGCTTTTGATAGTGTGGACAAGACCATACTCTGGTGGACTGTGGAAGATCATGCTGTCCCCAAGTATTTACTGAATTTGTTAATAAGTCTTCATACTGTAAAAACAGCAGCCGTAAAATATGAACCCAAAGGTGAGTGCACGAATGCACTCAGGGGTCAGACAGAGGTGCGTGCTGGCTCCAACCTTATTTAACATCTACATCAACGACCCAAGTTGGGGAATGATCAAATCCCGATCCTTATGTTCACAGATAAGGCAGTCATTTTAACACGCACCGAACTGTTCATGTACTGCCTACTGGAAGATTTTGAATGTTTTTGCACATCCCGAAAACTAACAATACTTGTCCTGAAAACTAAGTTCATGATGATAAAATCGGATCTATGACAAAATATAGAAAGACAAAATATCGACCTACAAAAATATCGGAGCAATAATATCAATGTCAACAATATCGACATCCTATCTACAAAAAGGTAAGTACAAAAATATCGATGTTAAAAATATAGTTTTTTTAAAATAAACTATTTTTTAAAAACAAAAAAAATATGTAAAATTAACAAAAAAATACTTAAAAATATAATAAACATAGTACATATTATATGTTATTATTTAAAAGTAATAAGTATTATACATAACGTAATAAAACAAATAATTAAACATATACATATAATATATAATATATATACTTAATAATCAGTTGTAATATTTATTGTAATAACATAAATAATTACAAATATTATATATTACAAATTAATCTATACACATAAAATAATAACATAAATAAAAATCTATTAATTATGCAAAACAAATTTAAAAATATGTATTTTTTATATTTTTTTAATTAATTATATAGTACATTAACTAAAACAATACAAAAAATATTAAGTAACAGAGGGAATAAAATACTATTCCAACTCCCAAAAAAACAACAGTAAGGAAAATGTTGGCTAGCGTAGGGGTAAAAATTACTATTCTTACTCCAGAGAGTGCAACAGTAGGGAAAGTGTCGGATAGCGTAGGGGTAAAAATTACTATTCCCACTCCAGAGGGTGCAGCAGTAGGGAAAGTGTTGGATAGCGTAGGGGTAAAAATTACTATTCTCACTCCAGAGAGTGCAACAGTAGGGAAAGTGTTGGATAGCGTAGGGGTAAAAATTACTATTCCAACTCCAGTTAGTGCAACAGTAGGGAAAGTGTTGGATAGCATAGGGGTAAAAATTACTATTCCAACTCCAGTTAGTGCAGCAGTAGGGAAAGTGTTGGATAGCGTAGGGATAAAAAGTATTATTCCACTCCTAAGTGTGCAATAGTAAGGAAACTGTTGGATAGCGTAGGGGTAAAAATTACTATTCCCACTCCAGAGAGTTCAACAGTAGGGAAAGTGTTGGATAGCATAGAAGTTAAAAATAACATACTTATAAATAAACTAATATTTTAAAAAATGTAAACAAATATTTATTAAATTAATCTAAACTACTTACAAATACCTATAAATAATTATTAAAAAAATAATTACCAATTAATAATTAATATCCAATAAATTAATTATCAATACCCAACTATAAATGTAATACCTACTTAATTACATATCTATTACTTTACACACTATAAACGCACAACAAACACCAATAATACAATAATACACTTATCATAATTATCAATTAATCAATTAATTAAAATTAATTACCAATTAATAAAAATGAATTACAAATTAATAATTAATTAACAATCATATAATTAGCAAAAACGTATAATAAAAATAATGTATTACTTAATTACATTTATATTACTTCCCACCCTATTCCCCTATAAACCCATAACAGAACATAATTATCAATTAATCAGTTAATTAAAATAAATGACCAATTAAAACAAATTATTGACCAATGAATTAAAATTAATTTATAATTCCTAAAAAATTAAAAAATAATTTAGTATAATTAAATTACTTCCCACCCTATTCCCCTATAAACCCACAACCCGCTACAGAACATAATTATCAATTAATCAATGAATTAAAATAAAATACCAATTAATAAAAATGGATTACCAATTCATTAAAATTAATTTATAATTCCCCAAAAATTAAAAAATAATTTAGTATAATTAAATTACTTCCCACCCTATTCCCCTATAAACCCACAACCCGCTACGGTACTAAAATACAACATTTACTTAAATGACATTAAAAAAAATACATATTAAATACATAATAATATACATAAAAATCATATAAAAATCGATATTATTAATACCGATATTACTTACATCGATAATAACAAAATCGATATTACTTACCTCCAAAATTCTGTCCCTTCGATATTAAAAAAATCGATATTACTTACCTTCTATATTCTGTCCCTTCGATATTTAAACATCGATATTATGGTAGGTCGATATTAAAAATTCGATATTTTGTCTGCCTACCGATAAAATCAAAGGTTAAATTAAAATTATAATCAACGTTTAGGCTATATGGAACCTAAGTGGAACAGGTGAGAACTTTGACTATCTGGGTATACAGATTGATGATAAGTTATTTTGGGGCAGCCAAAACTAAGTCTAAAAGGGTTCTATCCCAACAACCAGAGACAGTACGGAGATTTGAGAGCAAGTGCAATAATCGTCTGATAAGCCCCAACTTGTCAGCATATAATTCCAAAGCAATAGCCTCAAGCACTTATGGGGCAGAAATTTGGGGCGTACTAAGGTAAATGCCATTCAAATAGTGGACAATGTCTTTTTGAGGCGCCTTCTGCATCTAGGCCAAGGGACCCCAATGGTAGCTCTCAGAGCTGACCTGGGAATAAGCTATTGTAATGTTGCACTTCACCCTGTAAGCTACTGGGTCCGCCTTTGATCAACATTGGATTTTCCAGAGTATCAAAAGGCCCTACGGGACATTTTGAGTCAGACAAACTGTAACAAACTGTCGTGGTTCAGACATATAGACCACATTTTAAAGGCAATTGGTTGTTCAGACCTGTGGACTCATCCAGAAACTATAACCAAATCCACACTGCCAATGGTGAAAAGGAACACTGGGCCTCTATGTGACAAACATTTGCAGACGCAAGTAGGGCCCTGTTAACTAAATATCTAGTACTAAAGGCCAAACCCAGATGGGAACCTTATATTGACACCATTTTTCCATCTAAAAAAGTGCTCTTTTTCTCACCTTTAAGCTAGGCACCTTGCCGGTCCACTCATTTACTAAATCCAGGTCCAAGGGCCTTGGTAGGAGAGATGAAACCTGTAATTGCTCATTGAGTGGCCATGAAACTTTGATGTACTTTATGTTACAGTGCAATAACTCTCTTGCTGTTCGTAGAACTTATCTTTGTCCCTTGCTTCTAATATATAGAACGGGGAGCTGTAAAGAAGGTTTCCTACTGGGCTACAGAACTGACCGCCTGGAGATCTACAAGGCTGTAGCTTCATATATATATATATACATCACTTGGGAAAGAAGACGACTGGCTACAACACAGGCAACAGAGAGCGCCACTTCCTAAAAATAACGAGCCTGGAGCACTGATATTTGTATTATCCTTTCCAGCCCTATTGCATTTATGTTTGGAGTATGAGTCGGACATTGGGATCAATTTATATAAACTGTTGCCATTGACTTAAATTGCATCTGCATATTGCTGGATGGGAATGCTTTTGGAAATCATATGAACTATCTTATTTCACATATGGCACAGATATGTAAGACCCATCAATTATTTTTGTACTTTGCACGGTTGCACTTTTTGTGTATAATTAATAGCAATAGCTGGTTGGCTTCCCATGCCGGTAACCAAATGCTGGATTTTATCTTGCAAGTCACAATAAATAATTCTCTTTTCTAATTTTAATCTGGATTTCCTATGTGGCCATTGCTCTCCTAAACTCTCTTATGAGACTCCAAAGAGTCTTCTTTTTAGTTTTACAAATACTTTTATCAGCTTGTTACATAGTCCCCCACATTATTTCCAGGAAATACCTATCAGTAGTAACTTTATTCCCAGATAATTTTGGCAGCATTTTTTTTGTCTGCTATATGGTCTCATAAGACTATCTGGCCCTGACTTTTCCTGATGCTACTGCTCAGCCAGGGACACTCCGTTTGGAGTAACCAGGCGCTCCATAAGATTATATCTCTTTGTCCCGCAGACTTTTTCCCCGCATGGATTCACAGCGCGGTTGTTGCAACAACTGCGTTGTGATTCCACATACCATTACTCCGCAAGTCGTAACAACGAATTGCGGAGGGGGGGGCGCTGGATGTTGGAACAGTATAATTTACTATTCCAACTCTAGTCTATGCGGACACTAGGGAAGGTGTTGGATTTTAAATCCAACACCCCCCCCTCCCTCCGCAAGTTGTTGTTCCGACTTGCGGAGTAATGGTATGCGGAATCACAACGCGGTCGTTGTAACAACTGCGATGTGATTCCATGTGTGAAAAAACATTCGCCATGAACAGTGTTTACCGCTCTATAAATGCAAAATTCATTCATTCATTCATAAGACTCTTTTAAATGACTGTTTTACCTAGTTGCACTGACAGAGGTAAAGGTAAATGCAAAGGCAAATGACGATCACTCTCACACAAATAATCCGCACTCACAAACTCCTGAAACTAATCAACAGCATTATGGAGATAGGATGGAGAAGGCGTCATCAAGGTTCCCTATTGAAGTCAATGTTGAAATTAATAAACGGTTGTGCGTACCCCCTGAGGAAGGCGAAATACACCTAAATCAACATAGGGTTGTATATGGGAGTGATAACAGCAAAGACATGCTCAATGAAACAACAAAAGAAACCAAGATTTTGGGTAAAGACGTTGAAGGATCTCTGGAAAATAATGATTTAGCCTCAAATGTTATTGATAAAAATATGGTGGAGCATAAAAACCCCCGGGGTATCAAAACACACTAAGTGTGAAATGGCCCACAACACAGAATTGGGAATAAAACATCAAGAAGTAGGGATATCCTGGGATATCTTTTACCAAACTTCAACCCTCACGCTAGAAGCTCTTCATTACCAATCAAATTAAATGGACATTCAAATTGACCTCCTAAAAATTATGGCAAACAATGTGGCGGGAATTGATAACAAACTTGCCCAACTAAATGATCTGATAACCAGAGTACAGACAGAAAACGAAAAAAACAACTTCTGACTGTATCTACGTACCCATTATGGATAAACTAGCAGTACTTCCTGCAGTTTTAACAAGTATAATTGAAGACACTAAAAGAAACATCCAAGTCACTAAGGAGAAAGTTAATGCGGATAATACTACTATTAAGGAAAAGAATAAAAACGAAACTAGGAATGGGTTCGACAGCTTAAATGGCACAGAAACAAAACAGTTAACCAAACACTATGGTGAAATAGTTAATCTACCAGTCCATCAAGTTAAGGACCTACCCGGAAACGAAAATAAATGTAAAGAAAAACAAGAGGAGCAAATCTACAATGATACTGAATCAGATGGTTTCTCTACGAATTCAAAACGCCAAAGGAAAAAACTCCGCAAAGCAAGAAAGAAGGAAAAATCTAAACTAAATGCCGCAATAAAGGCAGTCAATGATCAGATCTCAATAACCACTGATGATACACAGAAGGGTAGAAATAACTACTTTCCTATTTTTGGACAAAAACCAATAACTGGATCAAATCAAACAACGCGCCACAAAGTAAATGAAACACAAATTCCAACAAGGAATGACAATAGAGTACTAGAAGGGCTAGTGGGTAATAGGACCCCTGATAACCAGCCGCCACAGGTAGCCAAACTGGATACAAAGCAAAAAGACGAAGAAAGAGCGCCAAGCAATTGTAACTTTGACAAAACGAATGGAAATAGCCCTACCAAATCAACCCAAATAACGATTCCTTACCAAAGCCACAGGATTAATGAAAGAATAAAAAAAGACTGGGACGTGACAGTGTTGAAGGCAGGAAATGGGCCTACAAAAACCCCAGAATGGGACCACCTACAGAATGAAAGCAGGGAGGGGCTAAAAACAATTAGCTACAAACCCAAGCAAAATGAGAAAAATGAGGTCCCCAACTACCAAATCCCAAAGATCAGTGAAAAACATATATTTACCCCGGAATTTCAGTCAAGAGGCAGGCACGACGTACTTAATCGTGGGAACATACTCAGACTATTCAAATCAATACCAGCATTGACTAACATTGTAAGTAAGGACATTATCTCTATTGAGTTTATGGAGGGGAAACATAGCAGCCAGACTCCGACGCTAATAACATTAATATCACCATCAGTAGCTGAACAGATCATGAACGAGCAAATGACATTCAAAACCTGGTGCATAATAATAACCAAACAAATCCCAGAGGTTTACCCTACTCCTTTTATTGGGGATAAAACAACATTAAAACTCGAAAAAGTAGACACACAGATCGTTTCAGTCCTAAAAAATGCACTTGGTAGATCTCCCACGAAAAGTGTATGCACTCTTCCGCAAAACACTGTAGATAGAAATTAAGAAATAAATGAAAAATGGATAAACATGGCACTGCATAGTAATCTTAAACAATGATATGATAGTCCATCACAAGTAGGAGGTAAAAGTCACGACATAGAAATAATAAGAATGTGTTCATGGAACATTAATGGTTTGAGAGGTAAGATCCATAACGCACATTCTATAGTGGGAACAACCCAGATTATAGTACTACAAGAAACATGGGAAACCAATCCATTTCTGTTACATGGATACGCTGGTTACTATGAACACGCAAAGAAAGAGCATAGGTTCGGGCGAGCTAGTGGGGGTCAGGCAATATTTATTTCTAATACTTTACAGGCACACCATGAGCAAGTGGAAGTAGATATCACGAACATCCTAATAGTTAAAATAAACTATAAAATAAACAACCAAAATTCTAAAACATTATATCTGATTACTGTATACATATTGCCTACCAACCGGAGTAGGGAGACAATTTGCTGAACCTTGAACAACGTTCTAATTAAAAAAAATGTTGGAGGATCCACTAGCAGATTTTCTGATTACCGGGGATTTTAACCTCAACCTTATGTCACCCCACATAAGAGATGATACAACGCAATCCCAAAACCACCAATGGCTAATTCCTGAGCAGGATCTAGGGAAAGACAATAACACCAATAAGAATAGAATGGGAAAAAAATTCGTAATGGACATGGAAGCGATGGGACTCCGAATTCTTAACGGCAGAATAAAAACGGCCTCCAGCATATAGTTACTTTGGGTATAATGCACACTCCAGGATTGATTACACCATGACCTCATTATTTATGTTTCATAACATCACCTCGTACCAATTAAAGAAAGTAAATGAAAGTGATCACGCCCAGCAGATAATTATAATGAACATCGGAACGAGTACAAATAAAGCTTATCAGACTGTCCAAGGGCGTATTGGCACAACTAACTATAAAAAACTATTCTGGAATGTTGGAAACAAAGAAGAAATGAATGAACGGGTGGAAAGGCTCTTGGAAGTATGTTTTAAAGAAAATGCACCAGAAACAGTGATAGAGCAATGGGAAAATCTCACTGGGATGCTGACCATAACTCAATATCAAACACAAACAAATAGGAACCAAAAGCGGAAAGAACCAAACAGGGACAAGGAATACCATTTAAACCTGCCATATACAATAATAAAATTGAAGAAAGATCGAAATAGGATTATCAGGCTAATGAAGAAACCGGGGGTAAAAGCAGAAAACCTGGGAAACTTGGAGCTACTAAATCAAAGTTTGAAGAAGCTAATATGGGGTGAAAAAAATTAAGCAAAACAGGCAATTTGGACAAAAGTATTCCACGCTAGTAAGCAGAAGAATTCAAGAGAATTCTGGAAAATTATCAATGGGCTTGCTAGACCTAATAAGCAAGTAGTCTCATCACCGCTAACCGAGCAGCAATGGGAGATTTTCTTGAGGAAACATCTAAACCATGACAATATACAGCCGAGCCCACCCGAAAGGCAAACTGGGTGTAAAAGTGACAATGACCCTTCCTTTCATGATAATAATTCGGATACGCCAATACTCATAGAAAAAGAAGAGATAATCAAATTAATAAAAAAACAGAAGAATGGTGCTCCCGGACCAAATTGGATACCATTTGCACTTTATAAAGAAAACCCAGAACTATGGGCGACCATCCTAGAGAAAATATACGTTGAAGTCACCCTAACAGGAACTGTACCCAAGTCATGGCAAGGATCCTTAATAACCCCAATCTTTAAAAAAGGAAACTGGGCACTTGCAGAGAACTACAGGCTGATCACTTTGCAAGATACGGACGCCAAGTTGTTTTCCAGAATTTTGTTGACTAAACTATCCGAATGGGTGAGGGAAACCAAGAAATTGCCCTTAAACCAAAAAGGCTTCATACAAGGCTTAGGAACAACAACAAACACACTGGTTCTAGTCCTACTTATGGATAAGTCAATTAGACTGAAGCAACCCCTGTATCTATGTTTTATAGATTTTAAATCGGCCATCGATTGTGTTAATAGAAACTTACTTTGGAAAAAACTTGAGAAAATGAAAATTCCAGCTCCCCTCCTTAAGCTGATTCGCCTTTTATATACAAAGACATGGGTGAGTGTGAAGATGGGGGATGGCCAAACGTTATCTAAGGAGATTCCAGCAAACGAAGGCCTGAAACAAGGCTGTGTTCTAGCCCCCCTTCTCTTTAACCTGTTTCTTGCCGACCTAACTGGAATACTGGACAAAGAAAATGCGCACCCCCCGAAATTAGCTGATAAGCGTCTCACGAACTTGCTGTATGCGGACGACGTCATACTACTAACAAAAAACAACAAGTGATGGACTGAATGTGGATCAATGTCACACACTCCCCCAGTCAAAAGATCTGGGCCCAAATCCATCGTGTTTTTGTACTCCACACCACCCTGGGTCAGATAATGGCTTTATGCAAATCAGCTCTGACCCTGTTGCCCCATGGGAACAGTCCAGTCCGAACTACAACAGCCATATCTTTCCCAGACCGGAATCAAGCATCCGAGGACCGGACCGGTTTCGAGGTAACACCTCTCTTCAGCCCGGCTAGCTTGACTCCAAGTGGTGTGGAGTGCCTGGGACCCACGTCAGAGTGCAAAAAAACGATGGATTTGGGCCCAGATCTTTTGACTGGGGGAGTGTGTGACATTGATCCACATTCAGTCCATCACTTGTTGTTTTTGCAGAGTGCAAAAAAACGATGGATTTGGGCCCAGATCTTTTGACTGGGGGAGTGTGTGACATTGATCCACATTCAGTCCATCACTTGTTGTTTTTGCAATTGCCGCCCTAAGTGCGCTGGGGATGCCCAGACGTGGGTCCCAGGCACTCCACACCACTTGGAGTCAAGCTAGCCGGGCTGAAGAGAGGTGTTACCTCGAAACCGGTCCGGTCCTCGGATGCTTGATTCCGTTCTGGGAAAGACATGGCTTTAGTAGTTCGGACTGGACTGTTCCCATGGGGCAACAGGGTCAGAGCTGATTTGCATATCGCCATTGTCTAACCCAGGGTGGTGTGGAGTGCAAAAAAACGATGGATTTGGGCCCAGATCTTTTGACTGGGGGAGTGTGTGACATTGATCCACATTCAGTCCATCACTTGTTGTTTTTGCAAGTGTCATACTACTAAGCCACACAAAAGTGGGACTACAGCGTCTAATTACGCGGACTCACATGTACTCGAAAGATAATGGGATGGTCATAAATGAGACAAAAACTAAGATAATGGTAGTTAACAAAAATAACAAGATAAGATACAAAAGTAAATGGTTCATGGACAAGATCGAACTAGAACAAGTGGAGGTATATAAATACCTGGGTGTGTTATTTGACGAGAAGGGCAACTACCAGTTACAAAAAAGGGATATCCAAAGAAAAACAAATGCTTTAACTGCAGCATTCAGAATTGTGCAGACGTCCCTTTCCAGCCTAACTTATGGCCCTCTTCTGAGTATTATTGGTGCAAGACTCCTACCGACTATCACATATGGTAGTGAAGCCGCAATGGTTAAGGATACTGAAACTTTGAACAAAGCCATAACAAGAGCGTACCGGGCCCTATTTTGTCTCCCCGCGAATGCGTCCCCTGCACAAGTAAGGTTGGAGTTCGGACTAACCAATCAACATTATGCAAGGCAAGGCCACTTTATAAAAGTATGGAATCAAATAAAAAGTGACCATGAAAATGAAATATCGCACCTGCTATGGCGAGAAATAAATAACGACACTAACTCTACTGCATGGCATCTTAGGGAAGCAATAAGGGATTTTGCGGTCTCGGCTATATGGGAAAATAATATAACCAAGACATCGTTTAAGAAAATAATTAATAAAACTGCAAACCATCTATCCATTCTAAACGACAAAGCTATCCTTACTAAGAGAAAACACGCTTGGGCGATAATAAACGGTTATAAAAAGAAGGAAATTCAACAATATTTGGAAATACCCTGGATGGAAAAAAACAAACAGGTGCTCCTTAAAGCAAGATTTGGAATAATGCCAGGCCTGTGTCACCTTCCTCCGTGGGAGAGACCGGTAACCCAAACCAAATGCAGACTGTGTAATAGTGGTGAGGAGGATATTCTCTATCTACTGTGTACTTGCCCTGAACTTTTGCAGGAGAGAAGAACCTTGCTTAAGTTTCCTTTCAAGGCACGAGGCATAAGGACATGCAGGCAGGCCCTGATTAGTTGCCTGCACTCGAATGATATAATTTTGAATGCTACCTTTGTAAAGTTCCTAAGGATAGTTAAAAGGAAATTAGGAGCACAACTATTGTAAATATGTAACTGACTGCAAAATTGATGCAACAACATTTTAGGTGTTTTTATATTGTTTTTATTGTTTGTTTTATTTTATTAGATTTGTAATATTGTAAGATTTTAAATAATCAACACAATAAACTACTTTAGTCTTTAGTTGTACTTTGTGGGTGCAGTTTCCGCAAACCTTTAAGGCCAAAGGCCTTTAGTTGTCGTTTGGCAATTGTATCTTGCACTTCATCTCACAAATTATGTGATCTTGTGTGCCTTCCCCAACTGTTTTTTATGTACGATTGCTTTCTATTAGCTTTGCATGCTCTTAGTCTTTTAAGACAGACCCTTCTTCTCTTAATCCTGATTTAATGTGGTTATAAGGATTTCTAAATCAACTTTTTTATTTTGTTATTTAGGTTTTATACTATTTATTTAACCTATGAAAGCACATAATAGTATTGATTGACTAGTTGTTTGAGATTCTTTTATATGATTATACCACCTTGTGTAAGACTTTCATCCCTGTTATAACGTATTTATGTTCTGTGCCTGGGAGTGTTCTCTTAACTTACAACTTCTTGTATCATTAGGTAAATGAACTTTAGTGATTCCACAAGTCGGGGAATATATCTGCATTCAGTACTGTATGTTGTATTATTGTATGGCTTTCTTGTAAAGCTGAACTAATAAAAAAGGAGATTGGGAAAAAAAGATGTTTGTTCTTTCTCAGTGGTTGTCACACAATTTGCAAAATAAGGCAACGCTGTTTACACCTAGCACGCTGCTTCATTCATCAGTCGGAGTTTCTGAATATTTTAAGTTTAAATCTGATGTAGGATTTCTTGAATCAACTGTACAACTCAAAGAACATCTGAGTGGTTAAAATAAAGCACAAATATTTACCCTTGTTTGAGGATCGCTCACCCTTGCCTCCTACAAGGTTTGGTTTACCATTTAGGCCAAACAAAAGGCAAAATAACTCAATGTCCGTGTTGTGTTAGAGAGATCGCTGCCAGTCAGGCCTCCATTGTATGCTCAAGGCAGACAACAGCTCACATCCTCATGTTGAAGTTTGTTTTCAAATTCAGATTTTTGTTTTGTTGCAGATTTATATAGCGTAAACTCGACCAGAAGGTATTGGAGCACTTACATGAGCACCAATTACGTTACACAAGGACACATTCATTTTTTGGTCGAGCCTAGAGTCAGCGTGCAAGCGCTGCTCTGGTGAAGATCTGCTGTAGTTCAGTAGGTAAGAGAAGGCCAACCTCTTATCCCGCCCTTATTTTTCATTGGCTTGTGTTATTGTCCTTCGTAAATGCTGGCCTCTGATTCATTATGAGGCTTTAGTCCCTCCTTAGTACGACCATGTCGTCATTCGTAACCTCCCATGGCTACTGGCCCCTTTACTTGGTTGTTACACGGTACATGTACTATTTATTTTTTCTAGTTAGGCAGGACGTGCTTTACTTACATTTGGCGGGCCATGTCCTCTTCCACTTTTGAAGCAGGAAGCAGCCCGGGCAATGGCAGCTGTGGCTTGGCAGGACGCAGGGCTGCTAGGAGCCTCCTGGGGGAGCTGCCCGCTCCCTGCATTTATGATCCCTGAGCGGCCCTGGTCAACGCTGGATGAGGAGATATGAGCCATAAGTAATGCCAGCTCTGTGGGTCCTTGTGTCGCAGCCTCCTCCCTCATGGCACTCCCACTACAGGTACTTTCACTGTGCAATTTGTCTCAAAATAACTTTGACAAAGCCCCTATTGCCTGTTTATACATGGTCACGTGATGATCACACATGTTTACCAAGTGTAGAAAGTTAGGTTTAGAACTCTGTCTGATTGTCTGCCTTTAAAATTAAGAATGAGTTCTGGGGGCATACAGGGTTGTGTCCATCATCTCATTTAAATTAGACAATCACACTTAATATGCGGAGCTTCATCACATTAACACTTTAGACATGCAGAGCTTAAGGCATTCTCCACAAATCAAGTCGTTTTACCCCAAGTGAGGAGCGTAGATTGAAGCAATCCTAACGCGGGTAGCTTCAGCTGTTAGACCAGGTCACTGCCTCTGACACTTTCTGTGTCCACATTAGTCTTGAGCTGTGGAGCCCCCAATCCATGTTGAGGTATTCTTGGACATAAAAATGCTAGGCACGGGCGGAGAGCTCTGCACCACCCTTCCAGTGTGCGGAGATTTGCCTACTCCGCGTTACGCAGAGAACGCAGAGTAGGCAAATCTATGCACACTCCGCAGCGGAGAGGAGTTGACCAGTCCCTGCCTACACCCACCTATTAAGAATGAACTAAAAATACATTAAAGGTAAAAGAAAAAAAACTTACCTTGACTGCAGCGTCCTCGGGCTGCCCTCCTCCTCGCTGTCTCAGGGTGATAGGCACATGCACGTGTGCCCGCGCATTCCTTGCGAGAAATGCGTGGGCGCCAATCAACCTGAGACAGAGAGAAAGAGGAGGACGGCAGCCTGGGGACACCGTAGTCAAGGTAACTCTTTTTTCTTTTACTTTTTTAATGTAGTTTATATTCATTCTTAATAGGTAGGGGGTGGAAGCAGGTTTGTTCCCAACTCCGTGGACCACCACGTAGTCCCGCCCTACAAGCTCTACCCAGGGTTGTTGCTGACCCAGTCTTACATCGAATCTGTTTGAGTACACCCGAAAGGTCACAATTGAAAGGTTGTCACTTACGAGCAGGGGACATCCGTGTGAAATGGAGAGTTCGAACCTCCACATGTGAGACTGTTCAGCTGTACGGTTTCGGATGTTGATGACATCCATGATGGATCCTTGGCCATTTACCCAGCACGATGGCTTAGGGGGTCCATGTGCCTACTGCTGAGGTATGTGTCTAATCCTCAGGTCACACGTTCAATAACAAGCAACATAGCTGAAGTAGTTAGAATGTATGTGCAACTCTCGGGCCTCAAATTCCAATCACTGGAAGATAGCATAACGGTTTTGAGTGCCTACTACTGAGATGTATGAATGTGTGCGTGTAACACTCAGGTTAACGGTTCAAGGCAAAGGTAGGAAGCTCAAACGGTCAGTGTGCCTACTCTGGACATATTTAACCCTCCGGTCACAGGTTCCAAGTACATGAAAAGTGCTCAATAAGCTAGTCAGGGGCGTAACACAGGCCCCTGCAGCTGCTGCAGTGTGGGGGGGGGCGAAGTCTAGGGTGCCCCCTCAGCACAATGCAGACTGCCTTGATTATGGGACCAAATACCTCAAATATTAACTCGCAGTTAGTGTCCCGGCACGGTTCCCCTGGGAAGAGTCTCCGAGGCAGAGGGGCATTTTATTAATGATAATGACCTGCCGCCCATACACTGCAAAGGCTGACTCTGTGCATGGGCAGCAGGCCATTATTAATACGGGTCCTCGGCCTCAGAGACAGAGGCTGGGCTCACACGGCCATACGTTCACATTTAGTGCGCCGCCTGCACACCATCCCGCGTTGCTCTGCAGGGTGGGCATGTGCGCAGAGTAAACTGCTCGCCTCAGCACCAGTTATCTGCGCCTGCTCCCGTGGACATTACTGAAGCAGCCTGCATGCAACTGTTAGGTCACGTCTCATTTAATTTCCTCTGGTAAAAATCCTTTCTCTAGTCATTAAAATGGTTCCATTTGGTGCTAATGCTGAAGAACCTGAAATCTTCATTCTCAGGGGTACTTGATAATTAAGAAGTTAGCACAGAAGCTGAAATATGAAAAGACATCTTTATTAAACTTAATTAAGTGAGACTACGTCACACAGGAGCCTTAGCAACTGAATGAGGCAGTCTAAAGAGTACAGAACACAGAGGTCTTTATATGCTTAGGGTTACAAACTCAGCACAAAAGTAAGGGGCAGTCGTAGCTTTTGCAAGCATGCAAAATACCTAATATGGACATACAAGATCTGCAAAATATTAGCCAATAGGAAAACATTCAAAACAAGGCATCATGTAACCAGAACATCCCCCTTAAGTGTGTTTCTGCCCAACCCATAAGTCAATCAATTACAGCACCTATAGGTCAATCAGTAATGGCAGGAGATGTCTGTATGCAGTTAGGCCAGCTGGTGTCTGAGATTGGTTTTCGAAACAAGGACAGAGGGGATTTTCAACACGTTGCAGTCCAAAGGGCAGAGACACTTCATGAATAGAGCAGCCTGTGTAAAGGCAACACAAAATAACGACAAATGTAAGATGGAGTCAAAATTAAAGAACCTCAATGCACATTGGCACACGTGATGGCGACGAGGTGGGTTTATGGCCGTCTCTGGACCCGGCCTCCTTTGTCCCCTAAGTGGCCTTTGAAGGGTGACTTTACGAGTTGAGTTGTTTTACATATTTAAACACGCATGAAAGGCGCGGAGAAAGCATGCAGGCTGCTGGGGGAGAGGGGTATGTTTAAATTACGGACATCTCATTAGGGCCTCTCAAAACCGGGGCAGCTTTTGTGGGCAAACTTTGCAATTAGAGGGCCTGACGAAAAGAGCAGCCCTGCCCCACCCCACTCCCAACAAACATTTGGGACCCTCCCTAATGATTTTAATAGCTTAAACCCTTGAAGGGTGAAGTAAAGTGTAACAAGTCTTGGGGTAGAGTTGTTGTGAGCAGATGATGTCCGTTGCACGGGTGCCTCGAAGCCTTGAAGTCAGAACGCATCTACAAAGGATGTCTCAGGGAGCATTGGGTACATGAATTGCCTTGAAATTCCATTTACATAGTGCTTACTACCCTTGACGAGGCATCGAAGCCCTTGTGCGTCAGTGTTTAAACAATTCCAGACTTTGGTTTACTTATTTATTGGTTGGTATAGCGCGAACCAATGTCAATGAAAACAAATTTGTTTTCAAATTGGAAACGTAGCGTATTGTAGGTTCTAGGTCGAGAAATCCCCCAGACTTAAACTATAAAGCCGCCCATTGGTCGCTGTGTAGGTAAATGATGATCACCAGTGAAAGTTAACACCCACGGTAGTGTCAAGGGCATTAGCTCTCTGCGCCTGACTGTAGGGCTGCACAGACTCCAATAATAACTTGTTTTTGCAGAACACCCCATACCACAAGTGCCATTTTCAAACACTGTGAATAACAGATGGTAAATTACCTAATTTAATCGTTTTTAATTGTTTAATGTCAGAAGGATGGAAAGTGGCCTTGCTCCTAGTAGAGTTCAATCTGGTGACTTGCAAATTACAGTCAATGTCAAATGATAATGTTAACACAAGGGGCTATCTTACTACAACACTCCCTAACACACGTGTAGTTACATCATAGCTCATATATGCCAATGTTTCCACCAATTGTCACAATATAGTAGAGATGAGTTCTTGTCTTTGTAATTCAATTTCAAATTTGTTCTTGTTCTCTGGAAACTCTCACACAGCCGACACGTGTTTCGTCGTTTTATGGGAATGTAACCCACAACTTTTTCAAGGCTGTACAGATTATGTTACATGACAAACGTTTCTACTTTATACATGTATCACCACCGCTCGCATTGGTCACTATACTTTGCTAATAGATCACGGTGTGGTTAACACAAGAAATAGTGATTTTGTGTACTTTTAAACCAAGACCAAACAGCAGTATAAATAAATATTGCGTTATGTTTTTTTTCAATCTGTACAGCCTTGAAAAAGTCGTGGGTTACATTCCCATAAAACGACGAAACACGTGTCGGCTGTGTGAGAGTTTCCAAAGAACAAGAATAAATTTGAAATTGAATTACAAAGACAAGAACTCATCTCTACTATATTGTGACAATTGGTGGAAACACTGGCATATATGAGCTATATTGTAACTATACGTGTGCTATAGAGTGTTGTAGTTCTGAGGCAGTTCCCTTTACCTTTTAGCACCGTCGAATAGCTTAGCACCAACCATATAGTGTTACTTTCTAAGTGGCGCCAGGCAACCTATACCAAACCACTATCAAGTCTATTCACAAGGGGCTGTCTTGCTGGATTTATTCATGTTATAATTCGTTTTGCTGCGTGGTTTGATTTTTTTTTGTGAATAGAAAGGAAACATTGGTAAACTCAATAGGCCTGGTTTATATAGGTCAGGCTATCAAATCTAAATGCATGCATGCATGTATGTTGGTTGCAGGCCTGGCAAAACGAAATTCTGCTTAGCATAGTAAAGCCAGACCTATTGACTTTGACAGACTTGGGGGCCAGGAAAGAGTAGTGAAATGGCAAACAAGCTTTCGAAATGGCAATAAGTATGGGAAAGCAACACACTCAAGGATTACTGGCATCAGATATAGCCATCTCTCGCCTACCTTTTTGGCTTAAGTGTTGGAGAAATGTGAATAATCTTGTGGTGGACTTCTAAGAGCAGCATCAGACAAGGGCGTAACATCGCCCCCACAACCCGTGCTGCGTGGAGGCCCCCAAGCGCCCCATCAGCACAGCACAGTACCCTGAGGGCTCCTGAATAAGACCGGAGGGGGGCCCCTCCATTTACCTTGCAGGGGCCCCCCTCAAGTTTCGTTACGGCATTGAGGCTAGTGTCCTTGTCATACAGAACTTTGTGCAATATACCCATGCCAAGGGCATTTCCGAAAAGCTGAGCACAGTATGCAGTGCGTTTTGATTTGGGGGGGGGGAGGCGGGGGGTGAGGCGGATAAAATCAAATAAACTACCCAGCAACTTTCAGAGCCCCAAATTTGATGTCAGGGTTACCTGTCTCTGCAGTGCTTCTGAGAGGGCATCCGGCTCGGCCACCTTCTGCAGGAGCTCTCAGCAGAGATGCCTGTGGACCGGGCGCTAAGCTGCAGGTAGAGGGGCAGCTTCCTGTAGTCTCTCGGAGGACAGAGGACGAAGAGGCACCTGTGAGAGACTGCAGCCTCGGCGCCTGTGGGAACCAGAGCTGCGCTGGAGGAAACACGTGAAGGAGATGGGGAGGTGGGGGGGGATGCATGCGGGAGCCAAGCAGTGAGATCGTTGCAGACTGGACAGTGAGCACAGCAGCACCTGACGGGTTCTCTCTTCCAGCTCAATTCATCGCACTTGGCTATGATACCCTTTTCCAGTGCCCCCTCAGTTTTTTCTCACTATTGCTTCACAGCATTTCAGTTCTCCCTCCACGTTTCAACCTCTTTCTTCTCTCATGCTTTTTCATCTGTCCTAATATGCCTGATCTTTTTTAGCCAGTTTCTCCAACTCTTTACATCTCCGACACATACCTGGTTTGTCCTGCGCCCCATTGCGTCAAGGTCACTGTTTCTCATCCTTTGTCCGTCCTCTCTCTACTGCAGTGTTTCGTTCATTTTCTTCATCTTTTTTTCTGCCCCCTCTTTCTTTCTCTTACCCCATGTATCCCCTCCCTCATATGTCTCAGGTCGTCTTTAACCCTTGTCACTTTCACCCCACAACCCTATCTCTCCCCTTAGCCTGTCTTTTCTCCGCTCTTTCTCTTTATTTCATTCTCCCCGTCTCGACCTTCCTCTTGCTCCTTTTCTCAACCTCTCTTCAATCGCTCTTCATCTTTTTTTTTCGCCTTCTTTTTCTTCTTGTCTTTTACACCTTTTCTCCACCCTTATTCTATTCTTACTCCCCCATCCCTTTTACTCACATTCTCTCCTTTCATCTCTCATTCCCCCTCCTCATGCCTTCTCAGTTTCCTATTTCACTCGTCCTCTCCTCATTCCCCTCTTCATTCTGTTGCTCTCTCATTTTGCTCTCACTGCACAGTTTCCCCTTTTTCTTCTCCCTCTTCATGGACCATGTTTTACTCTGTTGGTCGTCCTTTCTCTCACTCTACAAATTTCCTCCCTTTCTCCAGTCCCTGTTCTAGCCCATGTTTAGTCTGGCTCTACCTTTCTCTTTATCCCATTCTCGCTCTCATTTTGTAAGGTTCCTCCATTGCACTTGGGGTGATTTATGTGTAGGTGTTTGTGTTCACATGGGAGGGAGGCCGAAGTTGTTTTTGTTTCCCTCCGTGTGGCTCTCAGTATATGTTTGTATGTACAGGTATTTGCAATTGCGGCTGCAGAATTGTCTGAGTTTATGTATATTGTTTTGATGTGTGTGTGGATGTCTGTGTGAAGTGTGCTTGCATGTTGCTGTGTGAGTTTGGGTGTTTCTAATTTTTTTACACAGATTTTCATTTTCCTGGAAGTATGGTGGTGTCCATGATTCTCTTGGTGTGTGTGTGTGTGTAGTTGGTTGTGGCAATATTTGCATTTGTCAGCATTTATTCGCTGCCTATAGGGTTGGTGTGTGTGTTTCTGTCTATTTGTTGGTTTTTGTCGGTGTGCGAATTGCACGTTTCAGTTAGTGTGTCTGAATTAGTGTATGCGCGTATCCTTGTTTGTTGCTACGCATCTGCATGTGGCAGTGTTTGAATCATTTTCTGTGCTGGTCTGTACTTTTGTAACTGTTTGTATTTCTTCCTGTTTGTGGCCATCTGTTTGTATGTGGGAAACACAAAGTTGTCGTGGGTCTAATTATGTGGGCTAGCTTGTGTATCTGGGTGTGCTTAAGTGAGAGAGAGAGTGCGAAACTGTTGCGTGTATGTGTTCTTCCGTTTGCTGATGTTTCTACATTTGTTATTTGTGCTTCACTGGTTTTCTGATTGTGTCTGTTTTGCTCCCTATTTTGTGCTCTGTGTGTCTATTTGTCTGCCTGTGTGTGTCTGCTTTGCTGAAAGTGTTTGCATGTATGTGTGTGTAGAGCTGCGTGTTTGTATATGCTTATTGGTTTGTTTTTTCACTCTGCTATGTGTTTGTTTATGTGAGGGGTGTGCTTGGACTCCTTTATATATGTTGTCTTTAGACTAAATATTGGACGCTAGAGGCCCAGACACTTAAAATTCTAACAAACTGTTGGAATCCCATCATACTTGGCCAGGTAACCTGAATGTTAATGGTTTGCTTGGTTAAGAGCAAAACTTTTTCCATAGGGTACAGAGAGTAATGCGAACCCGGACACGTGGTGTCTTCTCAACCATGCAGCAAAAATAGTTATTCTGAAAGTGAAAAACATTAAGGTTAAAATGCAATTTCCATTACGATGTTAGTCCTTCTAATGGTGTGTTGCTTGAATAGGCACAGTTGCAACATCTGTGTCCCAAAACGGGTTTGTTTATGCAGGCTAGCAAATGAATTATGACATGCCAGAAATTGATATCACATGAACTCACCTGACCTTATAGATTATTACTATGTAATTACTAGGCCAACACATAGCGTTGTCACAGCTGGAGATGCCATCATTATTAGTCCTTATTAACAGTTGGCAAGCACTAACAAAACCAGCCCTGTTGCAGTAATGTGGTGTATCGGTAAATACCTAAAATATCCCAAAGGTCAGACTGATTGCATTGCAAATGCTTGCTTTGGTAGGCACAGGGAGATTAAGTGATTTGCCAAGAATCACAGGATGTGCAGTCGACCCCGAAACTTTGTTTCCCAGAAGTCAAGTCAAGTCAAGTCAAAGATCTTTATTCGGATTTAGGTAACATCCATAAAAGTACATAAAATCACAACATCATCCACAACACATAATATCACAATCAAGAGGCGCATAATAAAATCACATAATTCATCATGATATATGTTAAAAAGGTACAAATAACTACATAGATGGATACAGCAATAATTTTAAGGCACACAATAATATATACAAGGATTAAAAACACTGCAGAAATGTCAGTAATATGTGCAAAAAGCAAAAAGCAGGAGGAGGGGCTTAAGGGCGATCCATGATGGCCGCTTGATCTCTCGGCTCCGCCGATCTCTCCGTCTTCCTCCCGGCCCGCACCTCCTTATGTCGCCGATCCTGTTTCTAAGTTGAATTCTCGGGACCGAGAGGCGATCCTGACTCCAGCGGTGTGTCTCTTTGCGTGCCCCATGCGGTGGAAGTGCCGGAGCGCCCTCACTCCCTTTCCGGCGCAGGCTGAAGCTGATCGGGTCTTTGTCTCGTAATGGCCGGCCATGTTTGCACTCTCATCGGATACTGAGGCGGGCGGAGACGACCAGCGGGAACGGCTGCTATGCTGTGTTAACTGCTGCAGAGATTTGCTCGCTTTGCTCATTTTCGCGCGCGGGGACTGTTGTGTTTACAGTGCAACATTGTGTCTCCGCTCCGATCCGCGAAAGGCACTGGCTGATCGCTTATCCTTTCCAGCGTTGCGGTGGATGCCATATTGTTGGCTGTGTCCCCGGCTCCTGTGCTTACTCCGGGCTGCTGCCGGTGAGATGTCTGACCGCCCAGATTGCTATGGTGCCGTGTATGGTGTAGGCATGGTTTGTGCTACTCCTGTATCCTCAGCCAGGCCATGTTATTCGGAACCCGGATTGGGCGACCGGCGATGCGGCACTTACGATGGAGACCAGCCTCTGGACCCACAGAGCCTTCGAGAATCCCGTGTGCGGGGACCGGCTGCCCCTCTTCCTTCTGCTGCACCACCGGGGATTGGAGACATCCTATGCGCCTTGGGTATTTTGAGATCTGATTTACAAGAAGCTGCCCGAGACTTAGGGGACCGGCTGGACGCTATTTCCCCCTACATGCCCCCGGTGGGTAGAGTTGTCTTTCGACTGCAGGACGATGTGCCATATCCGATTCCCGACTGCAGTGAAGTGCCTGCCCGGGCGATCTCGGGGGCGTTGCGGGTGCGTGCACCCGATGATGCTTCAGTGTGGATTGAAAAGTTGGCGGAGTGGTTTGAGGAAGGTGGATTTGTGAACTGGCCGAAGAATCGTCCTTGGACATTATGCCTGGCTATTCCCTTGTGTTCTACTGGCGACGCTTACGAATTTCTCCTGACTCGGATGCTACTGCTTTGGCCGGCGGACTTTGGTGGTCCGTTACAGTGCATTGTCCCCCCTTCTATCATTGTCGAATGTATGGCATTGGATGGACAGACTTTGTTGGACAGTATCCTTCTTTGCTGGGGCTGCTCAGTTTAATTGTGCTGTTCAAGATGGCGACCGTGCAGCTGGACTACGTCGATACCCCCGTTCGCAGGGGCCAGGGTTGAGGCCGCTCCCTTATCATTGACTGCGGTAGCGTATACTGCTGGGGCTGCGGGAGATAGACAGTGGAGTTGAATATTGTTGCTTTGGTTCGGGATCCGGGGATGGGCGGCCGAGGATTTCCATGCTGACTGTTTTGAGCTTATGTATATGGCCCTCCTCCGAACTTCTGTGATACGCTTTTTTTCCTTTTTCCCTTTTTCTTTATCTGTATTTCGGGTACTCTTTTGGGGCGACAGACACACTGCTAGGGGGGGGTAGGCCCTAGCCTCTGCATGCGTGTAGGGTGGGGGTAGGGGGATGGGGTTCTTTATTATTGTCCGTTTCAGTTTCTATGGGCCTTTCTTTTCTCTTATTTTTGGCTTTCTTTCCCTTTTCTGTTTCTTTGGGGCTGACTGTCTATGGGTCTTGCACCTTTTTTCTCTTTCCGGGATTTTAACGCGCCTCTTGTGCCAGTTCCTGGGGGTGGGCTTGCGGGGATCAGACTTGGTAATGTTGATTTCTGTACAGCTGCTTATTAATCAGTTTTGTCATTGCGGTTGCTTTAATGGTATATTGCTACAGACTTGCTTCTTTATGATCGTGTATGTGGTGCATCCCCCCTGTCTCTTTTGTGTTCCTTTTGTACGGTGTACAGTCCTTGTTGCTGCAGCCCCTTCCTTTCTTTTAAAATTTAAAACGAAAACCTTCTATCCTACGTTGCGCGCCCCGTGCTCCTGTATAGCGCACTTTGAAATATCCTGTTTGAAGGTTGGTCAAATGTTAACTATTCTTCTGATTCTAATGATTGTCTTTGCGGCCGGCCTTGATGGTTGTGGGCCTGCGCATGTATCTCCTTATATTCTTCAATAAAGGTTTTAAAAAAAAAAAAGCAAAAAGCAGCTGCTTGTGCAAAAATAAGCAATGTGCAAACTAGGCAAATAGTGGTGCAAAAACGTTTCACGCCATGTTCAATGACACTCTTCAGCGAACAGCAGCTTTGAGAAAACAACTGACTCTGAAAATCACTTTGTCAGTGCCCAGCCTCAGTAAATCACCAAGGGCTAAGTTAAAGTCCAACTGGGCTGTCTTGCGGAGGTATGGCATTAAAAAATGTTTAGTATATTTTACATAAAAGCCACAAAAGAGCATGAAGTGTAAAAGACGAGTTTCCCACCACGGTTACAGGGACAGTTTAAGTTTTCTAAATTTCTATTAAAGCCAATTGGGAAGCATAATAGATTTTTGATGCTCCCATCCCTGAACCGAAACAACAAGCTCCTGTTCTATTTACTCATCTTTCTACACAGGTAGCCTTGGGGTAGGTCATAAGGCCTGTCACTAGTTTCCCAGAAGTCGTCAGCTCTAGCCGTGAGACCACATCCTCTCCCCAGATGCAGTCGCTTTCCAAATTCTGCCGAGGCCCATTCCCCATGTGGTAAGTAGTGCATGTTCTAAATAGGCAGGCACATTCTTGGATCACCCTGGACTGCACCCTTGAGCGATCTCCAATATGCCAGCATTTTGCTGAGGATGCCTCAGTACGACAAGAACTACCTCCCTTGTGTCAGAGGCAGCTGCAGACTCACAAGTGCAACACACTCACAGACACACTCTCACTTACTCATGCTCACTTACATTTAGTTGCTCTCTCCTATTTTGACTCACACTCATGCTCACTCCCTCATACATACTAACGCCCAGTCTCTCTTTCCACACTCTCCCACATTGCTTTATACTCATACTCACGCACTCTGTCACTTACACACTCACCCTTACTCTCACTCACAGCCACATGCCTCATACTGATACAAACACACATATTCACACAAACAATCTTTTTTCAGAGTAGTTTTTTATTTACTCATCTTCAGTTGCCTGATCCGCTCCGCTTGAGTTGCTGATGCTGGGCGACCCTCGAGTAGGAAAATAGCTTCCGGCCTCGAGCACTGAGGCAGCAAACTAAAAGCTCTGCTCTGTCCAATGATGCATAGGCTCTAGTTTCAATTTCTAGCTTTTTCACCTCACCTTCTCCCATCTCGTGGTAGGTTGGAGTGGAGTCAGTGAGGCACCTGACCCCACCCATTGCTGTGTTGAGATGGAAGAGAGTGATCTGACAACCTGTTTGACAGGTAGCCCCGGGTACTGCAGGGCTTAAGCCTAATGTGCTCAGGGCTCCCTGTGCTAGTGACGCTGCAGCTTGTCATTGATGGGGAGGCCCTGAGGCATGGCAGGCCCCTGAGGCCAGGGGTGGACCTTCCCTGGACAGTCGCTGATGGATTGAGCAGATGCCTCTGTGCTCCTAGGCGAGTCAACACTCAGATTTGCTGCCGGAGGTTGCAGCAACGATTTGGGTTTTGTATTATACCAGTAGTGAAAAGTGGATTCTTATTCACCACTAGTATAATATTAGGGACAGAAATAAGGGGGTGGAGCTCCAACACCGATAAAGGCGAGCCGCCACTGAGTGGATCTTGTTTTTCTCCAGGTTCTGCAGCCCCTGTAGCATTGAAGCAGGAAAGCATGTACAACTGGCACCTTTTATTCTGTGGAACAAAAAACTTTGCACTGCTGCTGTTGCCAGGGTATCTGTCCATGTGATAGAAGCAGAGACGGTTTAATGCATAGGTAAAGTGGGCTCTGGCCCAGGGCCCCAGCCTTTCATGGGGCCCCCTGTTGGAGCCAGCTCTGTAAAGAAGGAAGGTTTGCATGAGGACCCTGAATTATTCTTAAACAGATTGGTTTGAAATGCATTTAATTTATTTTTGATGTGAGCTGTGTGTGAGTCTGTTGCAGACATTTTGCAGAGAAATGTTGTCTTTATGCTTCATGCAACACCCATTAAAAAGTTTCCTTTAAATCAAAACGACTTCATATATGAGAAATGGGAGAGTGTTGCAGAGATTATTTGCAGTAATATTAGTGAGCTGTTGCTGTGTTACAATATTGAAAACTTGTCACTATACCGGATTATTAGATGTAAATACATTGAGAATTTGAGCGGGTGTGCCTGTGTGCTATCATTGAGCTGCCCCAAGAGGGCATGAAAGAGTTAAATTGGATCATAAATTTAAAGCTGTTCCGAAAATGGTCCCTGAAAATTTGGCTCAGGGCCCACAAAATCCTTCAGATGTCCCTGCTAGAAGCCTACACTGCTGTTAAATGTGCGGTACCTGTTACATATATGAGGGTAGCTAGCACCATGTGTTCTTTAGTGATTCCCACAGCCAGTCATGGGCAGGATGTTTGGTTACTGGCAGCTCCTTCTGCTGATGTCCATTTACCCAAATAGTTGTTTCAATGGTCCCAGTGGACCTCCATGTGGCCTACATCAACTTTACATAAAATGGCACATTGCATGTTGGAGATCCTGCTGTGTACAATAACTTTCCAACAACTTTTTCCCAAAATTCCTTAAAAAACAGACTCTAGATCTTGGTTTGGTGATGATGGTGACCTGAATTCCACTAAAGCTGCTAACAGTCCTGCCAAGCACTGATCCCTTTGAAATGCCAGTCACAAAGGGGGTGGCAAGGAGACCCATAGTGACTAAGAGAGGACTGAATGTTAGTTAAGGAACCATTCAAGATTTAATCTGCACATTCACAAGGAGACAAGGGTCAGAACTTAAAATGGTTGAGTGCACTGCAGAGAGGTCAAGAGAATAAGAATTGACGAGAGGTTGTTGTGAGGTGTAGAAGTGAAGAGGTTGGAGGTTGGAGGTTCAGTCAAAGAGCCAGGTCTAGAGGACCTTCCTGAACTGGGTTAGCAGTGTGGATTGCCTGAGCTGGGGGGCAGGGTATTCTAGGTATTGGCGGCGAGGTAGGAGAAGGATCTTCCTCCAGGATAGGAGAAGGAAGTCCTGCCCACATAATCAACATTGTCAAATGACAAGATTCGGATACCTATGTTTTTCCAAAACTAAGGTGATTCAATCCCATTTCAGTTTGGTAGAAAGGTGAAGCATATGATCCGCCAGTCAAGGTTCCTTCATTCAGAGAGTGTACAACACCTCTCAATTGTTCGTAATAATACATTACTTACATGTTCTGATTTTTTCCAGAGTGTTTGTAACTCTGCAATGAAAGGCAGCAAATAACAGTTATATGCACTTCAAAGAGTAGAGGAGTTGAAAGTGGTGTATCAATAAATGGGGTTAAAGCTTTATTTAGAAATTCAAGACAGCAAAGACCATGGATTCTTGCATTCTGCCTCATAAAGGTGGTCAGAATCAAGTGAATGCCAGTGTCTGGTGCAATAGAAAACACAAAAAATAAAATAATTTGGGCAACACAGATCTCTGGAGCTCGAATGGCTTTTCAAATCTCTCATTTCAGGCACATGCATGTTTTTTTTTTTTTTTAAAGGGAAGTGTTGGTGCCCTCCCATTCGTGGTAGTGGTAAGATGTGCCCCTAAAACAAGCCGCTACTGTCCCCTACTCAGAGTCCTCAAACTGTAGCACTGTCCCTTTCTCACAAGCTGATCACGCTGTCAAAATCCCCTGGTCAGAGCCAGAGCCACCCCCTGCAAAGTCCCCTGGCAAGAGTCCAGGCATAAGCAGCAGAGTCAAGGCTGATTTGTATATGCCTAATCACAAAGTGAGAAGTCATGGTGAGTAAAAGAAAGATGCGTTAGAATAGTTCCCTGAGCAATTACCAGTGGTTAGACAAATTGCAAACATTCCTCCCATCACCTTTTGTGATTTGATGTACTGCTGGCAGTGTGGGTACCATGCTCATTACGTCGTGGGAACCACGCCATACTTAGCTGATAAGCTCTAATCAGGGCCAAACTGGTCCTGGGTTGCTTGTGGTATGGTCCAGGAAGGACCTAGCCTTGCAGGTCAGGCTTAACTGTTCCCATGAGGAGCTGGGATAGAACCAATTTGCAAATGACTGGGTCCAAAGTATGGTAGCATCATGAGCAAAAGAATGATGGGTTACAATGCCACCCAAGCAATTGCCGGTGCTTAGAGAAATTGCAAGCTTTCCTTCCATTACCGTTTATGTGTTTGATGTACCAACCTAAGTAGTACAGGTATGCCCAGATATGGTCTGTGCTCATGGTGCCAGAGGAGCCAAGTTATATCTGGCTAATGAACCCGAATCACGTTGATGCCCTCCTGCTGCCTTCTAACTATTAGGATCATCAAGAAGGTGTGCAAGCATGACTTTCTGCTGCAGAATGCACCGCCATGGCTTTGGAGAGAGGCCGGCCTAGTAAAGCTATAATTTAGACAACGCTAGGACACTTCTGCAGCTTCTGGGAAGCAAGTTTCCAGACTTCTCAATCTCACTCACCTGTGTATTAAATATCGCGGTGTGCAATGCCTAGCCTGAAAACACAGTTAGGACCTGATTGTGATTTTGGAGGATTGATTTAATACAGTTGCCATGGCGTGTAATTTTGGACATGTCCGCCGGCCACTCTCACAGAAGCTCCTGTAAATGCATTGGAAGGTTGGTCGATGGCTCTTTCAACATTATGCTTTTTTTTTTACAAAAACAGGACCCAATGTAGGATTTTTTTTAAATAAAGAAATGATGAAAAAAAGTTTTAAGAATGATCAAAGATTTTCCATTACACTCCTATCGTCCCATCTCCCCACTCCAAAACCTTACACACAGAGTATACATGCCAATTCAGATTCTCAAGCATGTTAATTTAGCTAACTCTTTTTTGCAGCATCGTTACTATGCTGCTTAGCCCTAAGCCATAATCACCTCTCATTCCTTAGAAAATCTATTGCCAAGAAATGAGAAGTTGGACATACCTCACCGGTTCTGAAATCATCATAGCTTTAGCTCCTGCTAGCTAGGAGCACTGGAGGGCAATCTATTTCACTTAGCTGGTCTGTGCACCTTCTACTTTCTTTTTAGATTACAAAGTTAGGCAGATTACGTACTACTGTTTCTCTGCTAGTCCCAGCATACAGCCCCTCATATTGCCTGCGCCGGCCTCCATCCATGGGTGAACAGCCAAATATGGTTTCCAGAATGTTCATCTTTTGAATGGAAATAACTGAGGGTGATGTGCAGAGTGGAATCTTGACAGAGGGGCAAAGGCGAGTATCTTCTTGATTGCCCCCTTCCAAACTTAACTTATGATACACATCTTTTTTGTCTATTTGACATCCAGATCAAGGCTTACTTCATACTGCAAAGGACTTGAAGTAAAATCGTTTCTGAAAAGAGTGGCTGTTCATTGCATGTATGTTCCATCGTTCCTGCAAAGTGAAACTCTTAAGTGCATTCAACATTTGCTGTCTATCCTATCCTTGATGTTTTTCCTAGCCCCAACAAATACACTTCTTCACAATCGATTTCATTACAGAAAGTTCTTACTTAGAGCCCGGTACTCCAGACTCAACATTTAAACACAACAGGTATATCTATTATTTTATTCTATTTTGGCTTAATGGCTGGGGAGGTCGACCTCGAATCTGGGGAACTGGGTTTGAGTCTCGGCAATGACGCTCAACATCCTGTGATTCTGGGCAAATCACTTAATCTCCCCATGCCTAATACAAATGTAATGCAATTGGTGCTATGTAAAGCGCTCTGATACCCCATTCGTTTCAAGTTCGCGCTATATAAAACTCTAGAAAATAAAAAACATATAAAGAGGTTGAGCTATTTTTTCCACTTTTGGGAGCAGAGCATTCTGTCCAATGCTCAATGTGGTGTGATCCAGTAATTGCTTAGTGCTGCGTGATAGCATGAGGGAAGCTTTGTGCAGGCTGAGTAGACGGTCTGCTGGGAGCTGACTGGCGCCCACAGCAGCAAGGAGTTTCAAAGCTGTCAGGCATGCTGACCATCCCTCACCTTGATAAGTAGACTTTTACCATAGTGTCAGTCACCTGGATTGTTGTTTGGAAGAAAGCAAGGGTCTGTCTGTAGAACAAGGACGTGGGGCAGGGGAGACTTTGATGACTTCAAATTGGTGAGTATGCAGTTTTTCTCTAACACACTGCATAGAAAGCATTGTCCTAAAGTTATACTTGTGATTGTAGAAGACCATTATGTTACAAGCCTCTCATGTTGTCTCGAAGACCCGGAGCCTAGTTGCGGGGCAATTACGACTTTCCCACTTCCACACCCTCAACTCAGGCCCATAATAGCAACCCAATACCAATGAAATTGCATTTCAAATTCTACAATAAAAGAGCAGCTTTTCTAAAATCATAAAATATACATATTTATTTGGCGCCCTATGGTCATAGAAATGTATATCTTTTAGATGTTTTTCGGGGGGTTTAAATTGTATTACGTGTAATTAATTTGAGCACATATGATGCAAATGCAGATTTATTGAGAATATGTATCCACTTCTAAATTTTGTCCTGCTCACCCACACGAAAGTAGATCATCGGGCAGCTAAACAAAAAACTCAAAGGACAGAAGAAAAGTCAGTGCTTACAGTAAAAAATAAAATGTAAAATAAAACATAAAGGAAAAAGTACAAAAGAAAAAGGTACACCCGGAAGTAGAAATTTACAGAGTGTTAATGATGAGAATATGCCATAGATTTAAATTTGTAGTAGTGAATATGAAACATCCCTGTTCACTATCATCTTGTAAAGTAATGAATGTAGAAATGCCTATGCAAAGAGCTACACGAGAGCCAATTTCACCAAAGTATTGCTGGAGCCCAGGTAAAATGCTCAGATTTTCTAAAATAAAAACTCCACAGTCATAGAAGTAACTCTATTAAGACAGCTCCTACTAATTATAAGAAAAATAACTGCATCACCTAACACCTAACATCCATCACAAGGGAGGCAGGGGACATAAAATGAGTTGGGGAATAGGAGAGCATCATTTTAACTGCCGTCCACATACTGACCCAACGATAATGTGAATTTATTATTATACATTAATACAATATAATATTCATTATATTGCATTATTATACAAAAAGGTTTCAGTATGCCAGGACGGAGTTAAAAAAATCTGGACTCCCATCAAATCCAGGACAATTGTTCATCCTAGGCCCACTCCCCTGTCATAGGAGGATTTTCATCCAGGTTACATCACTCAAGTGGAAACTGTGAAAGTAAGAATGCACCAACTATGTTACTTCGTCTTACAGTTTATTTTGACCTTGAGAAATATTGCTAGTAAAGCTTCTTTAAAGTGACCTTGAAAACTGTGTGTCTCTGACGGACAACAAGAAGTTTGAAGCAGTAGAGAATTGACAGTAAGACAATCAGGTTCTAACATCAAAGAGTAATTCGTCTTTGTAGAGACTCTGCTAGGCAGGCCTAAACTTCATCTCGGAGTGTTTATAGGAATAGTGCCCTCCTTTGCCCGTCCGCCAGTCGATACCATCAGCTTTATTGTTGTCAGCGCCCAGCAAGTATTTTCCATTTAAATTGGAATAGTGACAACCGTTGTACCACCAGGCACCCTTGAAGGCCTCAGCACAGTTAAGGTCATGGTTATCGTTGTCTTGGTCTTTTGTTGAGAAAGGGCTGCCCTTATGGTGCGCTAAAGAGTCACCTACGAAAAGATAATAACAGCAGTAAGTAAGATACGTTTCTAACGGGACGTTTAATCACAAGCAAAACTTTCTTTGCAAGGAAATCAGACCTTCTTAAAAAGCATTAGAAGCTGTCCATATACCATAGTGCTTATTCAGAAGAAATTCTGCTATACCCCTTATTTTGGGTACATTATATAGTATAAGACTGCTTCAGCTTTTGACAGAGACATAATCTAGTCAAACCACAAAATTATTCAAGCATTGGCAAATCCAATAGGTCTGGCTTTACATGCAGCCTTTTCACATTGCCAATTCTTATTTTGTTTTTTTGTAATTCTTTATTGTTGGAGCAGTTGGTGGGCCCTCTTCAGTAAAGAAGAAAACATGCGCTAAAGGCAAAAATTTCTGAGACTCATTACGAATACCTGCATCCTCCCTGGGAAGATAATGGACGAAACTTATGAATCTCCACAGTATCTCCACATGAGTAAACGAGGATCATAAGGTAAAATGCCTGAAAGGGGGAAACCTGCCAAAATAGGAAGTGTTAGATCCTCTACCCAATTTCAGGGATTGGTCCTATTAACCACGTTGGTGTTCCGCCGAAATGGAAAAAACTCAAAAATATAGTGAGACAGAATATAAAAGGTACACATATTTTTTTAGGAATACAATATCATTTTTTAAAGTATTGTTACATATAATATTGTTTCATTAAATATAGCTGTATAAAATATTGCTTTTTAATTAGTTGGATAATTATTAGTCATTGAATTATTACACGGTGTTAGTATTAATATAATATTGGTATTTCATGCTGTTAGTGTAGTTTGTAATTCTTAATGTGAATTTCTTTGTAATGATTTAATTAGAAATATTTAGGTTGGTAGCAGGGTAGGTTGTTTTGTAGGGATTTAAGGCGGGAAGTTATTTAAAATGTGACTTATTTATTTCAAATAACCATACATTTTGTGATGCAATGCCATTTAATAACCTAATTATTTATGTAGAATAATTGATTGCGATTTTAAATATTTGTTGTTTTTGACTGATTAATCGGCTATTTAATTATGAAAATTATTTAATTATAATAATAATTTGAATTTGAATTGTGTTATTTGATAATTAACCTAATATTAGCATTGTTTCAATTTTATATATTTTTTGAATGAATCGTAATTGCCTGCTAGAGTGTTTGGATAGTAGGAAGGGAAGCGTATTAATCATAAAAATATAAAAACAATCCTATTTATTTCGCAAGCCATTTGTAAGATAAAAATAGCATTCTTATAATCTAATTTGATTTATATTTAAACTATATTATATATATATATATATATATATATATATATATATATATATATTTGTGCTTTAAATATGTTTAGTTGTAAACTATAATTAAATCTTTAAAAAAAAAATAAGAGTTGTAATAGTAAACTTGACCTATCTGAGGTCCAAAACCTTTCCGACATTTGCTCACATTTGGGTAGTAATAGTAAATGTAAACCCTTCAAAGCCTAACACTCTCCCTACTGTTGCTCTGATTGAAGTGGAATAGTAAATCTAACCCCTCAATAGTCCAATACTTTCCCTACTATTGCTTGGATTGGAGTGGGAATAATAAACCTAACACCTTCAAGTTTCAACACTTTCCATAATGATGCCTTGATTGGAGTGGGGATACTAAATATAACCTCTCCAAAGTCTACACTTTCCCTGCTTCTGTTTAGATAGGAGCAGAATAGTAAATTTGATGCCTCTGAAGTCTAACACTTTTCCTATCGCTGCTCAAAGTAGAGTACGTTTGGTAAATCTAACACCTCCAAATTCCAACATATGCCCTGCTTGCTGATGTTGGAGAGAGAATAATAAATGTAACCCCTCCAAAGACAAACAATTTCTCTACTGTTGCTCAAATTGGAGTGGGGATAGTATATCTAATCCCTCCAAAGTCCAAAACTTTCCCTTCTTTGCTTACATAGTAATGTGAATAGAAAATCTGACACTTCTGAAGTCCAACACTCTCACTACTGTTGCTTAGACAGGAGTGGGAATAGAAAATCTAACCCCTCTCAAGTTTAACATTTTCCCTGCTTTTGCTTACGTTGGAATGATAATAGTAAATCTGACCATAGCCACTTTCCCAATGTTTTCTTTACACTGGAGTGATGATAGAAAATCTGACCCATCCAAACTCTAACACTTTTTAAAAATTCACATTTGTCCCTATATATTTTTTAGGTTATTTGAAATATAAAAATGTTATTTTCTGAATTTAATTAGATTCATTTAATAACTATGTTCTTATTTTAAATATGTTTAATTTTATTCTATAATACTTATTTGTTTTAATTAGGAGCTGGAATATTAAATCTGACCCGTCTGAGGTCCAACACTTTCCCTACTGTTGCCTATGTTGGTGTGGGAATAGTAAATCTGAATACTTCATAGCCCAACAGTTTCCCAACTATTGTTTAGTTAGCATGGGTTATATATATTGTATATATTTTAATTTATTATAATATTGTTAAATATTTTGTAATTTCTTATTTATATTTTAATGTTGTTGGCCTTGTATTAACTTTTATACATATTTTTGTTATTCATTTTTGCATTATATAAGGACACATATACAGAAATCAATAAAATGAAAGATAAGAAACATGATTGTCAGCATCATTCCTCTTGAAGGAACATTAAATCGTCCATCTAATAATATTGAATAGTGAACAAAAAGATACTGACATAGATTTGGGGAAATCTGTACATTCCAACAAATCGTTTACTTTGTAGATGTGTCAAGTTGTCCCTGTGATATTACCTGCAATGGTACTTACCTTGTAGAAATAGCCTAAATCCTATCTGGAGCGGTCGGGAGTATGTGTATGTCTAATGTGCCACTCCTGAAGATGGATGTAAGGAAGTTGTAGATGGGGATCCCTCCAGCACTGGCCGCTGCATGGGAGAGAGGGTCGGTGAGGTCTGGTAGGCAATGGTATACTTGCCAAATGTCCTTGGGTCACGAGGTTGGGGGCTGGAGCGTAGCATATATTTCAGTTTGCAGATTACAGTATGTCATGCTTCGCAGCCAGGCCTCCTGCTTAGGGTAGTGTTTGGCTCCCCTGATATCGCAATCTCTCTTTTCGCCAGCAACAGTGCTATGTCGACAAACCTTCAGTAGCAGAGTTTCACACCACTCACTATGCCCGGCAGGGATAATTTAGGGTAGGTGCTGCATGGAGAGTATGTTAGTTAGTGTTTGGAACACATCCACACAATATGGAGCCACAGGACGACACGTGCAAGCCATATGTGAAAAGTCCACTTCCACGGCTTCACATTTTGCCCAATTTGATGATTTGGTAGGGTCATACTTGGCCAGCTACCGTGGGGTAATGTAAATCCTGTGTATACGTTTAAAATGAAGAAGTTTATGTCTATGGTTGGGGGAGACCCTCTTTGTTTGTTCTTGACAGTAAGCCCATTCCTAATCCGTTAGTGGTTGACCGAGGTCCTCCTCCCAGCGGCTTTGCACCCCTCGGTCTTGCACCTGTTTGAGTATCATGCACGCCCGATACAGCTTGGTGATCAAATGTACCCTGTCTTCATCAGCTATAAGCAGTTTAAGTGGTGCAAACTCTTCAGGAGGAGAGGAGAATGAGGGGGTGGCTGAGCGGAGGGCACCAATCAGTCTGGTCGCTATAAATTTGTCCATATAAGACATTTCATCTTGTGAAAGCAAGTCCGGCATGTTTATAGCCCGCCTGTCAGGGGAGACTGAGCCAATAGTACACAGCTTTAGCTTATTAAGGGTGCGCTGTACAATCGTTTCAAAGGTAAGCGGCAGGAATGGATTTTGTTGCAGTGTGTGTTAGGTGAGTATAAGAAGCCTGTACCTAGGAGCCGGCTGAGCTTGTGCCAGGCCCAACAGGTGGTAGTTAGGAGTTGTTTCTCATTGGGGTCGAGCGGCATGCCTAGGGGGCATAGTGCACCAAGTGGAGTGGGCGCGGCCAAGTCTCGTTTAGGTTTGGTAGAGGGGATGTGGACGACTGGGTAGAACCACTGTCGGGCAAACTGGGCCTGCGCAGCCAGATAGTAAAGGTGTAGATCCGGGACTGCAAACCCCACTCTTTCATAAGGAAGTGTTAAGGTGTCCCATGCTATCCGCGGCCTACGTCCCGCCCAGACCAAACGTGTAAGCAGGCCCGCAGCTGTGTGAAAAAACATTTGTGAGTGGCATGGGTATATTAACAAATAAATACAAAAAATGGGGGAGGACATTCATTTTAATGAGGGCAATACAGCCGGCCATTGAAATCGGTAGTTGGATCCATCCCTTGACCTGTGTGGTGAGTTGTTCTATGGCCGGTCCGTAATTAAGACATATAACTTGTTCCTTATCCCTATGTAAAATAATACTTAGATATTTGGTAGTTTCTGTCACCCATCAGAGTGGTTGCTCAGTTCCATCTGGGTTAGCAGAGTCAGTGATTGGAAACAATTCCTATTTGTCAGAGTTAATATGCAGCCCGGACATGTCACCAAACCAACAGATTTCATCGATCAAAGACTGTAGGTTGGTGCTGGGGTGTCAAATAATAAGCAGGAAGTCATCTGCATAAATAGCCATCAGCAGGGGCCCTGACTGGAATTGAAGACCATGAAACATGTGTTTCTCTTGTAGATGCCTTACGAAGGGATCCATGGCTATAATGAAAAGCAAATGGGAAAGGGGAAAGGGGACACCCCTGGCAAGTGCCCCGGGAAATAGGGATTGGGGAAGACAATGATCCGTTCACTTCGAGCGGGCAGTAGGAGACAAATACAGCAGCGCGATTAGCGCAATAAAACTCGCCTGCATGCCAAGTTTGCAAAGCATGGCAGTGAAAAATGGCCACTCCAAAGAGCCAAAGGCCTTCTCCGCATCGAGAAGAGCCACCGCTGCTGGGACCGTCGGTTCTATCCCATTAAGCACTGAAAAAACAGTTGACGTTTAAGGCGGTTGATCTGTGTGGGATGAAGCCGGATTGTACTGGTGAAAGTATTTGATCCACCAACAGTGATAATCTAGTAGAAAGTAGTTAGGCTAGGATTTTGTTTTCAAAATGTATTAGGGACATGGGGTGATAGGAGGTACATTCTGTGGGCTCCTTTCCTGGCATCAATAGGAGTGATATTGCTGCTTCCATCATAGAGGGGGGGAATATGCCCTCCTCAAGTGCCTCTGCGTATACCTCTAGCAGCTGTGGTGCTAGCATTTGCTTACATTTCTTTTAAAAGGCCCTTGAACCATCGAGGACGCCTATCGCCTGTGTAATCTCTTCTATGGAGAAGGGCTCTGCGAGAAACCGAGCCTGGCCAGTTGTAAGCCATAGCATTGCAACCTCTTCCCGGTATACCAGGTGTAGTGTAAAGTTTTTGGGGAGTTTAGTTGCATATAAATTCCGGAAGTAAGTGAGCAGCTCTGCAATTATACCAGCATTGTCAGTAGTTACTATGTTATCGGATCACCTCAGCGCTGCAATATATATATCCGGCACCCCAAGGGGGCCTCACCAGTCGCGCCAGTGTCCTGCCGGGGTGCTCTCCCTCCCCTATACCTACGTGCTATGTGATATTTGCCTAGAAGTATGGCCTCCCTATCAGCATGATCGTTAAATTAGATTAATAGTCTGTTGCGCTGGTTGGATGTCTGTGGTGTAACTGGCAAGGCATCCACCGTGCCAACTCCGCCTCAACCTTGGCTATACAGCCACAGATAGAACACAAAACCCTGGTCTGTTTTGATACCGCGCACGTATGTCTTAAAGGTGTCCCAGAGCGTGGCAAACTTTGACACAGAGCCAGTGTTGAGAGTGAAATATTCGGTTTTGGCCTCTTGTAGTTCAGATTTAAATTGCGCATCCAACAGGGTCATAGCCTTGAAGGACCATCTTTGTTCCCACCTAGTGGAGTGAAGAATCTTTAAATTATTGTTATTGCAGTCTAAGCGTTCCCCCATTCTGTCCAGCCTGGGGGTTGGGGAGTCAAATTTGGCATCTAGGACGCGGAACCCAGCACGGAGCTCGCCATTATAGCTGCTGCACCCTAAAGGGCAAGGGGATGCTCATTTCGCTCTGGCCCTCCATCTTCACCAGGGTCCTGCTCTGCGCGTTCCACCAAACCCGGCCCACCAAAATTCAATTTTCGTTGTTTGGGGTCCCAACGGCCCATATCTGCAATGCTGCACAGGGGCATCTACTGATGTGGTGATGATACAATCTCTTATGTGAATAGCGGTGGTAGAAGTGCTTTGGAACCCCGCTCTCGCCTCAGCTACTCGTGCCAAGCATTGCCTAGAGGTCCTGGTTCCGTTGTCTGTGAGGCTGGTGTCTCTGCGTATGTAGATATATGCGCGTCCATGTGTCAGGCAGGTTCAGGCCAAAGGGACCGTGGGTGCCGCTGAAACAGGTTATAAGGCAACGATATCAATGTTCAATTGGGCCTGGTTGCTGTTCCCAACCTCGGTACCAGGTGTCTGTTCTTAATTCCTCTGAAGGGCACTTGGCCGTTGGTGGGTTCCCTGGGTTCCGGGCACTTGTGTTGCTTGTGGCTGATGAGGACTGAAAGCCCGAAACCGGTCCTAGGATGCTTGTTTCCAGTCCAGGGAGGACCTGGCTTGGCAGTTCGGGCTGGACTGTTCCCATGGGGCACAGGGTCAAGACTGATTTGCATATGTCTGGGTTCAAACTGGAATGGCATGGTGAGCAAAAAAACAATGGATTTAGGCCCAAATCTGTGTAAGGGGGTGAATGTATAACATTGTTCTGCATTCTGTCCATAAACTCTTGTTTTTGCATTTGTCACCTCGAGTGGGTCGGGAATGCTCAGAAGTGAGTTCTGTGCTCTCCATGCCACTGGAATCAAGCTATCCTGGCTGATGAGAGCTGAAAGCCCGAATCCGGTCCTAGGATGCTTGTTTCCAGTCCAGGGAGGACCTGGCTTGGCAGTTCGGGCTGGACTGTTTCCATGGGGTACAGGGTCAAGACTGATTTGCATATGGCTGGGTTCAAACTGGAATGGCATGGTGAGCAAAAAAGCGATGGATTTAGTCCCAGATCTCTGTACTGGGGTGAATGTATGACATTGTTCTGCATTCGGTCCATCAACTGTTGCTTTTGCTTACTAGTCTCTGGTGGTCACCTGAGCAGTAATGATGTTTTCTCATGGCTTCCGCTACATTTGTCCCTTCTACTGCTGCTCAGGTTCCATCTTCAGGCCCGTGCAGTGGAATTGGAGGTGCTGCGCAGGGATTGGTATTCCTCCTTTTATGTAAATGTAAATGTAAATGTAAATGTACCGGTATTTATAGAGCGCACAGCTACTTCCCTGAGGTAGTGTCCCGGCGCTGTCCGTATACCGCTTAGGAACCCTTCCTGGTTTTCCCTGTGAGTATCCACTCCTGGGCACCCCCACGGTGAAACCAGGCATTCCAGCGCTTTTGGGGCCGTTGTTGAGATTAAGCAAGCTATTGCCCAGAGTCACAGAGTGGGACCCATGATTAGAATAGGCACCGAGGCGAGAATGATCAGGTCCGAGGAAATTGAGCCAAGACCCGCCGAGGCGGGTATTGAACCCTGGTCCCGGGCCAGACCTCTGCATCAGGGTCTGCCGCTCTAACCATTTGAGCCACACTTCTCCACCTCTCCAGGTTGGAGGGACATGTGTGTGCAGCCACAATGCGGAGGGGGCTTTATGGTGGCGGCCTCGGGGTGCTGGAGAGCGGCGGCGACATTCTTGACCTACACGCCTCCCCAGCAGGGCCTAAATATATTATCTGTGCTTGGCCGTGCACATTGCAGCTTCACCTTCTTCTTCACTCACCCGGAGCCCGGGTATGGGCATTTCTGTTGCTGTCAATTTGGCCACCATAGCCTGGGTGCCTCCTTCGTCTCTCCCAATCTTTCTTTCCAGGCAGGCAGGGGGCCCAGCGGAGCACTGTTGCTCCAGCCGCAGGCTCACCCGTGTCCCCTATCGACGCGGGGCCTCTGAGGCGGGCTGGGTCCCAGCACACCTTCACCCGCCCCGTCTAGGTGTGGCGGCTGCCAGCCAGTGTCCAGTGTTTCACCATTGCAGCGCAGGTCGTCTTCACCTCATTTCTAGTGGAGAGACCTTCTGAATCTTGCAATTTATGTCGGTATCTGCACACTGGGCACCGGAGCTTCAATGCTGTGCGGCCATCTTGGTTGACGGCTTGGCAACGCCTTCTGGCTTTGTATTAACCTAAGTTAAATATATCTTTGTTATTTTTATTATTAATTGTTTTTATAATGTGTGTATATATAATATATATTAATTTTGGCATTTTTAATAAAACATATTTGTTTAATTGTATTATTATTTTAAAGTTTAATATTTAAAATAAATTAAATATAATGCCACATAACTGTATATCCCAATTTAAAATAAAAATATATGATGTGCTGCTCCCCTCAAAAATGTTTCTATATTTTTGTAGTTTACAAACCATGGACGGAAATATGATATTTTTGTTACTTATATTTCTGTCACAATATTTGAGTACTGTGATATTTTTGTGCCCGATATTTCGTCAGACAACCACCACCTGGTCTAATCAAGTCATAAAAGTAAGCTGAAGTATTACAGCGGGCTGCTGTGCAGGGGTCATTGGCTGGGCACGGTTACAGGTGTAAGAGCAGGTTACTGTTCTGCCGGGAGTCCACTGAATGCTCCTTTCTCCGCTAAGAATAGTTTTGAGGCGTGGCTAGTCAGAGCCTCTGGTAACTTGCTGGCCTCAAAGACCTGGTTGTTTTATAGAGTTTGCTGTTGCACCCAGTAAAAATGGGTACAGTCCACCTGCATATGATAGTCCCAGTTGCTGGAACACCGGGCCACTCGAAAATGGCTGGAGCACTATCACCCCAAGAGATCATGCCAGCCAACTGTAAATGAGGGTCTTTGTGATGTATGCACCACTTTAGCACCAGCCAGAATTGCTACCAGTATATTCAGGTGCAGCCCCACTTTTTGTCCTAAGTAGTGCCTTAATTCTTTGCACAATGATCAATATTTTGTGTGCTACCTACCCGAGCAACAACCAGTATTGGGCGTACGCTTCCATCAGTCGAGGCTCGCAAATTGGGCAGTATTATTCAGCCCTCCTAAATCAGCTAATGTAAAACTCCAACAAATCAACATCGTCGTCTCCTTCTCCAGACACCCTCACTTTCCTAGGACCCCACAGCCTTCTGAACTCCCAGCAAAATCATATAATTCCAGTGAGCCTGATTATGATATACTCAATGGGCCAGATGTACGAACAAGTAATTTTGCATTTCCTAAATAGCAACTTCTTAGAAATCGCTATTTAGAAAATGCAAAATGATATGAATGAAATATCCGATTTCCTAATAGCAATTCCTACTAGAAGTAATGGCTTTTAGGAAATCGCAAATAGGAAATCCCTTGCCATTCATTCCAATGGGCTTCTTTAGCATTTCCAAATTAGCGGTTTTCTGTTACAAAATCACTATTTTGGAAATGCTAAACCAAGTATGGTTATGGGCATAAAACCCCTGGTAATGCACCTCAAAAAAAGTGGTGCACATGTTGAGCACACATATGTCCTAAGGGCATGTCTGCACTCTACCGCAACTGAAAAAAAGCAGATTTGGGTATTTTTTTTCATTTGAGCATGGTTACCATTGACTTGGTGTTCATGGTAATTGCATTTCCTAACTGTCAATTTTACATTCAGGAAATGCTTTCTACATGTGCATAGGAATCTCAAATAGGTAATCCCTGTTTGCGATTTTCTATCTAGGGGACTGCAAATTGTGATTTCTACTTTGTAGAAATCGCAATTTGCGACCGCTTAACGGGCTTTGTACATATGAAAAGCCCATTTACATATATTAACGGCCTGAAAAAGTAATTCGATCCGTTAAGAAATGCTACATGGCTTCGTACATCTTACCAAATAGTTTAAGATTTATGGTTTGAAAATTACCTCACTTTAAGACTTTATTATCTAGAAATCTTCTCTTAAAGGTAGAGATGCGACATTTCTTATGATATTTTTGGTCTTCAAACCTAGTTTTATTGAAAATATTTTCAGTTAACCTGTTTCACAATTGCTTTCATGCTCTCGCTACAAAACTACTGACATGGCTGTATGTCTGTCAAGAGGACAAACGTCATAAGTCATGACTGGCAATTACAACAACTAATAGCTCCAATGTAGATTGATCAAAATGTGAATGACACTTCCAACCACCAATCTCTGAGGGTGGCTAACTTTTTACCAATCTCAGAGGGTGGTAACGTTTAACTGAACTGTACGAAAGTAGCACTCCGTTCAGTTCAGTTTCTTTATTCAGAAATTTCATCCTTCCATAAAAGGGCATGCATATAAAACAGTCATCATTACATCCACATAAGTACATCATATTAATATAAATCTGATAAAAACATATTTATACATAGCACAAAATGCTAAAACATCGTTTTAAAAACAAGGAATAGCAGCGAGTCATTACAATAATAAAGTGCCATGTGCCCTCACAGCATGTCCTTGCATATAATTCATAAAATTTACAAAACAATAAAAAATGTATCGTGGTTTGGCCTGACTTGTTATTGCACGGGCAGGGAATGGCAGCGATATTCGGTTGGTACCCAATAGGAAAGCACAGTAAATATTTTACCGTAACAGCACAGAATCTAAATGGCAGGGAATGCTCCCATCTCCCACAGGACTGTTCTAAATAGACATTTGGTAACTCAGAAATGCTCTGGGACAGATATGCAGTTATCAAAGGTTTCCCTACTATACTATTAAGATGATTTTCACAAGCTAGAATGTAAAAAGCTAGAGCTACTTCCCTTTTGTTATAGGTAGGGCATGAATCTCTCATTGTATAAACTTGCTCCATACAGAGCTTCTCAAATTCTGATTTAATATATGCCATGGAATTTGAAGGCCATTATCACAAGACATGCAATCATTTATTATATCTCTTGTGATCCATGCCTGATCGTTACTCCAGATGGATAACCAAAGTAGCAATGGTCTTGCTTTAACGAAATGGGATATGTATAGCAAATGTAACTCTTTGTGACAAATAACATGAGGAGAAGAAGGTGGTACACCCAACAGGCGCCTACAGAACCTATTTACCTCGGATTGTGTGGTTTCACAATTCACTCTCCCCCAATGGCGGAACCATAAGTAGCATTGGAACACATTGCGACTTATATATTTGTAATATTGCTTTCAACTGCCCCTGCCGCGAGGTTAAGGGAGAAAAAGAAGTGATTCAATTGCTTTCAAAAATAGCATTCTATGATGTGCAATGTTAGGTGACCTGGCTCCGGAAGATGAAAACATAACTCCTAGATAAGGGACGCTCTTATCAGTTGTTAAGGAGTTATTTATTACTTGTATATTTAGAATTGAATACAATGTGGCCCGCATGCCATTAAATGGGATTTTGCAAAATTTGTACGGAGGTCTATGTTCAACATAAAATCAATGAATGCCGACACTACAAGACGCAATGCCCTAGGGGTCTGTGCCATTAAAACTGTGTCATCCACATATAAAAGTCCTGGAAGGGGTCTCCCTTTAACAGATGGAACGTCATTGGTTATAGGGTATAGGGATGGGTAGAGATTATTAATATATAATATAAACAGGAAAGGAGCTAACATCACAACCCCAGTCTAACTCCCCTGCCTCTCTCAATGCCGTTTATTCTAACTTTCGCTTTCATATTCCTATGAATAAATGCAAGAAAATGAACAGTGGGGCATCCAAACCCTTGAGTATCAACAAGTGCCATAGTTTCGACTGATTCACACAGTCGAAAGCGGCGCTTAAATCCATAAATGCCATATATAAAGGCACACACTTACCTATTATTAGGTTCAAGTTGGCACATTGCACAATTGTCCCTACCTTACTTCTATATCCATATTGGTCAGGATGTAAAATCGATTTTGTTTGGGCCCACTCCTGGATCCTGTTGTAAATAACACGACCCAGGACTTTTACCGTTGTATCAATTAGCGATATTGGCCTATAGCAACTGGGGTCTTCTCGGTTGCCTTTCATGAATATAGGGACAATAATAGAGGTGTGCCAAGAGTTTGGTATATCTGTATGAGGTAATTGACTAAACACGTTAGTTAAAATTGGAGCCCAAAGTTTAGTATAGCGTTTTAGTAGATCAATTGGTACTCCATTCGTGCCCGGCACCTTACAGCCCATGCTTTGGGATAGGGCCTCTTCTACCTCCTCTACTGTGATTCTAACTTCCATTAACTTACTATTGTCTACTGTAAAATTGTCTGCATTAAGCGAGGAGACATAGACCTTGCTAAAATGGTCTTCCCGAGATTCACTAGTGATTTGGCAAAGAATTGGGGAAACAGTCAGGTTTTTACATCTCGTATCAGAAACTGTGGTCCAAAAATGCTTACTATCGTTCATGTTAGCTGTCTGTGCTAATGTCTCCCATTGGTCCATGAGGACCTGTTGCCGGTGCTTGGCTGTAACAGTCTTATATTATTTTCGCAGGGCAGTGATCAGTACAACAATTCTAGGCTTCTCCCCTACAGCCTTCCTTAATTCTTGATTGGCTACTTTACAGTCATGGTCAACCAGTCCTGTAACTTATTCAATGGGCGTATAGGTCTTAGCAGGGTGTTTTTTATACCAAGGCAGAGTTCGTTAAAAACATCTACTATGTTAATGGCACTATCCTCTTCAGATATACAGGTCTCCACTGACCTCCTATTCTCTTTCACAATTTTTTCTAGGGGTTGTGCTGGATCGCCCATTCTCCAAACCAGTTTTAAGTTAGCTGTTGTTGGTTGGAAATTGCAAGCCCCTATATGCCACTCATATTCTTTCCTTTGGGCCATTAGGAAGACAGCCTCTAGTGGGTTATGATCACTAAAGGTAGATTCTGCCACCGACTCATGGAGCAAAATTTGTTCAAGGGTCCGAGAACCTTTAGCGTCAAAAACTGAACAGTTGCGCCCAGGATTAGGAGCTCTTTTCCACCAGGTACGCAGCGATTGCACTTGGACTGGTTTGATTCACCAATTACATTTCATTGCAAAACAATGTCTTATTTCTTTTTCTTCTTTTTTTCAACTTTTAGTGTTTCCAAGCGGATAACAAACTACATGTGGATGCACACCCGCTCTTTTTTCAAAAACAAAGTGAGTGGCTCTATCTGCTTGTTCAAAAACAGTTGGAGCTTGTGTGACCAGCACACCATGAGTAAACCTGGGGTTCCAGGCACTGTATTTGCTAAACCCAATATTGTAAACAATGTGTCTCTCTTTTTCGACATTTGTAGTGGCCGAGCAACCTCATCAAAAGACGATTTAAGGACGCACATCTGCTCAAAAAATCGAAATGAGTTGATTTTCTAGCTTGTCCTACCATAGCCTTTGGACTCCTCATTGCATACGCTCCTAGCACACAGCACAAATTTGATTTGAACAATCCCACATTAGGGATTACTTGACAGTCGCCATAAGGACTGAATCTAAGACTTGGTCTGCTTCTTCTTTTCTTTTGTTTTAGTTTTGAGAAATTTACAGGGGAGATTGCTTGATCTCACAAGGATCTTGCAAGGAGGTAATTTTGTAATTTTTAAGGTGTGGAGGTTGTGGATGGAATGAAGTGTTTGAGCGGAAGAGGTAATATGAGTGTTTTCTTCTTATTTTTACAGCTCTCTATGAGTTCTATGTCCTGAGGAGAACTCTATTAGCATGTTTATGGGTTCGAAACGCATCATCATCTATGTAACCACACATGTGTGTTCAAGAATATACTATGTGGTTAATTTTTCAAAGAAACTTATTTTCAATAATTAGTAAAGTCAGAACAATGATGTTATTAGCCACATTAGTACACTGTCCAGTTGTCACCCAGGATAAGGTTGCTATAGAAAAATATGTTTCTCAAGAAACTAAGTGCAAGAGCTCAACCTCCAGAGTTGTACCTTCTTTTCCTTTATTTCGTTTTGGTTTTTATTGTTTTGATATGCAGAACTCGAGCCTACTTTATTTGTAATGTTGAATTTGTTGTCCATGTTATGTTGGTGTTATGTCCAACTCTAATGTTCGGAATGTTTATTGTAACTGTGAAAAACTTTATCCGTGGTCTTTTGAAAAAAAGATTGCTTTGAAAAACTAGAATTAAAAAAAAAACAGTGTTTTACGGTCGCATCAAGTGTGAAGTGTGATCATGTGAAGTGAGAAATAATTGATATCAGTATTGGCATGTGTGTTAGTATGTGCTACTCAATAGAGTGAGCATTATAATCTATACAGTTAACCAATAAGGTTTAGGAGTGGTCCATGACTTTGGGGAATCATGATTTCTTGACACCCATTGGCATGCATATTAGAAATGAGCCCAGAATTCTGAATTTGTTAATGGCCCTACAGTTGAAAAAGAATACTGATGTTGTTAAATGAGCCGCAAACAGGAGAGGGTTGGAATGGTTTCTGTGGGCAATAATTTTGCAGTTGAGGTTGCGAAGTACTGTGCTCTTGCGTCTGGTACATTAGGAACAAATACAAATTGGCAATGTGTAATAGAAAATATCAATAGTTTTTGGGCAAGGTCAGCTCAGTCACTTGAGGAGTTGAGTGTACTGCACAATGAAGTGGCAGAGGATGAAAAGAAGGGAAAAAGAAGGATGCACAAAAGATAAAAGTGATATCTGGTTCTCAAATGAGCATAGAGTGGTATTGCCAGAAGTTATGCTGTTTCAGACGGCAAGATACATTCATTGGCCTACACAAGTGGCATGTGATGGAATGTTGTCAGAGAAATATTGGTTTAATCCACATTTCAGGAAGATTTCGGAGATTCTACGTCAGAGATGTGTTACCTAACAACAGGTGAACACTGGTAGGAGGACAAATGTGACCATAATTCATATGGAAAAATCAGAAGGTCCCTTCACAAGTTTACAAATAGATTTTGTTGGAATGTCCCTGTGCAGAAATTCCATTGTGAATATCATCGAGAAGTATCAGGAATTGTAGAGCGGGCCAATGGTACCCCGAAAGCAAAGTGTGTGAAATGGCCAGAATTTTTTTCATTAGTACTTTTGATGTACACCTAACAAGAGTAAAGGATTTTTTCCTTATGAAGTCTTAATGGGTCAAACTATAAGGATACTTGCTATTCCTTCAGCTGTACTTGTGATTATTATGGATGATCTGCTTCTGGATTACTGCTACTTATTTAAACAAAATTGGCTTGGCTCTAAAAATAGATTTTATAATTTTCATTTTTAAGTGAATTTTTATTATCAGGCTAGGCATACTTTTAGTAACAAAATGTCTCACAACCTAAATGCTCTTGGAAGGTATAGGTTTGAAATGTGATAGTGAAGAGAAGAAAAATACAACTAGAAAAAACAAGAGGGGAAATGTTTTGTATTTGATTGTATCAAATCCTGAGTTAAAAATCAATTAAGGCATTTGTGATGTCAAAGTGCATTTTCTTCCCTCTAATACAAGTTTTCTATCCATAACATGTTCAAAATGTAATTTGTTTTTGGGTGGTGTTTTTCTTGGAACAAAAGGAAATGTAATTTCTTCAGTTTTTCTATGAAGAAAGCTGTGTCCTGAATGTACTCACTCTTCTATCAACCTCATGACCTTTCCTGTTCCTACTGAAGATATGTATGTGCAAGCTAATTTGTTATATGCCTCGGTACGTAAGATTTCACCTTGCAGAAAGCGTTATTTTTCACCACTCTGAAAAGTATAAAATGTGTCTTCTCCGGAATGTGTTCCAAAACTTTTCTTTGATTTTTAACTGAGAACTCCCTATGTCAGTTTATTATTTGACTTTATAGAAAGAGCTTTCCCTGTCTTTCTTACTGTGCAGTCCCCATGTCAGACAGTTATGTGCTTTTGAACTGATGGTCTCCAGGTTACACGGTCTGCTGATTTGTCTCTTTACAAACTGAGTAGACAGATGCTACCTCATTATTAAACTATATTTTCATCATGACATCATGGATGCTGATTTGAACCTTACAAACTACTTTTGCCATCTCTAATGATTCTTAATTTTGAATAAACATTTTATGATTTGACTTTAAAAATTGTCTTGCAAAGATTTTCTTTTTATTTGCTGAAGGACCACCATCCTTTTGGGCTCTCACTGCCCTGGTCATGACCGTTTGAATTTATTAGTGAAATGTGCAAACACAATCAGTGATCTATATTTTTTAATGTCGCAGCTGTATTTTAATTATCTTTGTGCTCATCATTATCCTTCGAAATCCCATATATGTCGAGTTCCTATATAATGTAGATGGCCATCTTATTATCAATAGTTTGTGAGTAACAACTGTAAGCCCTGTAACAAGAAGCTGCATGTTAGCAGGAATTGAGAAAATTTTGTTTTAATCATTATTGTACATACTTTTGATTGTACGGCCTAAGAAAATGAAACATCACTGAGGATATACAGGGATATCACATTTTACATATTTACAGACCAAAAGCAATCTTTATAATTAAAACACCTTTTCAAAATGAGATTGATGAAAAAGAATCAGAAAAAAGCATTTGCACTGAAATGTTGACTCTTTGAGACGCTTATATAGTCTTCCCTAAAACTAATATGCCATATTTGACCAGAGGCAGTAATGCTAATGTCCAACGAAAAACTATTGTAGTTGACTCAATGGTGGGACATATCAAAAATGTCTAAGATATGTTTATATACTTTTGCTATCTAAGGCTATTTACAATACCCTGAATGTGAATATGCATTTTGTGATGCTGAAGATAAAACAGAACAGTCATTATTTAGCCAGAAATCCACTTCAGTTTTGCTTTATAGATTTAAATGAACATACTGGTTGATGGAATCACTTTTGTTTTAGGAATCATGGAACACCTCACCTGCATTTCCTCCAGTGAAGGTATCATATGTCAGTTGGTATTTCTCTGTCTCTCCAGCAAGTCGAAAGGAACTATATTTGGCAAACTGATGATTATTCTCAAAATCATGCAGGTCGATGCGAAGTTCATAGGTTCCTAGAAAATGTAAAAGTATGACTATCAAACTACAATATGAAAATTTTCCCTGAAAAGGAAAGCAGGTACAACTGTATTCAATTTCACACAATTAAATAAAAATGATAATAGTTTTTGCTATTTAGTGGATTCCAAAATCCTTCTTTTTTAAATAAAAATATTAATTCTAATATCATATGCAATAAAGAAGATAAAAATGATAAAACATCCTTATATCACTTTAGCAATCATTAAAATAAATGAAGGGAGTTTTAAGAAGAAAAAAGATTAACAGTAGATGACTGTACAAAAGGAATATTAACAAAAATACCCAAACACTGCATATACTATTATACAAATATGAACCATAATACAACAATATTTTTTGTGTGTCAAGCACAGTGTATAATTAACATGGGCAGGCTGCCTTTAAATCATGCAAGGCTTTCTCTTTCAAAAATAATGTCTTTCCATTAGATATCAGCAATGACAAGCTATCAATACAATTAATACATTTATAGATCAATGGCTTTTTATTAGTATTTCAAAGTTACATAATTTCCCTCTGTGGACATCATAGCCCTACATAAATCCAACATTCTTCTATCACGTGCATTAGGGTTGAGAATACTCTTCATAACAGGTAAAAGAGTAGATTTTTAAATATTTTTCCATGTGAGTAGATCAATTGATTGGAAACCCTCTTGTTAGAAGCTTGCCAACCAAATTATACCCAACTTGACAGGTATTGACAGTACTGCAGATATTGTCATAGACAGGTCTGCTAAGGAATTTGACTAGTATTCTCTTTTCACCTTAAGAATTTTGAATAAATCAAACTAGTTGGCATCAGTTTCAGACATGGATACAATTCCAGGTTTTTGAGGCTGTATTTGAATCTTAGAAAGTCAAAGGCATGAAGCTTCCAGCTCAAGCATGTTTGCCCTGAAAGAATGCTGCAACAATCCATGATCCCTAAAATAGTTTCACTTATGTAAAAATGCAAAATTACCCCAGAAAGAAACCTCTCAGGATAAATATGAGCTCATCTAGGACTCACTATATTTCTAATTTTTAATCAAACAGGAGAAATAGAGGGAGGTTGTTAACTTTTGAGTAGGATTGCCTATGCACCGTGTTAGACCTGGCACCATTGGCATGGGTCTCCCTTCCATTTTTGCTGTTGTCTCATGTATTTTTGCTGGTGTTAGATGCTTTGGGCACTGTGCCACTACTGTCGAGTGCCATATTGCAAGTGCTCCCTACTGTAAATTGATGTACTAATCAGTGGTTCCATGTTTGGCTATTTGGTTTACTTGTCAGACCTTAGTCTAGTGCACTGAGTGTGCCCAGGGCGTGTAAATCCAAATGCTGCTGGTGGGCTTGCAGCACTGGTTGTGCCACCCACAGAAGCAGCCTTGTAAAATGTGTCTAAGGTCTGCCATTGCAGAGCCTGCGTGCAGTCTGGTACTGTCATGCTGACTGGGTAAGTGCACCCACTTGCCAGTCCCTAAACCTTCCCTTTTCTTCATATCAGTCACCCCTATGGTACGCCCAAGGGCAGGGTGCATTGTAAGTATAAGGTAGGACATGCCCTGATGTGTGTGGCATGTCCTAATAGTGAATTACAGCCATTTTCGTTTTTCACTATTGCAAGGCTACCTGTTCTCTATAGGCCTGAATGGGCTGTTAGAGTTATTACATGTTATAATCCTGTCTCAGGGAACATGTAGAAATTCGAGTTTAGAATAACTGGACTAATAAAATAAATTTTTTAGTGAAGTTGATTTTAATATTCTGTGTTTGCAAATACCACTTTTAGAAAGTAGGTATTTGCTTGTCTAACCATTCAAACCTGCCTCTGCTAGGTTGTGTATTCTTATGTCTGGTTTTGTGAGTGACAGGGCTGGGGAATTCCAGGAGACAGGCTGAGTCACCCGGTGGTGAATAGAGAGATCTGCATCTAGATTGGAGGGAGGAGTTGCACCTGAACCTTGAATAGGGCTGTGCCTGCCTTCCACAATGCTGGCTCCACCCCCTGGGGAGCGGCTGATGTCTCTGCCCTGCACACTGAAAGAAGAGAAGGAGTCCGGTAAACAAAGTGCTCCAGGACTGTACTTGCCTTCCACAATGCTGGCTCCACCTCCTGTGGGGCGTCTGATGTGCATGCCCTGCACTGTGAAAGGAAAGGAGAAGTCTGGTAAACAGAGTGCTTCAGAACTGGTTAGAACTGGGCAAAGGCCCCTCTCCCCTCAGAGAACAAATGATTTTGGGGTATAAATATTGGCCTGCAGTGGTTGCCTTACTGCCAAAGGAAGGAGAAAGGAACTTTGTGTATTTTACTTTCAACTTGTGAAGCATCTCCAAGGGCTTGGAAAAGAGCTTGCCTCCTGCTGAAGTCTCAGGGACAACAGACTTCACCCCCCAGCTCCCGAGAGTTCTTTGGAAGTGCCTGCTACTGTTTTGGGCCTTCTGAGGAACTGCATGTCGCAAGGAGCTGAAAGCGCGACTCAATGAGAAGAAGCGTGTCGCCGTCGATGTGCCTGCCGTTGCAACTCCGAAGGAGGGTGTCGCCGCGGGAACTGTCGCACTGCACCGCATCGGAGAGAAGCGTGCCGCAACGAAGAGGAAGCGTGTCACTGCTGCTGCCGTCGCAACTCTGAAGGAGGGTGTCGCCGCTGTAGTTGTCACACTGCATCGCATCAGGAGAAGAATCTCGCAACTAGGTCGGAGTGTGTCGCAGTCACTGTGCCTGCCATCGCAACTCCGAAGGAGAGTATCGCCGCTGGAACTGTCGCATTGCACCGCATCAACCAAGACCACCTCGCATCCCCGAGAAGTGCTCCGCCGTCGGAGCTGCTGCCGTCGCATCTTGGAAGTCGCCGCTGGAGTTGTCGCATCGAGCGGAAGCTTCACACATCGTGGGAGAAGAGCGTCGCCGCTGGAGCTGCTGCTGTCGCATCGTAAGGGTGTCACCGCTGCAGTCCACGCATCCAACTGAGAACTTCTCGCATCCTCGAGAAGCGTGCCGCATCTGGATCACGTCTTTATTTCTTTGTATCTGAACTTTTCCGCATTCCCCATCGCTGCGACATTGTTTGTCGTGGAAGCGCAACGCAACCTAAGGTACATTGACGCAGAGTGTCGCGTCTAAGAACTGAACTGAACTAAGCTTAAATCTACCATCTTAAAGTAATCATAGTGTGTATTTTTGTTGTTTATGGTCTTGTGGTACCTCTATATAAAGTCTCCTTATTTTTTATATAAAACCTGTGTGGTGTCCATTTGTAGTGTTGTCACTGGGTTACTGTATGTGGTTACAACTGCTTAACTTACAACGCCTCTGAAGTAAAGCCCTTCTGCTCGTGCCAAGCTACCAAGGGGGTGAGCAGGGGTTATTTTAGGAGTGTAATCCCCTTATCCTGACTAGAGGAGAGGGTCCCTATTTGTCACAAGTACCTACCTGTGCCAACTATCGACCCCCAAATCTAACACACATTCAGCCCCACAGATTTATTTCTTAAATATGAGGAGCCACTTCAAGAAAAAAAAGTGATACTATGAGCCCAACAAAGATCCAAAGAGTAAATGGGGAACAGGGTAACCCACCTCACTGAGAAGCAGAAAATATGGCCCAAATGTCAGAAGAATCCACAGAGACACCATCCGCATCACTACCAACACCGATGACACCCTCACCACCGCTGAACACCTGCACTTCCAGATCCACACCAACCCAAAGACCACCCTCAGAGGCACCCTGATCTACCGACCCCCGGGACCACGCACACGATTCAGCGAGGACATCGCCGACTTCGTCAGCCCGCATGCCCTCCCCTCCGCCGACTACATCCTCCTGGGGGACCTCAACTTCCACCTGGAGAACAACAACGACCGCAACACCATCAGCCTGCTCGACAACCTCGACAACCTAGGACTCAAGCAACTGGTGACCACCCCCACCCACTACGCCGGACACACACTCGACGCCGTCTTCTCATCCAGCAAAGACGTCACCTTCAGCCACGCAACAGAACTCCACTGGACGGACCACAGCTGCGTCCACTTCACCTTCAGAAGAACGACGATCCACCACCACCAGCAACAGGTTGCTCGAAGAAGCTGGAACAAGATCACAGCCGACCAGCTCACCGCTTCCCTGAGCCAGCACCCTCCCGCCAACTCAGCGAACCCCAGCCAGGCCGCCGACAACCTCACGAAATGGATCAACGACTGCGCGGACGAACTCGCCCCTCTGAGAACCCCACCCAGCAGACCCTGCAGCAGAAAAACACCATGGTTCACCGACGAACTCAAGAGCTCCAAGAAGAACTGTCGAGCCCTCGAGAAAGCATGGAGAAGGGAACCAACGACGGACAACATGACCACCCTCAAGCTCGCCACCCGGAAGCACCACCAACTGATCCGCGCCACCAAGAAAAATGCATACAAGGACCGGCTGGACAACAACGCACACAACTGCAAGGAGCTCTTCAACATCGTGAAAGAGCTATCCAACCCCAACGCCGGAAACAATGACATCACCCCGTCGCAAGAACTCTGCAACTCCCTCGCGTCCTACTTCCACAACAAGATCACGGACATACACAACAGCTTCAACAACCAACCAACGCCAGCCACAACCGCAACGACGCCACCCACCACCACCCTCCGCACCTGGACCCCGATCAGCACCGAAGACACCATCCGCACCATGAACTCCATCCATTCCGGATCTCCGACTGACCCCTGCCCTCACCACATCTTCAACGAAGCCGACACTGTCCTCGCACCCCACCTGCGGGACATCATCAACACCTCCTTCGACTCCGCCACCTTCCCTGAGAGCTGGAAGCACGCCGAACTCAGCGCTCTCCTCAAGAAACCCACAGCAGACCCCACCGACCTCAAGAACTACCGTCCCATCTCGCTCCTCCCGTTCCCGGCCAAAGTCATCGAGAAGACCGTCAACAAACAGCTGGCCGCCTTCCTCGAGACGAATGGATCCCTCGACCCCTCACAGTCTGGCTTCCGAGCGAACCACAGCACCGAGACCGCCCTCATCGCCGCCACCGACGACCTTCGAACCCTGATGGACAACGGAGAAACAGCGGCCCTCATCCTCCTGGACCTCTCCGCGGCTTTCGACACTGTCTGCCACCGCACCCTAATACAGCGCCTCAGCAACATCGGAATCCGGGAGAAGGCACTGGAATGGATCACCTCCTTCCTCGACGGAAGAACACAAAGAGTCCGCCTACCACCGTACAAGTCAGAGGCCACCAAAGTCATCTGCGGCGTCCCTCAAGGATCCTCGTTGAGTCCCACCCTCTTCAACGTCTACATGAGCCCCCTCGCGGCCATCGCACGCCAACACAACCTCAACATAATCTCCTACGCTGACGACACCCAGCTGATCCTCTCCCTGACCAACGACCCCACCACCGCCAGAGCCAACCTGCACGAAGGGATGAGAGACGTAGCCGAATGGATGACGACCAGCCGCCTGAAACTGAACTCAGACAAGACGGAGGTCCTCATCCTGGGCTCCTCACCCTCCGCCTGGGACGACTCCTGGTGGCCTCCCGCCCTAGGCACCGCACCCAAACCAACGGACCACGCACGCAACCTGGGCTTCATCCTGGACTCCTCCCTCTCCATGACCAGGCAAGTCAACGCCGTCTCCTCATCATGCTTCAACATCCTGCGCATGCTACGTAAGATCTTCCGGTGGATCCCCACCGAGACGAGGAAGACGGTCACCCAAGCCCTCGTCACCAGCCGACTGGACTACGGCAACGCCCTCTACGCCGGAACCACTGCCAAACTCCAGAAGAGACTCCAGCGGATCCAGAACGCCTCGGCGAGACTCATCCTCGACATCCCCCGACGCAGCCACATCTCCGGACACCTGAGAGATCTGCACTGGCTCCCGGTCAACAAGAGAATCACCTTCCGCCTCCTCACCCACGCACACAAAGCCCTACACGACCAAGGCCCGAGCTACCTCAACAACCGGATCAACTTCTACACTCCCAAGCGCCTCCTCAGATCAACCAACCACGCCCTCGCCGCCGTCCCCCGCATCCGAAGAGCGACAACAGGAGGAAGATCCTTCTCCTACCTGGCCGCCAAGACCTGGAACTCACTTCCCACCAATCTGCGCCTGACCCAAGACCACCTCTCCTTCAGGAAGAAGCTCAAGACCTGGCTGTTCGAGCAGTAGCGGCACCCCCCCCCCCTCCCAGCGCCTTGAGACCCTACGGGTGAGTAGTGCGCTCTACAAATGACCTGATTGATTGATTGATTGAAGAAAATGATGGCCAAGGGTCAATTTGCTTGGTGTGGCAAAAATTCATAGCCTGTACAACTTCTACATATCTTTCACCAAGGGAAAATTTCTATGCAATATTTTCGTTCTCTGTTTTGTAAGAATCCTGCTTAAATTAAAACATTAGAACTACTGCATTCAGGGTCAATAAAAGGATGTTGTCAAGACAAGAGGGGTGCATACTTGCAGGCTATTGTAATTGACGCATAGTGGTAGAAAGACTAAGCGCCCAAACATGACTTTGACTGTGTGTGAGTAGGTTGCCACTTCAGCGTCTTGTTTCTACACCGCCAAAGTCGACCCTATCCCTCCTGCCAGATTACAAGTTTCCTCATGGTCCGGCACACAGTGCTTTGGTGTTACTGAAGTGGTACAGTTCTAAGGCTTATAATTGAGCCTGTGAATTGTAGCACCGAGAGAGTGCCAAAGAAAGTACCTGCAAGGCATGGACTTTACAGTCCATGACATGCAGGAACTGGGGTGCATGCACACAGGGGGGACACAATGTGCCCCCTCATGTACCCTTATGCACCCTTACTTCCTGACTGCCACACTTTTCATTGCAGGATCGCCTCCATGAAAAGTTTGGCAGTCAGGAAAGTCATAATATGCTCGGCAGTGCTGCAGCTGCACCTCCAGCATATTGCTGCTCCAGACCACCACTCCGCTGCTTAGTGATCACGGATCCCCGACAGTTGAGGCGGTCCTATGGCAGTCAACCGCCGTAGTCGTAATATGACAGTCACTCCACTAGTGCGGTGGTCCCTGGCCACCCCTGCAACCCCACCATGGATTCTCGTAATAGGGCCCTAAGTCAAAGAAATTTGAAAAGGTTGGTTTTTAGGCATTGTAGCAGACATTTGGCTGCATTCTACCCTCACTCATCATAATGGTGCAATGCTTTTGCATTCCATCTCTATTTAACCTAAAGAAAGCCTGCCTAATGTACAAAGATTTTTTGTTAAATTCTGAACTACTGAAATTTAAACACAAGCTCAAAGTCTCAGAAAAATGAAGCTATATTATCTTATCTGGGTTACGGCTGAGTTTTGAATGTGGATGCAGCAAAGTGATGTATCTGTGATGCATGCAGTGAGTATGCATGCTGTACAATGATGAGGGAGGAGCTGTGAGAATGTGATGATACACAGAAGGTTGGGGTGTATGTGTTGGGGCGAAGTCTGACAGTTAATTACAGCCTCTAATTACAATGTTTTGATGGTGAGCGTAGAACTGCAACAGGACTACAGCAATAGCTGGGAGCTTTTCCTGATGGAGGGCTGTCTTGAATGGAGTCATGAAGAAGTAACTGGGGCTGCTCACCCTGAGATCTATCTACTAGTGATGTAATTTCTCTATGATCCGGAGGTGACACCCTCCCGCACACAACAAGACTGATAAATTATTGTTTTTCTTTTGAATAATAAGGAGTGCACTGCCAATCTTTCCTCTTTAGTCAATGTTTCTTTTTACTTATTGTTTCACGTCTGACATTGGTAAGAAAGTATGTGTTATGATACTTCATAGCAACTGTGCCCAGGACTCAGCATACAGGTAGGTTACTATTTCAGTGTTGCATGCCTCACTTTTGAAAGGTGTGTAGTTCCTGAGGAAATCTTTGAGGACTGTTGTGGTCCCTGAAGTATGATCTGAGTTTATGGAAGGTAAACAGAAGCCTTGCATTGTGCTAGAAGTAAAGTGCATTGGAGGTTTTATTTATTTATTTATTTGTAGTATTTCTAGAGCGCAACACTCACTCCTAGGGAATCACATAACTGAAATCGCTGAGAGCTTGAATGTCCAGGACAGGTAATACAGAGATGGAGTTCATGCTGAAAGATAGGGATCTGTCTGGAAAGAAGCAAGTTTAAAAAAAATTCTGAAGGTGATGTGGTCCTTCATGAGGCAGATGATGAGGGACAGTAAGTTCCATTGGGCCACTGCTAAACAGGAAAAGGAGCGACCCCCGTCATCACTTTTTTAATGAGTATTGTTTCGGCTAATGAAGGATTCTGAGATCTCAGATTGCAGGATGGTTTGTAGAATTCTAGTTTTGGGCCGTAGTATCATTGGTCCAGTGTTGTAAAGTGCCTTATGCATGTGGCAGAGGATTTTGAACTTTGCTCTTTTGCACATAGACAGTTAATGGAGGGCTTTTAAACATACTGATGCTGAGCTCAATCTGTCTTTATTACAAATGAGTTTAGCAGCTGAATCTTAGATTACATGGAGATGGGAGAATAGATAATCTGCAATGCCTACATACAGTGCATTTCAGGAGTCCAGTCGACTCTCAAGCAGAGCCTGGACTACCGTTCTGCGCAGATCCACTGGTATCCTGATTAGCTTCTTCGCAAGTTTAAGTATGCCAAAGCATTTGCCACATGCGGCATGTACTTGCTCTAGCATAGACAAGTAATTATCAATTGGAATTTCCACGTTTTTCCATACTTTCGTAGGCTCAGGGCTGAGCCTAGGGCAGTTGGCCTCCAAGAGGAGCCCCAGATCTGTTGAGCTACGCCAAAGAGCAATATCTCTGTCTTTACTGCATTCAATTGCAAGCAGTGTGCTATCATCCAGCTAGATACCACTGTCAGACAACTCATAAGATTTTCCCAGATTTCCTGGTGCTTGTCCCCTATCTGTTGCGGATCATCTGCTTAGGATCAGATTTCAAATCCCCTTTTCATGACAATTTCTGCAATTTTGTGTGAGACAAACACATTGAACAGTATGGGGCTCAAGGAGAAACCTTGAGGCACTTTGCATTTTGATGCACGGGGGTGACCTAAAGGTGTCCAGCTGTAAAACTTGTGTTCTCTTATTCAGAAAGGAGCCAAACCATTTTAGGTTTTTTGAGTGAATCCCTATCTCAAACAGTTTTTTATCAGTAGATAATGGAACACCATGTCAAAGGTTGCATACAGGTCAATTAAGATGAGAACTGCAAGTAGAGTAGATTCTGTGCTATTTGCTCTAAATCCGGTGTGAGAGGGGGGACTAGTATGGTATTGTGTTCCAGAATGGCAGTAAAGTGGGCATTAACAAGTCTTGCAAGAACTTTCAAGATGGAGAGGAGCAGTGAAATTGGTCAATAGTTCGATAAAATGTGGCATCAATGCCTGATTTATTTGCTTGTGGTAGCATTAACGCTTGCTTTCAGGTGTCAGATTATTCAGTGGAGGACAGGGTAAGGCTACAAGTTTGTACCAAAAAGGTTGGCTAAGCATGCAAAGATAAAATGGGGATCGGGGCTAGTGGGAATTCGGACTTAACTTCCAGCATCATGTTTTCTACTTGCTCAATGGAGCATGGTGCAAAGTTGCCTATTTCTGTACTGTCTACCGTTGAGGAGGTAAACTGATCCCAAGGGATCTCATCTACATTAGGTTGCTTCTCAAAGGATGTGTAAATACTGTAGATTTTATCGTTAAAAAAATTGCTTAGTACTTCACAGTGACTTTCAGAGAGGATAATTGCCTGTGATAGGCAGACTGGTTGAGCAAGTTCTTTTACAATTATGATAAGTTATTTTGAAGAAATGCAATTTTCTTCCAGTTGGTTAATGATGTCATCCTTTTTGGCCTTTTTGAGTACTCTGTGGTAGATTTCATCTCTTGTTCAATTTTTTAGCGATCCATAAGACATCTAGAGTGCCTCCAGACTTTCTCAAGTGATTTACACTTTTCTTTTTTTTGCTCTAGCGAGTACCATTTTCCATATGTGTACTTCGCGGAGATTTAGCTGCTTTTAGAGGGGTCCAGTTATTCTGGGAGTTAGTAATAGCATAAATAACCTTCACTAGGTAAGAACCGGATGAAGACCCCTGATCTAGTGCAGTTTGATTTGTTTAAGAATGATTCAAAGTTTATTTTACTCCATGATCTTTTATGAAGGGAGGAAAAGTTGGTATGTTTATTTTGATTTAAAACCAATGTGAGTGAGAATTTAATTGATGAGTGGTCTGTCCAAAGTATGGGATTGATGTTATGGATTAAGGTGGGCTTGATATTAGTGAATAATAAGTCCATTGTGGTGCCCATAATGTGGGTAGGGCCAGAGATCCATTGTTTGTGCTGAAAGATATGCATGTCATTCTCTAATCGCCTACAAATTGGGTCATCAGGGTATTCGCAGTGTAAATTGAGGTCACTGATCACTAAATTCTCTTCAGGTTTGAGAGTTAGAGGGGATAACCAGGATATTAGATTGATGAGGAAGGAGTTTGGTATGCAGACCTTGATCTCCGAGGGTGGCATGGGGTAACCAAAGTCTCCTTCTCTTGTTCTGTGACTGCTCTCTGTTAGAGGCGTGTGCTGTGATTGATACAGGAACCTCAACGGAGTGGCATGACCAGAACTTGAAGATGACAGTGTGTTGTGCTGTCAACCTTGAAAAGTGGAAGTGGGTGCATACAATCAGTTAGAGGAATTACTTATTAGTAGGCTCCCCTTAATCTGTGTGCTGATGTTGTGGATCACATTGAAGGTTCATTTCAGAACAAGTGATCCATGAGCTGAGGCAAGGCAGTTGAGCTAGTGTCAAAAGTCATGCTGCCAATGTTTAGTCTTCTTCAGAGATAGCGCTGATCAAGTTGGATGAGCAGCAGGAATGTGGCTGTTGTGTGTCTGGTCTTATATGAGCTGTTGAATTAGATGTTGTGATGAAACTCTTGTCTTAAGCCTCAATGACAGGAGACAGAACTATGTGCCTATCAGGTGCCCTCCTTATGGTGTAAATGAAAGAGAGCTTCCAGAAGTCTTTAAGCACATGTTGTAATTTAAAATTTGTCATGTGCTTGAAATTGAAGAGATGTACAAGAAGAGTGACGGATTTCGGACCATCCGCTCCTTGCTCCTGAGCAAGGAGCGGATGCTCCGAAACACGTAGGGTGACTTTGCTGTAAATAAATATCACGCTTGAAGAAATTATGAGCCAAGGCTTGTTGTCTTTGAAAACTTGAGACAGCGCTTTGCTTTTTGGATTAATGAGGGTTGGCGACCCTGCCACGGCCCGCCATTTCAAGTGGTGCAGGTTCTATTGCTAAGAAACTGTTGGATATATGTATATATATAAATATATGTATTTATATATATATATATCTATGTGTATCTATACATATATATGTATATATATAAATATATATGATTCAGAGATGCTGCGCTTTGTAGTTCCCAGCCTTCGGCGTTGGTGCCTGCAGACGGCGACATCAGCCGTATAAGATGCAAGGATTTCCGTATTCTGCCCAAATGACCAAAATAATGAGATGCAGCACACCAGAAGAAGCACAAGAAATGTATTGTGCACAAACCAAAGGACGACGCGTTTCGGCGTTAAGCCTTTGTCAAGCAATTTCCTGTACCACGATTGCCTGTAGAAATACACCAAACTGTTAGACGAGTTACATTACATATTTGAATAACCCTATTAATTTAGAACAACATATAAAACTCTTAATATGATCATTATTCCAGTTCGGGTCTGTAAATCAGTATTAGATAAAGTTCAAAATTAGTTATAAATTAAATAATTTATAATACATAAATAATTATTTGTTAATAAATTATTAGTTAATTTCCCACCCTATATCCCTACAATCCCAACAGTCCAGACCTAAAACATAACTAAAATGTAAAGTTATTACAACATTTACAGATATAATAATCAATTAAATAGTTAATAATATAAAAATTCAAAAAAGGAAATTTATTATTACCTAATTAACTTCACACCCTATACACCTACAAACCCAGCAGCCTGCACCTAAAATTTAAGTAAATAATATAATAACCGCATAATTTACATAATTGAAATGAGCACTGTGTCATCATTCACCCATTAATGCCACTTCCACTGCTCAACAATATCTGATTGTAAGTCATGGGCAGTCTGACAGATCTCTGTACATGGGAAGTCTGACAGATCCCTGTACAGAGCTAAGAAAAATTTGCCAGACACTGCAAGCTAAGACTAATGCAAGTACATAACTTCACCGGAACACACAAGATTACTCCTCCACAGTAAATCATGATATACACCTGGATATAGCATCTAGTAGATTTTATGGAAATATAAATGTTTAAATAGTTATTACTTAAAACTACCTTAACTTAGCTTGGCTTAGCTTAACCTACACAATTAGTATGACATTGTAAACATCAACCCCCATACCCATTCAGTCATATTTGTACACAAGACAACAGAAACAACACCTAAAATCAACTACTTACACATGAAACCTAAACAATCATATATTTTTGGGGTATTTTAAAAAAAACAATTATATTTCTTTGTTTTTTTTTAATACATATAAAACACATCAACCCCACAACTTCTAACCAATCCAAAGTAGCCCTACCCAAAAAAAAACTGTCTACCCCTAAAAAAAACTAAAACTACTATCACTACATTACACTAAAACTACTCTTACCTAAACTAACCTATAAATACCTATCAAAAATGTCTGCCAATCAAGCAGGATGAACGACAGAAGGGGTCCCTGTGGGTCTCATTTCTTGCCCTGCCCAACTGTACATGTAATGTCCTATAGCAGGGACAAGGCCTGGTCCCCCTTATTTTCTAGGACTGCCACACAAAGTTTTAGGTCCGACATGTCCTTCCTCATGTCACTCTCAAATTTTGAGGGCCTTCATTTGGGCTAAGGTGTGGCTGTCGGTGCTTGTGAAGATCCACTGGTTGAGGCAGTGGGATTGGCTGTTTCAGAGGGCCCGGCAGTAGATTGTCCATGGCTTGCAGAGCTTCCAGGTGTGGAGGTTGGTAGGCCACTGGGAAAGACAGACCACTGTCCTTGGGCCTTTTCTGCTAGGTAACGCCCGTTCATGGCCCTGTATGATTTTGCAATAAAAATGTAGTGGCAGCGCACCTTACACTTGTTGAAGTTGCGCAGCTCATCGGGGGTCATGGTGTACTGTCCGGTGTCTGATGCCATTCGTCGTCTTCACTGGTTGCCCGCTTTCCAGGCAAATTGAATTCAAAGCTTTATGCATTGCTCTCAAAGCCTTGAAATTGACCACCCCTAACATCTTGGCCAACCTCCTCTCGCCATATGCTCCCTCACACCATCTCCGCTCACAGGGTCAAAACCTGGTAGTGGTACCCCGAACACAGAGAGTCCTGGAGTGCTGGAGGCCGCTCCTTTCGTAGTAGATCGGCCCTCCTCGGGAATGCACTTCCAGCTCACATCCGGGGCCTTAATAACTACCTAGAATTCAGGAAGGCCATCAAAACTCACCTTTTCCCTGGACCATAGTTCAACTAGTAGAGAAGTGTGGCTCAATGGTTAGAGCGGCAGACCCTGATGCAGTAGTCTGGCCGGGACCAGAGTTCAATTCCTGCCTCGGCGGATCTCGGGCTCAATTTCCTTGGACCTAATAATTCTCGCCTCGGTGCCTATTCTAATCACGAGTCCCACTCTGCACCTCTGGGCAATAGCTTGCTTAATCTCTACAATGGCCCCAACAATGCTGAGGATGCCTGACTTCACCTTGGGGGTGCCCAGGAGTGGGCTCCTCACAGGGAAAGGCCAGGAAGGGTTCCTCGGTGGTATTCGTACATCGCGCTGAGATGCCTACGGGTAGTCGTGCGCTATACAAGTGCGTAATCATTTCATTTCATTTCACTATCAGTTCCACCCGCATGTGTCAGCTGTTTGCGCTATACAAGTTGTGGTAACATAACATAACATAACATACAAAACAATGAGGATATTTTTCACTAATACACTGACTTGGAACAAGTATCAACATCATGAAATCTCATAATTAACATTACATCTAAGTGTACATTCATCCTGCTGCATTGAGTTGCTAGACACATACCTCTACCTACCTTAGCTGATGTTGCTAGGCCTAATTGAAAAGGAACCCCAATTGCAATTGCAACACCATTGACAGGTCGAATCATGACCATATCAGTAGAGAGAATGCTTGTAAACATACAATCTAGGTGCCCCCTGAACGGTACACATTTCCAACTTCACTGTGTAGTAGTGAATCTTTGGCATCCTGCAATGGCCTTTATGGGATAGGCATTGAACACATTCAGAAGTGTCATGTCTTGACAGCACGGGTCTTGCCTCACAGCAGTCAGTAATTGATAAGTAAAGGAGCCGCATTACTACCTATACAGATCAAATGACAGCTATGACATGTAACAATGGATGCTGGAAAAATACACAAGTTCATACAAAGGAATATAAGCCTTACCATATTTGACCGGTAGAAACTCAACGGTGGACCATGCCACCACTGAATTCATGATCCCAATATAATGGCATGAGCAAATGATGTGCATACTGTAGCAATAAATCGCTGGAGCTGATCCAATTCCATCCAGGATGCACAGCGAATGAATGAATGAATCATTAAATAAGATTTCAGAGACAAGTTCCATTTCTCTTTGCGTTTTATTCCAAAAAGTACTCCATATTTTTTGCAGTATTTTTCATTAATGCTTTACAGGTTCAACGAGTGCTGGCTGGCTTTGCTCATTAGACACGTGGAAGTGCAACATTCCTCATGATTAAAGTACAGATGGTAATCCCAATGTATTTCAGGCCTTCACTAGCCCTTTGTCAGGGGAAACTCTACAGAGCCGGCAGGCACTCGTTGAACCTGTAAAGTATTAATGAAAAATGTTATTTAATGATCCATTAAAAAAATCTTATTTAATAATTCATTCATTCATTCGCTGTGCATCCTGGATGGAACCGGATCAGGCTCCAGTGATTTAATGTATACTCGTGCATATGGACGGAGCATTGCACCAGGATGGCATGCTTAAACATTGCCTAGAGCTTCTATAAAAAGGACGGAAGAAATTTACATTGGAGTGTGCTCTACCATATAAAGTAAAACATACTGTAGCATTCCCACCCACATCATTATTTAGGGGCGAGAATGTGGCCTAATGGCTACGGCGGTCGACCCCGGAGCTGGGGTACAGGGTTCGAGTCTCTGCAGATACGCCAACATTCTGTGATTCTGGGCAAATCACTTAATCTTCCCATGCCTAACAAAATGAATGTGTCTATCTGTAATGTAACTGGTGCTCATGTAAGCACTCTGATACCTTCAGGTCTAGTTCGCACTATATAAAAACAAAACTCCTCCTCATGGTCCATCCACAACTACATACATATTGCATTGTCTGACACTGGCATCATGACTCCCCTCTCAAATAACTTTTATGTTGTCCTTCCCGGGTAGGCAAAGTGTTCACCACTGCCGTAGCCAGACACTGATAGACATGCAATATGTCACCAGACTTTTCATGGCCAATTCTCTCCTTCCAAAAGTTCAATTGTGAGAAGGATACACAGTGAATCTGGCAATTCCCACATCATCTGACATCACACTGACTCCTTGCATTACATAAATAGCTCAGATGAAGGCACTCCACCAGTGAAGTTTGGATTGCTAAAGGTCAGGTCCCGTGTATGCGGGTGGTCCAGCTACAAAACCTAACAAGTAAAGCACATAATTTAATTTATTACACATATTTGATCAGCAACAACAGCACAATACATATCCAAGGCTATTGTCTATGTAGCCTTTCAGGTTGTAAGTGTTCAGATGACAAGTTTGACATTCCTGAATGATACACATTAAGGAGGCTGGCTGAATCGAACATGCATGTGAAAGCCTTACACGTACACATGATGGCCATTTAGCACAACCACTTGCTAAGCAGATTCACTCCCTCAATACACAATGGTGGCTGACTTGGATGATGCTGTGCACCTACACAATTGACATAGCCTCCTTAGTAAGGTGATGGTATTCGGAGGCCATCTGAAAAGTAGACAAGCTACATACATTTCAATTCATGCATACTGGTCCACTAAGTAACTTGTGTATTGTACCTGTCAGTTCTGATGGATGCATGTTATTGTACACTTCCATGCATCCCTAAGCAGATTTCAACATATCACATTCAGAGGTGAGCTAAGCAATATAAGTCATGGCAGGCCTCATTGATGATAGACAACTCAGGGGAGATATGCCAAAAAGTATCATTGGCCCATCACTATGGGGCTTTTTTACAAGGCTCTAGCGCAGCCACTGCATATATTTTTACATTGTTAGAAGTGTAATGCCAGCAATGCAAGGCCCTCTTAAATAAGCCCCTTTATGTATGACATAAGTCCTGTGATGCACCATCACAACTGGACATGACAAATGCCTGCTGAGAAATTAACAGCTTTGAAGCACATCTGCATGATCTGTCATGCTATCACATGAGTTGTCTGGACGAGCTATGTCAATGTACATCACATCCATGCTTACCTGGGACTCATCTCTGTCACCTACGGTAATAGTGACCACAGTGTGGGTCACACTGTGTCACAAAAGGTGCACATATTCTGCCAGCACCATAAGCATGGCACTTGCCCATTTTGCATGGAGCATGACTGATTAGCAGAAAACATTCTTTTGAGGCATACTTAATGGTTCCAAAAACATCAATGGGTAAATGAGAAACATTATGTGCACTTACATTTTAGTCCCCAACTTTGATGCCCATGTATTGCAGGAGGTCGGATTCCCTGCCAACCACATCTGCCCAATGATGCTTTAATTCTTGGGTGTCATGGTCAATGCCATGGATGTGCTGCATCTCTTGCTGGATGCTCTCCAACCTCTGCTTTCTCACCTTGACAGGATAGCCCTGGTCACACGGCCCCAAGTGCTATCCTATTTGGGAAGTAATGGCAGACCAGCCACAGGAATGTCCCCAACTTCTGCAAATTCATAGGCCGACTATGTCTCTGCCAAGGCATGATCACACCCACAAACAACAAGCCTACCACTACAAAAACCCAGGAAAACACCCTAATACGGCTATAGCAAGTGTAAAAGACAAACACCCAAACCTTTACAAGACACTAAACAACAATATACAACAGAAACACATAAAATAGGAATTAATGCCCACAGCAGGAAGAGCAGACATAGTGCTCAAACTCCTCAATCTCCCAAAACACTCTCCAGCACAATCACAACAACATCACTCCCAAGCACAGACAGTAAACTGTGACTATGAAAGTGAAAGTAACTTTACAGTTCCTGGTTTGCAGCATACAGGATCCATTACATCACTTCACTACCTCCATTACTTTGCTTTCAGCCTATGCGTGTTTTTCTTTTACGCTAACGTACATTGTAACAATTTCACTAAAGGCCTAGCAATGGAAAATAAAATTATATTGTTCATCTGCCGGAGAGTGTAATTTTTAATATACACAGCAGCAGAACATTTTCATGCTGAATGGTGTGGGGCCATTTTGTTTTCTACGTGAGACCTCTATTTTGACCTGCTTACACTGTTTGTGCATGTGTCATATGTTTGTAATCAAGTATACACATGTGTGGGATCATCCGGTTCATGGATCAAACTATTTATAGTGCACAATCACTGTGGTAGCAAATTGGCACTCTTTCCCATGTGGTGCTCTGTGTGCTACATTATTTTTGTCTATCATTGACATTGCATCTGTTTCCCCCTGGGATGCTAGAGACTACCTTTGCCATGGGGTCAGTGCAACCACATCTACGACTACTCTGTCAAAAGGCAAATAGTGCCTTGTCACACAGAGGTGTAGTCCAAATGTGAAAGTGTGCAACTATTACCTGCACACACATGGAAGGGGCTATATGGATGTAGTTATTCCATTATTAGCATAAGGTTCATTTGCATCCAAGGACCATACCCCACAGGACACTGACAGTGTCATCATTTGTGGCCACCATGACCCTTATACATGGTGATTGTGGTATGGTAGATCACCATGAATGCCTTAGGGATGTATGACGGTACAACGCGTACCGTCACAACGCATCCCTTTACCACGCATCCCTTACAACGCAAGTCGTTACCACGACTTGCGTTGGGGGGGCGCGGATTTCGAATAGTATAATTTACTATTCTAACACCAGTCCCCGTGGACCCTAGGGAAGGTGTTTGGATAGTAAATTTACTATTTTTAATCCTTTAGCGCCCTCCAGCGCAAGTCGTGGTAACGACTTGCGTTGTAAGGGATGCGTGCTAAAGGTACCGCGTTGTAAAAACTTTGTGGTAAACGATGTTTACCATGCCTTAGTGTGTCCTCCAACATACAGCTGACAGTAAGGCTAACTACGCATTAAGACCATGTTGCTTGTGAATAGCAGAGGCTGTACACACACAACACTGTAGCACTGGCAAAGTATCTTATGTAGATTTTGTATGTTATGATTGAGGCAACTTTCTGGCTGCAACATGTAGGCAAGTTAGTCCTTGTGACATATGTAGAGTGTAGTTTTGTTAGTCTGTTCCCATGCACATCCTATGTGGAATACTGTAAAGTCATCACACTAAGAGTGGCCTCTAATGTCAGCCACAAGTAGGAGGCCTAACACATGGTTGGCATCAGGAGAGACAACACACAGTTGTTGGCCGCCATCTATGTTACCCCACCATGGTCAGGATGGCTGGCAATGAAGGACTATCTGCTACAGGGTGTTGGCCTGCACAGTATTTCACTTGTACCAGATGATGTTAGATAAATACTCTGTGTGACATATATCACTGTAACAAATGTGGAATTTCAGTAGTTTAGTGTGAGTATGAAATACAAATGCTTACAGTGTGAGTGCTCTGAAGTTTTATTTATGGACAGATGTACAATGTGAAATGTTTCCTACAATGTTTGCTTTGACTTTGGACAATCATTCTTCTGTAAAGAAATTATTGATGATATTGTCCCTTCACCCTATTGCTGCAAATAATGATCCAGGTTGCATAGACTCCTCATCTCCCTCCTCTTCATCATCCCACATTTCCTCATCACCAATCTTATTTGGCCACATCACATTAGTCCTGACACATATATTGTGGAAAATACAGCATATGAAGATGATTTTACAGACCATATGTGTGGAGTAGAGCAATCTGCCCCCAGATACATCAAAGTTGCGCAAGCGTGATTTGAGGACTCCGAATGTCCTGGTGTGGAATGTTTTTGTGTGGTGGTTTTGCACAAAACTTTACACATTGCCTTCAAGTTACGCATCACTCCTTACTGCAAGCTACCAGGGGTTGAGCACAGGTTAATTTGGGTACAAAGTTCAGCGAAGGGTTATGAGAGTGTTCAGAAATATGATGGCGCTCTACAGGTAGTGGTTGTAAGGTGATTTTGAGGCTTAAAGTGGTTGGTGCTACTTGATCAGAGATAACCCTATTCTCTGAAAAAAGAGGGGAGAGAGGAGCTCTACCTTCTGTATATATGTGTGCAGGGTCAAGCGCACACAACCTAAGTAAGTTCAATAGTATGTTGTATGTCTTTCGATGAAAGGATAAGATCAAACTTCACTTTTGTTGTTTCGTTTCTTATTTATTTAGTCCAGTGAAAGTATTTGTTTTACACGAAAACCAGCCGACACGTGTTTCGTCAATAACGGGGGGACCCGTGACTCTTCAGGGCTGTCGAAGTTAGGCTGAAGACAGTATCGTCAGACCGGTGATAATTCCAACCCGGTCCTAATCGGGTGTAAAGAAATGTTGACGGACGCGAAGGGGAGTGCTTCCAACACGTCCAAGATGAAACAATCCAGAGGGAAGAATTGCCATCAAAGCAATGTTTACGCCCAATCAGTGAGAAGTTATTGGACACAAGCACCACGTACTAGAGGTCAAAATCTAGGTGGATCAAGAAAGATCTCCACTCCAGGCGGTTTCCTTGGCCAAAAGAGTTCATGATTCATGCAGATCCATTCAGAAGAAAAGTAATTTGTATGTGGAATGAAACACAATACTGAGAATACTAATGTTTGGAAGCCTTCTCAGGTGTCTCTAATGAGACAGGGAAATAACTGGAATACAAAGGCATTCCTTGATTTTAATTTCACTTTGTATAAAGTGGTTCTAGGATCATTCAGTTGCACTTTAGGTGGTGGGGTTATTCTTCTTGCACTTACCATAAATATTCAAAGTGAAGTGAGTGGTAGGATATCAACCCTTCATACATACCGGTAGATGTCAACCAATAGAGATTGTCGTTTCCGAGCCAGAACTCTGTCATCTGGCTCCCAAACCCCCTTTTGTATGCGTTCCAGTCACGAAAGAAATCCACTGAGCCATCCCATCGTCTCTGGAACACCTGCATAGAAATAAGGCAAGATTATTAACTCATTCTATGCTTATTATGACAAAAAGCAGTTTCCAGATAGACTACTACAATGCCATGGGTCTTGCACAGGTCCTAGGAAGATGGCTCCAAAGAATTCAAAATAAGGCAGCAAGGTTGGTCTTATTAGTTCTGACATTTAGGGCCCCATTACGATGGCGGGCACCGTAACGGAAAACGAGACCGACTGCCAGAGGTGTGGCGGTCCCGCAGGGCCAGTTAGGATGCGACCGCCACCCTGGCGGTCGCATCCCACATCTTTTACAATGCGGCGGGCAATGCTGTAAGCAGCACCCACTGCAATGTAAAAGTTGCTTGTTGTGCATTGGCATGCACAACGTGACAGGCACCGCGTGGTGCCTGCAACCTTGTGCATGCCAATGAAGGGTGGTACCAAGGGTATCCACCAACTGCAGCCACCCACCCCTCGACCCTCCTGGGGGCCCGCAGTGGGCCCCCAAAGCAATATACCGTATGCCTTTCCATGGTGGAGTCTCCGCCATGGAAAAGCATACGCACCGCATGCATCATACTACGGATGGCAGTGCCTGCAAGGCACCGACACCATATTGTGGGCCTTTTACGCCCAGCCGGCAATCTAACCGATGGAAAAGTGGCAGACGGTCTTTCCGTCCGCCGCGGTACCCCTTGCGATATTAATTAGGCAGGGGTAATAAACGAACAGATGGCGGGTGGATCGCCACCGCTGGGCTGGCGGGTGCCACCACCGGCCCGGCGGTGGCGATCCGCCCACCATGCTAATAGGCCCCTTAGTTTGGCTGTGCCTACTCTGGAAAGTCTCAATTGGCTTCCCGTTAGGAAAATAACTCTTTGACTTATAAAAATGTTTTCAGTATGGCATCAGAAACACCTGAATTGGTATGTTCATAGAAGCAGCATTTATGTAGGCTTGTGAGCTACGTCTGATTTTTCCTTGTTTTAGGAAAGCTGGATGAGGTGGAAGAGCTTTATCCATTTTGGCTCCTACTTTATGAAATTATCTTCAATTGGATTTGAAAATGTCAACCATCTCAGATCTTTTAGGAAGAAAAACTTAAAACACATCTTTATCTGCAACCAGACGTATTGTTCCATATTTCCATCTTAGTTGTGATGTTATCCTCCTGATTCTATTCCACATAGCTCTATAAAACCTGTTGGGTGAGCTGTCACACTCAATAAAAACAAAATAACATGGCATCCCTTCTAGCAAAACTACCTAGAATAGAAAGGTTACACTCTGATAGGTGCCAATTCAGGTAGGACAATATCGTCTTCATATATTCGTAAATTTATGGTGGAATCAGCCAACTTAACAGATATCTATGGCCTTTTGCAATTTAGAAGGGAAGCCTTGCCATGCACTGCAGAAATAATAAAGGGGCTAGTTCCTACTTGTTATGGTTTTTATCATTTTAAAGTGCAACAGAGGTCTGGAATCATTTTTTTTAAACGTATCTCATAAAATTTGGTAACATTGAAAGCTGTGCTAAGATCAATGTAAGAAAAATAAAGTGCTAATTTCGTACCTCAGACGTTATTTAATCTTTTCAAATGTAATACATTATCTATAGTAGTAGATTTAGGCCAATAACTGATCTGTCCAGTGCCAGAATAGGAACCACAAGCAGCCCTGGCAAAAATATTAAAATCAGCCAAGCTCCCGCCGCAATTTTGTATCACTCTCTCTCTCTTATTTCTTCTCCCGCTCCTGAAGCATACCTGTGTCTGCTGTAATTACCTAGGCGAGCTTTAGAAAGTAGTGGAAATGCCAGAAATATCCTCCTGCCTTAAAAACTGGCATCGAAAAGCTTCAGTCCACCAGGAAATATGCTGGGTGGAAAAACAGGCAGTCTGGGTCTCTATTTGTTTGCTAGGGATTAAGTGATGGCCATATGCCCAATCCCAAAGTTACATTATGAGATGTTTATTAAACATTTATCATGTAGTTTCCAGATCATCAGATCAAAATATTAGGTGTATAATTAAACAGTACTTCTCCTGGTATATCTTTGCAATTTTTTTGTAGATACCAAATATTACGTTTCCTTTCCAAGAAGCAGGAATAATTCTGCATTGAAAATTAAAAGACAAAATAGGAGGATATTGTTATTCACTCTTTTGATGTTATTTGGATAATGGAAAATGAGACACAATTTACACCGTTGGGGATTTTAAAGCTTTGAGTCTATTTATTTGCTGCTTTATTGGAGTTTTTTTTAACTTCTTCTATTCTATTTGCTTTAAAATGTGTGTGATTTCTATTGACACTATTCTTTGTTTTTGAGTACAGTTTGAGCTTCTTTCATGTGGGCCTTGCAACCATGCAGGCATGTACCCCAGTTGCCTCCCAGAGAGACTGTATCTCCTCCATTCTCAACTATATTGTACAGCAATTACAGCATGTCAGGTAGAAGACATCCTTATTTTTGGTACTGCAACAATTTCTGGTATATCCGCTAATTCTTCGCACAAAGGCCTCAGCCATGGGAGGACTCTTTTTAATGGTTTGCCCCTCGTTTACACTGGTGAGCCTGGAAAGAAAGGAAATCTCTGGGTCCCAAAAAGTTTTTGAAAAAAACTCTATGCGCCTTACTATCCGCGAATCCTATTAAAATTGCCAAACTTTCTTAGTCAATGAAACATGTAAACCTCTGATTACTGAGGTCTTTACATGTGTTAGTAATGACACATTTGTTAAACTTCTTACATCACCCTAATACATGTTTAGCTACACACTAGTGGAAAGTACTCCACTACACTGAAGAAACACACCAGTAGGCCAGGGGATAACTCCCTCCTTACCATCACATATCTAGACTCACTGTTAGGATCAGTTATCAGTAGGCCATCTTCATTTAGTTAGATAGTAAACCATAAAAAGGCATTTGATGAAATGCTAGCAGGTCACCTTCATATTTGGAGCGAAAACCAATGATGATAAGCCTGGGACAGAGTAACTTTAATATCTGTGATAGTTGACGTTGCTTCTGTAAGGCACCTTTCCTTATATTTGTGTGCATCAAATTCAGGTTCACGTTTGACACACAGGTAGTGTATCTCTCAAGCTGGCTGGGTGCCTGCAACAAAGTCTAACTCCTTAAGTGTATGAAGTTGATTTCCTAGACAATGCTACTTTGACTTCATCATATCAGATTTTAAGAGCTACCTTTGCAGCCTTTATTTGATTGGGGCATAAGTTACATCTGTGTCTCATGTGCTGCATTTTTTCATTTTAACCACTCATGATCTTTTGTTTCTTACAGATGGCCTTTTCAAACCTCATTTTTAATGCGCCTTTCACCATGAAGTGGGCAGCTTCATTGTTTAATTGTTTAATTTTTGCCTTTATTAATGTACACTGTTTCTGAAAATTGGAAAGAAATTAGCTCTTTCTTAAGTGTATCAATCTAAGATGCCCTTTTGTATCCAGCAGTTTCCTTCATCAAATGTTCCTCAGTGGTGTTAAATGAAAACTAAATTGAAGATACTAATAAATAAATCAGATTATACACTGCAGCCTGGATGAGTTTGACCATTGAATCAAATTATAAGTGGCAAACATTTTTATATCAACAATGCCCACTTCAGATAAATTAGAAACAATTATTCAAAGTTTAATTGTTAGAGAGTTGGGCTTACCCCTTACTTCTGACCTGATAATGATTTAATCTAATCATAGAGTTTATAACAATTCAAGACATATTCAAAGGTCAAATGTTAGAGCTATGTCTGCCATCTGTAGTTGCCTGGACTATCTCCTTTCTTTCTGCCATTCATCTAACATCAGATTAAGGGAGGTCAACCATGTCAAAATCAAAGATCTATGATTAGTTCTATTTGAATTCCTCAGCTTTGAGTAAAGGCAAGCATAATATTCATCTAAGTTACTTACATCTGCCTATTGATATGGGGCTGTGGATATACAAACATTCACCTCCCCAACTATAAGATTCAGGATACACAAAGTGAATATTTTCTATCCTTTCATAGTGTTATTTTCAGGTCCGACCAATCGTAGAGCGGGCCTTGCATCAGCTCCCTTCGGCCATTGCTTGGCGGCAGTGTCTGTCACATTGTGATCAGACCAGTAGAGCATTTCTCACTCACCATCATGTTACTGGTTATTAGGTATACATAGTTATTAAGGGCAGCTGGTTATTAGATACAGCTGACGGGACTATTCTTGAACGAAGCAGCTATCTTGAAAAGTAGAGGTCCCACACTAAAATCCACACAACCCACATGATAAGCCAATACTTACTAAAAGTATGATCCAAATAAGTCTGCAATAGAACTATAATAATATTCATATCTTACGTTTGAATAAAATCTAGTTTGCAAGAAAAAAATACTACATATAAGAAGGAAACAAATTGTTTTGTTGAAAAGTATACCTTACAATTATTGTTATGTACTAAATATTGTAGATGATAATTAAAAAAAACGTTTTGTTTGTTGTGTTGCCTCTGTTGATTTTTCAGGGAGACAATCTGCTGTTTACATTTTTAAGTTGGCTATTCAAATTTATTACTAAAAATCAGAAATGCTCCCCATAAACAAAGACTGCTGTGGGGTATGACCAAATGTACATTTAGCCTTGAGAATGGGTAAGAGTGGCGGTAATGTTCTTCAGTGTCACTCACAGCCAAACAATGGGGTCACATGTGAAATCAAAAGGAAATCGCGTTGGGCGAGGCTGCAAGTCATGGCACCTGTGTGTGAGAGTACGTGTACACCACTTTTGATTCGGACGGTGGCGCCAGAGAGCCAGAGTTAGAGAACGCCAGAGAAACGCCAGAGAAACGCCAGAGAAACGCCGGAGCCGGTGCCGAGCAGACATACAGAGCGGAGAGGGTGGCCGCAGGGCAGGGGAAGTGAGAAGTGAGTAACACGAAGACTGTGAAAAGCCGTGAAACAAAGCCGCGGGGGAGGCTGCAGGAGGCTGCAGGAGGGCCGCGGGGGGAGGCTCGGAGTGAAGTGAGAGAAGCTGCCGGAGAAAGGTCCGAGCCCAGAGCAATCCGAGCAAACCTGAGCGAACCCGGCCACACCACCGGCCTCACCCCGTACACCCCGTACAGCACCACCGCCGAGCCGCCTGAGCCCAAGCCGTGCCTTAACCCGAGCCAGAGCCGAACCAGACCCAACCCAGAACCAGGGCTAGAACTGGGCTCAAAAATCAAGTGTCCCTGGACCTGTGGTGGTGGGGTGGGGGGGCAGGCAATCGGCACGTAATCGGCCTGCAGGAGACCCCCAGCGGAGGGGGGAGGAGAGCGGATATACGGATACTGAAGGGGCACTAGAGAGTAGAGAGCACCAGGGCGCCAGGAGCACCGAGACGAGAGAGTCGTGTGCGGAGCGGAGAGGAGCGGAGCACGGAGCGCGGGGTACGGAGCCGAGTCAGGCTGAGCGGGGGGGCAAGCGATTCGTGGCGAGAGGAACGCTGTCATAGTAGACCCCCAGCCGCGGCCCTAAGCCCTGTACACCGGCAAAACCTGTAGACGACCACAGACGGCTCCACACCCGTCTCGCATCCCGCAGGCACACAGAACCCAACATAAGGAGCATTAGAGCTGTAGCGCCTTGGAAAAGCAGCCTCTGACACAGCTGAACTGTCTGCCACCAGCGGACTCACGAACCGCCCCCCCCCCTTGCATTTTCTGCTGCATATTCGGTTGTCCGAGTGAAGTCCGAGTTGCCTGCCTCTGGGCTCCTTATACTCGTTATAGACAAGAGCAGCCACCATAACAGCCACATTGCCCTGCACCTTCCTTCCGTTCCCGCTCTCTCCCTGATGGCAGCTGTCCCTCACCCAAGGGGCAGACAGGCTTGGGAGTACTAGCGCAAGCGTGAGGGTGAGTGTGAGGGTGAGCACGAGTGGCCAGTAAGTCGAGTGGCCACCACCAGGGGATCACACCCTCCCATGCAACGAGTGAGACCGAGCCCAGGGAAGACTTTGTGGGGGCAGGCTGCACGTAGGTTGCACGCAGGTGTGAGCGCGGTGACCCGCGCTGCGACAACAACGCCGCTTGCAAACCAGCAAGGATAACTGTCTAGGCAGTACATTAAAGGGGTGTCTAGCAGTGGGAGTTTCGAACAAGTATAAATATTGTAAATACTGCAGACACCCAGCACAGTCCGCCATATAAATCCTGACCAGAGCCTTTTAAATTCGGGGAGAAAAAATGTAAGCATAAAATCCACTTTCTAAAAGATCAAATGGCAGCAATTTATACCATAAGTGAAGAAGCAAAAACCCTACAAAGTCCAATAAAACCTTTATATTTAACTTCATCAATTGCCAATGCGAAAATAAAGCATTGGGGTCATCAGGTACAATAGAACCCCAAACCAAAAGGCAGCGTAAACGGGCACGGAAGGCAAGGAAAAATGCCATTAAAATCAAGCAAGAAAAACAAACCTTTGCCATTTTTGAACGAAAAAAGAAAGAGAGCCCAAATGATCAGCTGCCACGCCTGCAAGTTCACCTGCATCCGGACCTGCCCCGCACCAACACCCGCCAAGCCGAACAGCAGCAGCAACCACCTGAAGTGCATCCTCCTCAACACCCGCTCCGTCCACAGACACGCCATCGAACTCTGGAACCTCCTCGACACCACAGCTCCTGACGTCGCCTTCCTCACGGAAACCTGGATGAACGACTCCTCAGCGCCCGACATCGCCATCGCCATCCCAGAGGGCTACAAGATCATCCGAAGGGATCGCATCAACAACACAGGAGGAGGCATCACCATCATCCACAGGGACACCATCCGCATCACGACCAACACCGACGACACCCTGACAACCGCCGAACACCTGCACTTCCAGATCCACATCGACCCGAAGACCACCCTCAGAGGCACCCTGATCTACCGACCCCCGGGACCACGCACACAATTCAGCGAGGACTTCGCCGACTTCATCAGCCCGCAGGCCCTCCCCTCCGCTGACTACATCCTCCTGGGGGACATCAACTTCCACCTGGAGAACAACAACGACCGCAACACCATCACCCTGCTCGACAACCTAGCCAACCTCGGCCTCAAGCAGCTGGTGTCCACCCCCACCCACCTCGCCGGACACACACTCGACGCTGTCTTCTCATCCAGCAAAGACATCACCTTCAGCCACGCCACCGGACTCCACTGGACGGACCACAGCTGCGTCCACTTCACCTTCAAAAGAACGACGATCCACCACCACCTGCAACAGGTTGCTCGAAGATGCTGGAACAAGATCACAGCCGACCAGCTCGCCGCGTCCCTGAGCCAGCACCCTCCCTCCAGCTCAGCGAACCCCAGCCAGGCCGCCGACAACCTCACGAAGTGGATCAGCAACTGCGCGGACGAACTCGCCCCACTGAGGACCCCGCCCAACAGACCCGGCAGCAAGAAGGCCCCATGGTTCACCGACGAACTCAAGAGCTCCAAGAAGAACTGCCGAGCCCTCGAGAAAGCCTGGAGAAGAGAACCAACACCGGACAACATGACCACCCTCAAGCTTGCCACCCGGAAGCACCACCAACTGATCCGCGCCACCAAGAAAACTGCATTCAAGGACCGGCTGGACAACAACGCACACAACTGCAAGGAACTCTTCAACATCGTGAAAGAGCTCTCCAACCCCAACGCCGGAAACAACTACATCACCCCATCGCAAGACCTCTGCAACTCCCTCGCCTCCTACTTCCACAACAAGATCGCGGACATACACAACAGCTTCAGCACCCAACCGACGCACGCCACGACCGAACCACCGCCCCCCACCACCACCCTCCGCGCCTGGACCTCGATCAGCACCGATGACACCGTCCGCATGATGAACTCTATCCACTCCGGATCTCCAACTGACCCCTGCCCTCACCACGTCTTCAACAAGGCCGACGCCGTCATCGCACCCCACCTGCGGGACATCATCAACACCTCCTTCGACACCGCCACCTTACCGGAGAGCTGGAAGCACGCCGAACTCAGCGCCCTACTCAAGAAACCTACAGCGGACCCCACCGAACTCAAGAATTACCGCCCCATCTCGCTCCTCCCGTTTCCAGCCAAAGTCATCGAGAAGACCGTCAACAAACAGCTGGCCGCCTTCCTCGAGACGAATGGATCCCTCGACCCCTCCCAGTCTGGCTTCCGAGCCAACCACAGCACCGAGACCGCCCTCATCGCTGCCACCGATGACATCCGAGCCCTGATGGACAACGGAAAAACAGCGGCCCTCATCCTCCTAGACCTCTCCGCGGCTTTCGACACTGTCTGCCACCGCACCCTAGCGCAGCGCCTCAGCAACGTCGAAATCCAGGAGAAAGCACTGGAATGGATCATCTCCTTCCTCGACGGAAGAACACAGAGAGTCCGCCTACCACCGTACAAGTCAGAGGCCACCGAAGTCATCTGCGGCGTCCCTCAAGGATCCTCGCTGAGCCCCACCCTCTTCAACGTCTACATGAGCCCCCTCGCGGCCATCGCACGCCAGCACAACCTCAACATCATCTCCTATGCGGACGACACCCAGCTGATCCTCTCCCTGACCAACGACCCCGCCGCCGCCAGAGCCAACCTTCACGAAGGGATGAAAGACGTAGCCGAGTGGATGACGACCAGCCGCCTGAAACTGAACTCAGACAAGACGGAAGTCCTCATCCTGGGCTCCTCGCCCTCCGCCTGGGATGACTCCTGGTGGCCCCCCGCCCTGGGCAGCGCACCCAAACCGACAGACCACGCACGCAACCTGGGCTTCATCCTGGACTCCTCCCTCTCCATGACCAGACAAGTCAACGCCGTCTCCTCGTCGTGCTTCAACATCCTGCGCATGCTACGGAAGATCTTCCGGTGGATCCCCACCGAGACCAGGAAGACGGTCACCCAGGCCCTCGTCACCAGCCGTCTGGACTACGGCAACGCCCTCTACGCCGGAACCACCGCCAAGCTCCAGAAGAGACTCCAGCGGATCCAGAACACCTCAGCCAGACTCATCCTCGACATCCCACGACACAGCCACATCTCCGGACATCTGAGAGACCTCCATTGGCTCCCCGTCAACAAAAGAATCACCTTCCGTCTCCTCACCCACGCACACAAAGCCCTTCACGATCAGGGCCCGAGCTACCTCAACAACCGCATCAACTTCTACGCTCCCAAACGCCACCTCGGATCAGCCAGTCACGCCCTCGCCGCCGTTCCCCGCGTCCGAAGAGCGACAACAGGAGGAAGGTCCTTCTCCTACCTGGCCGCCAAGACCTGGAACTCCCTCCCGACCGACCTGCGCCTGACCCAAGACCACCTCTCCTTCAGGAAGAAGCTCAAGACCTGGCTGTTCGAGCAGTAGCAGCACCCCCCCCTCCCCCAAGCGCCTTAAGACCCTCCGGGTAAGTAGTGCGCTCTACAAATGTCTTGATTGATTGATTGATTGGTTGCTAAAGAAGCTAGTAACCAAGAGATAAATAAAGGAGGAATCGAAGCGCAGTCAAAAAGTTTAAGGCAAAACTAAAAAATGTTAATCTAACAAGGGAAATCAAAAGCTGAAGAAAAAGTTGAAATAATTACTGCAGACACCCAGCACAGTCCGCCATATAAATCCTGACCAGGGAGCTACAGGGGCAGTAGGAGTGAAGGCAGAGTGAACCAGAGCGGACCAGAATGAATAGAGGGTCGGAGTGAATAATAAACACTGTGTAGCCCTCAGAAGGAAATAGTTACAGACCAAAAATAGAGGGATAACCAGACACAACCACACCTTTGAAAAACTAAGTCAGATTTAAAATAGCCCATAAGTAGGCCACCAGATAGAACAACCGAATAAGGACTATGCGGTCTGGGAAGATCCGACAAGCACCAATACAGAAAATTAAGAGAAGGTCGGCTGCAAAAGAAAGAAATAAACAAGGAAATAAAAATAAGTCAAAGGAGTTGCTCAGCAAGGAACAAATAGATCTGATACCAGTCCCCACGGTAGAGCCTTTTAAATTCGGGGAGAAAAAACTTAAGCATAAATTCCACTTTCTAAAAGATCAAATGGCAGCAATTTATACCATAAGTGAAGAAGAAAAACCCTACAAAGTCCAATAAAACCTTTATATTTAACTTCATCAAGTAAAAAATGCAAAAAGAGAAACGAATCAGAATTAAGTTTGGGTACCCAGTCTAAAGGAAAATGAACAATCAAAAATTTGTTGGTAAAAACTACGGCACAGATTCACGTACCCATTTGCCAAGCCATGTCTACACCGTACAAAATAACCACTGAGGACAAAGAAAGGAGTTTAATACTTATCGACCAAAGCCAAATAGAGTCCCAAATAAAATCGCAACGAAGTATACAAAAGATAGATTGGTCAAAATCCTTCTCAATCTTTGAAGAAGCAGAACTTCGGAAAATGCTCGAAGAGAATACCCAAAAGGAAGTGGAACTAGAGCGAAATAGTTAATTAGAAGTGAAAGAATCTGAGCAACTGGAAATAAAAGAAAATGGAGAGAAACGGGAAACTACCCTCGCTCCAGAAAAACTTACATCTAGCCCCATCAGACAGTTGAATAATAAATTTCAGGAGAGTGGTGAAGTAAAAGGGGCGACAAAAGAAGACTCTCCAATAACTATTTCTTCCGCAAGTGGTTTCGACTCAACCACAGGGGCTCGGACGCAACCAAACAATACACAGTCCGCACTCTGGGGCGACCCTCTACTAAAAAGCTTACAACAAGCGATCAACGCTTTAAATTTCCAATCAAACAAACTCGATGTTCAGGTGGATTTGATGAACTTAATTGCAACCTACATAGCTGGAATAAATTCTAAATTGGATATTTTCTCGGTGTACATCACAAAAGAAAAGGATGAAGAAAAACAATGGAAAGCCAAATCAATGGAACAAAATTGTGTCTGCGGGGAAATAATAGACAAATTGGCATCATTACCAGACATTTTAAGAGAAATATTAGGTGCAACACACTAAAAAAAAACACCAGGCGAAACCATCGATCAAGAAAAAAATGGTGAGGCTTCAAAAATTGAAAAGCAAAATAGAACAATTTCCCCTGTTGAGAAGGAAAAAACCTTAAACGGATCAGAAGAGAGTGAAACAACTGAAAATGGCCAATGCGAAAATAAAGCATTGGGGTCATCAGGTACAATAGAACCTGATGGAGCGAGATAGAAAACAAAATTTTGTTTTCTATCTCGCTCCATCAACTCCCTCATCTGGTGATTAACAAATCACCACACCAGCACTCAAAAATTTGGTAAATTTAATTTATAAGAAATCAATTCAAATTCATTGTATTAGTAAACCTAAAAGTCTGTTTCAGCATAATCTTTACAATTAACATGACGCTCTCTATGTAACTCCTGCAACTCAATCTCCCTTTCCTCTTCTTTTCTGAGTTTATAAATTCTCTTCTTTTCTCTTAAATGCTTCTTTCTTTTATGCAACAGACAACCTACTTTAGTCAAAATAAAAATGAATATAATTATAATCAAAGGTGCCAGAATCTTGCCAAGAATTGAACTTCCGATATTATGAAACCAGTTTTTAATTGCTTGAAACCTATTTGAAAGTTTCCCAGTAAAATCTTCTTCTTCTAAAGGAATTATTTCAGAATGCATTTGTGTAATATTCTTAATATACATTTCAATATTTTTACTTTCATCCGGTATATATGTACAGCAATGTTGGACATGTAAAATGCCACAGACTCCTCCCTCTTTTGCTAAAAGTATGTCTAAAGCAAGACGGTCTTGAATTACCATGGATCTAATTGCAATAACTTCAACATTCACTAATTGAAATCCATCAGCAGTGTCAGTTGATAATCTATCAACTATAGTGGACAATTTTCTGATTCTCCCTGCATTTAGGGTTATACCAACAAAAGGTATTACAGCTTGGAAAATATCTCCCAGAACTTCAGTAAAAGTTTCTCTTTTAGCTCTATTTACATAATTATGAATTTTAAATAATCCTTCTGAATCTCTGTCAACATGAAACACTTTAGGAAGTGACAAAGCCTACTACAACCTTCCAGACCATTGGTATGGAACTTGTTATGTGGGAATTGTTTTTCCTAAAGTGTTTCATGTTGACAGAGATTCAGAAGGATTATTTAAAATTCATAATTATGTAAATAGAGCTAAAAGAGAAACTTTTACTGAAGTTCTGGGAGATATTTTCCAAGCTGTAATACCTTTTGTTGGTATAACCCTAAATGCAGGGAGAATCAGAAAATTGTCCACTATAGTTGATAGATTATCAACTGACACTGCTGATGGATTTCAATTAGTGAATGTTGAAGTTATTGCAATTAGATCCATGGTAATTCAAGACCGTCTTGCTTTAGACATACTTTTAGCAAAAGAGGGAGGAGTCTGTGGCATTTTACATGTCCAACATTGCTGTACATATATACCGGATGAAAGTAAAAATATTGAAATGTATATTAAGAATATTACACAAATGCATTCTGAAATAATTCCTTTAGAAGAAGAAGATTTTACTGGGAAACTTTCAAATAGGTTTCAAGCAATTAAAAACTGGTTTCATAATATCGGAAGTTCAATTCTTGGCAAGATTCTGGCACCTTTGATTATAATTATATTCATTTTTATTTTGACTAAAGTAGGTTGTCTGTTGCATAAAAGAAAGAAGCATTTAAGAGAAAAGAAGAGAATTTATAAACTCAGAAAAGAAGAGGAAAGGGAGATTGAGTTGCAGGAGTTACATAGAGAGCGTCATGTTAATTGTAAAGATTATGCTGAAACAGACTTTTAGGTTTACTAATACAATGAATTTGAATTGATTTCTTATAAATTAAATTTACCAAATTTTTGAGTGCTGGTGTGGTGATTTGTTAATCACCAGATGAGGGAGTTGATGGAGCGAGATAGAAAACAAAATTTTGTTTAAACTCGCAAAGTCACATTTCCATAACATGAATAAAATTATTAATGATTTGTGATATGTTGTGCTAATACAACCTAGATTAAACTTTACACGTGGGGGGACTAACATGTGTGCTCATAAACGTGCATAAATGTTGCATCTTTTTGTTCGTGCAAAATAATAAAATAATTTATTGTTTTCGTTTTTGTCATTACTAACTGCTGCAAACTTAAATAAGCATGTGCTTGTTTTGCTTATTCTTGTCTGTGTGATGTCATTTCTACTATTCTAGGTGCGTATGGGTCTCATAGAAAAACGGAGACTGGTAAATATAAACGCTGCTTTATTTGTTTGCAATGGCTAGGTAACATTTTGATTAATCGGGTGGGCTAATTATTTAGTAAACCATGGGGTGGATACAGAATATACTTTATTTCTTACATTAATACTTTTCTTGTGTTTGTTTTATACTAGAAATCATAAGTTGCCTGCTTTTGAGGCCTAACTATTTGAGCCGCACAAAAAGAGCTAATTCATATTTCTGCAGAAAGTCACGAGACGCCCATTCTGAATTAAAACGTTTATTGAAGCTGCATTCACAAAGCAAAAACTGATGAGCTGACATCATTCTGTCGGACATGGCCAAGGTCGAAAGTGAACTTTTTGTCAGTCCTTAACTTGGCATCCGCGGAAGTTGCACTGTAAGACTATGGAAGCTGCGAGGATGACTTAAAACAAAGTTGCAATCGCAGGAAGCCTCTGGCTTCACGTGGAAGAGACAATGGTCTTTGTAAGACATGATTTTGTGGAACTTTTTAAGAATCGGGTGACATGTCACTTGTCACTCTCAGCCAATGGGACGTCGAGTATTTCTGAAAACTTTCCTTTGCTAGTTTAGTTAGCGTAGAAAGGTATAAAAAGTCATGCCCTTAGGGTTGGGCTGGCTGCTGCTTTCTGACTTTCCGATGAGGGTGATGTGCTGCTGGACTTTGCGTGGAGCACGTAAGAATCCTCAAAGAACTTTACTTTAATTTCTGTCTATTTAGCTCAGTTAGGGAAATAGGTTTTAGAAATGCTAAACTTTATATAATTTCTTTAAATTGATTCAATTGCTTAAATTGTATTTTTCCATATTTCTTACTATCATGCTTGCTTTATTGCAAATAAAATTTCATTTATAAAACTTACAACTTATATACCATAATCTAGAAAATAAAATCTTACTTTTGACAAACAAGCTGGTCTTGGTTATTTAGAAGTATAGGTTACCTTTAGCTAGATCACGTCGCCTATGGTGGTCGTTTAAATGGTTGGGTTTTATTCTAATGACAATATTCTTTCTGCAAATGTATAAAATGTTTATAGTTTGTAAATAATGTGTATATAGATTTATTTGACCACCTGATTCAGTAGGCCCAAAAATATATCAGGTTCATAAATGGGTCCATGTATAGTTTAGAATTTTGTTTATAGGTTATGAAATTGGGTAGCGTAGTTTATGATATATTTTCTATAGCCCGCTGGATCAAGTTGATGGAGCGAGATAGAAAACAAAATTTTGTTTAAACTCGCAAAGTCACATTTCCATAACATGAATAAAATTATTAATGATTTGTGATATGTTGTGCTAATACAACCTAGATTAAACTTTACACGTGGGGGGACTAACATGTGTGCTCATAAACGTGCATAAATGTTGCATCTTTTTGTTCGTGCAAAATAATAAAATAATTTATTGTTTTCGTTTTTGTCATTACTAACTGCTGCAAACTTAAATAAGCATGTGCTTGTTTTGCTTATTCTTGTCTGTGTGATGTCATTTCTACTATTCTAGGTGCGTATGGGTCTCATAGAAAAACGGAGACTGGTAAATATAAACGCTGCTTTATTTGTTTGCAATGGCTAGGTAACATTTTGATTAATCGGGTGGGCTAATTATTTAGTAAACCATGGGGTGGATACAGAATATACTTTATTTCTTACATTAATACTTTTCTTGTGTTTGTTTTATACTAGAAATCATAAGTTGCCTGCTTTTGAGGCCTAACTATTTGAGCCGCACAAAAAGAGCTAATTCATATTTCTGCAGAAAGTCACGAGACGCCCATTCTGAATTAAAACGTTTATTGAAGCTGCATTCACAAAGCAAAAACTGATGAGCTGACATCATTCTGTCGGACATGGCCAAGGTCGAAAGTGAACTTTTTGTCAGTCCTTAACTTGGCATCCGCGGAAGTTGCACTGTAAGACTATGGAAGCTGCGAGGATGACTTAAAACAAAGTTGCAATCGCAGGAAGCCTCTGGCTTCACGTGGAAGAGACAATGGTCTTTGTAAGACATGATTTTGTGGAACTTTTTAAGAATCGGGTGACATGTCACTTGTCACTCTCAGCCAATGGGACGTCGAGTATTTCTGAAAACTTTCCTTTGCTAGTTTAGTTAGCGTAGAAAGGTATAAAAAGTCATGCCCTTAGGGTTGGGCTGGCTGCTGCTTTCTGACTTTCCGATGAGGGTGATGTGCTGCTGGACTTTGCGTGGAGCACGTAAGAATCCTCAAAGAACTTTACTTTAATTTCTGTCTATTTAGCTCAGTTAGGGAAATAGGTTTTAGAAATGCTAAACTTTATATAATTTCTTTAAATTGATTCAATTGCTTAAATTGTATTTTTCCATATTTCTTACTATCATGCTTGCTTTATTGCAAATAAAATTTCATTTATAAAACTTACAACTTATATACCATAATCTAGAAAATAAAATCTTACTTTTGACAAACAAGCTGGTCTTGGTTATTTAGAAGTATAGGTTACCTTTAGCTAGATCACGTCGCCTATGGTGGTCGTTTAAATGGTTGGGTTTTATTCTAATGACAATATTCTTTCTGCAAATGTATAAAATGTTTATAGTTTGTAAATAATGTGTATATAGATTTATTTGACCACCTGATTCAGTAGGCCCAAAAATATATCAGGTTCATAAATGGGTCCATGTATAGTTTAGAATTTTGTTTATAGGTTATGAAATTGGGTAGCGTAGTTTATGATATATTTTCTATAGCCCGCTGGATCAATTATCTGGTAGCAGAAATTGATGGTTGCTAAGGGGTAACCAAGGTAACATGTTGGTTGCTAAGGATTACGTCATGGTATGCAAATAGGATTAATGTTTTAACACTTGTTAAGTTCGTTTTTCGTGCCTATCTGTAAGCTATACCGGTATAGATTGTGTGGCGAGAAATTAGTCACGCAAGCCATCTGTTCGTTTGTAGTGATATCGCCGAGTATCACAAGAGGTATCGCCGTGTACCATAGTGTTGTCGCCGAGCAGCACAGTTTTAGGGCTAGGTCTGAATCTTGTATAGTGAGGATTTTCTAAGAAATCAAAGCAGCATGAGAATAGGGACAAAGCGCCTTCCATAAAACTCACTGTGATGAGAGTATTAGTTATATCCAAGCTTGAGTGAAGGGTAAAATTTAACGTCGGTGCATGATTATCTATAAACAGGTTAGAGTCCTGTACGGGTACATGTTTCATATCTATAAACAGGTGAGAGCCCTGTACGGATAACGTCGTTATTTTGCTAACGGTGCATGATTTCTATAAACAGGTGAGAGTCCTGTACGGATTTCGTGTGTGTTTGAAATTAGGGAATTTTCCGTGTAAAAGTGCGAGTTTGAATTGTATTTTGTGTTCAAGTGGAACTCTTAGAACTTTCACTTCGCGGTGGGTTCAGAGCAAAGCGAGTTCATAATTATACGTGTTAGAAGGGTAGGGTAAGGTTACTCTACTGACAATTGAATATTATCCTTAGTGTGAATAGCGCCGTCTATTCCGAAGTGTGGATACTTGAATGTATGTAAACTATCCTAAATAGTGAAACGAACAGATGTTGTCTTTATAAGTCATTGTTAAGAATTAATTTACACTGAAAAGTGTTCTTAAAATGGCGCTGTGAAAAGATTTTGTGAAGGAGGGGTAAGCGCCAGGAGCGAGAAGCGAGAAACCGCAGCTGCTGTGTACGTCACAGAGCCGCGCTGGGATTGGGTGACCTACGTCACAAGCTGTATTCTGATTGGCTCCTGAGTCTCTGACGGCCTGTGAGCTGATTGGTCCTTCGGAAATTCTCCAAAATTATTGGTCGAGCTGAAAAGTGACGCAGCTCAACTGCCATTGGCTTGTTGGTGTGTTTCGCGCACGGATTGGTTGTTTTGCGGAACATCCCGGAAATATTTTACGAACGATTTTGTGAAATAAATTTTACTTTTGAAAATGAGTTATCATTTTAAACATGTTGAGAAAAAGACAACATTATTTCAGAAATTTAAGAATTTATTTTCACCTGACAAGAAAATCGAAACGCGAGGTGGTAAACTACTTCATAAGTATAAAACACCTGCAGCGTACATGGAAGGTGAATACGGATATCATACTGTCTTATGGTTCGACAGTTGGAAACGCTATACTAAAAACGATGGTGTTTTGACTTGGCCTGATGATGGTTCATTTAATGTAAGAGTTTTAAGAAACTTACGAGAGAAAATGAATGCTCTTGTTCCAAAACCGAGACCAACTCAATTTGAAGCTTTAGTTGAGTGGGAAGATGAGATGTATCAGTTACAAAGAGAAGCTAGTGGAATTAAAAGACCTTCTAAAAATCCATCATGGAAAAGAGAAACTCATGAAGATAGATTACGAATGTGGAGACAGGGAAACATGAGTGAAGGATTGTATTTAATTCATGAAATGGTAATGGGTTCTCCTACAGGAAAATCTATGGAAAGTGAATCTGAGGATGCAATTATGGAAGAAATATATACAACTGCTAAAAATAAACAGTCTAATCAGCCTTTGAGACCTCCTAGATCATGGTCTACTCCGGTGGTTTCTACTGAAACTTCACCGAGTGCACCTCCAATTAATGAAGCTCCTAAACTTTATCCAAATAATTGTGAAATCACTGAAACTCCTAGAAGACCAGAATTTGAGAATGCTCGAAATGAGGGTAGACATTTTTCAATGACTCCAAGAGCAAGGGAACCTCCAAAAGATTATGCAAGAGAGACAAGAAATGTTGATGAGGTCGATTATAATGAATACTTAAGGTCTAAAGAAGAATTAATCAAAAGAATGACAAAAAGCATGGAAGCTGTCACAGTTCCAGTAACAATAGGTCCTGTTCAACCTGTATTTGATCAAAGAAATACAAACAAAACTGGATTAACTATTCCTTTAAATACAGAAATTCAAAAGCCTGCTGAAAAATTTTATTCAGACTTGACTGAATTAAACACTTCTAGATCGAGAATGCCTGATTTAACTTTCAATGAGGATTTATCTCCAAAAACACCAATGGGTGCTATGTCAGATGTAGGTAGTCCTGAAGTTAGGGTAACCACACCAAAGCTTGATGTGGCCAAATTAAAAGCAAATATTGAAGAATTAATAATTGGAACAATTGGCCCAGATAGTTTAAATTACTATCGGGATGATGAACTATTATTCATTTGCAAAAGCATTCAATGGAAAACGAAAAATAAATATGATCAATTAGAGGATCTAGCAGCAGAACTTGAAATCGATGTGAGTAAACAAAAGAATTTTGCAAAACATTATAGATTAGATTTCTCAGAAAGCGACATTGAGAGTTTGAACTCAATGGGAAGAATAGTTCACATTAAAGATTTGATTGTCTATATCAAAAAGCTAGGAGAACTGAACAAATGGAGAGTGAAATGGACTAAAAGGAAGGAAGATGAAAGATTAGAAAGAATGTCAAAACAATTTCCAATGAGAGAAGTTGCAGGTGGAGGATATGTTCATGTCCCATGGTCGAGACAGGACATTCTGTTATTCACAAATGACTTTCCGAAATTAAGAGAGAAACCTGTTGAGTGGTACAGGCAAGTCGATAGATTTATCAAAGTGTCAAAAGTTCTGTGGATTGATTTGGATGGATTTTTTGACATTGTTGTTCCATCTGATCTTTGGACAGAATGTAAAATTTCTATTAGTTGGCCAAAAACAGAACCTGAGCGAATTAAAGAAACAGGTGCCCCAAATCCACTTGTAATGGATTTTTATGAGAAAGTAATTGTTTGGATGAAAAATAAAATTCCACCCAAAGAAGTTGATTGGGTTAAAATAGAAAGAACAGAGCAGGAAACAAAAGAATCAGTTCATTCTTTTTATGAAAGACTACTGTTAATCTTTAAACAATACAGTGGTTATGAAAAATTAGATGAGAAAGACATGAGTCATTTTATCTATAGATTTGTTTATGGACTAAAACCTGAAATTGGAGAAATGATCAGAACTAGTATTGTCGGATGGCAAGCACTATCTATAGATGATATTCTGAGAAAAGCAAAATATTGTAGCGATGAATTAGAAGTAAAACAGAAGAAGCTGAAGGAGAAAGCCATGTGGGCTCAGGTAAAAGTGGCTGAGCAACAGATTGCCAGCATGGGAAACAAGAACACTAATTTTGTTCAAACTGGAAATACGAACCAGATACAAGGAAAGTTTAAAGGTAATAATTTCCAAAAGAAATTTAGCCCAAAGATAGAAGAGCTGAAACAAAGATTACCTTGTTTTAATTGTGGCGAAATTGGACATTGGAGGGACGAGTGTCCTCATCCTCCTAGAAACTTAAAGAATCCCTTATTGAATCCACAGATGCAGAATGGTGTTAACGTGCAGCAACAGCTACAGATGCAACAGGGGTTAAATGAATTTAATATTCAGCGACAGTTACAACAACAGCAACAACAACAGGTGAATAATCGTCAGGACCAGTTGCCACAACCACCTTTTCCGAATTGTGGGGGAGTTCAAAAATATAATCCAAACGTGGGATTTCAGGGATGTGAACAGGTAATAAAACCACAAAAACAGCAAAAACAGCAAAGGGTTCAAATGCAAAATGCTTCACAACAATTTTTATTGACAGAAAGCCAAGACAGTGATTCTGATGATTATTGCTGACGGTGCCCGAGAGAGGAGGAAGAGTGTGTTGTTGGAGCCACTCTTGAGGTTGACCAGTCTGGTCCTTATGTAAACGGGAAAGTTAATGATGTAGACATCACCTTTCTAGTGGACACTGGTGCTACCCGTTCTACTGTTAGATCAGTGGAAATTGAAAACCTACCTCTCTCTGGGGATACCATCCAAGTTGTCGGAGTAAGTAATCAGCAAATTAAAACAGATTTAACTGATCCAGTACCAGTTGAAATTGGAAATTACAGAGACAAACACAGATTTGTGGTTTGTAATAGTAGTCCAGTAAATCTATTAGGTAGAGACATACTATGTAAAATGAATTGCAGAATATATTGTTCTCCTGAAGGAGTTGAATTACAAACAATGGAGGAAGATGGTTTGTACAGAATGACAATGATGATGATGGAAGCAGAAGAAACAAAATTGTTTCCTGCATTTGAAGAAAAAGATTTACCTGAAGAGCTAAAAGAAACAGTGAAATCTGAAATATGGGATTTTACTGGGAATGAGATGGGTCTGATGAAAAACGTAGATCCTGTTAAAATTGCATTGAAGCAGGGAATAGAATTTCCAAACACTCCACAATATAAAATGAAAACAGAGACAATTGAAGGTATTACACCTGTAATTGAAAAATTAATCAAGCAAGGTGTATTGGAAGAAATGAAGAGTAGCTCTTGTAATTCACCAATTATGGGAGTTAAAAAGGCTAACGGAACATTTAGGATCGTACAAGATCTGAGAAAGGTTAATCAAATTGTTATTCCATGTTGTCCTGTGGTTCCAAATCCAGCAGTAATTCTATTTCAGATTCCATATGATGCTGAATGGTACACAGTCATTGACCTTTGCAATGCATTCTTTACTGTTCCTCTACACCCAGACAGTTATGAAATCTTTGCTTTCAGATTCCAAGGTAAGACCCTTGGATGGACAAGAATCCCTCAGGGCTATACAGAAAGTCCTTCAATCTTTAACGAACTGTTAAAAAGATCATTAGAAGATTTAGACTTACCAGGTAGGTCTACGTTGGTACAGTATATTGATGATTTGTTAATAGCTGCAAAGACAAGAGAAAATTGTGTAACAGACACAATAATTCTGTTAAATCGCCTTGCAGAAGAAGGACATAAAGTGTCCCCAGCAAAATTACAGTTTTGCAAACAGGAAGTGAAATATCTTGGTCACAGATTTGCAAAGGGAAAAAGACAAGTAACAATAGAGAGAATAAAAATGATTCAAGCAATGTTACCGCCAAGAACACAAAGACAGGTCAGAATGTTCTTGGGAATGGTAGGTTACTGTCGACAATGGATAAGTGGATTTTCGGTAATTGCGAAACCACTACAAAGACTGACCAAATCAGATGTAAAAGATCCAATTATTCTCAATGATGTTGAGATGGAATCTTTTGAAAACTTGAAAAAGAGCTTATGCCAAGCTCCTGCTTTGGGTATGCCGAATTATGAGAAAGATTTTGAACTGTATTGCAGTGAGAGAGAAGGATGTGCATTATCTGTATTAATACAGAGACATGGAAATTTAAAGAAACCTATTGCATACTTCTCTGCAGTTCTTGATCCAATTGCAAAAGCATTACCAGGTTGTTTAAAAGCAGTTGCAGCTACAAGTATCAGTCTTGAACAAAGTGAAGGAATCATTATGGGATTTCCTGTGAAAGTTTTTGTGCCTCATTCAGTTGAAATATTACTGACAAGAGGTAAGACTCAACATTTAACAAGTAGCAGATTGACAAAGTATGAGAAAATCATACTAGGAGCAGATAATGTTTCGATTTCAAGATGTTTGAATCTGAATCCTTCTACATTACTGCCTGATTCTGAAATTGTTGATGACATCGAGACAGAACATGAATGTTTAGATGTCATGGAATTCTGCACAAAACCAAGAAAAGACATCAAAGACAGACCTTTGCCTGAATCGGATTTTGTCTACTTTGTAGATGGCTCATGCTTAAGATCCGAAGGTGGTGTCTTGAAAGCTTCATACTCAGTTTGTACAGTCGAAAACATTAAAGAAGCATCATGTCTTGAAGGAGTTCGTTCAGCTCAAGTAGCTGAATTGATTGCTTTAATTCGTGCATGTGAAATATCAAAAGATATAAGAGTTACCATCATTACTGATAGTCAGTATGGGTACGGAGTTGTGCATGATTATGGACAACTCTGGTCACAGAGAGGATACATGACATCAACAGGGTCACCAATTAAAAATGCAGTTTTCATTAGAAGATTAATTGAAGCAATACAATTGCCAAAAGAAATTGCCATAGTCAAGTGTGCAGCACACACTAGAGGGACTGATTATATTTCCAAAGGAAATGCCTTCGCAGATGAAACAGCAAAATACTGTGCAAGGAAAAATTATTCTTACAATCGGAATAGAAGTACAGAAACTGATTCAAATTCATTAATGCTAACAACTATTGTAGAAACATGGAATGAGATTAGAGATTTACAAAACGAAGCAGATGATGAAGAAAAAGACCAGTGGTTAAGATCAGATTGTAGACAACGTGATGAAGATGGAGTGTGGGTTTACAAAGATGGGAGAGTAGTTTTACCAAATTGCATGATTTCTGACATGGCCAGATTATATCATGGTCCTGCACATTTAGGAAGAGATTCTATGGTCAGACTGTTTAAAGAGACATGGTTCAATACCAAGTTTAGAACCATTGCAGAATCTTTTTGTCAAAGGTGTTTGTCATGCCAACAAATGAATCCTAACAGAAAATCAGTGGTGGGGACAGGAATAATTGGTCGAGAGGGTGGTCCCTTCACCAGGTTACAAATAGATTTCATTGAAATGCCCTTACACAACTGTTTGAAATATGTACTTGTAATTGTATGCTTGTTCTCAAGGTGGGTAGAGGCTTTTCCTACACGACATTGTGATTCAATTACAGTAGCAAAACTAATGCTCAGAGAAATCATCCCAAGGTACGGTTTTCCAGTCACTATTGAGAGTGATGGAGGAAGTCATTTTGATAACAAACTGTTGAAATTAATTTGCGAAGCTATGAGTATTGAGCAGAAAATACACTGTGCATACAGACCAGAGGCATCAGGTGTAGTTGAACAAATAAATGGAACTATCAAAAACAGAATTGGAAAAATGTGTCTAGAGACAGGAGTTAAGTGGACTGATGCTCTTCCACTTGTTTTGATGTCAATAAGAAGTACACCAGATAAAAAGACAGGTTTGAGTCCTCATGAAATTTTGATGGGAAGAGTTATGAGGCAAGCTTTTGTACCTGTAGGTAAACTGTTGAGCATAAATGACAGTGCAATTTTGGATTACTGTAAAAGGTTATCTGATATGGTAACTTCTGTGTCTAATCAGGTGGGAACTGAAGCACAATCAAATGACAAAGTTTTGACACATGATCTGAGACCTGGAGACTGGGTCAGAACGAAAGTACATCGGAGGAGGAATTGTCTATCTCCTAGATGGCAGAAACCTAGGCAGGTAATCTTGATCACTACTAATGCTGTAAAGTGCAGAGGATTGAAGCGCTGGATTCATCCAAGTCATACTATTCCAATACCAACTCCTGAGAATTCTGATGTTGAAAGTGATACCACAGATGACTCTGATTCTGAAGCAGAAGACAGAACAGAAGGTGAAGTAATTCCAGATTCTGAAGATCGACAAGAAAGTCGACATCTGGAAACTGTGCCAGTGAATGGAAATCTGACAAGAAAAGACTTAGAAATAATTGAAATAGATTCTGAAGGTGAAGAGAATCTGTTAAAAGGAAAGATAACTGAGGATTCGGTTGTCTCTATTGAAGACAAAGAAGCTGAACCAAAAGAAGTTTCAGACCAGGAGAGTATCGAAAGGCAGAGAACAAGCTCTGAAGTAAGGAACAAAAATCCGAAATCTGGGAAGCTAGAGGTAATTGAGGAAGAGGAGGAGAACGAATTACCAAGTACCAGTGATGGAAGACAAAGTGAAGTTCCTGAAGGAGTGAAATTGCCATATAGAGAAGTTCCTGAGTCAATTGAAATTTCAGACTACGAAACTGAGGAAAGTGACGTGGAAGGTGGAAGTGAAAGAAGAAAGAAAAGGACTTGGAAATCTGAATCGAATAATTCTGAACCAAAGAAAAAGTACGTGAGAAAAGCAGACTACTGGCCTGGTGGAAGATTGAGAGTCAGATTGATTAAAAAGCCAATAGAACAAGTTGAAGAAATCAGTAGTCAAAAGAGTCCTGGAAAAGAGGTTGGAGTTGGAAGGAAAATAGAAGTGATATCGAGAAAAGGGAAGAGAATAATTAGACCAAACCAAAAATACAAGTCTCCTGAGTGGACTTACTTAGTAATTCCACCTGTTATAGACATATATGATAGTAGTGAAGAAGAAAACGAAATCCAAGAAATTAGTGACAATGATTGAAGTACAAAATTATTAAATTGGCATAAGGCTGAAGAAATCCTGTTAGTTGACACAAGGTCGAAGAAAAACTGTCTAGTAGAAGAAAAACTTATGTATGACATAAGGTCGAAGAAATCTTGTTTAGGGTTATAAAAGAAAAATATATTTTAAAAGGGGGGTGTATATAAATTTTAAAATTTATTTTTATTTTTAATTTTATTTTTGAGGCTAAAACTAACCTAAAAATGCCTTACATTAAGGAGAGCACTTCAAAATGCTCTGTTTTTAAAAGATGCTGTAAGATGACTCTGGTGTGTCTGCTCATTTTAGTTCTGCTCTGGTTGATACTAGCTGTGATTATACCTTTAGAAATGAATAGAGAATTACACAAAGTTAACATAACAAGCAAAGCTCTGGTTAGCCAAACTAAACATAGTGCATCTGCAAAAGTAATTGATCATCAGCCTAACATTCATCAAGATAAATCAATAGGTGATTTTTCAAGCAATACTTTCACAAAGCTTTTGAGTGAATATGTAAAGGTAATGGATGCAAAGGATTGTTATGTATGCGTTAAGTTACCCGCTTCTGTTTCTGAGGGAGTAACATATAATATGCTTCCTCTCACTTATGCTGTTACATGTAGTGTATTAACTAGTTTATTTTATCAAACTGGTCGTTTAGAATATTACTATTCAAATTATGATGAGATTTTTGCTAATGTCAAGATTGATAATGCTTTAAATAAGCATAAGAAAGCTAAACAATTAAGAGAATATTTCCTTGTTACTAACGAACTCACTTATGAGTATGCTTACAAGAATAATCTAACATGTAAATTAAGTGCTGAAGGGAAGAAATTTCTGAATATGGTTGAGGAGAGAAGAGCAATTTATAAGAGAAATGAATTAGTCAAGCAGACTAAGTCATCATTCTGGCAAAAAGAGGATGAGAAACTAAATGGCAAAATGCTTGAAAATATTGCAATTCACATAGACAAACCTGTTAGTGGAAAGCTTTGCATTAGAAGAGATAACACACTTTTTGATAATTATTTTGTAGGTGCAAGCAACTGTGAAGATACTTATCAGATTTTGGGAGGTTGGGGATTTAAAGGTGGAAAAGATCCTATCTTTCCTGGAATTTATTTTGTCTGTGGTGACAAAGCCTACTACAACCTTCCAGACCATTGGTATGGAACTTGTTATGTGGGAATTGTTTTTCCTAAAGTGTTTCATGTTGACAGAGATTCAGAAGGATTATTTAAAATTCATAATTATGTAAATAGAGCTAAAAGAGAAACTTTTACTGAAGTTCTGGGAGATATTTTCCAAGCTGTAATACCTTTTGTTGGTATAACCCTAAATGCAGGGAGAATCAGAAAATTGTCCACTATAGTTGATAGATTATCAACTGACACTGCTGATGGATTTCAATTAGTGAATGTTGAAGTTATTGCAATTAGATCCATGGTAATTCAAGACCGTCTTGCTTTAGACATACTTTTAGCAAAAGAGGGAGGAGTCTGTGGCATTTTACATGTCCAACATTGCTGTACATATATACCGGATGAAAGTAAAAATATTGAAATGTATATTAAGAATATTACACAAATGCATTCTGAAATAATTCCTTTAGAAGAAGAAGATTTTACTGGGAAACTTTCAAATAGGTTTCAAGCAATTAAAAACTGGTTTCATAATATCGGAAGTTCAATTCTTGGCAAGATTCTGGCACCTTTGATTATAATTATATTCATTTTTATTTTGACTAAAGTAGGTTGTCTGTTGCATAAAAGAAAGAAGCATTTAAGAGAAAAGAAGAGAATTTATAAACTCAGAAAAGAAGAGGAAAGGGAGATTGAGTTGCAGGAGTTACATAGAGAGCGTCATGTTAATTGTAAAGATTATGCTGAAACAGACTTTTAGGTTTACTAATACAATGAATTTGAATTGATTTCTTATAAATTAAATTTACCAAATTTTTGAGTGCTGGTGTGGTGATTTGTTAATCACCAGATGAGGGAGTTGATGGAGCGAGATAGAAAACAAAATTTTGTTTAAACTCGCAAAGTCACATTTCCATAACATGAATAAAATTATTAATGATTTGTGATATGTTGTGCTAATACAACCTAGATTAAACTTTACACGTGGGGGGACTAACATGTGTGCTCATAAACGTGCATAAATGTTGCATCTTTTTGTTCGTGCAAAATAATAAAATAATTTATTGTTTTCGTTTTTGTCATTACTAACTGCTGCAAACTTAAATAAGCATGTGCTTGTTTTGCTTATTCTTGTCTGTGTGATGTCATTTCTACTATTCTAGGTGCGTATGGGTCTCATAGAAAAACGGAGACTGGTAAATATAAACGCTGCTTTATTTGTTTGCAATGGCTAGGTAACATTTTGATTAATCGGGTGGGCTAATTATTTAGTAAACCATGGGGTGGATACAGAATATACTTTATTTCTTACATTAATACTTTTCTTGTGTTTGTTTTATACTAGAAATCATAAGTTGCCTGCTTTTGAGGCCTAACTATTTGAGCCGCACAAAAAGAGCTAATTCATATTTCTGCAGAAAGTCACGAGACGCCCATTCTGAATTAAAACGTTTATTGAAGCTGCATTCACAAAGCAAAAACTGATGAGCTGACATCATTCTGTCGGACATGGCCAAGGTCGAAAGTGAACTTTTTGTCAGTCCTTAACTTGGCATCCGCGGAAGTTGCACTGTAAGACTATGGAAGCTGCGAGGATGACTTAAAACAAAGTTGCAATCGCAGGAAGCCTCTGGCTTCACGTGGAAGAGACAATGGTCTTTGTAAGACATGATTTTGTGGAACTTTTTAAGAATCGGGTGACATGTCACTTGTCACTCTCAGCCAATGGGACGTCGAGTATTTCTGAAAACTTTCCTTTGCTAGTTTAGTTAGCGTAGAAAGGTATAAAAAGTCATGCCCTTAGGGTTGGGCTGGCTGCTGCTTTCTGACTTTCCGATGAGGGTGATGTGCTGCTGGACTTTGCGTGGAGCACGTAAGAATCCTCAAAGAACTTTACTTTAATTTCTGTCTATTTAGCTCAGTTAGGGAAATAGGTTTTAGAAATGCTAAACTTTATATAATTTCTTTAAATTGATTCAATTGCTTAAATTGTATTTTTCCATATTTCTTACTATCATGCTTGCTTTATTGCAAATAAAATTTCATTTATAAAACTTACAACTTATATACCATAATCTAGAAAATAAAATCTTACTTTTGACAAACAAGCTGGTCTTGGTTATTTAGAAGTATAGGTTACCTTTAGCTAGATCACGTCGCCTATGGTGGTCGTTTAAATGGTTGGGTTTTATTCTAATGACAATATTCTTTCTGCAAATGTATAAAATGTTTATAGTTTGTAAATAATGTGTATATAGATTTATTTGACCACCTGATTCAGTAGGCCCAAAAATATATCAGGTTCATAAATGGGTCCATGTATAGTTTAGAATTTTGTTTATAGGTTATGAAATTGGGTAGCGTAGTTTATGATATATTTTCTATAGCCCGCTGGATCAAACCCCAAACCAAAAGGCAGCGTAAACGGGCACGGAAGGCAAGGAAAAATGCCATTAAAATCAAGCAAGAAAAACAAACCTTTGCCATTTTTGAACGAAAAAAGAAAGAGAGCCCAAATGAACAGGGTAAAGAATTGGTTGCTAAAGAAGCTAGTAACCAAGAGATAAATAAAGGAGGAATCGAAGCGCAGTCAAAAAGTTTAAGGCAAAACGAAAAAACATTAATCTAACAAGGGAAATCAAAAGCTGAAGAAAAAGTTTAATACAAAAGCCCAGCACGAACTATCGGCACAAAATTGTTCAAAATGGCTAATAGGAGGAAATGAAGTAAACAGTTTGAAGACAATGGAAAAAGAAACGAGTCAAAAAACACAAGTAGATCAAGCCATGGAAACAAACACATGCTTAACCATAATGGTAGGGAAAAAAGGAAGAACATGTAATGCTTCACTAGGAATTTCACAAAGTGATATGGAGGGACAAATTATAAGTCATGCCCCAGCTGAGCGAGAATTAAGGCATCATAAAGAAGTGGTGACATTACTAGGGCCCAGTCGACCGGAAATAGCAACAGTGGAGCGACAAAGATCGTATACCCCTCTGGATCCAAAAGAGGGAAAAAGTGAAGTTAACCAAAAACAGAATTTCCAAACGGCATCCACAGAGACAGGCTGCAAATTACTATTTAGGCCTGAATTCCAAACAAAAGGAAAAATGGACACACTGAATCGGGGGAATATATTGAGATTGTTTGGAGAGATACCTAAACTAAGGGGAATAACAACATCTGACCTTATATCAGTAGAATTTGTCCAAATACATAAGGAGAAAGAAGAGGAAATAAGTAGCACCACATGGGCATCAAAAGAAATAGTGGGGCTCATCTTTTCAACAAGAACATACTTCGCAGGATGGGGAATAATATTAGAGCTCCCAAAGCCCATAAGGTATCCATTCCCTGAATTAAACAGTAGGCTTCTCAATCTAAAAATACAACTGAAAAAACGTACTCAATCTTAAACGGAGCAAGAAATAAAACAATCATGCAACATTCAATAAAGGAACCCTTGTCGAACAACACAAAAGGAAGACAAGTGAACCACGGGTCGAAAGAAGACGAGGATTGGTCCTGGATAGCACAAGCTCTAAATTCGCATCGATCCTGATGGAAGTAACTTCACTCGAAATAAGCAAACGCAAAACATCAAGGAATGTGAGAAACCAGAGAGGACAATAAAAATCTGCTCTTGGAACGTTCATGGTTTTAAAGAAATGACTCAAGATCAAGAGACAATATCCTTCCTGAGTAAATTCGAAATAATACTTCTCCAGGAAACATGGAACGAAATTCCGAGACACATCATGGGATATGAGGAACACCACGTAATGGCGGAGAAAATCGCAAAGTATGGGCACCCAAGTGGAGGATTATCTACTTCTATAACAAACAATCTAGATTGGAAAACAGAATCACTCGACCCAGGGGTGAATTGGATACAAGTCACCAAACTAGAAAATAAAGTAGGTAAAGACAGAGTAGGGTGGAAGTTATTGATCATAAATATATACATCCATCCAGAAAAGGCTACAAAAATAAAAAAACTATTAACGTTACTCAATCTGATAAAAACTTTACAAAAAACCCACCAATTCCATGGGATGTTCATCTCAGGCGACTTTAATAGCAATTTAACAAGAGCCATGGGTAACCAGAGCAATATCCCAAAAATATGGAACGAGTTGGAATCACTGGGATTAACGATCCTAAATGGAAATATGAAGGGAGATCAACCCGCAAGAATCACGTTCTCGAGTGGAAAGGAAAATTCTATAATAGATTTCACATTAATCAGTAAAGATCTTATAGAGATGGTCAATCATTTTGCAATAATAACCCGACCAGAAAGCGACCACTCCCCGCAAGAAACCATATTAAGCATAAACACCGAAGAAAAAATGAAGACAGCGTCATTAGCTTTTATTCCGGAAATATACAACTTGAGGAAACTCAAATGGCGAGGCCCCATAATTAATGAGATAATGGATTTGGTGTTCGAACATGTAAAAAACAGGGAGGCCTTTGGAAATCAATCACTCAAAAGAAGATGGGAGAATTTACACATGCTTGTGTTAGGGAAATTCCCGGTAAAAACAGTAGTAAAATATAGACAAGATTCCAACAAAAACCCATGGTATACTGCAAAGTTAAGAGATAAAAAAAGGGAAATCGCTAAAAAACTAAGAATAAAGGCTGCAGATAACAGGTTGGGAAAAGAAGTAGAAAATAATGAAATACTGAAAATGAGAAAAGAATATAAAGAGGAATGTAGAAAAGCGAAAGGCTGCACATGGAGGAAATTTGGGAAGATCTGCTACGGACGAGCAAACTACCTAGTAGTAGTGAATTCTGGAGCATAATAAATAAATTATCAAAAGGAACAGGCAGACAGCAAAACATCGGAATTATATGGCTACATTATATTGAAAGCCTGTATAACACACACAGGCACCAACCCCCCAAAGAAATAAATAAAGACATAATAAAAGGAACAGATCAGGGATACGCAGTAACCGGACACGGAAAAGACGATCAGTACGAAGATTCCTTCAGTGGTGAATCAGAAGACCTAACCTTGCTGACAACAGTAAAACAAACAACCACCATGATAAAAAGATCAAAAGCCGATGTAGCCCCAGGCCCTAATGGGCTCCCAAATGCATTATTCAAATACGACTCCGACTTCTGGGCAAAGTACCTCACACCACTATTTAATTAACTGTTCACGGAAAATAAGATACCCCGGTCCTGGCTGGGCAATATCTTCCACCCAATATACAAAAACGGGTGCAGAATGGAACCTGGGAATTATAGGCTGATAGCCCTTAGTGATGTTGAGGCAAAGCTTTTCGCATCTTGCATACTGATTCATCTTCGGGAATGGATAAATAAAAACAAAATAGTAACAAAATTCCAAATGGGTTTCAGGGAAGTCACGGGTTGCACTACAAATCTCTCAGCACTGGCGCTGCTAATCGAAGGAGCAGGAAAAAAGAATGCAGGACTACTGGCGTGTTATATTGATTTGAAATCCGCCTTCGACCGAGTTCCAAGAGACCGTCTGTGGAAAAAACTTCAAACATGGGGTCTCCCCCAGAAATTAATCGACATCATAATAGCTTTATACAGCGGAACGTGGGCAAAAGTAAAGCTTGGTGATGGGAGACGAATATCCGCAGAAATAAAAACAAGAAACGGCCTAAAACAGGGCTATGTACTCTCTCCAAGCCTATTCAATGTATACCTCGCAGATCTAGAAAGTCACCTGCAGAATGTGATCGGACACCCACCAAAACTGGCTAACGAACCCATCCAGTTTTTACAATATGCTGATGACATCGTGGTTTTAAGTCAAACCCCGATAGGCCTCCAAAGAATCATAACTAAAAAACAAAAGTGGTGAGATTGGCGGGCCCAAGCAGACGATAATTTAAATGGTATACAAAGAACAGGCACATCGAGGAGATAACTTCATATAAATACTTAGGGGTTACACTAAGCAAAAATATGTCCATACTGCATCAAAAAAGAGACATCACTGCTAAAGCCCAATCACTTACTTTTGCCTATAGAATACTGCAATAGAAACTTCAATGCCCATCATACGATCATCTTCTAAAACTAATGGCAGCCCAAGTATTACCATCTCTGTCCTATGGGCTAGAAATATGGCATGGAAAAGAATCCGATATCTTAAATAAGCTCCAGAGAAAAATATATAAATCAGTGTTTAATCTTTACAAAGGAGCCGCCCCAGCGCAAATACGATTGGAATTTGGCCTGCAAAACCAAATATACCAAAGGAAAGCAGTCTTTGCAAAATGGTGCTGGAAACTCAGATCAGCAGAAACAGGATCACTAAATAACCTATGTTGGCTGGAAATTAAGAAACAATACGAACAACATGAGCCAAACTCCTGGGGTGATGACTTGCGAATGGCCTTAGAAACCCTTAATATCGAGGAAATCTGGAACAGCCAACTGGAACAAGCGTCATTTAACAAAATTTGTAAATTTAATGCAAAGGCCCTATCCTTGGTAGAAGACAAAATGATCTTGGCCAAACATCGACACGCATGGACCGTATTAAGTTCATACAAAAGATTAAAACCGCAACCTTACCTCATGGCACACTTCCGGCTATTTTTAAAAACGAAATTTATGGCATTTAGACTGGGCGACCATTGCGCTAAAGATTTGATACCATTGTGGAAAAATATACAACAAAAAACAAGATGTAGACTATGTGGGCACCACACGGAAACTCTATGCCATCTAATGTGTACGTGTGAGTCAATAAAAGATGAGAGAAGAACCCTGCTGAAATCAGAACTAAATGCCCTTCAAATCCGCACTTGCAGGCAGGCTGTTACTAGCTGGATGGGTGCGGGCTCGAAAATTTTGATATGCCGAGGTGTAAAATTTATGATGAAAGTAGAGACTCTCCTTTCAAAGGTCGAACTAGTTTAAGACTGAGGACAGGAAAACAATGTGTTATATGTTTTTAGAACTGAAAATATTTTAAGAAAATGAATTTTAATCCTTTTTATTACTAGTTGTAATTTGTATATTGTTAGATCTGGGGGTCTCTAGTTGGCAGAGGTAGGTACCACTGTCCAAATAGGGACCCTTGCTTCTAGTCAGGGCAAGGAGATAACCCTCTGAGATAACCCCTGCTCACCCTCTAGGTAGCTTGGCACGAGCAGTCTAGGCTAACCAGAGGCAATGCGTAAAGTATTTGTACCAACACTCACAGTAACACAGTAACCACAAACTGACTCCACAACAGTTTAGAAAAATAAAGGTATTTTTAATCTAAACTACACAAGACCAAAACGACAAAAATCCAACATACACAGTTCAAGAATATGGTTTCAAAAAGAGTTCTTAAGGTTGCGTTAGAATTCTCTACGTTGCGATAGAAGTCTCTACTGATGCGTGAAAAGTTCACAGTTGCGTCACGTTTACTCACAGTACCTTTTAGTTGCAACAAAGTTCCAAAAGCAGAAGCTGGTGCGGTGGAAAACAAGCGATGCGTTGCTCCTGAGACCCTGGGGAGGCGATGCGACAGCCCCGCTGCAGCAGCGGGCGTGTTGCGACAAATCCGGTCTGTATGGGGAGGAAGGCCACTTGTATGGATTCCGATGCGTAGGTTCCGTAGGAAGTCTGTTCTCGCAAAGGCACGATGCGACGATCTCGTAGGGGCTGCGACGATCTCCGGGGCGACGATGCGCAGTCCAGCGGGGATCCTCTCTCTCGCAGCTCCTCGATGCGTTGATTCTGCGACGATGCTCGCAGCGACGTGATGCGGTCCGCAAGCAAGCGGTGCGGCGATCTCACCCAGCGACGACAGGCTCTGCGACGATACTCGCAGCGATGTTCGATTCTCCCGCACCGGTCTGGTGCGTCCTGCAAACGAAGGATGCGACGTCTCTGGCAGCGGCGTCAGGCGCTGCGATGATCTCGACCTCCGTAGCGGCGGGAAACTTCTCGCACTGTCGGGGATGCGCCAAGCGAGCGATGCGACACTTTTCAAGTTCAAAAGTCACTCAAGCTTAGTTTCAAGCTTCCCAGCTCAGGTACAACTTCCAGAGGCCCCACAACTGGATCAAGCACTCTAGGAAGGACAGAACTCTCTCAGCAGAGTTCAGGGAAGCTGGGGGTGAAGTCCTTTTGTTCCTGGGACTTCAAAACAGGGAGCCAGCTCTAGTCAGGCCCTTGGAGATTCCTTCAAGACAGGGGACACAGCTCAGCAGCAAAGTCCTTCCCCTCTCCTTGTCAGCAAAGCAACAGGTCAGTCCAGCAGAGCAACAGCAGGACAATCTTCCTTCTTCAGTTTCAGCTTTCTCCTTGGCAGAGGTTCCTTCTTGATTTCCAGGATGATCTAATTTTCTGTTGTCAGGGGTCCTGTACTTATACCCCTAGAGTCTTTGTTCCCTTGGTGCATGTGGGCCCTGAGCCCGGTCTGAACCAGTTCTGGGTGGATCCTGAGCACTTTGTTTTGCTGGCTGGTCCTCCGCCGCGCAGCAGGGGGGTGGAGCCAGCATTGTGGAAGGCAGGCACAGCCCTATTCAGCCCAGGTGCTAACTCCTCCCACCACTCCAGTTGCAATTGCAGTCATTCAGCCTAGTGCTGACTCATCCAGCCTCCTGGGGAATCCCCCAGGCCCTGTCACTCTCAAACCAGACAGTCAATACACAAACAGGCCCAGGCACACAGAAGGGTCAGACAAGAGAACAGCAACTTTCTAAAAGTGCTGTTCTCAAACACAGGATTTAAAAACAACCTTTCCTAAAAGATGTGTTATTAAATTCTGAGTTCAGGGATACTAGATACTTATGTCCTATCTTGTTCCTATGGGAAGAAATGCTGTTAACCACTGTAGCCAGAGTCCCCCATGTTAACCTATGGAGCAAGATAGCCTTACAGTAGTGAACAACGAAAATGGCTGCCATTCACTACCAGAGCATGTCACCTGCACTAGTACATGCTCTACCTTTTACATACACTGCACCCTGCCCAGGGGGGTACCTTGGGCCTTCCATAGGGGTGACTGATGTGCACAAAAAGGGAAGGGTTAGGCCTGGTCAGTGGGGACACTGTCCAGGAGGACATGGCAGTTCTAAACTGCCCATAGGCACTGCAGTGGCAGGCCTGAGACACCATTTTAGAGCTACTCCTGTGGGTGGCACAATCAGTGCTGCAGGCCCACCAGTAGCATTTGTCATCACCAGCCCTGGCACACCCAGTGCACTTTACTAGGGACTTCATAGTGATACTAATATGCCAAACATGTATATTCAATCAGAATAATAATTTACACAGGGAGCACTTACACTCTGGCACTGATCAGCAGTGGCAGAGTGTCCAAAGCATCTAAACCAGCAAAAACGAAATCCAGCACAGCATCAAAAATACAGGAGGTAGAGGCAAAAGGATAGGGGAAACCACGCCAAAGATGCCAGGTCTAACACGTGTCCCCTCTAGCTGAAAGTGGGGAGAACTGCCCACCCTCTTGGGAGTTCTCTTCACTAAGGCGGAAAAACCTGGACAGACCATCAGCATTGGCGTGTTCTGTGCCAGGGCGGTGTTCCACCGTGAAGTCCATTCCCTGTAGGGAGATGGACCACCTCAACAGTTTTGGGTTCTCACCCCTCATTTGCATTAACCATCTGAGGGGCCTGTGGTCGGTCTGAACACGGAAGTGAGTCCCAAACACGTAGGGCCTCAACTTTTTCAGAGCCCAGACCACAGCAAATGCCTCTCTCTCAATCGCACTCCACCTCTGTTCCCTGGGGATTATTCTCCTGCTAATGAAGGCTACCGGCTGGTCTCCTCCCTCCTCAGTGATTTGTGAGAGTACTGCTCCCACACCATGCTCTGAAGCGTCTGTCTGAACTATGAACTCACTGGAAAAGTCAGGTGCCTTGAGCACCGGCGCTGTGTACATAGCAGTTTTCAGGGTTTCAAAAGCAGTTTGGCAGGCGTCAGTCCAGTCAACTCTTTTGGGCAACTTCTTGGAAGTGAGTTCTGTCAAGGGGGCGACAATGGTGCCATATCCCTTGACAAACCGTCGGTAATACCCGGTGAGTCCTAAAAAGGCCCTCACCTCTGTCTGGGTCTTGGGGGGCTCCCAAGCCAGAATGGTATCAATCTTTGCCTGTAGGGGCGCCACCTGGCCGCTCCCCACTTGGTGTCCCAAATACACCACAGATCCCTGCCCTATCTGGCACTTGCAGGCCTTGATAGTGAGGCCTGCCCTTTGCAGAGCCTTCAACACTTCGCAGAGGTGTTGCAAATGTTCCTCCCACGTGGAGCTGAACACAGCAATGTCATCCAGGTATGCGGCGCTGAATTCCTCCAGCCCGGTCAGTACCTGGTTAACCAGTCTCTGGAATGTGGCAGGGGCATTTTTCAACCCAAAGGGCATGACTCGGAACTGGAAGTACCCCTCTGGCGTTGAAAATGCTGACCTCTCTTTGGCCCCATCAGTTAGGGCAATCTGCCAGTACCCCGAAGTCAAATCAAATGTACTGAGGTACTGGGCAGCTCCCAACCGATCCACGAGCTCATCAGCTCTGGGGATGGGGTGTGCGTCAGTCTTCGTGACCGCATTGAGCCCACGGTAGTCCACGCAAAACCGGAGTTCTGGAGGGCCACCGGGCGTAGCAGCTTTCTTGGGCACCAAGACCACTGGGCTAGCCCAGGGGCTGCTGGAGGGCTCAATCACCTCTAGCGCCAACATCTTGGAAACCTCTTCCTTGATACTGGCCCTGACCTTGTCAGCCACCCTGTAAAACTTTTGTTTCACAGGCGGACTGTCTCCAGTGTCCACATCATGGACGCACCAGTTGGTGACTCCTGGGGTCAGGGAAGAACAGGGAGGAGAACTGACCCAACACTTGACGACAGTCACTCTGCTGTTCTGGGGTCAGGGTGGGCGAGAGGACCACACCATCCACTGACCCATCTTGCTCCTTAACTGCCAGAAGGTCAGGGAGAGGATCACTATCCTCTTCCATTCCTGCATCTGTAGCCATGAGCATGGCTACTTCAGACCTCTCAAAGTGTCGTTTGAGGCGGTTCACATGCAAGACTCTCAGGGGCTGCCTGGGAGTTCTCAGGTTAACCAGGTAGGTTACCTCACTCTTCCTTTCCACCACCACATATGACCCAGTCCACTTGTCTTGGAGCGTACAAGGCTCCACTTGCGCCATCACCCACACTTTCTGCCCAGGTTGAAATTCGACCAAAGTGGTATTCTGGTCATACCATCTTTTCATTTCTTCCTGGCTTGCTTCCAGGTTCGCCTGAGCGAGCTTCCTGAAGCGTTGTGTCTGGTTGCGGATGGCCAGCACATAGCTGAACACATCCTGGGGGGTTTTCCCACGGGACTTTTCCCAACCCTCCTTCACCAGTGAGAGAGGTCCTCTAACAGGGTGGCCATACAGGAGTTCAAAGGGACTGAACCCTAAGGACTTCTGAGGCACCTCCCTGTAGGCAAACAACAGGCATGGTAACAAGACGTCCCACTTGCGTCTCATGGGCTCCGCTAGGCCCATAATCATACCTTTCAGGGTCCGGTTGAACCTTTCAACCAACCCATTTTCTTGAGGGTGGTAAGGAGTGGTGAACTTATAAGTTACCCCACACTCCTCCCACAGAGACTTCATGTACTTAGAGATGAAGTTGGTACCCCGGTCGGAGACCACCTCTCTGGGGAACCCCACACGGGAAAAGATCCCCATCAATGCACGGCCCACCACGGGTGCTGTGATTGTCCTGAGAGGGACTGCTTCCGGGTACCGGGTGGCATGGTCCACCAAGACCAGGATGAACCTGTTGCCTAAGGCTGTCTTGGGGTCCAGGGGCCCTACAATGTCTATGCCCACCCGCTCGAAAGGGGTGCTCACTACTGGGAAGGGTTGAAGGGGTGCCTTCAACTTTGTTCCAGTCTTGCCACTGGCTTGACAGGTTTGGCAAGATCTGCAAAAGGAACCAACGTGCTTTCTCATCTGGGGCCAGTGGAAGTGGGTGACAAGCCTGTTTAGGGTCTTGTCTTGCCCCAGATGTCCTGCAAGAGGCACGTCATGAGCCAGACCCATTAGGAAGTTTCTGAAGCGCTCGGGTACCACCAGCACACGGGCTGCACCGGGCTCAGCAAACTTAGGCTCGCTATATAACAAGTCATCTTCCCAGTAGATGAAGTGATCTCTGGCTGCTCCACCTGCTGCCTGATCTACAGCCTGTTGCCGCAGACCAATGAGGGAAGGGCACTCCTTCTGCGCCTTGCAGATTCCTCCCTGGAGGGACCACCTTCCTGCTGCCAATGGGTCAGCTCAGGCAAGTCTCCCAGTTCGGCTTCCCCTGTAGGTTCCAGGGCATCCCCTTCAGGTTCTGCTTCCTCCTGGACCGTGGGAACGGCTGGGGCTGGTTTCCCGCGCCCTTTGCCTCTTCCTCTCCTGGCAGGTCTCTGGGCCACTGTTTCAGGCTCCAGTTCTGCTGACTTCCCCCTACTGGCTGTCATAGCACGTATGGACACACAGATCCACGCAGGCAAACCCAACATCTCCAAGTGAGTTCTGTGTTCTACATCCTTCCATGGAGAACTCTCCAGGTCGTTACCTAACAGACAGTCTACAGGCAAGGCATCACTGACAACTACCTCCAAAAGACCAGAGACTCCCCCCCATTCAAAGGGAACACGCGCCAGCTTGCTGAAGCGCACTGAACTGTCAGCTGCCACTACAGGGCGGAGTACACCAGGGATGATTTGCTCTTCAGACACCCACTGACACCTCACGGATGTCACGCTGGCTCCTGTGTCTCTCAGAGACTCAATCTCCCTCCCATTGATGGTCACCTTCTGCCCATATTTCTTAGTGTTAGAGGGCAGTAAGGTTTCTTGGACCACCTCTTGGTCTCCTAGAGAGACAAGGGTCATAACTGCTAGCTCCCCCTAATCACTAGAAACCAAATCCCCTCCCAAAGCTACACTAGCTAACGCTGGGGCGGGGGCACCAGTGGGTGCTTGCTTCTTCTTGGGACATTTTGGAGCAATGTGGCCCACCTCATTGCAGTGATAGCAGGTAGGTGGACCCCTGTTGTCTTTATTGTCCCGCCTGCCCTTAGAGGGCCATGGCTGTTTAGGTTTGGGGGGTTGGGATTCCTTTCCCTGGGAACTATTTTGGGGCCCTTCTGAGAACTCCTTTTGGTTACCCTTGTCCCCCCCACTCTTCTGCTGGGGACCCTGCCCACCTTTGGCTGTGGTACCCACAATTCCTCTGTGGACCCTGGTACTGGTCCAGCGGTCCGCCTCCTTAGCAAGCTCAATGGGGTCTGTCAGCTTGCTGTCTAAAAGATGCTGGCGCAGCTCTGGAACACAAAGACTACTCAAGTGCTCCCAACTGATTAAATGCAACAACCCCTTAAAATCAGTTACTTTACTGCCCTTCATCCAACCTTCCAGTGCACGCGAGTACGAATTCACACACTCCATCCAAGTCTCAGACTCTCTCTTCTTGGAGTTCCTAAACTGCAGTCTGTACTGCTCTGGGGTAAGGCCATACCTGAGACATAAGGCCTCCTTCATATTGGGGTAGGTCATGGCACCTGCTAATTCTAAGGGCTCTAGAGCACTCCTCCCAGAAGCCTCAAAATGTTTCCACAGGCCCGCCCCCCCAATGCTGATCAGGCACACCATTCATCTTCAATGCAATTTCATACGAAGTGAACCAGGCATAAATATCCTCACCCCTATGGTAATTCTGTACCAGGTCCTTGGGAATATATACTTTACCCCCATGCACTGGCTGCGCGCTGCCACCATTAGAACTGGCATCCACCTCCTTGGCTTTAAGATCCAGTTCTCTCATGCTCAACTCATGAGCCAAAAGCAATTTCTTCTCTTCTAAGGCACGGGCATTTTTGCTCTCCTCCGCCGCCTTTTCTACTTCCAATTGCTTCATTTTCATCTTCATGACTTCCAACTCATACTCTCTTACTCTCTGATTTTCTTGTAACTCTTCTGGGGAGAGGCCCCTGCTGGAATGGTTGCTGCCAGCTCCTGCACCTACTTTGCCCACTGGCAGATCTGTGCTTAGAAAACCATTTTCTACATCCACATCATCTCCCTCTTGTGCCTCCCAATGGGCTTTCAAGATTCTCTGCAGCTCCTCCTTTCTGTGGGCGCTTTTTATGGGGCACTCAAACTCAAGGCAGAATTTCCTCAGTTGCTCAACTTTGTATGAACACAAATCCTCAATGCAAAACTCTAATTCTGCTTCTGCCCCCTCACTGAGTGCCTTTGCTTTCGCAGACATGATGCTTTGAAGAGTTACTCAAAAATAGAATCAAAAATCAAAAACCAGTAGTATGCGGTGGCGTAGTGGTCTGCACTCACTAGTGATGTACACCAATTACTATAGGTCAAGTACAAATACAAGTTCAAATCCCACCGCCTGACCACCAATGTTAGATCTGGGGGTCTCTAGTTGGCAGAGGTAGGTACCACTGTCCAAATAGGGACCCTTGCTTCTAGTCAGGGCAAGGAGATAACCCTCTGAGATAACCCCTGCTCACCCTCTAGGTAGCTTGGCACGAGCAGTCTAGGCTAACCAGAGGCAATGCGTAAAGTATTTGTACCAACACTCACAGTAACACAGTGAAAACACCACAAACTGACTCCACAACAGTTTAGAAAAATAAAGGTATTTTTAATCTAAACTACACAAGACCAAAACGACAAAAATCCAACATACACAGTTCAAGAATATGGTTTCAAAAAGAGTTCTTAAGGTTGCGTTAGAATTCTCTACGTTGCGATAGAATTCTCTACTGATGCGTGAAAAGTTCACAGTTGCGTCACGTTTACTCACAGTACCTTTTAGTTGCAACAAAGTTCCAAAAGCAGAAGCTGGTGCGGTGGAAAACAAGCGATGCGTTGCTCCTGAGACCCTGGGGAGGCGATGCGACAGCCCCGCTGCAGCAGCGGGCGTGTTGCGACGAATCCGGTCTGTATGGGGAGGAAGGCCACTTGTATGGATTCCGATGCGTAGGTTCCGTAGGAAGTCTGTTCTCGCAAAGGCACGATGCGGCGATCTCGTAGGGGCTGCGACGATCTCCGGTGCGACGATGCGCGGTCCAGCGGGGATCCTCTCTCTCGCAGCTCCTCGATGCGTTGATTCTGCGACGATGCTCGCAGTGACGTGATGCGGTCCGCAAGCAAGCGGTGCGGCGATCTCACCCAGCGACGACAGGCTCTGCGACGATACTCGCAGCGATGTTCGATTCTCCCGCACCGGTTTGGTGCGTCCCGCAAACAAAGGATGCAACGTCTCTGGCAGCGGCGTCAGGCGCTGCGACGATCTCGACCTCCGTAGCGGCGGGAAACTTCTCGCACTGTCGGAGATGCGCTCCGCAAGCGAGCGATGCAACACTTTTCAAGTTCAAAAGTCACTCAAGCTTAGTTTCAAGCTTCCCAGCTCAGGTACAACTTCCAGAGGCCCCACAACTGGATCAAGCACTCTTGGAAGGACAGAACTCTCTCAGCAGAGTTCAGGGAAGCTGGGGGTGAAGTCCTTTTGTTCCTGGGACTTCAAAACAGGGAGCCAGCTCTACTCAGGCCCTTGGAGATTCCTTCAAGACAGGGGACACAGCTCGGCAGCAAAGTCCTTCCCCTCTCCTTGGCAGCAAAGCAACAGGTCAGTCCAGCAGAGCAACAGCAGGACAATCTTCCTTCTTCAGTTTCAGCTTTCTCCTTGGCAGAGGTTCCTTCTTGATTTCCAGGATGATCTAATTTTCTGTTGTCAGGGGTCCTGTACTTATACCCCTAAAGTCTTTGTTCTCTTGGTGCATGTGGGCCCTGAGCCCGGTCTGAACCAGTTCTGGGTGGATCCTGAGCACTTTGTTTTGCTGGCTGCATCTTTCCTTTCAGAGTGAGGGGCAGGGTCCTCCGCCGCCCAGCAGGGGGGTGGAGCCAGCATTGTGGAAGGCAGGCACAGCCCTATTCAGCCCAGGTGCTAACTCCTCCCACCACTCCAGTTGCAATTGCAGTCATTCAGCCTAGTGCTGACTCATCCAGCCTCCTGGGGAATCCCCCAGGCCCTGTCACTCTCAAACCAGACAGTCAATACACAAACAGGCCCAGGCACACAGAAGGGTCAGACAAGAGAACAGCAACTTTCTAAAAGTGCTGTTCTCAAACACAGGATTCAAAAACAACCTTTCCTAAACAATGTGTTATTACATTCTGAGTTCAGGGATACTAGATACTTATGTCCTATCTTGTTCCTATGGGAAGAAATGCTGTTAACCACTGTAGCCAGCATCCCCCATGTTAACCTATGGAGCAAGATAGCCTTACAGTAGTGAACAACGAAAATGGCTGCCATTCACTACCAGAGCATGTCACCTGCACTAGTACATGCTCTACCTTTTACATACACTGCACCCTGCCCAGGGGGTACCTTGGGCCTTCCATAGGGGTGACTGATGTGCACAAAAAGGGAAGGGTTAGGCCTGGTCAGTGGGGACACTGTCCAGGAGGACATGGCAGTTCTAAACTGCCCATAGGCACTGCAGTGGCAGGCCTGAGACACCATTTTAGAGCTACTCCTGTGGGTGGCACAATCAGTGCTGCAGGCCCACCAGTAGCATTTGTCATCACCAGCCCTGGCACACCCAGTGCACTTTACTAGGGACTTCATAGTGATACAAATATGCCAAACATGTATATTCAATCAGAATAATAATTTACACAGGGAGCACTTACACTCTGGCACTGATCAGCAGTGGCAGAGTGTCCAAAGCATCTAAACCAGCAAAAACGAAATCCAGCACAGCATCAAAAATACAGGAGGTAGAGGCAAAAAGATAGGGCAAACCACGCCAAAGATGCCAGGTCTAACATATATGTATACTTTATGGTTGTGACAAACCAAATAAAGTTAATTTTTGACTTGACTTGAATAGGAACACAATTGCAAAGACCATCACTCTGGTCAGTGTGAAAGCCCAGAAATATGCAGGTTTCCAAGAATGCTGCATACCCAAACTGTTGGGTGAAAGGAACTACAGAACTGCCAAAAACAAAACATCCACTCTAAAAACACAAAAATATAAGCAAAACTACAAATATTTTTTACTGCTATTTAATCCATCCCCAAAACAATAGAACTGATGCATATATTCCATCACCACTGACATCCCAAAGATTGAAATGTACTCACAGGGTTAGTGATTTTTTATCGAATCCCTGCCTTTCGCCACCACAGCAAAGAAAGTGAATCATACAACTTTTGATAATGCACAGCAGCCACGGCCTGTGTAGGGCGTGCCACCGGGCGGTGATGTAGGGCGGGGGAGGGGCAGTGCGGGGGGTTGCAAAATGCAGGAAACGGACGATTTCAGGTAAGTAAGGAAAAAAATAAGTAAAATGAATTTTGTTGCGAACGCTGCATCGCATTCGGCGATGCAGCCTGCGCAACGAAATTTGTTTTTTTTCCGGTACTTACCTCAAATCGTCCGTTTCCCACATATTACAACCCCCCAGCATGCCCCTCCCCGCCCCACGTCACCGCCCGGTGGCAAGCCCTACACGGGCCATGGCTGGGGCCCAGGTATGTGCTCTCGCACCATAAAAAGTAATGGATGAATGCAGCCTTCACTGGTTCTCTCAAAATAGGCAGTGTCATAGGCGTCAATGTTATTAATCAGCACTGGGTGTTTGAATGCCCTCGGGATGGTAACACTTTACTTAGTTTAAGATCTATCATCTTACAATACATTACCTATCACCATAAAGTGTGGGAGGAGAGGTAGGTAGCTCTCAGGATGGCAAATAATTTGATTATACTTCTTTTTGTTGTAATTTGGGCACTGTCTCGATGCATTATAGAGATGCATATCTTGGGTTAACAAATGTTTTGACCTTTTACCAACCTATCAAGATACAATAAACAACTAATTTCTCACCATTGTATTTGTATAGCGCTTGGGATGGTGAATGTTTATCTAATACATACCTGAGATGAAAGATGGCCTCCCAAGCATTACAGTAGTTCTCAAGGTGGAAATGTTTTAGTAATTTCCCCTCTCTGGATATCAAAGTCCCTAGCTTAGTGTGGAGGATTGTGTTGAAAGCTGATTAAAGGAAACAAAAGCCAGGTAGAGATAATGATGTTGTGGTAAAGAAACAGACATTTTAAGGTTAGGGATTTGCAAAAAGTGTAATATGTGCTGGGATTGGTGTGGATTGGTGGTGGATTGGTGGGGAGTATTTGAGAATATATAGGCCATGATAGACATCTGAAGGAGGAATGGGAGTCTGTTCATCATACCTTGTATTATTTCCCCCCCCTCCCCCGGGCCACTGTATGTTTGTTGTGCAGAGCGTTATGCAGTATAAGGAGAGCAATTAAATACATGGAGCACTACTTCATTATGATGATGCAGATGCCTTCATCATCACAAATCTTTAAATTCCGAGGACTGTGCCGTTCAAGTTATAGGAATAAGTGTTAACCTTTAACAAATCCAGAGGTCAATGTTATCAACGAGCTGACGTTCAACTACAGAATAAAATGTAATGCTTGGTCTCAGTGGAGATCAAAGTTAATAGAAGAATCTGAAAATTCTGTACTGGGATACGATAGAAGAAAGAATGGATAAAGACCAAAAGCAAGTCCCCATGTGGATGTCCCACCGTCTGGTAATAGGGTGGGGAAGATCTGGCCCAATATTAGTTGGAACCTGAGGATCCACCAGTGAATGAGGAATTACTGGGGGGAAACAGTAATCCCAAGTTATTCTCTTTTTTTCCGCAGACTTTCAGCAGCTGAAACCTTCATGTGAAAGTAAAGAGTTATGCTGTGTTCCAGCAGCAGGGCTCGTAATTCCCATGGGGCTCTCAATAAGGAGGCCACTCATAATGAGGGCCTAAGTATCTGAAACATCTCTGTTCTTTTCTCACATACTTACAATCCATCCTCCTCCATCAGTGTCCATGTCACAGAGTACAGTCAAAGCTTTACACCCTTCAGGATAGATAGTGTACCAGCCACTCATAATTGTTCCTCTTTCCTGTAGCTCCTTGCAGTTCTTTGGCCCTGGAAAGAGCAGGAATGCATTTCTGTATCAAATTCCATGTCAAGTTTGGATACCCTTTGTACGGTTCTAATCATGCATAGGACATCCTGTTTATTCATTTTATATTTAAGATCGAAGGATTGTACACTCAGTATTATAAACAATTTACTTTTGTTATTGTAAATCTATGTCCAATGCATATAATTGAATACAAAATCGTTATAGATCTTTGATTGTACTTCTCTTAGGGGTCCATTATGATGTCGGCGGTGGCGAACCTCCCAACATCATTCCCCGCCCGCCCTCCATTAACCCACCGCCATATTACAATGGCGGGGGTTACAGTGGCGGACGGAAAGAATGTCCCCCACATTTCCACTGGCAGGCAATCGTTCCAATTGGCTGCCGGGCGGAACTCGGGGCCTTATATGGTGCTGGCACCGCCATCCATATCAGGATGCCTGGCGGAGAAGGCCTTTCCGTAGCGCCATGGAAAGGCATGCAGGAATTGCTTTGGGGGCCCATTGTGGGCCCCCGGGGGGGGCTGTACTTGGGGGTACCCCCCTACATTGGCATGCACAAGGTGGCAGGAACCGTGCGGTGCCTGTCACGTTGTGCATGCCACCATGCACATTTAACCTTGTGGCGGGTTACAGCACCACCCGCCACAATGTTAAATGTGCTGGATGCCACCGCCAGGGTGGTGGGCACATCCTAATGGGCACAGCGGGACCGTCGCACCTTTGGCAGTCGGTTCCGTTCACCGTTATGGTAATGGGCCCCTTAGTCTTAAATCTGCCCAAAAGTAATTCGAAATACTTGAAATGCTTGTGCATAAAAAGTCAATATTTTTATTTTATGTCGCATTTTAAAATAGTGCGTAATACCTAGATCTAGGTTATCTGGCTTCTGAAGAAGTGGCTGTGACTCTGGTTTTAATAATGATTTGGTTTCATCTCATATTGCTGTTTTGCACCAATGCTCTATTACAACAATTCACCTAGTATTGATTGCCTGTGCTTCATTATGAATTTGTGTATAGAATTCATTTTTCTTTCAAATCATGTAATAATGTGTTTTAATGTTAAATAGTACCGAACTGGTTTTATGTGTTTTTATGGAGAGTGTCCACCGAAATAAGCTGTTTCAAAGGACTAGTCAGTGTTGGTGCGTGGACAGTAGAACTCACAGTAAAAGCAGACATTTCTTCTAATTACACCATGCATCATAAACACATTTTTTACATTTTACAGATACTTCAGTTTCACACGTTTCTCCTATTGCCATGCATGCATGGACAGTTTAGCATTATATAATATGTTAGTATTTGCTGTTATGATTTTATGTGATTATATTGCTTTGTCACATTATGTCACATTATTTTATCAGTTATGTCCTCATTATGTAATGGTGTGCTATGCTATGTTTTGTTCTGCTGCCAGAAAGAACTGTTACGTTTGCCAGGAATAGCATTCTGCTTACAGCTGTTTCACCTCAAGACTACGATGTAGCCTAGAATCTGGAATTGTATTTCTTCTGCAACTTGCCCTGAAAGAAAATGACTCTGCTGGAACGTGAAGCCAAGAAAACCAGAAGCAACTCAAAGACGTCTTCAGGTTCAGGACTTGCAGGACAAAGTCCAGTAATTTAATGGTGATGAGCTACCAACCGAGACCCACACACCAGTGGGCCTGACGGCAGACATGGTCTACTGGATCCCAACCATAGTGGCTGATGTCATTTGCCAATAGTGTTGTGGGGATCATCCTAAAAGGGCTCTGCAAAATGTGACCACTACAACTGTTTCTGCACTTCACTGTCAGGGAGGCAGAGGTGACCATTCACAGGCTTCTCAGGGAGGAAGTATTGGGGGCAAAACTCAGAACCCCACAATCAACCTACAAACACAATAACATGGGGGTCCATTAGGATGGCGGGCGGCCCCGTGCAAAACGGGAACGCCCTTCTTGGCCATTAGGATGCGTCCGCCACACTGGCGGGCGCATCTTGTATTTTTACCATTGCGGTGGGCGGTGCTGAAAGCGCCGCCCACCGCAATGGTAAAAATGCACGTTGTGCATTTCAAAGCACAACAAGACAGGCACTGCGCGGTGCCTGCCATGTTGCACTTTGAAATGCGGGGTGGGTACCATAGGTACCCCCCATGTGCACCCCCCCACCCCCCCGGAGTCCCAGGGGGCCCACAACGGGCAAATGGGTGGCGTGCGGCAAAGGATGTCGGGCGGATCGCCACCGCCCACATGGCGGTGGCGATACGCCCGACATCCTAATGGGCCCCATAATGTTCAGCCCAGTGCTTATATTTGATGTACATACTTTAATCACACGGCACAACAAATTAATACACAATTAATGGAAGTGGCATAGGTTGTTGAAATCTACATTGCATTAGGCAGTGAGGCGTCACATCCCTTTTTCCTGGTGCCTTCTCAGTATACCCGATTCCTTCTGCTATGGTTGAGACACTTTATTTTTTAGTCCTCAACACACAACAGGTTTTAGGCAATGATTAGGCACAGATTTTAGTTTCTTTCACAGGTAAACTACATAACTTCATTTCAATGTCTCTTTACCTCTTCTTGGCAAAACATTAGCGTGCGCAGCAGGCTTTTTTTATGCATCTAGTTTCTAATCCCAGGTCCAGTCTAGGCCTGAGTGTTACCTGCTGGCTTCCACAGCAGTTTATACTTTTCTCCTGTGCAGGCTGTGACATCAGCCTCACTCAGGACGATGCTCGTAGAGGTGTTCTGATGGGTGGGCCTGAGTGGTGGTACCCATTCTCAGCAGTGGTACTTGGCAGACATCTTTGTTGGCTACAGCAGGCATCCTGGGATGTAATTTGCAACCTCAAGGCCGAATCACTTGCAATGGGGTCCATTGGGTTTCAATGGCTCTGGGCCGATTAGGGCTTCTTGTATCCATGGCGAGGAGTTCTTCAGCAGGGGAACACCAATCTTTCAGCCCATTGCAGTATGCTAGGTGACACATTTAGTTGTTCAGGTTCAGGTCCAGTTTTGTTGCTGCTCAAATAGAAACTGTTCAAAGTAACCAGGGAGGCATCCCTACATGACATACGTCTTTCCTGACTTCACGCTCTGGAAAAGTCAGATTTCTCTTGGTGTTCTTCTTGGTGGGTGCATGCTGGACTTCTCTTGGATAGTCTCTCCTCCTGTAAGGGTAGGTACACTCCTCACTCTAAGAAGACAGGCAAGCTTGCTTTTGAACAACCCTCAAACAGACCTACCGTTCCTCCGGCACTTGGGAATAGAACAATGTTGGGTGATTTGGTCCCACTTTTATTTCACTGACAGCGGATGTGGATGCACTCTTTAAGGCTTCAGAACCAGTGAGGGCTAGGTATTTTTTAAATGTTATTTTCAGTTTGCTCTGTGGACACAGTCTTTAGAGGAAGTGATGACAGTCATAGCCAGAAGCAATGGGCCAGGCTCCAAATAAGAGTATCAAAAACAATCTCTGTGAGGTTTCTGCACTTGTGTTTCATGATCAGAAAGTCATCAGAGCCAGACATAAGGGCAGATCTGCCTTAAAATTGCCTCATCTTGGATAACAGAAACTGCAGTCTCTCCTACAATCTACCAAATGGTAATGCACACGATGAACTAATCAGTAGCGCATTGCTAAAAGGTCCTCATTGAATTTGTCAGGGAATCCATGTCTCCATCCTTTTCTTCAGTGGCTGGGTCTCAAGTATTCAGCCATAGGAATGCCTGCAATTCCACTTACACTGACTGGTGAAGCTGTCCTTGTTCTCCATTGTGTGCCATGGTAAACCAGGTACATTGAAAATTGATCCCAGTGGTTCAACCACTCAGATTCACACACACACAGTTCTACTACTATACGAGCCACCACACAGACATGCACTCAAGAAGCACATGGGATGTCGGCACAGGGTTCTGGATTTCACTTAAAAGCAACACTTTACACAAAAGGGGATAATAGACCACACACTGACTTGTCACACTATAGATTCTCAAAACAAAGTAAGCTGCCACCACTGCTTTATATGGTGTGCCGAGGGCATGGACAGTAGTCCACTGCCCTCTATAAAGTCACACTTTGTGCACCCCTCCAGGCCACAGAACAGGTCCCGGACCTAATATTACCATATACAGGGTTAAATCGTTAAAAGTCAAGATTTGGTTTCACATGCAGTCGATAACTAAATGAAGGGGAAAGCATCTTCTACCGTGCAGGTGACATTCCCAACACACATTCTACTATCCCTTAGATAAAGCCTGAATAGCCTGATTCACACAGAGAGGTTTCTTTGCTTTCACCCTAGGAAAGACCTTTTTCACTTAACTAAGACTGCCCACTAAAGCTCCTACAATTCTCGCGATATTGCAGTTTAAAACTGGGTTTGGATCTTCACCTTAAATTCCACTTCTCAAGTTGCTGTTAGCTGAATTGTCGCTTGGATGTCTGTGGATGTCGCAGGGTTTGTGTATTTCCATGCCAATAGAAAATTCAGACTCTGACCTGTTTCCAGACACATGTCATTGTAGTTTATTATCCCAGTTCACAAAGTAATAACTGCCAGAACAATTCCAGCATGAATGTTTACACAGCCACACTAATAAAATGCCTCATGAGACAAGTTAGAGCAATTACTGAGATGAGATCATCTGTAGCAGTAACTGATATCTCGCTGAACTGTGTCTGGTGCCTAGGGTACAACCACCAAAGCCTCTGTGGTTCTGGTGCACCACACATCATGACTTTGAGCAACGAGTCACTCAGCTTAATCCTTGGCTTCTGAATTTGTGAGATACGCAGGTTAATATCCATTTTTAAGATGTAACTCTAATTAGGTATCAAGAGTATTGTGTGTTTTCCCTGCTCTTACAGTATCATAGCTCCAAACCCAATAGTACCTTCTAAGATAAGCCTTGACTGCTCTCCTTCACTATCTTTGGAGAGTCAAGTGTCCAAATGGAGTGCAAACAAGAAAGCCTGAAGCTTTGGGATTCCAGTGGTATGGGGCCAATCCAACCACTAACATTCCCGGAGGCCCAGAGAAAAGGCCTAACACCATTTGTACCAAGGTCTTTGTTAAAAGCACAAGGTACTGTTGGCTTGCACACACTTATGATGTACAGGCCTTGTGTCACAAAACTGCATTCAAAACAGATAAATACAAACAGTGGAAACTCCGACAGATCCGGCTCCGTACCCAGAACATACAGGAGCGATCTGAGAAGCACATACTTCAAAAGACAAAGCGAAGAGAAACTGCAGCTTCCTAAGAGAACAAAATGTATGTATGCACCAGTGTATGAACACTGGATAGTGACAATGTTCAGATCCTGCATCTGTATTAGTAAGTTTTATGGAGAAGTGCTTTTTGCATTAAGGGGTCAATTATGATGGCGCAAGGCCCGCCACTGCCAGCCGTGCGGTGGCAGGCCCTCCGCCAATGGAAGACGATTTTCCCTGCCAAATCAGGATGGTGGAGGGAATCAGCCTGCGACTGTGGTGGGCGCAAATACCGCCTGCCACTCGTCCTCCACAGGCAATTGGCCGATTGAGTCCGCCTGCCATCGTAATCGGCTATTAACTATGAAAACCCTGGTGTAATTTGTCTTGCCAGTGATGTTCATTTGAATTGCGACGGAGTTCCCACCCTGACAACACAGTGGTTCCCCCCACCTGATATAATTGCGGGCAGACCCTAGGTTTGGCTACGGCTACTCCATCTCCGCCGTAGGCAAACTTCTCCATTGGCCCAATGGACTAAAGGCTGCTTGTGAAGTTTGGCTATATGTCCATCCACCCTTTAAGTCTGGGCACACATATAGCCAAGTTTTTACTCTTCTTCACCTACTAGGCAAACCCTGGTGGTAAAGGGCAGCAAAAACCCCAAAATGCCCCTCTTAAAAAGGGAGCATACTCCCATGGAAAAGGAGGCATTTCGTTTTTTTATTTTCAAAAAGAGAATCCCACTTTGGCATTTGATTTATGCTCTTAAAAAAGAAAACAGTTTGATGTTCAACGCTCCATCATGTTGATGGGGCCTTACACCAAACAGCAAAAAGCATTGATAGGAATTGCGTGGTGGCAGTTCCTAGCAATGTTTTAGAAATGACCACCAGCTTGCTGGTCATTTCTAAATTGGGCAGGCGGCATCTCCATGGAAAGGGATTCCCACTGATAAATAAATCAGCCCCAGAGACTGAGCAACTGTGCACTATGCTTCAAAGTGGAGCAAGAACCTTACACCATAATAAATGTGTTTGTCTTTCCTTGTATAAATGTAGATGAAAGTGCCCTTAACAAAAATTCTTATTCAGGAAGCTCTTGTGATGAGAGAGGCCATTTGTTACTTTACTAGTTTTGCAATACATTAAAACTTGACTTGAGTGAGGACTAGTATAACAACACATAAATATGGTGGAACACACTACACCATGTTCTAAATATGATAGTGAAACAGCATCTACCAGAAGGCATGTTTTCAATTTCAATAACAAATATTCCTTGTTGCTCCCTCTCATTATTCATAATTGAGGTACTGTTTTTATCTTCGTATTGTCGATGTTGCAAGAGGTTAATATACATAAGTACAACATTTCTCGGAAAACAACTCAAAACAGTGTGCAGACAAAATATTGAGTTGGAAATGTCAATCTACAGAAATATCGAGTGCTAAATATTGTGAGTCAGTATATCAACCGCAATATTATTGTGGTCAAAAATATCGATTTTAAGGTAAGAAATATAATTTTTTTAAATATAGAAGCTATTAATACCGTTTGCAAAAATATAATTGTTTAAAATATCGACTTTGTAAACAATTTTTATTTCTGTTATGTATTTTAGTATATATTTTAAATGGATGTAATGTATTTTTTGTACAAGAATTGTTTATGATTTTTATTGCATGTATTACATTTTTAGTAGTTATCAATATTATTTAAAAATATTTTGTGTTTTTTAAGTTATGTAGCGTGTTGTGGGTTTATAGGGAAATAGGATGGGAAGTAATTTAATTCTACTAAATTAAAGATTATTGTTTATGTATTAATATTTATTTAATTGAGATTGTATAGTGTTAATTTCGGGGAATTAATGTCTTATTAATTAATTACTAATTGGGTGTTAATTAATATTAATTAATTTGTTGGTAATTAATTATGGTAATTGTGTAATTATTTTAGGTGAGGGTTGTGAGGTTTGGAGGGGTTAAGGGTGGGAAGTAAACCATTTTTAATTCATTAAAAAGTGGGTCATTAATATTAATTAATTAAAAATGTAATATGGAAATTGTGTAATTAATTTTAGGTGTGGGTTGTGGGGTTTATAGGGGCAATGCGTGGAAATTAACTTACTTTGATTAATGAATAATTAGTTGTTAATTGATATAAATTAATTGATTTAGAATTAATTACAGAAATGGTGTAATTAATTTTAGGTGCGGGTTGTGGGGTTTGTAGGGGTAAAGGGTGGGAAGTCATTTATATTTTATTAATTACTAGCAGCCCGTCCCAACGTTGTCCGGGTATGAATTGCTGCCGGCCAGTAGTATATTGTTTTGTAGGATTTCATTTTGATAGCATTTCTCATCTGTGACAGGCCTGTGAAACGCTCCGATTCACAGTGCACTGCTGATGCACTTAAGAGTGCGCGTTCAGTAGTGTGTAAACTCGAATTTCCCTACTTTATTTTTCCTTGCACTATTATATAGCGCGAACTCGACAACATGGCATGAGCACAATTTACATTACAGAAGAACACATTCATTTGTGGTAGGCACGGGACGACAAAGCGATTTGCCTGGAATCACAGGATGTTGAGCTGATGCCGAGATTCGAACGTAGCTCTCCAGCTCTACAGTTCGCAATTCTAGAACTTGTGGCGGGAGGTGTGTCTAAAAGTGTATGTCGGTGCTGGCCATCAATGAGAGAGACCTGTGCATTTTTCAAATTGGTGGTGAAAAAATATGAGTATGTTGCTGGAGATGTGGACCGCCGTGCCACCAATGTACTTACCGGGGGAGGGTAAACGCCCATTATTTCGCAACTTTCTTTCCGCATACCATCACTCCGCATACTTTCATTACGAAAGGACCATGACTCCGCAATGCCATTATAAAGCATGGCATTACATTTTATATGCTTTTACCACGCATACATTTACAACAAAATTCGTTGCAAATGCATGAATGGTACAAGCATGTTTTTTTTTAATGTTTAGATAAGGTAAGTATGGGTATAGGGGTATATGTTTTGGGGCACTGAGGTATATGTTTTGGGGTGTTTGGGTATTTTAAGAGTTCAGATATAGTTTTGGGTTATGGGGTACAGGGGTAGTTTTAGGGTTTAGGGATAGGTATGGGTTTTGGGGTACAGGGGTATTTTGGGGTTCAGGGCTAGGTTTGGGTTTTGGGGTATAGGGGTATTTTTATGGATCAGGGGTAGGTTTTGGTTTTGGGGTACAGGGGTATTTTAAGGGTTCAGGGCTAGGTTTGGGTTTTGGGGTACAGGGGTATTTTTAGGGTTTAGGGCTAGGTTTGTGTTTTGGGGTACAGGGGTATTTTAGGGTTCAGGGTTGGTTTGGGTTTTGGGGTACAGGGTTATTTTTATGTTTCAGGGCTAGGTTTGGGTTTTGGGGTATAGGGGTATTTTTAGGGTTCAGGGGTAGGTTTGGGTTTTGAGGTACAGGGGTATTTATAGGGTTCAGGGCTAGGTTTGGGTTTTGGGGTACAGGGGTATTTTTAGGGTTTAGGGATAGGTTTGGGTTTTGGGGAACAGGGTATATTTATAGGGTTAAGAGGGGTTAGTGTTTAAGGGTGTTGGGGTATTTTAAGGAGTAAGGGTGGGTTATGATCATGGGGTGAAGGGGTATTTAAAGGGAGCAGGGTGGACACCCGGAGCTGGAATGTACAGAACCTGGGAAGAAAAAACAATGAAATATTGGGCACCACGCTCGCTTTTTTCCGTAATCCCGCCCCCCGCACACGCCCACGCCCAGAGCACACGATATGAGACATGGCATGAAGGGCGGAACATACCACACACCCCCAGCGTTTGTCACGCCCACAGCACATGCCCACAGCACAACGCAGACACGCCCACAAGGGACTACTTTGCTGGCACGGTTCTTTTACCTTTTAAATGTATATGGTGGGCGTCTGCATAGCCTATGTCCTTCTGCTGCAACTGCCCTTTCCAACACTGTATTGGGTGTTGTGATTGGTGCTGTGGTTCCTGAGATTACCCGCCTCAAAGATTTGTGCTCTTCCTTTATTATATTAGTATGGATTAACTGGAGTGGGAATATTAATTGTTACCCCTCTGCAATCCAACACTTTCCCAACTGTTGCACTGATTGGAGTGGGAATAGTAAATTTTATCCCGCAACTTTCCAACACTTTCCCTCCTGTTGCATTCACTGGAGTGGGAATAGTACATTTTACCCCTCCGCTATCCAACACTTTCCCTACTGTTACATTTATTGGAGTGGGAATAGTCGTTTTTAGCCCTCCTCTATCCAAAACTTTCCCTATTGTTGCACTCACTGGAGCGGGAATAGTCATTTTTACCCTCCACTATTCAATACTTCCCTACTGTTACACTTATTGGAGTGGGAATAGCAATTTTTACCCCTACACTATCCAACACTTTCCCTACTGTTGCACTCTCTGGAGTTGGAATAGTAATTTTAATCCCCACGCTATCCAACACTTTCCCTACTTTTGCACCCTCTGGAGTGGGAATAGTAATTTTAACCCTTTTGCTATCCAACACTTTCGCTACTGTTGCACTCTCTGGAGTGGGAATAGTAATTTTAACCCTTTCGCTATCCAACACTTTCCCTAATGGTGCACTCTCTGGAGTGGGAATAGTAATTTTTACCCCTACGCTATCCAACATTTTCCCTACTGTTGAACTCTCTGGAGTGGGAATAGTAATTTTTACCCCTATGCTTTCCAACACTTTCCCTACTGTTGCACTCTCTGGACTTGGAATAGTAATGTTATTCCCTCCGCTATCCGAAATGTTCTCTACTGTTTTAGTTAATGTAGTGTATCATTTATTTGAAAAAGATTAAAAATACTGTAATCTTTTAATTTTTTATATATATTTTTTATATTTGTATTATTGTTGTATGCGTATATGTGTATTTATAATTTATAAAAATGTTTTTAACAATTTACAAGTTATTAAAATAATTATTTATGAATATCATTAAGCATATATATTATATTTTATATGTAAATGTTTAATTTATTTTTGCATTTTATGTATTATTTATAATTTTTAAACATTTTAAAATATGTTTAACTATGTTTATTTTAATTATATGTATTATTTACTTTATTTTACATTATTGTTTTAACATAAAAAAACAATATTTTTAACAACGATATTTATGACGATATTTTTTTTCTCGATATTTTTGTACTTAACATGATGTACATCGGATGTCGATATTCTTGACATCAATAATTTTGTCACAATATTTTTGTACCTCGATATTGTGGTAGTCGATATTTTGTCAGTGATTCGTGATTACGGTACTCAGTGAGCCCCTGTTCATCCCTGCTCCATGGCTGCCACACGGTGCAGGGATGAACACAGACTCCTGTTCCTCTGTGGAAGCTTGTGTTATGGCCAGTTTACAACCGTAACGCAAGCTCCCATAGGAACATGGGAACATTGTTCGGTCGCATCGTGATTAGGTGGTCAGGACCGTCAACCCGAGTTCTATCGGTCCAGTTTCTGTGTTGGTGTCAGGCAGACATCAGTCCGCTCAACATCGTAATCACCCCCTAAGTGTTAGATATATGTTAATTCAATGTCACATGTAATGCTTGCTCAATCTTAAACTATGAGTTGGAGCAAATCATTTACAAATCCACTTTTCTTTTCATCACCCTACCTTGTCTCAAACTTTGCATTAAACAAGCAAAGAGAAACCATCAGTTCTCCAGGTTAGTCCTGCTGAGGTGAGGTAAGCACAAACAATGCTAGCCGAAAAATAAGAATAGGAGATATATATTTATATACAAAGAGAATTAGGAAATGTAAAAATCTCTCACCTTTCTTACAGAGAATGTTATCCAGTTCCTGTTCTCCTGTGTGTTTAACAAATATGTGCAATATATTATTGACTGAATTGACAGTTGCCTACCGAACACTTCTTCAGTTTATGACACAAAGTGAGAAAAAAACAAGACAAGAACATACCCTTAATAGCGTTTTACATCAGAAACCAAAACAGTGCCTCAATAACTACATAGAACGGCACAGAAGTCTCATTTACGCACAATTTAAATAACAGAAATAAAGAATACACTCTATATCTCTATAGAACTATTTTGACGAATGGATGCAAATTAGAAAATTAATGGATTTCATGAAAGAAAGAGTAAAACACAAACACAACACTCCATGAACCAAACTTTAAAAGCATACTCAGATGTCCACATCACATTAAGACTTGCACATCCTGCCTTCAAAATATTGACTTTAGAGGAACTCTAGAGGAGCAGTGGAGCCGGTGGTCCTTTTCTAAGTTACCAGCAACTACACCATACTACCAGGACTTTTCACATATTTGTTGATCGCATATATTTTATGGTCATAGTATAAGCAACCTCTTGTACCACTCCAAGGCGTACATCATCACAAATGATATTGAAGACCTCGCTGGTTGCATTACATTGCATGCAAACATTGGCATTGTTGAGTTGATGCCAATACTCTGTAAATAGTATTTTAGCTCTTTGTTCAGATATGTGATGCGATTTAATTATGGCGTGCTTTGAAGTCCTGATATTTATCAGTAGAGATATTGTGATGTCATGAGCCTTGCATTGTTTGTGCAAAGTATGGTTGGTATGACAGGCCTGTAAGTCATGACTTGCTGAGCTAACCCTTTGATTATTTAAAACCTTCCAGACACCATGTTTATTTCCATTTCTCAGATACGACTAATGCATTGGCACAGCCCTGAGATCTATTTAATTGCCAAGCTTAGGGGCTCATTATGATGCCGCCATCATAGCAGTGTTTGTGTCCGTCCGCCAGACATGCGGCGGTCCCATCACTGCTTTCAGGATGCGCCCACCATACAGGCGAGCGCATCCTGGGCCTTTATCATTGCGGGAGGTGCTGCTGGCTGCAGCACCGTCCGCAATGATGAAGGTGCTTGCACCGCATTTCCCTGCACCACTTGGCAGGCACGACCCGGTGCCTGCCTCATGGTGCTTAGAAATGCAGGGGGTACCATGGGTACCCACCCGGTGCAACAACACCCCCCCAAGGGGGGCCCGCAACAGGCCCCCAAACACAATCCCCGCCAACCTTTCCCGCCATGGAAAGGCCTCCTAAAACCCACATCCTACTGTGGCGGCCAGTGCCTGCTAGGCACCGCCACCATATTAGTGGCCCTGCTCTGTCTGCCAGGCAATGGGTGCGATTGCTTCCGGCTGAAAAGTGGCGGAAGGACTTTCTGTCCACCGCAGTACCCACCGCCATCCTAATTTGGCGGTGGGTAAATCACCATGTGATGGCGGAAGAATCGCCACCGCCGGCACGGCAGTGGTGGTCCTTCTGCCATTATGAGTCCTCTAGTGTAATTACATTGAGCAGCTTTTGCTATAGCAGAGAGCAACGTTTCCTATAGAAATGATAAATGTTGACACCCCAGCCCCCCTGGACTGATCTGTATGAAAGTTGAATTGCTGAAACTGGAATTTATGTTTTTAAATTTGGAACGTTTTCAGAAACGTGACAAAATTATTGTTTCAGCTTTGTACACCTAACTATTATAGTTTGGCCCATTCTATGCTTCCTGTTTTTTTTCAAAATTAGACTATTCACAAAAGCATGTTTTAATTTAGCCCTAGTTGGCACAATTAAAAAAGTAAAAAAATGTAATGAATCTTTGATATCATTCTTACCTATTGTTCCTTGCACACCAGTGTTTCCTTTGTCCCCTACATTAAAAAAACACATCCAATTAGAGTATATTTTGAATAGGACCTCTTTCTCGAACATTGGTGGTAGCAGGAAGAATTATGAAAGGGGAGGGACAGAGTGAAGAAAAAATAGTGCTAGAGTTTAAATCACATGTAGAGGTACTGTGAGACAATGACTTGTATTATTGCGTAAGTGGAGGTGGGACATTGTGTCATGAAGTTCTGCTAACTAATCCCAGTGCATCCTCGATCCACCATTCATTTCACAAAGTCTTCTGGATTTAATTGAATATTTTTTTAAAGGAAGACAACATCTAATACCGCCGAACACTTCTGTGTAAACTTGTAAGTGCTGTTTAAAATACATTACTATACTTACATTGCATCGAACCTCTTTAGATGTCAATTGCCTTTGAACGCAGATGCCTTAACCCCTTCCATGTGTCGGACGGCCCCCGACCGCCCGACGTCACAGTGGGCGTGTACAGCCGGGGGCCGTCCGAATCCCGCCCACTCAATAAATCACCAGCATTGCGGCTGAATTCGTGCCTCTGTCAAGGTTAAAGTGCCATCCATACCTCTCAGTCCACCTGGGTAAGTCAACAAGCCAAATGTGCCTTCTCATTGACATCACTACGAGCATCCTACAAGAACTTTCATCTCCCTGCAAACATTCATATATCTCCATGGGCTTCCGTGGGATCACTCTTCAAAACATCTGCGTTTACCCTGCCATAGTCTTAGAGTTGATCTAGTGTAGATTGAGAGACATTATAATGTAATTATAAGTCTTGAATACTTAACCAAACAACCTCAAATATACATTCTGGATCCATAATTGCTGATGATTACTGCTGATGTCTAGTTGATGTTTCTTGTTATCTTCAGCACTATTTATTTTTCTTTACAATTCATGATATCTTGAATCTCCTTCACCTGGATTCAAGTATTGATCACTCTACGGGAATGGAGAACAGGTTCGAGGAAATGCATAAGCAATAATATATCGGCCTTGCTGTGTATACAAAACAGCCATTGCACAAATATGGGCAATATTTGTCACTTTTTCAACCTTAGAATTTGGTATTTGCATAGTGCATTTCTTCCCTTTGAATGGCCACGTAGTACTCTTTCACACACCCAGGCCACTTGCTGAAGAGGTTGTTCTTTCACCAAAGAACTGTAGGCGGCACACAAAATGGAGGTTGCTGATGTCAGTGGTGGCAGTTGGCAGCTCCCTTCTAAGAAATGTTATGCCCTAATATTTATTTTTAACAAATTAAGCATAACAGGTTTGATTTTGTCACTCAGAAGGTGTTCGTGTTATAACAACATTTTATTATAGATGAGTCATTTATGTTTGGTTTTCTGAAAAAACAAGCATTAGCCAATAGGTCTGGGGTTGGATGAGTGCATTATGGCTTTTGCAATTCTTGTTTTGTAATGGGTTTTGCAAAATTTAATTGCTAGGGAACCACTAGGCCTTCACTAATACAACAAAAACACTGCCTAAAAGCAATATTATTTTTGGTCTCCACAAGCACATATTGCCATAGTCGCCCTTGGCACTGACAGGAACAACTTGTCATCACTCACAGTGAAGTTAGCCAGTGGCTGAAATGGGCTATTGCATTGTCCCTCATTGTATGTTGCAGTAGGTGGAGGATAAATGTTTAAAACACAATAGTAGGCGTGAAAAGGGCATGCTGAAACCCCTATAAGTGTATTATACACACAGTTTTAGGAAGATGAAAAGGCTTTAGCCAATGTAAGACCTAAAAAAGAAGCAAAAACGCAGTTATATCATTCTACTGCTCATGCCGATTAAGATTAAAAATTGGCATAAACTGTACGGTTATAAAGAAATATCAGTACCTTTTGCTTGTACTGAGAAATGAAACAGTGTATACATGCTTTTGGTGCTCATTATCATTGTCTTTCTTGCCCATGTACTCTCCTCAAGGACCCAGCAGCACAGTAACAATTACCCATCAGAACATGTATTGGCATTCTCCTGCCCTACCTCCGGACCGACTGGACATCTCTCTCCGCAATTCATTTAGTTTATTAAGATTTGGATCTCAAATGAGGTCCACATTAAAAAATAAGACAGAATATATAGAAAATAATCACAGTTATAACAAAATAGTCAAATTACAGTTAGATATTCAGTTATTTACCTCAATAAATAAGTTAAGTTAAATACAAAACAGTTATAAAACTTCAATATAAGAGTAATTCATAAAAGTTACAATGGTGTTGCAAAAACAAACATCATAACCACATAGCAGCAAAGGTTTATGTGCCAATTATTATATAGAAGGAGAGATCAAAAACCTTTATGACCAAATCTAGCTTTCCCAATTTACCATCAAAGAGTTGTGCACAAACGTATCCCAGAGGGGGATAAGGACGCTGAATGAGATAGGATATAAATAGGTATGATCAGCATTACAGCAGAATAACCAAATTGTGATAACATAATAAGAAGCTTGACCGCAACAAAGAAATTGAGTTAAGTACATATGCAATTTGTTAATATTAAGCTTCAATACAATAGCAACTTCATAGATGGTCCAATTTTGTGCAAAGAGCAACCATTTATAACTCAGAGTTACTTCCCCCTAGCAGCAATAGTTGAGTGCAAAATGTATTCCAATTTTTTTTTAAAGTGACCAAATAGCAGCAGCGATTTACGTATAAATTTTCTTAAAAGAGAAAGATCAGAAGCATTTATAGCTAAAAGTCCCCCTAGCAGCAATAGTTGAGTGTAAAATGTATTCCAGAAAGTATAAAACACATGTAACCTTTACAAGAATTTACAAAAGGCCCAATACTTAAGTGTCTGGTCATGAGAGGTGCATAGGTCCCAAGATGTAAGCACGAGTTAAGTTGGGTTTCCTACCTCCTGCAGCGGGATCCTGTTTTCTATCCATAAGCAATAAGAAATAGTATACACTACGGAAGGGAGGACCTAGGGTAACAACCTGCTTCCTCTGAAGTGGTTGTATATTAAGAACAAAAATCAGTTCAAAAGCTCCTTAAAAAAATGGAATAATTTTGTACATACTGATTCATTCTTTGGATAGAAGAGAAACTTGCGAGCTGACGCTACACTTTTGATGTGATTCTGTATAAATATTGCCCGAAGCCAGCGAAGACGATATGGTAACAAGGCTGGGCAAACAGAGTATGATTGAGGTTCTGAATGCCCAAGTTACACATATTATAGTTTTTCCCTACTTTAATAGCAGAGGACCAATTTGCAGTTAAATCTTTTAATGGTAAAAGGTTAATGCAAAATAGAGTCAGAAAATGGCAGATACCATGGCCTAAATTCCAGGATAAATATTTTTTAGCCATCCTCAGGCTACTTAATATGACTATTATCTCCAATCTTTCCTTCAATCCACAATACTTGACATCTCACTGAAAACTAACAATAAAGCTAGTGATTTTTAAAATAGATTTAAATTCTTGGAGCGGAAAGGAGATCACAGACTCCTCCTCTGCATCGAGAAGATTTAACACAATAGTAAAATCATAGGAGAAGGAATATTTATCTGCTTTTTCTCCAAACATTTCCTGACATAGAAAAACCCTTATTATATTCAAATCACTATTCTTCAGCTCGTATCCCCTCCAAATTACCTTGGCTAAGCCTTGGACAAATGAGCTTACCAGACCAAAAAGAAGTTAGGCAGACCGCCTTTCTCACATCTCATGTATGCAGATGATATTACAATTATGTGTTTGCGCCCCACTGGGCTGTACAAGAAGTTGATGTCACTTCAGAAATATATGATGGCACAACATTTGAAGATAAATGTCTCTAAAAGTAAAGTTTTGATTTTGAACTGAAGAAGGAGCAGAAAGTTTCGTAATTTCAAATGGAGAATTGGCTTTGAAAATTTCGAGACAGTAGATTCTTATCTCTATTTGGGAAAATGAATAGTGGGTAATACAAAGAATATACCCCACACTGAACACAGCTCTTGTAAAGCTGCATTACATGCAAATGGTCTTTGTGTATTTTTTAGCGTAATTGGGTGAAGGCACTTCCTACAATTGTTATGTATTTTTAAAGCAAACATCCCCCAACACTATTATGTGCTATTGAATGCATTCAAGTAGAAGAATGGAGTTTCCTTGATAAGCTAGAAGGACAGAATTTACATCAACAATGTAATTTTAATACATTAGTTCGAACACCTGCTATTAGATTGGAATTTGGTCTGGTAAGCTCAATTTGATATATTTTTACATGTAGTAACTAGGGTGCCTATACTGTGATAAAAAAATACCAGTGGATCTGGCTGAGGAGATTGTTGATCTCCCAATACTGTGTGCTGCTGATCTCCTAATACAATTGTTAATGTCTCTTTTAGTTTTGAGGCTGACTTGATATTTAGCCATTTGTTTTTTTTTTAACCTGATAGATTTATCCTTAAAATTCAATGAGCCTACTTCAGCTAGGGTCATCTCAAATTTATTATTAAGTAATCAATAATAGCCCCACCAGAAGACATGTAATTTTTGCTGAAATACAATTTCCTAGTCTCCCGTTGGCAATTAATAGGTCTAAATTTCTCACGCCTTTGAGTAGAATCACGCCTCTGTCTATTATTCAGAGACAAAGCCGGGGTGGATTTTTTGATCTTTGTCTTCTGAAGCATTAGCGAATAACCATATACTGTGGGTAGAGACTTTGGCATTCAATCAGTAATGCATTCATATAATCTTCTCTTTCCGTGGTAGTAGAGCAAAAAACAAATAGGTCTTTTAATTTTAACTTTTTTTTTATCAACATTCTGCAGCAAAGAAGCAACATACACATCTGGTAGTCCCTTCTAGGTCCCACTGTTACCTCCCACCTCTGGGCATACATTTAAAAAACTGTGTGCGTGCAGGTGCCTTCCAGCATAGCCCCGCCAGTGCCCATGAGGTGCTTCTTAAAGTATGTACATGCGCTGGTGTAATACGAGTGCCCAAATGCGCAGCAATTTCAAAAAGGAGAAAGAGGAAAAACAGGATCCCACCCACTAACTGGTGTGCTCGGAGCCTATCTCAGTTTTTAACAATGTAAGAGGCAAGAGCGAGAGTGTAAGTCATGGTGCCATATGTGGCTCGTCTGGAGTTGTGAGTCGCAGGAGGCCAAAATACTTCGGACATGTGATTTCACACATCTTGGTGGCCAAAAGAGACATTATCGGCTGCCAAACTTCTCTGAACCCAACAATGGAATTAGTAAGGGAGGCCTGTATCCGCTCCATCCCTAAGATGTGCCATAACCCTATGCAACCACCCCGTATATGTCGGTCTTGTCTGTGTCCCCCAGTCCGATAAAATGTTTTGGAGTACAGCCCCCAAGACCAATCACATCTGTTTCCCCCTCCCAGACCTTAGCAGGTAAGTCAACAGTTGGGTAATCCCAACGCAGCATAGCTCGTAAACCTCGGGATTTGTGTCTCGAATTGTCAGTCTACATTGTCTAGTATCTTGGTCCAATAGCCTGTCAGTTCCCTGCAGTCCCAGAGCAAGGGCACCAGTGTGCTATCTTCCCCGCTACTCCGCCAACAAGTCGGGCTACCGTGTGGGTCCCCTTTGTTAAATCACGCCAGCGTCAAGTACCAGTACGTGGCTATCTTGACAGTGGTTTCCCTGCTGGTGGTGTTGCATGCCGTGTGGTTGGCCCATTAATATATGCCTCTCCATTCTTTTCCCATAAGGTCTCGAACCAGTTCCCTCGCCCACTGTTTTTGGCTGGCCGTGGGCATTGTAGGGGCCTGTGGGCGCAGCATACCATACAATTCAGAGATCATTTTTGTATCTGTGTTCTTCGTCACTAGCCACTTCTCATACTGTGTCAATTTCCTATCCACTTTTGGCTGCACCTCCTTCTGGAGAAGCCAGTTACAAATTTGGAAGTAATTAAGCTGTTCTGTTTCAGGGATGCCATAGTCACGTTGTAAGTCAAGAAATTATAAAACCCCCTCCGTATCAAATAGGTGCCCTGCCGCTTTACAGTCTATTTCCTGCTATGCCGCCAACGCCCTTTCGTCCATCCCTGGTGTAAATTCCCTATTGGCAAATAAAGGGGTCACGGGAGAGGGGAAAGATGTCAATCCTTGTCTAGTGGCGACCCCATCCAAGACCCCTAGTAGTGTGTTCGCTATGGGTGAGCCCCGGAGATTCGGTTGCCTAGCTGTGCTCTTCAGGAAAGGGACTTTCCACAGCGAGAGTTCTGCTAGCGCTCTGTCTTGGAATAGCCATCTCTTTTCAGAGTCCAGTCTATTCCACTCCACCAGGTACCTGAGTTGCGCCACCCTAAAGTATTGCAGCACATTCGGGATCCCCAAGCTGCCCTCCTCCGGCCTCATATAGCCCAGCTCCCTTCGCATTCGGGGGCGCACCCCTGCTCATACGATCTGCTGCATTGCTTGCTGCAATTTATGAATTGTGCCTGGTGGGGGCCATATCAGTATCGTCTGGAATAGGTACAATGCCTTGGGAAGAATAGACATTTTAATCATTGCTACCCGTCCCAGGAGTGGCTGCTGTTGATGCTTCCATTGCTGTGACTCCCTAGTGATCTGAGTGGTTAACTTGCAGTAATTCAGCGTGACCGTTTGCGGTACGGATGGGCCAGTTCAATCCCCAGGTATGGAATAGACGTCCTTATCTGTATCCCTGTGTAGGAATCCCTACCCTTTTCTGATGCTACCCCTCGTTGGTCCAAACAGAGAATCATTGACTTCTATTTCTATTCTATTTGTTTACATTTGTAATGCGCACAGCTACCCAACAAAGGGTTTCCCGGCGCGGCAGATCCCAATAGCAATGCGGTTACAGAAAACTAGATGTTAAAGAGCCATGTTTTTAGGGCTTTTCTGAATTTGATGTAATTTGACTCAGACCGCAGTGTATGTGGCATTGAGTTCCAGAGAGAAGGTCCTAGGAATGAGAAGGACTTGCCACCCATGCGTGACAGCCTGGTCCTTGGAATTTCAAAATGATTTGCCGTGGAAGACCGAAGAGATCTGGAAGGACGATAGGGGCGCACCAGGTTTTGCAGATATTTAGGAGCGGTGTTGGTGGAAATCCTGTGCATAAAACATAGAGATTTGAATTTAACTCGGTTTTCAATTTTTAGCCAGTGTAACTTCCTGATGTATTTAGTGGTTGGAGTAGAGATGGGAATTTTACAGAGTAGTCTGGCTGCTGCATTTTGCACTGATTGCAACCTGCGGACAGTAGCTTTGTTCGCCCCCAGGTACAAAACGTTGCCATAATCTAGCCTAGATGTTATTAGGGCATTGACAACTGTTTTCTTGGTGTTTTCAGGCAGCATCCAACAGATCTTTTTTAGCCATTTTAATATGGCAAAGCAGGTGGCTGAAGTCTTTACCGCTTGCTGATGTAAACTGAGTGAGTCGTCAATAATGACGCCCAGGTTGTGAGCATGAGTAACCAGGGTAGGGGGGGTGCCCATTTCAGTTGGCCAATGTTGGGGTCCCCAAAGTTCTTTATTTTTGCCCAACACGATTAACTCGGTTTTTTCGCCGTTAAGTTTTAGAAAGTTTTTTTGCATCCAGTCGGCGATTTTACAGAGTCCGAGTTGTAGGGTGGAGGAATTGTCAGAATCTGCAGCTGATAAAGAAAAAAGCAGCTGGGAATCATCAGCGTAAGAAAACATTAAAAGCCCTGTTTCCTCCACTATTTTGGCCAGGGGGCTCATATACACGTTGAAAAGCAACGGGCTAAGGATAGAGCCCTGTGGAACTCCGTGTTTGAATGTCATGGTATCGGAGCAGGCAGTTTGTGAGAAGACCTGGAACGTGCGGTTTTCCAATAATGATCTAATCCAGTTGAGAGCTGCCCCACGGATGCCCAGGGAGTGGAGTGTTTGGGCGAGGACCGCATGCGACACGGTGTCGAATGCCACGCTGAGGTCGAGCAGCACAAGTGCCACTGTTTCGCCCTTGTCCACCATGCGGCGGATATTTTCGGTTACCCCCAGCAAGGTAGTTTCTGTGGAAAAGCCTGCACGAAATCCCGACTGGTGGGTTGGTAATAGGTCATGAGTGGTGAACGATGTACATGTTTCTCCAATATTTTTGCAAAGGTGGGCAGCAAGGATATTGGGCGGAAGTTAGCTGGCAAATTGGGGTCTGCGCCAGCTTTCTTCAGGAGCGGATGAATCATTGCGTGCTTCCATTCACCGGGTACAAATTGTTCCAGTAACGAAGCATTGAGAAGATCAGTGATGGTAACCAAGATGTTGCTGTTAAGTTGCTTTAAGACTGAGCATGGCAATGGGTCCTTAGGCGAGCCAGATTTAATAGTTTTTAGCAGCCTTTGAACCATATCAGGGTTCAGCAAGGGCCAACTATCAAGTGTGACAGAAGATGCATTAACCGGAGTAGAGCAATCCGGAATGCCTGGGGTATTACCCGAGGTAGGTAATGCACATTGTGGGGTAGCTTCAGTGGTTAACTTATATTTATTAGAAGCTTGATTAATGTATTGATGAATTTGGTCGACTTTATTGATGAAGAAGGCAGCTAGTAGGTCACATTGAGTTTTATTAAGTTCAGGTGGAAGTTGAGACGTATTAGAGCCAGCCAGCTCTTTTACTAGCTTAAAAAGTGTTTTGGAGTGGTCTAAGGCATTTGTGATTTTTGTGCAGATGAATTCTGCTTTAGCCTTGCTACACTGCTTTTGATACGCTGTTAACTGAATTTTGTATTTTTCCTTGATTACAGGTGAGTAACTCCTCCTCCATTGACGTTCAAGATTTTTACATCTAGTTTTTTCATTTTGTAAAATATCGTTGAACCAGGGCGCAGGAGAGCGGTGGGTGTTAGGTTTAAGCTTTGTTTTGGGCAGGGTGGAGTCAATGGCTGCAAGAAGCCAGTTTTGTACTGTGGAGGAAAGCTGTTGAACAGAGGTCTTAGTGCAAGGCCTATGTTCTTCCAGGAGGGTATTGAGACTGTCAATGTCAAGTTGTTTCCACTTTCTTATAAACTGGGTGGGTAGGGGAGTATTATCTTTATTTATTGGGTCGACCTGAAGGGCAAATTTAACCAAATAGTGGTCGGACCAGGGCAGAGGCTGGGCAGAATGCGTCATAATATTGTTAAGATTGGAAAAGATGGGATCTAGCAGGTGTCCAGCTCGATGAGTAGGCCCTGAGTTCTTTAAGGTTAGATTGAGAGCTGCTAAGTCATTTATGAAGTCTTTAGCTAAAGAGCATTCCTCATCCTCTAGATGCAAGTTTATGTCGCCTAAGATTGTGAAATTGGCAGTTCTCATGGCTAACGGTCCGATAAGTGCAGACATATTTGTCACCCATTTGGACGCTGCCCCCGGAGGCCGATACACAAGGACTCCGGCTAAAGTGAAATAGGGGGCTAGCGTAAGTTTAAATGTCGCCGCTTGGCAGCCATCACATAGAAGAGGTTTAAATTCGCAATTAAAAATCTTTTTGAAGAAGATGGCAATTCCTCCGCCAGGTATCTTTTCCCTGTCAAGTCTAGTGATAGCGTAGGAGTCCGGAAGTGCCATAGCTATGTCTGGACCCGAACTTTCTTTGAGCCAGGTTTCAGTAATAAACAATGCATCGGGTGCTTCATCTAAGAGTAGGTTAAAAATTTCTAGTTTATGCATTGGTAAAGAGCGACAGTTGAGGCTAATAAAGGAAAAGGATTCTGTCTTTGATTTTGAGGAGTTCTTGAGGGAATCAGACAGCGTAGATTTGATCCCTACAGGGTCAATGTGTAATTGACAGGTTTGACAGGAATCCTTCTCCCACCCCAATTTTAACAACCTGCAGGAGGGTTTTGTTGCCGGTTGTAGAGCCTTCAAATCGTCAGACGTATATTTGATGTAGGGGGATTCTATTGAATGTATTGCTACATCGGCTATAGGTACCTGTTGTAGGTTGGGGACTGAACCATATGGTGGTGCCATAGCCCTGAGACACGTCCGAGGCGCGGACGGGCGCAGACGGGCTGACTCTGGCATGACTCAGGCTTCCTGACATTTACTCTGAATCCAGAGACCAGGCCAAAAGATTCTAGTTCCTGTAGGAATGCCGGGACCGATCGCTCTGAGGACTCAAGGGCCGCAATGAGATCATGCGCTTAAAGGCTTATCGTATGTCTCTCCCCACTGAAGGGAATGCCCAAGATGTCGGGGTTGTCCCTTATCCTCTGTGCCAGCAGCTCGATATATAAAGTGAATAGGAGGGGCGACAACGGGCATCCCTGCTGTGTCCCTCGCTGGATCTCGAAGGTGCTAGATGATATCCCGTTTACTCTAATCGTTGCGGAGGGTGCACTGAAACAACTTGTCACCTAGGCCCTGAACAGGTGCCCTAGGCCGAAGTGAACCAGGGTTTTATCTAAAAAGTCCCAGTCTACATGGTCAAATGCCTTCTAGGCATCCACCAACAACAGGATAGCTTCCATATTCGTTCGGTGGGCTTTGTGGACCAGGTGAAGGGTGCATTGAGTGTTATCTCTACACTGCCTATTGTGAATAAATATGGACTGGTTGGGTTCAATGAGGCCCAGCATGAGGGGGCCTAACATGGCCGCTAACACCCCGGTGAACAACTTCAAGTCTATGTTGAGTAGGGATACCAGGCGAGGGGAGCCGCAAAGGGTTTCATCTTATCCGGGCTTAGGCAGCACCACTATGGAGGCCGCTAGCATGTCCGGGGGGATCATCCGAGGCCCAGTAAAGGAGTTAAAAAGTCGCATCAGGACCGGGCTAAGATCTGGCAAAAAGATGTGTAAAAACCTGCCAAAAGCCATGAGGTCCCGGCGATTTCATGGGCTTGAGGCGTGAAATCGCCCCTATCACTTCCTCCACCCTTATCGGTGCCTCCAACATCTCTTCCCATCCTGCATCTAGTGCTGTCGTGTTCGCGCCTTATATGTATGTGGTAATATGGGGGCCTGGAGGAAATATCAGTGTAGAATTCCTGAAAAACCTTTGCAATCTCATCGTCCCTTTCAACCATCTCCCAATAACCTTCCTAAGAGACTGGACATTCGTCTGCTGCATATGGGCCCTAAGTTTGCTCGCCAACATGCACCACGGCTTGTCCCCCCCAGTACAGATGGGGTGTTTGAGCCTAAATGCTGCATACTCAGCCCTGTCCAGATCAAGCCCCGCCAATTGGGCTTGTGCCGCCTTCTGCTGGCGCCAAACTCAAAGCGCTCCGGTGCTGCTGTACATCCTTTCTAGCTCTAGCATTTGTGCTGTGATCTGGTCTCGTTTGTCCTTATGTTCTATGTTCTCAGCCGTGAATATGGCTATCAATTCCACACGTACCACTGTTTTGAGGGCCCCCCATAAAGTGGTCAGGGAAATGTCAGGGGAATCATTCAGTTCTAGATTATCTGTAATGCATTTGTGGATCTGTTTCGTCACCGCTTCTCTATGCAGCATGCATTCTCGAAGTCGCCAGCCCCCGTCCTGTTATATTTCAGAGGCACCCGAAGGGTCCCCGTCACCACATTATGGTCCGAAAGAGCTGCTGGAATCATGTCCACATACCCCCACTAAATCATTCACTTCAGTTGTGCCTAAAAGGTGATCGAGCCAGGCATAAGAGCCACGTGCATGTGAAAAAATTGATAGGTGTGTGGGTGAGCCACCCGCCAAATGTCTAACAGTCCTGTAGCGTGTAGCCAACTTTTCCCTTCGCTAGACAATTTCCCTGTTTGAGTGCAACGGTGGCTAGTTCTGTCTACAGCTGTGCCCATAACTAAGTTGAGGTCCCCTCCCACCAACAGCCACTGCTCCTGTGCGCTCAGAACCCCGGAGAGAGCTGCCTTCAGCAATGTCTCCTGCCCTGAGTTGGGCGCATAGATGGACCCCACCACCAGGGGTGAACCCCCCAACCAAAGCTTGTAGGCTAGGAGGCAACCTTTCACCTCAGCTACTTTGTCCCCTACCCTCCCTGCAAAGCACTTAGCAATCAATATTGCTACTCCCGCTTTTTTATCCGTCATGGAAGAAAAGCCCTGTTGGGGGAATGCCTTGGACCTCATCCGGTACCAATCTTTGGGGAGGAGATGGGTCTCCTAAAGGAGACACACATCTGCCCCCACATTCTCCAGATAGGACAGTATGGATTTTCCTTTATTAGGGTTATTAAGACCCTTCACATTGAGGGTGACGACTTGTATTGTGGAGTGTGACATGGGATAGGATCAGAGTTTGACTTCTTCGCCCGTGGGTTTCCCCCCCATCGTTTAGGTGTATGACCTCTGCCCCTTCTTCTCCAATCGCCCCTGCGTTAAGCCTGCTCAGCTTGTCCCCTATTTGTAGCAAACCAGTTCCATCCTTAACCCCAACCTAAAATCCCCAACCCCTCCATATTTTGCAGCGCCCGCAAGGCATAGTCGCGTGGCCATGGAAGAAAAAAAATAGCAGGGACATGCTGTGACCTTCGATTTCCCGACCCCCCACTCCCAGCAGGCCCCACCCCAGCCCTGCTTATCTCAATTGCATACAGTAGTCACCCCATAGATCATGAGCTATCTTGGGATGCTGTGTTCTTGTGGACCGTCTCCAGGGCCACCTGTCACTCCTGCGCTATGGTGGTGGGGTCTGGCCTGAGAGAGTCAGCACGCCGGCGCCTCCGTCCGACTTTCTGCCATCGCTCCCTTGGGGTGTAGCGTTCCTGGCTGGCCATTTCCCCAGGACTGTAATGCGCCAGTCCCAGCATTTTGCAGGACTCCTTTAGAGATTTCATTTGCTGAAGTTTACCGTCCATTTGAGAATCAAGCAAAATGTATGGCACCAGGAGTATGCCACTTCCTTTTCCCATAGATGTGTGGTCACCTCCCTAAACTCTCTCCTCTTCTGTAGTGTGATGGCAGCCAAGTCCTGATAAAGAACTATTGAATGACCCCGGTACTTGACCGGTTGCTTCACCCGGGACTCCGTAATATGCGTTCTTTGAGGGAGAAATCTGAAAGGAAGGCCAGGATATCCGGCGAGGGCGCAGAGGTTCTTCTTTTCAACCCCACTCTGTGCACGGTCAATGCGGATCTCGAAGTCCTGCGGGACTCCCAATATGTCTCGGAACATCCCCTGGAGATACTGAACCATGTCTGAACCCTCTGCATCTGAAGGAACTCCCTTCACAAGGATGTTATTCCACCAAAAGCATTTTTGAGACCCTCCGTATGCGCCAGGAGATTGATCTGCTGTTCTCGCAGACATATCACTTCCTGTTGGAGCTGCACCACCTCTTCATCTCTGGCCTGCTCTTGATCCTCTATGCTGGCCAACCTTTCTCCAATCACATTGCATCAAATCTCTTTCACGTCTCCTGCCACTTCACCATTGAGTGTCTGGAAGTCCTCTCGCAAGGTACTGAACAGTGTTTCTAGAAAGGAGCGGGTGATCAGGGCCTACGCTCCCTCCGACGTGAGGTGCAGCTTCATTGTCGGGGATGACCGGCCCCCTGCACCAGTAGCCTTTAGAGGTTTGGACAACCTTTCTTTCAATTACCTGTCTTTCTTCCCCCTCATCAAGGACATATCTGCTGTGTGAGGCGTATGCTCCAGAGTAGGCCTCTGTACTCTTTCTGCTACTGGTCAAGTAGCTACCCCCTTTCTCCACCCGTTTGCTGCAAGTTCTCTGCTCTCCCCAGGAATAAAGGCCACCCCCACGTCCTTCCCTATCCAGCCGAAGAATCTAGCCAAGTTCCCTCTTCTCTAGCCGCCACACACCAAGCCCCTGCAATCCACCTGCTTGATTGGTCTCCACTCTGGATGTGGCACCACTTCCTTCTCTTCCCAGGCCCTCACGAGCCAGTCGAAGACCCTGGATGAATTGCCGCGAGGTGGAATTGAAGCAAAGTGGATTTTCCTTCTCGCAGCAGGGGCAACTCTGCCTGCTTACCCTGCTAGGCCTTTCTAGGCCCTTCTCCTCCCAATGACTGCCCCAGCTTCCTTTCTCAATTTTGTCGCTATGACGGCAGGAGTGTTGCCATTCACCTGTGGCCCAATTGCCTCTTGACCACTGCTCCGGACCCTCTCAATCGTGTCTGGAGTGATCGCTCTGGGGTGCAGGCCCCCACCCCGCTCCGCGCCCAACTCTCAATGAGGGCCCAGTTCCTGGCCACGCTTCCCTCTCACAGCAACGCCTCGGATCCTGCCTTAGTGCACCAGCTCCCCAGTGCAGGGAAGCCGCCGCCCCGGGCTGTCCACGCCAATCGAGTGCTCTGGCCGATGCGCTGTTGGTTGGGGTGGGTGCATTGTGAGCTTCCTTCAGTTCCTGCCGACGTGACCCACTGCTGGGCGAGGCCCAATATGCCCCACGCCAATCTCCTCCTCAATAGGGTCGGTCACAGGCACACCACCACACCGGTGACCCCTACGCTGCAAGTCCCACCCTGTCTACCAGTTGCGCCTGCGGAATTGTGGCTGCACCTGCTATGTGGCCTTTGGTCGGCCGTTGGGCCTCTATGTCAGTGGGCTCGACAAGTCTCAGACGCCCTTTTCTCTGTCGTGTGCTCTGCGCAACTCTGTTTGACCTGCCCCTCCCGGGCATTGCTTGCTCTAAACCAGTGGCTTCAGACGAGCCCGCCAAGTGCTTGTGCCGCCACGTCCAAAATGTGTACGCCCGCTGCTGAACTCCGATGCCCGCCTGCACCTTTTGCCTTCGGAATACTCCCAAACGACTCTGCAGTTCCCGGGCCCTATTGCCAAGCCGGCCGCCACTGTCCCCACTTGGGCCAGCTGAGGCAGTCAGACGTTATGCACTCAGGTAAGACCACCACCAGGCAAGGCCTCTTCTCTCCGACCCTGGGCTTGTACCTTATTCCTCGCTCTTCTTCTTGCTGGAGGGTCAGCCCCACCGGTAATTCCGCTGCATTGATCAATCACTTCCGCAGACATGGGAGCTCGATTCCGGGGCCCACCTGACCCACCAGCCACTCAATGCATGCCTGCCTGCTCCTCTGCTCCCTGACCTAGGCTTCACTCCGGCGCTGCTCCTACCCGCTTGCGCCAGCTAACAGCTATGGCAGATGCACCACAAAGCAGGGTGGCTGCTGTGCAGCAGGTCCTGGCACCACTTCGATCCCTCCAGCTGCAGCGGTGTCTGTGGCCCACGAGGCGGTACCATGCCCTTCCACTCTGGCCTCTACACTTGCCGCTGTGCCACTGAGGTCTGTGCAGGGCTCCCAATCAAATCCTTCACCGTACTCTTCCTCCGCTGATGGGCTCTCGTCCAGCCCACTGGGGCCGGCGTTTGCTCTCTTGCATGGTCTGCTTCCTTATTGACCTCTGCTCGTCCGGCCCCCGGTTCTGGCTGCCATTTTCTCTTCCCAGTCTCGTGACCTCGCAGGTCCCGTTTGCTCCTGCAGTCAGGCGTCCAGCACCGACATATTTGTTAAGATCGATGCTGGTGGGCTACATATTTTCCCCCCCCTCGATATCGGACCCCTGGAGGGTTTAAGTTGCTATTGTGGGCCAAGCTCAGGAGCGGGAAAACGATGTGGAACACGTCTTACCCGCTCGCCATCTTGGCCACGCCCCCCAAATAGGTCTTTTAGTGGGTAAATATAAGATGAGTCAGGGGGATATAAGCATTTACAATAAGCAGAGTGCCTAAAATGTCTTGCTCCTCCTTAAAATATATCTTGACTATCTGAATTAGGTTAGAAACGTGAGAAATATCTTTATACAACCAACTATAACTAGTTGTAAGCAGAATGGCTATGCTTCCTTTCTCATTTCCTCTATTCACTGGAAGGGCAGAGCGGCTTAGCACAATATATTTTTCTATAGACCAATTGTTTACAATCCAGGACTCTTGTATGCATACTATGTCAGCTTTATGTTCTTTCAGAAATAATGATTTGTTTTTATTGTTGTGTAAGCTGGCTGAGTTCCAAGAGCTTTGCTTAGACCCTTACTAGGTAAAGTTCCCATACCTTAGCAGAGAAACTCTCCTTCCACCTTTACTAAGGGAGACGCGCATTGTACTTTCTTTGTCTATGTGAAGAACTTTTAGTTGAGAATGATCTGAATGGGCGATGAACTGGACGTTATGTTTAACTTTTTTTAAAACTCTCTCCTTGTGGGTAAAAAGAACATTGATACCGCAACACTGCAATTTATCACTATTGAAGATTATTAGATTGGAAATTCAATTCAAAAATCTTTATTTCGATCATAAAAGATCATAAAAGATATAGAGTAATTGATCATTTTTTAAGCAATTTAAAAACATTATACAAATATACTGTCCTTTTTAAGATACAATTTCCGAAGAAGATGGTTAGGGCAGTGCTTAATAAAGTGCCATTCATTCTTTTTAAAAACAGAATCAAACCATTCATACAAGAGAGTAAAAAAGGTTTTTCACACAGTTATAGTGTCCTTGATTATTCTTGCACGCACTCGCCACATTGCGGTCAGGAATTTTGCCGTAGCAAACACTGTTGGTGCAGATAGATCTGTCTTTAAAACTCTGTAGGCCGGAGCGTATGTTCTGAAGCCCAGGTTTTTTAAGTGCGGAACCAACCAGTAGCTCCTAATTCTACTATAGGCTCTACAGAACAAGACCACATGTAGATCACTTTCCAGTTTATATGCACAGGCCGGACAGACCCCTGACTCCAAACTGCCAACCCAGGATTTTGTGAAGGACCTTAAAGGGAGAGATCCATACCTCCATTGCATATAGATCTTCCGTGCGAATACTGGTGTCATACCATCTAATACGTATTTGTGGCAATATAAGTCTTTTGTTTTGATGAAGGTGTCGGTTAAAGAACCTTCCCGGGTGGAGTTCAATGTTTTTTGAAGCATAAAGCTATAAAATAGATTTGAAAGTGCTTTTCTAGAAATCCTCGTGGACGCACTTTCCGGCTCTGTCCATAGCTCTGACACTCCAAGAGTCGTGCACATATCCCTGATATACTTTAACCAGGGAATTTTGGTGGCATTGGTTAACCGAAGAAATTCCTGCAACTCATTTCTATAATTTACAAGGTCCTGACTGCTCCACAAGCGACGCCAATAGGTCAGCGGTTTAAGGCCCAGTTCCTCAGTAATTGGTCGCAGTGCCAAGTCCAGTCTTAGGGGCAGAAGCGGGCTGGTTGGGGGGAGTGCAGCCAGTTGTCTAATAAAATTATTTTCTGCAACCTGTATGGTGTGTAGCGGAGTATGACCCCAGAGCTCGCCCCCATAGATGATGCCCCCCCGAGCTTGAGCTTTATAAATGTGAATGGCAGATACCAGCGGGCGAAGAGGGGATTTCTTAGCAATTCTTGTAATGCCTCCCGCCCTCTGAGCTAATTTTGTAGTTGCTTTTGCTTTGTGTGCCAGCCATGTTAAATTCTGGTTTAGGGTTATTCCGAGATATTCTATTGTGTGGACCCTTTCCAGAAATGTAGAGCCTAGTCGGGGATTTGGGCAATTTTTGGGCTTGGGGTTAAGGATCATAAATTTTGTTTTTGAAGGGTTTATTTCAAGGCCCCTATCATTACAGAAACCCAAGAACCCATTCAAGACCCTCTGTAACCCCATTGGCGATTTGGACAGCAGCAGGGTGTCGTCCGCAAACATAATCGCGGGCACCCTGCTGCCGTTCAATTGTGGTGCATCAATGTTGGGAATCCTGCTCAGATGCTCTATGACCCCGTTCACAAAGAGGTAAAACAGTGTCGGGGCCAGCACGCAACCCTGCCGTACCCCTCTGTGAACGGGGAACCTTTCTGTCAACCTACCACCTTTCCCACATCTAACTCGGGCATAATTGTCTGTGTGCAATCTAATTAAGATGTGGAGGATATCTCCTGGGACATCCAGCTCTGACAGTACCTCCCACAGTTTGGCCCGTGGGACCAGATCGAAGGCAGCACGGAGGTCCACGAAGACCGCGTATAATGTGCCGCCTTCGATCAGTACTGTCTTCCAATAAATGATGTTCAATCGGAGTATTTGATCAACTGTAGAAACTCCTTTTCTAAATCCCACCTGCAGAGGACTTAGGATATCGGTCTCCTCCATCCAAGATTGTAACCTGTTAAGTATTAATCTACCAAATACCTTCTGGGAAACATCAATGAGGCTTATTGGGCGATAATTGACTGGGAGCAGAGGCGAGCCCTTTTTGAAAATCGGGACCACCTCCGCCCTCAGCCAAGTATCAGGTATTTCCATCCCCCCAAGCACTGCATTGAATAACACTAACAGATAGGGTGCCCATATTCCTGGCTCCTGTTTGAATAGGTCGCCCGGCACCCCGTCCAGGCCAGGTGCCTTTCCTGAGGATAACCCCGCTATCGCCATCCTAATCTCTTTCTCAGTGAAAGGATCCGAGGCCTGATTATCTCGGATGGTGGGAGGCGGAGGTTCTATCCCTCCAGGCTCCGAGGAATATAGTGACTGGTAATGATTTTGCCAGACACTAGGGGCGATGTTTGGTTCGGTTGCCGAGGGAAGGTCTTCAGAACCATGGTTGACTACTCGCAAAAATTTACGGGAGTATCTTGTTACTAATAGCTCCGAGAGATTCTCCCAGTGTTGGAGATCCCACTCAATCTTAGCATTAGCCACGAGTATTTTATACGCCCTCCTTCTAATGCGGATCTCCTCCCTTGGACCTCCAGCTTTAATGGTAAATAGAAGTTCACGTTTGGCATTTCGGCAAGAGGTATTATACCAGGTGCCTTTATGTGATCCATGGGTCCTGGGTGGTCTGCTGCTGAAGAGGTCTGCCTCAAGTGTTTTTATTAATTGTTCATATACGTGGGCAAGGTCCTCTCTATTTTCCTGCGTGCACACTGGGGCCCAAAGGTCAAATGCCTCAGCGAGGATTGGGATAATCCTAGCGTAGAGGGTTGCTAGCTTGTCTTCACCAGTGGAAAGCTTTTCCCATCTTATCCTCCTTCTGTTGTTTTCAAGGAGGTATCCTTCTCTGGACTTTTGTTTGTTTAATACCCGATCCTCCATGCGGGGGATGGCATAATCCAGTTCCAGGGCATTGTGGTCACTGTCCTCTCTAGATGTTACACTGAAGTCAACCACCCTTTTCCAAGCATTTAGCTGTACCAGAAAGTAATCTAATCTAGATTCTCTCCCGGTTTTATTGTACGTGCATTTGCTCGGGATATCGGACTTGACACGACCATTGCAAGCCCTAAGGCCATAGGTAAGGGTAAGCATATTTATCTGCACGGCTAATGGTGTCCATGCTCTCGGAGGGGGGGGGCACTGTCGGTGGAACCTGCCAACTTGAATCCTCCTCTAGGGAGGGTCCATCAAGTAGGCCCGGTAGTCGTTCAAAATGTGAATTGAAGTCTCCCCCTACTAAGTATGATATACCCTCTGGAATAGCTTCTAGAAGAGAGGACAGTTCCACAATGGTTTTAGAGGTGCTAGATATGGAAACTGGTCTAGGGTAGACATTTATTATGATTCGTTTGAATGATCTAGGCCATTCAAGGAGGACAGCCAGTATGTCTTCTGAGTCCACGCTATATCGTGAAGCTATGCAGCCCAGATCTGATGCCACCCAGATTGCTAGACCACCAGATGGTCGGCCTCTCCCACCCCATATTGCTGGTATCGAAAATGTCTCAAAGCCCCTGTAGGTATACTCCTCTCTTGCCCAGGTCTCTTGGAAGAGGCAAGCACTTTTGGAGTTGATTAATTCAGCCCATAATTGGGAATCTATTTTGTTTGCCATTCCTGCGACATTCCATGAGAGGAGCTTTAATATTTGGGGGACACACTGGCTGTTTCCCTTTGCACCATGGTTTGTCATTAGGTTTATGTGGGCTTTTGGGGATGTCCCCTGTATCAGCCCTTGTCCCCTGTATGGACCCTCTGGTTCAGATACCCTATCTACTCTCTGTTGGGGAATCTCTGAATTACTGGGGGCAGAATGCTCCTCCCGATGGATAGGGTCGGAAGGTTTATGCCCACCGTCATCAGAGAAGTTAGATGCGGCTTGCTCGGGTGGGTACGAGGGTGCCCTGTCTTCAGAAGCATGCTGTCAATCCACCATTTCAAGACAATCAAATTGATTAAAAATCGGCAGAAATGGGGGCTGGTAATGTCTGAGGGGCCAAGTTGCTCCTCGTTCAGAGCCACCCCTTCCCATTCCTCTTCTTTTGACGGTCTCCCATCCCTGAGCCTCATCATGAATCAAAGGGTAACTAGGTGTCATTCGCATTCGATTATAAGGGTTTCTCCTCGCGCCCAGGTTTCCCCCCCAGTTTCCCTGTGGCTCATGTGGGTGTCCCCATCTCTGATCATTAGCTGTGTGGGTGTTTAATGGGTAAAAGAACGAGAGAGGGAGTGGATGGATGTTATTTTCTTCGTCCTCTGGGAAGCAACCACAAATATAGGAAACTGTTCCTTGTTCTTTAAAACTGACTAGTATACAGTCGCCACTGATAGATTTGGGCGTCTTCCCTACCCATGAAACTCTCCTTACCATACGAATATCGCTTGTCATGCCTCTAGGAAGTGGTCTGTATGTGGATAACCAGTTAATTACTTTATTTTTTAGCGAGGCCCCTGTTTCGCTTGTCGCAGGTTTTAGCTCCGGAGCGCCAGCTAGAATAACGGTGTATGCAGCTACCTCTGGTGGAAGGTTTACTGTTACTGTTTTTTGTATTTTTTGGAATGTAATGTTATGATCTTGGGGGTTTTGTGTATTAGTTGGTGGGAGTTTGGATGCGTTTGTATATTGTAACTGCGACTGAGTTGCATCAGTAGCTACAGCTGTTTGCTGTGAGCTAGGGAGTTGATTATGGAATTCACCCACAGGTGTAGCTGGTTGTTGAGCTGCGGAAAGGGGATTATTTTTCTTTAGACTGGGTGTGTGGTGATGAACTGGTTTTGAGTTTGCAGTTATAGTTGAAGATTTCGCGTTTACAGCCCCGTTTTTCTTAGTCGAGATCTGAGACTCGAGGCCCTTCTTGTGTTTTGGGTCTACACTAGGTACTATGGGGCAAGTGTTCACAGGTTTCCAACTATCCATGAACTGGGAGGTGGATTTCTCAAATTTAATAAGCCTCGCTTCTATAGGACTGAGTAATAACCTAAGCAGGTTTCCTATGTCTGCAAGTGTGATATCCTCTTCGGGTAACTCCGAGTTATTCTCTATTATGGGAGGTGGAAGTTCGGTGGATGTGTTGGGAGCAATAACTGGGGGAGGGAGCTCCGTTCTAACTGGTGTTGGAGTCTCATGTCTAGTGTTATCAGTACTGGGTTTATTAAGTGTTGTACTTAACTTCGACTTTTTCGCCTTCCTTTCTCTATGACTCGGTTTCCCCATTTTCCTTTTCTGTATTGCTCCTTCCCTTGCACCCCTAGCTGTACTTGATGGATCAATTACATCTCAGGTGTTCGTTACCAGTGGCGGTTCTTCCCTAGATGAGTTAGGAATTAGTTTGTTGTGTTCCCCCACAACAATGGAAATTGGAGGTTGTACAATTTGGGTCAGTGGAAGTGACAGTAAACTCATGTCTTCGAGGTCACTTAAGGTTTCCTCTGAAAGATCTAGACTAGTGGGTGGTTGGTCCCCTCCACGAGCTCCATCCAGCGAACCAACTGTATTCCGCCTTTCCTCAGGGGTTTTGGCCAACGCTATAATGCCCATAGATGATCTCCTAACCCAGTCGATTTCTTGGGAGATACGTCTTTCTAAAACAGTGATGTCATCAATCAGCGGGGAACCCGCCTTGAGAAAATAATTGTCAATTTTACCTTGGGCCGTTGCGGGCGTGGTAGATCCAGCGCCAGCCAGATTGGCTTTACTCCTTGTCTCCATATTACTCATTGATTGTGGATGCGGACTAAGTCCTTAGGATGTTATAAGGAGAGGGGATCACAGGCGTGAAATGGGGGTGGCCCGGTCCGGTCTCTACCGTCCTCGAACGGCCTCAAACGGCCCGCTCTTTGCCCGGTCTTCGCCCCGAGCTGCGTCCCGCGCGTGTCCCGCTGTCCGCGGGGGAGGGCAGGGCTAAGTGGAGAGTGCTGGGGGCGGGAAGAGACACCAGCTGCGCTGTGTTGGTCAAGGCGCTGTGAATGCTGGGTCTCGCAGTCCCGTCCCGGTCCCCGCAGGCAGAAGTCTCCTGACCGATGCTCCTGGAGCGGAGCTCCTCCGGATGGCAGGCAGGCAAGTAACGTGGCAGCAAACGTGGCAGCAAAAACGGCTATGCAGGCGGCACCCGTGTAGCAGGGTCCACGAGCCGCTTTTAGCCTGCGGGAGTGCTGGGGGCGGGAAGAGACACCAGCTGCGCTGTGTTGGTCAAGGCGCTGTGAATGCTGGGTCTCGCAGTCCCGTCCCGGTCCCCGCAGGCAGAAGTCTCCTGACCGATGCTCCTGGAGCGGAGCTCCTCCGGATGGCAGGCAGGCAAGTAACGTGGCAGCAAACGTGGCAGCAAAAACGGCTATGCAGGCGGAGCCCGTGTAGCAGGGTCCGCGAGCCGCTTTTAGCCTGCGGGAGTGCTGGGGGCGGGAAGAGACACCAGCTGCGCTGTGTTGGTCAAGGCGCTGTGAATGCTGGGTCTCGCAGTCCCGTCCCGGTCCCCGCAGGCAGAAGTCTCCTGACCGATGCTCCTGGAGCGGAGCTCCTCCGGATGGCAGGCAGGCAAGTAACGTGGCAGCAAACGTGGCAGCAAAAACGGCTATGCAGGCGGCACCCTAGATTGGAAATTGCCTTATAGCAGAAAGGCCACTCTAGCCCCCTCCCTCCCCCTCCATAGTTACCATGTTTTCGGACTTGAACCAAAGCAAGCTCACTACTCTGAAACATTTGGAGGCCAGGGATCTCGCCAAAAAAGCCCAATATGAAAGACCTATTTATACACAACTGATGAACAAAAATGAAAGCAAATTCTAAAGAGAGAAGCGCTGACAGCGGGTAATTAGCCTGGCTTTCTCCCACAGGTGTATTCCCAATCGGAATGTAAATAACATTATTGCCTAAAGAAGAAAATAATGCAGCATTAGGGTTCAAATTGTGCTGTGACACCAACATTGGACAGGAATCTATTGGATTATCTCCTTTGGTAATCAAAGTTGAATATTTTTAGCTCTTTAGTGACAACAAAGAATCTCTTGTGATGGCTTCGACTTGTCCTTCTTGAGGCAGTCAGTATTCAAGATCAAATTAGGGTCAAATCGCAGTTGTTTTGTTCTTTTATTTGTTCATTCTATGGAGCTTTTCCCTTTTTTCTTCTTCTGCATACGGACAGATTCACTTTTGCTTTTGGTTTCGTTATCCCATACTGATTGTTCAACTTTTGCAACCTTTCTTTTTTTAAAGTTGGGGGAAAACATTCCATTACGCATTTGTTTTGAGTTTTTCTGGACGTAGAGAGGTCAATGGTGTTAGTGATCATAACAAGTGTATTTGTAAAGCCACGAATACCCGTAGGTTTCTTGGCACTGAATAACAGATGTTTATTGTTACCCAACTCAATGGTACTCATTTTATGGACCTCAGATGGATGAAAGGCTGAGTGGACCCGCCGGGATTTGAACCTGTGACCATCAGGTCGAACACAGGCCCCTGCAATAGATACATTAATCCACTGAGCCGCCAGACCCGGTAAAGAGACCGTAAGTTTGAAAAACTGTTGAAGCAAGTAGGTCTGGTTTACTCCACATAAGTCTGCAATGTCATTGCCATTATTTTACCTACTACAAAGGGTGCACCTGCCTGAGTACCAAAGTCCCTGCAACTATGGTAGGAAAGCGGAGCAAAAAAACAGGGGTGGCCCTAGTAACGTTACTTTTCATGGGCTAGCTAATACATAGGAAAATGAAACAAATGAGAAGCAGGAACAGATATAATTATTAGTTCTAATGATTGCATGCATTAATCATTGACAGAGGGTCAATATGTATTTACAGACAACAATCCTAGATCTTATCAAGATACACAGTGTTTTCAGTACATTAAAACATTCAGGCCTTCCTGAGCATCAGAGGTGGGATGTCAACCCGTTTCGGCCTTTAGATTATAGACCTCTTTAGGACTTAATGAAAGAAGGAGCACACATGAATCTTGAACTTGCGACAAGTCTAACGAGAAAAATCAAAATCCTCAACTAAAATGTGTCCGAAAATAGTTCTGAGGCCCGTCTGCTAGAAGGCAATCTCAATCTAGCAACATGTCATATACGCCAGGTTCCATCCTTAGTTATGGAGAATCCTTTACAAGGCCCCTGGTTTCCTGACTCGGCCGTAGTGGGGGCAGGGCAGAGAAATGTATTAAGTGCTCCGCTCTTTCTGAGGCAGTCCCTAATTACACTGGCTGTCAGCGCTATCAGCATGAAAGTCCGATTCTGGCAGGTTAGGTGCAGAGAGTCACCTCTGATTCCTCAGTGTCCTACTATGGTAGGGAGCAGCATACATTTGGTTGGATGAGAGCTGCGGTAAAGGTGTAGGGGTGGAAAATCCCCTTTGGAAGGAGTGTTCTTATGCGGGGGAAAAAGGGTAGCTTCATCATTTGGAGGTCTTTGGTCTGAGATGGTAGATTTTGTGAAGGACAAAAGAGAATCCAAGATGTGATCTGAGTTAGTTGCAGATGTCTCCATTAAAGCCAATATGGACGACAGAACTCTTTCCAGGCAAAGCAATGATTCAGACATCAGTGCTTTATTTTCTGGCTGGCTGTTTATGAGATGCGGATTCAAACACAAATCTGGGGTGACTGACACCCTTGAATATGTTAGAGAGAGTCCACTGGGTATACTACTAAAAAGCTGCATCTTGATAGTAGGGCCAGAGGGTGAGTCACTTATGCTGTCTCTTAGGTTTAAGAGAGAGGGAATATTAGTATGTGGTTTAGATGTCTGAGGGTCATTTGTGACTAAATTCAGATTCATATCTAGAAGATTAAAGTCTTTCAGCAGAGGGCCTTCCCCTCTGGATTTAGCGCTTGATTCAGCTATTGACCGGGTCACTCCATTTCCAAATGGATAAAAGGTATGATTTGGCTAAAGAGGCTTTTCTATTTCGGCCTCGGCCATTCTGAGGAGTGATTCAGACTTATTCTCCATAGCAGCCAATTTGTTTAGCCCTGTCTCTCTTTTAGAGAAGAAGGTGGAAATGGTGTTAAAACCCTTTAGCTTATATATCTGTATCGACTTGTTCCTTAGAAGGTTTGCTTTGTTTTTTTGCAAGCTCTTATGAAGACCAATCTTCTTGAACACAGTTTTTTGGCAATCATGTCTCCACCCTTAGCTGCCCTCCGTCACTAGCCCTGGAGACAGGCCTGCACTGTTTCTTTATTTTCATCCTAGAATGGAATACCAAGAAACCAATTTCAACCAATCAATAATACTCTATTACCCGGGACAGGGTGTAATTGGTCTATGAGATTGAATTGTAGTGCTCCTGCTCAATATTCAATTTAAGCTTATGATCACCCCTAGTTCTGCAGGTCAGAGGTAGGAACAAAGAGCAAGAGAAGGGTAACAAGTCCACTGCTGGGACAAACTGCAATGACCTAAAGCCAACTGCTTCTGCTCCTGCAGCAAAAGGCAGAAATGTGATTATGCAGCCAATGAAAATCACATTTAGTTGTGGAGACTCATTTACAAAGTAGACGCTGCTCTGTCAATAGAAGTAATGTACGCAGGAGGACTGATCTTAGCAGCAGTGGTTCTACTATTCCAATAGGCCAACCAACTAGACTCCTCATGCTATACGAGTGGAAAAAAGGGGAGCAAGAATGGAATGATGGACAGAGAGATTGTGGACAGGCTCCTTAAGCTGAGTTTGTGGCTCTTGATGTCCTGGGCATGCTTCTTGTTGAACCCTTGTCCTAACCTGTTTCCAATTTAACACTCAGGTCAGTGCAGCTTCAAGTTCAAGTTCTTTTACTTTGCGCTTTAATGTCCCTTCATGCATTACCCTCTGTCCCATCCCCTCTCTTTCAGACCACTCTCCTCATACCCTACTTTGCTTCAAACTCCCAGCTGCCTCGTTGACCCTGGGGGCCTGAGGAGCTGAGGAATTACGACCTCTCTTGGTCTTGAAGGGAAGTGGGTGGACCCAGAGTGGGAGCTCATTGGGCCAACCGCAAGCCGTGCCCAGACCCAGCAGAACCACTTCCTCGAAAGGCCCGGGCTCTCTCTCAGCAGGTGGTTGCTACTACTACTGCGCTCTGAGCTCACCTTATCTCTTGTGCACCGATATGCGCAGCGTCACCTGTTCACCTCCGATCGGTGTAGAATACCGAGTCTCCTTCCTCGATCCAGTAGAGATACGTCGAGATACATTAAGGGGATTTTCCTGCCCCTGTTTCAGCCACTGCCAAGCTTTTCATCACCTGTGCTCCCCACCACAGCATGGTTCACAGCTTACAGCATGGCTGAGCTCATTTCCGAATGCGGACACGAATGCAAACGTAGTACTCCTGCCTTGTCCAGTCAATGACCCAATTTTTGTACAAAAAACACCTCTCTCTACTGAAACAACAACCTCCATCATGTCCTTCATCCATTCCAGAGCCCCAACCAACCCATGTCACACTAAGCCTTTAACCTCAGACAGAAGGAAATCAGACACCGCTCACCAGCATCATCAGCCTAGTGTTCAGATCAGCCACCTTCCTAGAATCCTGGAAGCACGCCAAAGTCAGTTCACTTCTGAAGAAGTCCACAGTGGACCCAACCAACCTCAAGTACTACGGCCCTATTTAGCTCCTCCCCTTCCTGGCCAAAGTCCTGGAGAAAGCTGTCAACCACCACCTCACAGACGAAGTGGAATCTAACCCCCTGCTCAACCCCTCCTAATCCGGCTTCCGCTCACACCGAATCACTGAAACTGCCCTCATAGCTGCCACAGACGAAATCAGAACCATCGTTGATTGCGATTCAGCAGCCCTGATCCTCCTCGATCTGTCAGTGGCCTTTGAAACAGTCTCCCATCACTTCCTCATCCAAAGACTTCACCACATCGTCATTTACGGCAACGACCTCAAGCTGCTATACTCTTTTCTCACCGGGTGCACTCCGCCTCCAAGAGCATCATCTGTGGCATACCCCAGGGATCCTCGCTAGGCCCATCACTGTTCAATGTCTACATAACGCCGCTGGCACCCATCACTTGCAGCCACATTCTCAATATCATTTCCTAGCACAACGGCACCCAGCTCATATTCTCCCTCAATAAAGATATGGACACCACTAGAGCAAACTTCTAGAACGCCATGACTGATGTTGCCAACTGTATTAGAACCAACTGCCTCAAACTCAACTCTGACAAAACCGAAATCTGCCTCTTCGAAAGACCCATTTCACCGTGAGACAACCCCTGGTGGCCCTCGGTACAGCACCCACGACCCATCACCCATGCCCGGAACCTCGGGTTCATCCTCAACAGCGAGCTCTCCATGAGAAAATAGGTGAACTCTGTCGCCCCGACCTGCTTCATCACCCTCAGAATGCTCTGTACGGTGTTCAGTTTGATCCCAACAGACACCTGTAAAACCGAGACACAAGTCCTCATCACCAGTCCTCTTGACTACGGGAGCGCCCTCTATAGTGGAATCACCACCCTCCTCCTCAAGCGCCTCGAAACTATCCAGAGTACAGCTGCAAGAGTCATTCTGAACCTGCCCAGACAATCCCACATAAACCCCATCTCCACAGCCTGCACAGGCTCCCCATCCAGAAGAGATTAAGGGTGGGAAGAGTTCACAGAGTTGCACTCCACGGAATTCAGCAACAATATTTAATCTAAAGGGAGTCAGAGTGGAGCAGTGTGGCTCACTGGTTAGAAGCGGCAGACCCTGAAGCAGAGAATGGCCCGGGACCAGGGTTCAATTCCCGACGCGGCAGGGTCTTGGGTCAATGTCAGCGGACTCGATAATTCTTGCCGAGGTGCTTACGCTAACCATGGGTCCCACTCAGCAACTCTGGGCAATAGCTTGCTAAATCTCCACAATGGCCCCATCAGCGCTGGGGATGCCTGACTTCACCTTGGAGGTGCCCAGGAGGGACCATCTCACAGGGAAAGCCAGGACGGGTTCTCCACAGTGCGCTTTACAAGTATACTTACCTTTACAGTTGGGTAGTAAACTCTGCCGTTATGCAGCAGGTTGATTTTCTTCGATGAGTAGGAAAAACTCAGAAAGATCTGTGGGCAGAGCGGAGTTTGCCATCCAGCCTTAGAAGAGATGTCACTTCAAACTGCTCACCTAAGCCTACAATGCCCTCCACAACACAGGACCAGAATGCCTGAACAACGGCTTGACCTTCCACCAGCCCACCAGACACCTGGCCCTCGCTACTGTCCCCCGCATTCATTGCACCAAGCTGCAGGATGCACCTTTCCCACCTGTTGTCAAGGCCCGGAACAACCTTCACATCCACCTCTGAACCTCCACCTCCCACACAAAATTCAGGAGTGGCCTCAAGACCTGGCTGTTCGAACAGCTCCATCTCACACAGCGCCTGGATACACTCCGGGATGATTAACACATTATAAAAATGCAGATTGATTAACATTCAAATGTGTCTTACCTTTCTGCCCTGGGTTGCCAGCATTTCCTTTTGAGCCTGTAATGAAACCATATACAAAGTGGTGAGATTGCGTTCCCAATCTGCACGTCATGTTCCCATTCTCTTTATACCTCAGCACTCAAAGAGAATCTATTATGCTTTATAATCCTTAAATGAGATGTTGGGGGGGGGGGCTCTACGGTATTTGTTTTCCGTCATTACTGCTGCCTTTGAGGGGCACAATCCTACAACATGCTTCTTGTCATTCAACTTCATCACATTTTATTTAATGGATTTTGTCTGCCTTTTGCTTTCTTGCTTTCTTATGATTTTTTAGCTTTCCCGTCTGTTCATCTCTACCTGCATCAACTATTTCGCTCAACTTTCAGTCAAGGCATGGGCAAACTGTGCAATTGACCAAGGCCACACCTTCTAAGGGCCCCAGTCCCCGGGAAAGTGATCTTTCACACCTCTATTTCTTTACTTCAGCCACTCTCCTGAGCACTGTCAACCTTCACCTCTTACTCTTTCTCTCTCTACCCAGTGTCATTCTAAATTTTATTGTGACACCAAGCAAAACCATACTTCAGCTAGTTTTGCATGATTCCATTTTGGAAATTTTAAGTATAACTCAATATTGGTTGGCTTCAGGCTAGCTGAATTAGTGGTGTAATAAGCTTCAATGGCATCGAAAAGGGGGTCCCAAAATATGGCCTACTAGGGGCTCTAAAAATCCTTAAAATAACAATCACTAGAAAAACTTGGAATCCCTCACCTCACCCAGCATGTTGCTAACCCACCCACACTGCTGGATAGCTATTGGACCGATTTTCTCCTCAATCAGCAACATCACTGTGGACAAAACAGCAACTCTGACCTGGCAAGACCACACCCATGTCAGTCTTAGCATACCGATCCTGCACCTTCACTAACCTATCACCACCGGACCTGCATGCTGTGGCTGGAAAAGCATCTCAGAAGCACTGGCCCAAGCACACCAGCAACTTACTGAAAGCCATCAAAAACCTCAGAACCTGGAACACTGCATGCACCAAAAGCTTGTCTCCCCTCAAATGAACTCCAAAGTCAAGAGCCTGACCACAGGTCAACTAGTACAATAGGAACTCAGGCTGACTTAACGTCACTGCAATCAACTGGAGGGCAAATAGAGAACAAGTCAAGACACTGCAAATAAAGACATCTTCAAAATAGCCCTAGGACTCGCCCACCTGCAGATATGGAACACCAAGCGCATAGCTCTTTAAATTGCATCAACGCCAGCCCTTACAACAGAAGGAAATCTTCACCATCATCAAAGATTTTACTGTGCCTTCTGTCACCTCCAGCAACATCACCCTTTCACAAGACCTTTTCAACAAGCACTCACAATTGTTCTGTAACAAATTCACCACCATGTACAGCAACTTCGACCCTCAACTGGACCCATTTACCGTTGCAACTTAATTTCCCATCACAGCTGATGAACAAAGCCTGACCCCGTGGCCTACTATCACCACTGTTTAAATCACTGCTTCCATGAAGACCTTGCACTCTGGGCTCCCTCTGACCCTTGCCCCCATGAACTCTTCACCAAAGGACTTGTAGAGATCATTGAAGCACTAACACCCATCCTCAACACCTCCAGCCACAAAGCCACATTTCTGGACACCTGGAAAAATGCCACCATCATTCACCTGTTTAAGAAACCATCAACAACCCAGTCATGCTTTTCAACTACAGACCCATCTCCCTCTTACCATACCTGGAAAAAGTCTTAAAGAAACTAATTAACCGATGCCTCACCGACCACCTCAGCAACCACTAGCTCCTCGATGCCACAAATCAGAATTCAGACCCAACAACAATACAGAAACAGTACTCATCGCCAAACTAAATGACACCCACATGATCCTTGGCAGAGAAGACTGACAGCCCTCATTCTCCTGGACATCTCTGCAGTATTTGCATAGTCTCACACCTTATCCTCATCAGGCTCCTGCATGAGATTGGCATCCACAAGTCTGCTATCCTTTGGATCTGTTCCTTCCTAACAGATAGAACACAAGCCGTCAGCCTGGCACCTTACTCCTCGGAAGCCTCAAGGTTCATCAATTAGCCCAACTTGCTTCTATGTATATATGATCCCTCTGGCTAACTTTATCTGCGCAGACGACATCAACATACTCTCTTGCGCATACAACATCATCAGGCAAGACCCCCAGCACAAGAAACAAATTCACCATCTGCATGACTGTTAACTGAATGAAAGGCAACTGCCTCAATCCTCAACACTGATGAGAAAGAAGTAGTGATCTTCAGCTAGAACACCTCATCATGGGACTCCTAGTGGTGGCAGGCCAAACTATGACCTATACCCAGAACCTCCACCAGGAACCTCAAAAATAAGCATTGAAAGCAAACTGACATGGCAGCAGGAGTAAATTATGTCACTGCATCATGCTTCCACATCCTGAAGATGCTTAGGAAGATCTTCAAATGGCTCTCAAGTAATACTAGAAAAAACGGTCATTCACTTCTAAGCCACGAGCAAGGTGGACTATGAGAACACCATCTACACTGGGATCACCAACTAACTCACTAAAAGACAGCAATCAATCCAGAATTTGAAAGCGCGATTCATCCTCAACCTCCCACACAGAACTCACATCACACCAGACCTCAGGGAACTACACAGGCTCCCGATACACAAACGCACTCACTTGGGGAGAGGAGTTGGCCTAACTAATAGGGCGGTCGACCTCGAATCTGGGGAACTTGGTTCGAGTCTCGGCAATGACGCGGACAAGCTGTGATTCTGGGCAAATCACATAATCTCCCAGTGCCTAACAAAAATGAATGTGTCCTTATGTAATGCAACTGGTGCTATGTAAAGCACTCTGATACCCGATTCAGGTCAAGTTTGTGCTATATAAAACTGTGTAAAAAAAACTTCAAACTCCTCACACATGGAGCAGCCTAATTTTAGCTCCACCATTATAGTCACAGAAGTGAAATATTTACGTGTATTTGTTTAGCAGCATATATTTTGTGTGCCTTAATCTTATTATTGTAGAATAAAGCATTAAACATACTGCTGGAGTGTATTTACTGTCGAAAATAGTCATTCACATAAGCGTTTGTTCTAATACCTTTATTATAATGTTAGAAATTGTAATTCTCGTTCACATTTAAATTTCTGCATTTCGAGTTATATTGCTTGTATTGAAACTGTATTTTATGTACTCATGTATTCATTACATGATGTTTGCGTTTATTCTATAATCATGGGTGCATATATAATCATGTATTTACTGTGTACACTGACTGTTTTGTTAAGTTAGCTTAACCAAAGGCCTTAAGCATTTGGTCTTCGATGTTTAACCTTCAACGTGAAAGTGTTGTTTGTGCTGCAATGTTCTTTTCTTTGCAGGTGCATTCACATGATTTCATAGTCAGTGAAAGGCATATTGTGTATTCGAGATAGTGAAGTACGAAAGGAGAACTTTTGCCAGAAGGAAAGGTGCTAACAAGCTAAGAAAAGACTCCTATTTACGTCGTATCAGGTGCAGGAAGACTGATGTTCAAACTGAAGGATGGGAAAACTGAGTGAAGTTGCCAATTTCTACTGTGAGAAGGTGAAAGTCTACTGAAGCTGATGACGTGGAATTCTCAAATGTTTTGTGGGTTTTATTGATGTTTACTCTTTAGTCTTTAGGCAGATACCCTTTGGGCTCTGAGAGGTTTATAACTCTCTGCTCATATTTCCATTGTATGACTTCATGCTATACTTTACCTCGTTTTGAAGAGCTTTTATTGAAGTCTCCACAATGCTGACACCTTACTGCTTTTCCTGATTTAACTAGGTTTCCCTAGTTTTCAACTTTAATTTAGAACTAGGCAACTTTAGATTTATTCATGTATAGAGGGGAAGATCAAAACCTGCACATTGACCATCAAATTCTATGTATTTTCGTCTGTATTGCCAAAAAGGAATTCCTTGCATGTTTTTAGCTACTAAGACTTAATTTAATTCTATGCTTTGGCACACCCATGGAGATTTTGTATCTATACAACATGGTTTTGAGATTTTTGTACGTTAGTTTGGCCCTTAATTTGTAATAAACTCCTTGACTTTACTTAGCAATTCCGGGTCCTTCATGTGTAACGAAATAGGTTACACTGTAAATTGAATTGTTAGATTGATGGGAAGTCCCCTTTACCTGGCACGCAACTATCAAAGGTTCATCGCAGGATTATTGGTAAAATGGGCCGAGTGCTCCATCAGATGGTAGCAGAACGAGGATGGTTAGTTACTGAAGTAGGGGAAGTTAGACTATCCCATTCTAGATTATTCCAGCACCAGTCCCTTGAACCTATGTTTCGGTTTGGGCGATTGGCTGAGTTGCAGCAGTTCAGGAGGGAGTTGTACCGGCAGAATAGTGAGTATTGATAGGATTGCGTGCTACAGTAGCTGATGCATAGCTTGCGGTGCTGTTGTGGAAATTGAGTGATGTTTTGCAGAAATGTTTTGAATGTTGTGTAAGTGTGGCACGTAAAGTAGAGAAGTTTAAGTTGTTATTGGGTCTGACGTGGCTTAAGATCCCGTGATGGTATTAAAAAGTGTAGAAGACACTATATTGTAATTGTCTGCTATGTTTTGTGGTGCTTAACGTGAGATGACATTAATGGCACAATTGAGAACGAGAAATGTGCCTTTGTGTGAGAATAAGGTGTGGTCGGTATAGTGGACCCTTTGTGCAGGAAGAAGCTGCACCAATCAATGTGATTCTCAGCCGGTCGAGGTTTCACTTAAGTGGTTATATGAATAGTTCGGAAAGTGTTGCTCCGAGCCATTTTTTGGATGATGGAATACTATTGCTTTCCTTAGTGGAGCAGACAGAGTTGTTTGTTGAAGTTGCTTTGCTTTTTGGGTTGCATGCTCAGTGCTGAGAAGAGTGCGCCCATAAAATTGCAAAGAAGAGTGAGCTGCGAGGAGTGAAAGTGACATCATAGTGTGCTGCCCTGAGATTGGTCAGTTAGGGTGCAGCCCGCTGTTAATAGTAGACTACATCTTATGATGCCACGCTGGTATTGGTTGTGAATGACAGATGGAAAGTGTGAGGAAACAGTTATTTCTAGTTCTAAAACGAGATTTTATCTGTGATTATTGACATTATTTCTGTATAGTGAAATATTTTAAAGTCATATGGGGTCTGATCAGAGGAGATGTGACAATACCTGTGAAGAAGAAGTACCACCTGAAGATACCCCAGGTCATTATATGACAATAAGCATAGGACCTCGTACATTTTTTTGCTTAAAAAATGTCACAAGATCACAGAGAAAGAAGGTGCACTGGTATTTCCACATTATGGTATATTTAATGTGAGAATCATTGAAAATCTGAGGAGGATACTATATCAGATGAAACTGCCTCCTAGACCTGCACAGTTTGAAGCGCTCAATGCTTGGGAGCATGCAGCTTATGCTAGGGCAAAGGAAAAGTATCATGGAAGAGCCTGAAAGGCAGTGCGTACTTATACTAATGCTAGGTGGGATGCAGAAAGGAAGAAATAGAGAACTGATATGATAGAGGGAGCCAAAGTGTACCCTGCCTTAACAAGAGAAGCATCAGAGGAAAAAAAGAGAAAAGAAAAGGGAAAGAGGGAAACCAAAGGAGCAAGATGACATGAGTGAGGTCAGTGATAGTGATTCTAGCAATAGTCTCTTGGAACCACTTTTGTCAGAATGCCCACCTCCGTATAATAAGACTGGAGTGGAGGGAGGAAGTGGTGCTGATGTTAATGGGAACCTTGGAGTGGCTACCGCACCAGTAAACACAAACTCTAACTTGATGAAAGGTACCCCAGTGAGCATGAAGTATAATCTGATGGGACAGAGTTAAGGACTTTATGCTCCTGTTAACTCCACAAACATTATTGCCCCAAATGCTCTTACTGTCCCAGCTACCATTGGTCCTGTGGTCCCTATATATATGCTTGGTTAGTTAGGGAACACAACACATAATTTACCCATCCCTGCTGGAGTTAGTGACCCAGTTAATGAGCCTACAAGTCAGAATATAGAAGGACTAGCCCACCAGGTACCTCCAGTAAGCGCCACAGAGCTACGTTGTAGAGAGGTGTAAATAGGAGCGTGGCCTGGACCACCTCTCTGCAACGCCGGCCTGTGGCACTTACTGGAGGTACCTGGTGGGCTAGTTGGTCCCCGGGGTCCTCAGGATTGAATTCCTCAACTTAAAACGCGCCACAGGGTGTGTTTGCACACATGTCACCTCAGGCCCCGCCCCCTCTCTTCACCACTGTGCAAACACGCCCCCTGCCCTACTGTCCTCACACCTCACCCACCCCCCCCTCCTGCACATTGCTCCCCTGCCGCTGACATACAAACCCCTGGCTGAGTGAACTGCAATCCCCAATATAGGCCAAACCCCCCCACAAGATGTGAGGAACCACCTAATGTATGGTAGCCAACCCCGCCCTGTTCCCCTTATCTTGAAATTTCTTCACTTGGACTGCTCCCCCCTCCATGAGCCCTGTGACTGTCACCAGACCTGTGCCCGCCTATTCACTAGCCGCCTCATCTAGTGCCCGCCCCTCACCCTGGCGCGTTTTGTCTCTGTCCCTACGCTCTACTTCAGCAACTCATAACGCCCCCCACCGCCAACAGTGCACTAGTGCTGCACCGGAAGAACTAGCCCGGCTCCCTCCCTGAGCCTGAACCCGTCCACAAGTCGTCCATCTCCACTGTAAGCGACACGAGTGAACCATGGCATTGTGCCCTGGAGACTCCCTGGTCCTCGTATTCGCTGTAAAGACTCCTGCATCTCTTGCGTGTATAGAGATGCTATGCTGAGAATGGGAGCCAATGTGCTACCGTGACTGGGTGAAGCTGTGTTCTTACCTGCGCACAGCCTAAACTCCCCCCTCAACACTGGGCGTATCGCCAGGTTACCCATTAACGCCCCTCATCCCGAACCTGGGACTTCCGTGCCACCCGCTAGCGTTTTGATGCCCTCACTCCTCCCACTCCCTTTGACTGGGACTGTGGGGCCCCCCGGGATGGTGACCCCCCGAGAGTGAATCTCGACCTCTCATTTTTTGGCAGCCTTCGCACCTGGACCCCCAGGAGCGCCCATCCCGCCAGCTGGATCATTCACGTATGGCATGAGGGTACCTCACGTCAGCGCAAAAAGCTGGGGGTAGAAGCCCCGACTGACACTGGGGGGCTACACCGAGCATCCTATAAAGCCGGAGACACCGCGGCGGCACACCATCCACTGGGAAATGCCACAATGGCAAGTTGCAAGCTTCACCTGCACGCTCCCTATAATCACCCCCACAACACAGCACTCCTCGTCCATTCAACTTTTTGCTGCCGTATGGTGCCTTGACCAACTGTAGCACACTCCTCCGCCCGAGTGTGCCCCCCAATGTTTCCCAATTGCCAAACCGGTGCCACTATGCCGCCACTATGCCCCCAGTGTGCAATTTACTCTCGCCATTCTCAGCAATGGCGCCTTAATCATTTCTTGTTGACGCGCCCTATAGTGCCTGGCACCACCAACCCCCCCAGATGTGGGAGGCACACCCCATGTACTCTCCACCGACCCGCTCAATTCTTATCAGCAAACTCCGCCCCTCTCCCGCGCAGCCAGGCTCCCCACCTTAATGTTGCAACTAGACCCTTTCGTATCTTTCTAAGCCACCGAAATGAGTGCCCTCATGACCCTCCCCCCTCGCAGCTCCCACTCACACGCTTGCGTCATCCCCAGACCAAATTCCTTATTACTGGGAAATTAGTCATCTGCCCAAGATCACAATATGTTGAGCAACGCTGAGATCAAAACTTAGTGTCAATATCGGCCCACTCACCAGCCCTCTCGCAGCAACATACATGTAGCATAAATAAGCAGACAAGACAACTTTTTGTTGGAGAAAATTGCTGCAGGTTTATTAGCATACACATATGCCAACATGGTGGGTTATCTTACAGGCGATCCAAAGGCAAGCCGCCGCTCGCGGCCTACCACCTGATGGGCCAACTTGCATTGTGGCCTTAGCCAATCGTTGCTTAGCGGTTGTGGTGAGGGAATAGCCACTCCCACTTCCGGTGAACCATTGGTCCACCCTCTTGCTCACGCCCCCCCCCTACGAGGGGCGGAGCGTTCAAGCGACCCCGGTTGTACAGGTTTCTAACCGCCCGTAGGATAGCGGGACGCCGTCGCACCCCAGGTTCCACCGCACAGACTTCCTGGGGATATTAGGCCTCAGCACCCTTTGTACTCCTGAAGAGGGTACCCCTGAGTACCTTTCCGCCTCTGGATTACCCTGTAACTCCGCCTGCAACACAAATAAAAAGATTAGAAAACATTTCCCCCCACCCTGAAAGCGCCAGGTACGCGGTAGAGAGGGAAACGGCGACAGGGTGAGGGGACAAAGAGGCCGCCAGATGGGCGGGGGAGGAATTTATACCTCTCCCCGCCCCCCAACGCGGCCGGAAGTGACGAGCGGGACCCAAACAGGGTCGTGGAACACTGGGCTGCCCCGTGTGCCATCCTGTGGCACTAATGGGGCCGCCCTTTTATGAGGGTCCCCTGCGTGGACGTGTCGGTCGGCCCGCATAGTGCCAATATCGGCCCACTCACCAGCCCTCTCGCAGCAACATACATGTAGCATAAATAAGCAGACAAGACGACTTTTTGTTTGAGAAAATTGCTGCAGGTTTATTAGCATACACATATGCCAACATGGTGGGTTATCTTACAGGCGATCCAAAGGCAAGCCGCCCCTCGCGGCCTACCACCTGATGGGCCAACTTGCATCGTGGCCTTAGCCAATCGTTGCTTAGCGGTTGTGGTGAGGGAATAGCCACTCCCACTTCCGGTGAACCATTGGTCCACCCTCTTGCTCATGCCCCCCCACGAGGGGCGGCGCTTTCAAGCGACTCCCGGTTGAACAGGTTTCCAACCGCCCGTAGGAAATCGGGGCGCCGTCGCACCCCAGGGTCCACCGCACAGACTTCCTGGGGTAAAAAGGATATAATCGTCGACCTCAACTTCCGAAAGATCGCCCCGGGCACCCAAATGGGAAGAGTCCTGAAGTAGTATAGTAATCTCGGCAACGCTACCATTTTCAGAAGAGATATACGACCCGCCACCGACAGAGGCAGGGTAGCCCAAAAGGACATACTGCCCTGCAAAGCACGGATACAGCGACCTATATTACCGTCCAGCATATTCGCAGCCTCGTGGTAAATATGCACTCCCAGATAGGTCAGACAGCCAGGTTCCCATCTAAGTAGTGGACGAGTTGGGGACTGTTCTTCCTCCTTCCGCAGGGGAAAAAGGCAGGTTTTAGACCAATTAACTCTCAGGCCAGACAAGTCCCCGAAGCGCGCTAGCAGTCTCTCTGCACCTTCCACAGCTCCCTCAGCATCCTCCAAAAACAGGAGAATGTCATCCGCATAGAGTGAGATAAAGTGCTGGGCCCCTCTGAATTCCAGTCCGTTAAAATAGTCACCCCGCCTGGCCATCACTGCAAGAGGTTCCATCGCCAGCGCAAATAACAGGGGAGATAGTGCGCATCCCTGTCTGGTACCCCGCCGCACGGCGTACTGGCGCGACACCAGAGTCCCGACCCTCACTCTAGTCCTCGCCGAAGAGTACAAAACTTTTGTCCAGCTGATATACCCCTCACCTAGGCCAAAACTCCGCATCACTCTATAGAGTTACTCCCATTCCAAACTATCAAAGGCCTTCTCTATGTCAACAGCCAACACGAGGGGAGCCCTTGCACCCGGAGGCGGATCGCCCATCAGTCTGAGCAGTCGTCGGATGTTGTGCGTTGTGTTACGGGTGGGTATGAATCCGGATTGGTCCTTATGAACCAATTCCTGCATGTGGGTCAGCAACCGGGAGGCCAGCACTGTGCTCAGTATCTTGTAATCTGTCGTTAACATGGATAATGGTCGATAAGATGCCGGGTCAGTACTCTCCCTTTGTGGTTTTAGCAGTGGGATCATTATGGCCTCACACATAGATTTGGGGAGTCGGCCCCTATCCTTGGCTTCATTGTACATTATTAATAGCTTTGGGGCCAGTTGGCCCAGGTATCGACCGTAGAATTCAATAGGCAGTCCGTCTATACCAGGGGTTTTGTTGCGGGCCATCCGTTTCACCGCGCCCCGTATTTCCGCCAGCTCTATTTGGCCACCTAGGGCGTCCGCCTGTTCCTTGTCCAGCCGCGGTAACTGCAGCCCGCCCAAAAAGGCATCTATCGCCTCATCCCAACGCGCTCTGGTATAATATCTCATAATACGAGCTGAAGCTGTCTAAGATCTCCGATTGCGTACTGCAGACGCGGTTCCCTTCCCCCTGTAAGGCTAGGATCGGGTGATTGATCCTGGTGGGGTTCGCTAACCAAGCCAGGAGTGTTCCAGTTTTATCCCCCTCAGCATGTGACTTCGTGAGGTACGTCCTATAGTCAAAGCTGCGAAGGCGTTCCACCTCCACTGCCATAGCCTCCCGCGCCCCGCAGACTCTCGCCTGAAGCTCGGGCCGCTTAGGGCACGCTAGTTCGGCCTCCCTCAGCTTGCGCTCGGCTTTTTCTAAGTCGTCCAGTAAAGTCCTGCGTATCCCCGCATGCTTCCCTATACAGTGCCCCCCCATCAAAATGGGACCCGTGAGGTAGCTAGCCAGTTCCCCAGAGAGCTTTGCGAAGTATGTTGCCTGATCTACGTTAGGTGCATAGATACTACTGAGTACGATGTACCGGCCCCTGAGTGTACCCTCAACCGCCACAAATCTCCCTTCGGGGTCCACCATGTGCCTGGTTACTTGAAAAGGAGTGCCCGCTCTTATCCAGATTAACACTCCTCTAGCCAAGGCGGAATATGTGGTGTTGAATAGGTGTCCCCTCCATCTACGCTGTAGCGCAATTCCCTCTTTCTTTGTCAGGTGGGTTTCCTGTAGAAACGCTATATGTACCCCTCGTCGAACCAGATAAGCATGAATCTTGTGCCTCCTTGCCATAGTGTGCATTCCTCTCACATTCCAAGACACACATTTTATTGTTCCTGCATTAGCCATTGTCCCATAGCGTTCGGTTTAGTCCAGTGGTACACTGTTCCCAGGCAGTAGGCATGACATTGTCCCCTCCCCCCCTCAAAACTTTCCCCCCCCTCCCTTCTCTGTGCCTCGAGTCCCCCCAACTTCTCTCGGCCCCCCCCCCCCGGAACAGGACCTAACTTCGTTAGAGTTACTCCCATCCAAACCGTGTGCGAGCATACGTGCTCGCAAATCTTCCTACACCGCAGTCTGCACTGCAGAGGCCTTATGGGCCCTTGGGAGCGTGAACTAGGCTCAAGAACTTCAACCACAGTCCCCGTTCACCCCGCTTTGCAATACTCAGTTTGACTCACGACAATCCAGCCTAACATCTGCCCGCTCCAGCGTCCAAGGTGGCAGCCCCAATAGCCGCCACGCCAGCGGGAGTGCCACGTTCCGCTCTCAGCACCCGATTATTTCCTCTGACGTCTGTGGCGTGACCTCCGGCCCCTTCGTGCTGGCAAGTTCCGAGAGCTTCGTCTCCGAGCCCGTACCCTGTTCCTCCCAGCCCGAGGCTCTCCCCGACTGGGCAAGCGTCGAGCCCGAGACGTCCATTACTGCTTGCAGTGCCGCCCTCCTCTCGCCCTCCGTCTGGGACTCCGTCGGCTTCCTGGTCCTATGTCTGCGCCCTCGGATCCTCTGCGATTTCATCACCGGTTGCCCCCGCCGTTCCTCCTCTGCTCTGAACTGTGCCCCGTCCGTGCCCGCCTTATAGGTGTCCCACCAGGCCCACGCCTCCGTCGCTGTGGCGAAAAATAGTGACTTCTCGTCCACTACTATTCGGAGTCTGGCCGGGAAGAGTAGTGAGTACTGTATGAGGAAAAACAGCCCAAATTGCAACCGATGCCCAGGCTGCTGGCACAAGACGCCTCTTAGTTCCCATTTTGATCAGTTACCAAATAAAGAGACGGGCGCTGGAAGCGGGAGTGCAAGAACAGATTTTTATTTCTCATGAGGAGAGCCTGTGATTTCGGACACGCGCACAATGTCTTCAAGAGGTGCTCTAACAAGTTTCTCTGAGGCTCCGTCTTTTATACACAGGTTTATGATGCACAAACATTCCTTATTGCAATAAAGAAACTTTGAAGTACGAAAAGGCACGTTTGGAATCCCAGCTTCAGGCCTATTCCCATGCCTGTCGCTCGGATGTCGTTTCCCCTCCCAAATGTAACATGTGATTTTAATCTTGCAGCCGGACATTCCAACAGGACACGAGGGCAAGAGGGGGTGGTCAGATCTAAGGTTGGGCAGGTGATAAGATCGGGCACTTCGGTTGGTGTATCACGTTTTGCTATGCGGGGCCAGGGGGGGTACATCCATGAGGCTTTGTTTTATGACTTGGTACCGGGTCGAGAGGCCAGGTGTAGCCGGGGGGGGGGTCATCAGAAGAGGGGAAGGGTGTACCTGGGAAGAATGCAGGGGGTGTCTGTCAGGCAGGGGTGTCACTTTAAGAGCGGGGTCGTGCAGAGGGAGAGGGTTTTATGGCCTATGCATGAAAGAGCGGGGGTGTTCAATGGGGGGGGGTGTGCTGGGGATTTAACAAACGGGCAGAGAGGCCTTGGTGCCTAAAATGGCTGTCGTGTACGTGCGTGCATGGGCCTATGCTGGCGGGATGATGCGGTCAATGCTTCGCGGTATTCGTTCTGCTTACAGCGAGGGGTATGGTGAACACAAATGAACGCCGCTTATGTACATATACATTGTCATTTTCCACATGTATGCCTTCAGTTCGCAGTTCTTTTTTATGGAGAGGAAAGAGGCACGCAGCTTTTGAGTCTCGAACGTATAATCCGGGAACAGCGTGACCTTGCTATTGTCCACCTGAAAGGGGCCTGCTTCCCTGGCCCGCTGCAGAAGCCAGTCTCTATCCTTATAATGTAGCAGTTTGATGACCACTGGGCGAGGTGGTAGGCCCGGCTTAGGGGGCTTGGCCGGCACTCGGTGCGCCCTTTCCAGGGTGAAAAAGGGCGAGAGGCCCTCCGGGGCCATCACAGTCCTCAGCCAGTCACTCAGGTAGCCGACCATGTCCGATCCCTCTTTTTTCTCCGGAATGCCCACCAGGCGCACGTTGTTCAGCCGACTGCTGTTTTCGGCATCCTCCGCCCGCCTCTCCAGGGTTTGTATGCGGTCCAGCGCCTCCGTGAGCCGGCACCATGTCCTTCAAGGCAACCTCCGTAGATTTCACCCTGTCCGCCAGCTTCCCGTGGTCTGCCCGGAGGAGCCCCAGCCCCGTCGACACCTGCACAATGTCTTGGTGGAGGGCGTCTTTCGTGGCTGCGATTGCTTCCAGGATGCGGTCTTGCATCTGTTGTAGATCCGTTGGGGTCTGTGAGCCGTCCTCGGGCGTCTCCGTGGCGGGGTTTCCATCCCCCTTGGCACCCCTGGGCTTCCCCATCTTGTCCCTATGTGGTTGAACTGGATCCCCAATGAGGCCCGCAGGCGTTAGGTATTCCCCTAGAGGGGTAGACTAGAGGGCGGTAGGCAGGCCGGTACTAGGCCAAGTCTGGTCCGGGGGCGCGCCGCTCCTTCAGGCCTACACACGTACCCGCTCCTCCGCACTTGTGGGGCCTGGTCGGGCAGGTCCGGAGACGCCGCCGAGGGTAGGCTCTCCCCAATAGCACTGATGGTCCCCGTGTACCTCACTGGTGGCTCCGCGCCTGATTCTTCCGCCGACACAGTCCAGGCAAGCCTCCCCGGGCCGGCGTCGGTGGCGGAGCACATGGGCGGCGGTGCGCTGTTTACCCGGTGGGTATTCCGCTTCCAGGAGCACTCCTCCGTCGCACTGCTATCCTGGTCCCACGGGAAGACAACAGACGTTGATGTGGAGGGGGCCCATGGTCCGTAGAGGTCGAGGGAGTTACGTGGCAGGTCAGGTCCGCAATGTCCAGCTTGTGCCCGAGACCAGTCGGCGGGCGAGTCCCATCTTGTGCGGCAACTCCCTCCGGGCGCCAAATGCACCCCAACTCAATTTTATTTTATCCCCAAGCTGCTTCCAGCGCGCGTAGGAGGGTGGCAGGTTCGTCGTTTCGGGGGTCTCTCCGGTCCATGGGAGCAATCACGATGACTAATGGTCCGCAGGCAGTCTGGCAACCAGGTGGGGTCCCGGACGCGGCAGGAGCTCTATGGGCACCTCATCGGTCTCTGTGGGGGGCACAGCCGGGCCCGTCGGAGTCTCGTCCGCCGGCAGAGCCCGAATCCGTCGCAGGCCCCAAGCCGAGGAGTCGCGTAGGCAGACGTCCCAGCAGGCAGGCTCGCAGCCAGGACAGGCAGCCACCCCCCAGACGGCCGGATCCTCCTCGTCGCCGGCAGGGCGATCTCTGCCAGGTGTAGGGCGCAGCGCGCCGGTCCTCCAATGGGGGCGAAGTGGGGGCGGCTGCCCCTCGGTGGCAGCTTCCCGCTTAGGCCCGGAAGCCGGGGAGTCCCGTGGATGCTCCCCCCGGAGAGGGGCCGCGGCAGACTCACCCGGCGCAGGGAGCCAATTCCGTGGTCCCCGGGGCAGGATGCGCACACGTCGAGTCGGGCCCTCCGCAGTCAGGGGAAGGCTCCGCCGTAGAGCCGCTATTGTAGCCTCAGGCTGCGGGCACAGTCGAGCAGTCCTTAAGGGTATCGGAGCAGTCGCCATCTTGCCCGCATCCGGCTCCTCGTCACGTCAGCGAGCTCCCTCCGCTGCTCAGCGGCTACCGGGGCAAAACCCGCCACAGAGCGGGCACTGGGGTCTTTAGTAGGGGCTCCCCCCGAGTTTCAGGGGGTATCCCCACGTCTGAGGCGGATTATTGCCAGGATTAGTAGGCGGGGGTCAGGAGCCGCCTTAGGCAGCGACCATCTCCGTTGGCTGCTAGCCACGCCCCTATGGCAGATGCTAGTGATATACATATGTTTATAGAATGTCCGGATATTTCGAACTTTTGGGAAGAGGTGAAAAATACTCTTAATTCTATTCTACATACAACTTTGTCAATGACTCTACCACTCGTCATTTTTGGGCTGGAAGAAAACATTAAGGGCAAGGCAAAATCTTTTCTCTTCTATGCAATGTTATTGGCGAGAAGACAAATTTGTATACAGTGGATAGAAAAAACACCTCCACTACACTCTCGGTGGCTTTCATCCCTATATGAAATATCCAAAATGGACCATAAGAGAACAGCTAGCAAGAGCAATTTGGCCTTCTGGGACCTTTTAATTAATTGGAGGTGAACCCGGGGTTTTTTTTTTTTGGTTTTTTTTTTTTTCCCGGGTCCGATGATTATGCCATCAACGCTCCTGGACCAGGGCCAGCCTAGAATCGATTTTGGTCCTACAGGTTAAAAATACCTAGATGGAGTTAAAAGAAAGATACCCTATTTCCTATTTGGGACATCTCTGCCACCAGAAAAACAAATCACGTTTTAAAACGTACAAGGTGGTTGGTACTACCCTTGTTTGGAAGAGAAGGCAAATGAGGACAAAAAGAAAAAAAGAAAAAAAAACCCTGCCAGCTGCCCCACATCTCCCCCACCCTCCCCCCTCACCTCACACTTCGAAGCAGCAGCACCTCTTCTCCTGCCGAAATTCCGAAGAGGGCTGCCAGAGGCACGCGCATGCAGGCCTCGAGCCTCATAAAAGCTGCAGTGGCATTTACTGAACGTTTCACTGCAGTGTTGACAGGTTGTCTCAGATGCTCGCAGAATCGGAGCACAAAGATCGGGTGCGGGGAGGTGGCAGCGGGCAAGGGTGGAGGAGAGTCATTGGGCCCTCCACCCTGGAATTAGCTAAAGGCGACAGAAATGTTAATGTGTTCGCTTGTAAAACCTTCGTGCAACCTTTAGGTGACAGCCATGTAGGTAACCCCAGCAGTCGGGTCATGAACCCCCACTTTAACGTTCCTTCGTTTCCCTTAATTGCAATGACATAATAGGTACCATTGGGTAACTTAAAACAAATCACAGTTGCGCGCGCTTAGTTTTTTTTTATTTTTGGCAGAAATTTGCGCTGGGTGCACAAATCTTGCCGATGTTTTTTGTAGAAAAATGCTTTTTTTGGCCCTGGGGGTCCTCGTGGGACCCCCTGAGAAGGTCTGGGGGGTCAGGGTGTTTCTACCCTGCCCCCTTTTCATTTTTTTCAAAATTGTTTCCCCGTTTTCTTGTGCCTCGGTTACCGAGGCACAAGATGGCTGCCAACACTTCCTGGTTTGTAGTGTTGACAGCCAATTAGAATAAAGCTCGTGGTCGGGAGGGTGTGCACATCCTTCATGCCTCTAAACATCGAAACTTGAATTTTTTGATTTTCTCAGCAACTACTGAACGGATTTACACCATTTAGGCACGCACTACCTATTTGCATTTTTCGATCTCTTTTTCTTTAACTTCTCAGGAACTACTGAACCAATTACACCATTTAACAAAAAGAGTTCTTTCTGAAACAAGGGCTTCCTTTCTGCCAAATTTGGTGCAATTCCGTTCAGCAGTTCGGGCTGTAGCCGTGTCTAAAGTTTCCTATGGGAAATGCATTTTTTGACCTCTTTTTTTTCAATTTCTCAAGAACTACTGAATGGATTTACACCATTTAACAAAAAGAGTTCTTTCGGAAACAAAGGCTACCTTTTTGCCAAATTTGGTGTAATTCCCTTCAGCAGTTCAGGCTGTAGCCATGTCTAAAGTTAAATATGTTTTGGGACCCCCCTTTTTTCTCGGCCCCCATGTGGCGAATCACTGTGAAACTTTCAGGATAGGAGCTGACCGGGCCACATGTTTTGAAAATGTCGCGAAGATTCGTCAACCGGCGCCAAAGGTATTGGGAAACTAGGTCATAACTATAACTATATACATATACATATATATATATATCCAATCCCAAACTTTGCCCTGATGCAAGGAAGCCCACGCAGATGAGTACTTTTAAGAAAGCTGTTTATTTTCAGAACCGGCAAAGCACTTCATCACAATCCCTTATGCGTTTCAAAGCCGGAAAGCTTCTTCATCAGAGGGTGACACTGGAAAGACTGAAGGTCGCCGAAGCGCCATTAAATGCATGTACATATATATATATATATATATAGATATATATCTATCTATCTATCTATATATATATATATATATATATATATATATATATATAGATAGATAGATATATATATATATATATATAGATATATATATATATATATATATATATATATATATATATATATATATATATAAATTATACATTTATATATATTTTAAATACATTTACTCCTTTGTGTTTTAGATACAGCGAATCATACCTATTATCATCTCGGCATGTGCAAGGATTTTCGTGGTCCTAATCAAAAATTACATTTAACCTCTTTCCATTCCCTGGCAACAGAGCTTTACTTGATGACCCTTTATTTGTGGCACCCTAAACATACCTGTTTCCCCTGGTGGACCCAATTTTCCATGAATTCCTGGAGCACCATTGTCTCCTGAAACAAAACATGTGAGATATTTAAAAAACTGTTCCTAAAAACACCACTAGAAAGAAAAAGTTATTGTGATGGCACCCTAGGGGAGACATCCCAAGAATTCATGCACAAAGTTGCGATCTTTATATGCACACAAACTGTAATAATGGACTATTTGTACCATGGATAGTGGTTTAAATGAAAATCATCATTTAGGATCAATTTCCTCACTTTGGTCCAGCTAAAAGTAACACACATTTATTACATCCATGCAAAATATTGCTCAAAGAAAATCTGATATTTAGATGCCTACTATTTGGAGCAGTTTCTACACAAATGTCCAAGGTAAAATTATTTAGTAGCACTCAGCAGAACTGTATCACTTCTTATACTGTTTCCCTGTTGAAGGACCATATGGAAGGTGCCTTCTAGAACTTAAGCTTTCCATTTTGCAGCAAAGATAGACTATTATTTGTTCCAAAGATCATCATGATAACACAACACACATTTGGAGTTGGCTCTGGGAATGAACCTGTGGCTATCCAACCATCCTTACTTGCCAGTTTATAATCCAAGGAGTATGGTCAACTAAACAGATAGACCAAGCTGAGGTTGTCCCTCCTTGGTCAACCCTTGCCTTCAATCCAGATATTTGTAGGGATAGAACATCATTGCAGGACTCCATGACTGGATCAATTTGCAATCAAGCCAAATGCCCATCTCCCAGACTTCTGCTAAATGTCTCTATTACCAACAGATTGAAGAGGTTGTTTTATCACTCAATGGACAAATGGGCTGCTTTTTGTGTTCCCTCTGTTCTGTTTCCATTTGTGCTGAAGGTTTTGATCAAAATCAAATAAGGGCTACCTACCCCCTACATGCACTAATTGTGACTCCTGTCATAGTTGATGGTGGCTCTTCTGGTGCCTCTGCCTGTGTCTCTGTATGACCTGTTCACCATTCCCCCATTAACTGGAGGAATAGATCCCATCATTTGCATCTGTTGAATTGGAGTTTGACTCCTTATAGATTTCATCGTGAATGAATGAAAACCATTTCTAGAGCGCACAGTGACCTTGATGAAGAACTTGGCACTGAGTTGAAAGATGAAGTAAAATTTCAGCTAATAAGTTTGTGGTTGAGGGAAACAAACAGGCTTTAGAGGCCAAATGGGAAGTAGCAAATATTAGATATGGCATGCAGCTGAAAGAAAGTGAATTCCCAGTTGTGATACTAAGATACATAAGCCTCTCACTCAGATGCAGGTCTTTTAATGACAAGAACAACTATCAAGTAATACAGCAAGTGATGCAAATCTAGGCATGTGATGAGGCAAATATCAAATGATTTTGCTGAATACAAATGTCCTTAATGGCACAATAACATACACACAATCTCTTGAACGAAATTCATTTGTATACAGGAAGACAATTAAAGGATACACAATGGCATAAAACAGAATTCCTGTGACGTATTGCAAGTAAAAAGTGGGCTGTAAAATGATGCTCAAGCTACAGATTAATTAACATATACGTGGAGAGGCCAAGGTATACATTTGTACAATCAAAACAGGAGCTGAGAATTACCAGATTGACAGTTATTCTTACCATCACTGAGTAGCAACAGGTATTATTTTCTCAGGAAGCATAGTCCAGAAAATAATATGAGGCAAATTTAGTTATGTCGTTTAAAAAACAGTTGAACATCAAAACTTAATCCTAAATTCTTAGCTAGTGTTACAAGATTAGAATGAGACATATTATGAAGAACTGATGCTACTCCTTAGAAACGTACCCATGCCAAGTCAATTTTACCTATACGACATCTTAACCCGTTCGCTGCTTCTGTCGGCCAACGGCCGTCGCAAGCACTACCTCTGCAGTGCTGCGCACGTCCATTGGCCGACACGCCCCCGCCCACCCTTTAAAACCGCTGCACCGGGGTGGAATTTCGGCTGCGGTTAAGGGGTTAATTGTTTTTTGGGGGGGGGTTTGGTTTTCCTCATATACCATGTTGGGCATTCTTGACAGGAAATAACACGTCCCTTCACAATTGGTCATCCTATTCCGACCCTGGTGTTGTAGACCAATACATATGAAGGGGGGGCCAGATCCCTCGAGTCGCTACTGTTTTCTTAGTCCACTCCATTTCACACCATAACAGGAACCCTGTGTTACTTTGGAGAAAAAGAACCAACAGTGCCCGGGAGAATCATTGGAAGACCAATTACCTGTTACGCCAAGCCACAAGGGCCGCCCAGATCTTATCAAAACTTGTACTGCCGCATGCCATATCAGACTCACTTGTAAAGATGATATATTTTAGGCATTCTGAAAAAGTTGGAGGGTTTACATCTTTCCAGGCTCTACAGATTTCACGCCTTGCAAGAAGAATAACATAAAAGATGAATTTTGTAGGGGGTTCATTAAGATTATAATCTGTCCTCAGTCCAGAGAAAATAGTCCTCGAGGTGACTACCAATTGTTATTGGAGGACATCTTCCAAAAAATCCTGAATCTTAATCCAATAGTTTCTTATCTCTGGACAGTCAACAAACATATGGAGATCATCCGCGGCAGGGTGCCTACGTCTTGGGCAAAAATATTCCATGCTAGTAAACTTAACTAGATTTTTAGGAGTTATGTAGACCCTATAGATGATATATAGATGGTTTCTTTTTAACGCGGCAGGCTTAACCACTGCCTGTAAGATGGTAAAGGAATCAATCCATAGGTCCTTAAAGTTGTCGATGTTTGGACTTGAAAGATTACCCCAAAGTTTTTGTAACTCAAAATCTGTGATATTCTCAGCCTCTAATATGGCCCAGTACCAAAACGAGATCTCGCCCTTCCATCTACCCCTCCTAGATACTGAGTCAAATTCTAAGTTTAATTCTTCAAAGTCCCAAGATAAGGTTGCCCACCATCCTGACAACTGATAATACTTAAATCTGGTGAGTGTCCCCCCGGTCAAACTAGAAAGGGACTCCCAACTCAAAAGCTGCGAATCTTTTTGGAGATCTCCCCAGCAATCTAACCCTGCCATCCTCAAGGGCCTGGACAGTTGATCATTAAGACAAGCTGGTGTACTGGGAGAGTCCCAGATCGGGGTCTGAGATGTATAATAGGGAATATTAAGACTTTTCCTAATATATACCCAATTTTTTAACGCTGCACCCAGAATCTTTTTTGAAAAACTTCGGGTCCCCAAACTTGAAAAGAAAGAACTCTTGTCCCTGCGGTGTATCTTGCAATAGTGCTTTAAAGAGTGTGCCTAGTGAAGATGAGTCTATTCTATTAGCCAGCAATCTGAAGTTTTTAAAATGAAATCAATGACAGTAAACAAGTATATCTGGGAGAGCCAGCCCACCTGTATTTAAACTTCTCCTTAGTTTTTTCCAGGAGATTCTTGGGGACTTGGTGTTCCAAATAAAGGATCTTATTTTCCCCTGTAATTTTGCAATATCCGGTGTGGAAAAGGATAAAGGAATAGTATTGAAAATAAATGTTATTTTTGGGAGGATGATAACCTTGATCAGGTTAACCCTCCCAAAGATGTTTAATGGGAGGCTTGACCACCGCTGGAGCAGGCCACAAACGTCCTTTGAGACTATATCCAGACTTATTTTTGGAATATCATCAATTTTTTGGGCCAGGTTTACCCCCAAGTACCTCATTCGATTCTTAGCTCCTGGTGTCCCTGCATCTTGATGCCACTCCATGAACTCAGTTTTGTCTTTGTTTATACTATATCCTGAGATACCCCCAAAGGCTTCCGCCTGATCTATTAATCTTGGGATGGCTTCAGCTGGATTTCACGTAAACATAAGTAAATCGTCAGCGTATAAAGCAAATTTTATTTCAAGATCGGAGATATTAAAAGGCTTAATTACGGGATCAGACCTAAGCTGGCAAACAAAAGGTTCTATATACAAATTAAACAATAAGGGTGATAGGGGGCTCCCTTGCCTAGTTCCACGAGCAATTGTTACCCAGTCTGTAAGAGATCCGTTAACTAAGATTTTTGCTCACGGGGTGCAGTAGAGGGACCTAATTGCTGTCACAAAATTAATTAGGAATCCAAACCCCGATAAGGCCTTCCACAAATATGACCAGTTGACTTGGTCGAAAGCCTTAGCGGCATCAATGTCTACCAGAGTCAGCGAAGCTTCTTATCGATTGCAACATCAATTGCTGCAATAGCTTGGAATGTTAGTTCATTTAGTTGCCTATCAGGGATAAAGCCCCTCTGATCTTGGTGAACAATAGTTTTAATCACTCTTGCCATTCTAGCTGCAAGAACCCCCGCAAATATCTTGTAGTCCGAATTCAGCAATGAAATCGGTCTATAAGACTCAATTCTTAAAGGATCTTTGGTGGGCTTCAATAATAGAGTAACAGTAGCTTCAGACCATGATTTTGGGGCAGTCTCACCTGCTAAAAAGATCTTATTAAACAAAATCGTCAAGACAGACACAACTTGATCGAGAACTATCATATACAGCTCTACTGGAAGTCCGTCCGGGCCGGCTGCTTTTCCCCTGGTCATTTTCTTAATCTGAATTCTGACTTCGCTCTCACTAATACCAGAACTAAGGAGGGCTCTGTCCGCAGCAGATATATTAGGCAGCTCTAACTGGTTTAACCAATCTTCACCTCTCTGTGGAGTAGGGCAGGTGTCAGCCTTATATAGGCCTTGCATAAATAGTCTAGCCTCTTCCCTGATTAGATCATCGTCATGGGTAACAGTTCCTGTGCTGCAAAGAAATAAGCTATTGATCTGATTTCTAATCCTATTTGCCCGGGATTTCCAGGCCAGAAGGCGACCACATTTTTCCCCATAAGAGAAATTTTTAAGCTTGCTAGCGTCCCACCTATCCTTTAAGATCTTATCAAGGCTTGCTTGATACTCTGCCCGTAGGCCATCTAGATCAGTTTGTAGGCGTGGTACAGTATTTAGCTGATCCACCGATGCTCTCTGAAGTTCCTGCTCTTTTAACTTAAGCTTTAAGAGACGCTCTTCCTCCATCCTCCTCCTAAGTTTATTGCTTCTAATCATCAAGGTGCTCAGTAGGCCTCTAAGAAAAGCTTTAAAAGCCTCCCATACCACCTGATCACTTGTAGAGCCATAGTTATGCCTAAAGTACTCCTCTGTCTGTTTTACTATATCTAGCTTAATTACATCATTAGATAATAAGGATCTATCCAAGGTCCACCTTCTATGCTTCTGCTTAAAATGGATAACCTGCTCCATGACAGAATGATTAGACAGCAAAGCTGGAATATAAGAAATGGATTCCACTGCAGAAAAGAAAGACTGATCTAATAAAAAGAAATCAATTCTGGAGTCATGTCCGTATCTTTGGCTGTAGAAGGAGAAATCCCTTTTACTGCTGTTTATTGCCCTCCATATATCTATTAGATTGAAGTCTTTAATGATATTCTTCAGTTCAATTCGAGATTTATGAGGGTGTGTGAATTTAACCCTCGAAGTACGGTCCAATTTTTCATCGAAAATTAAGTTAAAATCCCCCCCTAGAATGACAGGTACTGCCATACCCGATAGGCTGGCTTTTAACTTCAGGAGAGCCCTCGGGGCATCTTGATTGGGCCCATAGTAAACTGCACATACAAATGGAGTACTACCCACTACTAATGAGGCCACCAAAAAAATCTGTCTCAAACTTCTCCACTCTGATCCCAGCATTAATTCTGATCACTATTGCCACTCCTCTTGTACTGCCATTCTGGTCTGAGCAAAGAATATATTGGGCCCACAGTAGTTTACCAAATGCTAACTTTCACTCTTGTATCTCTAGATGGGTCTCCTCAAGTAAGCAGATATGGGCCCCAGAGTTATTCAAAATTCATTCACCCTGTAGACCTTCCTTCTATCCCTCAGACCGTTAACATTCCAGCTGATGATCTTAATCTTACTGGAAATACTGGTCATCTTAATATTTCATTGGATGAATCACATCCGACTCCCGCCCAAAAAAAGATATCTTTCTTCTTTTTCATGGTTATATGAGGATAAATGTTCTCCCTTTTTACCCCCACCACCCAACAAACCACCCACCTCCCATGAGGAACCCCCCTTACCTACTTTCTCGATCTTATCGCCGATCGGGGACTCACTAAATCTGGTCAGGATCACCCTCAATATGGATAATAGGCAACTAAGTGTACTGTGAACTATAGATTATATTCTTTTTTTTAACTTTTTTTTTCCCATCCATGTTTTATTACATTTTTTTTTCCCTTTCCCCCCTATGAAGGGAGTATTGGTTTTTTTTCTAGACTCGCTATAAGTTTCAAGTTACACTACATTAACTGTAGTAAAGAGAGGAGAAAAAGGAAGACACTCTACTGAGAGCTTTCATTCATTAGAATGAGAAAAGTATCGACTTCTTAGGGAGAGAAAAAATTGTGAGTTTTGTTCTTCCACATAACTTTTAAGAAGGCCGGAAACTTCATTTGTACCTGTGCACCCATACTTCTCAGATCGGGCATCCTATTCGCTAGCTCCCACTGCCTCTGCACTGTAACTTTACCTACATCAGAACGAATTAGGTATTTTGTGGAGTCAATCTGAAGTGTGGTATCAGTCAGTGCTCTCCCCAATATCAACTCCTTAATAGCATAGGTGTGAAAGTAAACTAGAACTTTCCCGGGAGCTTTCCTATCAGTGTGCAGTCTAAAAGGATCCCTATGGGCCCTCTGGATTTCCATTTCAAGATCTATGTCAGGCCTGTCTTTTAAGACTCCCTCCCTAAGAAGTTTACGTATGAGGGACTTAACATCCCCATTCTCAGCCTCCTCCGGAATCTTCAAAAATTTCAAATTATTTCTTCTGAACTGAATCTCCAATCTCTCGATATCCATCTGCAGCTTTCTATTCTGAGCTTTACGGGTTGTTAAGTCCCTCTCATGTCGTTGTGTTACGCCTGAGAGCACGGCCACCTCCTCTTCCAATACCCCGGTCCGTTTACAGACATCGTCAAGTTTAGCTTCCAAATTAGAACACTTCTCGTGAATGCTTTTTTGATTGGCCTCGGAAATCTCAAATTTAGATAGTAGGTCGCCTCTCAAGGACTGGAAGAGTGACCCTAACTGTAAGAGGCCACTACCTGAATCAGCCGATGCTGTCTCTAAAGGGCTGCGATTCTCCCTCTCAACCACTTCGACATCAGTAAAAGATGAGGGACAGGGCGCTATTAAGGGAAAAGTTTGATGGGTAGATGTCTCTAGATCCGGAGAGACCAGCTCTTCTGCATCTGGGTCACACACTAAGGCGGAATATCTATTTTCGACAAGGACAGGAGGAGCTATAGAGGCCGAGGCCATAACCTTCGGAGTGGGAGTGGGAGAGGAGAGCTTATCCCCCTTGGAGGCAGTTACTTGCTCCATAATTTTGAAATAAGACTTTAATGATGGAGTAGGTTTTAGCGAGGGAGAGCTGTTTTTTAGTAATTTCTGCTTTTTAGACTCCCCATACCTTATGATTCTCTCCTTCTTCTCTTTCTTCTCTTTCTTCCCCCACCGGGGGGTAAGTGGAACTACTACCTCCGGACCCACAGGTGCCTGTGATGGAAAGAGGCCGGTTTTTTGCAGGTCCGAATTAGAACGAAGCTGGTATCTATTTTTTGCAAACGGTACTGGTACCGGCAATGCGGGCAGGGGTACTACTTCCTCGCTTTCTCTACCCCTTCAGGATCTGACACAGGACATTCCCCCTCCACTCTGGAGCAGGCTCCTCGGCATGCATTAAGAGCCCGTTCTGGGGCAATGTCCATCCCTCTGCACTGTAGTGGTGAAAGGGGCACTGCTAGTGACCCCTGTATCTGGGAAAAGCCTACCTCATCCGCCGCCATAACCTTGCACGACAGTCTCCACGATTCTCCTGCTTCACGCAGACAGCTCCCTCCGCCGCCTTCGACTTTGTTTCAAGCCCCACTCCCGTTAGGCAGGGCGACCACTCCTTCAGGGTCCTTCCGCCGGTCTATCACTTCTCCCGCAGTCTCACAGTCCCGCAGTACGGGGGGGAAAAAAAGCGAACACATGAAAAAATAAACGATGCTAGATGCGGGCAAAATGCCTCTCATACCTGCTCACCGTCAAGCTGGTGTCCGAAAACCTCAGGCGACGATAGATTACACAAGGCAATCTCCTGACCAGATCGGAGCTCCCGCAGCCGGCATCAGCCCGCCGCCATGTTCCTCTCCGAATTCCATACTATGCCATGAAGGGGTTAATTGCTGAGGTATGAGGTTTACTGAACCATTTCATATATCCATACCTGCCAAATTGGCAGGAGTTTCAAGAGTTCTAGGAAGATGAGTTTCCTGAGGAGGGGATGATTTCCATTGGCATTCTCATTTGCTTTTTTCAACACCTAATGATGCATTCCCCAGTTCCTCCATGTTATTTCACTTTGGTAGTCCAAAATCTCCAATTATTGGGAAATCCTTTTGAGCACCTAGTGCTAACTTCAGCAGTATTTTCATCGGCCAATATTTTCATTTTAGTAGCAATTGTAAATTCATTGGGCCCAGAGCAAATGAGTGGCATTACTTAGATCATAGACCAGCCCTTACAGTTTTTCCTGATAAAATTGTTTAACACATGAATCTCAACATCATCTTTATATATTTCTTCCTCTTGTCATTTTGATTATTGTATCATGTTGCCAACATTAATGCATAGCAGGCAAGATCAAGCACTGCACCTCAAAGGTACAGTATGCACGCCTTGCTTTCTCCTGTTGGAAGACACCATGGGTGTCCTTTACTTCTGCCCTGAAAAGGCAGGGGCTGCAAGCTATCTAAAGATACCTTCATCTAGTTTGTTGAGCGGTGGTATGAAGGAGCGTGTTCCATCAAAAAGTATCCCAATCCAGTTGATTGAGGGGTTTTGCAGATGTCTTTTCCTACCAGGAACATTTCTTACGTTTATAGTATAGTGTTGGACTTGGCCCTTTTTGCAGGGTCATCCCTGAACTTTTTCCCTTCCTCCTATATTTTGTCTGACCTGCAGAGCCTGTGCGCAGTCTGGTACTGCCATGCTGACTGGACAAGTGCACCCACTTGCCAGTCCATAAACCTTCCTTTTTCTTCATATCAGACACCCCTATGGTAGGCCCAAGGTCAGGGTGCATTGCAAGTATAAGGAAGGACATGCCCTGGTGTGTGTGGCATCTCCTAGTAGTGAATTACAGCCATTTTCATTTTTCACTATTTCAAGGCTACCTGTTCTCCATAGGCCAGAATGGGCAGTTAGATTATTACATCTTATAATCCTAACTGACTCAGGGAACATGGTAGAAAGTCGAGTTTAGTATGCCTGAACTCAGAATGAAAAAATACATAATTTAGTGAAGTTGGTTTTAACATTCTGTGTTTGAAAACACCACTTTTAGAAAGTAGGTGTTTTCTTGTCTAACTATCCAAGCCTGCCTCAGCTAGGTTGTGTATTCCTTTTCTGGAGTTTGAGTGACAGGGCTGGGGGATTCCAGGAGACAGGGTGAGTCAGCACAGGGCTGAATTGATAGATCTGCATGTAGATGGGTGGGAGGAGTTGCACCTGGGACCTGAATAGGGTTGTGCCTTCCCTCCACAATGCCGGCTCCACCCCCTGTGGTGCGTCTGATGTCTCTGCCCTGCACTGTGAAAGGAGAGAAGGAGTCATGTCAACAGAGTGCTCCAGGGTTGTGCCTTTCCTCCACAATGCTGGCTCCACCCCCTGTGGGGCGACTGATGTTTCTGCCCTGCACTGTGAAAGGGAAGAAGGAGTCATGTAAACAGAGTGCTCCAGAACTGGTTTGGACTAGGCAAAGGCCCCTCTGCCCTCAGAGGACAAAGGATTTTGGGGTATAAGTATTGGGACCCTGATCCCAAGAATTTAAATCACTTTTGGACTACAAGAAGAAAGCTTTTCTGAAGAGAGGAACCTGAAGAAACTGAGGAGAGACAATCCCTAAGCTGAAGTGTTGCTTGGGGGATTGGCCGGCAGTGGTTGCCTGACTGCCACAGAAAGGAGAAAGGACTTTGTGTGCACTTTATTCAACTTGTGAAGGATCTCCAAGGGCTTGAAAAAAAATCTTGCCTCCTGCTGAAGTCTCAGGGACAACAGACTTCAACCCCCAGCTCCCCAGAGTTCTTTGGAAGTGCCTGCTGCTGTTTTGGGCCTTCTGAGGGACTGCGTGTCGCAAGGAACTGGAAGCGCGACTCAAGAGGGAGAAGCATGTTGCTGTCGCAGCCGCTGCCATTGCATCGTGGATGTCGCCGCTGTAGCTGACGCATTGCACCGCATCTCAAGAAACGTCCCGCAACCCCAAGGAAGTGTGTCTCCATCGCAGCTGCTGCCATCGCATCGTGGATGTCGCTGCTGTAGCTGACGCATTGCAACGCATCAAGAGAAGTGTCTCGCTCAGTAACGGACATTGTATTGGACAGGTCCTATCCACCTCTGGGCGTGTCCCCGGTGCACCGTCTGGCAAAGCGTAGGTCCGAATGGCAAGAGAGTTGGGAATTGCAGGACGCCTGGCGGGTGCAACACCCGATGGCGAGGGATTAGTCCTATTATTCTAGTTTGCACGACCTCCATGTCCGCTTAGATGCCTTCTTATGCTCCCCACAGGTGCTCCCAGCGGTGACAAACACGGAATACTTATCTCGCACGCTATCTGATCACAATCCCTTACTGCTCACCCTTCATTGGATGACTGAGACCTCGCGTGTCCTGATGTGGCAACTGAGAGCGGACACACTAGACGACTTGGTATTTCGAGAAGCGCTGGGGGATAGGATTACACATTACTTCGAGGCGAACGAGGGCACTACGACATCCAGAGCGAAGGAGTGGGATGCCTTTAAGATTTTTATTAGGGGCCACTGTATGGGGAAATACACTGGAGCGCGCAGGTCCTTGCTAGATGATCTAGAGAAGGCGGAGAGAAATCTGCGTGAGGCTGAAATAGTGCGCCCTAATCACCCAGAATTGCAGGGGACGGTGTGCGTGGCCAAGGAGGGGGTGGCTGTAGAAATGGAACGGCTCCGCTGCTTTGACCATAAGACTTATTTGACAAAGGCGCATGCGGAGGGGGACAAGGCGGGGATGCTACTTGCCTGGCTGGCTAACCCCACGAGACGTAGCCACCCAATCTTAACCATTGAGGAGGAAGGTGGCCTTGCGCACAACACCCAAATGGAGATACTAGAATGCTTCCGCTCGTACTACGAAACGCTCTACGAGAGCGCGCTAGAAGGGCAGGAGAATGAGATTGATGCCTTTCTAGAGGGATTGCAGTTGCCACAATTAGAACGAGAGCAAGCGGAGGCCCTGGGTGAGGATATAGAACTGGGGGCAGTATGACCTTTTGGGCTACTCTCCCGCTCTCGATGACGGGACGTATATCCCTGGTGAAAATGATAGCCTTGCCGCGCCTCCTTTACTACTTTCGCACGTTGCCTATATGGATACCTAGATCGGTCTTTCAACAACTGAAGTCTTTACTGATCTCTTTCCTCTGGGGCACGGGCAGGCACAGAATAGCTCTGACCACGCTGCTCCGGCCGAAGGATGAGGGAGGTCTAGCGGTCCCTGATTTCGAGCTTTATTATTTGGCAGCTCAACTGCAGAACTTCACGCAGGATGCGGCGCGAGTGTACCGAGGGCCAGAGCAAGAGAGAGAGAGAGGTACCCCTCGGCATGTACTGGCATTCATAACCCTGCAGCAGAAGCTAAGTCTCAGGGGCCTATCGCTGGAAGAGCAGACGTACAGACTCTGCTGGAACCGCGCACAGAGGCGAGCGGGGGTACAACACATGTACGCACCTGAAATACCCCTGGGCATGGTGACGGCACTTCCGCATGGCGGAGATTGGTTGAGGTTGCAGGGATGGGAGGATGCAGGGCTGCAAATGCTGGGAGAACGGAGAACTGATCCCCTATCAGACGCTGCAAGATCGCTTTGACCTCCCGAGGGGGGACTTCTTAATGCATGCGGCTGTAACGCGGGCGATGCAGGTACACTGGGGAGCAGGGATCCAAAAGCCCATAGCATCCATGGCTTGCCAATATACAATGATGGCGGCCGGCACGTATAAGGCGGTGACATGCCTCTACTCACGGATGTTGCGCGAGACGCTGCAACCCCTGGCGACACTGAAGGATGCCTGGGAACTAGATTTGCAGACAGAGATCCCCGATACTACATGGGTGCAGATAGTGAGAAGGGCGAGGAAAAGTACAAGGAACGCACGTTTTCAGTTAATACATTTCTACATACTGCATAGAGATTACCTGACACCAAGAAAGATTGGGAAGTATTTTGGGGTGGAGAGCGCGGCATGCCCCATGTGTAACACGATAGGAGCAGACTTGGGGCATATGCTCTGGGACTGCACACACCTAAGAGATTATAGGACGGATATCATTGAGACATTGAACACTGTGACCGACAGGGAGTTATAATTCACCAAGGCGGTAGGCGTGCTGCACTGGTTTCCGCATACACCCAAAAACGAGATCTCGAGCAAATTTGTGGACATGGGTTTGATCTTAGCTAAAAGAGAACTGACTAGAAACTGGAAATCGAAAAACTGCCCGACGCTCAGAAGGTGGACTAATGAGATGCTTAAGTGGGCAGCGAGTGAAAGTACACTCAGATACCAGTTAGCCCGCCGTAGGTTGGACGACAGAGCAATGGAGGCGGCCATGGAATGGGAGATGCTGGTGCAATCTTTGCGAGATAGCACAGTGGAGGAGAGCCTCTCTAAATCAAGCGATGTAGCCCCCCGACACACACCGGGAGCACATTCCCAATAGAATATTAATCACTCCTGATAGCACACATACATGTATACCAACGCAGAGTTCAGGCGCAGGGGGAAGGCACTCGGGGGGGCGGGAAGGATTGGGAGGGGGGGGGGAGTTGGGGTGGAGGGGTGTTGAGGGATAGTTGGTGGTAGGGGTGGGAGGGGCGAAAATTTTAAAAGCGGGATGTGGAACTCCGAGCATGCAGAACTCCATATGCAAAGGATGTTAAGAAGGGGGGATCCACTGATTGGCGCCGCCCGACCTCCGGGTTGTGGGCTTACTGGCTGTGTACATAATACGTGGGATATGAGAGTGGCGCACTAGCGTCAGAGGACAAAGAATGTTGTAAGTATGTGATGTGGACTGTGTTTCCTGCAATAAAAACGGTTTAAAAAAAAAAGAGAAGTGTCTCGCATCGAGGAAGAAGCGTGTTGCTGCCACTGCCGTCGCATCTCTGAGTAGGATGTATGACGTTACAACGCATACTTTTACAACGCCTACCTTTACAACACATTTTTTACAACGCAACATCCTTTACAACGCATTCCATTACACCGCATGCATTTACAACAAACTTTTAAAAACTACCTTTACAACGCATTCCCTTACATCGCATACTACCTTTTCAACGCATACCATTACAACACATAATATTACTTTGCATGTAAGGTAAGTATTGGATAGTGCAGGGGTAATAATTACTATTCTAACTCCAGGGGGTGCAACAGTAGGGTAAGTGTTGGATATTGTAGGGGTAAAAATTACTATTCTAACTCCAGGGGGTGCAACAGTAGGGTAAGTGTTGGATAGTGTAGGGGTACTATGTTTGTAATGCTATGCGTTGTAATGGTATGCGTTGTAAAGACTGCATTGTAATGACATGCGTTGTAGTGGTGTGCATTGTAGTGTCATGCGTTGTAATTGTTGCGTTGTAAATGCATGCGTTGTAATGGATGTTGTGTTGTAAAAGTTTCGTTGTAATGGTAGTGCGTTGTAAAAGTTGCGTTGTAAAGATTGTTTCCCCTCTGAGTAAGGATGTCGCCGCTGTAGCAGTCGCAGTGCACCGCATCACAAGAAGCGCCCCGCATCCACGGAGAAGCTTGCTACCATCGGAGTTGCTGTCCTCGCATCACTGAACAAGGGTGTCTCCGCTGCAGCTGATGCATCGAGCCGAGACTTCTTGCAACATCGGAGAAGCGTGCCCCATCAGGAAGAACTTGACATCTTTATTTCTTTGCGCCGGATCTTTGCCGCATTTCCATCTCTGCAACACTTTCGTTGTCCTGCGTGTCGCAACTTAAGGTACATTGACTGATTTTAAGAATTAAAGAGAACTAAGCTAAAACTATCATTTTAAGTACAGTATTGTGGATTTTTGTCGTTTGTGGTCTTGTGTTAAGTCTATATAAATGATACTTATTTTTAATATACAACTTGTGTGGTGTTCATCTGTAGTGTTATCACTTGATTACTGTATGTGTTCACAAATGCTTTACACACTGCCTCTGAGATAAGCCTTTCTGCTCGTGCCAAGCTACCAAGGGGGTGAGCAGGGGTTATTTTAGGAGAGTGCCCCCTTACCCTGACTAGAGGCAAGAGTCCCTATTTGTCACAAGTACCTACCTGTGCCATCTAGAGACCCCCAAATCTAACATATAGCAAAGAGCATTTTACCTTATCTATATTAATGTCCTTCACACAATCAAGTATTTTCCTTAATAACAGGTGTTATGTTAGTATTACTGGTAGAACATGTTTCTCACCCAAGAAGGTATACAGGCACTTGCTAAGGAAGTAACAATGCCTGACAAGTCTATGATCTAAGTAAAGAGCCCTGTCTTTATTTTCTTGTGGAACACAAGATCTGAGGAAGTGGCATTAATGTGCAGGGGGAGATTGTTCACGGTTATGGTAGTAAGGTATGGGAAAGCGTGACTGCTGACTCTAGCTCTGTTAATGGTTGGCATGTGTGCAGGCAGGAGGCTGATTGTCCAGAGGCTGCTGGCTGGGCTGACGGTGAGCCAGTGGATGTCTTTGAGGGGGGAGGTAATGTGTGCGCAAGGTGGGAGACTGAATGTGAGTCTGGCTGCTGCGTTTTGTATGACCTGAAGTTGTCTGGTCAGTTGGGCAGTAATGTTGACATAGAGTCTGTTACTATAGTTCAGTTTGCTGGTGATGAGGGCCTGGATGATGGTTATGCGTGCATTGAAAGTAAGCCATTGGAAGATTTCTTGAGGATTTTAGTATGTAGAAATAGGAGGCAGTGACCACATTAACTTGGCTGATCATTGAGAGTTGGTTGTCTACCACTAATGCTCGGTTCTTGGCTTGATTGACCGGGCAGGGTGTTGGTCTGAGATTTGCTGGCCATCGGATATAGTTTCATAGAGAGGTGTACTTGCCAAAGAGTACCATCCTGTTTTTTTCATGTTGAATTAGAGGCAGTTGCTTTTCATCTAGCTGGCGATTTCAAACATGCAGGAGGCAAAGTTTGTCCGGGTGCGGCATGTTTTGTCAGAGACAGAAAGACTGAGCTGGGTGTTGTCAGCATAGGTGATGATGTTGATTCCATGGGTTCTGGTGATTGTGTGGTGGCATTTAGGTGCTGTACAGCAAAGAGCGGCCCCTCTTATACCAGCTTTATGGAGGTATTGAATGAGAATGCGTAGGAGACAGTGTCTAAAGAGGCATATAAATCAAGTAGGATGAGAGTTGCAGAGTCTCCTCTGTCCATGATCAGTCGGATGTCATCTGTGGTGACAATGATGGCAGTGTCAGTGCTTTGGTGGGGCCTCAGTCCAGATGGAAAGGGGTCGAGGAGGTGGTTGTTGTTTAGGTGGTCGTACAGTCATTTGTTGACCTTCTCCAGAACTTTGGTAGGGTAGAGCAGTGAGCAGATCGGTCCACAGTTTGCCAATGTCTTTTGGTCCGCTGAGGGTTCCTTGAGAAGAAGTATGGTGGCATGCTTTTAGGTGGCCAGGAAAGTGAGATGCTGGTGAAATTGTTGAGTATCATTGTCAAAGTTGTGTAGATGGGGTCCAGTGCTATGATAAAGATGCAGGGCAGGCAGAGAACAGATGGTATTTCTGAGTAGATGGAACGCATGGTCACTCCGATTTCTGCTGTGTTGATGATGAGCCCGGTGGTCATGGCAAGATCCTGGGGGTTAGTGTTGTTGGGCAGGAAGGCTGTGAGGGTGGATGGGCTGACGTTGTTGCATATGTTACTGATCTTGTAGCTAAAATTGTGTGAGAGCTCAAATGGTGGAACTCCCTTCCACTGGAATTAAGATCCCTACCCACTCTCCCGGCCTTCAGAAGGGCCCTGAAGACTCATCTTTTCGTGCAGGCCTATATGTAATGGTGATATGCCCTTGTTTTGATATACGTTGTTAGGCGCCTTGATGCCTTGGGTTTTTGTCTGCGCAATATAAATTTTATTCAATTCAATTCAATTCAGAGCTGAATGCAGAGGTCCTGAAGTTGGATGATGGTTGTAGAGCTGGCAATCGGTAATGTGAAATCCTTGACATTGGCAAGGTTATATTTGCCATTGTTTGTGCTATTTTAAATGCTGTAGGTGACTGCTGATCGCTTGATTGATCTGCTTTGCTAATGGTAGAACCTGAGATCCGACATGCAGGCGCTTTTGTTGGTTTAGCAGCCTAAAAGAGTGACATCTCCTCATCTTATTTCCCTTTTTACAGACGATAGAGGTATGTTTTGATAAAACATTGAGAATCTGCTCCATTTGTAATGGCATGACTCCCCCAGATATCAAGGCCCAACTACTTCCTAGTTCAGAGATTACCTTTTGCTCCTGGGACTCCCGGTTCCCCTCTAGGTCCTGCAATTCCTGAGCTCCCAGGGCAGCCTCGAAGGATGGCAAGTTTCTCATCACCATGGAGACCAATAATCTGCACCTCTGTAAAAAAGAAAAGCTAAAATGAGGCATTGATAAGAATGGGAGAGTACAAAATATATTAATAATATACAAGTGGCAGCAGTAGAAGCTCTGTCAGAAACAAATGTCAAATAGGAGACAGCTTCATATTTGAGCCAATGTACTACAACAACATTAGTGCTAAATTAGTTGAGAATTGTTGAGCTTGGGAATCATGTTGGCGTGGGCTGGCAGTCTATGCAGTTGTTGGACATTGGGGTGGCAAGGCCTCACCTCCTTCACCTTCTGGGAGACCCCCGACCCTATTTTCAGTTTTCCACCTCAACAGTGATTTCTTTCTGATGAAGTCTTTGCCAGAACGAAGCCCATTCAGCAATGTTTGGAAGTGTGTTATTGAAAAACTAAAACGTATTGGGCATGATGATGAGGAAGTTTTCTCCCGCTGTTTGTTTTTTCTCACTGGGACCACTATACTCAACATGGAGGACTCAGAGAGGGAAAATATGCATCGTGAAGACTGCCCTCCTGTCACAGATAAGGTGAGGACATTTCATTGGATCATATGGATTGGTGTCACTACAACGCATGCTTTTACCACGCATGCCTTTACAACGCGGTTTTTACCACGCAGTCCATTACAACGCATAATGCTTTTAGGCGCTGGATAGTGAATTATTTAATTTACTATTCCAACTCCAGTCCCCGTGGATAGCAGGGAAGGTGTTGGATAGTATATTAAATACATTCCCTATCCTAGAGCGCCCCCCAGCGCATTGCATTGTAATGGTTTGCGTGGTAAAAGTTGCGATGTAATGGTAGTGCGTTGTAAAAAATTCGTTGTAACCGTGCTACACCGATCATATGGGTCTAAGCCTTTGATTGAAAGCCTGCAGAGCTGTCAGTGGCTCCACCAATAGTTCCACTTTCCCTAAAAGAGGTGGCTGAATTGTATCTTTGTAGGGCTGGAAAATTATGTATGGTGTTCTCCACTCCCGCTAATCAAGAAGATACTGTGACAACATGCCAATGGTTGGATAAAAACATGTAGATGTTTCCAAGAAAAATTTGTTGGAGTAACATGCATTTATATTAAATCAAGTGTCAGTTAATTTGTTAAAATAAAAAAAAAGAATGACAAATTTGATTGAGATAATTGACAGCAGGGTTAGAATAAAGAACTGAGTCGGCAAAGTCTGATATAGATCGTATAGTATTGTGTTGGCATTGTATGTCTCTTATACACCCCTTTGGTTCAAAAGCTACAGATGAAGCGGAATTGGGGGCGTGGCGAGCAGCCGATGATGGTGGTTGCCTGGACTTAGGGCTCCGTCTCCGAGCCGGAAGCTATCCTGTCAACGAGGTGCCCGGAACTCCCCACTGATCCCCGAAGTGTGGGAAGGGGATACTCCCCTCTGAGCAACGAAAGTGAGAGCAGCGCTGACCAGGAGGACCCCCTGCGTGACCCTCGCTGATGTGCCAGGAGCTCCAATGAGTCAGGAAAGGTGGCGGCCGTAATTTGAAGAAGGATCATCCCGATCCTAAATCGAAACTGGAGAGCGGGCGGAGACAAGGCAGACGGAGGACCGGCGGAGGGGGATCACCGGATCGTACGAGCCGGAGACCTGAGGCGCGGCGACGCCAGTAGAACAAAGTCGGGCGACGGAGGCGAGATCAGCATGGTGGCCGCGATGACTCTCCGGGACCTGCCACCGTCGGAGCACTTATTATAACTGTGGGACGGCTGGAGGGCCTGACCGTACGGTGGAGGTCGTAACCGGCATACGCTTTGAGACGGACCCGAACAGATAGCAGTGGGGCGCCCGGCCGGGCTGACTGCGGTGAGTGGTGCGACGAGGACCCGAGGCGCCTCCCTGAACACACATCTGGAGCGCCCCGGGACGCGCTCGGCAGAGAGCAGGAGTGCTGCCTGTGGTGGTCCCCTGGGGCCCAGTTACACGCTACGGGCTGAGGGATAACAGCAGAACAAAGCAACGGCCACAGAGGCATAGATTGGTGGACGCTCCTAAGGGCCCCCCCCTCATTTCCTCCCCCCATAAGCGGGAGTGCTTCGGGAACACCGGGAACAATTTTACAACACCCCAGTAGCTCTTTGAGGGGAGAGAGACACGGAACACCAAGAGCACTGCTGCGGCGGCTTAGAGAGCCGCGGGGAGAGCTGCTTCTCACGGAATGCACACAGTAGGGCATCTGGATCGTACTTGCAGCGGAGGGGAACCACCTCATTGGAAATAGGCCGCGGGCGGCCCTACGGAGCCTAGAGCCCTTGTTGAGGCCTGGTCAGACTGAGAGATCCCACGGAGTAGGCGCCTGCCGCATAAGAGAAAGGGCAGTGAAATGCCAGTTATATGAATACACCTGGAGCCACTACTGTGTGCTGGATCTGCAGGGAAAGCTGGAGGAGAGTGGGGAGTGAGGGCACTTCCTAAAACACAGTCGGGGACAGCCCCTGGTGCGCTGTGGACCCTGTAGACAGCAGGGGCAAAGCTCACTCGGAGGACGAGAGCTGCCCGCCGGTGGCGTTGACATAGATGTCTTCCCTAACCCGGGATCAGAAGAGGAGACCTGGCTCCAGGGGCGCCACAGACTAGAGGCCACACTGCCCTGCAATTGAAGCGATCTGAGACTCTCTGGGGACAACACGCAGAGAAGGGGAGCCCGATTCTAGCGGGGGCAGTAAACCTAGAACCCTGACACTGACGATATGCGTAACGGCCGCAAGGGGTGCCGGCTTACACCCGAACCAACCCGAAAAGCCGAGGCCGATCGCTTAAGACTGGCGGAGAACGCGCGCAGGTAGCCAGTGATCAGAGAGGACAACCCCAGGGAGGAACGGACAGGTGCCTGCCCCAGTGGCGTTCATTCAGCTGAGCGGAGCGACTTGGGTCACCGCACGACCACCCAGAGATGGGGAAACCAAAAGGGCTGAAGAGCGGGTCCCAGCAACCCACGGACGACGAGCCACCTGAACGAGAAGCCCAGGGTGAGGGCGAGCCAGTGAGAGATCCCCAATTGCAGCAACAATTGGACAAAATCCTACTAGCGATATCAGACTCTCGCGCAGCGCTCCAGCAGGACATTGCGCAAGCGGCCACGGGGTTGGGCTTGCTCCGAGCCGACCATGGAAAACTGAACGACAGAGTCACGGAGGTAGAGAGCACGCTCCAAACCATAGAGCCGGCACAGCAGAACCTCAAGGCTGCCCTAGACAATGTACTGGAACGAGTAGGGGCTCTGGAAAAAAGAGCTGAAGATGCCGAAGGCCGCAATAGACGGAACAACATACGGGTGGTAGGCCTACCGGAGGAAATTGAAGGATCAGATATGGTACATTACCTAGAATCCTGGCTCCAAACCGTGGTAGCACCGGAGGGTTTGTCTACATTCTACACATTGGAGCGAGCACACTGAGTGCCGGCTCGACCACCTCAGCAGGGCCGACCCCCGAGGCCAGTGGTGGCCCGGCTGCTACATTTCAGAGACCGGGACTTGCTCCTCCAGGAGGCGAGAGAAAACGGTCCCTTTCAGGTGGAAAATAGTAAGGTCAACATTTTTCCTGATTACACATCCGAAACCCAGCGCCGCCGGACTTCCTTTTTAGCGGTCAAAAGAGAGCTGCGCACTGAGGGACTACAGTACTCACTCCTATTCCCGGCCAAGTTGAGAGTAATCGTTGATGGTAAGACTTGGTTCTTTGATGCCCCGGATGATGCCTGCGCCTGGCTGGAGACCTATAGGGCAGGCAAAGTTGGTGATTCGCAGGAACTAGAAACTGTCACAGGAGGCTTGCCACAACGGAAATCAAGACGACTGAGGAGACCGTCCCCATTTCAGGCAGCGGCAGAACGGCTGGGGGCATTGGCAGCGGTGTCCACACTATCGGCTACATTGGAGAACCCATCCATAGACGGTACGGGATCAGAGAGAGAATGCTAGATCAGACTCAGAACATTCGGAACACTCGGAAACAGATAGTGTACAGCTACCGAAGGTTATTCCAAAGACGGCAGAAGGTATGCTAGATGAAAGAAACGCCATGGCTGTGAACTCGGAACTGAGAAGGCTCCTGTTGTTGGCTTAACGTGGGGGGATGGACTGTTAACTGTACATGGGGGGGAGGTAGGAACGAACACGGGGGAGTGCTTTCCGTTAGGGCTCAGGAGTCGGAGAGATTTTCCGGAGCGCGCGACCACCGAGCGGCTGCCAGCCTCCCCTTTCTTGGCCCTTAAGGCATGCCCGTAGTTACCACTGTCGGGCTTAGAGATATGTTGAATGTTATGATAGTTTGGATGGGAACTAGATGTTTGTTGCTAGGTCCTGTTCTGGGGGGAGTGGGCACTGGGAGATGTTCGAAGGATGGGGCGGGAGGGAATGTCACTGACACTGATGCACAGCAGAGATGTAGAGAGAAACTAGGAGAGCTCTGAGTGAATATGGGTGATTTTGCCAACTTAAGATGCATAACCTGGAATGTGTGGGGTCTCCACACCATGGTAAGAAGACATAAAGTCCATGCCTATCTGGTTAGGAGGGGAGTGCATATCGTAATGCTTCAGGAAACACACTTAACGAAGGCCGAAGGGACGGTACTGCAGCGCAGGTGGAGAGAGGCCAAATTTATAATACCACTTATTCGGCGTACGCTAGGGGCGCGCCAATATGGATTAGAGCAGGGGTCCCTTTCCAATTACTTAAGCAGACAATAGACCCAGACGGCAGGTTTGTTGCCATCGAGGGAAGGTTGAGGGGTAGGGAGTTTGCCTTTTGCAGTGTATATGCAGCTAACACTGATCAACTGAGTTTTTTGTCAAGGATGTCGGGAACACTAGCGCACTATCTTGCAGGTTCATTAATGATGGGAGGCGACTTTAACTCCATAACGGACATCTCCTTAGATAGATCACACCCACCCCTGGCTGATTCCCCGATACACCGATTAACGAAAGGGAGACTAGACTGGCAGACACGATGGGAACTGATTGATGCCTGGCGTGCACATCACCCACACGGCCGAGATTACTCCTACTTCTCAGGCATGCATGAACTCCACGTGCACCTGGATGCGGTTTTATGCTCCCCAGGAGTGATGTCCACTGTAGCCCACTCTGAATATCTCATCAGAACGTTATCAGATCATAACCCTTTACTGATCACGCTGCATTGGATGCCCGGAGTCTCATGCGTCCCTACCTGGAAGCTACGCCCCGAGACACTGGAAGACCCAATCTTTCAGGCAGCGTTAGAGGAAGGGATTACTCATTATTTTGCAGAGAACACTGGGACGACCGAGATGAGAGCGTTCGAATGGGATGCCTTCAAGGTGGTTATCAGGGGGCTTTCTATAGGGAACTATGCGGGAGTGCGGAAAACATTATTAAAAGATTTTGACAAAGCTGATAGTGCACTTCGAGAGGTAGAGCTCTTACAACCTGGTCGCCCAGAGCTTCAGGAACAAGTTAGTGCGGCAAGGGAAGCAGTAGCAGCAGAAGTAGAACGCTTGCGTTGCTTTGACCACAAAGCGTACACAGTGAGGGCCCATGCAGAGGGTGATAAAGCAGGAACTCTGCTGGCTTGGCTTGCCAACCCGATGAAAAGAAGCTCCCCTATCGTAGCTCTAGACACGGCAGAAGGACAAGAAGTGCATACCCAAAACGACATACTGCAATGCTTCGAGAGCTATTATGGGGATCTTTATAAAAGTAGGTTAGAAACTGGAGACCCGACCATAGATATATTCCTCAGGGACCTACAACTACCAGCGCTAGAGCAGGAACAAGCAGAGGTGTTGGGGAAGGATATTGAAATAGGGGAGATACGAAGCGCCATTAAAAGTATGGCCCGCAACAAAACCCCAGGATTAGACGGCTTACCCATAGAATTTTATGCCAAATACGTTGAGTTACTCGCACCCAGACTCCATGCAGTCTACAAAGAGGCGAAGACATTAGGGCGGCTGCCGCAATCAATGCGAGAAGCGTTGGTAATTCCACTGCTGAAACCAGGGAGGGAAGGTAGGAACACGGCCTCTTACAGGCCGCTGTCGATGCTGACTACAGATTATAACATTTTGAGCAGCATCTTAGCGACCCGCTTATTACAACACATGACCACACTAGTCCACGAAGACCAGGCGGGTTTTATACCATCACGGAATACGACTGCGAATGTTCGGCGATTGGTGCGCCTCCTGGGAGAAGATCACCCAGAGGCCGAACGGCCGATGGTATTATCGGTAGACATCGAAAAAGTCTTCGACAGCCTGGAATGGGAATATCTATACAAAGTGCTGAGCCGATTCGGCCTGGGTGACGGGTATTTGCAATGGACGAAAGTACTGTACACTTCTGCGATGGCCAGGGTAAAGGTAGGAACACTAGTATCCTCGCAATATCCTGTAGAGAGAGGGACGAGGCAGGGGTGCTCTTTATCCACGCTGTTATTCGCTTTAGCAGTAGAGCCGCTGGCGATCGCGATAAGGAAGGGGGACCACTAAAAGGGATTGAGGGGTAAAAATGACCAGCAGTGTATTTCTCTATACGCAGATGATCTGCTACTCTTCCTAGAAGATGCTGACAAAGCGATCTCGGGAGCTGAACGATTGCTCTCGAACTATGGGGAACAATCGGGACTGAGAGTGAACTGGTCCAAAACATGTTTGTTCCCAGTACTACAGGGGGAGACACAGCCCAATACAACACGAACGGTACGATGGGAACCCACTTGCCTGAAATACTTGGGTGTACACATATACAACGAGGCGGCAGACCTGCTAGACGGAAATATAGGACGGGGTGTACGGGCCCTGAAAAGCAATATGCCCTTTTGGTCCACTCTCCCATTATCAGTGACGGGTCGCATAGCGCTGTTAAAAATGATAGCGTTTCCCAGGTTTCTGTATTATTTCAGAACATTACCAGTGTGGATACCTAACTCTATCTTTAGGCAGTTGAAGTCTATGATATTATCTTTCCTATGGGGCTCGGGACGTCGCAGAGTAGCACAATCAACGCTCATGAGACCCAAAATCGAGGGGGGGCTGGCGGTACCTGATTAACATATTACTTGGCAGCCCAACTGCAGATTTTTACACAAGAGATAGCAAGAGTGTTTAGTGGACCAGAACACAAGCGGATGGGGGAACCCCACGCCATGTTCTATCATTTATAGCTCTCCAGCAGAAACTGAATCTCAGAGGCTTGACATTAGAAGAGAACACACTTAGACTGTGCTGGAACCGATCTCAACGCAAGGTGGGGGTACTACACCCATATGCACCCGAAATCCCCCTGGGAATGGTGACGGCATTGCCACATGGAGGCGACTGGTCACACTTACAAGGCTGGGAGGAGGCGGGAGTCCAAATGTTGGGAGACTTGTTCAAAGATGGAACAGTGTTGCCCTACCAGACACTCCGAGAAAGATTTGACCTATCGAGAGGTGACTTCCTGCTGCACGCAGCAGTGATAAGAGCGGTGCAGGCACATTGGCAAGAAGGATTAATGGAACCTAAGACAACGAGGGCCTGCCAATATGTCATGATGGCGGCAGGTACCTATAAAGCGGTTACGTGCTTGTACTCTAGAATGCTTAATGAACTGTTATTGCCACTAGATACTTTGAAGGGAAAATGGGAGGAGGATCTAGGGAAAGCCATCCCTGAAACGGCATGGGTGCATATAGTGCGTAGGGCCTGGAAGAGCACGACGAACGCTAGGTTCCAACTAGTGCATTTCTATATTCTTCACCGAGCGTACTTGACACCAGGGAGGGTGAAGAAATTCTTCAAAGTGTAAGAGGCTGCATGCCCTAGATGCACGAATACACGAATACAGGGGCAGAACTGGCACATATGCTATGGTCTTGCCCAGAGGTGAGACAATACTGGAAGGAGGTGGGAGACACACTAAACGCGATAACAGGAAGACGGCTTGCTTTTGATATGGCCGTCAGTATTCTACACTGGTTCCCTCACACACCAAAGAATAAGAACACTAGCATATTTGTGGACATGGGACTCATACTGGCAAAGAGGGAGATTACAAAGCATTGGAAAGCAGCAGCGGGTCCCAGCGGACATAGATGGAAAAACGAATTGCTTAAATGGGCCGGCAGCGAAAGCACATTAAGGTATCAACAGGCGCTCAGGCAGAAGAACGACAAGATGCTAGAAGCAGCGACAGCATGGGAAGCGCTAGTACAGGCTTTACGAGACCACGAGACGCAAGATAGCAATATGGAACAGCTCATTGTCTGAGGTAGGACCCTAGACCATGACAGGGCATCATATTTTCCTGCAAACACCTATTCAAGAGACAGGACACATCTGCAGGCTTCGGTGACGGGTTTGGGGTGGAGGGGAGGAGGGGAAGATTTCGATAGAAACATGTTGAAGGAAAAGTATTTGAAACTTTGTTTAAATGGGATACTGATTGTCAGAACTATTGTATTCAGCGATATGTCACTATGGGATGAGAGTAATGTGGGGTTTGTATCAATCTAGTATGTTTTGTGTACAAAAATTAATAAACTATGTTTTGAAAAAAATGAAGCAGAATTATCATTCCGATTGTAGGGGTGCATCATTATCACTTTATTGTACTAATGTGAAGTGTTAGAATGTTTAAATGTATTAATATAAATATATGCTGTATTTTAGGACATTGATAAGTAACATGGAGACTTGACGTAGAAAATTAATGTAATTAGAGGGAAACATCTACATGAAGAGCTCGTGTTGTGCAACTGACGCTTATTCATATATTAAATGTGCTTATTAATTACGTTATTTCACATATATGAAAATGCATTAGTTGACACTGCACTAGTGTTATCTGATTTCGTAAAGTTTATATGTTGTTTCTCTTATGTTAGCTGAAATTAGTAGGCCTGAAATGTAAGTCCCTGAAACTTTCGCTTTAGAGTCAACAGTTTGAATTTCATGTGTGCTGTGAAATGTATTCTTCATCACCATTTGCACATGAAGACGTGCTCGCTTAGATAAAATAATGTCTTTCTTTTACTAGTTAGGCACAGAGAGAAAAAGTTACAATTGTGTGGCTTGAGTCGATAAAGGAAGGTTGTTGTGCTTCACACAGGGGGCCTGGGAACCAAGGACAAATTGTATCAAGGAAGGTACACCATCAACACAGTGGAAAATTACCTTCAGGACTATACCCAGGGTGGTTGGCATGATCCAAAGTGCATCCTGGGATGGCTACCCATGAATGACTGGTTGGTGGAAGTAGAGGTAATTTGCCACTTTTTTTTTTGTCTTCAGAGAGAGAGCTTCCTAGAACAAGCTCTGTCTTTGATAGCTTTAGGCTATTTGACCCATTGATCATGGGGGAACTTCTTAGAAAGACTCCACGTGCTGACAGGAAAATATTTGATTCCTCTAACCCCATTAAAACAGTTTTCTCTATTATTAAAAGCTTCCAGGAGGCATCTTCTCAGGAAAAGGCTAGAAATTTAAACTCAAAATGCAATTCTACTGTGGATTTCTTCATAAAGATATAGAAAGACTATCCAGTTGAAATGACTCTCCTTATTGCCCATAGATTACTGTAATTTTTGTCTCAATCACCTGTTTTTCTCCTCTAAACGACAATGAGTTTGTCATGTTTGTTGCACAAACTAAATATTCAGAGTCACTTTGGGATATATTTCATGTGCAATGCCAGCTGGGCAAAAGCCATCATTAAGTTATCTTTTAGAGTGGTTAAACTCCCGCGTATTTAAAAAAGGGTATATGCATCTTCTCTTCTGAAAAAAGCTGATGTGAATCCAGAAGACTAATCAAGTTATGGACGTATTTCGCAACTAGTGAGCCTCAGTAAGTTAATGGAAATGGCGGCCTATCAATAACGTTTTAACTTTGTGACCTACTGCAAACTACTTTATCAGTTTCAGATGGACTTCCAAGCCGGCTACCGCATTGAACTCACCATCATTTCAGTGCTGGACAAGTGCAACAGGCTGCTTATGCTTGTATCCATAATGTCTTGAAACTTTTTTTTATTTCAAAGCAGCCTTTGATATGGTCTATCACAGCATTCTTCTGATGTAGCTGTCTGAACTGGGTATTTCTGCCAAGGAATTACTCTTGATTGTAAGGCATCTATCCCAGAGATCTATCAAGGTATTACCTCAGGCTTCTGTTTTATCCTTACTTCTTTTTAATCTTTATGATTTCCCTTTGGCTCACCTTATTCAATCTTTTGGTTTTAACTTCTTTTTTTGTGCAGACAATACTCAAATTATTGTCATATTTGAAGGTGACACTTTGACTGTGTCACCCAAATTGTATGAATGACTCTTGAAGGTTGAGTGGTGGAGAAATGCTTGAAAATTGAATGGAAGTAAAACTGAGATTTTATGCCCACTAAAACCCCTAGAATTGTTTTTTTTTGTACAAGCCTTCCTCACTCGGCCCAGCCTCCTTCCACAAAAGTGGTGAAAAATCTCAGATTAAGTATTGACTCAGTACCAACTCTAGCAGCGCAGGTATCAGAGGTAGTGAAATTGTGTTTTTTCGAGATCCGCACCCTGAGGTATGTTCTTTATCTTTTCGGCCATACCAAAAAGATTCCAATTCTGACTGCCTTTGTTGTCTCTGGTTTAGATTACTGCAATGCTATTTACCTAAGTTCACCCCTTGTTTGATTAGTAGATTGCAGTGGCATCAGAATTATACTGACTGGCAGCTTTACCCGTAGGGAATATATTTCTTTCTGTTCCTGTTTCCCTGCATTGACTGTCGGTGAAGGAGCATATTCTTTTTAATTCGATCTTCCTGGTTCACTAAGCATTTCACTCTCCCAGCAGCCCACCACTCTCTCATCGTTTTAAGTGATCTCAATTCTTCCATGCAGTAGAATCTGCTAAATTCTATCTTCTCATGACCTCAAAATCCCGTCCTAAACCTATGGATTACAGATCTTTGTCAGGCATAACTGCAGGCAGAGAAAATATGCTGCCTCTTTATCTCTGTTCTTAGCCGTTCTTGCTGAAGTTTCGAATATTATTGAAAACCTGGCTATTCTCTCAGACCTAGTAGTTTTGGTAGCCCTAGTGGCTTTGTCCATATCATAGTAACCTGTCCTTTTTAGTGCAATGATTACCCAGTAGGAAAGACAGAGCGCTTTAGAAAACATACATCTATACACTGAAGACTATTTATTTCGTCCTTTTAGATGAGTGGATTTTTAATGGCACACATTTGGGCGAAATCTTCATTGACAATTAGATTCTAGTGGGATAGGCCATTTTCAACTTTTTTTAATTGAATAAATCGGCATTGAATTTCAAATAAATTCCATGGTGAAAATTTGCCTAATAAATTCAGTTGAATGAAGGTAGTTTTGTGAGTATGAACCTGTACATACATAAGCAATGCTGCTTTAATTTTAGCTGCTGTTCTTAGTAGCTGGTTGCAGAATTTGGGTAAATTGCTTTTGCATAATTTAGTGAAATTTCAGCAAAATGTGTTGAAATTACACATAAATATGCAAAATGCAAATTCATCATGTTGCACAGTATTTTAGCCGAATCACGTCACCAATTTTTTTTATGAAGACACATTTCACACTAAGAAAGTGAAAAAAAGCAAAACCACCACAAACAACTGCTGCTCCCATTCTGTTGGTCTGTGCATTTTACCACGAATTGCACATAAATTGCAATTCACATCATATTGCAAAGTTAACTCAATTGTTTTTATTAGGTCGAACCTAGCGGCAGCGGGCATATACTGCTCACTCTGCGAGACATGCAGTAGTCGAGTATGCTGTGGAAGCCTCACCCTCTTTCCGCCCATATTTTTTATTGGCTGGTGTTCTTGGTAAATGCTGGTTTTCGATTGATATTGAGGCTTGTCGGTCCCTCCTTGTTACCGCCCTGTCGCCATTTGTTACCCTTTCATGAGGACTGGTTCTTTTACTTGTGGCGTTACTCCTTCATAAGTCAGTAAGCACAATTTTTTTTTATTTGCAGCGCAGTCCGCTTTCACTTTAGCGGCATACTTGTTTATTTAATTAATTTGCCGTGCGGGCTGAAAGGGAGCGTTTCAACTCACTAATTTAACAAGCATTTGCAATACAATAGGTCTCGCATTTATGCGGATTTCAGCTATTGACATTGCAAACAACAATGCCTTTTATATTTGTTTTCGTTTTTAAAACATAGATAAAAGCCAATGCCAGTAGCTTAGAAATGCGTGAATGTCAGACCTATTGCATTGCAAATCCTTGTGTTTTTTAAGCAGCACGGCCACCCCGCAACAGGGGCGCCTGCTTTCAATCACTTTAACTCGGCATTTTCACAAGTCTTTTTCAAAATGGAATTAGAAAGCATTTGCGAATTAAGTGATGTGAACTCCAAGTAGCACATAATTGTGTGCTAATGGACTGAAGCTGACAAAAGCACCCCTGTGTAACATGTCATCTGTACTAAAGCCACCTGACGGGTTGTTTTCAAAAGCCTGTTTTATTAACAACAACACCACTACAACCAATACCTCCATCACTACCAGTAACACCACCACCAATAGCTCCACCACTACCAGTACCACCACCACCACACTACCACTACCACAGCCGGGTCTGGTGGCTCAGTGGACTAATGCATCTACTGCAGGGGCCTGTGTTCGACCTCATGGTCACAGGTTTAAATCCCGACGGGTCCGCTCAGACTTTCATCCATCTGAGGTCAATAAAATGAGTACCATTGAATTGAGTAACAACAAACATCTGTTATTCAGCGCCAAGATACCCGTAGCGGTAAACGTGTGCTTTACAAATGCACATGTTATGTTACCACAACCAGTACCACCACCAACATAAGTACCACGACCACCACCACCCCCAGTAGTACCACAACCAGTACCACAACCACCACTAGCACCAATACCACCAGTGCTCCTACCATCACTAGTACCAATACCACCAGTACTACCACTACCTCCACCAATACCAACACCACAAGTACCACCAATACCACCACCAATACCAACACCTCAGTGCCTCTCGCTCACTAGTAATAGCAGGGGCACTGTACGAGGCCGGAGCTGCAGCCGAGACCATCGCTCCCTCCCTCCATGCGTGCCGTAAAGCACAGCCCATTCAGCACCAGGAGGGGAAGCCAGGGCCCTACTACAGCTGGAGTGTTTATTAGGCCAAAGATAGCAATGACATTAGGCAATGCCACACTGCACATTCAAATCACGAAGAGGGCAGGAAATAGCCCTCCTCTCGCTCCTCCACATGAGCCACAACAGTGTACTCACAGTGCGAAAGGTGTTGGAGAGCTTTGTTAATGTTTATAGCTCAGATCATGTGTAACTCTCACTTCACACTTTGTGTCTGTGTAATTTACGACACACCTTCTTCACTGCACTATTTATCACTACTTTGAAGAACACAGGCCGGTCTCTACCTCTTATATTCACAAACTAACAAGCGGTTCAGATGGCCCTTTAATGCAATGCAATAGGACTCGCATTTGTGAGAGTTTATGCTATTAGTATTGTAAATGACAATGCCTTTTATTTATGTTTTAAAACCCAAAACATAGGCGTGGCTTGAGGCGTCAAGAAGGCGGTCGCACTCTGAGAGGGCTCCGGACCCCCTCCGTCATCCGCCTCGCATCCGCCGCTACCAGCCTGCATCTAGCTCCCCCACCTACCTGCCACTGCTCCCCGTGCTGCCTGCTGTCCCTGGTGTCTTTGGGGGGCCGCTCTGGGTCTCCCTTTCCTCCGTGGAGTTCCTTGCTGCCTGCGGCCTGGGCCTCTCAAAATGGCAGCCCCCATGAAGCTTGGACCTGGGCCCTGAGGATCACGCCCTTGTTATCCGGTGCTCTCCTCCCTACGGCCTGTGAACCCGGCAGGTGGGGGCGACACATCCAGACGATTGCCCTCTCGCCCTGGGGCTGCAGGGGTGTGTGGATTGGCCGGTGGAGCTGGGGGCCGGCGAGCTGCGGAGGCACCCGGGATCATTGGGCGGCATCTGTCCCTGAGAGAACCGTGAGAAGCTGTCGGGCCGGCCCAGAGCTGAGGGCGGTGCAGACTTATCCCCGGTGGTGCTGCGGCGTCCTGTGCTGAGGACGGCGGTGGCTGGACCCGGTGGTCCTGCGGCCGGCCCGGCGCTGCAAGACACCCGCTGAGGGCGCTGCGGGGAGCGGCGCGGAGCCAGTGTTGGAACTGGGCTGCATCAGCGCGGGAGTGCCGACCTGCAGAGTGGATCTGCCTGTGTGTGGAGAGATTGGGGTATGGGGCTTCGGGCGGAGTTAGGTGCGGCTGGGGGCCCACACTGGGCTGTTTACCCTGGGACTGCTCTGGACTGCCTAGATCGTGCCAGCGTGCCCCCGCGAGGGGGCCTTCCAACCCCTCGGCTTCGGTGTTGCCCTGGTGGGTGAGCCGGCCTCTGGGGGGGGTCACCTTGCAGGAAGTAGCAGACCATCAGTGGGCCCACGTGGAGCAGCACCCGAGAACTTTCTCCTCCCTTGGTTTGTGGAGGCTGTCCGTCCCCTCTGCCATCTTGGACACGTGGAGCTGAAGTCTATGGACCGGCAGATCCCAGAAGGGGGGTCTGGCTTGGACTTTGATTGCCTAGTGACCTCTGAGGCAGGAGGGGTGCAGCGGGGCTTGGCCCGGACGCCTGGATCACGGTGTGCCCTTCCCCTGGGGCCTGAGAGTCTGGTGGATGGCCCCGGACGCATCACCGTTTTCCTAACGGAGCAACACTTTGCGGTCTGGTGCGGGGGTAAGTCGGCCATCTCATCGGGTGGCGCCACCCCCCCTCGATTTCCTCCTTCCCCCTTTCCCCCCCTGGAGCTGCAGATTGGGGGTCTGTGGTACTGACGGGCCGGGCATGGGGACGAGAGTTCTGCCACTATATCGGGTGGTGGGGACGCTGACTGGGGAGCCCCCCCTGTTCCTTCCCTTGAGCATGTTTGTTGGCCTGCCTGGAGACTATGGGGAAGCCCCGCGCCACTCAAGGCCACGGCCCCACAACCCAAACTACAATGGAGCAGTTCACGACGTCGGAACGGGGCCCCAGCGGCGGACCGCCAGCTGGCTCTGGCCTAGCCGGGGGGGGGGGGGGGGGGGGACCTCTCGACCAACCTACTGGCGATCAGCACGTCCCAGGCCTCCGTAGAAAGCAAGATAGGGGAAGTGCGGATAGACGAAGCCTTAATTCGTCAAGACCTCCACAAGGCCACAGAACGCATCACCGAGGCGGAGTCACATATCTCCACAGTGGAGGACGGCGTGAGCATCCTCAAGTCCCAGGTAGCCCGTCTTCAGACGCAGACCTTGGCATTGCACCGTAGGGTCGAAGATGCCGAAAACAGGGAGCGCCAAAACAACCTCCGCCTCCTGGGTTTTTCGGAGGGAGTTGAGAAGGACCGCGTTGCCACCTTTATGGAGACCTGGACCTGCTCCTGGATGCCCAAAGAGAAACTTTCCTCCTGGTTCGCGGTGCAGCGCGCCCATCGCTCTCTTGCTCCTAAACCCCCACCTGGTGCCCCTGCTCACCCCATCATCCTTAGGATTTTCAACTTCCGAGACAGGGACGCCATACTGGGAGCGGCCAGGGAGCTGGGGCCGTTGCACTTTCAGGACTCCAGAATAATGGTCTTTCCGGACTACTCCAGAGAGGTGCAATCACAATGTCGCTCTTATGATGAAGTCAAACAAAAACTCAGGGCGATGGGCCTTCGCTACGGGCTCCTCTTCCCGGCCCAGCTTACAGTGATCTTCCAGAGCAAGACATTTTTCTTCGATTCCCCCCAGGCCGTGTGGACCTGGCTCACGGAAGAGGGGCCCTTTCTTCTGCCCGGAGGGCCCCGAAACAGCAGAGCCAGGCTGTGCCGAAGCCCCAGCGATGCCGGACCAGGTCTCCGAGGAGAGGCAGCCACCGGGGGGGAGGCTCCCGGTCGCCGGAGGCACCGTCCCAACACTCACCGGTCCAGACCCAGGGGCAGGGATCCGCTTCCCCACACCAGGCTTCCTCCTTGATCGACCTAGGCAGCATCCCTGGGCCCAGTGAAACTCTGAGGCGAGCCATGTCAGACTCTGACCTGTCGGGGAACCCTGTGATCCGTGGCTCTGATGCGGAGAATGGGTCATGAGCGACACTATTTGCAATGCCCGAGGTTCCGCCTCCGGGCTATCCACCGTTGTGACTGCTCCCAACCCCACGAACAAGCTCCTACCGAGCTCATTGACTGGTTTGGTGGGGTATTGACCTTTGGTGCAGTCCTGGGTTGCAGCACTCTAATTAACATATGCCTGTTATTTTTTGCCTTTCTCTGTTAGCATTTCATCCGAACACATGGAGGGGGTCCGACTCAGCCATGTCCTGCTCTTGCTGTTGCTAACCGTTTTAGTTTAGCTGTTTACCTCCTTGTGAGGTGCTGGTGGTTGGCATTGTTTAGGGCGAAGGATGCTTCTCTTTCCGAAGTGTAGGGTGGGGGGTGTTGGGGGAAGAGGGAGGGGGGAGACCCTTGTCTCCCAGTAGTTTGTTATTTTTAGCTGCCAACGGGCCGCTGAGTTTTGTTCCCATTGGTAGCCACGTTTTTTTCCATCCTTCCACAGCTGACGCACACATCGTTACTTCCCCTAACTTTGTCTTTAAGCGCTGGGTCTGGGGGGGGACTCCCCTTCAACCGAACATGGCTTCCCACACGCATCCGCCTCACTCACGTCTCACCTCTCTACATGTCCTACCCCTATAACAGACCCCTCCACATCCTTTCCTGGAATGTAAATGGTCTTCTTGACTGCATTAAGCGTACCACTGTGCTTCCTGCCGCCCACCGCCACTTGCCTGACGTTTTGCTTCTCCAGGAAACGCACCTTCGGGGCTCGCAAGGCAACTTCCTAGCCCGATATGGGTTTGACCGGGTCTGGCACTCCGGCTTTGCCCGAGGTTCCCGGGGGGTGGCCATTCTACTCAGAAGGGGGCTCCCCTTTACCTTGGTTAACACCAACTCTGACGCACAGGGGACATATGTGGCTTTGTCGGGGACGATTGAAGGAAGCCCCGTGAACCTCCTGTGCACCTACGTTCCCCTGGTGCTCCTGGCACCCACCCTTCGGCGCCTCACACAGGTGATCTCCTCCCTTCCTCAGGGCCTCACTGTAGTCGGGGGTGACTTTAATGCTGTCTTGCAGCCCTCTCGGGATGCGACGGGCATCCCGTCAGCGCATCGGTTGGCCTCCGCGAAGAGCCTCTTCGGATGGTCTTCTGCTGTGGGTCTCTGGGATGTCTGAAGGGTTTGGAACCCTCGAAGAGAGCAATACACACACACGTCGGCCGCTCACCATACCCATGTAGATCTTGTCCTAATGCCCGCCACGGATTGCCAACTGGTGTCAGGGGTGGGTATTCTGCCCAGGGGGATCTCAGACCACTCTCCCATCTCTCTCCGCAGTGGGTCCCCCGTTGCAGGCCCTAGGGCGGCCTGGCGACTAAACGCTTGGTTCCTGCAAGACTCTGAGCTGGTGGAGTCCCTCGGCCAAGAACTGCGTCACTACTTCTCCGTTAACACAAGCTCGGTCCCTTCGCAGGGGACGTTATGGGAGGCCGGTGATTCGAGGGGTGGTCAAGGGGCTGGTCCACGCGTAACGCGCGGAACAGGTCACCCAGCTGCTGCAATTGGATTCCCGGGCTGTACAGCTGGAACGTGTTCAGCTGACCAATGGCAATGACGACTCCTCTAGGCAACTGGCGTTGGTCCGAGATGAGATCCGGCGGATCTCCCTGGAGTCTGCCAAAATGATCTGGCGCTCCTCGGTGGTGCATATCTATGGAGGGGGGGACAACAATGGTAAACTTCTCCACAACCTAGTGTCATACCCCAGAACTAATCGTATTATTCCGGAGATCCGGACAGCCACAGGGTCCCGGCAGGTGACGTCGTTGGCCATTGCACAAACATTTGCACACTACTACGCGGCCTCATATGCCGCTTGCCCTCCCGGCGCCTCCCTGGCTGGACTGCTGTAGGAGTCCGGTACCCAACTGCTGTGTCTCCCCCGGGAAACCGCTGATACCCTGGATGGCCCTCTCACCCCGGAAGAAATTCACGGGGCAATCTCCCGGTTGAACCCTGGCAAGACGCCTGGACCCGACGGGTTCCCCCAGGAGTACTACGCCCCATTCCATGATGACCTGGTGCCCCATTTGACCGAGCTTTTCTGCCACGTGGTCGATGAGGGGTCCTTCCCCTCTGAATCAGACGTGGCAAACATTGTGGTCATCACGAACACACAGCCTCCCTCCCTGGACTGCTCTGACTACCGCCCAATCTCGCTGATTAACACAGAAATCAAGATCTTCGCTACTGTGATAGCTCAGCGGCTACGGCCCCTCCTGCAGGACTTGGTTCACCCTGATCAATGTGGGTTTATGCCTGCCATGGGCACCCGTCACTGTATCCGCCGCCTCCACCTGGCGATGGCCCACTGTCATCGGCTGTCCCTGTATCTGGCGTTGCTTCTCGTCGACTTCAAGAAAGCTTTTGACACTGTGGTCTGGGGGTAAATGGGGGATGTTCTGGAGAGGATGGGATTTGGTTTTCCCTTCCGCCACCTGATCAGGGTTCTTTATAATAGCCCGAGAGCCCGTGTCCTCGTTAACGGAGAGCTTTCCGAACCATTTCCGATCCGGAGAGGCACCCGTCAGGGTTGCCCGCTCTCACCTCTTTTATTCTCACTGGTGATGGAGCCCCTGGCGGCGCTGAACCAGCAGAACCCTTTCATCCGGGGTTGGGCCTGGGACCTGAGCCAGGTCCATAAAATTGCTTTCTATGCAGACGACGTTCTGCTCTACCTGGCGGATCTGGACCACTCTGTCCCTAGATGCCTGGAGGCCCTCTCAGCGTTTGAGCGGGTCTCGGGGCTCCGACTTAACCCGGCGACATCAACCTTGGTCCCTCTACACCCCTCTCGGGCGTGTTTTGATTGGCAGGCGGTGATTCCCCTCCGGAGGCAATCATTCAAATACCTGGCCGTGTGGGTCACTCTCCTCCCGGAGCTTGAATGGGCCCTAAACTTTGCTCCCCTGGTCGCTCGGATGAAGACCGACCTCAAGAACTGGCAGGCCCTCCCCCTTAACCCGCTGGGCAGGAGCGCGCTTTTTGAAATGATGATTCTCCCCTGCTTTCTTTCATTCTGCAGAATACCACGGTCCACCTTTCAGGTAGCTGGTCCCGAGAACTAGACGGCACACTCACCCGGTTTCTGTGGGGAGGTGGGCGGTTGCGAATGTCTCACTGTCGTATTCCCCCCTTTGATCGAGGTATGGGAGTTACTAATCTCCACCTCCACTACTTGGCGACAAGACTTATCGTGGTCCATGACTGGTTTACGGGCGGCTGGTCCGACCTAGCTTACCGGGTGGAGCTCAGTACCTTGGACTTTGCACAGATTCAGGGATTCCTATATGGCTGCCCAGTGCCACAGGCTTTGCCCCCAGTCACCAGGACGGGGCTCACGGCCTGGCGCACTGCCCTCCGTCATGTGCGATGGGATCGGAGGCTAACTAGACAAACACTGTTATGGAATGGTGTCTGGCTGAGGGAGGGCTCGTCCTTGGGAGGTTTCCGTCGCTGGAAACTGGTGGGGGTCTCGCTGCTTGAAGATGTGTGGGTGGGGGACCACATGCGATCCTTTCCTGATCTACAACACCGACATGCCCTTCTCCGCTCCCAGTTCTCTAAATACCTACAACTCCGACATGCTCTCCACACGCACCTCCTAACACCCACCTCTCTCCCGGAATTCAGCCCCCTGGAGGCCCAGGTGATGGTGGGGAACCTGGGGTAGGGGGGGGGTGTCCCGTATATACCGGGCTCTGGTGAACCACAGCCCTACATCTCTTGACTGGCTTAGGGAGCGATGGGAGGGGTAGGTGGGTCCTCTAGAAGAGGCGGACTGGCGGGACGCCCTTATGGCACCCAAAACCCTGACTTCATCCTCTAAGTTACGCCTGGTCCAGTTTTACTACCTCCACACAGCGTCCCTCACTCCAGCACGCCTCTTCCGAGCCGGCATGAGAGCTTCCCCGGCATGCGCGCGCTGTGCCTTTACCGCAGCGGACTTCTACCACATGGTATGGCTGTGCCCGGCCTTGGCGCCGTTCTGGAGGGGGGTGAAACTCGAGATCACACGAGCCCTGGGGTGGGAAGTCCCCCATGACCTGAGGCGCTTGCTGTTGGGGTGTTTGATGGCCTAGATGGCTCCAGGGCTGACAAGCGTTTCCTGGGGACAGCTGTGGCGGTGGCGTAGCGGGACATAGCAGCGGGTTGTTCCCAGGCAGTGGCTCCAACGGTGCGGAAATGGAGGAGGGGGGTGGATTGGTGTGGGGTACAGGAGGAGTCTCTCTTTGAGGCCCGGGGTTGTCCGGAACTATTCGGTAAAGTGTGGGGCAAATGGTTCAGCTTAATACCACTGTGAAGGTCCAAGTCTTGCTTTGTGGCTGTGTTATTTGGAGATTGATGTACCCACTCAGGGGGGCCTACTTCACCTTTGTTGACGCCAAGGAGGGTGGTGTTTTAACTGTGATGTGTGATTTGCTACCAAGGAATTTGTTTGTTACAAAAATTTCAATAAAATTGATTGTCAAAAAAACAAAACATAAATAAAAGACATTGTCATTTACAGTGGCAATAGCTCAAACTCCTGAGACTGCGAGACCTATTGCATAGCAAATGGTTGTTGTGCCTTGCTGTCATGCTCCGATCATTGCTTAGTGAGGAACAGGGTCAGGCAGTAACCAGGCACTTTACACAGACATGCACCTGGGTGCATGTGCTAACCATTGTGGAGGCAAAGGGGCTTACCTTACACCAGCCCTGACCTTCCACAATCAGGGTCTTCGGGGTCCACCCCCATATGACGCACGCAAGCCATACTTTTTAAAGCAGCCCCGGTCGTTTTCAGAAACAGCCCGGAAACGCCTCTGGCTGCTTGTCAATCACCGCTGCCTGTCTCCCACCCTTTCAAATCTCAGGGTGGGTGGGGCCAGGTGTTATAAGCAAACATCACTAACCCCGCCCTGTGACGAATTGCGAAAGGGTGGGATTACAGTGAATGCATGGAGGCTGCCTATGTAGAGGTGGTAAGCAGAGACAAGTGAGCAAGTGATACGATAGGAGCAGGGGCGGCTGGTGACATTTTACAGTGGTGCGGCGCAAACGGATTTTCAAGTGCGGGCCCCAGGTCACTCAGGCCGGCGGCGACCCCCCCCACCCACATACACAACACTCAAAGAAATATATTCACACACGCATACACACAAACACATCCATTCACAACACTCTCCACCAAGCATTCAAGCATACACGCACGCTCGCACCAAACACTTTAAAATAAAAGAAAAACACACACTCTTACCTTGCTGCCAGTCCCGGTCCGCGCCACCTCTGGGCTCTGCTCCCCACACGTCACAGGCTCACAGCGCACCTGGCCAATCCTGGCCCCAGGGGCACAGGTACCTTCTCGCCCGCAGCACGCCCATTAGGGCATCCTGATGGGCATGCGCAACGCCGCAAAAACACAAGTGCGCATGCGTGGGCACGGGTAAAAAATTCACCCTCCGTCCCCACGCATGCGTACTTGTGTTGCCGCCTGTACAATGTCAATCAATCAACATGACGCCCGCCCGGCGGTCTGACGTCATGTTGATTCATTGACATGATTGTCATGAGGGAGCTACGGGCGGCATTGGGCAGGGGGGGCTACGCCCCCACGCCCCAATGGACGAACCGCGCCTGGATAGGAGGCAAAGCAGGAGCAAGTTTCTTTAAATAACCAAGCTACAGCTTTGAAATTAAGACATTTCACGGCCCGTGGACTAGGAGCCTCACTAGAAGAAAACAACAGGCCTGCCAGGAGGAATGACGAAGATGTATGGTGTAACGGCAAGCGCTGCAGACTTTGGAGCAGAGCAATCAAGTTCGAATCTCGGTGCTCCCTCCACATCCTGTGATTCCGGGCAAATGAGGTAATCTCCCTTTGCCTAAAAAACGCAAAAATGTGTGTGGCCTTATGCTATGTAACTGGTGATCCAATACCTTTGGGTTGAGTTAGCACTACGTAAACATTTTCAGACTCAAATGTCAGAGTGAACACAATTTCAGTGCAGTCAGCATCAACATCCAGGCGGTTGTTGAACAAAAATGGGTAATCAACAAAAAAAATGTGTGTGCAAATACAGTGGGCAATAGAGTATACGTAATACAATTTTACTTTCTCACAATGAATGGCATTTAAAAAAAAATCAATCAGCACTTCCTTTTATTTGGTTTCAAGAATGTACTTCAAGGTGGTTGCTAACATGAAAGCAAATACCACAGTAAAAATACCAGCCGATACATTTACAAAAAAACATAAGCCACTGAAAGCTCCAGCCATATGCCTGGCTCAACTCAAGTTCTTCTGAGAAACCTAATCCCAAATTAATCAAAGCTTTTTTTTTTGTAGCTTATAAAGTGCACGGCTACCCCCAAGGGGTGTCCCGGCGCTAAGACAGAAAGCTCAGAAATGCGGAAAAAAAGGATCAAGACTAAGTTCAGGCCTAAGTTCAAGACCTAGAGAACAGCCACGTTTTTAATTTACTGCGGAAGAGGGGTTCAGACGGGCAGAATCTAAGGTCAGATGGTAGGCTATTCCAGAGTTTGGCAGTCATTACGCCAAACCCTCTGCCACCCATTCTGGATCGTTGGAAGCGTGGCACAATCAGGAGGCGTAGACTATTAGATCTCAGCGATCTGACTGATTGGGATACCACCACAGCACGAAAGGCGAGGGTAAGGATCTTGAATTGAATGCGGCTTGCAATGGGAAGCCAGTGTAGTTTTTTGCGATAGGAAGCAACCGACTGCCTATACGGGATATTACCAATCAGTCTTGCCGCCGCATTCTGCACAATCTGAAGTCGATCAATCAGATGTTGGGGGGCACCGGTGTACAAGCTGTTGGCGTAATCCAGGTGCGAGGTAATAAGAGCCTGAGTGATGGTTCTGCGGGCATCTAAGGGGAGGTATGGAAAGATCTTTTTAATCATGCGAAGTTTCGCAAAACAAGCTGCAGTGACCTTTTTAATTTGGGCATTACAGGAGAGAGAATCATCAAAACTGAAAGCCAAGGTTGCGTGCTGATTGAACAGGAATGGGCGGGGGGTTAAGCACTGTGGGCCACCACAGACTAGGGGACAACAGAGTTTTCTGGTTAAAAAATAAGACCTCTGTCTTATCGGTATTAAGCCTAAGATGGTTGGTGGTCATCCAGGCACATATATTGTCCAAACAGTGACGGAAGTTGGCAAAGGTGGAGTCAGAGTGATCTCTAAAAGAGAATGCCAGCTGAGTATCATCAGCGTAAGAGATCACTCTGACCCCACAAGACTCCAGCACTCCAGCTAAAGGTGCAAGATACACATTAAAGAATAGAGGGCTCAGGGCAGAGCCCTGCGGGACGCCACAAAGAAGGGGTTTACCCTCTGATCTAAAAGGCCTGAGGACCACCTTCTGAGATCTTCCCATAAGGAATGATTCAATCCAGGACAGTACATTGCCACCAATTCCAGCTTGCCTCAGACGATCCAAAAGAATCTTGTGTGAAACCGTGTCAAAAGCGGCGTATAGGTCGAGGAGGACCAACATGGCCTCCTCGCCCCTATCCACACACTCACGGATCGTCTCGGAAACCTCCAAGAGAGCAGTCTCAGTACTGAAACCTGCTCTAAAACCGGATTGAGAATCGTGGAATAAGAAATTGCTTTCTAGATATTCTGTCAATTGCAACTGTACGGCCTTTTCCAAAATTTTTGCAGGTTTAGGGAGGAGGGAGATGGGGCGATAGTTACTGAATTTGGCTGGATCAGCGTCCGACTTTTTCAAAATGGGGACCAGCAATGCCTCCTTCCAAGCAGTCGGAAATTTGCCCTGATAAAGGGAGGCATTCCATATGGAAAGAAAGGGTTTGACCAATAAAGGAGCCAAGTCACCCATAACCTTGGCAGGGATTAGATCAGAGGGGGAACCAGATTTGCACTGGGTGAACAACCTTAATGCGGTCTCAGAAGTCAGCTCGTTAAAAGACTGTAGAGATACAGTTTCCGGGTCCCTAACAATAGGAGTTGGAGGAATCTCATCAGTAGGAAACGAGGTTCTGACCTTATCAATTTTCTCTTGGAAGTAGTCGGACAGGCCATTGCATAGTGCCTGGCTAGAGGGGTTCTGAAAGGCCCTGGCGGGAGGGTTGACAAAGTCCTTAACAATGCTAAAGAGGGTTTTTGAAGAATTTTTAGCATTAGTAATTTGTAGAGAGAAAAAGTCTCTCATAGTAACTCGTTTTAGTTTAAGGAACTTTTTTAGAGCGGACTTATAGATCGTTTTAGATTCAAGGTCATAGTTCTGTCGCCATTTACGTTCTAATATTTTGCAGTGGCTTCTTTCCTCACGGAGGGCCGGAGAGAACCAGGGGGCAGAGGGTCGAGTTCTAGCAGAAGTAATGGGTTGTAGAGGAGTGATGGAGTCAATAGCAAGAGACAGCACGGAGTTAAGTTTGGATACATTTTCATCAATGTCACCAGACAGAAGATCCGGCTGGTAGCAGAATAAGGGGTCCAAAGCCATACAAGTAACTTTATGCCATTTTCTTCCCAACTCTTTACCAAGAACAGCAGGTCTAGGTCCAGAAAGTAGATCTAGGTCAAAAGGAACAAGATGGTGATCTGACCAAGTAAGCGGGAGAGGAGAATGGACCTTAATATTCGAGAAATTAGAAAAAAGTAGGTCAAGTGTGTGCCCAGCTTTATGGGTTGGACCCTTAACTAATTGAAGCAAATTCAGGCTCTGCATAGATTCTAACAAGTAATTGGCCTGCGTACAGAGTAAGTTATCCACAAGAAGGTTAAAATCTCCAAGCACTATAAAGTGTTGGTGTTTGAGGGAGAGATCAGCCATCAGGTGAATTAACGTGGTTAGTGAGAGGGTCGATGCAGTAGGCGGGTTATAAACTAGGATACCCGCAAGGATTACCGCCGCTGCATCAGCAATGGTAAAATACATAGCTTCAATCATCCGCGTATCCGTAAGTTTGCTAATGGTCAGATTGAGGTGGGATTTTAGGATAATGGCAAGGCCCCCTCCTACTTTACCCCCTTCTCGATTGATACCCTTCAAAAGATAACCCGGTGGGGTAGCCAAATGGATATCAGGGTTAGAAGTGTCCCTAATCCATGACTCTGTAAGAAACAGAATATCCCAAGCATCAGAAACAATGGACGTCCAGATCTCGCTGGCATGGCGAGGCAGGGAGCGGCAATTAATCAATCCCGCTTTCAGCGTCGAAAGGAGAGTCGAACGCTTGGTCAAGCTGGGAAATGGAGAGGGGCGTATGCACCAGGGAGGGAGAGTGAAGTTACATTGAAAGCAATTGAAGGGGGCGTCCTCTAGGTGACACGGGCAACAGCGCGTAGTGGTCAGACATGTCGCAGGTTTCAGTTGAAGTAGCTGGTCTCTATTCCAGCTAATACTACTAGTGTCCGGCCGACAGACAGGGGGGACTGGCCCTAGGCACGGGCCAGGCGGGACGGGCGCAGACGGGCTTGCCTTCGGCGCGCCATCGGCGCGCCCGCTGCGCCCGCCCGCTGCGCGGACGGGAAGTCCATCTGTTTAAATGCATGGAGAGGAGGGTGGGAGGCGTCCAAGAGCTGGACCGCTACCCTGCCTACCCCAAAGATGGCTCAGAAAAGGGGGTGGTGATGAACAGAGTGCCTGAATTAAGCAGACCACTCTTACCCAGTCCAAAGATCAGGGCTTGATCCATCACCGTTTTTTAGCTCACTGCACCATCCCAGCTCAGAACTTGGCTATATGCAAATTAGTCTGTTCCTGTCCCAGTGCATGATGGGAACAGGGCAAACCAAACTACCAAGCCAATTCTTATACTGGGAAGGAAACAAGCTTCCGGGGACGGTTTCTCCCATTTCAGGCGTCGTCGGCCCGGCTTGCTTGAATCCTGATGGTGCAATGAGCAAGGGACTCACATCTGAGTATACCCTTCCACGCTTATGGTGGACAAAATGATTCAGAAAAGGGGGTGGTGATGAACAGAGTGCCTGAATTAAGCAGACCACTCTTACCCAGTCCAAAGATCAGGGCTTGATCCATCACCGTTTTTTAGCTCACTGCACCATCCCAGCTCAGAACTTGGCTATATGCAAATTAGTCTGTTCCTGTCCCAGTGCATGATGGGAACAGGGCAAATGATGTAGATTTATTTAAAAATTATCTTTTTAATTATGTTATTTACAACAATTATTTATAAGTATGTTATATTTAACTTCTACGCTATCCAATGCTTTCCCTACTGTTGCACTCTCTGGAGTTGGAATAGTAATTTTTACCTCCACGCTATCCAACGTTTTCCCTACTGTTGCACTCTCTGGAGTGGGAATAGTAAGTTTTACCCCTACGCTATCCAATGCTTTCCCTACTGTTGCACTCTCTGGAGTTGGAATAGTAATTTTTACCCCTATACTATCCAACGTTTTCTCTACTGTTGCACTTTCTGGAGTGGCAATAGTAATTTTTACCCCTACGCTATTAACGTTTTCCCTACTGTTGCACTCTCTGGAGTTGGAATAGTAATTTTTACCCCTACGCTATCCAATGTTTTCCCTACTGTTGCACTCACTGGAGTGGGAGTAGCAATTTTTACCCACCCGCTATCCAACACTTTCCCTACTGTTGTACTCTCTGGAGTTGGAATAGTAATTTTTACCCCTATGCTATCCAATGGTTTCCCTACTGTTGCACTGTTTGGAGTTGGAATAGTAATTTTTACCCCTAGGCTATCCAACGTTTTCTCTACTGTTGCACTCTCTGGAGTTGGAAAAGTAATTTTTACCCCTACGCTATCCAACGTTTTCCCTACTGTTGCACTGTTTGGAGTGGGAATAGTAATTTTTACCCCTATGCTATCCAACGCTTTCCCTACTGTTGCACTCTTTGGAGTTGGAATAGTAATTTTTACCCCTACGCTATCCAACGTTTTCCCTACTGTTGCACTCTCTGGAGTGGGAATAGTAATTTTTACCCCTAAGCTATCCAACGTTTTCCCTACTGTTGCACTCTCTGGAGTTGGAATAGTAATTTTTACCCCTATGCTATCCAACATTTTCCCTACTATTGCACTCTCTGGAGTTGGAATAGTAATTTTTACCTCTACGCTTATACAACGGTTTCTCTACTATTGTGCTCTCTGGAGCGGGAATGGTAATTTTAAGTTCTATGCTATCCAACATTTTTATTAATATCTTTTTTTTACTTATGGATTTTGAATAGTATTTTTTTTAATTTAGTTATTTAATTTTTTTGTATAAATTTAGATAATGTAGTATATAATTAATTTTTTAAATATTAAAGGTATATTTAATTTTTTAAATTTATTAAATATAATTCTTTACTTTTTATTTATGTTCATGTTTTGTGTTTGTAAATGTATTTGTAATTAATAATATTTTGTATTGATTTATAAACGATTAAAATAATTATTACAACGTATTGTTAAGTGCGTATATATTATATATTTTCTGTATAGCTTTAATTAATGTATTATTATATATGTATTATTTATTAATTTTAAACAATATTAGATATTTTTAACTATGTTTATTTTATTTATTAGTGTTATTTACTTTATTTTACATTTATATTTTTACAGAAAAAAATGATATTTTTAACAGTGATATTTTTAACATCTATATATTTTTTTCGATATTTTTGTACTTACCATGTTTTGGATAGGATGTCGATATTCTTGCCTTCGATATTTCTGCATCGATATTCCTGTAGGTCGATATTTTCAACGTCGATATTTTGTCAGTGATTCGTTGCTCATACATCTAAAGAGATTTACAGTGCTCTTGGTGTAGGAAAAGGGAGGTAAGTGGGCTTTGGGTTCAAGTGAATGAGTGAGGGTGGTGGACAGGAGAGAGGTAGCATGACATATATACATCAATTATACATGGTATGACCTTTCCGGCATAAATCAGGTCAACTGTTCCCATATGTACACATAGCCATGGAGGACATCAACTAATGAGAATTCAGTCCTCAGAGCTTGACCCTAATGAGCTCAACTTAACACCGCGTTAGAGCTACTTACAGAACTGAAGCAGCGCTCGCGCCCTTTCCCGAGAGTGCCACGACGGAGTGAATAAGATTTGTCTTTCAACTTTGAGGGATATTGTGACCCACAGTTTGCATAACGCATGATGATGCGTGCCATTTTGGCCGCTCTTTCTTCCCGCTTAGTAGAGCTCTGTTGAGCCTACTTCTTCGGACTGTACAGCCGAGCCAACGTGCTGTTGACCGGAGTGCTCTTCTCAGTTTTGTCCTGATGAAGACCTCACCTTGAGGACTAAACCCACCCTACTTCCCAGGGGTCAAAACGTTGACTATACATACCCACCCCACAAGCTCTGACAACTAAATTCTCATTAGTTGATGTCCTTCATGGCTATGTGTACATATGGGAACAGTTGACCCGATTTAGGCCAGAAAGGTCATACCTCCCTTTTCCTACACCAAGAACACTGTAAATACAACTATATCTTTTTATGTATGAGCAACTGTGTTGCCTTATGTGATCAATGCTTTCAATTATAATTGCATTAACTGCCAACCACTTTGACAAAAACTTGCATTATTGCAGTTCATGTAAACTTGACCTCATGAATGCAGATATTTATTTTCTTTTGAAATTGTTGCCATTGCGACCATTTACTTATTGTACTGTAACTTTGCCCCAAGTCGGGTAGCTTTTTGGGTAACCCCATTAATACTTAATACTGGACTAACTATGGTCGTGGATCATCCTCCTAGTTTAACCTGGTTCAGACCTATTTTAGCTCCTGTTCTTTGCATAAATATATATCATCCACTGGGGAATAGAGAAGTATATGTCCCCAAAGAAATAAGTGGAAAAACGTTCATAGTGCGGTAATACAGTTTTGTTATATTGCTTACTTAAATTGTTACGGAAAAAAATAGAAATGTCCTGCTGAAGGAACCTCATGATAATGAACCAAATCATAAAAACATCGTAATTCCCCAGGTATGTTTAGCAACACAACAAAAATGCCCTCAAATTGCAAAGCTTATGACGTCAATCAAGCTATGTCATATGATATCTCTAATAACATAATTGATAATAACACCAACACTAAGGGCCTGATTACAATGTCGGACGAACCGGAGTCCGTCTGACATCATTTGGGAACTGGAACTGGAACCAAACAACCTCCTGTCATCAGTTTTAGCCCAGCAAGTAGGATGCGACCGAACCCTGTTTGGTCCAATTATATTCTCAACAATAGTAGCATGCATTCCAAACGAATGCATGCTCCCATTGTTAAGAGCAGAGGTGCAGTTAATCCCTGCACCCGTGGCTGGCACTTGAAGGTGCCTGCCACCGGGTGCATGGATCAACACCTAGGCCGCCGTTCGGAGGCCTTGCACCCATGGGGACTCTGCTGGGGGCTCCCAAAGTGGGATTCCCACAGCCTTTCTGTATCGGAAAGGAAGGCACAGAAAGGCTGTGGGAATCTTCCATCGTAATCCCTCGCCTGGAAAGAACTACGGTAAACGTCATTTACAACGCGGTGTTTACACCGCACAACCTTTAACACGCTGCCATTAAAACGCAAGTCGTTACTACGACTTGCGCTGGATGGCGCTGTTGGTTGAGGAATATTGTAATTTTATATTCCAACACCTTCCCTACTGTTACGTGGACTGGTGTTGGAATATAAAATTATAATATTCCTCAATCTGCGCCCCCCAACGCAAGTCGTTGTAACAACTTGCGTTGTAATAACCGCGTTGTTAAGTACCGCGATCTAAAAGATCGCGTTGTACTTACATACATCCAGAACCACCCGAGTTATTGATGGAGGATTTCCAAATGGCAGCCGGGCTCTTCGAGCCCATCGGAGGCCATCTGGAAATCCGGTTCGAATTCCTTTCTGACAGACCCCATCAAAATAGGTCAGTCGGAAAGGAATCAGAACGGGCAATTTCGATGCGGTGGGGATGCATAAATATAGTCAATATTAGTTAATATAGCAAAGATAAGCTGAAAAATATATTATGTCTACAAACAAAATACCTGTTAGTATGTGATTTCAAAGATAAACAAACCTGCAAACATTGCTTTTAATTGCCACTTTGAACTAATTTCTTCATAATTTTTACCTCCAATGACATTCATCTGTCTGACGGCCCAAGCTGGTGAATGTCAAATTGCAAATGTACAAGATGTAAAGTCACACAAGGAGGAGATACAAACAGAAAGAAAAATTGCAAATGTACAAGTAGTAAATGTCGTGTCCCTAATGGAATGAGGACAGACACAAGTAGATATATTTGAGAGCTTTATTCTACACATCTGCTTCGATCCCTGTCCCTACTCTTACTACCCTAGTTCCTGTCCCCGGGTCCTCCCGTTCCTGCTCCACCCTTTCACTCCACCCCCCAACCACTAGACTACATCACACAATCCTACATTTCCCCCTTTCTTAACAAAATGAGCTTAATTTCCACAGTGTTCGCAATTTTTCAATCCGCCACACGGGTCGGCGGACAGCCTGTTCTTCAAGCATCAGTAGTGTTGAATCAGTGGTGGGCCTGGCTTTGGTCAATCTTTCCGTTGTCTTAACCAGGGCATCCTTGACTACGGGAGTGCACTTTTGAGAATGCAACCCATTGCGTGTGGGCTGCTTATTCTCCGGTTCCGCAGTTATCATGGTTCTTTCTTGTTGTGTGACTGCTACTGGCTCAGCTCGGCAGTGGCAGTCTGTTTTCCTTGGTGACTCTTGTTCTGTTGACGATCGATCTCCTTCATGAGTGGACGATGTTCTGGTTCTCTTCCGAGCTCCCACCTGTAAGGTTACTTCTTTTTGTCTTGTCAGGTTGGGAGCAGCACTGTTCTTCTGTTCACCGTCAGGCATGCCAGACGTTAATGTACTATCTGAAATGGGTGTCCTGGTTTGATTCTTGGACTCATTTGCTGCCTCTGTTTGACTCTCCCACTCCCACTCGTGTTTGAGACTGGTGAACCCCTTGACCATCCGGGCATGTACCTGTTTCTCTCTCATCCGGTGACAATCTATCTCTGTCACCACATTTGGTCCTCCTCGCAGGGTGACAGGATAGTCCTTTTCCCCCTTGTAGATGCTGTCCCATCTCTTTGTTTTCCTTCTGTCAGTCCTTTGAGTCAGCCTCGCTGACCCCATCAGGGGTGACGGTATATTACTCGTGTCTTCATATGGCGATGACTGACATGACATGTTGTCCTTTGGTTCTATTGTGCGTTCGGGTGATTGATGCCATGGACGTGGTCGGGACCATGATTTTGTTGACCCGAGTGATCGGACAGACATGCTTTCCGAATCGGAGGAGTCGTTCGCCGATTCCCTTTGAGGACGTCCCTTTGAGGGTGTCTTGAATGGTAAGTTTATTGAGTTGGTAGTCTGTGATGACATGCTCCTGGAGTCGGAACTATCTGCGGGACATTCCTTTGGGTACGTCTCTTTTCGTGTCTTCTGTGTTGTTGCTGTGGAGAGGTTGTTTGCTAACCACGCGTTTACTTCTTTAGTTTGATCTTGGAACATTTGGTCTCTGCCCCTCTCACGTGACATCAATTGTCTCTTCTCCGTTTTCTCATTGTCATGACTGTCTTGAGTGCACATGCTTCTCCCTTTTCGGTGTCTGAGTGGCTTACCACTCCTCATGTGGTTAGTTTCTTCTTCTCGCTTGTTGGGTGTACTGACATCCGTGCCATTGGGGTGATGTGTCTCACTGCTTGATGCTTCCTCGGACTCATCTACAGACTTTGGTGAATAGTGGGAGGATGCCCGGGGGTGTTCGTGTGCCGATTTCCAGTGTTGACGGGATTCTTGCGTTTCTTTCCGGACTGGTGCAGATTATCCAAACCCTTGGTTGACGGGAGGGGACTTTCTTTATTATTTATTTACTTTTTTTTTTGCGTCTTCCACTGTTAATTATTTATCTTTATGTGGTGCTGAAGCATACTTTGGTACTTGTCTTTGCTTGTGTTTGTTGCTAAAGTCAATTCAATTCATTGCACCTTCATTACTTGTACCAGTGCTTAATTGTGCTCAAAGTCTTCTTTGTTTGTTATTTGTGTTTGCTCGTGCTTATTTTCCCCTTTACATTTGTTTGTGCTTATTTGTTGTGCACCCTTGCACTTGCTTGTGCTTGTTGTATTGCTGTGGTTCTACCGTTGCCGTTACCCGTCTCTTGCATTTCTTGTCGATTTGTTCTTGTCAATGCTTGTTTTATTCTTGCTCATTTGCGTTGTTTTTACTTTTATTCTGCGTGTCTTTGTCGCTCATGTGTGTCGTTTACTGGCAAAATGCTATGCCTGACTTAAAGATGGCCGTCCGACAATGACCAATGGGTCTGTCTTCAAAGTTGCCTGACTCCAAGATGGCCGCCGCTGCTACATGCACGCAAGGCCAGTTCACTCAGGACTCACCGGCAGGCGACTTCAGGAGGCAGCACACATCAGGCTTCAATTCTCCCCAGCCACTGCTACCACCAGGTGAGGTTGGGGTGGGCTCCCGCCTTACTTTGCAAGGTCCCGCGCTTCTTCGGCGACAGCGTGCCGAAACTCACGCATCGGGCGTGAGGTTTTCCGACATCGGAGGGCACTCGAGCTCTGACTTCAACGCGCTCGGCGGCGCTTGCCAGCGGGCCTTCAGAGGACGGCGTCCTCCACACCGGGGCACTTTTTCTTCACTCTTGGGTGCTAGGCAGGGTCGGAGTGGGCTCCCGACTTCTGTACTTCCGGCACTCACCCACCGTGCACGCTTCCAGCGTGAGTCGCGTTTTGGCGCGACTAGCTTCCTTCTCTTCGAGCGGTTCAGCGCTCGTTGCTTCGGCCCCTCTTGGCTCCCTCACGGTCTCTGGAGGGGCAGGGTCACCTGCTGTTGGCCTCTCTGCTCAGGCGGCAGCTCTGCTTCACTCGGCAGCGTTCTCCTCGACGCTGCCTGGGACAGGGTGCTCTCATGGGGTTCTGGGGACAGTGGACTTACTCATCCCATCCTCGTCGCCAGTTGTCGTGTCCCTAATGGAATGAGGACAGACACAAGTAGATATATTTGAGAGCTTTATTCTACACATCTGCTTCGATCCCTGTTCCTACTCTTACTACCCTAGTTCCTGTCCCCGGCTCCTCCCGTTCCTGCTCCTCCCTTTCACTCCACCCCCCAACCACTAGACTACATCACACAATCCTTCAGTAAAGTCACTCAAGGAAGAGATGCAAATGGATATACTCTAAGAGTCACATAGGAATGGTAGATAGTACAAAGGCCTACTGCATATACCAGTGATTAGAGTTATCTCTATATACATATATACACATAGTAGATTTTCTCAGGTCAAGACCTCCCCCCCCAAAAAAAAGCAGGAGAGCAGAGTTCCATTAAGTGGGGTCAGAGGATCGTCAAGGGGGAAACGAGGGAAAAGGGTAAAGGATGAGGGAATGGACAAGATGGCAGGTCAGAGTCCAGAGAAAAGCGGCCAAGAGCAGCAGCAAAATGGCGGCCAGGACAAAAGAAAAAAGTAAAGAGTTCCATGAGAGTGCTTGCTGGTTTGTTGACTGTTGGCTGGCGGTCACTGACGTTTTTCGTTGGGCCGCTTTATAAAACAAGAATTGGATGTCCCCCGGTTCCCCTGCCTCGAGCTGCAGCTTGAAGGAGGCTTTCCCGCTGTTGCCGCGCTGCGCTCTCAGCTGGAGAGCTCACCGGTCCGTCCAGCCATGCACCGCACACACTCCCTGCTTGCCCGGGAGCCCCCGTTACCTGCAGCACTTTGGGGTGCCTCAGCCGCTGCAGCAGCACCATCTCCTTGAGGATCTTGTAGGAGGCCAGCCGGTAGTAGTCCCGGGCCACCCCGTACTGCCGCACAACATGGAAACGCTTCCTACACAGGGTCAAAACAAAGATAGCATCCTTCCAAACACACTCCTTACATGGTGTAGCATGCTACTCATGCAGTAGAGCACTTCAAAAACCCCTCAAAGGGGTAACACGCATTAGAAAAATATTGCAATAAAATACAGTATAATACATCTTATTAGTAAACTAGTTTGTCACACATTTCAATTTTTTAGCTCATAGGTGCACTGTGTACAGATAGTATTTCTTTTGTTCCACTGCAGCACTATTTATAATATTTTAGTGTGGACTCTCAATGCAAGCAGACCATATTGGAAGTGCCGGTGCTTGTTCAAGCGTGCCCATTTCCCTGATTGTGAAATAAGTTAACACCTATTTAGCTTGGAGTGTTGTCCTTGGTGTTGCATTAGAATTTCCAGTGCATGTCAGGGTGGTTGAAAATAGATTCCGAACACTCTGAAGTCATAAAGTTGTATTTTCAATTTTTACACACAGTGGCATAATGTCCATTATATAACGTGCCTAGGGATGAACCGCATAAAATCTCCCATCCTTGTTTCCCTACGAGGAATGTCTTCACATTCTTTCTTATTCGAATCTCTAAATGTGAAAATATCCTATAAATATGTCGCTGTGTGTATTTGCCCACCTCTGCTGCAGGAAGCTCCTGTCTCCTATTCACCTCCTTAATAGACACTCACTCACCCCTCACAGCAGGCACTGTGCACTGTCCTCTCTGAGGAGTAATCAAAAGGTCATTTCAAACTGTACTCATCCATCGGCCCCAGAAACTTTTCAAGAAATGGGCACAGCAAACAACTGCCCATTGCCCCTTCCTTCTACGGGGCACCATTTCTCAGTTTCTCTCTCTTTCATTGATTTCCCTGTCACTACCTCTCACCCTCTCTTTTCCTGCATCTACCCCTGACTGTCTCTCTCTATCCAGTGTGGGCGTTTGGATTTTTGGGCCTCAGGCAAATACACATTTCAGCTAATTTGTGTGACAGCTTAAGTACAATATAATATTGTTTGGCATCATGTATGCTTCAATTAGTAGAAAATATGTAAAAACCATCAAAGTTATTCCGAATAGTGGGCCCCAGCTGTCTGAGTCTGACCCTGCCTGTCCCATCGCCACTCTGCCCTCCTCTGCTGGGGTCTGCGTGCTCTTGAGGTTCGATGCTCCCTTTTGTGAGAACATGTAGTAACATATAGTAGGTAGCGCCACCTCCCTATTACCAACAGAAGCCCCAATACATCCAACTTTGCAAAAGGATAAATCCCCATTTATAGTTCACTATATCATATGGTACACTTTCATTGTTTTCTGTTCACGCCTTGTCGCCATGAGACTAGGCAGAACTGATATTCAACAACCTCCAGCATTTGGTAGCAACAGCAAAGGACTCCTAAGAGAAACTATGGGCCCCAGCACTAATGTTTTGTTTTTACAATAAATACCCTGTTTTAAGCCTATGGTAAGCTATGGTTCAGGCAACAAAAAGAGAGCGAAGGTGAGCAGCTTTTCAGACAGTTACTGTACAGCACATTAATCTTGATTGGCCATGTGACCATTGATGCAAGCTACACAGCACGCCACCACCTCTCTGAGTGGCAAAATAATGGAAATGGTTTTATGAATTGTGGGTGTTGTAGTTCCCCACTGACTGCCTCTATACATAGAGTGTGAAGGGCTCTAGTACTGGTGACAGGGAGGTAGTGCAAAAGGACTGGTCATTCGGCTAGAAGAGCTGAAGCAACTAAGCAGACAGTGGCCCCATTGGCCAGCAAAGCACTCAGCAAGAACTTGGGGATGATGCTGCAAGAAGATTGGGTGAAGTCTCACTGTGACCACAGAGCTGACATAAAAAGAAAAAATAGCACACGGTCCTCATTGAAGCACATGGATGGCCTCTCTACAGGCAACATGCTACAAGTAACACCAAATTAAAAGGCATGGATTTAAAGAGGAAATTCTCTTGGTGGCTTATTTGTAATGTGAATGACACTTCTATCAAGCAATGGCTAAAGTGGGCTGCCCAAAAAACAACCTATGATGGGCTTTCTGAGTAAAGTTCTACCTTCAAAAAAGGTTTGCCACAAATCTGCTTAGTGACATTCCCTGTAGGTGCAAGCAAAATTTCCTCAGGGAGCTAAAATAGGGAAAAAACGTACACAATCACCCCTCCTGTTACCTCAAGTAAGTTCCACTCAGCGGGATCGCTAAGAGGTCTTCAGAGGCCACGCCCTCTTTCTCCACCAATCTGCAAACTCACCTCCAGGTGCACTTCTGATTGGGAGTTGAAGACCACTTTACTAATGAGGGACCATGGAGGCCAAGAAGCCCTACTGTAAGTCCTACACGTATGTTCCCACATCCATCCCACATGTCTTACACACATTTAATACAGTAAATGCGCCGGTATCCGGGCACCACACATAAGCAGTTCAGGCAGTGTAAGGTGTCCATGAGAACCCTGCAGCAGTCTTTTCTCCCAATTGTCTTCCTTGTGCAACCATGAACCGGATGTTAAAGGTGTGCTGCTAAATAATAAAGTTGTCCATTGGGACGCTCAATTCCTCCCTGATACCATGTCTGTTTCAGCATGGGTATCCATTTTTTTTTAGCAGCCCATAATAGATCCACTTTTAGACTATCCAGCTCAATAAAATACTTTTTGGTAATCTTGTACAATGTACTTTTGCAGGTTGTACAGGCACAATTTCAACGAGTGCTACCCTGCCCATCAGCAATAAAGAGAAGTCTCTCCAGAAACTCACCGATGCTCTCAAGCCCTCAAATACTCTGCCAATATATATATATTTTTAATTTCGGCAGTCAATCTTGATTCCACATCCCATGGAAATCCTACTGCCGAAAGTGCCTCTGGGCGCATTGCGGTCAGGAAACCAACTGATAGTAACTGAGATTTGTGGGCACTCACAAAAAGACCAGACACCTCCCCAAAAACCCCTAAAACACATAAGAGCACTAGAACCGATTCCTCTGGATTGCACATGTATACCAGGGCCTCATCAGCATTCATTGATACAATATGTGTCGTCTCGCCCGTCTGGAGCCCCAGGGTTTCAGAGTGTGGCTCCATGGCTAGTGCAAATAGTAGGGGTGACAGGGGACACCCGTTCCGGCTCCCCGCATTTTTCTGGAAATCGCCCCAGGGATGTTGCGGTCCATAGGGCTGAAGGGGATCCCCCCATTATAAAAACTGAATGTCCCAAGGAGGTGGCGGTTTTGGGGGGCAGCGAGGCCCCCCTGCATTTAGTTTTAATAAAGCGCCAGGGAGGTGGCGTTCACTGGGGCTAGGGGTGTTCGCATGGCCCCCGTTATAGAAAGTGAATGCCCCGGAGAGGTGGTGGTCCCCGGGGCTGTGTGGGGATACGCGTGGCCCCCATATTGATATGTAATACAGCCCGGGGAGTTGGCAGTCCCCAGGGTTTTGAGGGGGGCAGTGCAGCACCCCCATTCTTTAAGTTTCAAGCCCTGGGGAGGTGACAGCCCAGGGGCTGCAGGGGGATCGTGTGGCCTCCCTCTTACATTATCGATAAAGCCCCAGGGAGACAGCAGTCCCCAGGGATGCGGGAAGGCCATAGGGCCTCCCCATGTGAGTTTACAATTGTTTGCCCCAGGAAGGTGGCGGTCCCTGGGGCACAGGGGATGCCACAGGGGCACTCCCAACATTATCATAAAACATGACCCCGGGATTTGGCCCACCTGATGGCTTCTTGAAAAAGACAGGCAGGAGCCCACCAGTCTTTTTTATTTAAGTTTACAGTGGATCCGCGGCAAAATAAGTAAGAAAATCTTAGAAATCCCAGCAGGGTCCCTGTAGGACCCCCCCGCCCTATCTGGAGTGGTCAAGATATCCATACCCTGGGTGCCAACACTTACTGGTTGAAATGTTGCCAACCACTCAAATTTAAGTAGAATTTGCGAGTCCACTGCAAGGACTCGCATCCCCAGATATCTATATTTTGTTAAGTGAAATTTGACACCTCATAGACATAACTTGGGGAAAACATTTTGGGACCCTCTTTTTTCTAAGCCCCCGCTTGACAGATCACCCAGAAGCTTTCAACACAGCAGCTGAACCAAAAAACTGAAGTTTTGTGGAAATGTCGTCAAGATCTGTCAAGCAGCGCCTACAGTGGTGGCTCCTCCGCTATGGTGGAGGAGCGTCGCCCCACGGCTTTTGAGCAGTGTAAAGGAAAGGAAATATAAAATGATAACTTTGAGGTATTATAATTTTATGTTGCCTTTGCGGGCAGGTAGGTGGGTGGGGCTGCTGTGCTCACAGAGCAGGGCAGGGGAGGAGTGGTTTGCCCCCTCCTAGTGTGCAATGACTGTTTGGCCGGCCCTCTCTGGCCACCCAAACCAGTTATGTGCACTTTGCACGTTCTTCATGCAGGCTGCATTACAGCCTGCATGGAGAACAAGCCAGGCCCCTGTTCCCTGGTTGAGCATCAAACCAGGACGCACAAAACCAACCACAACACTGCATTGTGAGCAGGTGAGCCTGCGTGCTTACCAATCACAATACTGCATTGCAGCGCTGTGATTGGTCAGGGGAACCTGGCTCTTCTACCTGGTGTCCTGTCCCACGAGGAGAGCAGGGGCAAGGAGCAGAGACAGGGACACGGCAAGGAAGGTGGGGTTTTTTTGTTTTACATTTCTCCACGGCTGCCCCGCCCCGCCACCGGCAAATCATGCCGGCCACCACTGGCCACCAACGTTATGGGGAAAAACAAAATCATTTTCCTATGGAAACATTGGTCTTAACTATAACTATTATATATATATATATATATATATATATATATATATATATATATATATATTCAATCAAATAATCTTTATTTCGATCATGAAAGATCATAAAAGATGTACAAATGATTTTCATCATTAAAAACATTATAAAAAAGTGCATTATAAATTTTGAGAATTTCCCCCAACTCATGATTACAATCAGATTACTAAAAAAAAACAAAAAAACATTTTAATTTTTTTTAAAAAGGGAGGGAATGTTCATGGGACTTTGGTGTTCCTGATAATTATTGCACGTAAACGCCACATTGCCGTCAGGAATTTTGCCATTGCAAACACCGCTGGTGCCGATAAGTCAGTCTTTAGGACTCTGTAGGCCGGGGCATAAGTACGGAAGCCCAAATTCCTCAAATGAGGGACCAGCCAATATCTCCTGATTCTGCTATAGGCTCTGCAGAACAGGACCACGTGGAGATCACTTTCTAGTTTGTACTTGCATGCTGGGCACACCCCAGTGTCCAGGTTGCCATCCCAGGATTTAGTAATGGACCTCAGGGGGAGAGAGCTATATCTCCATTGCATGAAGATCTTCCGGACAGACACAGGCGTCATAGCGTCTAATACATGTTCGGGGCTATAGAAGTCTTTGGTCTTGATGAATGTGTCCGTTAGGGATCCATCCCGTATAGAATTGATAGATTTCTGGAGCATAGCGGTGTAAAACAGGTTTGAGAGTTCCTTTCTGGAAAGCCTTACAACCGCTGCTTCTGGGTTGGACCATAACTCTGGAACTCCGAGAAACGTACACATGTCCCTAATGTACTTTATCCACGGGACTTTGGTGGCATAGGTTGATCTCAAGAATTCCTGCAATTCATTTCTATAGTGTACCAATTCTTGACTACTCCACAAGCGCCTCCAGTAGGTCAAAGGTTTGAGGCCCAGTTCCTCTGTGATTGGTCGTAATGCCAGGTCCATTCTTAGGGGGAGTAAAGGAGTGCTCGGGGAAGTGCAGCCAGTTGTCTTATGAAATTGTTTTCTGCGACCTGTACAATATGCAATGGAATATGTCCCCATAGCTCACACCCGTAAATAATGCCCCCCCGGGCTTGGGCTTTGTAAATATGGATGGCGGGTGCCAATGGGCGGAGAGTTGATTTTTTGGCGATTCTTATGATGGCACCTGCCCTCTGGACTAGTTTTGAGGTTGCTTTTGTTTTATGTGGCAGCCAAGTCAGGTTGTGATTGAGGGTTATGCCAAGATATTCTATTACCTGTACTCTTTCTAGGGTTGTGGATCCCAGACAGGGATTTGGGCAGCTTTTGGGTCTGGGATTGAGGATCATAAATTTGGTCTTAGAGGGGTTTATTTCTAAGCCTCTTGCATTACAAAACCCCAGAAACCCGTTCAGGACCCTCTGCAGCCCCATTGGTGTTTTTGACAGCAGCAGGGTGTCATCCGCGAACCTAATCGCTGGCACCCTGCTGCTGTTCAATTGTGGCGCATCGATGTTAGGGATCCTATTCAAGTGCTCAATCACCCCGTTCACGAATAAGCAAAACAGGGTCGGCGCCAATACGCAGCCCTGTCTTACCCCTCTGCGAACGGGGAATCTGTCTGTCAATCTGCCGCCCTTTCCATATCTCACACGGGCATAATTATTTGTATGCAGCCTAACTAAGACATGGAGAATATCTCCTGGGATACCCAATTCGGCCAGCACCGCCCACAATCTGGCCCTTGGAACCAAATCAAAGGCGGCGCGGAGATCCACAAAGACCGCATACAATGTACCACCTTCTGAAAGCACCGTCTTCCAATATATAATATTCAGTCTTAGTATTTGGTCGACTGTTGAGACTCCCTTTCTAAAACCCGCCTGGAGAGGGCTTAAAATGTCAGTCTCCTCCATCCAGCATGACAACCTATCAAGAACTAGTCTACCGAACAACTTTTGAGATACATCAATGAGGCTGATTGGGCGATAGTTGGCTGGGAGCAGAGGCGACCCCTTTTTGAATATCGGGACCACCTCCGCTCCCAGCCAAGTATCTGGTATTTTCATTCCCCCCCAGCACTGCATTGAATAAAACCATGAGGTAGGGTGCCCAGATTCCAGGTTCATGTTTAAATAGGTCGCCCGGCACCCCATCCAGGCCCGGTGCCTTTCCGGCGGTAAGCCCCGCTATCACCTTCCTAATATCTTTTATGGTAAAGGGATCAGAGGTCTGTCTGACATGGGCAATTGGCATTTCTACTTCTGCGTCCTCATTCTCTATGGAATATAACTGCTGGAAATGTTTTTGCCAGACATTTGCAGCAATATTGGGTTCAATTGCAGTGGGGTGATCCCCACAGCCGTGATTAATTATTCTCCAGAATCTACGGGAGTCTCTTGATGCTAAAGACTCCGATAGATTCTCCCAATGCTGTACATCCCACTCCATCTTAGCATTAACTGTAAGCGTTTTATAGGCCTTCCTTCTGGCGGAAATATCTTCCCTCGGGCTTCCTGCTTTTATACTAGATAGTAGGTCGCGTTTTGCATCTCGATAAGCTCTATTAAACCAAGTGCGTTTGTTCAGCGCTTGGGATCTGGGTACTCTGGTACTGAAGAGATCGACTTCAAGCTTCCTAATCAAATGTTCGTGAACCTGTGCTAGGTCCTCGCTGGTTTGCCCTATCGAACCTGAATTCCATAGGTCAAAGGCCTCTTCTAAGGTTGGAATAATTCCAGCATATAGAGCGGCTATCTTGTCTTCGCTGGAGGCAAGTTTTTCCCATTTAATCCTCCTCCTATTATTGTCCAGGAGGTATCCCTCTCTATACTTTTGCTCACTTGATAGACTTTCTTCTAGACAGGGGGTGGCAAAGTCTAGTTCTAAAGCATTATGGTCACTATCCTGTCTAGGCAATACTCTGAAGTCCAGGACCCTTTTCCACGCATGCAACTGAACCAGGAAGTAGTCCAATCTGGATTCTCTGCCCACCCTATTAAACGTGCATTTACTCGGAATATCCGACCTAGTGCGGCCGTTACAGGCTCTCAAGCCATAGGTAAGATTAAGTGTGTTTATTTGAACGGCCAGCGGTGTCCATGCTCTGGGAGGGGGGGCTTCTGTTGGAGGAACCTGCCAACTTGAATCCTCCTCTAGGGAGGGTCCATCAAGTAGCCCAGGTAATGGTTCAAAGTGAGAATTAAAGTCCCCCCCTACCAGATATGGTACACCCTCTGGAATAGTTTCTAGGAGCCGGGACAATGCCTCGATGGTTTTGGAGGTGGCGGCTATTGGAAATGGCCTGGAGTAGATGTTTATTACAAGTAATTTGCGAAGTACCGGCCATTCAAGTCGAACTGCCAGTATATATATATGACCTATGGGCGGTCACCGCTAGGTAATTATAGTTAGGACCTTGCTTCTTGTCAAAACGCGTTTATTCCTTTGCCAATATCTTTACCACCATTTGACGAATCTTTGCAAAATGTTTAAAACTAATGGCCCACACACTTTAGCCGCTGCCTGGAAAATGTTAGGATGATTCGTCAAGCAAAGGCCGATAAAAAGGGGATCCCAAAACGCGTTTTCTCCATGTTAATTTTCATAGGAAAATTTAGACACGGCTACAGCCCAAACTGCTGAACGGAATTACACCAAATTTGACAAGAAGGTAGCTTTTGGTTCAGAAAGCACTCTTTTTGTTAAATGGTGTAAATCTGTTCAGTAGTTCCTGAGAAATTTAAAGATTTCTCAGATATATAAATATGTCTGCAGTGGATCCACGTGCCGGAGATCTGATTGGATGTCAACACTTCAAAACCAGGGTATGTTGGCAGCCATCTTGTGACTCAGTTGAACCAAGTCATGAGAAAAAAGGTAAAAAAATAAATAAATTTAAGAGAGTGTATTTATGTGGTGTGTAGTGGAACTATGTGGGTTGGATTGGATTAGTTAGTTGTGTAAATGTGTGTAGTGTAGTTATGTGATGTGGAGTGGATTTGTGTAGCGGTAATATGTGGTATGGTGTGCTGTGGAAATATATGGTTAACAATTTTGTAGCATTCAATGTAGTGGCATTATGTGTAGTGGAATTGTGTGGAGTGGGAACTTGTACAGCTTAATTATGTGGTGTGCAGTTTAATTTTGCGGCACAATGTAGAATTGTGTGGTGTGGATTGAATGTATGTGGTGCTGTGTCATTGTGTTGTTGAGTTGTATTATGTGGTTTGGTGTTAAATTATGTGGTGTGGGTTGGAAATGTGTGGGGGTGAATTGTGTGTCATGGAACTTTGTGTATAGCTTTGCGTTGTTGGTGACGATAAAGAACAAATAGGTAGGAACTTAGCTTCAGATCTATGAGTTTAAAAAAAGGAAAGAGTTGCAGTTATTGGCATTGTAAATGTAAATGTCTCTTACCTATGTGTTATGGATTGGCGTGGATGTATGTGGTGTGTACCAATTATGTGGATTGGATTGGACGTGTTAGTTGTGGGATTGTGTGGTGTGAAACTGTGTGGTGTAGATTTGTGTAGTGGAATTATGTAGTAGTGTGTGTAATTATATGATATGGACTGTAATAATGTATGTTTGAGTGTATTGGAATTATGTGGTGTGAGACTGTGTGTAATGGAGTGTAAGTATGTGGAGTGGACAGTAGGAGAGAATCAACAGATGTCAGATTCTGAGGGCACACTGAGGTGGTGCTGAGTAATGCTGAAGTGGTGCTAAGGTGGTGGTGTGCTGGTACAGATGTGATGCTCTGAAGATGCGGAATGAAACTCAGGTATTGCTAAGTGAAGCTGAGGTATTTGCGTGATGCTGTGGCATGGAGTCATGCAGAGGTGGTGGTGGTGCAGCAGCTGGTGCTGAGGTGGTATTGTGTTGAGGTGATGCTCTGTTAATGCTGAGGTGATATGGCATGGGTGCGGAGTTGCTGCTGAGGTGGTAGTGGTGCACGGATACAGAAATTATTCTGTGCTGATGTTTATGTTGTGCTGTGCTGGTGCTGAAATGGTGCTGCGCTGATGCTGAGTTGGTGGTGAACTGATGAGGAGGTGCGGATGAGGTGGTGCTGAATGATGCTGAGATGGTGCTGAGTAGGGCTGAAGTGGTGCTGAGTGAGGCTGAGGTGGTGGTGCTGCACTGGGTCTGAGGTAGTGCAGAGTTGGCACTCAGGTGGTGCTGGGTGATGAGTTGGTGCTGTGCTGAGGTAATGCTGCGCTAATGTTGAAGTTGTGCTGCATTGGCACTAAGTTGCTGCTAAGGTGGGACTCCTTTGGTGCTGAGCTGGTGGTGATGCACTGATGCGGAGATAGTGCTGTGCTAATGCTGAGGGGGTGCTGCGCTGGTGCTGAGTCTGTGTTGAGTCATGCTGAGGTGGTGCTGCTACACAGGTGCTCGGTGATACTGAGCTGGTGCTCAGTTGGTGGTGAGTGATGCTGATGTGGTGTCCACTGATGTTGATATGGTGCTATGGAAATGCAGAGGTGGTGCTGTGCTAATGCTGAGTTGGTGGAGGTGATGCTGAGTGATATTGAGGTGTTACTGAGTGATGTTGTGGTGGTGCTGAGTGATGATGAGTGGTGTTGAGTTATGCTGAGGTGGTGGTGCTGCGCTGGGGCTGAGGAGGTGTTGAGTAATGCTGAGTTGGTGCTGCGCTAAAGCTGAAGTGGTGCTGCATGGATCCAGAGTTGCTGATGGGGTGGTGCTGCGCAGGTAGTGGTGCACTGATCCAGAGATTGTGCTGTGCTAATGCTGAGATGGTGCTTTGCTAATGTTGATGTGGTGCTGCGCTAGTGCTGAGTTGGTGGTGAACTGAGGAGGTAGTGCTGTGCTGATGCTGAGATTGTGCTTCGCTCTGAAAACGTGCCTCCTGGCGCACTACTGGTTGGGGGATAAAGTCCTCTTTACTGCAGAGGAACCTTGGGGACCAAGAGGCCCTCCTGTTACCTCCTGTAAGTCCCACACAGCGGGATTCCTGAGAACTGGTTGGAGGCCCAGCCCCTTTTCTCCAACACTCTGCAAAAGTGACTGCCAGTTAAAAAACCTTAGAAGTTCACTGAAAAAACATGGGTTTCAGGGATGTTATAGTTAGAAATTAGCATTTGAAAAGCGTTAGAAATTCAGTGAAAAAACCACAGGTTACAGGAACATTTATAGTTAGGCTGATATTTCACTTGTACAAAACCTGTGAATTACAGCCGCTATAGTTAGCTGCCCTAACTATAACTCGCGCCCTTGCAATGCACTGCTGATAATATCACATATTATATCACTCATGATATGGACAGTGACTCAGTGATGACATTACTGATGGCATCTCAAATAGCATCATTGATGACATGATCCACATAGTCTCTGATGCACCTACTCTTATCTTATCGTATCTTAGGTGCTATTTGTAGAGCACACTAACGCCGAAGCTTCCTGGCGCTGATAGACAGAGTAGGTGAGGAGGAAGCGCAGTAAGCGGGAACCTAGCTAAGAGGGGGAAAGAGGTGGGTTTTTAACAATTTTCTGAAATTAAGAAGGGAAGAAGAAGATTTGATAGAAAGAGGAAGAAGGTTCCAGAGTACAGGGGCTAGGTAGGAAAAGCGGCGGCCGCCGAATTTCTTAGTTTTGTTTTTGGGAGTGACTAGCAGGTTCCGGTGAGCTGATCGGAGGTTTCGTGTTGGGCAGTGAGGAAGGATGAGGGATTTGAGGAACCCGAGGCCAGAGCAATGAAGGGCTTTAAAGGTGAGACAAGCCAACTTGAAGGCATCCCTTTGGTCTATTGGGAGCCAGTGAAGGCTGTAGAGCAAAGGCTTAGCTGATTGCCATCTAGGGGTTCCATGGATCAAGCGGGCAGCTTGATTCTGTACGACTTGGAGGCGGTGTAACAGAAATTGTTGGAGACCGTGGTAGATGGAGTTAGAAAAGTCCAAGCGGGAGAGCACAAGTGAGATGACGGTTTGGGAGAGTGCCGCGGGGGGGAGAAGGTGACGGACTTTGCGGATCCTCCTAAGTTGGTACATGCAAGAAGAAACTACCGCTCCAACTTGGGCTTTGAGAGAGAGTTCGGCGTCGATGATTACGCCCAGACTCTTAACAGTTTTTGCTGGGATAGGGGGAGAGCCGAGCTCAGGAGGCCAGAACTGTGGGCCCCAATGGGCATGACTGAGTCCGGGGAGAAGGAGCTCGGTTTTACCGGGATTCAGCTTTAATTGATTCTGGTTCATCCAGAGTTGGATATGGGTCATGACTGCGTGAAACGTATTGGTGGCCTGTGGAGAGTTAAGTGAGAGGATGAGTTGCAAGTCGTCGGCGTAATTATAGACTATGATATCCCATTTCAGAAGGGATTGGATCAGTGGCCGGAGATATAAATTGAATAGAAGCGGCGATAGGGAGGAGCCCTGAGGGACTCCACAAGACGTAGGGGATTTTTTCGCGATGTAAGGGCCCAGGCGGACCGCCTGTGTTCTTCCAGTGAGGAAGGACCTGACCCACGTAAGAGCTGTGCCCTGGATGCCTGCCTGCTCGACACGGTGGAGAAGAATGTTGTGGTCCACCGTGTCGAACGCGGCTGATAGATCCAGGAGGACGAGGGCTTGGGGACGGCCCGCGTCCGCATTGCTCTTGAGTGTGTCAACACGCCCTAATATAAATTTTCATACACCCACTCCAAATTTCAGACTCCCATTCTCAAAACCATACACACACCAATACCAGTAAGAACATATGCACTCACTTATTCATAGGTCTACATACATCCACTCCCTCAACCATACCACCACTCATACACCCAGTCACTCACCAATACAGCCTCTGGTATATCCACTCATATACCCATACAGACACTCACACACCACCACTCAATTTTAGAGCTAATCACAGATCCTGACAATCACCCAGAGTCAAGTACACTGCCACTTACTCACCTATACAGTTATACACACACCACCTCACTTATTCATACAGATACTAACGCATACTTACACCCTTATATACTCCAACACTCACATATACTGCCTTTCACATATGCAGTTACTCACCTATATACCACTGAGACATGTATTCACTCACCCACACAGCCATACACGCACTCACTCACCCATACAGCCACTTACAGATGCACTCATGAACCCATACACACAGTGAATATCCCACTCACACACCCATGCAGGGAGTCACACATACCCTCACCCACCCACAGACTCTCAGGCACCCATACAAGTACTCAGACAACCAATTAATAACCCATATATACACTCATGTAGCTACTCACCAACCCATGCAGCCACTTACACACCAACTGACAGATTGATACAGACATTCACACAGATTAGTCACTCACCCTTACATTCACTGAAACATGTATAGTCAATCACTTATATATTTAGTCACGCACTCACTGAATCACCCATACAGACATTCATACACCCCCTCATTCTTCAATACACCTTGGTGTATGTTTATATATATAACATTCTTAAACTTTTTAGAAACACTCACAGTCACCGGATGATCTCATCAGTGATGTAATGTGATATGTCATCAGTGATGTCACTGACCATGTCATGAGTGATGTGATATATGATGTCATCAGCAGTGCATTTTGGGGGCACAAGTTATAGTTAGCTCAGCTATCAATAATGGCTGAATTTCACAGCTTCTTTACAAATGAAATGTCAGGCTAACTATAACGTTCCTGTAACCTGTGTTTTTTTAGTGAATTTCTAAGGTTTTTTTAAATGCCAATTCCTAAATATAACGTCTCTGAAACCTGTGATTTTTCAGTGAATATGTATATATATATATATGTGTGTGTGTGTGTGTGCGTGTGTGTGTGTGTGTGTGTGTGAGAGAGTGTGTGTGTGTGTAGAGAGAGAGATTAGAGAGCAAACCAATGCTCTTGCAGGCCACTAACTTCAGCTGCAAATACTTGAACGTCATTTAAACCTTTAATGAAAACAAATTTGAACAAATTGAGTGTTGCTATGTCTGGAGTAATACAAATGTGGCATTCCTCGGGCACAGATTCCTCAGATCACATTTCTCCTCCAAAGAAGAAGAAGGCTAAAAAGGTAAACCTAAGTCAGCCTTCACTATCTAACTTTCAGATTTCTACCCCTTTGATTTCAATCCTCAAGACATTGTCCATCCACGGTCCTCCTACTAGCTGCCTGCCTCGGAGGTCACAGAGTATCTGCATCAGAATTTGTGCAGAAGCTTCGATAAATAAGTCCTCAACAGATTGCGAGCAGAATGCCCAAGTCCAGATATTCCAGACGAAATAGATGAAACTCTGGACATTGATCCGAATATGTTAGCGTTCCTCCAGAAGTTCACCAAGGACATTAAGAAGGGCATCAACTATGCCTGGCAAGGCTGTCAAGACAAACTTCTAGATATAACTGGCCCCCTGGCAAAAATTCTGGAGATGGCTCCAGTGGCTAAAGACATTAGTTCGCCCATAGACCCTAACATCCTTTCAGGCTGGACTCAGCACGCTATTTATTTTCTATGGAACGCCAACTACACTGTATCATCTGAAAGGTGCTAATCCCTTCTCATGAGAATGGACTCTAACCTCACAGAGCTTGCCTTCGCTGAAGCGGGTCCCCTGGCTGAAGGCCTCCTCTTTGGGGACAGATTTCTAAAGGACGTATCCAATTACGCAGGCACTTTTACATCCCTTGACAAGGCCCAAACCAACATCAAGAGAGTGTTTCAAGCTGGCCTTTTTGGCAGGGCTGGGCGAGACAGGGGCCACTTGCCAGGCCGCCACTACTACCAGGGCCCTCTTAGAGGCGGCTGTGGTCGTGGTAGAGGAGACTGGCAAGATACTAACAGAGACGGCACCTTCTACCCAACAAGGCAGAGGTTCTCCTGACATCCCTTCAATTGAGACGGCCAAAGAGCAAGCTTCCAGGCCCAAATTACATCAGGTAAGATCTTTAGATATTTTTTTTCTGCCTCTTGGGGGTCGTGTCCGTCATTTTCTACACAAATAGATGACCATTACCAAAGATGCGTGGGTCCTGCAAACCATTCAGGATTTCCATATATACTTTTACCAGATTCTGGTCCAGAAGTTTCCTTCCCACCAGTTACGTTTTTCCTAACAAGACAGCGATTTTATAGACAGAAAAATAGGAGAGTAGCTGCAGAAGAACGCGGTGGCTTTTTGCGACAACAGCCCCAGGGGTTTCTGCAGCAACGCATTCCTAGTACAGAAGAGAGGAGGTGGACACAGATTAGTCCACAACCTAAAAGTATTCAATCACTTTGTCAGCTACAGACTCTTCAAGATGGAAGGTCTCTATCTGTTGGCGGATTTGTTACGGGAAGGAGCATGGATGGTCCATTTGGACCTCAAGGTTGCATATTTAATTGTGCCAATCTTTCCTCTGCGCTGGTGTTTCCTACAATTCCGGTGGAAGGACAAGTAATAGAATTTCTGGGATTTGTAATCAACTCACAGACGGCACAGTTACAACTTCCGAAATCAAAATTCCAAGACTTGAAGAATGATCTGAAAGTAACCTTGTCCAATCAAGTCATGTCTTTGTGAGCAATTGCTTGTCTTGTAAGTCTCCTGGCTTCCTCGATACAGGCCTTTTTACCTAGTCCCCTCCATTATCAGGCCTTACAATGCCTCAAAATATGCCTCCTTCAGAAGGGTTTATGCTACTCAGATCAGCTTCCCCCGACAGGCGACGTCAAGGAGGAGTACCAGTGGTGGCTAGGCCACATGGATGCCTGGAACGGCAGGGTAATATTCGGTTCTCTCTGGAAGATTGTGATAGAGTCGGATGTCAGCAATTGGGGTGGGGAGCTCGCTGCACAGAAGTATTCACAGGGGGGCAGATGGTCTCTTCAGGAGTTGTCCCTTCACATCAACTGCCTAGAACTTTTGTTGGGTTCATTTGCGATTCAAACCCTCGCTCCCAAATCATTATCTTGTTGTATCCTTCTTTAGATGGACAATATATCAGCAGTGTGATACATCAAAAAGCTGGGGGGCAAGAGGTCTGCAATGTTGGTGGAGATCGCCAAGGATTTCTGGCATTATTGCCTCTTTCACCAGATTTCAGTGATAGCGGAATACTTACCTGGTCAAGCCAACACAATAGCGTACTGGAACTCCCATCCCTTAGAGGATTACAGTGATTGACTCGATCTGGGGTCCATGTACAATGGACCTGTTCACCTCCAGGCTCAATCGCCAACTAGAGATGTTCTTCAACTGAAGACCAGACCCTCTAGCAAAGGCCACAGATGGCTTCTCACAGAACTGGTCCACAACCTTGAACTATGCGTTCCCTCCTTTGGTCCCTGTCCCCAGGGTGGCGAACCAGATCTCTTGTCAAAAGGCGGAGATCCTCATGGTCATCCACCCTGCGGAGAGTTGAACCCTGGATCCCTGTGCTGTTGGAGTTGGCGTGTGACTGACCTCTCCTTCTGGTGCCCGACAATGCACCAGGGCCCTAGGGGGAGTTGCATCCACTAGTACTGTTGAGGCAGCTATTCCTGATGGCCTTGAGGCAAAAAGGCAACAGTGAACATTTCCAGGGATTTTGGAAGTAGCTTCAGATTTCATCCAGCAGGCCTGGGCCTCTTACCAGTAAACGGTACTCGTCAGCATGGCAAGGCTTAATAGGTTGGTGCATGGAAAAGCATGTGTATCCTGTGGTGGCAGAATCATCTCAGGTGATACATTTCCTTTCTCACAATGCCTCAGAAGGGTCAACATGTAGGTCTGTGAACAATTTTCGATCTGCCATCTCAGGGGGACAGGTCCATGTGGATGACAGACAGGTAGGGATGCACCCATTAATATGCAATTTGCTCAAAGGGATTCGGGTAGCGAACCCACCTAAGGCTAAGTATTCTTTTTTATGGGATGTTTATAAAGTCGTAGAATTGTTTGAAAGATGGGCAGACAATTTGCACTTATCTAGAAAACAATTGTCGGCGAAATTGCCCATGCTCCTATGCTTATCGACTTATCGACGCGTCTCTGACGCGAGAGTTCTTGACTTGACAGGTACAGTATTCTCCCCGGAAGTTTTTTTTTAACTATTTCTGCTAGAACCAAAACGTTTTCACATTCCATCCAATATAATGCTTTTCAGTCCAATGATAAACTGTAGATAGTTAAATGTTTAAAGGCATATGAAGAATCCACTCAACCAATACGTCCGGAGGGTTGTACAAGAGTATTAATTGTGTTACGAAAATCTTTCAAGCCTGTTACATTTGCCACTGAGACAGTGACGTTGTCTGTCACTCCAAACAGCAAAACCACGCCCCCAAATCCGAAAAATTCGAGAGCTGGCGGGCGCCATTTTTTTTTCTTTTTCTGCAGTGAAGGGGGGACACATCGCGAAGCCTGACGCCGCCGTGAGGGAAACGGCTCCAGGTCTTTGAAGCCGCTTGCCGCTTGCCACTCACCGCCCAACGCCCACCGCACGCTGTAGTCCCGGCCAGCGGACTACAGCTCCCAGCAGGCTCAGGGAGGAGGTGACGCTCCAGCACGCGCCCGGATGTGCCATAAGTACAGCGAACGCCTCTCGCCCCGCGAGTCGTGCGCGGGAGCCGCCTGGGAGAAGCCCGGGACAAGGGCGGGACAGTCTGCGACAGTCAGAGACAGAAGGAGACTGGGCTGGGCCAGTGACCCTGATTCCCGTAAGCTGTGTGAACTGACTATTATATTTTAAATTGAGACCATACCAATTGGTGGTGTGGAACATTTGTTTTTTCATTTCTGTGCGAAATCTAAAAAGCTTTAAATTGGTTCTTTTTAATATTGTGTAATGTCTAAAGTAAAAGTTACCCAGGCGCCGCACACCATAGACAACTATCTGGTGAAGGTTGTCAGTAAAATCAATAATGAGAGGCGGCAGTCCTTGGGCATAGTTAGCCCTCCCATTCAAACTAACTTAGAAACAGGGCTGGTTTCCTTAGTATCGGGTGAAAGTAATTGTACCACCGATCTTGAGCTCTCTGCTGATGATACATCTGAGCAGGACATTCCTAATCTGGTTGACTTGGGCGATTCTATTAATACTGCACCTCAGCACCCACCTACTCCAGTCCCTAGAGTGATGAGGGCATGCAGAAAAACTCAGACTAAACGGGGAGTGCCACGGACAACCAGGAAAAGAGCTGGAACCCCTTCTAATAGTATGAATAAAGATGATAGCATTACGGCTAACGGTGATGCTGTTAGTCCAAATGCCGAATTAATAAATAGCCTAGTGAATACTATTGACTCTAAGATCAAGGGCTTTGTTAAACCCCTCATGATTAAAATCGAGCAGTTAACTGCTGAAGTCAATAGACTAGGGGGATTACTTAAGAACTTGGTAGAAACAGCGGGTAGCCAAACGACTTTGCCACCAAGTAGTAGTGAGAAGGTTGTCCTTCAGAGAGACGTAGGCCCCAGTGATAACGGTAGGGGCAATCCTCCAACTCCTGCGCCTCTAGTCAGTAATAACAGTCAGGCTGTAACTAAAGCCGACGATAACGAACACTGGACTGAGGTAAGACATAGGTGCACTACTAATCTTCCCCCTGAATGTGCCCCATACGTGGTGGTTTTAACTAATGTTCCACCAGCTGAGCAGGGCAAATACCAAGAAACACATGAAACTCTTAAAACCAAAACGGTTTCTTGGCTGCACAGATACTGTGGCTTCCCAACTGCTTTTGCTGACCAAGTCCTGACGACTAGAAGGGTGCACTGGATTGGGAGCTCCAGGAAAAGTATTAGGGGTGACTGTGTTATAATTAATTTTAAGCATCCTCAACACGCAGCCACCGCACTTCTGAATGATTCAGAAAAGGGGGTGGTGATGAATCGTTTTGGGCCACTATAGGTGTGGCAGGGTATACTCAGACATGAGTCCCTTGCTCACTGCTCTATCAGGATTCAAGCAAGCCGGGCCGACGACGCCTGAAATGGCAGAAACCGGTCCCCGGAAGCTTGTCTCCTTTCTGGTGAAGAATTGGCTTGGTAGTTTGGTCTGCCCTGTTCCCATGATGCACTGGGCCAGGGACAGACTAATTTGCATATAGCCAGGTTCTGAGCTGGGATGGGGCAGTGAGCTAAATAACGGTGATGGATCAAGCCCTGATCTTTGGACTGGGTAAGAGTGGTCTGCTTAATTCAGACACTCTGTTCATCACCACCCCCTTTTCTGAATCGTTTTTGGCCACTATAGGTGTGGCAGGGTATACTCAGACATGAGTCCCTTGCTCACTGCTCCATCAGGATTCAAGCAAGCCGGGCCGACGACGCCTGAAATGGCAGAAACCGGTCCCCGGAAGCTTGTCTCCTTTCTGGTGAAGAATTGGCTTGGTAGTTTGGTCTGCCCTGTTCCCATGATGCACTGGGCCAGGGACAGACTAATTTGCATATAGCCAGGTTCTGAGCTGGGATGGGGCAGTGAGCTAAATAACGGTGATGGATCAAGCCCTGATCTTTGGACTGGGTAAGAGTGGTCTGCTTAATTCAGACACTCTGTTCATCACCACCCCCTTTTCTGAATCGTTTTTGGCCACTATAGGTGTGGCAGGGTATACTCAGACATGAGTCCCTTGCTCACTGCTCCATTAGGATTCAAGCAAGCCAGGCCGACGACGCCTGAAATGGCAGAAACCGGTCCCCGGAAGCTTGTCTCCTTTCTGGTGAAGAATTGGCTTGGTAGTTTGGTCTGCCCTGTTCCCATGATGCACTGGGCCAGGGACAGACTAATTTGCATATAGCCAGGTTCTGAGCTGGGATGGGGCAGTGAGCTAAATAACGGTGATGGATCAAGCCCTGATCTTTGGACTGGGTAAGAGTGGTCTGCTTAATTCAGACACCCTGTTCATCACCACCCCATTTTCTGAACCGCACTTCTGAAGGCAGCATCTCAACCTATAACTGATGGCAATGTGTGTGCTCGCTCACTTGGGTTTTTCTATAGTCCACTAGGCATCCCCCCCACGATGGTAGAAGAGGTAAATCCTGGTCGACTGTTCAAAGGCCACACTTTGATCTTGTGATGCATAATCGATTTCAGGCTCTAAACTGTATGGATGCCAACGATTGACCCGAGCAGACGGGGAAATCTCGGTCCCAGGTGCCTATTAATTCTCCTATGGTGGTCTGTGAGGACAATAGAGTGGTCTGGGAATCTTTAGTCTGTATGGCGCCAGAGCCTATTGCTAGTTCAGATATCGATCGGGAGCAGGATGACAGGGTTGTAACTGTACGTGGGGACTTAAATAAAGTGATTCGATCAGATTGTGGGGTAAGAAATGCTAGCATGGTGTACAACTCTGATTGCATTAGGACAAAAGGTATAAAAATTATTTGTTGGAATGTGGCGGGGTTGAAGTCTAAGGAGAAAGACCCGGGTTGGATAGATTTCATTAATGCCCATGATATTCTATGCTTCCAGGAGACGTGGAGTACGACTGAAGTTAATTATGATGGATTCGTCTCCTACAACTTGCTAGCAATGGGAGGGGGACCTGGTAGACCCAAAGGGGGTCTCCTTACACTTGTAACTATTTCACGCCCTATCCTGGTTAAAAAGTATATATCTGTAAATAATCTTGTACAGGTTCTATGGCTAGCAGAGGGTAAAGAGCGTAATATTTTGTTGATCAATTATTACAACAATGTTTTTGATGGCACTAGGACTAAATTAGTGATAGATTTGGCCACAACTATCGATAATCTGTGCCAGGAAGCCAATGTTGTATTTGATTTTATCTGGGTGGGGAATTTTAATATTGGACTGTGCGAAATGTCAGCACAGAAGGTATGTGGGGTTACCAATAATGCGGGGTTTGATATTCTGCATTTTGGACACTGTGGTTATGGCGAAGAACTGCATAAACTTATGGGCTGCCATGGTTTGGAAATATTTGAGTGCTGTAAAGACGATAACGGGCTGGCAATTCCTACTTTCAAAAACTGGCATGCCACTTCTGTCATTGACCACGTGATTATGTCATCAAATATAATCCCTTATTGTGCCCCCCCCCCGCATATAGAAGTTACTACACTAAGTGATCATAATCAAATCATCATGAATACCAGTTTTTGGGCAGGGAGTTTGGTTGCTGTAGGTAATACAATTACTGATGTAGAACCTCATAGGAATAATGGGGTTTGGTTAAGATGGGTAGGGGGAAAAGCCGATGAACTATCTAGTTCTATAATTAAGAAGAGCCTGCCGAGTATTATTTTTATTTTGGAAAATAGATTTGACCTTGAAAGAGTACTACAATTTTTTAATGCAATCAACAAAGCGATTGATGCCAAATTTACTGGACGTAATAACAGACGATGTAAGAGTGGACCGGGATGGTTCAACCATCAATGTACTGCCGCATTAACTAAACTCAAGCAGGCATTAGGAGACAAGCCTAGGGACAAAAATGTAATAATTAATTTGAGAATGGAGTATAAGCGTGAGCTCAAATTGAGGAAACGTGAATTACAGCAAGTGGCTGGGGAATCTTTGAACCAAGCGGCTGAACTTTCAAACTGTACCCTATTTTGGGCCACTGTTAACTCCCCCTTCTTAAAAGAAGACAAAACTCCAGAGTTAACATCTAACGTATCGAGTGAGGGGTGGATTGCCCATTTCTCTTATATTTTTGATACCAATAGACCTTTAGTGAACGATCAGAATAAGTGGGCAGTCTTGCCGCTTGATATCTCAGTCCAGGAGGTTGAATGCGGAATACGTAACAGTAAAGGAGGGAAAGCCCAGGGCCCTGATGGAGTCCCTATAGATGTCTATACGGCAGCACCTGAAGTATGGGGACCTCTTCTCACTACTGTTTTTAATGCAGCTGTGTGTACTGAGCCGCCTGCAACCTGGGGTGAATCAATTATAGTACCAATTTATAAAAAGGGTACCAGGTCTGACGCAAAGAATTATCACCCAATCTCTCTCCTTGACTCCTCTGTCAAGGTGATGAGTAGAGTCATGCTTGTTAGATTGGAGGATTGGGTGGAGCAGAATGGAATACTAGCTGATAGTCAGTTTGGATTCAGAAAGGGTTGCGGTACGCTCGATCAGCGTGTCAATCTTGACCTATTGATCGGAAAGTATACCGAAGCCAAACCAGGCTCAATGTATCTCTGCTTCGCAGACCTGAGAAGTGCATTCGATATGGTGGACCATGCACTATTGTGGCCTGCGCTGTTGAAGCTAGGTGCACCTGAAGGTATAATCTATTTTCTGGCCAGGTTATACGAGAAGCTGAAAACCAGTGTACGCTTTGGTACTAACGGAGAATGCACCCACACATGTAGTGTTAGAAGAGGAATTAGACAGGGCTGTGTTCTGGCTCCCCTTTTATTTATTTTATTTATTAATGAAATTGATGTCATTTTAAAAAAAGTCAATGCTGATGCCCCTCAGATCAATGGTGTACCTGTGCCGGTGCGTTTATACGCCGATGATGCTGTTTTATTATCAAGAACCCTGGTAGGATTACAGCGATTAATAGACTGTTTTTCTCTCTTCATTAAAGATAGAAAGCTGGTAATCAATAAAGGGAAGACGTACACAATGACCTGTGGAGCAAAAGCTAGAGTTTTAAAGACATTTTTTATAGATAGAGTGAAGGTGCAAAAGGTTGAAAAATTTTGTTACTTAGGTATTACTTTTTCTAACGACCGGAAATGGAAAAATGAATTTACTAATATTCGAAACAAAATGGCAAAAAATGCTCACGGAATTTACAGATTTGCTGCTAAGATAGGGGATCGTCGCTCTAGGGATATGTTAAAAATTTACCAGGCCAGATGTGCTACAATAGCTCTGTATGGGGCAGGTGTTTGGGGTCACAGTAGCGCCTCTGATTTACAACTGGAGGAAAATTTATTTTTAAAAAGGCTTCTCTGTCTGCCCAAGTCAGCCTCGACTGAGTTAATCCATCGAGAGCTTGCAGTCAACCACCTAACTGATCTATTAGGCCTTAGGCCATTGATGACTTGGCGGTCCTTTTGGCTAGAGGATGACAAGCAATCGAATAGATCTATTGTTGAAGATTGCTTACGCCTGGATAATTATCAAAAAATTCCCTGGCTAAAATATGTCGTTGGCTGTTTTTCGGCCATTTTAACCTTAATCTTCTAGATGATCCCGGTGCCGCTTCTATGATCTCTAAATCTGAAATGAAAAATATCTTCCTGACATTTATGGGGAGAAAGCAGGCAATCGCAGCCGGTTCCTTGTCCACTGTCATTTTGTATAACAAATATACCACAGTTATGGGTTTTCCTCTGTATTTAACCATGGTGACTAGGAATTCCCACAAATTTGTATTAACCAGGCTCCGATTCGGAATGGCTCACTGTTTGGTGGCCCATCCTAACATCAAGAACCATCCAACTGGGCCTTGTATGTGCGATAATGTATCCACTCAAAGCACTGTACATTTCCTGTTGTTTTGTAAACTGTATACTTACTTCCGTATTGTTTTCTTGAAACCATTGTTTATTAAGTACGGAGTACGAACAGTTGCACATGCTATGAATTTAATTTTTAATTTGGAATCAGCTGACATCTGTTTTTATACTGCAACGTTTTTAATTCGGTGCATCAATGCTAGGAAAAGCATGACTTTTTAGAAATATAATTGTTCTTTGGTTAAACGATTTAACATAAACAATTATGCCTTATTGATGTGATGATTATGAATTATGTATCAATTGTATTTATTATTTATTTTTTATCATGTTGTTGTATGTGCTTTTATGGTCATCTATTTGAACCGAATAAAGCTTCATGAAATGAAGACATTTGCCACTTTTGCAAGATGGCTGAGATCAGCCATGGCAGAGGCTGGTATTGACACACAAGTGTTTGGTGCTCATTTAGTGAGAGGCACAATGGCGTCTCCGTTGTATATGTTAGGTACAATTGTGTACAATATAATTAAATCAGCTGATTGGTCTTCTACTTCTACGTTTAAACGGTTTTATTACAAACCTGTGGGCAATGATTGATCTGTGGTACTCGAGAAGCATTAACTAGCATAATCTGAAGCCTCCAGTCCTGTAATAGAATAAACAATTATGATTTATCACCCGCCCTTATGTATGGATGTTTTTTCCCACAGTTATTACTGGTTGTCTTTCTGTTTCAGGTGCAGAACAAAAAGGGGAGTGATCCTTCGCCAAGTTATTGGTCTAAGTTGACACTTCGTGTCCTGGTTCACATTTGATCTCTCGTTGATAGGACCACCTGAAGAGCTGTTGATGTTGGACGGTTGCAGATGTTAATGGCAAAGAAATAGGATATTGTTACGTGGAGAGTCCTGGTTATGGGGACAGAGAGGCTGTGATTGGTGGACATGCACCATGGCATTATGGGAAATGTATTTTTTTGTAAATGCAAATATTGCACGTTTTCATTGTTTGCTGAAAGGTTATCAATTAAGAAAGAGAACGTATAATATTAATCCTCGTCTTGTGTCCTTAATAGAAATGAAAAATCTTGGTGCAAATGCTAGCAACTTTTTTATTCTAACTAACACAAGTACAAAAATGGAATCGCAGATTAGCTTTTACAATTGCGTGAGTCCTTTCTCAATCGATAATGTCCAATAGGAAGTTGCTAGTCATTATGCAGGCCAGTAAAAGCTATAGATGACTTCAAGTTACATCGGCCTATCATTAACTTCCATACAACAAGCATTTTTTTCGATACAACTACATAATAAAATACATTCAGAGGTGCATAAAATGTCATTCCGAAGGAACAATCTTGTTTGTCAAAACATTGTTCTTATCTATTTATAAGGTTATTAACAATGCGCAATCATCTGGTAATTCAATATCGCTTTTCCCCACCCTTCATTTTGCTTGATACGTACACTTTTGCAAACCCACATATCTTCACCTAAGCTTCACCTATTCACATCAACGTGAGTGGTAAGAAAGAATACCTTCCATGAACTGTCAAAACACCACTGAAGTCCCTCCCAGGAAGGGATGTACCTCCCTAGGCCAAGGGCCATGTGACCAGGAAGTGCCATCACTCATGAACCCTTCTTCAGACGTCTTACCCCAGAAGTGAGATCACTACAGGCCACGTGACCAAGATGTGACTTCACCCACGAGCCCTGATGCTCGGATACCATGAGCTACGAGGCCTGACCTAGGAGGCCTACCCATTGGAGTGATAATATTACCCCATTCTGGTGCCAAAAAGGCCCAGAGCCTCCCTAAAGAGTCCTCACCTCTAAACCCACCCTGCATGTATGCCTCAGGAAATGCAGCTGTAGGCACTCACAGACATCAGACTGCCCAAAGACCCAGAGCACCCTTAGACAACATAAATGTACATGTCCAGTATTTGTAAAGAGCACAGCTACCTCCAGAGAGGTGTCTCGGCGCTGGGGGCCGTCAGGAAGATTTAGCGAGCTATTGCCTAGAGTCACATGGTGTTGGGCTAATCTGCCTCCGGCATTGCGGATCGAACCGTGAGCCCCAGGATCCAGAGGCAGTTGCTCTGGCCGCTGCACCACACCTCTTCCACAAACATAGCAAGGGTATTGAGGCCCCTATATAAGTACACTATATAGGGATTTATACCAATCCTGCTTGCAATCTGTAGAGAGGATCTAGAGGGACCCAAGTCTCATGATGGTAAATAAAAGAGAGTGTATATGTGTATCTCTTGCAAGTCTCCGATACTGCGCATGCTCACGGGGAAGGCTTGCACTGTTTCTTCCCTTGTGGTACCTGTTCTGTGTGTGAGAGGGAAGCATGCATTGTGGACACTTGAGTGGTAGGGATGCATCCATGTGCAGTTTTTCTTAGCTCAACCCTGACTGTAGAGCAAGGGAGGAAGGAAATAATCAGAGCCGCTCGAGAGCGACTTGCTGCCTGGGAATCCTGCCTGCACGCTACTTGAGTAGCACACGAAGATCCCTACCTTGCTCTGGACCCTTGGGCGGATTGTCTGGTGTCTTTGGCATTTTCTGGCCGCAGAGGGGGTGAGAGGCGCGGCAAGCGGGACTGCGAGGACCAGCATTCCTCCAAACATCACCAGCTGGTTCCTCTTCCCGCCCGTGCCGTGCCCCCTCCCAGTGCCACGCCCCCTGTCTGGGTGTGCTTTACCTCTCGCGGCCCCCGCTTCGCGGGAGCCGCTCGAGAGCGACTTGCTGCCTGGGAATCCTGCCTGCACCCTACTTGAGTAGCACACGAAGATCCCTACCTTGCTCTGGACCCTTGGGCGGATTGTCTGGTGTCTTTGGCGTTTTCTGGCCGCAGAGGAGGTGAGAGGCGCGGCAAGCGGGACTGCGAGGACCAGCATTCCTCCAAACATCACCAGCTGGTTCCTCTTCCCGCCCGTGCCGCGCCCCCTCCCAGTGCCACGCCCCCTGCCTGGGTGTACTTTACCTCTCGCGGCCCCCGCTTCGCGGGAGCCGCTCGAGAGCGACTTGCTGCCTGGGAATCCTGCCTGCACGCTACTTGAGTAGCACACGAAGATCCCTACCTTGCTCTGGACCCTTGGGCGGATTGTCTGGTGTCTTTGGCGTTTTCTGGCTGCAGAGGAGGTGAGAGGCGCGGCAAGCAGGACTGCGAGGACCAGCATTCCTCCAAACATCACCAGCTGGTTCCTCTTCCCGCCCGTGCCGCGCCCCTCCCAGTGCCACGCCCCCTGCCTGGGTGTACTTTACCTCTCGCGGCCCCCGCTTCGCGGGAGCCGCTCGAGAGCGACTTGCTGCCTGGGAATCCTGCCTGCACGCTACTTGAGTAGCACACGAAGATCCCTACCTTGCTCTGGACCCTTGGGCGGATTGTCTGGTGTCTTTGGCGTTTTCTGGCCGCAGAGGAGGTGAGCGGCGCGGCAAGCAGGACTGCGAGGACCAGCATTCCTCCAAACATCACCAGCTGGTTCCTCTTCCCGCCCGTGCCGCGCCCCCTCCCAGTGCCACGCCCCCTTGTCATATTTAAGTGCCCCTGGCTACGCGCATCGCGGGACGCGCGCGGGGCGAAGAGCGGGCAAAGAGCGGGCCGTTTAGGCCGTTCGAGGCCGGCAGAGACCGGACCGGGCCTCCCCTCTGACGTCGTGCCTCTTCCAAGTACCCCCCCTCAGCACTACTCAGCGGTCCTGTGTGTTCCTTTTGCCATGTCTACCAGAACATCCAGGAGCAAGGCTCACCAACAGTGTTCTAGCACTCTGGAAAAATTCTTTCTTAAGGCCTGTGCTGTGCCCAACAAAGTCCTAACAGTCCCAGACACCCTCCATGAGGTGAGCACAGACAATGTGGTAGTGGGCTCCTTGGATTCCCCTTTCACTGATGCTAGTACCCCACTACCCCTCGACGCTACCCACTTGTCACTCCTGGACAGTATTGACCAGACTATTGAGTCAGTCCTACAACAACTCAGGACCCCGTCAAACCCCCAGAGGGACAGTGAGTCTCTGTGCCTATCTGAGGTGGTGGAGCCTTCTCCCAATGTGATCTGTGCGGAAACATCTGAGTCGTTGGATGGGGCCCAAGCTGCAGCAGTAACAGAACCCGCAAGCAACAGAGGGGACCATCCTCCGAAAAGGAAAAGGTCAAGGGAGCTAAGAGGGGCAAAAAGGGCCAAAGTGGATACAACCAAGCTATCACTGGATGACAGTACGGACATCTCGGCCTCCCCTGAGGTCATTTCTCCGGGATTGGGGTCCAATCAATCTGGCTTGACAGTACCCACAGCTCTACCAGTGTGCTCTGGGCCGTTTATATTTGGTGAGACCCCTCCTAATATTGCAGACACCCTAATCAGCTCATTCACGAACATCCTTAAGAACCTATTGAATCCCTTGTCTGTTAAATTGGACTCCATAGAAGCCAGACTCATGGCTCTAGAAACCTCACACTTTAGAAGTAGCCCTAGTCCGGGGTTGGGTCCAAAAGTACAGACGGTTCCCCGGGAATCAGTGGGAAACAGCTTTCCTACTGTTGGAATAAGCACCCAGGCCCACTTTGGGTTACAACACAGTATCACAGGTAGCCCTGCCCCTCCAATGCCCTCTTCACAAATGCCCAGGCCCCCTGTTCCCGCTCCAAGAAGATCCAAGCAACACGCTCCACCCCAACCAACGGGCAAGGGGAGTGCTGCCAACGGACAGATTGGTCGGCCCATTAACCCTAACACCAGGCGTAGGGCGATCAATCTGCCCCCTGAGGCAGTGCCATACACAGCAATTATGGTGGGAGTTCCTGAGCTCACTGGTGACACTAGAGAGCCACAGGACTCACTTCGGAATAAGGTAATTAGCTGGCTTAACATCAACAGGCCCCTCCCTCCTAATATTAAAGGTGATGTATTGATGGTCAGAAGGATCCCATGGATTGGAGTTACCCCCAAGAACAGGGCGGGGGATTGTATCATAGTCAGCTTCAAAAGTCCATTAGTTGCCCCATACATTTGCAACTGGCTGGTAAGGCCTGATAAGTCCAATATCGAATTAGTGCCCCTCTCACACTTTTACCCAAATGTTTGCAATCCAGTTCTCGGGAGGGATCAGTGCTGGACTAGAGTGGACTTTGCAGTAGATGGTTCACGTTACAGGCCCAAGCATAATACACTTCCTGCTCATGGCAATCTCATCCTTCAGAATAGATTCTCTTGCCTGGACCAAGTAGATTGACCACAAATGGGAGACATATTACAGCATTCAGAAAAATCTGCCCTTGTGGTCCCAGTCAGGGGGGAAGTTATAACTGTTCACGCAACTGATAAAAAGATTCAGGTCATTGACAAAGGGGGAGGGACCCCCTCGGGAAGTATCTTGGGTCAAGCAGAAGTACCATCAAGCACACTGACTGCCTCTAATACGCAACCAGTGGAGCTCGCTGTACTATCCATCCCGCCCACCAGAACTGGCCTGTGTGACTCTGACGATCCTACAGTCGCTACCCCGCCCGTCTCAAGTGGGGTAGATTTGCAACCACAAGGCCTAGGGCTGAGAATTCTCTCCTGGAATTTGGCAGGTATCACAAGCAAGGCAGGCACACCGGAGTGGGATCTCCTGATAAATGGTAGTGATATCCTCCTTTTCCAGGAGACGTGGGCAAGGGAACCACAGACTAGGAGGGGGTTTGACATCTTTGAAATCCCAGCAAAGTGGAATGGGAGGGGGAGACCCTCGGGAGGTCTAGCAATCTGGGTGGCGAGCCACATTGGGTGTCAGGCGGAAAGTATGGTCACACTCTCACAGGACATCCAGTGTGTGCTGCTTAGATGGCCCGGTAGAAGAACATGGGCCATTGTCAACGTCTATTCACGTCCAGTTGCTGTGGGCAACGAATCCCCCACCCTAGATGAATTGTCCTCTTTTCTAGGTCAATTGCCAGGTGATCTCAAACTAGTGATGGGAGGGGACTTTAACTGCCATTTCGAACCCTTGGAAGGCCTAATGGAGGGTGCTTTCACTGCTGAGGATGACCATTGGGGAGTTCCACCTTCCTCCTCACCTCACCCCAAAGCTTGGTCCCCGCTGGCAGTACAACTTACGTCCCTCACCTTGAACTTTGCACTGAGGGCGTGCAATGGACGTACCCCCTCTGACACTCCCTCGCAGTGTACATTCAACAGAAAGGGCCACGAGTCAAGGTTGGACTACATACTAATAGACATTTCCCTGTGGTCTAAAGTCCAAGATTTCAGAGTCCTTCCGAGGACAGACAGTGACCACAATTCTCTGTTATTGGAGATCCAGCATCCAGCTCCTGCAGCAGGGTTGCCAACTACTGACTTTGGAGTTGACCAGGGGGATATTCTCCTCACCACAAATAGGCGTCGGGTGAAATGGGGGAAACTGATTGATAAAGAAGATGCCATAAACAAGTTATATGGCTTAGCACTCCCAAGGTTCCAGGAGGTGGACGCTCTTATAAACCAACCAAGACCCCTTGACTTTAATGAGAGATTATCTGGCATTCACCAGGTCCTAGTGAGGGACCTTGCAGAGGTCTTCAATCCGGTGGTACAGTCAAGAAGGAAGAAGACTCGTACCCCATCTTGGTACACTTCTGCCTGTAGGAAAATTAAAACTGAGCTAATTTCCGCTATTAAAGAGGGTAGCGGCAAGGCGAGGGTAGTAGTTCTCAGGAGGGAGTATAAGTCAGCACTGGCCAATGCTAGGGCAGAGTGGGATTGGAACCACTGGCATGATCTGACTGAAGCCCTTAAAACCAAAGACTCTAGAAAATTCTGGGCCCTGGTAAATAACGGAACGGGGGATCTCATATCTGCAGTGGAACCCAACATCGCCCCCTCTGTTTGGGAGGCCCACTTCGGGGCACTTTATCAAGAAACCACTTTATGGCCCGAAGGGCCGGCGGTGGAGTCCCCCTGCCCCCAGGACATGGCCCTGGAATTTACCTTAGGCGAGGTGGCGATAGCACTGGAGCGCTTAGCGCTGGGGAAGGCACCAGGGCTGGACAAGCTACCCGGGGATCTTTTTAGACACCATTCTGATATCTAGGGTCCGTACCTTCTTATCCTCTTTAACGCTATACTAGGAGGTATGGCGGTCCCATCCTCTTGGTTAGGGGCTGAAATAGTGCCAATACATAAGAAAGGGTCTCCCCTGAGCCCGGCCAACTATAGGCCAATTAGCCTTATAGATGTCCCCCAAAAGCTATTTGCGCGCCTTATCCTGAACCATCTATTAGACTGGGTAGAGGACAATGACATCATGAGCCCCTTGCAGGCTGGCTTCAGGAAAAACAAGTCGACCATGGACCAGATCTTCCGTCTCGTCCTCCTCTACTGGAAGACGGTGAGGATCCCGCACCCGCGCCGGAGAGGTATCAACCTGAGAACACTTGGCAGCCTGCACAGCTAACCCCGAATAACCTACACTCTGCTGACGAGGAACAACTATTCCGAAACACCGGTGTCCAGAGTTGGTGCTGCAATCTTGCTTTACACACTGTTTCGATATAGCGCACACGCTATCAAAAGACTGCATCTACCATGATGCTCCTGGGGCACACCTGCTGGTGGGTGGAGTCGGAGTGCGACCCATTGTGTATATTTAATTGGCTCCCTCGAGCTAGAGCTGAGGAGCTCGGATCCCGCACCCGCGCCGGAGAGGTATCAACCTGAGAACACTTGGCAGCCTGCACAGCTAACCCCGAATAACCTACACTCTGCTGACGAGGAACAACTATTCCGAAACACCGGTGTCCAGAGTTGGTGCTGCAATCTTGCTTTACACACTGTTTCGATATAGCGCACACGCTATCAAAAGACTGCATCTACCATGATGCTCCTGGGGCACACCTGCTGGTGGGTGGAGTCGGAGTGCGACCCATTGTGTATATTTAATTGGCTCCCTCGAGCTAGAGCTGACGAGCTCGGATCCCGCACCCGCGCCGGAGAGGTATCAACCTGAGAACACTTGGCAGCCTGCACAGCTAACCCCGAATAACCTACACTCTGCTGACGAGGAACAACTATTCCGAAACCCTGGTGTCCAGAGTTGGTGCTGCAATCTTGCTTTACACACTGTTTCGATATAGCGCACACGCTATCAAAAGACTGCATCTACCATGATGCTCCTGGGGCACACCTGCTGGTGGGTGGAGTCGGAGTGCGACCCATTGTGTATATTTAATTGGCTCCCTCGAGCTAGAGCTGACGAGCTCGGATCCCGCACCCGCGCCGGAGAGGTATCAACCTGAGAACACTTGGCAGCCTGCACAGCTAACCCCGAATAACCTACACTCTGCTGACGAGGAACAACTATTCCGAAACACCGGTGTCCAGAGTTGGTGCTGCAATCTTGCTTTACACACTGTTTCGATATAGCGCACACGCTATCAAAAGACTGCATCTACCATGATGCTCCTGGGGCACACCTGCTGGTGGGTGGAGTCGGAGTGCGACCCATTGTGTATATTTAATTGGCTCCCTCGAGCTAGAGCTGACGAGCTCGGATCCCGCACCCGCGCCGGAGAGGTATCAACCTGAGAACACTTGGCAGCCTGCACAGCTAACCCCGAATAACCTACACTCTGCTGACGAGGAACAACTATTCCGAAACACCGGTGTCCAGAGTTGGTGCTGCAATCTTGCTTTACACACTGTTTCGATATAGCGCACACGCTATCAAAAGACTGCATCTACCATGATGCTCCTGGGGCACACCTGCTGGTGGGTGGAGTCGGAGTGCGACCCATTGTGTATATTTAATTGGCTCCCTCGAGCTAGAGCTGATGAGCTCGGATCCCGCACCCGCGCCGGAGAGGTATCAACCTGAGAACACTTGGCAGCCTGCACAGCTAACCCCGAATAACCTACACTCTGCTGACGAGGAACAACTATTCCGAAACACCGGTGTCCAGAGTTGGTGCTGCAATCTTGCTTTACACACTGTTTCGATATAGCGCACACGCTATCAAAAGACTGCATCTACCATGATGCTCCTGGGGCACACCTGCTGGTGGGTGGAGTCGGAGTGCGACCCATTGTGTATATAGGATCGAGGGGGGTAGACTGTACATGGTCTTCGTGGACCTGAGGTCAGCCTTTGACCTAGTCCCGCGCAGGAAACTATGGGAGGTGTTGAATAAGCTAGGAGTACCCCCCCAGTTACTTAACATCATAGCCAGGCTGCATCAGAACAACTATGCGCAGGTCAGGTGTGGGAGAGACGGCAATCTTTCGTCCAGGTTCCCTGTCCGTCGGGGGGTGAGGCAGGGTTGTGTCCTGGCACCGACCCTGTTCTGTTTATTCATCAACAATGTCATTTCACATCTGGAAAACGTCAAGGACAACGACGCCCTACATCTGGCAGGCAGGAGGGTTCCGGCAATTATGTTTGCCGATGACACCCTCCTGCTTTCCAAATCCCCCATGGGGATTCAGAGGATCCTGGATGGGTTTGGTCTTTTCTGTCGCCAGCACGGTCTGGAGGTGAACACAGAAAAGACCAAGTACATGATCTTTAATCCACCAACTAAAACTAGGCCCAACCCCACCCTGGGTACTGTCAGCCTTGAGAGGGTCCCTACCTTTACATATCTGGGGGTAACATTGGAGGAAAACCTATCTTGGGACCGCCAGATAGCACGATCAAGGGTCAAATTGTCCCAATTGTCGGGCGCAATCCTGAAGGTGGCTAACACTTCCTCTTTCAAGCCCATAAGTCCGGCTCTTGAAACTTACAGGACCCAGGCCAAGGCAGCGGCCATGTACGGCAGTGAGTTATGGGGGCACAAAGCTGGAAAGGACCTTCCAATAGTTGAAAATAGCTTTTTAAGGCGCTTACTAGCTCTCCCACTAGCTACGCCACTTCAGCCACTGAGAATGGACATGGGTCTCCCTCCTATTGCAGAGGAGCTTGTGTCAAAGCCAGTGAAGTTCTGGCACAGGCTCTGGTCCACAAACGATCTTCATCACTATAGGGAGGATCTTACCCATGTCATGAGCTTGAACTGTAGGGGCAAAATCCCCTGGCTCACCTTTGTGAAAAATCAACTGCTTGCCATGAATCTCCGTGAGCTATGGGAGGTCCCTGCGCGTTGTTGCCAAACGATCTCGCGCAGAGCCCTGTCCCAAATCTACAAAGACAGGTCCCTCGCACGCATGATGGATGCTCAAGACAGCGGCACCTTAACTAAACGATTCTTGGAATCCAAAAATTCTTATGTCTTTGAATCTTTTATGGATTTTATTTTCCCCACCCTGGCGAGGAAATTGTTTGTCCAATGGAGGCTTGGCACACTTCCCATCAACTCATTCACCTGCAATAACACCTATGAGGAAGATGACCTCCACATCTTGTTTGTGTGCCCTGCATATCAAAGGCCCAGAAATTATTGGATAGCGCCGCTTTGTAAGAACCTAGGGTTCAGAGAGTATGCGCAGGCATACAGAATCATGAAAACCAGCACCTTGGGCCACATTGTGTTCGCTGTATCCAAATTTTTAATGGCAATGTGGCTGATCAGAAAGAAAAAAGCCCCCTGAACTCTTTAATGTCATTATAATTTCTTCCTCGCTGGATGAGAGAGCATTTTTATATAATGAATTTTAAAAATGTATTTTAATGTATGTTATGTCTTGTATTGTATCTTTTATGGTCTATATGGCCGAAATAAAGAATTTTTGGATTGGATTGGATTGGAATAATCAGAGCAGGGAACATAAGAGAGCAGTGCAGTGGGAGGAAATGTCTGAGATTAAAGAAAAAGTGAACCTCCTTTCTTCTGTGGCTTCCCTTCTCATCTTTCTCATTGTTGTCCATTTACGTGAGGCACGCTGGGACACGTGTGTGTGTGAGGCCGGCTTGTGTTCAGCAACATCATTAACATTCAACACAGGTACAGAATGGGTAATAATGTTGCATATGTATCCAAAAAAATACTTCTGGTGGGAAATCCAGACCGAAGTCAGGAGATTGTGAGGCTTGAAATAAAGGAATGCAAAAAGAAGGATCCAAAGGCACCAAATACACCCAGGACCATGAACAACTTAAGTATCAACATGTTTCAGCCCCTCTTGCACTTTAGAACAAGCTGAAGAGACTCTTCAAAGAGCACCCTACAGGATAGGTACCCACTGCTTCCTGCCACCTCCGGAACCATCATGAACATCACCCCTGGCCTCTCATCTCTATTCAGAGGGCTAGGGTCTCTCCAGCTAAGTTTGCACTCAACGAACACCATTATATACACACAAAGAACTGTAAGAAGACAGGATGCAGCAGGATTTCTATCCCCAGTCAGAGAACATGTACAATGTGTGCAACATGCATCCTTATAAAGCGAAGCTACAGGATAAGTGGCGACGGCATCGCATCTGCCTCCTCGGACACACCGAGCAATGCGCAGGAATAGTTCGAGATTCAGTGTGAGAGAAATAGGCACCCCCTTCACCTACCCTCGCCCTACCTCGACTGTGTATCACTCAAGCTTGCTATCATCCTTCCAAGATACACAGTCCAAGAGAGATGGCCGTTAAGTGATACCTGTGATTATTGAGATGTCTCGGACTGGGGCACTGAGGCTTTCCTCGCAACCCCATACGTAGCATCTGGAGATGTAGCCATGGTCCATGAATTCAAATTAATGAGAGAAGTGGGAAATTAATGTATGCAACAGTGAATGAAGAAATGATGAGGGAGGAATGAATGGCTGTAGGCAGTAGTGGATGAAGATGGAGGAATGAATGCTTGCATGTATGTAACAGTGGATGAAGAAATGAGAATAGAGGAATAAATTACTATGCAATAGTGGATGAAGAAATGAGGATGGACGAATGAATGAATGTATACAGTAGTGGATGAAGAAATGAGGATAGAGAAATGAATGAATGTGTGCAATAGTGGATGACATGCGAATGGAGGAATGAAAGAATGTATACAATAATGGAGGAAGACATTTGGATGGAGGAATGAATGAACGTATACAAAAGTGGATGAAGAAATGAGGATGAATGAATGAATGACTGTATGCAATAGTGGATGAAGAAATGAAGATGAAGGAATGAATTAATGCATGCAATTGAAAGATGAGCAATCATAAATCCGTAGGAACGTCTCTAGGAATTCTTTTAAAATTCACACTTTTTAATTCTGTCCAAGTGTCAATTGGTTTGCTTAAAATCGAGTGTTGAGGTTTTGTATAGTTTTAGCATCAAACAAATTTGGGGAGTAAAATGCTTCTTCAAGAAAAAGATGCAAGCCTCATTGTTTAAGGGTGCAGAAAGGTTTGCTGGCAGGTGCATGTGTGTGGTTTGCTCACCTGGGCAGGTGCCTTCGGCGCTGCACAGCGTCACAGCGCACAAGACAAAGAACACTGTGGACTGTACAACGCCTCTCATGGCTGCTGAAGGTCTCGGAGATGGGTCCGTCCCTGTTCCTTCCGAGCTCTGAGAGCCTAGTACTTGTTGAAAGTCTCTTTCAAGTAACAGAAATAGCCACCGGTCCTCCTTATATCGGTTTGACACCCCCTTCCGTTCCCTCCCCGACTCTGTTGGCCGCCACCTTCCTTTCAGCACCCTTCACCTTAATCCCGCTCTAACTCGAGCGTGACATTTTGGATTGTCTCCAAGCTCTCATTTGCAGTTATTTGCTCAGCTGTTGAAAGAGACCTTTTCATTGGCCGTCGACCAAAGATAGCAACAAGCTAGCTCATCTTTCAACCTTAAGCACCAAGTTTTTATGATTCCAGTAAATGCGTTTTTTTCTTCCAAGGTCCAATAAAACAGCCGCTCCCAAGGCTCAGTCAATATTGCATACGATGTTCTGGTATTCGGAATACCTTCACCTGTCGCCCTCTTGATTGCAGCTGTTTGAAGCCGCCCCGTAGGCTCATGGGCAGACTTTTTAAGCAGCACTTAACAATCATGGGGAGGGCAAGCAGGGTTAAATAAAGAAAAACCTTTTATTTAGTTTCATGAAAAACCTCCAAAATTCTAGCGCCTCTTCATAAACAATCAAGGTTCTGCTAACATTATAGTTTTTGGAGTATTTCCAGAGATAAACAAACAAACGATTTTAACGAGTGATTTCTGATAACAAAAGAATGGTATTTTAAATAGACCTCACTTTTATGTGGGTCTCGCGGCCATCTGGGCGTTTTCCGCCCTAAAAATGAAAGAGAGGCAAGCAACACAACGTTTATAGGCTCTGGGTTCACAGCAGAACTATCCCAAGGGCGCCTTAAATGCTGTGCTATCTCCTAGACAATGTAGCATTTACAGGTTATGACTCATGTTGCAAGCTATCCCTCTTTATAACACAGAAAGTGCAAACTCAGATCTCATGCAGTAAACTCATCTCGAAGGTTCGAGTCTCGGAGAGGAGCTACAGCCCAAGTTCCAAGATTCTTACAAGACAGCTATGATATCTCTCAGATTCAACTACTCCTGATTAGATATAGCATATAGAAATCGAGTAAGATGCTGAGGTTCATAGCGAGAGTCCTCAAGGAGCTGGAACCCGATCACTTGAAGCACAGCTCCTGTGTTGCACATCAACTCTCTTCCCTGTTATGCCCACTCTCTGATGAGTGTTGCACCACATAATTCAGTTTTCAGACTTCACTTTGTTTATCATGATTCCTTAAAACACTTTTAGATATGCTGCAAATTAAGAGCCCAATTTAGAGTTTAGTGAAATGAGTAAAGGCCGTCAAGGTGGCGTAGGACTTTACATCCGCCACCCACCTTGTCAAATTCAAAGTTCACCGATGGTCAAGTGATTCCCTCTGTGGTATTTTATGAATTGCAGTCACAGTGGTTAATACGGAGCCACTTACAATTCTGGTGTGCGTTCATCATTGGTGACGGACGGTTACACCAAACTTTTAAAAGTTTTACAAAGTGAAAGTTTGTTATTGGAAAAGTAGAAACTAATCGCCCCTTCCGTATTTTTTTGGTCTTGGCTCTAGACGGCATTTCTGGAAGAGAGACATGCTGTATCCGCGTAGGCTTCCAACTTACTAGCACTGATCGTCACTTCATTTTGCATTCTCCCCATTTGTTTAGGGCATACATACGTATTGCCTATTCCGATGTTTAGCCTTCCCCGAGAGCTTCGACCACCTACAGTTAAAAATATGCACCAGCCATTTTCATTCATTGTTTCAGGACTACTGTTTTATTTTTGGAAACGGGTAACCAGTCTGCCACACATTAAGAGAAGATCACTGCTGGTACGGGCTCTTTCTGCAGAACATAGAATACGTATTTTCTATTTCTTGCTGGCTTATGCTCTGTGTTTAATTAACTCGTGGGTTCAGGCTGTGTTTGTAGATCCTGTGTTCTGTATTTAAGTGATCTAACACACTGATTCGGGCTTTACTGTTGTGTATATACATGATGCATAGGAATATTAGCGTGTTAACTGACAAGGCACACTGAGAGTCAGAGAGGACGGATTTACTACACGGGTGGGCCAGTACTACTGCTGATTCAGATGAGGAAAGGTCGTGCAGAACATAAACAAGCACTGGCATAGCCAGTAGGTCACATCAATTTGAAAGCTGTAGGCGTTGGCAAGGATACTGTATATCAATAAAAACAGCCCCAGAACCATACACAAATGAATTTACATTGCCAACGCCTTTGCTCTCGGATTAACAGGAGCAATTGGCTTTGCCAATGCTTGTTTTATTTGACTGCCCCTCACAGCCAGGATATCCCTGGCAGTGAGGAACAGTAAAAAAATGCCATCCAACGACCCATTTTCAATAGGGCACGTAGTTGTAAGGCTTACTTCCGGTGGCTTGTACTCCCGCAAGCCTCCAGAGGAAAGTTTATGCTGATAGAGGACATGTTATTTTCTGCCCAACTCAAAACTGGGCAAGCGGACCAAGAGAACCCTGTCTAAATCAGCAATAAGATGGCGGCGGCGTAGCTGATCTTCGGTGGAGTTCTACCTTTTGTGGGCTACTACATCGTGCCAGCATTGGGACCGAAGCAGCGTTGCAGCACAGGTGCCATTACAAATGCGGACACTGTAAGGCAAGATGTAGGAGCCCTAATACCGGTCGAAAACGGCCGATTTCGGCCGTTTCCGACCGGTATTAGGGTTTTCAGATGTAGGGGCATGATATTTTAAGAATCAGTAATTTTACCGATACGGTAAATATACAGATTCAGTAAAATACCGAATCGGTATATTTACCGAATCGGTAAATCCATATGTAGCTGACACTCCTAAGAGTGCCACAGGCCCTTAAGAGTCAGTATTTTACCACACAATCCTATTGTGTGGTAAAATACCGAATTCAGGTGTGCATGCACACCTGTGCCATGTGACACACAGACATGCCCTTAGGGCATGTATGTGTGCCACATGTCACACAAGCCTGAACTTGGGGTGCTAGAGGGTGTCAAAGTGACACCCCCTGCACCCTTGCAGGATTCGGTATTTACTGATTCGGTAAATACCGAATCGGTATTGTCCATTGATTCCTATGGGCTTCAAGGCCCATAGGAATCAATGGGCAATACCAATTCGGTATTTACTGAATCGGTAAATATCGAATCTTACAGATTCGGTATTCCTGAATTCGGAATTACTAAATCTGCCCCCTTCCCCTTTACAGACTCTTAAATACCGAATCGGTAAAATTCGGAATTTAAGAGTCTGTAAATGGGAATTACCTACATCTAGGCCGTAGTCTCCCTATCCAGACTAAACACACGAATTACAAACTTCATGTGATTAATCTTAAAACCCACACAAATTGTAACATTTCAGATGTCATTTACATCATCATCTGTCCGTGTAATTTGATGTACTTAGGACAGACATGTCAAAAGGTGAAAGCACAGGGTTTACAACACTGCAGTAGAGTGAGGTGTAGCTAGTAAGGGGCGCCATTGGTAGAACATTTCCAGAGAGTCAATCATCCACCACAAAGCATTAGGCCCAGATGTAGGTAAATCTCATTTACCGAATCATAAATACCGAATTTTACCGATTCGGTATTTATGAATCTGTAAATGAGATGTAGGTAAAAAATCGGTATTTTTTACCGAATCGGTAAGATTCGGTATTTACCGATTCGGTAAATACCGAATTGGTATTTGCTATTGAATCCTATGGGCCTTGAACCCCATAGGATTCAATAGCAAATACCGAATCGGTATTTATCGAATCTGTAAAAATACCGAATTGCTAAGGGGGACAGGGTGTCACTTTGACACCCTGTGGCACCCCTGTAACTAGCGTTTGCGCCATGTGGCACACATACATGTCCTTAGGGCATGTCTGTGTGCCACATGGCACAGGTGTACATGCACAGATGTGCATGTACACAAGAATTCGTAATTTACCATGCAATTGTATTGCATGGTAAATACCAAATTCTAAAGGCCCAGTAGCACTGTTAGAAGTGCTTCCTACATCTCAAAATACATTTTCTTTATTTTTACCGAATGGTAAATTTACCGATTCGGTAAAATTTACAGAATCAGTATTTTTACCGATTCTGTAATTTTACCGAATCGGTAAAATTACCGATTCGGTAAAATTACCGAAAATGTACGTTTTTCTGGCCCCTACATCTCCATAGCCCTTTACTGGTCGGAAACGGCCGAAAATCTGTATTTTCGGCCGTTTCCGACCGGTAAAGGGCTACCTACATCTGGCCCTAAGTGGGTTGTCCTAGAGAAAGTCGCATTGGGCATCAGGGGAGGAGACATCAGGCTAATTTTAAACACATGTGAATGCAAATGGATGCACCACTCCATAGATACAATCCAGAGTGGGTTAAATGAGTTGGATGCGAGTAGTGCTCAATTAGCATGTCTTGTCAACGAATGAACGAGTCACTTTGCTGTGCCTGGATTACTGACTCAGGGCTAGATGTAGGAGAGGCAATACCGGTTGGTAACGGCCGATTTCGGCCGTTACCGACCGGTATTTAGGAATCGGCATGTAGGGGCCAGCATTTTACAGAATCGGTAAATTTACCGAATCGGTAAATTTACCAATTCTGTAAAATACCGAATCGGTAATTTTACCGATTCGGTAATTCCACATGTAGGTGACACTCCTGAGAGTGCCACAGGCCCTTAAGAGTCGGTATTGTACCACCCAATCCTATTGGGTGGTAAAATACCGAATGCAGGTGTGCATACACATCTGTGCATGCACACCTGTGCCATGTGACACACAGACATGCCCTTAGGGCATGTATGTGTGCCACATGCCTGCATTTGGGGTGCTAGAGGGTGTCAAAGTGACACCCCCTGCACCCTTGCAGGATTCGGTATTTACCGATTCGGTAAATACCGATTCGGTATTGCCCAATGATTCCTATGGGCTTCAAGGCCCATAGGAATCAATGGGCAATACCAATTCGGTATTTACCGAATCGGTAAATATCGAATGTTACCGATTCGGTAATTGAAAATTTAATTTTACCTACATCTCCCACCTTCTATTTTACCGATTCATAAATACCGAATCGGTAAAATTCGGTATTTATGAATCGGTAAAATAGAATTACCTACATCTGGCCCTCAGTTGCTTACTCTTATAATGAATTGTTGTGTAAGACTTTGACTTGGTTAGTTAGGCCAAAGACATTCCACCAACAGTCTATTGAACATGGTGTTAACTATTGCCTTGATATCTTCACCATTGTTTGTGGGAGCTTGCTCCCCGAGAGGTTTACTCGACCTTTCATGAACACAAATGCATTCATATTTTCTAAGACCTTTCCTTGAATTTCACATGGGGTATGCAGTGTCCATGCCAGTGTAACATAATATATGTTTTAGCTAGTCCCCTAAGTAGTTTACCATATGCTGGGCATGTGCACACATTATATTGTTCAGTTGCCTTTTAATATTTGTACGTATGAAGTAATCATGGTGAATGCCAGCCTAATTTAACATTTCCTTATGTTACCCAACTGTCTCAAGGAACACGCTGGCTGAACATGTAGCCATAATGAACTTACAAGGATGTTTGACAACATAACTTATGTGGGAGCCTATTGTTTTTTTTGCCCTTCAAAAATGTAATGATCCTCATGTTACCGCATTGTCGCACGGCGCCTGCGGGCTGAATCTGCAGGCATAACTGTTTCTGTCCCAATGGTGTTTCATTTCACTAGAGCAATTATTTGGTCACCCTTGCGTAATGTTATTTACAGTAGGTTCTCTATGCATAACACTCTTTCGCATTATCAATTCCACACATTTTCAACTTTGGACATTAATCAACCTCGGCCCTTGCCTATAACCTCTGCCAGGGCTAAATCTAGTTTAATTGCCCCTCAGGGCAGAGAAGTACTTCAAATGCAGCTCGAGTCACTCCCTTGAATTCAGCTGGGTTCCCCCGCTGGGTCTATTAACCCCTTGGCTGCTGCCGTCAGCCAACGGTCATCACATGCACTACCTTGGTAGTGCTGCGATCGTCCTTTGGCCGACGGTGCCCCACCTGTTTTTCGAACGTTCAACACTGGAGCTGAACGTTCGACGCAGGCAAGGTGTTAACAGACCAACTGAAACCATTTGGGCGTGAACAGCACTTAGCTGCTGTTCACATTACGTAGCGTGTGCAAGGTTCTGGCCACAAAGCCAGTTTTTAGGTCTCGACTAGCGATGCAGTGTGAATGTGCTGCCATCGCTTTGCGAGGAAGGTAGTGTTTTTACTACCGTTTTTTGTATCCTTGTATATTGGAATGATTTTAAATAATTGTGCAATAAAAACTTTATTATTATTATTATTATTTGCGAGGCATGCAGTATACACTATAGTATGGAAGCTTTGTGGAAGCACCGCCCACTCTCCGGCACATCTTCTTGATTGGCTTGAGTTCTAAATGCTGCCTTCCCATTGGTTTTAAGCTTGTTAGTCCCTCCCCATAACAGCCATGTCAGTCATTTGTGTCCTTCCACGGCTATTGACCCCTTCACAGCACAGACTACTTTCTTCCCACTACTTAGGTGCACCCGACTACTGAGAAAAACCAATGATGACGGATGGTGGAATTAATCGTAGCCGCCGGGAACTTCTCTGCATAACATTACTTTCTGTAGTTTTGTGTTACACCATACCTCTACAGACCTTGACAAACCCAATGCACATCAGTTTTCACACTGTTCTAGAAAGGAAAGCTCTCTGATACCCTCTTTGGGTAAAGTTTGTGCTATATAAATCCTTATTTAAAAAAGAACAGCCCCAACCCCAGGCACGTTGTTCATCTTATGGAAAAAGAAGTAACACAAGACATTTCCCCCAAGCTAAGAAGACATACCTAAAACCCCTCCTATTGGGAGGTACTCACCTGTTCACTATCCAATGAACGGATAGAACATCCTCAAACCTGTGTCATCCTGACATCTGTCCACCTACAGGAATTGAGTGACGTTTTGTTTCCAGTGCAGTAACAGTGGTGTGTGTGCCCTGTAGGTCTCAGATCCCAATACCCATAGCTACACTCAGACTTTCATCTTTTTGAGGTTTGTGCAATGTTTGCAAAAGCCATTAACTTGGTCCTTATTGCTCCTATTATGAACACCTTTTAGAATGGCTTCGAAACCTACAAATTATTATAACTCACTAAAACAAATGACTGCGCCCTCTGATAAATTATTTATTAACTATTAGTCATTTGCACTCGCTGTAATCCGGGGTTAGGTTGTGCGTACGCGAGGCCTGGTTGTCCTGCCTCTAAAGTTTTGGGAAACCTGTATGCTTCTGCCTCTTCTCCATCCTTCCAACCCCTCTACACCTTTTCTCTCAGGGAGGGTGAGTGTGTCTCAACAACAGTGTGCTGTGAATGAGAACTAGGTAAGTCTCAGAGCAGAGTACATCAGGTTGCACAAGAGCAAACAGGCCATCTGCAGCTGCCAAACCCGGGTGTCTGCATTGAAATTGGCAGCAGGCCAACAGGAGGCACAGCACTGAGGGTGGCTCTCAGTCAGACTGACACCTGGCCGGCTCCATGGGAGTGCGTGGGAGGTCACTGGTCATTGTCAAAATAATTTATTGGGCACGATGACGTTGACATGTCGAAGAGGAATGATATACAGCATGGCAGAAGTGGTGCACAGCATAAAGTGGGTGCAGTGTTTGATTAGGTCGAGCATTTGAAACCTCTTGTATATACTCTAGGATATAATTTAGTATATACTTATATGTGTATATACTTTGTGGGCTCTGGAGATCAGCCCTAGGACTTGTCTGCTTCCTCTTAGGGACTTTTTTTGGTATAACTGCCTATATTTAACTTTCTTGATAGAAAACGACTAGCAGAGGTCAAATATACCAGAATCACTTTAGCATTCTCTAGATTCCAGTCCATAGATATTGTCTTCCACGAGCACCCGTGGACAATGATATTTTTTTAAATCTTGTATTTCCAGTGATATGACCACCGTAGGCTCTGATTTTATATTAAAAACAGAGCTTGGGCTATACTATTTCCAGCTGAAAGGCAATATTTCTCTCCATGTGTTCCCATACTTGGCATGACACACAGTTTGGTGCTTACTTTCCCTCCATGTTAAAGATCAGTAGGTGTTTCAGCACCCAGGCTAATGTGCTGGATAGCTAAATACATATAAGGTCTCAAAGGCAAAATCGATTGCATTGTAAATGCTTGTTAAGCTGTGCGTGCTCAGTGTTCCATTTGCAAAGCCGGCCAACGGATGCACATTCTGCCTGGAGGTATGTTACTTTCTCCTGCTCCCATTCACTAGTATTACCACAATAGATTTCAGTCGACACATGTACTGGTGGTGAGGCTAATTGTTTCTCATTTTACTTTTTTTGCTAGGTAATTGGAGCATCTTGATTTAATCATGCCTTATCCACAATTTTAATGAAATGAGCAAAACCACGTAAGTAAGTGCTATTTTCACTGTCACTGGTATCAGTATCATATGTTTGCTTCAAACGCCTCAAACGTTCCTTTTGCTGATATTCTGACATTCGTTTTTTTCTGCGTTTTTACAAAGAATCCGTCCCTCTCTGACCCTGGAGCCTGTGGGCCCTTCATTGTCAGTCTCTCCACCGCATGCGCTGGTGGACACGGGGTCATTTTCATGCCCATTTTGTCTTAATTTGAATTTTGGTTCCATCACCTGAATTTACTAAAGGTCCCTTTCAATTTCCCGTATGTGCCCCCCACAGTCCTGATGAAGACCCTACTGTAAGGACTAGAATTTCCTACACAACCCCTGGGTCAAAACATCGACAGCACTATCAGCCTGATTCATGTACAATCCGTTTTGCGTGGCCCTAATAGCGAATCATAGCGACTCGCTATTGAGGACACGCAAAACGGCATTCATGTAGGAATTGCTAATGAAATAGCGATTCCTACATGTTCTTTATTTGCGAGTAGCAATTTGCTACTCGCAAAAACTCCCCATTCATTCCTATGGGCCAAGAGGCCCATAGGAATGAATGGGGAGTATCCCTTATTTGCGAGTAGCAATTTGCTACTCGCAAATAAGATAGCGATTTTAAGGGTGCCAGGGGTGTCCAAAGGACACCCTGTTGCACCCCTAAAAAGCACATTTGAACAGGTGTTGCGCACACACATGTCCAAAGGACATGTGTGTGTGCAACATGCAACTTAGAAAAATGCTTTTAAAAGCATTTCTCTGAGTTTTTGCTATTTACCGAGAGGTCAGACCTCTCGGTAAATAGCGGCCCCAAAAGTGCTAAATCGCAATTTCTTGATGTGTCATGAATAGCATTTGAGGAATCTCTAATAGAGATTCCTTAAATGCTATTCCTCGCATATTTGCGACTTCTTAAATAGCGATTTTTGCATTTGGTATCATGAATACCAAATGCAAAAATCGCACTCGCAAAGGGCCAGATTCTCAGAATCTGGCCCTTTTGCGAGCGCTAATGGCTACATGAATCAGGCTGTATGTTTTGTTCACCAAGTGCAGATAACAGTGATTGATTCACTGTGTTCTTTCTAACATTATAGTTTTGTAAACAGTTTAGCCTTGATTAAGGCTGGATATGCCTTTTATGCTTTGGACGTGTATATTGTTCACTGCCCTCCCTCTCTCACTTACCCTCACTTTCGCACATTTCCTGCACCATTCCCTCCCTGCCCCTTTGGGGCAACCCTGCACAATTTTATTGACAAATGTGCTGTCTTTTGAACTTGATAACATATGTTCAACATGATTAAATATGTTCAACATGAATAAGCATTGATTGTAATTGACTCAACAGGTTGTGTTGATGTTCATGTGATATTTTGTTTCCACTGGGACCACCCCCTCTTCTCTACCGTACTTCACCCAGGTCCTAGTGATGTGTCTGGGTTATACCTATTGTTATGTATCTCCCTAGAGAAAATGGCAGACCTCAATTATGGTTCACTCTTCTACACAGCCAGGACAGACTTGCGGTCCTGGATGGGGGATTGTCTCATTTGGATGGAGCAACTGGCAGGAGTGAAATTCACTGTTCTGCCACAAATACTGTATGTGATGCAGACGTTGCCACTCCAGCCCCCTGCACATGTTCTGGGAATGTTGCAACAATTAATCGAGTATTTCATTTGGAATGGGAAAAAGGTTTGAATGCCCAAAAAACAAATGTATTAGCCACAGGAGGGTGGTCTGATAGTACCTCACTTGACAAATTACCATTAGGTGCCGCAACATAGGTACATGGTTGAATGGTTCCGGCCCATGTCAGAGAAGCACTGGTGCTTCATAGACCAGGTTATCACAGAGATACACATTTGGAAAATTCTCTTGCTCCCTAAACCACACAGGCCAATGGGGGTCTATATCTCCCCAATACTGAAGGCTTCGGTGGGCACCTGTGACAAAACACAAATCTTAAAAAAACTGTCAACAGGAATGAAAAATGTCCTAGCTAACGTAACGGAAAGTTTCAATTCTATTAAGGACTAGGAGGCAAGGATTATGCAGTCCTTTCTTCTCTTTATTCAAATAGCAGCTTCAAAGTTAAACAATACAAAACTTTAATGAACTACAACTCCCATGAGCACATGGGGCACGGTGTCCATAGTAACCATAGTCCAATGCCGAGGGCGTCCGCCGTATATATGCTAATGACGTCCCTTCCGCTTCCTCTTCTTCTCTGTGAGGAAAGTTCTCTGTTAACACACTCAGTCCATCTTCTGATCTTGCTCTAAACAATACAAGACAAACCATTATCCATTTCCCCTTCCATTGAAGGAAGCATAAGAAAGCAATTTACATAAGTCCTCTAATAACACAAGGAAATCTTTACTAACACAATGCAAGGAAAAAGCAGAACATAGCATTCATATCCAGAATGAACCAGTCAAATCGAGACACATCGGTAAAAAACCCTCATCAAACCCATATTGTAAAACGTACTTACTGACCATACAAAGGCTCCCGGCTGGGACGAGATGCCCCAGTCTCGGGGAAGGATAATCCTTGCCTCCTAGTCCTTAATAGAATTGAAACTTTCCATTACGTTAGCTAGGAAATTTTTCATTCTATTTCAGGACGGAGGCGAGGATTATGCAGTTTCAAAGCTTATCCACCACCAACACTGCTGTGCTATAGATGGGTTTGAAATAAAACTTCTTGAATGTGGATTCAGAGGACCAATCCGCTGCATTCATAATATCCTCCAACCGGCCACCTACCTGTACGGCTTTCGAGGCCATAGCTCCTCTCGTGGAGTGAGCCCCAAATTTAGTCACATCCACCCCAGCCTCGATCATGATCCAACGGACCCACCTAGCTATGGATGGAGATGAAACTGCCTTAAAGGGCTTCTGCAGGGCGATAAGTAGCTGACGTTCTCCCGGAGGGCGATACTCCGCCGTCATTTCCTCATAAGCCTTGAGGCATCGTACCACACACAGTCTTAGTCCTCCTCGCAACCGTGAAAGTTACTCCATCCGGAGTGAAAATTCGAGCCGTGATGTCCAACGCCCTCACATCCGAGACACGTTTACAAGAAACCAGACAAAGCAGGATCGCCAATTTAGCCGACAATTCCTTTCTGGAGAGATACTGGTTATCTCGCCAAGAGCCGAGAAAACGCAGTATGATGTTGACGTCCCAAAGGCAGTCCTACCTGGGTTCCGGGGGCTTCATCCGTTTGCAAACCCAAGGATGCTCCCCCGCTGGTTTACCATCGATATGGGCGTGCCCCGCCAAAATGGTGGATCTGAATGAATTGATAGAACGATATGCCAACCCTGACTATGTCTATTCGGCTAAAAAATTCAAGATGTGACTAACATCTGCCCCCACAGGATCAGTGTGTCTTCCCAGACACCAACGATGCCACCATCCCCAAGCCGAGCGATACCTCTTGACGGTTCCTGGGGCCCAGGATCGCTGGATGAGGTTCGCAGCATCCGCCGAAAGGCGGCCGTCTTGCCAACGTCCCCTGAAATCCTCAATGCCATGAGGTGCAATGTCTCCTGCAGAACTAACGGATGGAGTTCCCCCAGGGAACTCGAGAGCAGAGAAGGGAACAAGGGCAGTCGAATCGGACGGTCCCACGACAGTTCCAACAGGGAAGGAAACCACGCCTGGGCCCGCCAAAAAGGTGTCACCAGAATCATGGACGCTTGCTGTCGGTGAACTTGCGCCGCTACCCGAGGAATCATCAGGAAAGGAGGGAACGCGTATGGCAGCTCCTGTGACCAATCCTGCAGGAACACATCTACCGCCAACGCCTCTGGGTCCGGCCTCCAGCTCATAAACTTCGGAAGTTGACGATTGAGCCGAGATGCAAACAGATCCACCGTGCACGGACCCCACTTGGCCATCAAAGTCCGGAAGACTGACCACTCCTACCGCCAATCGCTGAAGTCGCGGAAGTTCCTGGAATGCCAGTCCGCAATTGAATTCTGAAGTCCCGGAAGATATTCCGCTGACACAGAGATCTGCCTCTCCAGGCAGTAATGCCAGAAGTCCTCCGCCAGTTCTACCAAGGCCCGAGACCGCGGGCCGCCCAGGCGATTGATGTATTGCACCGCCGACACATTGTCCATGCGTAACAGGATGCAACACGACACATCGAGAGAGGTACGCATCCGGATAAATGAACACAAATTGGCCTTACGAACTGACAAAAGAGGCACGCCGCTGACTGAACATTGGAGGACAGCGAAACATGACATCAAAGCTCTGCGATGGTGCTGCTTAGAAACAGTAACCATTAATGCTAGAGGAGGTGATCTGAACCAAAAAAGGAAAAAACGTGAACAGTTCTATATGTCAAGATTTAATAGTGTCCGTACGAGCCTTAACAGTAGAGAAGACTGGGAGCGTATAGTTTAGCATTACATACAACCTAGCACTGCATAAAATCTAGAATATGTGATGTTTTCCTTCCCCCAACATTAGAAATAGTAATCCTGAATCAAACTAGCAACCCTTACCAAACGAAACTAATTGTGCAATAAAGTTTCTTGCAAAACACTCAATAAAAAGGTAGAATCCTCTGCCTCTGTCTATGATTAAGAGGCTCCTAGAAATAATGCTAACCCATGACGATATTTAGGTAGGACTCCTTAAGGAATCACTGGTCAGCTATAACAGCTGTCTTTACACTAGATAATATTCGTGACCGTTTTGAGGCTTATATTTGCTTTAATATAATCTTTGACATCGCGAAAATGCTATCAGCGATGTATTATGATTTTGACCCGCCAATACATGATCAATCATTTCGCAATATCGATACTAATACTACAGTGTTCATTGTTGCCTGAACAATTGCGTAAATTTATTTAGTTGGAACACCCGATCATTTGACGTGAAGCCGTCCTATCACAAGGCGCTTTCGAACAACCAATATTGATCATTCTTACATATAAGGTACAATTTGGCGTTTTCCACGAACAATCTATATACACAGAACACCCGAAACGCCGTCTTAATAGGAGCAGGGAGGCCGACTCTATGCGATGAGGTAAGGAGAGCTTTGATAAGGGGGCTCGTTTCTGCCATGGTTTTGATATGACTCGGAACGGAAGCTCCTTTTTGAATTTAATTAATCTCAAGTCAGCATGAAATTAATAATAGAGACAGTTTTGAACATAGCTGCGTAAAACCGCTATGTGTAAATAACCACAAGAGTGAAACGATAGGCTAGCGGTCTGATGGGCTCGTGTTGGTCTGTTTATAACTCACACGCACATAACCATTCGGGTGGCCCATAGACTATAAACCCAGGCAGGCGACCCCAGATATCTATATGCACAACCTCTGACCATGACAGGCATAATAGAACTTTCTGTGAGTATATTCATCAGCAAGAAACAATATGTATAAAGTATATAAATATTCTCTTGAATCCACCGTATGGATTCGTGAGCTTAACATTAAAGCATGCAATAATAGTCTCTTTAACAAAAATATACCCGAATATTTGTTAATACCATGGGAGATATTAATATTTGTATCTCAATACCAGTCTTTTCATCTTCAGAAATCACCGAACTAGTAGGAGCACAACCCCCAGACTAGTACAGTTGATACGAAAAGCCAATTGAAAGGGCTACGACTACAGCGATTTGCCATATAGTGAAGTGTGGTAAGTGAAAGTACTACTTGGTTATAGACTAATGAGACAAAATACCTTTAAGACAACAAGGTAAATTCCATGTATTTGGTTTATTCTTTAGCAATATGCAAGTGGACATATAACCAGACATCGGTGGCTCCTATTAAAATAGCGTGAACCTGAATATAACCGCTTGAAGGTACTCTATTTTTCTCAAATAGATATAAATACGATAAAGCAAGAGGGTTAAACACTACTAATAAAGGCACCTTCTTTTTTATGTTCATTTTTTTACATACAGATATCAGAACACCCAGACTTATCCGTAATATAAAAGTCTGAATTCCGTCCTACCCAGATCAGGGAACGGTTCTTCTCTTTTTTATCTAACTCCGAGGAAATAATAAACCTCAGGTAACGAGACATTAGTGTTCACACTTCATTTGTAGAGCAGGTGTGTATATATATATTAATACACAATGCCAGAGCTATAACTTCTGTTTGTCATTTAGTGAGCCCCACCGACTTTTTCGATAATACCAATAATATGACCTACCAAAAGAAACAATTAGTGTTAAGCCAATATGTTTAGTGATTAACTGTAAGAGCTCAAATTTGTGTGCAGTAGAGTTAAAAGTAGTCAGCAGAGACTAAAATATTAGTAATAGCAATAAAGAATGTCTATGTGTACAAACGCTGCATTATATACATGAAATAGTAATTGTTTGTTTCCTCATAGAAACTGTCCTGAAGAAGGTTTTTAATTTACATTTCAACCGAAACGCCGCGTCGACACCTGTTCCTCACGAACATTTTACTTATCGCCGTATATTGCTTCTTGATTTTTATGATTATGTTTTTATACACCATGTATTTTCTATGAATGTATGCATTTCTCCAGTCTTTGCGATTGTGATTAAACTGTAATACTGTTGAATAAATATGTATTTGTACAAATTTTGAAATAACCCCTTCTCTCTGTCTACTATTTTTTATAAGATGCATTCTGTATAGTGTCAATTTGGGATTACGAGCTATAAATACATAGTTGATATTCCCACAATAGGTTTCTATGCTCTTTGAAACTTGGAGGTTCTGATTATTGTGAGATTGGTATTATTGTAAAAAACAGGTCATTGTTGGGCATCTGTGTGCATTCGAGACCACCTTTGTGGCTCTTGTAGGGACTTCTTGCGCCTTTTTTGACCCAAGATTCGAGCCAACTGCCTGAGGGAAATTCTGTCCTTCCGAAGGACCTGCGAGAGTTCCTTGCGAATCTTGGTCACCTTCTGCAGAGGTAGGCTCAGGTTAGCCGTCTCTGAATCGATTAGGAAACCCAGAAAAACGATCTCTCTGGATGGCTGAAGCTCGGATTTCTGTGCATTTATCACGAACCCCAGGTCCTGAAGCAGAGCAATAGTCATGCTCACGTTGCGTCGGAGGCGGTCCAACGATTGCTCCATAATCAGGATATCGTTGAGGTAAATGATCAGCCGTACACCCCTCTCGCGTAGCGCCTCCACTACCGGCCGAAGTAGCTTTGTAAAGCACCACGGAGCCGATGAGAGGCCGAAAAGGAGCACTTGGAACTCAAAGACCATCCCGTCCCATAAAAACTACAGGAACTGCCGATGAGGCGGAAAAATGGGAACCGAGAGGTAAGCGTCTTTCAAGTCCAGATGGACCATCCAATCTCCCAGGAGGAGGATGTCGCGCAGGAGATGGATTCCTTCCATCATGAAGTGGCGGTAAACCAACCACTCGTTGAACTCTCGCAAGTTTATGACCGGGCGGAAACCTTCGTCCTTCTTCGGGACTAGAAAGATGTTGCTCAAGAAACCCGTAGGGTGAAGAACTGACCTGCGGATCGCTCCTTTCCTGAGGAGCTCCGCCACCTCGTTGCCAATCAAGACCGAGTCCTCCGCGGAAAAAAACTGCAGACGGGGGCGTATCCTCTGATGGGGACATCCGTAGAACTCTATTTGGAAACCCCGGACCGTTTGGAGAACCCAAGGGTCTGCCGTGAACTTGTACCAGTTGTGGAGATGATCCCGTAACCTCCCCCCCAGTACGGATGGGGAAAAAAGGGTAACACTCACCGGCTGGACCTCCCGGTACGTTGGCACCACCTCGGTAGCCTCTGCCGCGCCCTTTCCCTGCGCCTCTACCGGGGTAGAAAGAGCCCTGGCGGCCGTCGTTCCAGACGTTGTTGCGGCGCTGCTGATTTTTGTTGTTAGGGCCCTGTTGGTAAGGGCGGCCGGAGGAGCGACCCCGCCCTCCTCCGGCCCCAGCAAAAACCCGTCCAGGAAAAATCTTCTTTATCGAAGTTTGCGCCTTATCCAGGGCGGAAAAGGTGGTAACGAACTTGTTCAGTTCCTTGATGAACGGTTCGCCGAACAATTTGCCCTGTGCAACAGGCCCTCCCTCTGAAGTAGCGAGATCGCCCAGCTTAGGGTCGATCTTAATGAGAAGCGATCTCCTACGCTCAGTCGCCAACGCGCAGTTCGGGTTGCCCAAGAAGCATAGGGCTCGCTTGGCCCAACCTGCCACGACTTCCGTGGATAACGCGGTCCCCCACTCTTTAGCCCTCTCGGCCAAATGAATGACCTGGGTCACGGGGCCCACTGCATCCAGAAGCTTATCCTGACAGTTGCGCCAGGAGCGGTCTATGCCCATCTTAGGGTCTTACATGAACTTGGCGAAGAACGCGCAGAGCTTATCATCAATATCCGGAGTGACAGCCACCCTGCCCTCCAATTTCGGCCGAGGGCATTCTCCCGGCATGCGGGTTCTAACCTCCCTTTCCAGAGGCTGTCGGACTTTACTCGCTACATATGCCGCCACCTTAGTTCCGGAAGCCACTCCGACGACCTAGCGTGATAAATCCTAGTAGGGTCAAACATGTCTGAGGTCTTTCCGTCCCCATCTTGGGACTCCGAGGAATGCGACGCTGGGCGCCAAGGCCGACCCGCATCAACATCCCCGTCCGAGGAAACTTCATCCTCGGATACACCCTCCACCTCAAAGGGGAAACAATCATCCTGGTCTGATACAAGAGCGACCTCGTCGCCATCTTCTCCGGGGTGAAATCCCTCCCGGCAGGGTACAGGTTTAAGCGTCCGCGCACTCTTACGGAAGGAGTCCCTCAGGCGATCGAACTCCTCCAGGTGCCCCGCGTGATGCTTCGCGGTCCTCTTACCACCACCCTGCACGCCGCCGGATCCGTGTCCTGCCTTCACTGGGGTAGCGAACACCCCGGGGATACTCTGGGCGAGAGCGTTCACTTTATCCCTCAGGGGGGCCAGCGCCGTGTCCAGGGCCTGCGAGAGCGCGAGACCCACAGCAGGCGCAAGGGTTGGGGAGGCCAAAGCTGTTCCGCCTCCTGAATTGAGGTGTTTGAATGCTCACAAGACATGATCACATGAGGGTGAGAGCACTAATATACACCTTTCCTATTTACTTTAAGGTTGCCTCCTCGCCAGTGGGTGCAGTACCCAAAAGCCGCCACCAGATGGCGGTGCGCCTAATGCGCGTAGACAGGGATGCACCGATACCGGTGTCAGGGCAAGAGTTGGTGAGGCCACGAATAGCTCGCCTCAGCGCGCCATCACGCCGAGGAGAAAACAGGCGAAAAACCCGCCTCTCCCTGTGTCGGGCGCCTCACAGAGCCGGTAAGCGCGGGAGCGCGGGAGCGCGCTAACGCGGTCCGCGATAGCAGCAGGGTAATGACGGCACAGGCAGAGCCTGACGTGCGTCTAGCGGGACAGAAAAAAGGCGCGATCAGAACCTGGCACGCATGTATCACTAACGCTAGAGAGTCAAGACATACTTAGGCTGGGTCTAGGTGCTGGTTCAAGATGGTTGGAGTATTTTCTGTCCCTGAGGCTCTGATCAGGAGGACAGGCAACTAGCCCTTGAAGTCACTCTGGATTGAAGTAGAAATGCAGGGCTCAAAGAGTAAGTCAATCTTCTGCACACCCAAAGCAGGCTTCAGGCAGCAAGTCAGTCTTTCTTGGTACAGCAAGACAATCCTCTAAAGTACACTGAAAACCACACCATTTAATTTACCAGCCCTAGGAATATGGTTCAACCCTTTGGTAGGGACTTATAAGCAAATGTAATATGCCAATCTGGTAGAATCCAATTATACCATGTTTTAGGGAGGGAACACAAGCCCTTTACAACTGGTTAGCAGTGATAAAGCAATAAGACTAACTAAAAAGAAGTCAGAAAAATAGGAGGGAGGAAGGCAAAATGCACAGGGAATAGCACTCTAGTGCTGACAGGTCTAACAAGCCAACATTACATTTCGGCACACATTTCACTTTGATATGTTGTGTTGACCATTCTTGGAATTTTTTTCCAGGCAGAAACTTGGCCCAAGGGCATTGGCCGTACTTAATTTGAGATGGTGATTGCTGGTGGGGGCCACCAGCACTACTGTTTGGTGACCAGCACCTATATTTTCTCTTCTGACATTGCCTGAGAACAACAGAGAGAAAAAATACAAAGAGGAAAAAAGGAGGAGGAGAAAGATGGCAAACCTGTCACAAAGGAAGAAAGAAGGAGCCTGCAAGAGTGGATAAAGAGTCAGGGAGTGTCTGACAGTGGGTTTAAAATGCCTGGGTGGGATTCAAGACTATGCAGCCTTGTATTCTGCATGCTGACATATTATACTGCTGGCCGCAGATATCTGAGCAGAGCTTTGGGCACCGGTACTCATTCTTCGGGAAATTAAGGAGCGCATTGGAGTACTTTGCAACAGAACCAGCCTACTTTACACATGTTTTGCCATTTTAGAATATTACCTTTTTTGCTTAGAATCACAAAATGTTGAGTATGTCATGGTCCAAAGTAAGCAGCTCTAGCCACGAGGCCACCTCCTTTTCGTTAAGTTCCAAACGCATACAAAGCCTACTGTGCCCTAAGCATTGCAAAAAACATCTTGAATTCCTCTGCCTTACAGAGACAAATGCACATAATTACCAGATGGAATATGTAATTAAAAAAAAACAATATGGGTAATGTGTGTTGGAAGAAAAGATGTGCCTAACAGCCAGAGCTGCCGACTTTGGAACTGGGGAACCAAGTTCGTGTCCGGGCCAAATTGAAGTAAGCTGATCAACCTAAGAAAATGTCAGTGGTTGGTAAAAAATACTGTTCTTGAGTATCAGGAAACCTCTGAGTATGTCTTCTGATCAAAGTATTACAGGCTAGTCCCTACATCTACCTGTGATCTTTACCTCACACTGACAGACAATGGGCCTTTTTTAGAGTTTGTCAGACAGGATACCCCATAACAAACATGGCAGAGTACACAATCCCCCAAATTCAGTTGCCCCACTCTATTAAGAGACAGGCATACTTCTGTGATACCGCCAGCAGCACTTCTGCTAGCTCTGCACTGCTTGTAGACCAACAGTCTGACTGGCATCGTGACGTTGGTAAAAGTACTTAATCTAACGGTCCAATGTATTTTTTCCCTTTTTGGGACTATCAGGGAAAGCCTGGCAGTTTGAAACAAATAAATGACCCATACACACAGGTAGAAAACTCAAAGCATGTCAGGGACATTTCTTTTCCAGTGAAGTATTGGTAAAGCTTGTTACCATAGTAGGTTTCATATCTGGACATTCTCCCATCAATGAGCTATCTTAAACTGCAATAGATAGTTTATAAGACACAGGCTGTATGAGGGTGTGCTCACCCAGTATTAATTTTGAATAAGATGGGAACCCGTTTGTTCATAAAATAGTTTCTGGGCTCCAGAAAGTTGAAGTGTGTCAGGACACAGATCACCATTGACTACAGAACCTGTAATATCACAGGGCTGATGTTCAAGTTATGGTTCAGCAGTTGAGGCCTCTGCCCAGTGAGTGCTTCTGTCTAATACCATAAGTTTGCTCCAGAGGCCCTGTGTGAGACGTTGGCCTAGTATATGCTCTCCACTAATTAAAGTGGGCACCATGCACCAGTCCAAACAACCCTTATGATGATTTAAGAGGTGAAAGATAACCTTAGAAAGCTATACAAGAGGTAGCTGTGGAGAGCAGCCTTCAGGCTTAGTCTTGAAGGAATGTTAAGCAGCTTGTTTTACCAGAATGACACCTTATTTTATTGGTTAAATAAAAGAAACACACAGTAGTTATAAAAATATGTATTTATCAATATAACACTTTCTAGTAAGACACAGTATCTTCTACACAGAGATAATCACAAAGCACACAATACTTAACCACAGAAATGACAGTAAATAGCACTAATACACAGTGGGCCCCGGGGGGACCAAACCTTATACTAAAATAGTAGTATAAAAACCACGACTCGAGACAAGTCAGTGTCGAGAGGTTGTAGAATTGCTGGGACCCCAAGGAATCACCCAAGGTGAGTAAGTAGAGACCACACGGAGGACGGGTGCAATGTGGGAGCACGACTGTGTGCTCCGTACAATTCTCTGGGAAAGTCGCTGTTGAAGTTTTAGAGTTTAAGGACCCTTCCCAGTGGACTTCGACGAAACCCTGTGGAAGTTAGGAGGTCTAGGAGGTCGGAGGGCCACCCCACCCATGGATACCGAGGTACCCGAGTTACCTATCCTAGGGAAGCCGGGGGCATAGGTCTGTAGTGGCGTCAGAAACCACCAGCGAAGCCAATGGAGGACTTCGAAAAAGGAAGAAAAGTGTCCGTTGGATTTCAAAGGTGGATTCTTGTCAAAGAGTACCTGAAAGCAGAGGAGACAGAGTCTGGGTCACTCAGGAGTGACAGGGGCATGGTAGACAAATGCCCATCAATGTCGGGTGCTTCAGGTGCGTTATTGGAGTATTTGATTCTACAGCCACAGGGACCAGAAGACATTGAGGATGACCAGGAGCCGCGCATGAGCTGTCACATTAAGGATGTTGAGTGCTGAGGGGTTACTGTCCGGTGGGAGCACCAAGAAGCCTTGGCAACCCAGGAAGAAGGTCAAGGAGGGATATAGTTTGGACCAGCAAGGTCCAGGAGATTCACCACATCAAGGGGAGTCAGGACAGGCCTGGAGCTGTGGTAAATAAATAAATAATACCTCTATTTTTGAATGGATAAATGAATAACAGATAGCTCAATAAATAAGAGTCAAGATTCGAGGTAGTAGGAGTTTTGCAGGTTTATTACAGCATAAAGGACAGGAACAGAACAACCTGCACAGGAGTAGGATGGCAGGGCCTGACAGGGGGGCCCCGACAGCTGCCGGGCAGGATCTGGGATGAGCGCGCTAACATTTAATAACAATACACGAACATATATACTAAAACAGTTGCATTACAATACATACGATAGGCGGAGCAGTGGGTGTGGTCAATAGCAGTCGCGAAAGATAAGGGTGAAAGTAGGTGTAACAGAGGCGTATACATAGACATGTGATGCAAACGTAACAGAATATGTCATGAATGGGGCGGAAACATGGAGGGGGCTACCTAAGGAGCCGGGACCTCTGACCTAATGGTGCGCGCAAACTGACAATGACGTGTTACTAGGAGAAGCTGGGGGCTACGAACTCTGTGCTAGGAGCAGAGACTGAAGTCTGGAGAGTCAGGGCGACATGTACCTAAGCAGTATCTAGTATCTGATGTTTAGAGAACATGTTGATAGAATCCAAAAGTTATCGGGGTAAAGGCTAACAGACTCTAAGAATGGTGCATGCATTATTCTACATGTAGTGCGTGATGAAGAATATTAAATGACCATTAAATGCAATATTTCTCTTACATGGAGACGTAAAGGCTAGACAATGACGGAAACTATTGATACGGTTCAGTAGCTTAGGAATGCAGAGAAGGAGGGCTAGACTGATAACTAGGATCATAACATACTCTTGGCAGACTCAGAGGCAGAGCCAGGCTGAACCGGGCACTGTGAGGCAGGAAGTAAGTGAAGGGTCAGGAACACAGGTGGGGGCTGTATCGCTCCTCAGCGAGGGCTTCAGGAGACAGGAGCTGAATCTGGTGTCCGGGCCCTTTTGAGGCCTAGAAACGGGGACTTTACAATGGAATAACGTGCACACTGAGAAACGTGGTAACGTAACTTTAAATAGGCCTGATATTCGTAGTATTCACGAGAACTGGAAATAGACATACTAGAGATGGACACAACTGTAATTGCGTCATTAATCGAACATGGGGAATACATATGCATATTAATCATGCACAGATAACATATGATGGAGGACGCGTAGGGACACAGAACATGACAAAATTTACTTTTCCACATTCCCTCCTTGTCACTACGTTTCCATCAGGAAACATCAATATTCATGATACCATCTATCATTTCATACAGTATCATTTGCTCGTCTCGAATTTTCTGGGAACGGGTTTTAGAACGGGACTTGGGACTAGGAATACAAGAGGTAGCACAAATGCCGCAAATCGCAGGGCCACATTGTAAACAGAGGCAGCAACTGAATATGATCGCTACTGCAATACCTAGAAAGGACAAGACTTTCCATCCCCAAGCGGAAATTATATTCCAGAACCAACCGGACCATGTCCAGGTGCCTGGGTCTTGGTGTAACAGATGGGCAATTTTATGGAGTCTGGTTATAGCTGAATAAACAGACGGTGCGTTATTTGGAATGAAAATGCAGCAACTAGATCCGATGACTCTACAGGCCCCGCCCCTATCGGCCAGTATGACGTCAAGGACGAGACGATTTTGCAAAACGACAAATCTCATAGCAGATTGCTCTTCGGTTAAGTTACCTAGGGCAGAGGCAGTCTCATTTACTACAGCTTCAAGGGTTCTGGTTAACCTACGGATTAGCTTACTATTCTGGATAGGTCCTATAAAGAAGAAGAAACCTCTATTGAAATCTGTATACTGTTCTAGAGCAGTTTCAGTATAATCGACAATTGGGGACTCAATCTCCCTTCTATGTCTAAGGTGTACTAGATGTGTGTTTCTATGATAATCAGATGGGGCTAGAAAAACTGGTGGCAGTAGGAAGGCAATGTAACAGGTTCCCTCCCAATCGAGGGGCAGACGAACATATGCGGTTTGGCCACAAATAAAATAAGAATGACGTGAAGCTTTGAAAATAGATTTCCCACTGTCACTGTACTTGACAATAGTAGTACAATCGCTATGTCCTACATGTACGGAACCATTATTTCGGACACATAATTCGCCTTTGACTGGTAGTACTGAAATAGCAGGTAAGTCTGGAGTAGAATCAGACTGAACATTCAGGACCATGAAATTCGAAGAATAATTTCCTAAGTTGTAAACTTCATTCTCTAGATCTAACCCTGTTCTGTGGGGAAGACCTTGCTTATCTGGGAAACATGTACTGTTAAGGAAAGACATATCTGTTGAGGATGACGTTAACGTGGACCATGCTCCACACGAACCATTATGTGAAAATGGATAAGGAAAGAGTGGCAGAACTCCCTTCGGTGTCTGGAAAGGGGGGAGTCGACCACACACCCAACAATTAGTGGCATTGTTGGTCTGGTGTGAATAATGTAACATGCGGATAAAAGAATTGTTACGCATAGCGAGGCGGTAAGAGAGTTCATGAGGAGGCAGATCACTAAACGTGTGCTCTACTGTAACATTAGAAGACTTATTTACATGAGAAACTGGAAAATACAGATAAAACGCATAACTGGTGCAGGAAATCATAATACTGAGAAATAATATGAAACATAGAAAAACGATACATCGGATTGAGTTTTGACTAACTCTCTCACTATGGGGGTCTATTTTATACATGTCAGAAACCGGTCTAACCGTTTCACCTAGGGGAGGACTTAGACAATCAAACTGGCTGACTTATTTTACTAGACCTTAACTTTGTCTTATACTCCTGTTGCGGAGTTGTCTCTAACAGGGAGGGTTCAGTAACAGTGTCTTTTGCGGGACAGTCCTTAAGAATAGTACTTTGGCAGTCCTTTAAATCCTCGGAAATGTTCTTTGAGACTGGCTTCAATCCATAAAACTTTTTGATATGCGAAAGATGCACCCAGCCTTTTCGTCCCTCCAACTTCACGGCTGTACGGGTGGCCAGGAGGACCTGTCGGGGCTCCTTCCAGCGAGGCTCCAGCGGACTTGAGCGATCGAAATTTCGCACTAGGACCATGGATCCGGGAACGATTTCATGCGGTGCCACCTCGGTATTGTCTGGAAATGCGGCGGCAACCTGTGAACGACAAGAGTTGAGGGCAGACATCAAGGAAGCTAGGTAATCTGTCAGCATATTACTTGAAACATCGGTAATACTTCGGGGTCTAGGAGTACCCCACATGTTAGGGGGGCGGCCGAAAACGACCTCATACGGGGACAGACCTGATCTGGAATGTGCGACCATGCGCATATAGAACAAGGCAACTGGCAGAGCTACTAGCCAGTCCACACCCTTCTCTTGACATACTTTGGCAATGCGAATTTTCAGGGTCTGATTATGTCTCTCTACGAGACCGGCTGCTTCAGGATGGCGTACACAATGGAACTTCCACTGGTACCCTAACAAAAGGGACACGTGTTTCATTAACTCAGATGAGAATGGCTGGCCGTTATCAGAATATACGACTCTAGGGAGTCCATAACGGGGGAAGAACTCACGAACCAACTGCTTGGCAGTGGTCGCGGCTGTGTAATCTGGGACTGGATATGCTTCTGTCCACCTGGACAAAGCGCATACAACTACAAGGACATACTTGAAACCTCGACATCGCTCCATCTGAATATAATCCATCTGGAGGACTTCAAAAGGGTGGTCAGGGGGCTGGAATCCACCTTGTTCCACCGGGACACTTTTACCTGGATTAAACTGGCAACATATCATACAGGTACGGACTTTCTGCTTGGCTGCAGCTCGTAAATGCTTGTTGAACCAAATGTTCTGGATACTGTCTAACATAGCTTTTTCCCCTAAATGTGCTGGACTATGTGCGGTATTAATAATGACTTGAACCATAGAGTCGGGGAGAAACCATGTGGCTCTACCCTTCGTTAACCATCCTTGATCTGTCTGGACCCCTCCTTGTTCGGACCATTTCTTGATTTCTTCTGGAGTAGCATGTAACTGGATATCTATGACATCTTGAGTAGGGTCCTTAACTGTCATACAAGTAGTCGGATCTGGAGTATGTGTCTGTGTCGGATTAACTGGCATGTCTGGAGCCTGTGCTGTAAGCTTAGCTGTGCGATCCGCTAGATCATTACCTTGAGAAATAATGTCAGTGACTTTCGTATGTGCTTTGCACTTCATGATAGCAATGGATGTCGGTAAGTGTATTGCATCTAACAGAGCTTGAATAAGGAAACCATGCTGAATCTTGGTTCCATGAGAAGTCATGAAACCTCTCTCCTGCCCGAGCACTCCGAAGTCTTGTACGACTCCAAATGCGTAACGTGAATCTGTGTAAACATTAACTTTCAGGTTCTTGGCGTGTATGCAGGCTTGAGTCAGAGCAACTAGCTCCGCTGCTTGAGCAGACAGGGTGTCAATACGGTGTGTCTCTATAACTTCGGTGTCGGTAGTCACTGCATACGCGGCTACTAGTTCTCCTGTACTTGTTCTCATGCATGAACCATCCACATAAAGTGTCAGGTCGGGATCTGGTAATGGAATATCTGTCAGATCTTGTCTTGGCTTAGTCATAATATTAACTACTTCCACACAGTCGTGTGTGGCAGGATTTGAATTAACTGACGGTAACAATGTTGCAGGGTTTAGGACGTTGCAGCGTCTGATTTCTATGTGTGGCTGAAACAGTGTCAATTCATAACCTGTTAAACGTGCAATTGTCAAGTGCTGAGTCTGTGTTCGGTTTAAAAGAACTTCCACGGAGTGTGGGACTTGTACTGTCAAGGAATGTCCTAAGACTATGGAATCACTTTGTCTGATAGCTAGTGCTGTGGCTGCAACTGACTTGAGGCACGCAGGCAGAGCCTGGGCTACAGGATCTAATGTGCTCGAAAAATAAGCACATGGCTTGTATTGTCCTGCTTGATCTTGTGTGAGAACAGATAATGCTGTACCTTCGCGTTCTGTGACGAAAAGTGTAAAAGGCTTACTGTAGTTCGGTGTTGCTAGAACTGGAGCTTGACATAGGGCTTTCTTTAACTCATTGAAACTAAGTGCATGTTCAGATGTCCAAGGGAGAACAGTCGATACGGCTGCCTCCTGTGTTGTTAACTGTATCAGTGGCTTGGCTAGAAATGCATACTGAGGAATCCATTGTCTGCAATAAGAAGTAAGGCCAATAAAAGCACGTACCTCCTTCTGGGTCTTGGGCTGAGGAAGACTCGCTATTAACTGAATACGATCTGGTGTCAACTGCCTACCCCTCTTGGACAGTAAGTGTCCTAAGTAGACCACTTGCTGGACACAGAATTGAAGCTTCGAAGGGGACACCTTGTGTCCCATCTCGGCTAGGAAGTACAAGACTGTAAGGGATGCTCGCTCGCAAGCACGTTCAGAACGGGCTGTGATCAGTAGATCATCGACATACTGGAGCAGGGCAGTGTCAGTTGGCATGTGAATGTTGTCTAGTTGTCTCTTGAGTGCTTGACTGTAAATACTAGGACTTTCTGTGAAACCTTGAGGAGCGCGTGTGAACATATAGCTCCTTCCATTTAAACAAAATCCGAAAAGAAACTGGCTGTCTGGATGAATGGGGACACTGAAAAACGCGTTCTTGAGGTCTATGACCGTAAAAAATGAGGCTTCGGAATCAATGGCTGTCAATAGGGAAGAGATATCTGGGACAACTGGGTACTGAGGAATAATACATTTGTTAAGCTCTCGAAGATCAATCACTAATCGATATACTGGGGGTGCATTTGGATCAGTACGTTTCATGACTGGAATGATCGGAGAATTACATACATTGGAGTCAGTTTCTACAACTACTCCTTGAGCGATGAGCTCGTCAATAATTTTGGATAAGGCTGCTACAGCCTCAGGTGGCAATCTGTACTGTCTGATTCGTGGTAACACTACACCTGGCTTGAGAGTCACACGATGGGGTGTGATTTGCATATAGCCAACATCAGTTGGACCTTGCGCCCATAGATGCTGCGGAACATTAGACAATCTTGGATCAAAATCTCGTAATACATAGTGACCCTTGAAGTCACGTAGGAACAATCGTATTCCCTCTGGGGAACAGCATATAACTGCACCTAATTCTTTCAGTGTCTTAATGCCTAATAGATTTTCTGGACATGACTTAGTAAGTAACAGATCAGTAGTGCGGGACAATGGACCTACTTCTAGAGTAACTGGCTTTGATATTTCATTTACGATAGGTTTTCCTGAAAATCCAAGGGAAACATTTCTAGAGCCTGAGAGCGGAGCCCCTGGAACTTCGGCGTGACTTATAGTGGTCCTACTTGCCCCTGTATCAATCAGAAACTTTCTGTCTTTCCCTAATACTTGACTGTGAACATAGGGACCTTCTTGATCTACAGGTATCTCGATGAGAGGCAAGCCTACCTCCCTCTCCAGGCTGTTTCATGAATACGGTTGATACTCTGGATACTCTGACTGAGCATACTGGTACATCTGCTGTGTAACATGCTGTGTTGCAGCTATGGGCTGCGGTACAGTAACTGTCTGTGGTGCATTCTGTGGCTGAGAAGTCTGTGAAACTTGCTCTTGTCTAGGCGGACGTGGTCTTTCTTTAGTCTTACCGGTAGCTATGTTGTGTTTCAGAACTGCACACTCGTTTATAAAATGACCTGGCTGTTTACAATAATTGCAGTTCCCTTTAACGGGAGCTGCAGGATGACTGGCTTGATTTGATCCCCTCTTCTGACTGTCTTGAGGAACAGATTGTGCAACTAGTACTTTCATTTTCGTGTCTTTCATACGCTTTCTCTCATGATCTTGCTCTTCTCTGATTCTATTCTGGTGGTATTGAAGCATCTGTAACATCTGGGACGGGGTATTAGCTTGCCAGGTACTTTCGACTTTCAAAACTCGGTTTTTAACTTGTGGACTTGAATTCTCGACTAGTTTAGTAACAAAAAGATGAGGGTATGACTCGCTACTTGTCTTGAGGCCACTGTTGATAATAAAACATTTTTCAAATCTAGAGTAAAAATCACTAGTGTCTTCGTCTTGTTTCTGTTTACATGCTGAGATTGCATCCCAGTCTTCCTTTTTAGTTGCTAATAGTCTGGGCAAAACTTGTATTAACAGTTCAGGTAATTCTTTACATTTATCTCCAAGACCGGTACCTGGTACTCGTGCCTTATCTTCAGCTTCTAGAACTGCCCAATCGATCTTTTTCTCTCCCACCTCCCATTCTTTTTCCTTGAGTTTCTCATATACCCCTGCGGGCAACAGGACCTTTAACATTTTAATAATATCTGGATACGTGTATTCTCCCATACGGAGCATGTCTTTTAATTCTCGGTGGAACCCTGCTGGATCTTTATCATGACAGGGAATCAATTTTTTCATCTCTAAGAGTTCCATCTTTGTGATAGGGGTGTAAACAAACACTCGTTGCATTTCACCACCCTCTGTCTTAACTGGATGCACTTCTCGTAACGGATTCTGTCTGTCTATGTAAAAGGGTTTACTTTCTGGGGGTGAGACATGAACAAAATGCGGGTTCAAAAACGTTCTGTATTTGTGGCGCTGTTCTAGAATGACACTAATTAAATCAGTACCTAAACCTTTCCATTTATACTGGAGTAACTCGTTCAGGACATCATGTAACGGACCTGGATCAGAATGTTGACCCTCATACAATGTAATGAGGTGCTGGATCATATACATACCCGCCAGTCGTTGCTCGGCTGGGGGCAATTTCAGAAACATTTGTGCCACTATTTCGTCTGGAAAAGTGGTAGAATCAGTAATCCATCGGACTGCTGATCGGACTAGTTCTTGTTCATGCATAGTACTTAACTCGTTATAACCGATTCGTGATTTCAGAATGTGATCGGTAGCTTGAAATACTTGTTCCAGAGAACCTTGTTCTGGTGCTGGATGATGTAAAACTGACTTGTGTTCTAGGCGCAAATGGCGGTCTGGAAATCTAGATTTTCCTACATACGCTATTCTGGCGGGATTCTCGTCCTCTACCTCTTCAGTAGAAGAGTCATTTTCTTTCTCGTTTACTTGTGCTGCTTTACGTTGATCATGTAACCTTATTATTTCCTTACGAATTTTCTTGTACATACTCTCTATACTACTGATAGTTTTGTGCTTACCCTCGGCTATATTATCACTCCACCTTGTCAGGATTTTCATTTCGGCTTGATCTTTAGTCGGGGAATCTTGTTCTCTTATTAGACAATTAATCAGGAACTTTAATAACATGAGCTGGATCTCAGCTTTCCTTTGAGACATGACTTCACTAATACTTTCTGGATCATCCCCTGTACGGATGAAACGATATATTCTGTCTAGATCTTCTTTCATATCTGGTAGGGTGACTAGATACTCGGTCACCTTTCTCACGCGTAATGAATATAAAACCATATTATCCTCGCCTGGGACTGGATCATAGCCACATTCGGTAAGGGCTTTTCTTATTTCTGCAACAGACTGATGTCTGGGCGTACGCTGTGACGCTTGTGCATGTAATTCGACTAACGTTAAACGCTTGTGTGGCGGCGGGGTTCCTGGAGGACCTCCCCCTGCGGCCCCTAAACTAGAGTCGTCTACTGATGCTCTTCGTCCTGGCAGAGTGGGAAATGGAAATGCAGGCTGGACTTGTATGGCGGGCTGGACCAGGGGTACCGTAACAGGTACTCCGGTGTCTGGAGGAGCGGGAATTGCCTGATTTACAGGGACTGGCGGAGTAGGAACAGGATTTGCATATTCCGGGACTGTGTCGTCCAAATAGGACGAGATGAAAATATCAGCTGCGGTCGGTTTGTGACGTAGCTTAGTCGGAACTAGTGGTGGCGGAGAATTACTGGATGCCTCCGGGGTCGCTTTTGGCAAGCCCTCGGCAAGAAGAGGATACATACCCTTGATGAGGGCATGCCTCTGTCTGTCTGACTGTTCTGTTTTAACTCGTTCACCTATCTCGACTAGTTCCCTTTCCTGGGCTCGTTCCAAGGATTCTCTACTTAGTTCTGACTTTCTGATTTCTTTTTCGGTTCTTTTATGAGATTCTTTGCGCCATAACTCAATGGCATCTTTCTGTGACTGTCTGGCTTTCTTTTTCCATAATACTTCTTCTACTCTCATGATGCACTCGGCATCCCATGTACCCGATACGGGCCATCTATACTTTTCTTCTAACTGTTTGGTATACTCTACCCATAAATCTAGATATAGTATGGCACTTATGCCATGCTTTTGATACATAAAATGACCTGGACTGTCCCTAGGCGGGACAGGAACTGCTTCTTCTAGCAGACCCTTTCTAGTTTTTAACTGACGTAGTTTCGAGAATAAGGGCATGACTGAACTATAATCTAGACACAATACAATACACAATGAACACGATAATTACTTCACATTCATACCACGACATTAAAATACATGAAAAATATTTAAAATAACAGTTCGAACAGAATACTACCTGGAATACTGAAAACAGAAACACATGAATTTCTCGAGAACGGAACAGACTAGAATTACTGGATGCGCTGCTGAAACAGCACGGAACATACCGGTCCCATAAAGGGACGCATCAAGACCCGTATCCACCTAGGTGAACACTTCGTTTCAGATCTGCGTACCCAGACCCATCGGACCAGAGACAATTTAGATTGACCCTGTCTAGATACTACCCCAGCAACGGTACTCACCGGGCAGCAAGAACGGAAGGCCTCGGACTGGACTGGACTGCTTCGACGCTGGACGGACGAACTTCGGACTTCTGTTACGGGTGGGCCTCCGGATACCTCGGACCTTGGACTCTCGGCTTGGGCTCTGGTCGGGACTCGCCGCGTTCCTCCACCGCCTCGTCTGGATGCTGGACCGCCACCTCCGTCTCCTCCGTGGGCCTGAGGGATACTTGAAGCAGAAATATCTGCACGTGCACGGTATGGTTCCGTCACGGCTGCAGAGGGTCAGGGGGCCGGCGTGGCTTCACCGGCGCGTGGGGAAAGGGCAAGTCCCTATTCGGGGGCCATTATGTGGTAAATAAATAAATAATACCTTTATTTTTGAATGGATAAATGAATAACAGATAGCCCAATAAATAAGAGTCAAGATTCGAGGTAGTAGGAGTTTTGCAGGTTTATTACAGCATAAAGGACAGGAACAGAACAACCTGCACAGGAGTAGGATGGCAGGGCCTGACAGGGGGGCCCCGACAGCTGCCGGGCAGGATCTGGGATGAGCGCGCTAACATTTAATAACAATACACGAACATATATACTAAAACAGTTGCATTACAATACATACGATAGGCGGAGCAGTGGGTGTGGTCAATAGCAGTCGCGAAAGATAAGGGTGAAAGTAGGTGTAACAGAGGCGTATACATAGACATGTGATGCAAACGTAACAGAATATGTCATGAATGGGGCGGAAACATGGAGGGGGCTACCTAAGGAGCCGGGACCTCTGACCTAATGGTGCGCGCAAACTGACAATGACGTGTTACTAGGAGAAGCTGGGGGCTACGAACTCTGTGCTAGGAGCAGAGACTGAAGTCTGGAGAGTCAGGGCGACATGTACCTAAGCAGTATCTAGTATCTGATGTTTAGAGAACATGTTGATAGAATCCAAAAGTTATCGGGGTAAAGGCTAACAGACTCTAAGAATGGTGCATGCATTATTCTACATGTAGTGCGTGATGAAGAATATTAAATGACCATTAAATGCAATATTTCTCTTACATGGAGACGTAAAGGCTAGACAATGACGGAAACTATTGATACGGTTCAGTAGCTTAGGAATGCAGAGAAGGAGGGCTAGACTGATAACTAGGATCATAACATACTCTTGGCAGACTCAGAGGCAGAGCCAGGCTGAACCGGGCACTGTGAGGCAGGAAGTAAGTGAAGGGTCAGGAACACAGGTGGGGGCTGTATCGCTCCTCAGCGAGGGCTTCAGGAGACAGGAGCTGAATCTGGTGTCCGGGCCCTTTTGAGGCCTAGAAACGGGGACTTTACAATGGAATAACGTGCACACTGAGAAACGTGGCAACGTAACTTTAAATAGGCCTGATATTCGTAGTATTCACGAGAACTGGAAATAGACATACTAGAGATGGACACAACTGTAATTGCGTCATTAATCGAACATGGGGAATACATATGCATATTAATCATGCACAGATAACATATGATGGAGGACGCGTAGGGACACAGAACATGACAAAATTTACTTTTCCACAGAGCAACCAGGGGAGCCTAAGAAAAGCAAAGTTGTCCTGCAAGTGGATCCACAGGCGGAGGCAAAGGAGTCATGAGGGGATCTTGAGCAATTTCACCAAACAGCAGACCCCGGAGCACTCTGTGCAAGTAGGCTGGAGTTCTTGGTAAGAAATGGTGCCAATAGTATTACTGTGCCTGAGAATGCAGGGGAGTGACTCCTTCACTCCAAGGCAGATATCTTTGGTTGTCCTTGATGCTCCACAGGTCCTGCATAGATCCTGTATGGTGCACGGGCACTGGCAATGCTTCTGAATGGAAGGGAGATGAAGTCGGGCCCAAACGAAGTCCTGCAAAGTACCGAGTGTCCAGACGTTCGAAGTTCAGCGGTTTCTGATTCAGAATCTTGTCCATGTCGAATCTAGGGTCATACAGCCATGTAAGCCCTTTTGTACCCGCAGGAGAGGGTTGGACAGATTCCGGGGACCCTCCCAGGGGAGAGTCTACACAGAGGGGAGGTTACTCCCATGTCCTTTGTCCAGTTTCACGCCAGAGCAGGAGCCAGAGGCTCCCAGGACTGTTTGGAACTGGACTATCGACAGCGACACCAAATGTGCCCGTACATGCAGACTTTTGGTTGCTGGCAAGCGCACCCACCCAGCCATAAACACTAAATCCTGTCTGGGAGGTGGTCACAGCTCCCTGTGACAGGATGTCTATTGTTCTGCCTTCCCCTGCTCGAGCGTGGCTCAGCAGCAGGAGGGCAGAAATGTGTCTCTGGTCAGCAGCAACCATTTTGTACTGCTGGGGACTAGAAGGCTGGTACCAGGAACACCAGGAACCCAACAAAGGTTGCTTATAAGGGGTGGAATCATACCTCCCACACCAGTTACCGGTGTTGGGGTATGATTCTAACATGTTTGACGCCAATCACAATAGGGTTTGTTTCAGCCGTTTTAGAGTTGGTCATTATACGGTAGCATAATGCTACTCTATATGCCATAAGTGGTTGTCTCACTGACAACCCAGGAGAATGGACTCCGTAGGCTGCAGGAGTGTCCTGCTCATGCGGTGGCACCCTCTCACTTAGAACCAAGCACCCTGTCTCCGGTATTGTTAAGGCCTGAAGTCATTTTCATTTTGAAGTTATAACACTGACTGGATATTGAAGTTATTGAATATTATTTAATGTGTCATACTGTGTCTGACATTCTAACCCCTCCCATCTTCGAGAGTAAGCTTTGAATGCTCTCCCTTGTTACATAGAAAGGAACATATGCCAAGGCTCTGTGTGTAATCCACAAGGCCTTATACAAAGCCGGGCAGTCTTTTTTTCAGGATCGCTTCTTCTGGTACATTCCCAACAGAAACCTCAGAACGAGCTCCACACAAATGGTCATGATACGAAGAATTACCAGAGCAAAATAGGGTGATAGAACGCTTACGTACTATGGAGGGAAAGCTAATGGAATTCCCTGCCTCTTGCTCTTCGCTCACAAACCATCTTGCAGCAATTCAGGAAACAGTTGAAGACCTGGCTATTTCTACAGTCACTGAACAATTCCAATGGTATCCCTTTAGGCTGCTGGCGGTCTTGGTTTTTGATCCATCTAGCGCTAAGACACCTTCGGATGTTGCGCATTTTATAAAAATATGTCATCCATCCATTCATTCATTCAAGCCTGGTTATCCAGTTCAAATGCAACACCTCCAATTTCCACTTCGCTATTACAGTGACTTATTATCAGAGCACTTTTCCTTTAGGCTCCTGTGGATGCTAGCTTCATTCAGCTTGTAAATAGGACACACCATTCTTTTAAATGTAAAACATTTATTTACATTTTATAATAAAATTATTGTTACATGTTATTTTGCTTTTACTTTAGCTGGAATTTTAGAAAAATAATTAATTTTAAATTTAGTAAGATGAAAATACTTACTTTTTTGTTGAACTTGTTAGTAATGCTGTAACATTTTATTATTTTACTCTGCAATTAACATAAATAAAATAATTAACATTAATATCTCATTTAAAAATGTGTTGTGTATTTTATTCAAAGCTTAATAAATGTGCAAGCTTTTCCCTATACTTTACCATGAAGCAATCTCCCCTAGAATGGCAGGAGTCTTTACCAAGTGTGCAGAACATCAAATACAGTAGTAAAACCACTCTGTGGTATTATTTGATGCATTTGCTGACTCCACTCACTGCTTCATGGGGTAGGGACATGTAAGTCCGCATTTTTGAGTAACTTTATACTTGGAAATGGTGAATAACCCAAAGTTGTAAAGTTACTCAAAAGTTTAAGAGTAAAGTTACATGTGTAGAGTTACCCACATGTAAGTTTACTTTTGTGAATACACCTCTTGGTGTTTCTCTTGGGATCCATTAGCTCATACTGGTTAATGCTCCCAACCTTCCTAATCTTTATGATAACATTTTTATCTGCCAAATGCCAACGACTTTCCTACATTTATAATCTTGGACTATATTCCTTTCTGTATGATCCATAAGTTGGTTGTTTTAAAGTTGTACACACACACATTTGTCACACTGTATGTTCACTCTTGAGTGCTTCATTGATCCTTTTACATGAATAAGTCAATTTATTCATGCGGTGGCTTGTAGTCACAAGTACACCAAAGCCAGAAGCCCCCCACTAGGATCCATGATGTAAGGTTATCCTACATCTGATAATCAAGTTGCTTTCAGGAATCCTGATGGCACCACGGTAACCATAAGTTCAGCGGTTTTGCTGCCACAGGTTAGGGTACACCTTAGCGTGTGCATACCGCTGTGGCATTTGTTCTTGAAGAAAGCCTTGCTGCAGGCATTAGGAGGCTGAAACATGTAGACCACACCTGATCTCCACTTTAGGATGTAGCTTGTCAATCTACCCAGTTGTTAACATCCACCTCACTGGTTTTTTAGTCTTGCCCTATTTTTCCACCAATAAGTAATTTGGCTAAATAAAGGCAATTTTAACTTTTGCACTATCACTTCTTGCCCCTCCACTTAATAAAAAAAAACGTTCTGCTGTAATCAGGCGTCGCAGCACACCAGAGAGGCACTCAGCCTCTCCGGTGGGAACCCTAAGATGAAGCATGTCACCAACCAGGTTGGTGAGTGAGGGTTCTTCTAAAAATAAGAATGACTCCTCTTGCTAGCTCTTCATACATTTGGCTTAACTCTTCTGTTGTTTATTTGTAATACAGTAGGGGGACCAAGAGGGGCTCCATTTTCTTTCTCTCTCTCTCTTGTTGTTTTGAATAAATCTTTCATATTTACATCACATTTTCATCAGACTTGTAAAGCCATTTGCTCTAAAGTCCCTTACAATGAACAGATGCAATCCCTGTGTACAAAATCTACACTTGAACAAGGGATGACAGTCGAGACATGTATCAATGGAATTCCTGTGTCATTGAAGGTAGCAATGCAATTGCTCTGCCTTTTCAAGAATTTCAGGACATCTTTAGCAATGATGGTACAATGCTCTTCCTCCACGTGGAGAATACAACCGTATTAGAGTACCGATACCGGGCGAAGGAATTCCTCTTAACATCTCTTAACAGTTAAGGAAAATTAAATCTTACGCCAGTACTTGAAGAACAACTGGTAAAAACAGTTCATTAGACACTCCACAACAAAGGAGGCACCTTCATTTTCTCTGTATCCACACCTGATAGGGAGTACCAGCCTAGCGTAGATTACAGATAACTAAGGCCTAGACATACAAAGCTTCTTTGAGGTCACAAATGGCCCGATTCACATAAACGGGCTATTTGCAACCGCAATGATTCTTTTTGGGATGTAAAAAGCCTAAATTGTGATTCAGTATTTGGAAGGGTGTGTTGAGGGCATCCTTGCCTAATGCTGAATCTGAATGGTATGTACGATTGTTTTGCGACCAAGATGAGGTCGCAAAACATTCGCAATTTACCACCATTTGAGAAATAGTGGTAACCAATTCGCAAATGGCAAGGGGTCCCCAAAAGACCTCTGCCCCTTTGAGAATGTTTGGAAAACTATATTGTAGGAGCAGGCAGTGGTTCCACATACCTGCTTAACCCCTTGGGCGCGGCCTGAATTTCGCTGCAGTGCGGTGAAATTCCACGCGTGCGCAGATCGTACGGCTCCCGGCCGTCCGACGCACACGCCCACCGCGTCCGACGTCTGCGCATGAAAGGGGTAAAAAAATGAAACTACCAAGTCTTATATTTTTTCATTAAAAAAAAAGAAGATTGCTGTGTATTTAAAAGTAATCACAGACATGGTGGTCTGCTGACTCCAGCAGACCATCATGCCTGTGACGGCTGTGATTCCTAATGGGTCGCCATTTGCGACAAACCTCATTAATATTCCTGAGGTAGTTCTATTTACAACTCACCAGGAATCGCTAATGAAGCTCAAAAGATGTTCATACATTAGAAATAGCGATTTCCTAATAGCGATTAACAGAAAATCTCAATTAGGAAATTGCTATTCATCACTTTCGTACATCTTGCCCTAAATGCCGTCATTTCAGGAACTGAAATTCTCTTTACCTACACTGTCTTTCTGGAGCAAGTAAAAACTGCAAAGATCTTCAGCAACCTCAATCCGCATGGAGCTAACAAATCTGTGCTAATGTGAGGAGATGATTGGGAGATGGCCTTTATAAAAACCAGGCAATGCCTTTTGGCTTTTATAATGTTTCAGATGCATTCTAACATTTTGTCAATTACATTTGCTGTGATCTTTTGGATGTTTGTATGGTGGTTTACTTGGGCATATTGATCTACTCAGAGACCATGCAACAACATTGTGCCCACATTATAGAAATTCTGACCTGACTGAGAAAGCATTTGTTATATGCCAAGATTAAGAAATCACTGTCAGAAGTATCCAAGATAGCCTCTTTGGCACATTGGGATTTCAGAAGAAGGCATTAGTATGGATGCTTCTGCGGGCAGAGCAGTGCTGGAATGGCCAACTCCTTAAACAATGAACGACGTGCAATGATTCTCCTACTTTGATAACTTCTAGCAAACAGTTCAATCAGGACTTACCAATCATTCAGCTGACTAAAAAGATACATGCTTCTGCTGGAAAGAGTAACAAGACGAAACATTCCAGAAACCAAAGTCAGCATTCACATCAGCACACATATCTAGTTTAGTTATACGATGTTCTTCTAACCTTTGTAGTAGAAACTGATGCATCATCATTTGAAATTGGTGCAGTTTTGCCACAAAGTGATCATAAGACCGAGGATTGAATCTAGTGGTATGTTTTTCATGTACACTCTCAGAAACAGAAAATAAATATACCATCTACAACAGAGAATAACTGGCAAGTAAAGAAGCTTTCTCCCATTGGAGACACTATTTTGAAGGAAGATTATTTCATGGGCTAACCACAAGAACTTTCTGTGTTTCAAATCTCGGAAATGTGCCAATGCCAAATATGCTTGATGGATTCTCTTCTTCTCCTGATTCAACCATATAATCACTAGTAGGCCAGGAAATCAGCATAGAAAAGGTGATGATTTTCTCTCACATCGGATGAAGAAGGATGAGATGCAATTTACTCCACCATGTATCCAGGCAGCAACCACCTACATAGTTAACAAATGATTATACTTTTTTGATATCATAAAGGATAAACAGCAGGTGATCAATGCTCTGAAGGGAATACAACAAGAACCAGAGAAGAGATCTAGAAAGGTAACTCTATCAATGAGAAACAATATATGTACCATGCAGAGAAGTCCAACAGATGGTAATGTAGTAGTTTATGCCTCCCTTGTAGCTAGACTTCTGGGACTAAGAAAAATGTTAGAACTGGTCCATCAATATTTTTGGTGGCCTCACAAAGAGGTATCAATAGTGGAATTCGTCAAGTATTGTGCAGCATTCACTCAAGCTAAACCTCACATCAACCTATGACTGGTTGTTCCAAACTCTACCTGCCATAAATCAGACCTGGAATATAATTTCTATGGAATTCATTGTTTAATGACCCCCTTAAGATGCATACAAAATTATTAGTGATGGTGTATTTCATTCTACTCAAGAAATTTACTAAAGCTGTAGAGCTTTGCAAAGGAGCAGAGAGATGAAGTACATGGGGAAAATATGCCTGCCAGATGTCTTATGGCTGGGTCTCTCCAGGGATTGTTGGCCAATGGGGGAGATGGTAACAGCTTCAGTCCAAGATGGCAACGTTCTTCTTGTCACTGCAAGGTGTTGGCTGAGATCTACTTAGTCATCTGACTAAGTCTTGTTGTCAGACCCTAAGCTGTCCTCAGTGTCAAGCGCCCATCCCTCTGTGCCACTCAATCCTTAAGTTCCTCTAGCACCTCCCTCTGACTCCAGCTTTTCCCCAAATAGCGAGGCAGATTTTCCTTCATAATATGTGGAGGACTCTTCAAGAAAATATATATTATGAAACTATCATATGCTAAAAAAAAATTTTTATTTACTCAACAGTTTTAGAAATCAACTTCAACATCATATTTTCCAGTGGTATCACATACATATTTTCAGTGAAATTGCCACTGAGTAGTTGTAGTTAAGTCAAAGTTTTCATAGATGAGCATTTTGTATTTCACTAATAACTTTGGTGTGGTTTGATGAAAATGCACAGACGTTGCAAAATAAAAGGTTTACCCACCTTGGCTCTTACATGGAGAGTTTTGTGCTGATCCACCAAGCAGGCGCTAAGAAAAAGGGGATATCCCAAAAGTGGCATTTCCCACATTAATTTCCATAGGAATCTTTTCTCTCTGGCATAGAAAAAATCATCAGCTGAACGGAATAACAATAAATTTAGCAAAATGTTATACATTTACTCAGAAAGCATGGTTTTTGTGATTTGGTGTACATTTGTACAGCCATTGTTGTGAGATTAGCATTTAAAAGTGGCTTATGTTCAACCTGAAGGGATTAAAAAGTTAGGTATGGCTAAACCATTGGTGTCCAGATATGCTCTAACTGATCAGTTTAAAATTGACCAGTCACTCCTGATTGGCTGGTGACAACATTACCAATATGCTGTGACAGCCATTAGTGGACAGAGGGACATGGTTTGTGCATACTGGAAATATTTTTAAATATATATATAAGGGAAGTAGTGTGACCACACCCTGACCCCCAGGGTCATGCATGTGGGTCCCAAAGAGACACCCCTTGTTTGGCTGACCACAACAACGAAAACATGTTGTGAGAGCCATTACAGGACTCATGGACATGGTCCCCTTTGAAATGCATTGTAGTGAATGCCATGTGTTGAGAGGCCCAAAAGGGAGTACCTATAAAGAGTGCTAACAGACTTTAATCACAATATAAATTGAATTTATGAAGTATGTTTTTTTCTCAGGTGATTTTACCCTGTGTAAAATACAAAAATTCTGCTGGGATTTGATGTACCATACTTAGGCGAAAACTATTTTCTCTGATGATTGACTCATAAAGGTTATGGTTTTTTCTTCCTCAGCCATGTGACAATAAATTCTGGTGTCATGAATAAAACATGTTCTTCCAACAGCAGCAAAAGCCTGTCAGTTGTCCCCGCACAGTTCTACTGCAGCTTTACCACAGTATTTTACTGAACAACTAGAGCGTTAACATTCTGTATTTATGACAAAAGTGTGGCACAACTGAACACCATCTTAATGGAAACAAAGCGGTAAAACCTCAATCATTTATTTCCTTTGGAATTAACAAAATGAGGGACTTAATTTTGTCATAACAATTATGATTAGTGCTCTATAAATCTAACTTGAGGACACATTTTCTATGCGTTTTCAAATAGCTTCTTCATCCATTTCAGTAAAGCATTCTGACATGCAGAGTGAAACATGCATTGCCAGTGCCAGCAATAGTTTGTCAGTTAATTGACTAGTAATCAACTATCCCGTCATCACAGAGTTATTAAAGGCAAAATTAAGGCACTCCAGAACTCCATTTTATTGGAATAGGAGCTGCTGTTTTAATGCCTTTCCTGAAGAGCCGGCTGAAGTAAATGAGACCTGACATGTTAATTAAGAGATGGAACCAGCAAGTTGAACATGTGTTAGGGGGTGTTGGCTTTAGTAATTTGAGGCATAATGTATTTTTTAAGGGGTTAAAAATTGTTTAAAAAAAAGAGATGCCTGCATAAGTAGCCCCTTTCCACATCTGCTCACCCAGACTACCTGTCTTCTCACTTGCTTAACAACTCCCTTTTTTTTTTTAAACAAGAAGACATTTTGGAAGACACATTTATATTTTATATTTTACCTAAATATACATCTCAACATGATTGACCTAGGAAGTACAAAACCTTTTGGGATTGGGACTTTCTTTCTGTCCCACCCAAAGGGGTCCATTTGTGGACATATGGATAGGCATGTATAAATACATCAGGAAGTGCAAATTAATAAAGATATTTTCCACTAACTAGAAACCTAAGAATAACCTCACAGGAACCATGGAAATGAGCCCTCATAACATTAAAGATTTGGAAACTCTATAAACATTGAATCACTTGCTCTTGGAATTGCCTGCCCACATTCCCAATATAGAAAACCTGGATGAAACTATTACCTTGCAGGATAATTCAGACCAAAACCAATGGAGTGAGCAGAGTGGTTCATTCCCCAGAAATGGCATCAAGCAAACATTACTTTCCATGAAGTAATTTACACAACTGAAAACAATCGATCATGTAAAACACCATATGCACATAATTTATTACGAACCCAATGGACAGCCCTTACTGAGCTCAAGAAAGACATGAATATAGTCATCAAGCCCACCGAAAAGGGGGGAAATGTGGTTGTAAGGTTGTTATGAGCTGATTATTAGAGAGAACTACATGAATGTTATAGAGCATCATAATACTTTTTTTGAATGATTGGTGGAACAGAGGAATGCTCGAATATGACGAGCTGATGTTCCTAAAATATGATTCCCCATCTTCCTAAGATACACAAAAGTCTAGAAACCCTCCCTTAGTGTCTTCAAAGGAAAGTTGGCTAGAGAACACGTCAATTTATATAGATCAATACGTATTCCTACATGTGGAGAAACTTAGCTCTAATACGAGGGACCCAAAAGGCTTCATAGGTAAACTGGAGGTCTTGGATGGGAGGAGGACTATCGTCTGATGAAGTTAGACAGCTATTACATCTGAATCAAACATGAGGAATGCATAGGGTCTTGTAGAAATGTTCTACAAAGCCATTCCTTGGTGTATTATGAATACACCTGTATGCTACTGAGCATCATCAAACTTTTTTGATTTTCATGTTTGGTGTATTACAGACAGAAGAGGAAACGGCAACTGTACCTGATTTGCCCCCAGCTACGCAAATTTACTCTTGGGCTGACACAACCGTATAGTGTACAGACCATATTGTAGTCCGGTGTTTTTATATTGGTGATCTTTACCTTATTTAGAAGGGCCTATAGGGCATGGCAAGGGCCCAGATGTCTTGCAACCGGGGAGCCATAAACTACTTCATTATAACCTGTTAGACTTCTCTGCAGAGTTCATATATTGTTTTCCATGCTAGAGGTACCTTTGTAGATCTCATTTCTGATTCTTGTTGTATCCACTTCTGAGCATTGAGCATCACTTTCTGTTTCTCCTTTAAGATTTCTAAAAAGGACTGAAAAACAACAATCTTATTCTAGGTTCCGCAGCACAGATCAACCAGTTTGGACCACATTGTGACAGTAGCAGAGATGGGACTAGTGTTCAAACTTTTCAGAAATCCCACAACAGGGAACAGTATTTTACAATGAAGGTACAGCCATCCCAACAACCTCAAATGGAAAAAGAATGTGGGTGAATAATTCACAACAAAAAGACATTGTACAACAGATAACTTGTTTTACCAGGACATGTTCACTAGATTGCCATAAGGGGCTAGCCACTAAAGGTAGTCAGAAAACCTGAGGAGAAAATAGAACCCCTAACAGAGGCTGATACCTTAGGAAGTAAAGTCGGCCAGACACTGCAATATAAGACACAAATAATGGTGCAACTGTACCACTCTTTATAGCACCATTTAGTATCAATGCATCCACCATTAGACATATTAGGAAGAATTGGAACATTCTCAAATGTGACCCTACTATATGGAATCAGCTACCTCAGCACCTGCTAGTAGCTTTCAGAAGATCACCATCGCTAAAAGATCACCTCGTACATAGCCACTACTAAGAAGAAAGGGGCACCTGGCTTGAGAATAAAAAAAAGATGGCTTTTTTTACTCGCATGAAATTAAAGACGTAAGAATAGCTACAATGTTAAAGAATAATTTACTTTGCGCCATGGGGGGTACCAAGGGTGGTGCATGGGTGTTCCCATGCAACCACTCAAGGTTTCTCACGCTAAACCCAATTTACTAAATACAGTAGATTGGGTTTAGCGTGAAAAAAGTGTGCCCTTTTCACCTAAGCGCAAGGAAGGAGAAATGCTTTAATTTCTCCTTCCTTTTCCAACTTTGAATGCATGCTGCACTGTGCAGCACGCATGCAAAGTTGGAAAAGCTTTCCCTTGTGTCTAAGCATAGAATTTTGTACAGGAAGGGTACCCTTTCTGTACAAAACCTATGCTAGACACACACACACAACCTAGCGCTATTGTGCTAAGGTGATGCGTGGTGCACTGCAGCTGTAATCAGCACCGGTGCAAGCAAATGGGGAGGAGAGAGCCAAATCTTTGAAAATATGACTCTCTCCTGCTCCTTCCCTGTTGCACAACGCAGCGCAGCCTCGCGGGTGTCATCGCTGTGTTGCATGGAGATTTGGTAAATCTCCCCCAAAATCCCTTATGGTGGGGTCAGGAGGATTGATAAACTGATAAAATACAATACAGATTTATCATCTACATCTTGGGCGATCGATCGATCGATCGATCTATCTATCTATCTATCTATCTATCTATCTATCTATCTATCTATCTATCTATCTGTCTTTCTATAGATCTATCTATCTATCTATCTATCTATCTATCTACCTAATCATGTCACTAAATAACCACAAACTTGGAGTAAGGTTGATGATGTTTATCACTAAGTAATGTAAAATGAGCTCAAATGTGTACAGAATCACAGAGAGAAAAATGCATTAATCACGGAGTGAGAAAACATATATTAGTGCAAACCGTGTCAAAGCCATTTCAAATTCAATAAATACACATGAAGGAGTGGATAGGCGTAGAGACAAAAGTTTCAGAGAGAAAAATACATTTGCTAATTAGTTTGCAAATTATGAATCATTTGGCTAAATACTAGCCTGAGGAAAATTAGAGGCAATACCACCCCCCGGCCATGGAGATAGTAAGGTGTCCCCTGAGACAGGTTCAAGGAACAAAGATTAGATCAGGATACAGGCAACAGGAAACAGGAACAGGTAGGCCTCTATCAGCAAACCAATCGACAGCTACGATCTCCGACTACTCTCGATCAAAGCTTACTACCACACCCCCATAGTACCCTAGTTAAACCCTAAAATCTACATGTCCAACCCACAAGAGTTGAAACATCTACGAAAACTTAATCTCTCATTGGCTGGTTTGGGGGATGTTCGATCACACCACCATAGTCTCATTCCTTTCTTCATAAAGTTCTTTGTTAAATTCAGCTTCCCAGGACTTTACTACATCCACTGAGCACATTTCCTTTCACAAGCTGCAAATTGCAACATTTTACACTCTCGTGCTTCAGCACTGCCGCTTTTGACGGAAGAAGTTGTACCTCTCTCTTCCATTCCCATGACTGTTTTTCCGTTCTTTGGCAGACACTCAGCATTCCTTTCCTGAAGGCCGATTACACTAGCCTCCGTCACGTCTCTTTTCTCTCTGTCAGAGCTCGATTTTAATCTTTTTACTCCATATTTGTCTGGTTAACCCTTGGTATTCATACAGAAACATTGGCCAGTCGTGTTCTAAAATAATGAGAACACATACATTATTAACCCCTTCCATGCTGGTGACGGAACCACGCCGTCACGAGCCACGGGTGGCGTGTGCTTATGACGGCGTGGTTCCGTCATGCCGCGCCAGCTCCGCCCACACGGCACTGATTCCTCGCCTGTGCGGGTGAATTCGTGAGTGGGCGGAGTCGTGACGGAACCACGCCGTCAAAAGCACAGCCCACCCGTGGCCCGTGACGGCGTGATTCCGTCACAAGCATGGCGGCGCCGCACTCCCCCCCAGCGCCGCCGCGGAATTACCGCCGCGGCCAAGGGGTTAATCTCATGAAATGTATATCTCACTGTTTAACTCCCACCTTTTGCATTAGCCCAATGTTATGTTTTTCTAATAAAACCCTGCTGAACCTGTGCTTTACCCGCTCCATCGTTTCTGTGAAGCACAATGTTTACACTGGTGACTGCCTTTTCTCTACCAGTGTAAAGATCTGACCTGCAAGCCCTTATGCCAGTGGCTGGAGGTTGTAGTGACAGGCATCCTGCCCTATGTGAGGAATCACATATACAATCAGGTAAAATGTAGAATGATCCTCATGCTCAGCAAGAAAACTCAAAGTTGAAAGATTTATTCATCAATGCAAAAACGTTTGCATGCAGGCAACCTTCAGTCTTGCGAAAGGAGCCGCCACTGCTTTATTCACTGTCAAGAGATTCCACCTGGCAGAGATCTGTAAATAGAGGAGCCAATGGCGGGGTGACAGTTTTCGAAACTCGGTTACCCCTACTTTTTTGTTAATGTTTGTAAAGTAATATTAAATACCATGTCTGGCTCTGCAGAAACATTCTTTCGCCCAATCATTGCAGTTCATGGTGCACTTCTGACCTCATAGAAAGGGTTTACACATAGCCAGTGAACTTCTCCTGTATTAATTAACTTTCCATATCCTGGGATGATTTCCAAGCAATGTTTTCCTTATTGATGCTTGTTTCTTTCTTTAGAGATAAATATTATTGGTCTGGCTGAGCAGGACAAGCTGGCAGATCTTCAAGGATGTACTGGGCTCCCTGGAGCCCCGCGTGCCAAGGGAGAATGAAGACCCCCGGGAGCTAATGGTAAGTAGCATGTGTTGTGGATAGAGTTTTGGGTTAGTCTTGTCCTTGTAAATCCATGTCTGTAAAGCAAGAGGTGCCATTGACTTTGACGCATGTAAATATTGCTGGAAGTATTTAAAGCAAACCATTTTTAGGTCGAGCCTAGGCAGCGCTTGCACTGTCTCTTCGAGACTTGCTGTATTCACTCTGTGGAGTTACAGGCAACCCACTGCTTTTTATTTGTTCATCAGTGTCCTTTACAAATTCTTGCTTCTAAGTGGTTATTTTCCCTATTTGTGCCTCCTTTTTCGTTGTTTGTTCCCTCCCATGGAACAGGTCCCTATTTCTTGAAGCATTCCAATTGTCCCACTATAGTTTCTTGCCGAGGAACTATTTAAAAAAAATCTGAAAGAGCATTGTGAGCAGCTCGTGCACAGATCTCTAGGTCGTCTCTTTCCCAACATGGCCGCCAAGCTGTATGTGCTTGAGCCTGCCTCTTTCCATTCCTCACTTCCTGCAGGCGCCAGTTTCGAACCAGTCAGTATGAGCTCACTAGCAAAATGTCCTTAACCAGTATGGAATTCCACTGCATTGGGCTTGTCTCGCTACAGCCGTTTCAGGCAGGGTCGAACTAGGAACGCACAGCAGCACTGGCAATTTTCTCAGACCAGCCCCAGGGGAAGCACCACCTGGCCATGGGAGGCAGGAAACGTTTGCTTGCTGCTATTGTTACTTGGGGCTGATATTGTAGCATCGCTGCAAAATCGGCTCCTGGTAACAAAATTGGCCCACACCACTGTAAAACCGGCTCCCACCATTCCAGGCTCCCAAGGAAATGCCCAATGCCAGGTAGGGCCAGTCTGGCCCTTATTTGAGTTATGTGATAAGCAACATAGTGGTGTTGTGTTGAACGAGGAAAGCTGAAAAGAGTTAGGGGCATATCTACAAGGCCCCGCAATAAATATCACTAAGCGCGCTTAGCGCGATTGAAGTTATTGCGGGCTATCGCTAGATATTATCACTGAGATACCGGGTTATCATCAACGGCTATCTCCAAAGCGATAAAATATCCAGTGATAGCAGCGAAATGCTGCAACATCGTTGGTAATCCAGCGCTAACATGTCAGCGATAGGTAATTCCTTGATCATAAGCCATGGGGGATTAAGCATGACAATCCACCCCCCATAGGGCAATATGGGTAAATCAGAAACCCTACGGAAGAAATTAGAAAGATTCTACAAGGCATACTCAGGAAAGCAGTGGACAATGGTACTATCAGTGAGAAATCCAGAAAGTTCCTTATGCAGGACAACCCAAAGAGTCCAACTATTTACATGGTACCGAAGGTACACAAAGATCTGTATAAACCACCCTGCCGTCCAATTGTCTTTACAAAAATGAGTGTCCACGAGCCAGTGGGGAAATACATAGATAAACACCTACAGCCTATGGTTTATAAGAGTCTATCATATATAAAAGACACGACAGATTTTTTGATAAAATTGCAACATGTGGAAATGGAAGAAAACATTGTAATGGCCACGGTCGACGTAAAATCATTGTATACTTCGATACCACACAAGGAAGGCCTAGAAGCCATAGAGAGTGCTCTAATGCAAAGTACATATCCCCAAGATTTGCAGTTTTTTTTGATGGAACTTATGCAGTTTATGTTATTCAACAGCTACTTTTCTTATAAAGAGAAATGGTTCATTCAATTAAATGGGACCTCGACGGGAAATTGCGCCGCACCAGCGTATGCTAATCTGTTTATGTCAGCGTTCGAAGAACAACATGTCTACCATAATGAAAAATGGGCAACACACCTCCTCATGTATGTGAGGTTTATAGATGATATTTTTCTGATATGGAAGGGCACAGAAGAGTCATTAAAACAACAGTTAGAGATTCTGGACACTAAAAACGACAGGATCGGAATCACATGGAACATAAGTAAGGATGTCATACAATTTTTGGACGTAGAGATTACAAAAATGGGTAAAAAATTCAATACCAACATAGACCGCAAACCTACTGACAGAAATAACCTCTTACAGTATAAGAGTCACCATCCCCAATCATTAAAGACTCATTTACCCTACTCTCAATTTCTTTGGGTCAAAAGGTTGGTATCTGAAGAAGGAACTTGCCAACAACAGTTAGACACAATGGCTAAAAGGTTCGAATCTCGAGGTTATCCGGAAGAGATTATCAAAGAATCAAGGGAAAGAACACAAAGAAAAACGAGAACTGAGCTACTAACAGCTAAACCAAAAAATAAGGAACAACGAATTACTTGTGTGAGTAAATATTCCAATGTAAGCGCTGTTTCAAAAGAATAATCCGTAAAAACTGGCAGATGGTCAAATTGGAGCCAGACTTTAAAGGAATATTCAATAAGGAACCAATGTTCGCATTCACCAGAGGGAAAAATATGGGTGAATTATTGAAAACCCCCAAATACACGACAAACAAACAGTTTTTCAAAGGCACAGTACCCTGTTTAAATTGTGGGAATTGTCATAACATAATGAAGGGTGCGAACATTAACCACCCGATGAAAGGATATAAATTTCCCTTAAATCTTAATGCGACATGCGATACAACAAACATCGTATATCTGTTGAAATGCCCACGTGGATATGGATATGTAGGCCACACAGAAAGGAAACTTAAAACTCGTTTGAACGAACACAAAAGCAACATAAGAACAGGGTCATTGAAATCAACAGTGGCAGCGCACTTTTTGGATAAACAGCACAACATAAGCCAACTGAGGGCTTGCGTTTTGGAAATTGTTCCTAAAAAAGAAGGATCCTTGAACACAAAAACCCTCCTACAGAGGGAAAACCATTGGATTTACCATTTGTGTAGCCTCAAGCCGAATGGGCTAAATGAAAGAATGGAATTTACATGCTATCTTTAAAACATTGAGCAATTATGACTATGCAGACTTACTTGTAATTGACTAGTAGCAGTTCCTATAATTGAGAAAGTAATTTATTATGATCAATAGTAAAAGTATGCATATACAATGATTTAAAGTACTAACAATTGGTATTCTCCATAGCGCACGGACCCGCTAGATTGATACGCCACTAGCGAATACATAGGATTCGTGGATTACGTGAAATTTGATCGCGCTTAGAGCGTTAATAAAGTTCATCTCGAGTTGCACATAATAAAAAAAGCCGAGACTCCCTTAATATACGCATGCGCGAGAAACCGCGTTTGAATAAACATCCCTGAAGCAAGCATAGCGGAGGGGCTTTGCGTAGCACACTTAAGACCCTACGAGTTGGAATCAAGGTGAGATGCAGACACCGAGCGTAGCCATTTAACAACGGCTAGCCAAGCTTAAAAAAAGTACTTATACTTTAAGACAGAAAGCCCGCGCGGGCAGCAGTTAATAGTATAACGGTCAGCAAGACACATGCGTAGCTACCAAGCAGCATCTCAGGTTAACCGATAGTTAGAACTTGAACGCCATAAAAACCGTGGTTGCTATACTGAACAAACATTTCACAAATGAAGATATCGTATATAGAAATGTCGACTAGTATGTATAGTATCTAATAGGTGCGTTAACAAAATGAGTAATCATGTGAGATAGAATGGAATTTTACGATTACAGAGTGTATTATTTGTTTAATTTTCAGGCGTTCCCTGATGAAGGTCCTTTATGCACCGAAATGCATTGGAACAAGGAAGGATTTGTAACAACTCCTAGCATGAATAAACAAGGATAAATGTGAATTAACATGTGGTTACAAGAATAAAGAAAACTTTGTACAATCGAACATTTGGTTGAAAAATATGATTTAATACAGCTGGTAGTTCCAGCAAGCTATACTTGTGCCTAGGGTGACACACCTATGACGTAATAGGTGTGCTACTAGAGGATTTATTGTGTACACTCCAGGAGAGGAGTGATACCCCAGAGCACAGTCTAAAACGACCCATAAAAATCAAGGGGCGGTGCACAACCCATTGTCCAGAAGCTAAATCAGAAATTAACCTGGCATGAGAAACCAGCGTTAATTGGGTCTTTGCGTGACTTTTGTAGTCGGATCGAGGGAATGGGGCATCCTTGTTGATAGCGCGAAGCCGCGATATCAATGTTTTGACATGTAGTGAATGTCAGGAAGGCCTACCTTGCATCTCATTAGCAATGAGATGCAAGGCGTTAGCGAAATGTGTGATGACATAAAATAACACATGCTAAAGCCTGTTACCGTGCCCTTGCTAATACCGCGTTAGGATTATCGCTGCTTTATGGCCGAAAACGGCAGCTAAAGCGGCGATAATTGTCGTGATGATATGCCCCTAATAATGTATAGATGTAGATCATTTTTGGGGGTTTTTCAGCGAGGTTCTCAAAAAGGGTTACATCATTTTAAGATTTTCATCCTGCAAAAAAGATGAGCTGTAAATCGAATTTATGGAGATAGTTCTCCCCCTAGTGGCCTTTATATTAAGTTTTTGAATGTTGATGTTTCATTCGCTTATTCTTTTAAAAAAACAATAGCTGCCTTAATAAGCATAGCCAATCCCCTGGGGCATGCATGCATGCCAAACGGATTGACCTGCGCCACCAACTACGGTATTTTATTTACCGATTTCAGATGGGGAACACCCCTTGGACTAGTGAATAATAATTTATAATAGTTAGCGTGAAAGCGCGAAAAAGCCTTCTGATGAGATTATGTTTGTAGTGCTGCAAAGCTCACATCAACGAAGAGTTAATGCACCTCTCCTTGATGCCACCTCATCACTTCAGTGGACCTTTGACAGCAGTTACTACTTTGCATTTGTAACAGTTCAGGTATTCACAGAAACACTTGTTGACCCGAGTATGTGTAATGAGCAAAATAATGGCATTAAAGAGTACTGGAAATACATTGTGCCCCTTTTACTGTCCTCAGGTAGGGCAATGCAAGCTTCCGTGGTTACAGCACAGCTGATAACGTGTAAGTGTTCTAGATATATACACAAAACAGTTGCAGCACAGAGCAGTGCAAGCTTGCGTCAGAAAAGATGTATTTTCAGGACGCTGATTTTAAACTCCGGATTCTCTTGTAATCTGTTTTATAAATGCAAGTTGGTAATTGACATGTTTGTGAGCTGTGTGGGTCGACTCTATTTATTATAAGAATACACGGGTGTGCGCGCTGTGCATGAGTTGGTAGTGGTCAGTGGTAGATTAGAGCAAGAACTGCATGGATTCCAGACCCTACAGCTTTCTTGACTGGATCCGGGCTCCAGATTTGATTTAGAGCCTTGTCCCCAGAGTCGTTTTAAGGCCTGGGCAAAGTGGGCTCTGGCCCAGGGCCCCAGCCATTCAGGGGGCCCCCTGATAGAGCCAGCTCTGTTCTGCAGAGAGTCCTGCCCTGATGACCTTGACCTAATTCTTAAACAGATTTTTCGAAGTACTGTTTTCCTTTACTTTTTTTAACTACTGTTTATTAAGTTTTTTCTTCACAATAAACACATACCAGGCACACATTGGTTCATTAAGTTGTGACACGCAATGATTACTGACAAAGAAATGGAAGAACATTTCTGATATTGGTGTCATTACATCTTTCTGTGTCCAATGAATCCTTTAAGGTTTCACAGAAAACTATACCCCTTATATGATATATTTTATCTCATGCCTTGCATTAGGCACATTGTCTTGGGTACATGTCTGTGGTCTCAGTGATGATGTTCCTAATACGTCTTGCGCTTTGCAGCTGCACTGTGCCTGCGTTTATCACGATGTGCTCCATAACTCTGGAGGAGGGGTGTTAACAAAACTGTGACAAAATAATACTTAACGGGTTAGGGATCTCAACTGTGAGGCTGGCGCTTAGGTACCCTGGGTGCAACTATCTTGGTGTTAATGTCTGTCATTTATGCTCTGGCGCTGGCTGCTAGCTTGGCATAGGGCATGTTCATGGTTGCACTTACTCGGTGCATTGGAATTCTTTACCTCACTCCTTTCCGCTTCTCCTCCCCGCGTGCTCTCCTCTATGGAATGCGCTCTTGAGGTGCATCATCTACAGGAGTCTGAGAGGGAGTGGCATTCCCTTGTGTGTGGGTCAGTGCAGTTAAGATTACATCCCAACTTGCACCGAAGGGGATCTTGCGGATCCCATGCGTGTCCTCGCATCTGAGTGCAGTGCTTTCTGCTTTGCCCCAGTTTAGCATGGAGCGTCTCCAGATTATTATGAGCGGCAGGTCAGGGTCCTTCCATCTTTTTGGGATTAGCCTTTTTGCTACTGCCAAGCCTACAAATCCAGACATGGTTTTATTTTTGCAGCTTCTATGATATTAATGCAGAAGATATATGTGGCATTCAAACTGGAGTGAGAGACCTGTGCAGTGCGCCAGCGCCTCGGCTACGGCCATGGCCGACGAATATTCTGTCAATGTGGGGCACTACCAAAGCAAGTGTAGCAAGTCCGCATCTAAATGCATTTATCTGGGGCATTTGGTGTCTTGGCGTCTAAATTATTGATTGATCTTTGCTGGCGTGAGATACGCTTTATGGGTGATATAGACTTGTGTTCGTCACAGGCGCACATTCCTTGGAACCTGAGTTGAGCTCCCCATACCGTGGCCCATTCTGTGTCTGTTAGCTAGCATCCAATATCTGCCTCCCAGAGCTGGGATGCTGCAAACCATTTGACAAGGTGCCCACCTTGACCTATAATGTGTAGGTATTGTATGGTGAGGTATGTCTCTGGTGAGATAGTCATGTCTCCCCATTTAGCTGTTATCGACGGTAGTAGGGAGCGATGCAGTAGAAATTGGCGGGGATGTAATTTCTCATCTTCCATTAGTGTCGTATAGGGGACTAGTGTGCCCTCTCGATATAGATTCCCCATGTCCTGATTTCCAGCAGTGTGCCAGCTTCTGAGTTCAGCTGCTATGGTTACTGTGTGACCTCTGGGTGTTCCCTCCAGAAGTAGGGCTGGAGTGTATGGTGTGGTTTTGCGGGTGTTATACAGTGCACTACGGAAGCTCTTATAGGCCACATTCAGCAGTAGTGAGTCCGTCAGCTTAGCTTTTCAACATGGGTGAAAAAGTACTGCTAGTACCGCGATCTGCAGGGGGGGTTGTGTGGTTGCTGTGTCTCCACTGTGGCGGTCAGCAAACCATCTGACAACCCATTGTATTGGGGCTGCTAAGTAGTACTGTTCCAAGTATGGAACTGCCAGGCCACCCTGGTCCACCGGTCAGTAGAGTTTGGTGATCGTCACTCTGTGTCTAGATTTTCCCCATATGAAATCTTTTACTAATCTTTCGAGGGGCCGGAAGAAGGACAAAGGGATGTAGTGTGGGAGATTTGTGAAATAAAACAGTATTACCATCTTTACTATAGCAACTTTCCCTGTCACTGATAGTGGGAGCATGTCCCAAAACACCATCTGGGAGTAGGCTGCGGTCAGTGCTCTGCCCAGGTTGTCATCTTCCAAGTCTTTTTGGCTTATGTATATGCGGATGCCCAGGTAGCAGAATGTGTATGCGCACCAACGGACATGTGTTCCATCAAGCGCATATTCTGAGTCACCGCATTGTTCGCTGAAGGGATATAGACAGGATTTAGTGACGTTTACTCGTAGTCCTGATATAGAAGCGAAGTTTTCCAAAATGGTTGATAGTCTCTGTGGGATGCAGTGGATGTCTCTTATGTATAGCAGAAGATCGACATGTACAAAGAAATTGTGTGTGTGCCGTCTCCTAGCAGAATGCCATCTGGTATCTCCGTGCATATTGCTTTTGCTAGTGGCTCAATCACCAGTGCTAAGAGCAATGGAGACAGAGGGCAGCCCTGACTAGTCCCTCTGCGCACTTCCATGAGGCCGGATATGTAGGGGCCTGTTTTAACCCTCGGAGTAGGGGCACTATGCAGTAGCTTCACCATGTTGAGAAAAGACTCCCCCAGGTGATATTTGTCTAGTGCGGCAAATAGGAATCCCCACTCCAGGGAGTCGAATGCCTTCTCCAGGTCTAATATGAGGTAGCCTGCTCTCGGCCATTGGGGTTGCGAATACGTGGCACTCCTAAAGAAGCGCCGAAGGTTTAAGGAGGTGCTTCTCGAGGGTACACACCCATTTTGGTCATGGTGAACCAGGGAGGGGACCACCTGCACCAGTCTATCTGCCAAAAGCTTTGCTAGTACTTTGAATCTACGTTAAGTAGGGCGAAGGGCCTTTCCTTTCATTTACTTTTAATGTGGGTAATGTGTGAGTCTATTACAGACATTTTGCAGAGAAATTATGTGTTTAAGTTTCATGCAGTGTTCATATAAAAGTGTCTTTTTAGATCAAAACAGGATATCACGTATGAGAAAGGGCATAGTGTCACAGTGATTATTTCCAGTAATATTAGTGAGCTGCTGCTGTGTTACAATATTGAAAACACACATCAATATCACTGAATATTAGGTGTAAACACATTTAGAATTTGGACGAGTGTGCCTGTGCACTTTCAGTGACTTGGCCAAAGAGGGCATGAAAGAGCTGAAAATGGATCATGAATTCAAAATTGTCCCAAACAGGGGCCCCCAAAACATATTTGGCCCAGGGCCCCCAAAATCCTTAAGATGTCCCTGCTTGTCCCGACCGTGTCTCGTGTGTGTGCTGTTACCGGTACACAAGCAGCAGGATCCACTCATATTCTTGTGCTGTACCATGGTGGGCTGTAGAGGGCTCCTTTCCCTTTTCCTCCTAGCCGGCTGCATGACAATTCTTTTGCTGTAATTTGTCGGGGATGCCCTAAATTGGTGTTAAATACACCACAGCTAGAGCATCAAACCTACCCTCCAGAAACAGCAGCCTATCAAAGGAAGCAGTTGAGTGAATAAAATAAATCCTAACTAGACTTTCCATTCATGGCACCTAAACACATGCACCTCTGATCGCATTACCATGGCCTGGCATTGCTTCTGTGATTAGTCTGTGGGCATCACGTGCAAATTATTAGATTGGATTTGCCAGGCCGTGCTCCTCTTCTATCCATACAAGATAGTCTTCTTAGCCCCTGGTCTATAACCACTCACAGAGGACACCGGTTGCACTCTAAACAGACATCACTCCTCTGAGGGAGAAACGAGAGTTTTAATAAACTAACATTAGATTGTGAAAATCATGAGGGTTGACATTGAAAATTAAGACTTGGAGTTTGGATCTGCAAAGCTGTTTTTTTGATTGTTTGTTATTTATCCCCGGTAATAGGAAAGTGAAAAATGTGAATGTGTTTTACGAGTCTTGTTCACATTAAAATGCAGTATTACCCAGAGTAGTGATTGTGGATTTTTCTTTTTGGTGCATCCTTGTACGCCATATCTCCAAAAGATAGTGGCAGATTACACACAGCCCATATGGGAGCTACTGAGATAGAGCAACATTTGCAAAAGAAATTGCATGTCTAGCAGGACTTAAATCAATTTACTTGGTGAGAGAGAGTGTTTAAAGGACAGGCATACATTCAACACAGCCTACAACTTTGCCCTATGGGTGGTACAAGCTCTGCAGCCTTAAGATAACGGTTGTGGACTACCTCCCGGTCCAAATTGCGTATTGCATTTACTGCAGTCAGTATGTACTGGGCATGAGCTGTGGCCTTGTTTACATTGCATAGGACACACCTACAGCTTTACCCTATCCATTATGTAGTCACTATTTTCAGGTTGAGCCTATCAAACAGCTCTGTCTGTATGCAAAAAGACCTATTGCCAGCTTACAGTGAGCTTAGAGCCTATCCAGTGCTTCCCATTGACAGGCTTTATTATCACTCTCCTTTACTTGCTTCTTATTTGTTAGCTTCTTCAGACTTTGCTTCCTCTTCATGTGACTGTCCTCTTCTGGAGCATGGATGCATTACTTGTTTTCTTTCACTGCTCACTTTTCAGGCACTACTTTTTTCTTTTTTTGGTTGAGCACTCCAAGGGAGAGCATTTGTTTTCCAGCTGTCTTCCTCATGTACTTCGCTTCTCTCTCCATTTTCCGCTCTCATCCATGTGCTTTTCTCTGCCCCCTTCATGATGCTCTGCTCTGCATGTGCTTATCCTCCCACATCCTTTCTCACCCATGTGTTTCTTTCCTTCTGATCCATGTAGTCTTCTCTCACCCATTTAATTGTCTCCATGTTGGTTTAGCCTCTGATCACTGAGTTGCTTCCTCTCCAAACACTGTGTTGCCTCCACTCACCAACCATATTCATACCAGAAGAAAACACTTTTGCCATTTTTTTATTTTTATTTACTGATCCAAATTTTTTATTTTGTCCCATATTTTGTCCCGTACTTATTGTTGGGTCTTCCATTTCCCTTAATAAGCTATAAAATGTCAGAAACACCTTTCCATGCCCAGACTAAGATTTACAGGCATACGTCAAGCCTCATGTTTCAACATCATTTGCTAATAAACTCACTATAACTTGCCAACATGCCCATCTTCATGCATGATCTGCCCACCATCATATGGCAACACACTCACCACCATATAGCACCCTTCCAACATTACACATGACCACTCATCCAGCATTACATGTCCACTCAAGGACAAATATATGCCCATAAATAGCCATACGGTAATTACACTGTGACTTTTATACAACCACAACCACAGCACAAAGCCAGCATAATATGCCAATGCACCTACCATCACAGATCCAAACACCCACCATACTACACAGATCATTCAGCATCATACTCTCACACACCACAATCATATGCCAACCCTCTGCCCATCATGTACCCATAGAATGTCTTGTCATCTAAAAATGTAGTAACACTATCATGCATGCATTTATAAACACATAAGCATAATCAATGATTCTCTCAAACACTCTTCAATTTAAGCTTTCTCAAGTAATAACAGGTGTGGAAGTTGAGGGTGACTTAATATGATGGTGTTATGACTTAAGTTGACTGTATTTTTCTTTTCATTTGATTTTAAAACAAATCCCTAAAAAAAGTGAAGATGTTAAAGCTCAGAGATAACAACGTTTTGTGATACCCATAGCCTATGCTCCAAATCCACAGTACTAAGTTAACTTTAATTCCACACCTATCCCACAGTATTCAATATAAATCTCATGTTCAAACAAAAAATAATAAAAACACAGTATAAAACATTATTAAATACATCATATAACAACTGTATTTGGACAAAATTACGAGTTGTAAATATCGGGAGATGGAAATATCAGAAACAAAATATTGTGATACAACAATGTCATGATGCAAAAATGTTGTTTTCAAGAAAGTAGTTTTTTCAGGTAAGTAATATCGTTTTTAATGTCATTTTCAATAATATAATTGTAAAAAATATATTGTTTTCATTATCCTAATGTGTTTTAGTTCATATAGTAATTTGATTTGTTATTATTGTTTGTAAAATTATTATTATTATTAATATTTCCAAATATACTTTGTATTTTTAAGTGATTTATAATTTTAAATTATTCACTAATAGTAATTTGCAGTGTTGTAGCAGGTTACTAGGTTTATAGCGGTTTAGGGTGGGTAATTAACAAATATAAAGTTGCCTAGTTAATTGATTATCAACTATGTACATTGTGTTATACCCATTTATTGCATTTTAAGTGTGGGCTGCTAGGTTTGTAGAGGCATTATATAGGAAGTTAATTAAGTAATGAATAAATAAAAAAAATTGTAATTAATAATGAATTATTACATTGTATAATAATCATGCACATTGTTTATTATATATGTAGACAAGTTGCTCCTTCTGGAGATCACTGACCTGTGGGGGGTGGCACGCACGCCGGCGGAACACACCGGCTGTCTTCAATCAATCACACAAACCCTTCAATAAAGCGTGCTCTCAGCCGAAATCGATTTTGCTGAGAGCACACTTTATTGAAGGGTTTGTGTGATTGATTGTTTATTATATATATACATTTTATTTCATTAATAATGTTCATATTGAGTGTTTTATATTTGTTATATGATTATTCACATATGAAATCTGTTTGAAGTAAAGTACTTTCCCTACTGTTGCTTAGACTGGAGTGGCAAAAGTAAATTTAACCCCTCTAATGTTCAGCGCTTTTCCTACAGTTGCACAAACTGGAGTGGGAATAGTAAATCCTATCCCTCCGAATTCCAACTCCTTCCCTACTGTTGCACAGATGGAGTGAGAATAGTAAATATTACCCCTCCGAAGTCAAACGCTTTCCTTACTGTTGCACAGACTGGATTGGGAATAGTAAATTTAACCCCTCCGAAGTCCGATGCTTTCATTACTGTTACACAGACTGAAGTGGGAATAGTAAATCTTACACCTCAAAAGTCCAACGCTTTTCCTGCTGTTGCACAGGCTGGAGTGGTAATAGTAAATCTCACCCCTCCAAAGTCCAATGCTTTCGCTACTGTTGCACAGACTGAAGTGGTAATTTGAAATCTTACCCCAAGTCCAACGCTTTCCCTACTGTTGCACAGACTAGAGTTGGAATAGTAAATCTTACCCCTTTAAAGTCAACCCTTTTCCTACTATTGTATTTTTTGGAGTGGGAGTCGCAAATCTAACCCCTCCGAAGTCCAGCATTTTGTCTACTGTTGCACTGACTGGAGTGGGAATAGTAAATCTAAACTCTCTGCAGTCCAACACTTTCCCTACATTTCTAAATACTCTAAACTCCAATACTTTTCCTACTGTCGCACTGCCTGGAGTGGAAATAATACATCTTACCCCTTCAAAGTACAATACTCTCCCTATTGTTGTGTTTACTGGATTGGGAATAGTGAATTTAATCCCCCCGAAGTCCAATGCTTTCCCCACTGTTGCACAGACTGTAATGGGAATAGTAACGTTAACCCCTCCGAAGTTCAACACTTTCTCTACTATTGTACAGACTGGTGTGGACTTGTAAATCTTACTTCTCCGAAGTCCACCACTTTCACTACTGTTGCTCAGACTGGAGTGGGAATCTTACTCCTCCTAAATCCAATGCTTTCCCTGGTGTTCCACAGACAGGAGGTGGAATAGTAAATCTTATGCCTCAATAGTCCAATATGTTCCCTACTGTTGACCTGTTTGGAGTGGGAATAGTAAATGTAACCCCTGTGAAAGCTTACACTTTCCCTACTGTTGCATAAACTGAAGTAGAAATAATATATTATTCCCAGGCTCAAATACTTTACACTAATATTGTTTAAATATATCTGTTAGACCTGGCATCTTTGGCGCGGTTTCCCCCTATCTTTTTGCCTCTACCTCCTGTATTTTTGATGCTGTGCTGGATTTAGTTTTTGCTGGTTTAGATGCTTTGGACACTCTGCCACTGCTGGTCAGTGCCAGAGTGTAAGTGCTCCCTGTGTAAATTGTATTGTAATTGGATATACATGATTGGCATATTTGTATCACCATGAAGTCCCTAGTAAAGTGCACTGGGTGTGCCAGGGCTGGTGATGACGAATGCTACTAGTGGGCCTGCAGCCCTGATTGTAGTCCTAAAATGGTGTCTCAGGCCTGCCACCGCAGTGCCTGTGTGCAGTCTAGAAACTGCCGTGTCCTCCTGGTCAGTGTCCCAACTAACCAGGCCTAACCCTTCCCTTTTTGTGCACATCAGTCACCCCTATGGAAGGCCCAAGGTACCCCCCTGGGCAGGGTGCACTGTATGTAAAAGGTAGAGCATGTACTGGTGCAGGTGACATGCTCTGGTAGTGAATGGCAGCCATTTTCGTTTTTCACTATTGTAAGGCTATCTTGCTCCATAGGTTAACATGGGGGATGCTGGGTACAGTGGCTACCAGCATTTCTTCTCATAGGAACAAGATAGGACATAAGAGTCTAGTATCCCTGAACTCAGAATTTAATAACACATCTTTTAGGAAAGGTTGTTTTTAAATCCTGTGTTTGAGAACAGCACTTTTAGAAAGTTGCTGTTCTCTTGTCTGACCCTTCTGTGTGCCTTGGCCTGTTTGTGTATTGCCTGTCTGGTTTGAGAGTGACAGGGGCTGGGGATGCCCCAGGAGGCTTGCTGAGTCAGCCCTAGGATGAATGACTGCAATTGCAACTTGAGTGGTGGGAGGAGTTAGCACCTGGGTCTGAATAGGACTGTGCCTGTCTTCCACAATGCTGGCTACACCTCTTGCTGGGCGGCTGACGAACCTGCCCCTCACTCTGAAAGGAAAGGAGAAGCCAGGAAAACAATGTACTCAAGCAACACCCAGAACTGGTTCAGACCGGGCTCAGGACCCACTTGCACAAAGAGAACAAAGACTTTTAGGGGTATAAGTACAAGACCCCCGACAACAGAAAATTAGGTCATCCTGGAATCAAGAAGGAACCTCTGCCAAGGAGAAAGCTGAAACTGAAGAAGGAAGACTGTCCTGCTGTTGCTCTGCTGGACTGACCTGTTGCTTTACTACCAAGGAGAGGGGAAGGACTTTGCTGTTGTGCTGTGTCCCCTGTCTTGAAGGAATCTCCAAGGGCCTGAGAAGAGCTGGCTCCCTGTTCTGAAGTCCCAGGAACAAAAGGACTTCACCCCCAGCTTCCCTGAACTCTGCTGAGAGAGTTCTGTCCTTCCTAGAGTGCTCGATCCCGTTGTGGGGCCTCTGGAAGTTGTACCTGTGCTGGGAAGCTTGAAACTAAGCTTAAGAGACTTTTGCAATTTAAAAGTTATCGCATCGCTCGCTGCGGAGCACATCCCCGACAGTGCGAGGAAATTCCTGCCGCTACGAAGGCCGAGATCATCGCAGTGCCTGTTGCCGCTGCCGGAGCCGTTGCATCCTTCGTTTGCGGGACGCACCAGACCGGTGCATGAAAGTCCAACATCGCTGCGAGTGTTGTCGCAGAGCCTGTCGTCACTGGGTGAGATCGCCGCACCGCTTGCTTGCGGACCGCATCACGTCGCTGCAAGTGTCGTCGCAGAACCCATCGCGTCGAGGAGCTGCGAGAGAGAAGATCACCGCTGGTCCGCGCATTGTCGCCCCGGAGATCGTCGCAACTCCAAAGATCGTAGCATTGTGCCTTTGCGAGAACAAACTTCCTACGGAACCTACGCACCGGAATCCATACAAGTGGCCTTCCTCCCCATACAGACCGGATTCGTCGCAACACGCCCGCTGCTGCAGCGGGGCTGTCGCAAATGCCTCCCCAGGGTCTCAGGAGCAACGCATCGCTTGTTTTCCACTGCACCAGCTTCTGCTTTTGGAACTTTGTCACAACTAAAAGGTACTGTGAGTAAACGTGACGCAACTGTGAACTTCTCACGCATCAGTGGATTATTTTATCTCAACCTGAAGAATTCTAGCGCAAACCTTAAGAACTCTTTTGAAACCATATTCTTCAACTGTGTATGTTGGTTTTTTGTTGTTTTGTTTTTGTGTAGTTTAGATTATATACCTTTATTTTTCTAAACTGTTGTGGAGTCAGTTTGTGGTGTTTTGACTGTGTTACTCTGAGTGTTGGTACAAATACTTTACACATTGCCTCTGGTTAGCCTAGACTGCTCTTGCCAAGCTATCTAGAGGGTGAGCAGGGGTTATCTCAGAGGGTTTCCTCCTTACCCTGACTAGAAGCAAGGGTCCCTATTTGGACAGTGGTACCTACCTCTGCCAACTAGAGACCCCCAGTTCTAACATTGGTGGCAGCGGTGGGATTTGAACTTGTATTTGTACTAGACTGACAGTGATTGGTGTACATCACTAGTGAGTGCAGACCACTACGCCACCGCATACTACTGTTTTTGATTTTTGATTCTATTTTTGAGTAACTCTTCAAAACATCATGTCTGGGAAAGGAAAGGCACTCAGTGAAGGGGCAGAAGTGGAATGGGAGTTTGTCATTGAGGATTTGTACTCCTACCAAGCAAAACATCTTAAGCACTTCTGCCAGAAGTTTGGGTGCCCCACCAAAGGCGCCAGGAAAGAGGAACTGCAGAGAATCTTGAAAGCCCATTGGGAGGCACAAGAGGGAAATGATGTTAGTGCAGGAGATGGTTTTCAAGTCACAGATCTCCCAGTGGGCAGAGTAGGCTCAGGAGCTGGCAGCAACCATTCCAGCAGGGGCCTCACCCCAGAAGAGTTACAAGAAAATCAGAGAGTAAGAGAATATGACTTGGAAGTCTTGAAGTTAAAAAGGAGGCAATTGGAAATGGAGAAAGAAAAGGCGGCGGAGGAGAGCAAAAGTGCCCGCGCCTTGGAGGAGAAGAAATTGCTTTTGGCTCATGAGTTGAGCATGAGAGAACTGGATCTTAAAGCCAAGGAGGTGGATGCCAGTTCAAATGGTGGCAGCGCACAGCCAGTGCATGGGGGTAAAGTATATATTCCCAAGGACCTGGTGCAGAATTACCATAGGAGTGAGGATATTTATGCCTGGTTCACTTCGTATGAGATTGCATTGAGAATGAATGGTGTGCCTGAACAGCATTGGGGGGCGGGGCTGTGAAAACATTTTGAGGCTTCTGGGAGGAGTGCTCTAGAGCCCTTAGAGATGGCAGAGGTGCCATGACCTACCCAAATATGAAGGAGGCCTTATGTCTCAGGTATGGCCTTACTCCAGAGCAGTATAGACTGCAGTTTAGAAACTCTAAGAAGAGAGAGTCTGAGACTTGGATGGAGTGTGTGAATTTGTACTCGGGTGCACTGGAAGGTTGGATGAAGGGCAGTAAAGTAACTGATTTTAAGGGGTTGTTGCATTTAATCAGTTGGGAGCACTTGAGTAGTCTTTGTGTTCCAGAGCTGCGCCAGCATCTTTTAGACAGCAAGCTGACAGACCCCATTGAGCTTGCTAAAGAGGCGGACCGCTGGACCAGTACCAGGGTCCACAGAGGAATTGTGGGTACCACAGCTAAAGGTGGGCAGGGTCCCCAGCAGAAGAGTGGGGGAGACAAGGGTAACCAAAAGGAGTTCTCACAAGGGCCCCAAAATAGTTCACAGGGAAAGGAATCCCAACCCCCTAAACCTAGACAGCCATGGCCCCCTAAGGGCAGGCGGGACAAGAGAGATAACAGAGTCAACCGGGCTCCGCCTTCCTGCTATCACTGCAACGAGGTGGGTCACATAGCTCCTAACTGTCTCAAAAAGAATCCAGCACCCACTGGTGCGCCAGCCCCAGGGTTAGCAAGTGTAGCTTTGGGCGGGGATTTGATTTCTAGTGGGGAGGTGGGCTTAGCAGCTATGTCCCTTGTTTTTCTAGGAGACCTAGAGAAGGTCCAGGAAACCTTACTGCCCCTGAACACTAAGAAATATGGGCAGAAAGTGACCATCAATGGGAGGGAGATAGAGGCTCTGAGAGACACTGGAGCCAGCGTGACATCCGTGAGTTGTCAGTGGGTGTCTGAAGAGCAAATCATACCTGATGTACTCCGCCCTGTAGTGGCAGCTGACAGCTCAGTGCGCCTCTGCAAATTGGCGCGTGTTCCCTTTGAATGGGGGGGGAGTCTCTGGTCTTTTGGAAGTTGTTGTCAGTGATGCCTTGCCTGTAGACTGTCTGTTAGGTAATGACCAGGAGAGTTCTCCATGGAAGGATGCAGAACACAGAACTCACTTGGAGATGTTGGGTTTGCCTGCGTAGATCTGTGTGACCACGCGTGCTATGGCAGCCAGCAAGGGTGACTCAGCAGAACTGGAGCCTGAAACAGTGGCCCAGAGACCTGCCAGGAGAGGAAGTGGCAGGGGGCGTGGGAAACCCTCCGCAGCAGTACCCACGGTCCAGGAAGGAGCAGAACCTGAGGGGGATGCCCTGGAACCTACAGGGGAACAGGTGGCCGAACTGGGGGACCTCCCCGAGCTGACCAATTGGCAGCAGGAAGGTGGTCCCTCCAGGGAGGAATTCTGCCAGGCGCAGAAGGAATGCCCTTCCCTCCTTGGTCTGCGGCAACAGGCTGCAGACCAGGCAGCAGGTGGAGCAGCCAGAGATCACTTTATCTACTGGGAAGATGATTTGTTGTATAGTGAGCCTAAGTTTGCTGAGGCCGGTGTAGCCCGTGTGCTGGTGGTACCCTAGCGCTTCAGAAACTTCCTAATGGGTCTGGCTCATGTTGTGCCTCTCGCAGGACATCTGGGGCAAGACAAGACCCTAAACAGGCTTGTCGCCCACTTCCACTGGCCCCAGATGAAGAAGCACGTTGGTTCCTTTTGTAGGTCTTGCCAAACCTGTCAAGCCAGTGGCAAGACTGGAATGAAGTTGAAGGCACCCCTCTAACCCTTCCCAGTGGTGAGCACCCCTTTCGAGTGGGGGGGCATAGACATTGTAGGGCCCCTGGACGCCAAGACAGCCTTAGGCAACAGGTTCATCCTGGTCTTGGTGGACCATGCCACCCGGTACCCGGAAGCAGTCCCTCTCAGGACAATCACAGCACCCGTGGTGGGCCGTGCATTGATGGGGATCTTTTCCCGTGTGGGGTTCTCCAGAGAGATGGTCTCCGACCGGGGTACCAACTTCATCTCTAGGTACATGAAGTCTCTGTGGGAGGAGTGTGGGGTAACTTATAAGTTCACCACTCCTTACCACCCTCAAGGAAATGGGTTGGTTGAAAGGTTCAACCGGACCCTAAAAGGTATGATTATGGGCCTAGCGGAGCCCATGAGACGGAAGTGGGACATCTTGTTACCATGCCTGTTGTTTGCCTACAGGGAGGTGCCTCAGAAGTCCTTAGGGTTCAGTCCCTTTGAACTCCTGTATGGCCACCCTTTTAGAGGACCTCTCACACTGGTGAAGGAGGGGTGGGAGAAATCCCGTGGGAAAACCCCCCAGGATGTGTTCAGCTATGTGCTGGCCATTCGCAACCAGATACAACGCTTCAGGAAGCTCGCTCAGGAGAACCTGGAAGCTAGCCAGGAAGAAATGAAAAGATGGTACGATCAGAATACCACTCTGGTCATATTTCAACCTGGGCAGAAAGTGTGGGTGATGGCGCCAGTGGAGCCTTGTGCGCTCCAAGACAAGTGGACTGGGCCATATGAGGTGGTGGAAAGGAAAAGTGAAGTAACCTACCTGGTTAACCTGAGGACTCCCAGGCAACCCCTGAGAGTTCTGCATGTGAACCGCCTCAAACCACACTTTGAGAGGTCTGAAGTGACAATGCTCCTGGCTACAGATGCAGGAAGGGAGGAGGATAGTGATCCTCTAACTGACCTCCTGGCAGCTAAGGAGCAAGACGGGTCAGTGGATGGTGTGGTCCTCTCGCCCACCCTGACCCCAGAACAGCAAAGGGACTGTCACCAGGTGTTGGGTCAATTCTCCTCTCTGTTCTCCCTGACCCCAGGTGTCACCAATTGGTGCGTCCATGATGTGGACACTGGAGATAGTCTGCCCGTGAAACAGAAATTTTACAAGGTAGCTGACAAGGTCAGGGCCAGCATCAAGGAAGAAGTTTCCAAGATGTTGGCGCTAGGGGTGATTGAGCCCTCCAGCAGCCCCTGGGCTAGCCCAGTGGTCTTGGTACCCAAAGCTGCTGCTCCCGGTGCCACCCCAGAACTCAGGTTCTGTGTGGACTACCGTGGGCTCAATGCAGTCACGAAGACTGACGCACACCCCATCCCCAGAGCTGATGAGCTTGTGGATCGGTTAGGAGCTGCCCAGTACCTCAGTACCTTTGATTTGACTTCTGGGTACTGGCAGATTGCCTTAACTGATGGGGCCAAAGAGAGGTCTGCATTCTCAACGACAAAGGGGCACTTCCAGTTCCGAGTCATGCCTTTTGGGTTGAAGAATGCCCCTGCCACCTTCCAGAGACTGGTTAACCAGGTACTGACTGGGCTGGAGGAATTCAGCGCCGCATACCTGGATGATATTGCTGTGTTCAGCTCCACGTGGGAGGAACACTTGCAACACCTCTGTGAAGTGTTGAAGGCTCTGCAAAGGGCAGGCCTCACTATCAAGGCCAGCAAGTGCCAGATAGGGCAGGGATCTGTGGTGTATTTGGAACACCAGGTGGGGAGCGGCCAGGTGGCGCCCCTACAAGCAAAGATTGATACCATTCTGGCTTGGGAGCCCCCCAAGACCCAGACAGAGGTGAGAGCCTTTTTAGGACTCACCGGGAATTATAGACGGTTTGTCAAGGGATATGGCACCATTGTCGCCCCCTTGACAGAACTCACTTCTAGGAAGTTGCCCAAAAGAGTGGACTGGACCGAAGCCTGCCAGACTGCTTTTGAAACCCTGAAAACTGCCATGTGCACAGCACCGGTGCTCAAGGCACCCGATTTTTCCAGTGAGTTCATAGTGCAGACAGACGCTTCAGAGCATGGTGTGGGAGCAGTACTCTCACAAGTCACTGAGGAGAATGGAGACCAGCCCGTAGCTTTCATTAGTAGGAGGCTACTCCCCAGGGAACAGAGGTGGAGTGCGATTGAAAGGGAAGCTTTTGCTGTGGTCACGGCCCTGAAGAAGCTGAGGCCCTACCTGTTTGGGACTCACTTCCGTGTTCAGACCGACCACAGGCCCCTCAAATGGTTAATGCAAATGAGTGGTGAGAACCCAAAACTGTTGAGGTGGTCCATCTCCCTACAGGGAATGGACTTTACGGTGGAACACCGCCCTGGTACAGAGCACGCCAATGCTGATGGTCTGTCCAGATTTTTCCGCCTTAGTGAAGAGAACTCCCAAGAGGGTGGGTAGTTCTCCCCACTTTCAGCTGAAGGGGACACGTGTTAGACCTGGCATCTTTGGCGTGGTTTCCCTCTATCTTTTTGCCTCTACCTCCTGTATTTTTGATGCTGTGCTGGATTTCGTTTTTGCTGGTTTAGATGCTTTGGACACTCTGCCACTGCTGATCAGTGCCAGAGTGTAAGTGCTCCATGTGTAAATTGTATTGTAATTGGATATACATGATTGGCATATTTGTATCACCATGAAGTCCCTAGTAAAGTGCACTGGGTGTGCCATGGCTGGTGAGGACGAATGCTACTAGTGGGCCTGCAGCACTGATTGTGCCACCCACATGAGTAGCCCAAAAATGGTGTCTCAGGCCTGCCACCGCAGTGCCTGTGTGCAGTCTAGAAACTGCCATGTCCTCCTGGTCAGTGTCCCCACTGACCAGGCCTAACCCTTCCCTTTTTGTGCACATCAGTCACCCCTATGAAAAGCCCAAGGTACCCCCCTGGGCAGGGTGCAGTGTATGTAAAAGGTAGACCATGTACTGGTGCAGGTGACATGCTCTGGTAGTGAATGGCAGCCATTTTCGTTTTTCACTATTGTAAGGCTATCTTGCTCCATAGGTTAACATGGGGGATGCTGGCTACAGTGGCTACCAGCATTTCTTCTCATAGGAACAAGATAGGACATAAGAGTCTAGTATCCCTGAACTCAGAATTTAATAACACATCTTTTAGGAAAGGTTGTTTTTAAATCCTGTGTTTGAGAACAGCACTTTTAGAAAGTTGCTGTTCTCTTGTCTGACCCTTCTGTGTGCTTTGGCCTGTTTGTGTATTGACTGTCTGGTTTGAGAGTGACAGGGGCTGGGGATGCCCCAGGAGGCTGGCTGAGTCACCCTAGGCTGAATGACTGCAATTGCAACTTGACTGGTGGGAGGAGTTAGCACCTGGGCCTGAATAGAACTGTGCCTGCCTTCCACAATGCTGGCTCCACCTCCTGCTGGGCGGCTGACGACCCTGCCCCTCACTCTGAAAGGAAAGGAGAAGCCAGGAAACCAAAGTACTCAAGCAACACCCAGAACTGGTTCAGACCGGGCTCAGGGCCCACTTGCACAAAGAGAACAAAGACTTTTAGGGGTATAAGTACAGGACCCCCGACAACAGAAAATTAGATCATCCTGGAATCAAGAAGGAACCTCTGCCAAGGAGAAAGCTGAAACTGAAGAAGGAAGACTGTCCTGCTGTTGCTCTGCTGGACTGACCTGTTGCTTTGCTGCCAAGGAGAGGGGAAGGACTTTGCTGTTGTGCTGTGTCCCCTGTCTTGAAGGAATCTCCAAGGGCCCGAGAAGAGCTGGCTCCCTGTTCTGAAGTCCCAGGAACAAAAGGACTTCACCACCAGCTTCCCTAAACTCTGCTGAGAGAGTTCTGTCCTTCCTAGAGTGCTTGCTCCAGTTGTGGGGCCTCTGGAAGTTGTACCTGTGCTGGCAAACTTGAAACTAAGCTTGAGAGACTTTTGCAATTGAAAAGTTATCGCATTGCTCGCTGCGGAGCGCATCCCCGACAGTGCGAGGAAATTCCCGCCGCTATGAAGGCCGAGATCGTCGCAGCGCCTGTTGCCGCTGCCAGAGCCGTCGCATCCTTCGTTTGCGGGACGCACCAGACCGGTGCGGGAAAGTCTAACATCTCTGCGAGTGTCGGCGCAGAGCCTGTCGTCACTGGGTGAGATCGCCGCACCGCCTGCTTGCGGACCGCATCACGTCGCTGCGAGTGTCGCCACAGAACCCATCGCGTCGAGGAGCTGCGAGAGAGAAGATCACCGCTGGTCCGTGCATTATCGCCCCGGAGATCGTCGAAACTCCAAAGATCGTCGCATCGTGCCTTTGCGCAGAACAAACTTCCTACAGAACCTACGCACTGGAATCCATACAAGTGGCCTTCCTCCCCATACAGACCGGATTCGTCGCAACACGCCCGCTGCTGCAGCGGGGCTGTCGCAAACGCCTCCCCAGGGTCTCAGGAGCAACGCATCGCTTGTTTTTCACCGCACCAGCTTCTGCTTTTGGAACTTTGTCGCAACTAAAAGGTACTGTGAGTAAACGTGATGCAACTGTGAACTTCTCACGCATCTGTGGATTCTTTTATCGCAACCTGAAGAATTCTATCGCAAACCTTAAGAACTCTTTTGAAACCATATTCTTGAACTGTGTATGTTGGATTTTTGTCGTTTTGGTCTTGTGTAGTGTAGATTAAATACCTTTATTTTTCTAAACTGTTGTGGAGTCAGTTTGTGGTGTTTTCACTGTGTTACTCTGAGTGTTGGTACAAATACTTTACACATTGCCTCTGGTTAGCCTAGACTGCTTGTGCCAAGCTACCTAGAGGGTGAGCAGGGGTTATCTCAGAGGGTTTCCTCCTTACCCTGACTAGAAGCAAGGGTCCCTATTTGGACAGTGGTACCTACCTCTGCCAACTGGAGACCCCCAGTTCTAACAATATCTATTCATATTTGTTTATTTTTTTAATTGTACATTATTTTTTATATATATATATATATATATATATATATATATATATATATATATATATATATATATTCATTCAAACATACTAAAGTCCACACGATCCAGGGACAGTATGAGGCACAAACTCCAATAGCGTGTTAAAGAATATTTAATCAGCCAAGATAGCAGAAAAACATAGACACACTCGACGCGTTTCGGGGCTCCTCCCCCTTGGTCACGAGTAGTAAACAGAGTAATAGGATGGTAGTACATATACTCAAGGTCACGTGGTCTGGGTGAAATAAACATAAACAAAATACTACGCGCTTGTAGTCAGCGCTGTGAGGCAAAATTATAAAAGTGCTTTTTGAATAACTTGTATTCAGGGTCTGATTTAAAACGCAAAATTACAACTGATATTGACCCTATGTAATATTGAGACGATTGCAAAACCAAATTATAATTGCTTTGACATTCTTAGTCTAAGGATTAAACATCAATTGCCCGAGTGGGCTTTCCATATTCACGTATACTCTAGATTGGCTCTTATACTATAGGCAATCACAGGCAATCTAAAGAATGGTATTCAGCCCCTGTGGGCAACGAAAAATAATATGGAAAAACAAAATATGTCCAAAAAATGTCAAGAGAAAATGCCCATGTGGGCAAAGAATCATTACTGCATGATGAATTCTCAGTTCCAATGCCGTTTCTTTGTTACTTTCTTAAAGGGTCGATATTATCGTTCAATACAGTTTTACACAACCAAACCCTGAAAAAAGAAATAAAAGGTGATCAGTGAAAATGAAAAAAGGGACCAGTGATTCAAATAATTAAAACTAGTAAAATTCTAACGTGAATCCTACATAACCTGCATAAAGGACATAGAAGTTAAAAACAATCAAGGGCGTGAAATCTTTAAGTACACGACATATTTACATATTAAATCCCAATTGGATTTCCTACTGGACACAACTACAGAATGCTCAATGAAACCAGAATGTTAAATTAAATCAACCCAAGTGTACTTCCATCTCTTCATCACAGTTATGGCCATTAGGAACCAGTGTTTTATATTGAATAATCATGCGTGATTCCAGTCTCCTTAATTTCTGTACACGATTTCCCCCTCTCTCATCAAATTTGACTGTACACAATACACAGTAACTCAATAGATTTGCATTTTGATTGTGATGAGTGAGAAAGTGGCGCGCTATCGGATAAGATTTATCCATGTTGGTAATGGCACGCATGTGCTCTAGCACTCTCAATTTTGCAGGTTTAATCGTGCTCCCTATATAGGTCTTTTTACAGGGACAGAATAAGGCATAGACTGCATGGTCACTGGTACATGAAGTGTGTTCCTGAATAATGAGAATCTTGGATGTTGATGACAGTCGTACTTTTTTCACATTCCGACTGTTCTTGCAAGCCTTGCAATTTCTGCAGGTGAAAAAGCCTTTCACTCCGGTGGTTATGGTTTTCTTGGGAATCACTGCCGTGCACAGTTGGTCCTTTAAGGACCTCACTTTTCTAAAAGAGATTTGCGGGAATTCATTAACAAATTTGGCCACGTCTGAGTCGTTTAATAGCACTGGCCAAAATTTATTGAGACTCTTCCTAAGTGTACCTGCTTGGCTACTATAAGTAGTTATGAACCGTGTATTGTTCTCTTCTTTGTCTACAGGTTCACTAGGTTTCGGCTGTAAAAGTGATTCTCTAGAACGTTTTTCTACGGCTTTTTGTGCATCTGTAATGGCTTTGGTGGAATATCCACGTTCAGAGAACCTTTTTGCCATATTTTGTTGTTCAACCAAAAAAGCTTCTTCTGTGCTGCAATTGCGTCTGGCTCTTAACAGTTCCCCCACTGGGATACTCCTAATTAATGAATTCGGGTGACAGCTTCGTGCATGGAGTATGCTGTTTCCGGCTGTCTGTTTTCTAAAAAGAACTGTTTCTAGTTTACCCTTCTCAACTCTCACATTCAAATCCAGGAACTCCAAGCTCTCTTTGGACCAATTACTGGTGAATTTGAGGTTGAAAGTATTTTGGTTAAGTTCCTGCACAAAAGTATTGGCCTCGTTCTGGGTCCCCCTCCACACAATCAGTATATCATCTATGTACCGCAGCCACTTAATGACGTGGCTACGGTACATAGGCGATCTACATGCTACACTCTCCTCCCAATACCCCATATGGAGACCCGCAAAGCTGGGAGCAAAGCAAGTCCCCATAGAGGTCCCGAGGGTCTGTCTAAAGATTTTGTTATCAAACAAAAAATAATTTTGCTTGAGACATAGTTCCATCATGGTAATAAGCATTCTGGTGTGGTGAAGATAAGAGACAGATCTCGTAGAAAGAAAATGCATGCAAGCATCAAGTCCCAATTGGTGAGGAATAGAAGTATATAAACTAGTCACATCTAATGAAAGAAGTGAAAATTCATCTTCCCATACCACTGTTCTGATTTTGTTCAGGAAGTCTCCTGAATCTCTGACATAGGATGGCAACTGTTGAACAAGGGGCTGCAAAAAATAATCAACATATTGGGAGGTACATTCAAAACAACTACCATTGGAAGAAACAATAGGTCTGCCTGGGGGATGTGATATACTTTTGTGAACCTTGGGGAGGAGATATAGTGCTTGTAACTTAGGAGATTTACACAATAAAAATCTATATTCCTCCTCTTCAAGTAGCCCTTTGGTTTTCCATTCTAACAATTGTATTTCAAATTGTCTGATCGAATTTTCGTATTCCATACGATTGCTTCTGCAGTAGTTACTAGTGTCTGATAATTGTCTTAGTCCTTCCAATATGTAATTCTCCCTTGACTGAACCACTATGTTACCACCCTTGTCACTAGTTTTAATCACAATGGTGTGGTCTTTACGCAGATTGTCAACCAGTCTGCTTTGCTCTTTGGAAATGTTACTCCATTTCTGATGATATTTCTTAGTTTCAATTTTGTTAAGTTCATTTACCATGCATTTTTCAAACACTTCAATTGTCTCATTGTGAATTTGCGGAAGGAAGATAGATTTGGGTTTAATATTGCTCCCAGAGCTCATTGTCAGTGATATATCAGCATCAACCAGGTCCTGATAGGGGTCATGGCTTTCCTCCCATTCTCCATTCAGAACTTTCAGGGAATGTGCTAGATTTACCTCAGAGATACTTGCATGGTATGGTGCATCTTTAGTCACAACATTGCCTGACCCTGCTTTGGTTGCAAACCACTTTTTTATTTTTTATTTCCTGGTAAAGAAAAATAAGTCAATTTTGCTTTGCGTATAGTTAAAATTCATAGATGGACAAAATGTTAAACCCAAAGATAGTAACTCTACCTCAGTGTTGGTCAAGATGCGTTCTGACAAATTAATTACTGTTTTCCTCTCCATTATTTCAGCTTCATTTGGCCCCTTGTACGTTTTCCCACTAGGCTTACAGGGTTTCCTCCTGCAGATGTGTTTTTGTTTTTTCCTCCTCTGTTGCCTTTTCCTCGCCCTCGATATCCCTGTTGATTGTCTTGCATCAACATCGAGAACTCCATTAAAACGTTGGTTTTTACTCCCGTGAAATTGCTCACAGTCGAGATGTCACTACCACTTGTTAATGACTGTAAGCCATCTTCAGATACATTTGATGTGCTTGCCAGTTCTTCCGTTGGATTGTTGGGATTAGATTGCGACTGCATTGCTGCTCTCATCTTGTCATACTTTTTGGCAAATGTGAGTATTTGCCCACGTTGGTAATCCACTAGATCCCTTTGGAATTTGCTCTGTTTCCTATTTCTGATATCTATTTCAATTTTATCCAGATTAGCTTCTATTTTGTCCATTTCTATTTTAAATTCGTTTTCAGTGCATATATCTCTGAGTTCTTTTGTTAAAGCTTCGATTTCTCCTTTTAATCTTTCAGTGTCTTTAGTGGCAAATTCAATTAACATGCGTAACATGTTCAACGAACATTCGTGGTTATTTGCTGCCCAACGTGTGACCAATTCGGGGTCCGGGTTTTGGAAGGTTGGGGTGACGAAGATACGTAACCCACGAGGAACTCTGGACACATCTACGTACTTTTGCAAGGTGGTGGCCTCCCACCACTTATTTTGTTCTAGCTTCAGAGCCCTCCATAGCTTGTCCCATAGGATCCTTTTTGGGGATTTCGCAGTATTAACATTCGAAATGTTGGCCGTGTTTACTACTGTCCCGCAGTCCTGGAACATATCATTGGCTGCTTTCGCCCATTTCTCTCTCCTTTCGGCTGCCATCTAAAACGGCTGATCCGGCACTTCCAATTACGTGCCGTGTATACACGCGGCGCATAGAATGCATGTAATCTGCATAAAATGTGCCAAAACCTGTTTACGGATTTACAGTTTGTATAAGCGAGGAAAAATAGATGCTTATAAGCAGCGCTTACCTAAACACCTCGATCTTCGGTGCCGGACTTTGCCGCTTGTAGCATAAGAATCCTCTGTGATTGTAAAATCCGTGGGTAGGGTCCTTAAATGTCAATTCCAAAAAACTATGCAGCAAAAAGCTGCACTCCGCTTGGACCCTTCCGCAGCAACAGTGGTCTGTGCCGGGCAGCGAGCCCATCAATTCATTCAAACATACTAAAGTCCACACGATCCAGGGACAGTATGAGGCACAAACTCCAATAGCGTGTTAAAGAATATTTAATCAGCCAAGATAGCAGAAAAACATAGACACACTCGACGCGTTTCGGGGCTCCTCCCCCTTGGTCACGAGTAGTAAACAGAGTAATAGGATGGTAGTACATATACTCAAGGTCACGTGGTCTGGGTGAAATAAACATAAACAAAATACTACGCGCTTGTAGTCAGCGCTGTGAGGCAAAATTATAAAAGTGCTTTTTGAATAACTTGTATTCAGGGTCTGATTTAAAACGCAAAATTATAACTGATATTGACCCTATGTAATATTGAGACGATTGCAAAACCAAATTATAATTGCTTTGACATTCTTAGTCTAAGGATTAAACATCAGTTTGTGGTGTTTTCACTGTGTTACTCTGAGTGTTGGTACAAATACTTTACACATTGCCTCTGGTTAGCCTAGACTGCTTGTGCCAAGCTACCTAGAGGGTGAGCAGGGGTTATCTCAGAGGGTTTCCTCCTTACCCTGACTAGAAGCAAGGGTCCCTATTTGGACAGTGGTACCTACCTCTGCCAACTGGAGACCCCCAGTTCTAACAATATCTATTCATATTTGTTTATTTTTTTAATTGTACATTATTTTTTATATATATATATATATATATATATATATATATATATATATATGTATATATCCATAAGAAACTGCTTGCACAGAGAAGACTCCACTCGCGATGTTGGCATTAACGGCGTTCACTTACGTTGAGAAGGCCTGTTTCTGCCGGCTGCTGCCTCTAGAGCAAAAAGGTAAAAGCGAACGTTGTGAGAGGTGTCTTCATTTGCGCACAAACTCATTTGGAATATATGTATATATATATACATATATACTAGCAGCCCGTCCCGACGTTGTCCGGGTATGAATTGCTGCCGGTCAGTAGTATATTGTTTTGTAGGATTTCATTTTGATAGCATTTCTTATCTGTGACAAGCCTGTGAAACGCTCCGATTCACAGTGCACTGCTGATGCACTTAATAGTGCACGTTCAGTAGTGTGTGAACTCGAGTTTCCCTACTTTATTTTTCCCTGCAATATTATATAGCGCGAACTCGACAACATGGCATGAGCACAATTTACATTACAGAAGAACACATTCATTTGTGGTAGGCACGGGGAGACAAAGCGATTTGCCTGGAATCACAGGATGTTGAGCTGATGCCGAGATTCGAACGTAGCTCCCCAGCTCTAAAGTTCGCAATTCTAGAACTTGTGGCGGGAGGTGTGTCTAAAAGTGTATGTCGGTGATGGCCATCAATGAGAGAGACCTGTGCATTTTTCAAATCGGTGGTGAAAAAATATGAGTATGTTGCTGGAGATGTGGGCCGCCGTGCCACCAATGTACTTACCGGGGGAGGGTAAACACTCATTATTCCGCAACTTTCTTTCCGCATACCATCACTCCGCATATTTTCATTACGAAAGTACCATGACTCCGCAATGCCATTATAACGCATGGCATTACATTTTATATGCTTTTACCACGCACACATTTACAACGAAATACGTTGTAAATGCATGAATGGTAAAAGCATGTTTTTTTTAATGTTTGGATAAGGTAAGTATGGGTATAGGGGTATATGTTTTGGGGTACTGAGGTATATGTTTTGGGGTGTTTGGGTATTTTAAGGGTTCAGATATAGTTTTAGGGTTTAGGGATAGGTATGGGTTTTGGGGTACAGGGGTATTTTTAGGGTTCAGGGCTAGGTTTGGGTTTTGGGGTATAGTGGTATTTTTAAGGTTCAGGGCTAGGTTTGGGTTTTGGTGTACAGGGTTATTTTTATGGTTCAGGGCTAGGTTTGGGTTTTGGGGTACAGGGGTAACTTTAGGGTTCAGGGGTAGGTTTGGGTTTGGGGGTACAGGGGTATTTTAAGGGTTCAGGGCTAGATTTGGGTTTTGGGGTACAGGGGTATTTTAGGGTTCAGGGGTAGGTTTGGGTTACAGGGGTATTTTTAGGGTTCAGGGCTAGGTTTTGGGGTACAGGTGTATTTTTAGGGTTCAGGGGTAGGTTTGGGTTTTGAGGTAAAGGGGTATTTATATGGTTCAGGGCTAGGTTTGGGTTTTGGGGTACAGGGGTATTTTTAAGGTTTAGGGATAGGTTTGGGTTTTGGGTACAGGGTATATTTATAGGGTTAAGATGGGTTAGTGTTTAAGGGTGTTGGGGTATTTTAAGGAGCAAGGGTGGGTTATGATTATGGGGTGCAGGGGTATTTAAAAGGAGCAGGGTGGACACCCGGAGCTGGAATGTACAGAACCTGGGAAGAAAAAACAATGAAATATTGGGCACAACGCTCGCTTTTTTTTTCTTCGTAATCCCGCCCCCCGCACACGCCCACGCACCCAGCACACGCCCACTGCACACAATATAAGACATGGCATGAAGGGCGGAACGTACCACACGCCCCCAGTGTTTGTCACACCCCCAGCACACGCCCACAGCACAACACAGACACGCCCACAAGGGACTACTTTGCTGGGACGGTTCTTTTACCTTTTAAATGTATATGGTGGGTGTCTGCATAGCCTATGTCCTTCTGCTGCAACTGCCCTTTCCAACGCTGTATGGGGTGTTGTGATTGGTGTTGTGGTTCCTGAGATTACCCGTCTCAAAGGTTTGGGCTCTCTCTTTATTATATTAGTATGGATATATATATATATTTTTTTTTTTTTACCAACAATTGCCCGAGGCTTCAAGGATGCACACACAGCCATCGTACCTTTGAAGCTTAATTTATTCGAAAAACCAGCAACAGCATTCCAGGTGAGCATTTAATTTATTTAAAGCCCAACGAATTTCGAGGCTCTGGCCTCTTCCTCATGGGCAGCAGTTTGGATGCGGCATAGAAGTTCCAATGTGCTTATTGCATGCTGCTTTTATATATATATATATATATATATATATATATATATATATATATATATATATATATATATATATATATATATCCAAACCTCAGTGGGCCACGCTTCATCGCGCTAAATTTTACAATGCATGCTAGGCGTTGTAGTCCTCATTGGAGTCCTTGTGCCCCCAGTGGGCTCCACGTCACATCCTTACATTAACCAGCTTGCTACAAATAATTACAACCTTTAGTGGGTCCCAGGATGGCACGCTGATCAATGTATTTCTGATGGCTGTAATGATCGCGGTTTTCAGGCAAGTTTCCAATACCGCGCAGCCTTTCACTCAGAAATGGTGCAGTCCTTCACGGCAGGGCAGCCGTGTGAGTCTTATCAACAATCACCCGAGACTTCAAGGACGCACTAACAAGCCATCGTGCCTTTGCAGCTTAATTTATTCGAAAAACCAGCAACAGCATTCCAGGTGAGCAATTCATTTATTTAAAGCCCAACGCGATTCGAGGCTCCGGCCTATTCTTCATGGGCAGCTGTTTGCATACGGCATAGAAGTTCCAATGTGTTTATTGCATGCTGCTTTATATATCCAAACCCCAGTGGTCCACTGCTTCATCGTGCTAAATTTCGCAATGCATTCTAGGCGTTGTAGTCCTGATTGGAACTTCTTTGCCACATCCAAACAGGTGCCCATGAGTAATAGGCCAGAGCCTCGAAACGCGTTGGGCTTTAAATAAATGAAATGCTCACCTGGATTGCCACAAAGTTTATTCACATAAAGGCTAACACAAATACACACATAAGTATATTTTTTCAAGTAGAGCACTTAGGCTCAACCCAATAATTTAATTACAAATTACTATTCTCTTTTATAAATATAGATCTATTTTCAAAGTAAGACGTATCAGTGCTATTAATAATAGGGCTGGCAATAATGACACTAAAACTTTAAAATTATGTCCTGGCAGTAGAAGAAACTAAAATTTTGGAGAATAGAGAAGGCCGTTTATATTGTTTTTAATGTTAAAGTCAAAAGGTGCAGGTCAGCAGTTGAAAAGAAGATAAACATGCAACAGTAATCAGATACGGGAGACTGAGGGGATCGTTCAGACATTGGCAGATGGACATCCTTCAGAGGTCCACCATTGCCTGGCGGGGATCTCTGTGCTGTCAAGGGACCCTTTGTAGTTTCCCCCCATAATACAGCAGGCTTTCTGAGAGAGTGTCATGATTAACGCGCTCATTTGGCTAGCTTTCTAATTTAGAAAAAACTAATTCCCAAAACAGGAGTATCTTTTCTTAAAAAAAAAATAAAAAAAATGGGGCTAATTTTCCTTCCTGTATGTCAGGGCTGAACACTGGCGGAGAACATCAGTGAGGTTTGCCCACCTTAAATGTGGTGGATCAACCACCACTATGACCCTGTGGATCTCTTTTGGATGGACAGGCCAGGGGTTATCATGAGTAGAGCTGGCAAAGGCCTCGCCAACGAATTTTAACCTAGTGGTTATCCATCTCTAAACAAGGCTTCTGAACCATAGATGACACTGGAGGACAGCTGCTTTATTGTGGTACACCCACTCTACTAAACTTGAAATGAGACCCAGAGACAATCTAGGCAGGATAACAGCATGAAACCTAAGAAAGAACACCACAAGAAAGCACTAATCAACCAACAAAATACAAAAGCAACAGTTAGACAATGTTTTGCTGCAAACTGACACTTACAGCCTCACTGAAGGGCTAGTGGGTATCCAACGAGGGTTGGGAGGCATGTTGGAAAGCACAACATAAAGGTTTATTCCAAAAGTCTTACACATCTCACCAAAGATGCAACTGTTAATTTATGGGGTTTTGGGAGGGAACCTGGGGATGTGGTGGTGTTAAACGCTATTGAATAGGATAATTTTATTTAAGAGAAGGTTAAACCTAATGTATTGTAAGGGAGGAGAATCTCTTTATACCTGCATAGCAGCTGTGATGGGCACTCGTGTTACATATTGATGGAAGTGTGACTATCTGTCAAGGGCTCGGAGTTGACCCTGTCTTAGTCTACTGGTCATTGTCTGCAAGAGGCGAGGGTTACCCCTTCCACTAGCCCCAACAACGGTGGTGTAAGGCATGTGGACAGTAACTGTTGCCTTCCAAAAGTACCCCCCAGGAGTAAAAGAACCTTGAGACCGGTGAGGGCTGGAAGTCATCAAGGCTGGAGTTTCAAGGAAGAGCTGTGAAAAAAACTGAGCCAAGGAAAACTTCGGAGCTAATCATCTAGAAAATCCTGAAACTAAGAAGGAAAACCTGGGACAAAAATGGAATGGGGGCGAAGAACGCAATGAAAAATATGCACTTCTGAAATATGAAATTCTTTGTGGCACAAGGAAGTGTTCCATGTTCCCTCCTTTTATAGGCAATAGACATAAATCATCCAGAAACCATTAGTACTCCAACCAATAGTGCTGCAGTATATAGAAAATAGACCCAGGGCCACCATCTTGGATTGGACTGGAAACTCCAACTAGGCCCAGAGAATGCTGCAACAGCAGGAGGCTAAGGCCTTATTGTCAGCTTTCTCACGTGAATGGAGGGTACCAGCACAGCAGCAGACAGAGTCACTGGGTAAGGATCTGAGAAACATCCCAGATGTGCTGCATCACACTGAACCTCAGTGGCATGCACTCTGCACATTTACAGACATGCGTTTGCCACCCCGGTTTGGAGAAAAGGGTCCTGCTGATGCATCACAACTCCTTCTGACTTGTCTACAGTGCAGAATAATGGAAAATATTGCGTCCTATTCACAAAGAAAAATGTGGTTGTAAATATAAGGTTACTATAGGATTTCTTATTTGTTATTCCAGCCAGTAATTCACAAAGAGATTTCAGGGAGGCATAAATGGTTTTATAAGTGCGGACATTTCCTCCATGTGCTGGGGGCTGCAGAGGTGATGGTAGGGCCCGCTAAGCAAACCCACAGGTCTGGTAGGCTGGACAAAATAAAGTGACATACACACACTTGGTTTTGCTGTGGGACAGAAGAGCATGAGCTGTCTCCGCCCATTTTTTTCTAAAGCCTCTGGTCAAGCCTGGCCAGAGGATGTACATGGTGCATTTCTGGGGCAGTGCTTCCGGGGAGATGGGGTTAGTCTCTGTTACATCCCTTCCCAACTTGGTGGTGGGTTAGGCCAAAGGTGATAATGGTACTTCAGAGGATGTCCTCCCGCCTCCCCAAGGTTCTGCTTGCTCAAGGGGTCGACATCAGCATTGGTCCCGCGCTAGCTTGGTTGGGGGTCTTGTCACCAGGGGCAGATCCTTCCTCCACTCGGCTTTCCAGTTTTGGAGGGCTCTACTACATTGCATCATTTTCTGCTTCCTCGGGTTAAGCTGAACCCGGGATGTCCACCAACCAGACCATATGTTTCTCGTGACCAGTTCATTACCCTTACAGGTGGTGATCATGGTTCTACTGACAGTCCACAACCCTGCTCAAAGGGTGTTAGGGACTTTCATCCCAGTTAGCGGTCCTTGAGCATTACTTTGCCACCGGATGAGTTCACTTGTGACGTGGCTTGCCACCAGAGGCTTGCACGCACATTGGTCTAAGTGTGTCAGCATTGGGTGTTCATTGGGACGTATTGCAGCAGAGAGCATCCAAAATGGACTTGGGCTGTGTAATGTCAGTGGCTGTTTAGCTTTAGGGCAGAAGCAAGGTTGTACACAGTTCCCCTAGGGGTAGACAGGTAATAAGGTCTCTCTCCCAGATAGCTGAGAGTCACCAAGGGGGTGTTGTATGCTCAAAGATCAGCCAGTTCCTTGACGGAACTAAGGAAGCCTCACACAACTGATGAGCTGGATGACATGTCTCATTCAGCCTACTTGGTATGTTGTTTATATCATCGGCTTCCTGCTCCTGCGTCGGGCCGGCGCTGCAATGCCCGACGGGTAACAGCGAGTGTCACTCTTTTACGGAGTTCTTTTGTTCCTTGCCGTGATATGTAGAAATGTGTAAGGCTAGAAAAAGTGAGGTAGTGAGCAAAAGGTGAGTTATTAAAAAAAAGTTGGATAGTCCACGAGGGAACCTTTATTCATGTGGCTAACCACTTTGTTAAAAGGTGCAGGGAGGGGTATTGAGGACCAAAGAACCTATTAGTGTGGCCTCATTTCAACCCTCCAACTTGGTCAACATGTTTCATGCCCGAAAGGGCAATTCTTCAGGACCGAAAAGTGCTCATATAATCCTAAGGTGCCCAAAGGTGAGCTACAGGGTATTGATGATACAACCTGATAAGTCTAGGTCTATAGCAGGCGAGGGATACTGCATCACCGTCAGACCTAGGGATCAAGTAGACAAAGCAATAGCTACATTATCGTTAATGAATACAACTCTTGATTTAGATTAATGTAACTTACCCTGGCGAGCCCAATGGCAGTCTGCGCGGCTAGTTCCTGTGGGGACTGCGCTAGGGACCTAACCCTGTGAAAGGAATTAACACGGGAAGGAAGCATGGCAGGACAGGATCAACACTAGGGATTGTCACCAGGGACGTTATAAATGTAAGACCTAGACTTATCAGGTTGTATCATCAATACCCTGTAGCTCACCTTTGGGCACCTTAGGATTATATGAGCACTTTTCGGTCCTGAAGAATTGCCCTTTCGGGCATGAAACATGTTGACCAAGTTGGAGGGTTGAAATGAGGCCACACTAATAGGTTCTTTGGTCCTCAATACCCCTCCCTGCACCTTTTAACAAAGTGGTTAGCCACATGAATAAAGGTTCCCTCGTGGACTATCCAACTTTTTTAAATAACTCACCTTTTGCTCACTACCTCACTTTTTCTAGCCTTACACATTTCTACATATCACGGCAAGGAACAAAAGAACTCCGTAAAAGAGTGACACTCGCTGTTACCCGTCGGGCATTGCAGCGCCGGCCCGACGCAGGAGCAGGAAGCCGATGATATAAACAACATACCAAGTAGGCTGAATGAGACATGTCATCCAGCTCATCAGTTGTGTGAGGCTTCCTTAGTTCCGTCAAGGAACTGGCTGATCTTTGAGCATACAACACCCCCTTGGTGACTCTCAGCTATCTGGGAGAGAGACCTTATTACCTGTCTACCCCTAGGGGAACTGTGTACAACCTTGCTTCTGGCTTTCTGGACTAGTACACTGGACCCCTTTAAATATAGTCCATTCTCGTCCTCCTTTTTGTTTACATGTTTAGCTTTAGGGACCACAGAGAGCATTGAGTGGTGGATGCGGTATTCCATGATAAGAAGAACTTATGGAGGTGAATTCAGGGTCTGTTCCTTCCACAACAGAGATTCTGAGGGTCTTGTCAAGTGTCTACATGAACCCCTCCGCTTCTCCATTCGCTTGCAGCCACTGGGGCGTGATTCGGCGATGTCAGATCCTTAAGTGCTCTAGCAGGTCTTGGAACTAAGAGCCATGGAAAGGAGGACTGTTGTCCGTCTTTGTCTCTTCAGATAGGCCAAAGAGTGTGAGCACTCTTTCTAGCGTTGGGGCTACCCTGTTGAAGGCCGTGGGTCAACAACTTCGACAGGAGTACTTGGAGTAACCGTCAACTATGACTACAGTTGTTCTCTCGTATGGGAGCTCCCTAGGTCGGGACTCACTTTGGACCATAGCACCGGATATGGTTCTATTTTGATAGGTACAGGTTCTTCTTGAGAGCTGGTAAGTTGACATGAGGGGGATTGCCTTACCATTTTGTCAACTGCAGCTTCAAGTTCCCCTCATGTAGAACTTCATCTTAGTTGGCCTCTCATTTCTTCCATGAGCCAGTTCTGTTTCTTGGTGCTGCAGTCTCTCTGGGATTACGAGATGCTGTCCCCTCAGGATCAGTCCATCTGTTGTGGCACTTAGCTCATTGTGCACTCGCCATATTTTTGTGAGTTTTTCCTTTTCCAGGGCTTGCCACCCAGTGGTATAGCATAGAAAGTCGTTTTGCAGTGCGCTCATCACTTTATCAAGCACTGGAACTGTTATGGTGGCGCCTTTGATTTCCTGTAGGCTTAGTGCCTGGGGGTAAGCCCTTTGTGAGACTAGGCTGATGTGTGCTTCAGTGGAGTCCATTTTTCATCCCTTTCATGGTCAGTGAAGGTGGATGGTATGACAGAAAGTCTGCTGGGGTTTGGGATCCTTGTCAGTAGGTGACTTCTATGTGTTAGTGCTGCAGTTGGATGGCCCAACCCTCTATGCATGTCAGAAGGTGTGGAGCAGAGCCCCGAAAAAGGGGGATGAGCGGTTGGTGGTCAGTAACTACTCTGCATGGCCTTCGACAGAGGTACAGGTCAAAGTGTTCTGAAGCCCACTTAATGGCTAGTGCCTCACTCTCAATTTAAGAGTAATGTGCCTCTGTTTGTGTCAGTGCTTTGCTGGCGAAGGTTAGCGTAACCCACCTTCCAGGATCCACCTCCTGTGTGATCATGGCCCCCAATCCAAATGGGCTGGCATCAACCAGCAATTGTGTTTGTTTCTTTGGATCAAAGTAAGCCATTGTGGTCTTACTTAGCAGTAAGTAACAGCTTGAAAATCGCTTTCTTTAGTGGTACCCCATTTACAGCGAATGCCAGCCTTGGTGACAGCTTCTGACTTCTGATATGGTCGTCGTGGCAGGGACCTGTTGGCTTGCGACTTTCGGAAATTGACCTGCACACCATCCTGATTGATTACATAGCCGAAAAACTCTATGGAGTTCTGGAAATGAAACACTTCTCCAGTTAAAGGGTGATGCCATGCTCGCATAGGCATCTTAGCATGGCCCTCAGGTGTCTGTGGTGTTATTCTACTGCGGGGGAATGTATTAGGATGTCATCACTCACATTCATGACACTCTGGAGGCCGGACAATGTCTTCCTGATGACGTCTTGGCCTCTGCTGCTAAAGAAATGCCAAAGTTCAGTCTTTTCTACTGGTGCAGCCCTAGGTGTGTTGAAGACCTGGTGATATATCTGCTTTCTTTAGTGAGGCACAGTTGGTGGTATCCTGCATTGAGGTCTGTAGGAAAGTGGCTCTTTTGAAATGGTTAGCCCTCACTTTTTGCCTGATGTATGTTGTAATTTCGGACTGTAAGTGCGCTAAGTCCCTGCTAACCAGGTTCCCATTGACAGATCTCCTTTGCCTAAAACTGTACCATGATTGGCACCAGTTCAGTTCCCCCTGTAATCTCCCAGTTGATGGTACCCCCAGTTCATGGGGACAGAAAAAATTCCTCTAGGGACCCCTCACCCAGACCCGTTGGTGCTGCTATCACAGGCTGCATGTCCAGGTGCATGACAAACCAAAGAGTCAGCATGTCACACAGCCCTGTGCACCATGCCACCCTTATGCTACATAAGATACAGTGAAGCCACCCCTGTGGCTGTCCTTGAGCTCTAAGGCAGGGTGCACTATACCCTATGTGTGGGCATATCAGGAGGAGCAGCTAAGCCCCTACAATATCCAGTCTATTCTGAGATATTGTAAGTGAACAGGGAAGCCATGAAGAGTGCATGGGCTGGATACTTGTCAACATGAGTTTCCTAGCTCCATGATGGCTTCTCTGATTTCTAAGATGTTTGTACCAAACTACTTGTCTTAATAAACCTTTGCCGATGACAGATGTACTAATAAATTCACACCAGAGACCCTTTAAGAAGGCCCCCTGAACCCTTAACAACCACTGGTGTGGTCACTGTCTAGTTTTAGGCAGTCTGCCTTCACCAGACATGTTTTTGGACCCCGAGTAGAGAGTTAGTGCTCTCCGGATCCAGAGGCAAAGCCTACTCTGGGCGGAGGCAGTCACACCATCCCCCCTGTAGGATCTACCTTGGCAGAAGCAGGAACCTCAAAGGCCAAGTTGCCTTTGAACCCTGTGCTCAGCCGCTGCTGTTAGAAGCAGATGGATACCCCCCAGTCCTGCTCCACGTTTGGCGGGAGGACTGTCAGAAAAAGTAGGAAAAGTAGGAAGTGGGCCTTCCTTCACCCTGTACCAACACTCAGGTGGGGCAGGCAAGGTAAAACCCACTTTGCACTATGCATCATCTTGAGCAATGGGATAGTAGCTTATTAGGAGTCAGGATATGCCCACACCTCACTTGGGGTGCCCATAAAGAGGGTGTAAAAAAACACTCTGACCCATTAAGGTCGGCAATGATGGTCATTGTTGGTTTTATGTGTCTTTCTCGCTTGAATGCCTGATTTGGGAAGGCACATTCCAATATAGAGATTTATCTTCCCTGGCTGTTTCAGCTTCTCTGTGATAACCATGGAGGACTTCCACGGTTACGGTTACTTTTTCTGTGACGTCTTGGCTCTCCAACTTGTCTAGCTCCTTTTCAACTAGTGGACTCAGATGAAACGACACTCATCAGTAGCGAAGTGCAACTGGTTTGACTGACTTATCTATGTTTCTATGTTTAATTTGATTGGCAGAGCATTCAGTCATCCTAATCCTTTGTAGAGTTCAGGGAATTGCCTCAATAGTTCATCGATCTGGCAGGCTGTCATGTTTTGTGTGAAAGATACTAAGCCTAAATCATCTGCTGTGTTTTTTCCGATGGGAGTGTCAGCCTGCTTGTCAACCACATGGAATGTGCTCATGATCTCTTGACCTTCTGACCTTACTTGGACTGTCATTTGCCCTTTCAGAGGCAGTGGGAATTGGCTGACATAGATGGAGATCATGGTATTTGTCGGAGACAGAGGTGGTCTTGGCTGGAGGCATGGGTATTGTTGGATTTCGATTATTTTGACTGAAGAGCCAGTATCAATGAAGGCCTAGACATCTGAACCAGCGATCTGAACCATGCATGTGGGCTGTGGCCATCTATGGCATTTCAAATCATTGGTGATTGAGATGATGAAGGCTTCCTCTTCGTCATCATCTGGCGATGAGTCTTCCAGTCGCTATCAATGGTGTTGCAACAAAATGGTGGTGTTCTGTGACTCAGGGTCATCCAGCGTAAACTGCACGTGTCCTTGTGCTGGGCAGTCATCAAGGGAGTGCTGCTCACATCTGCAGTATCTGCAGCAGTGTCCTTGGTGGGGGGGAAATATGAGTCTTGGGCTTGCCCAGTCCTCCTTTCACGCGGATGGCGTTGGTGTGCTTCGTATTCACTGTGGGGGTCTTTTCTTGTTGTTTCGTAATGGCATGTTCATTTAGGGTGCTCATGCTGTGGACAGATCATGGGATCTGGCCATGATGAGTATATCATCCAGACTGACGTTGAGCTGCCATAGGATGATTTATCTGAGGGTCTTGTTACTGTTGCCTTGGATGATTTGTGCCCTTGTGTATTTAGGCTGGTCGCCCGCTGTAAACGTGCGTGGCTGTGGACTCTCCTTTCCCCTGCTGGGCTTGGCAAAGTTAGAATGTGCAAAGTCCGGGTTTAATTGTGGGACAAAGTGCATGTTAAGCCTACGGCAGCGTCATAGTCGTTGTCATGGCCAGTGTTTGGTACATTTTCCAACAGTTTGTAGATTTCTTCGCCTGTATAATGAAGCAGGAGGGAGCGTTTGATGGATCCATTAGTCTCACAGGTTGCAACAAAATAGGTTTCTAGCCTTCCAACCCATGTCTTACTGCCCGCTGTGTAGCCAGGGTGCAGGTGAGAGACCAGAGAGCACAACCAGCACTCTGTGATCAAAATTACATTGGGACAGCACACGTGGTGGACACTTATCGCCAATGTACAGTGGTCCACACAGGAGATGGCGAAGTCCATCGAGCAAACCCACAGGTCTGGTAGGCCAGACAAAATAAAGTCTCACACACACAAACTTGGTTTTGGTGTAGGCGGAAAACCAAGAGCAGTCTACACCCATATAATATATAGCATCTGGCCACGCCTGGCCAGAGGATGAATATGGTGCATTTCTGTGGCAGTACTGCCGCAAGTGTGGGCTTAGCTGGTTGTTACGCTCCACAAGCGCAAACAAATCTGCACTCGTAAATCCTACTCATAGGGTGGGAAGTGGGCGTTTCGAGGCATTGTTTCAATCCCAAGTTTAGGATTGCCCAGAACAATGTGTGTTTATGGGCATTGCTACTGGGTGCTTACACGTGGAGCTCTAGTCCAACTTCACAGACTTCTCCACTATAAATTACTCCACACAGTATGAAAATGAGCCCAAGTGATGTGCCCAGAAGTATGCATGGAAATATGCACCTTGTGCAGCTTGCCAGGTTTATTACCAGGAGTGATCTGCACCCCCATGTAGCCATACATCGGCAGGTGCAGATTTACTATACGTTTTAATCAATTGAGCCCAGTTGTAGTTTTTTTCTCTAAGGTTCAGATATAGCATAAGCAACTTTTCTACGAATGGAAAGTAGTGACTTACTGAAAGAAAGAATCAAATTATGAAAGACGGGAAGACTATTTATTTGTTCTGAACTGAATTAGGAGTTTGCCATAAATGTACTTGCTATTGTGCAGCAATAAAGCTCAAATCTCAAGTCCCTTGTCTCGAAGACTCTTTTCCTGCAATGCCAACAAAGATATTGCATGGAAAAGTAGCTAGGTATGATTCATGAATCCTGTGTGTGGCACAGAGTGTCCGTGTCACGAAAGGAGATGCACAGCTGTATGCACATATGTTGCAAATATTCACACGTACTCCATAGTTTTACCGAGTTTGTCCAAATTTATTACAATGTTTCAATATTTAGTCAATTTTTCACCATCACGTCAAGGGTGTACTTCAGGATTAATTAAATTCAAGTATTATTAACTCTCGTTCCTAAACCTGGTAGCACCCCGCTGAAAAATCCGATACAGAGCAAAATTGTTAAAACTACATTGGCGCGTCAGAGACTTTCTCCACAGAACGTGAAGGTGCACGAAACTCGGATGATTTTACAATGGACTTTTGAGCTATTTTTCAAGCATTGGAAATGTGTCACATTGTTCAATCATATTTACTTAATTTGTGATAACTGTGGGGGGTGATAAAGTAATTGTTATTATCATTTTTTGAGTAAAGTTGAACACGGGCACGAGGCGTTTACGGCAGCGTGTTTTTTTTTTCAGTGATTAGAGGGATTTAGTGGCAGGGGGCACTTTAAGAAATAAGGTGGGGCACAGATAACACGTGACAAGGTTTTCAAACACAGGTGGGTGGAAATGGTTCAAAACTGTTATGTTGGGAGCGGCACGATTAGAAAGTCAAGTGGAAGGAGAGGAGGAAGGTCATGTTGGCAGAAATTCAGGATGTTTGGAACAGGTATGCACAGGGATTTAGAGTTTATTTAAGGGAGCAGACATTTGGGGTAGAGCTTTGAGAGATTATTTGTTGGGGAGTAGGGGTCACAACAGTTTGATTTCACTTTTTATTTTTGAAAGGGGCTTAAGCGCGACGCTAACAAGGAGGGCACATCTAGCTACGTGCTATGTGAACTGGGGCAGTTTTAGCGGAGCGGGGAGCCTTAAAATTGCAGGATGGGGAAGTGAACATCGCGTTTAAGATTTACACACACAATTTAGTTATATTCTTGAAGGTCACAAAGGGGTGTTTTGGTTAAATGGCTTTTGTAAAGTTAATGTGGGTAAGAATTGCTTAGTGTACACGTTCATTGAAACATCTTTTTTAATACCAAAGATACCATCCGAAGAAGGTAGTTTGGGACTGAAATGCATGGAGTGGATTCAAATGTTTGGGACCATGAAGTGTCCAGTAATTGCCTGTGGATAAGCCAGGATGGGCCTCCTCGGAGTATTCAAGACGCATAAAACATAGAAACTTTATGTCTCTGATGTGATGGTGAAACATTGACTAAATATTGAAACATTGGAATACATTTGGACAAACTTGGTAAAACTATGGAGTACGAGTGAATATTTCCAACATATGTGCATACAGCTGTGCATCTCCTTTCGTGACACGGACACTCCATGCCACACACAGGATTCATGAATCATGCCAGGTGCTTTTTTTGGGACGAAGCGCATCAGAGTTTTGCACGCTAAACTGCAAAAAAAGAATGAAGTTTGAATAATTAAAAGAAAAGAGTGTGCTTCAGGATTAATTAAATTCAAGTATTATTAACTCCCGTTCCTAAACCTGGTAGCACCCCGCTGAAAATCCGATACAGAGCAAAATTGTTACAACTACATTGGCGCGTCAGAGACTTTCTCCACAGAACGTGAAGGTGCACGAAACTCGGATGATTTTACAATGGACTTTTGAGCTATTTTTCAAGCAATGGAAATGTGTCACATTGTTCAGTTATGTTTACTTAATTTGTGATAACTGTGGGGGGTGATGAAGTCATTTTTATTATCTTTTTTGAGTAATGTTGAACACGGGCACGAGGCGTTTATGGCAGCGTGGGTTTGTTTTTTCAGTGATTAGAGGGATTTAGTGGCAGGGGGCACTTTAAGAAATAAGGTGGGGCACAGATAACACGTGACAAGGTTTTCAAACACAGGTGGGTGGAAAAGGTTCAAAACTTTTATGTTGGGAGCGGCACGATTAGAAAGTCAAGTGGAGGAGGTCATGTTGGCAGAAATTCAGGATGTTTGGAACAGCCAGGTATGCACAGGGATTTAGAGTTTATTTAAGGGAGCAGACATTTGGGGTAGAGCTTTGAGAGATTATTTGTTGGGGAATAGGGGACACAGCAGTTTGATTTCACTTTTTATTTTTGAAAAGGACTTAAGCGCGACGCTAACAGGAGGGCACATCTAGCTACATGCTATGAATATATGATGATACAACGAATTCCGTTGCAACGCATGCCTTTACCACGCATGCGTTACAACGGAATTCGTTTACCACGCATAAACGTTTCCTCGACTATTAGCGTGGTGACGTCATACGTCGTTAAGAGAAAACGGATTTTTTTTCCCGATTTCTCTTAAACGACTATGATGCCGACGTGACTTATGGTGAGTTGTTTTATTTGGGGGGGAGACCCCCCCAAGCCCCCCCTTTATTTTTTTTACCTTTACCACATATGCCTTTACTACAAACATCGTAGTAAAGGTATGCGTGGTAAAGGCATTAGTGGTAACCACGCATGCGTTGTACTGCATGCGTGGTTAAAGATTACGTGGAAACGGCTTCGTTGTAAAGGCCGTTTCCCACATGCTATGTGAACTGGGGCAGTTTCAGCGGGGAGCATTAAAATTGCAGGATGGGGAAGTGAACATCGTGTTTAAGAGTTACACACACAATTTAGTTATATTCTTGAAGGTCACAAAGGGGTGTTTTGGTTAAATGTTTTTTTAAAGTTAATGTGGGTAAGAATTGCTTAGTGTACACGTTCATTGAAACATGCTTTTTTTAATATCATAGATAGGTGGAACTACTCCTATCCTTTTATAACAGCTTAGTATTAAAGCAAAGTAGACTTTTGTCATAGTTAAGTAGCTCCCATGTTTTGCAAAGTCCTACTATGAAGTCAGACTGCATAACAAGTTCTTGGTGAAACACGAAAGGCATGTTGTAACTGGAAGCTACTCGTTGTTAATAAGTAATCTTCTGGTGTCACTTGCTTCTAGAGAGAAAGCAGTGTTACAGTAAAATAAGTAATTGTTGTAGAGATATGAATGTGTATTTATAAAGCTTAAATATGTCCTGGCGCTATTTTTAGAAACAAAATACTGACCTGAAAACAATAGTTAACTGGTTTAATGTTTGAGAGTTTGCACGGAAGTGGAGGTTAGTCTTCAGCCGGTAAATCTTTCTAGTTGACTGAGAGGCAAGGGAGTTAACAACAAATGTTCAATTTAACTTCTTGAGCACCCCATTGGCCACACAATGAGGACCAGTAATCACTGAATAAAGTTTAGAAGGTGTATGACAACTTAGTAATTAATGAAATGTAAATGTATATCAAAATCGCATTATAAAGATACAGAGTTATAACCGGCAAGCTGAAATGCAGGAATAAGTTCAGTCTCAGTAGTTATTAGACATAAAAGAAAATACAGGACCGGTTGTTGTTCCCAGTCCGGCCCTGCAGTTATCAGATCAGACATATTTCTCATAAGCAGTCATTAGAGTACCTGAATCTCTATCCCAAAAATAAATAATTAGGCCATGTAATAAAATAATCATGTACTTCATAACATCAATGTTTCCTCAAAGCATCCACACCCCTCCACTCTGCCCTATCAATACCCCCTCACTGATCAGGTGAGCCTAAAGAAGGAGAGTAAAGGAAACATTGAGAATGAAAAAAGAAACGGTCACTGTCATTACAGGTAGCGAAATATGTACATGGTCTTCGAACATTAACAAAGGATAGAAACAGATCTTATCTTATTTAAACAAAGGAGAGAAACATATTGAAGAAAAGGAGGTGCACCCTAATGAGGCAGTACATTCCTTACAGATAAGGAAGCGGGGAAGCACCATCCAAGGACCTTACCACTAAGTTTTAGGGATGTTCAAGTAAATGCTGTTAGTAGAACACAAGCTTGAGGAAACACATTTCTTTATCAAATTATTTAGTAATGGAAAACACAGAAAAGTATGAAGAAACCTCAACCTTCCGCTGATGATAACGTTAATCCAGCGTTGAAAAGACAAATGAGTGTCGAGAAGAATGCTCAGATGACTGTAACTGGATATGTTCCCATGAAGGTCAGAAAGAAAAGAGGTTAGAGTTCCAGGGAATAGAAGAAGAATACAAATAAAAATACAGTTTTTGATAGGTTTCAGAATTTTTAGCAGAATTTGAGAAGATAGGCAGAGTTTTTGCCCAGCTGCAATTAAGCTATGCCCCCTGACTCCTGTCTTCACTCACTTGACCTCAGTCAATGTACATTGGGCTGTAACAGCTGCGGACCGTATCCCCAGTTCAGCTTCAGTCAGTTATTGTGAGACCCCCACTCTAATCGGTTGGTGCACTTTTCTGGTAATTGTCGCACCCAGGCTGTCTTTTGCTTTTTAGTTGAATCAGCAACTGATGTATTTCTCCTCACCAAAACCTGGCTCTATGAGGACTCTGTCCCCGATGTTGTCCAAGCTTTGCCACCTGGCTGTCGTCTTAATAGGTTAGACCGATTGGCTAAAGGAGGTGGTAGGATAGCCATCCTATACAAGGAAGTGCTAGAGTGCAAGTTTTCACCAATTGACATTCAGAAAAGTGAGCAGTTGCTTCTCTCTCTGACATTAAGCCATACCATAACTGTTTCTGGGATCTTGTTGTATAGACCACCGGGCCCATGTGCTCATTTTCTACAGATTTTCCCTGATTTGGTTGCTGACCTTGCCATAAACGGCTACCTTCACCCAGCTTGTGATTTTAAGATACACATGGATGATACCAACAGTAATAGCAGCATGTAGGATTGGACCCCCTTAAAAGAGCAGATAGTGGCCAAGGAACAGAGGGGAACGAAAGCACATCATTATGTAAGGGGTTGTTCCTTCAATGGCCATACATTTCAAATATCGGTATACATCCTCCTATTTCAAAATTGGTGACAGAAAGAATTTATTCTAAACAAAAATTATTCAAAAATTACTTTATTCTCTTTTTTCATTTCATATGATTACTTATTTTAGAAGTTTCATAAAAAGTGCATTTGTTTTTTGGGAGAGAATGGTTTTTACTTAATACATATAAACAATTATGACACAAATAGATTATAAATATACACAGTATCAAAAAAACACAATATCATCAAAAAGATACCCCTTGATATCAGACATACCAATCAAAATACTCACATACTAACACTCATACCACAATCAGATCACATCCCAAAATGAAAAAAAGGAACTGAGTTATAGTTGGCAAGAACGCAATGCCAATACTAGGGCCCCAAGATGTAGTTTTCGGCCCTTGCACCAGGTCAACGCGCATTTCGGCGGCTCTAGGCCACCTTCATCAGGACCTTTTTCATCCCGCTTAATTTGTACAGATATCAGGGGATAGTGAACCCAAATATGTCCTATCGCCTAAGATCATGTGGGTGAGTTCATACGAAGGGATATAAAAGGCTCACAGCATCAGTAACACCGTGCAGGATGGTGTCCGTAGTCATTAATGGTTCAAGGCTACATACCAATTGGTGAAAGGTTCTTCCTCTAGTCCAGGTAACTCTTTTATAAGTTCGAAGATGTCGATATTTTAAAGCCCAGATGTATGAGACCGGGGAGGGGGTTGGGTTTGATTTTTAATAGTTTATATCAGCATTTTGAATACATTCCATAGTGTGCAGATACTCCAAAGTTCTAGGTCCCTGGCATCTCGCAAAAGCACACCGACGCCCCTCACCACTGCCGGAAAACTCAGCAAACCGATTAATGACTACGGACACCATCCTGCACGGTGTTACTGATGCTGTGAGCCTTTTATATCCCTTCGTATGAACTCACCCACATGATCTTAGGCGATAGGACATATTTGGGTTCACTATCCCCTGATATCTGTACAAATTAAGCGTGATGAAAAAGGTCCTGATGAAGGTGGCCTAGAGCCGCCGAAACGCGCGTTGACCTGGTGCAAGGGCCGAAAATTACATCTTGGGGCCCTAGTATTGGCATTGCGTTCTTGCCAACTATAACTCAGTTCCTTTTTTTCATTTTGGGATGTGATCTGATTGTGGTATGAGTGTTAGTATGTGAGTATTTTGATTGGTATGTCTGATATCAAGGGGTATCTTTTTGATGATATTGTGTTTTTTTGATACTGTGTATATTTATAATCTATTTGTGTCATAATTGTTTATATGTATTAAGTAAAAATCATTCTCTCCCAAAAAACAAATGCACTTTTTATGAAACTTCTAAAATAAGTAATCATATGAAATGAAAAAAGAGAATAAAGTAATTTTTGAATAATTTATGTTTAGAATAAATTCTTTCTGTCACCAATTTTGAAATAGGAGGATGTATACCGATATTTGAAATGTATGGCCATTGAAGGAACAACCCCTTACATAATGATACCAACAGTAATGTAATGTTGGCTTCTTATATAGCGCACTAATCACCCCAAAGGGTCTCAAGGCGCTTGCTTTCGGAACCCGTCCTGGTTTTTCCCTGTGAGATAGCCCCTACTGGGCACCCCCAAGGTGAAAGCCAGGCATCCCGCTGCGGGGGGCCGTAGTGGAGATTCAGCAAGCTATTGCCCAGAGTTGCAGAGTGTGAGCCCCTGATTTTGAGTAGGCACCGAAGCGAGAATTATCGAGTCCGTGGACATTTTGAGCTCAGGACCCTGCCGCGTCGGGAATTGAACCCTGGTCCCGGTCTGACCTCTGCTTCAGGGTCTGCCTCCTCTAACCAGTGAGCCACACTTCTCCACAGTGGCAACTCCAAGAATCTTTTACAAGATCTTGCGTCCTTACAGCTACTGCAACTGGTGAAGGGCCTGATCCATGTCAAAGGCTATACCATCGCTCTTGTGTTCAGTAATATCCACAATCTTAAGGTACTGAGCCCCTTGCCTTTAAGATGGTCATACCACTTCCTACTCCATATCATTTTACCTATCTCTTCCCCCACTTCTCCTTTACCAGGCAGACAGCTGGAATGATGTTGGCCTAAGCTGAACCTTAAGGATTGGTCAGCTGCCTTGTAGTCAATGAGACCCAATCTATCTGACCAAATTACCTTGTCCACTTGCAAGTTTAATGAGTGGATCACAAAGACATTAGACACAGTTCTACCGGCAAGCTGGCATAAAAATGTTCAGCGAGGTAATAAATCCCTCTGGGTCACGCTCACTAATTGACCTTGAAAAGGGAATGCAAGCATCTGGAGAGAAACTGGAGAAAATCCTACAATGTAAACCTAAGTATAGGAATGTTATCAGACTATCATGCTAATATAAAAGCCTCTCAATCATATTAATTATCCTAAAAAATGTAACATTCCTCGAATTCTCGTAAAGAGATCTTTCAAATCCTCAAAGAGATTACGGAGCCTAAATCAGCTGGCTTGACCCTTGAAGCTTCTATTGAGCATAGCAACAAACTGTCTATCTTCTTTAAAAAGAAGATAATGAACATCTACTTCTCCTTCCCCAACAGGTCAAATATGAATGATCCCTCATCTAGAAAATCCCTTCTTCTGTTCAAAATATTTTATTGAGGTTTTCAGTATAAGAAGCAAGACATACAGAAAAATACATGAAAATTGCATGTCAAAATATGCAGATAGAAATATGCAATGAAAACTAATAAAAAAGGGGAGAGGGAAGGGAAGGGAAACATATAATACTATATAGTTAATAGAGAATGAAGCGAGCTACTTATACAAGAACAATATATACATAAGTATAACATAATAGAAAAAAGCAAGTACTAGAATTAATGAGATAAGTATACATCAATAGGAGTCCAAAATATTTGATACGAAATAGAATTTTGACAGACCCCAGATAAAGATAATTGTGCCCCTCTTCTTGTAAAAATAACCCATGACCACCATGCATGAACTGATAACTTTGAAACATCTTTCCAACAAAAAGTAATTGATTTTAACGCAGAAGACAGTAGGAAATTAAAGAGTTTGCATTCAAGTGCATTTAAATCTTGTGATAAGAGTACAGCTTTGCAGATTAACAATTTATAAGACAAATCTTCTTGAATATGAAGAATTCTTTTAACAATATCCCACACTTCTGACCAGAATGTAGACAGTAAAGGACAAGTAAAAAGCATATGATGCAATGAACCAGAATGTAATTTACAATGCCAACATAAATCAGATTGAAGGATTTTAGCTTTAAATAAACGTAATGGTGTCCATAAACAATTAAATAAAATATAAGAATTAGTTTGAAACAGAGAAACAGGTAACCAACCAGAAATATGAGAAAGCCATATAGTTTCCCAAAAATCAGTTGACAATGAAAGTGACAATTAATTGTTCCAAAACTCTGCAATCGTATTAATATTTGAACCTAAATCATTAGACAGTTTTTTTTATATAAAATAGAAACACAGTGAGGATTAGATGAGATAGTTTGAATATAAGTAAATAAATCATTATGAAGAATAGAGGGAATAGCTTGGGAGAATGAATCCAAGATAGAATTAGTTAAATGTTCATATTTAATAAAATCTGAATTAGGTCAATTGAACTTAGATTGTAACATCTGGAATGAGAGAAACATATTAGAGTAAATATCCTTAAGATAAAAAAATCCCTGCTTTAATCCATGAGGACCAAAAATTAACATGACGATTCAATTTAATAACATTACTATACCATAATGAGATATCTGTTGTATTAGACAGTGGATGTTCAAAAATAGAATCAAGATCATTAAAAATTAGTTTAGTGGATTTAATGATAAGAGAATTATGAAGATAAGAGGATTTATTGGACATGGTCAACAAAGAGGGTAATGGAAAGGGATACACAATGGATTTTTCAATATGAAACCAGGTAGGAGGATTATGGACAGAGGAATGGTTAAACCAAATAGCACTTTGCTTTATAATAAACGCTTTATGAAACAAATGAAAATCAGAAATACCAAAACCAGCATTATTTTTGACATCTTTAGTTTTCTATAGGAAATGTGCTTTGCTTTATTATTCCAAAGGAATTTGGAAAGAAGTTTATCAATATTTTTATAAAATTGTAATGGAAATTGAATGGGTAACATAGTTAGAGTGTAAAAAATTTTGGGAGCGATATTCATTTTAATGCATTCCATTCGTCCCCACCATGAAAGATGCAATGGAGACCACTTAGACGTTTTATCTTTAATATAATTTAAAATGAAATCACTATTCAGAGTCATTGTAGATTTGATAGAAGAAGAAAACAAAGTACCCAAATATTTTAACTTTTTCTTCTGCTAAATAATTTCACGCATGGGAATCATATCCGGAGTACAAAACACATTTAAGGGAAAAAATCAGTTTTATTGGAATTTAATTTATATCCAGACACTAAAGAATATTTAGAGATTATGTCTATTAGGGAAGGAAATTAATATATGGGATCATTAATAAACAAAAGCACATCATCAGCATAGGCCAGCGTTTTAACCTCAATTCCCTTAATGGAATCACATTGTCTGATAGAAGCAAGAAAGGGTTCAATACCTAGTAGAAACAAAAGGGGAGAAAGGGGACATCCTTGACGTGTACCTCTATAAAGGGAAAATTGAGAGGAAACTTGGCCATTAATAAATAATCTAGCAGTAGGATTAGAACATAGAGCTGAAATCATACGGATATAATTAACACCAAAATTAAAAGAAACTAAAGTGCGAAATGAAAAGTGCCAATGAAGTTTATCAAAAGCTTTTTCAGCATCTAAAGCCATAACACCTGATGGACTCGTTAATGTCTGTGCTTGTTCAATGACATGTAATAACGTTCTTGTGTTATTAGCCGAGTATCTATTCTTCATGAACCCTGATTGATCAGAATGAATGATAGAATCTAATATCGGGGATAAACGTAAAGCTAAAATTTTTGCATATAATTTACAGTCTTGATTTATTAAAGAAATAAGACGGTAATTAAAAACAAGGGAGCGGTCTTTATCCGGTTTAGGAAGAACAATAATTAAAGCTTCTGAAAAAGAACCAGACATGCTTCCTGAAGAATTAAATAAAGTAAATAGCTGAAGTAAAAAGGGTGAAAGTTGGGATTGAAATTCATTATAAAACTCTGCAGGTAAACCATCAGGGACTGGGGATTTATTTTGTTTGAGGGATTTTATGGCAGATAAAATTTCGTCTAATGTAATGGGCAAATCTAATTTAAGTTTGTCTGTTTGAGAAAGTTTAGGCAAGTTACAGGAGGATAGGAAGGAATCTACCAGCGAATCATCATTAAAATCAGGTTTATCATATAATTTGGAGTAAAATTCTAGGAATTCATTGACAATATCTGCATGCGAAATGGCCACTTTACCCATAGGGTTGCGAATGGAGGTGATTTGCGTTTTATCTTTTTTAATATGGAGGTCATTTGCTAAAAGTCTACCAGATTTATTCGCGTTAAAACTAAATTTAGCTTTAGCTTTGGAAAGTTGGACACCAGCTCTTTTACTAAGAATAGTGTTGAACTCATAACGTAGCTTTTGCAACATATCCCTATATTTTATATCATTGGAGGTGATAAAAAGTCTTTCATATTTCGCTATTTGTTTTTCTAATCGTGTAATATTTGCATTAAAAGTCTTATTCTCATGAGCCATAATAGAAATAGTAGCCCCTCTTATATATGCTTTAAAAGCATCCCAACGAGTAATCAAAGAAGTAGACCCCTCAGGATTCAATTGAAAATAATCGGATATAGCAGATAAAAGTTTTGGTTTGTTACGATCATTAAGAGTAATGTTAGAATTCATTCTCCATCTAGATTGTTTAGAGGATGTTGTATGGAGATTCAAAATACAAGAAATCATGGCATGGTCCGAGATATCAATATTTTCAATCACAGGTGATGTAATAGAAGCAATAAGTTGTCTCGAAACTAAAATATAATCAATTCTGGAGTGGGAATTGTGTGGATTAGAAAAGAAAGTAAAATTTTTATCTGTAGGGAAGTGGAGGCACCAAATATCAGCCAATTTCGTAGTTTGAAGGAAATTTTTAAAAGCAAAATAGACTTTAGAGGTATGAAATTTCGTTTGAGACAATCTATCCAATAAAGGATCAGATATAACGTTAAAATCACCTGCTACAATCAGCGGAACATTTCCAACTTTAAGAACCTCTGTAGTAAGATTAGACCAAAATTGAGGCTCATCTGCAGTAGGACCATAAACATTTATTAATGTGATAATCGAATCATGAATTTTAACTTTAACAATTAAGTATCTCCCTTCGTTATCATTAATTTTGTTCAATATTTGGCAATGAGACTTTTTTGCGATAAATATAGCTACACCATTTTTTTTACCAAGAGCAGGAGAAGAAACTATACTATCAACCCATTTCTTATTCATGTAATTTAATATTTTATCCTCAACATGAGTTTCTTGAAGAAAACTAAAATCAGCTTTGGAACGACCTAAATAATCTAAAATCTTAGTACGTTTGATTGGGTGACGCAAACCTTTTACATTTAACGAAATAACTTTAACATTAGCTATAATGAAGGAGTGAAAGAGAAGAAAAGGATGGTAGATAAAAGAACATATAAAAGATGTGAGTAGTTTGGAAGATATAAAATGTGAAAGAGAGACTCCATAAAGGAAAAGAGTGAGCAGCTCTAGAGATAAGAGAAGGTAAAGGTAAGGAAAGAACATAAAAAAACTGACAAACAACAAACATAAACATGAGAAGTGAAACGCACACACACGTTACAAGCATGGCCAAACCGCTGGAGCCCAAAACAAAATGCAGAATGCACTCAGAAAAATTGTCAGCAGAAACATTTTAAACATTAAAGAGTCAAGGAGGAGGGTCATGAGTATCCATGGAATGTTGACCTTGATGTTTAAGAAAATGCCGCAAGTCTTCTGGTCGATGAAATGATTGGGAAAAATTATCTTTCCAGATGCGCATTAGGGATGGATCAAAAAGACCATATTTGAATCCAAGGCTTCTCAACTGTGGACGAAATGCAGCGAACTCCTTACGAATTGCAACAGTTTCTTTGGCGAAATCCTGATGAATAAAGATTTTATTGCCATTCACCAACATTGTAGGGATTTCTCTTGCAGCTTTCCTTATCAAAACAAGATGATGATGACGGAGGACCTTGAAAATCATTTGCCTTGGTTTAGTATTACGAGGGTTACGATGAGAAGGAATTCTATGGGCCTTATCCACTTCAAATTTTTCTGGAAATTTGATATTCAAGAGGCCAGGATTCTAATTTTCCAAATATAGACGACAATTTGAACCCTCAACTTCTTCAGGCAAATTAAAAATGCGAAGATTATACTGCCTATTGCGATTTTCCAAGTCCAAGAGTTGAGATTTCATAGGAAGTATTTTTTCCACCAACGGAGTAAAAGCATCCACTTTGGTTTTATTATCATGAATTTTGATGGAATTATCAGAAATTTTCATAGATAAACTAGCCATTTCTTTACGCACACTTTTAATTTCTGACGCAATATTTTCAGTGTTAACTCGAAGAGCTTGAATTTCTTCAAATATCAATGAAAGGGAAGGTTCAGAAGATTCCACAACCTTTGATTTGACTGGAGGCGGTGAAACTTGCGGTTTCCTTTTATTAGTAGCAGAATTTTTATTTTCCATTTTGAGGAGAAAAAACACCCAGACGCAAGATGTAAAGGTAAATAAATAAAAAAGCTGCACAAAAATGAAGAAAACCACGGAAAAAAATCTTCAAATATACTGGTGCAGCAGCTAAACAGGGCTGTGGGTGTGGCTAGGCCCAAGCCAGGCCCTTTCCTGCTGAACACTCCTCCTCCTAGTCACAGAAGGCAAGCAGTACCTGAGGTGTAGGCTGGGTGTAAGAACCAAGGATCCAAAAACAGCACTTCCAGGTCGTGAAACGCTGTAAAAACTCCTCCAAAGGTAGGAATCCTTAAAGTGGACGAAGCGACATCATTTGCGCATTATGCCTGACAAGAAAATCGTCGTTAAATACAAAAACGGGCTTTATACGCGACGGAGCTCAAGCGGCGGCGGCCATCTTGATTCGTGCGCTCGCGCGTCTCCTAGAAAATCCCTTCTAATGCAACCAGAGGGCAGTGCCACTGCCTTTCCTAATCTAACTGTGACTCTCCTTACAGACCTTTTAAGAGCAGTAAAATCAGGCTCCCCTTTTGAACCTGCTTCCCTTCACATTCTTTGTCAAGGGTCTGATATCCTACACATCATGACAGACTTGCTCAACCTTTCTTTAATTATAGGTCAGGTTCCTCCACAATGGAAGCATGCGGTGGTCAAATCACTTTTTAAAAAGCCCAATCTTGACCCCCTTTGTCTTACTAGTTATAGGCCGATGTCCCTGTTACCAGGAGCTCGAAGTTGCTGGAAAAACATGTCAATAAATATATTCCTGCCTTCCTTGAATCCAGCAAAGTCATCCACCCCACTCAAATGGAGTTTAGAGCACTGCACAGAAGGAGCTTTGCTGGCAGTGGTTCAAGAACTAAGACGACTGTTGGGTCAAGGCGGATGGGCTGCTATCATACTTTTGGATCTCAGCACAGCCTTTGATACAATATATCTTACCACACTTCCCGAAGATATAAAATGTAGGTTGTAATGACCGAGCACTCGATATAACTTTTCAGGTTCTAGATCAATCCTGTTACACTAACAGTCTTTCTGTGAGCTGTGGGGTGCCCCAGCACCCCTCCCAGAACCCCTCTCTTTTTAATTTTTATATATATCCCCATGCTCAAATTGTGGGCTCCTGTCGGTTGTCACTGGTTTCTTATGCTTATGACAATCAGCTGGTGATATCATTCTCCCCTGGCCCCTGCTCAAGTCACCTCAGTCTGGGCCTATCTTCAGTAAGTAGCCAGATGAATGGCTAAGTGCAGATTGCAGATTGAAGCTTAATGAAGACAAGAAAGAGGTCATGTTGCTCGGGAACAATTTTAGTAATTTAGGTTCTGACTCTCATGGCGGAATGCCAGTGTAGGCTTCCAACCCCAAATGTGCAATAAAGAGCCTTGCAGTGTATCAGGATTCCAGCCTCACAATGGATCACTAAGTGAAAACATTTGCTGCCTATTGCTTTTGGCATTTTAAGACTGATGAGGAAGATTCTCAGTCTTCTCCCCACAGCCAGAATGGGGACCAAAACCGGCACTGGCAAATAGCTCGGCCAGCTCCCCGGGGGAGGGGGGAAGAGGAGTGGAGGCAGCCGAGCGTCAGCCACTTTTGTTACAGGAGGCTGATATTGCAGCTATGCACTGGGGGTAACAAAAACTTCCCCCAGTGGTCCAAAACCAGCCGCCACCCTGGCGGCCCACTGAGGAAATGCCCTGTGCCCGTTACGGCCAGTCTAGCCATGCTTCTCCCCCTTTTTAACCAGAAAATAGATTGTCCAGGCTCTTGCAATCTCACACCTCTATTATGGTAATGCCTTATACCTCGGCTCACCTAAGTATGTGATCAAAAGGCTGCAGGTCATCCAGAGCACTGCTGCTCAGCTTCTTATAAACATCTTAAGGCACCTGTCTGCCAAAAAGGCTTTGCCAGATCTACACTGGCTCCAATTTAAGGCCTTATGCATTTTGCATAGATCAGTTCACCAGAGAGGGTCCCTACTGTTAAGTCCTGTAGCCTCCCCTTACTTTCCTGGGAGGCTCCTTAGATCCTCCTCAGCACATCTGCTAAAGGTCCATAAGATTTGTAGGTCCTGTTGGGGAGGCTGAACAATGTCCTACATGACCCCCGAACTCTAGAACACAATGCCAGTAGAATTACCTCAGCCGACCCACAAACTCTCCTTTCATAAGGTCTTGAAAAACTCGCTGTTTAGTAACTAATGTCACTTCTGTGACAATCTAGCAATCAGTGATGGCCGTTCTAGTCTGGGAGGCCTCCTGGTAGCCACACGTACTATCAGAAACTTAGAATAGAACAGAATGTTGCATGAGGATCTGGGTATCATCAGCATACATATAAACATGAAACTGAAGGGAGAGTTGCAGTAAAACCAACAGCCATAGTCATTAAATCATAACAGAAAGATTAAGGAGGTGTGCAATTTTCTGCTAATTACAGACTAGTGTACACACTTGCAAAGGGTGAATGGCAACTGATAGTCTTATGCTTGGTAAAGTAAATTGGATCCGCTCATGAGCTGTATCCATAATGCACAAAATGGTAAATTAATCTAGAATGCTGTTTACAAATTAAAAAACAGCAAGATTTGACAGACATCACACACCTTTGCCCTCAAGGTTCCCTACTGCTGAGGTAAACCCAGTCTCTGTCACTTGGCACAGCTTAAAACTGACATGGTATGGATCGAGAAATGTATGGTGCAAGAAATGTATTTTGCAAGATTGTCCTGATTGCACTTGGGTGATACAGCTATCTAAGAAATAGGACAGAACTTGGTTACGTTTGTGGGGTCGGAGCCTAGCGTTTTCATCATCTCAGTATTGGCATCTTTGTTTTTGCTGGGGTGTGTTTTATTGTTACGTGGAAGTCACTCTGCACCATGGGTAAGTCTCAAAATGTTATTTGGAGGATTCCTGCTGTTTTAGGGGAATACCTACAAATTCCTGAAAAACACAATGCTCTAGGAAACAAATCTAGCGTTGTACTTGTCAGTCTCACAGAGTATTTGATGACAATACAAGGTCAGTGTTACAGGTTGTTTCTTAGTAGTACAGGGAAGTATAGAAGAATTGTCTTTAAAGATACAGGGAAGTCGTACAGTTTTCAGGTTATTTACTCAGGGTTACAAAGAAGTCACCCAGTGCTGTAGATAAATCATTCATCTTTATGATTTACATATCACTTAATCTCTACTACAGAAATATTACTTTATGTATTAGATAAAATGGGGCAAAACTTTATAAGGATTCATTTGAATAAAGTTTCGTTGTTGAAAACATTTAGCTTCAGTTAGTCAGTAAATTCTGATTTGACTTGGAGTATTCAGTGAAACTAAATGCTGCCAAACGTCTAAACAGGCCGGAACTTCATTTCACATGTTTTATAGGAATAGAAATATCCTTTTCCGGTGCACCAATTAATACCATCCGCATAGGAGGTGTGCACACCACCAAGGTACAGTCCATTGAGATTGGCATTGTGACAGGTTGCGTACCACCAGCCTCCCTTAGAGAGACTAGCACAGCTCCCTGCATAAAAATCGTTGGGATCGTGATAGTTTGGAGCCTTACATCACCCTGTCCCCCGCCTGCCCCGACCCCCGCTGCCTTACCTCAGCCGCCGCTCCTCAGTCCACCGCTCCTCGCCGCTCGTCACCGCTCCTCCCCGTGCCATGTCCGCCGCTCCTGGACGCCGCTCCTCCCCGTGCCCCTGACGTCAGCACGCAGGTTGCGGCCGGCGCTACTTCGAGGGGACTACTTTTTTTATAATGTAAATTTTTTAAATATAACGTATTTTTTAACGTTATATAGCCTATGTCCATCTGCACACCCTGAGTATTCCAACGATGTATCGGGTGTGTGGATTGGCGCTGTGGTTCCCAGTTTACCCGCCTCAAAGCCTCAAAGTTCTTCCTTTATAATAGTAGCATAGATATATCTCCGGAACTGTACATTTGTCTAGCAGGGCATGCAGTGTTTTTTTATGAATCCCCTGCTTTTTCCAAACTCTAAATTACTCCATAAGGAAGTGTGTCTACAATTGCATGATCACAGGCAAGTTCCACAGCTGGGGTTAGAAGCCAGGCACACAGGTTGAACTTTTGGCAGATCAGCAACTAGACCACATCTCTTCTCTTAATATAAATTGGATTGTGAGATATAGGCTAGGAAAATGGAATGGTTTTCGAGTTGTGTGAATTTTATTGAATTTGCCAACTACTAATTGCAGAACTACTCACCTGCATTGCCACCTGTAAACGTCTGGTACGTTAGCTTGTACTTTTCAGATTCACTGCCGATTTTAAAGGAGCAATATGTGGCAAAAGTCTTATTTCTGTCAAAATCCTGAAGATCAATGCGAAGCTGGTAATTCCCTGTTAAAACATCTGAAGAATAGGGAATAGATAATACTCAAAGTCACACCTCAAACTCGTTCATCTCTCAACAAGAAAGAATGTTCGATTGTAAGATCTAAAGCAATGTGTTCGGTGTCTCATAAGATCTTATGTACAAATAAATGTGTCATAAATATGAAGTTAATCAAGTCAGCCAAACAGATCAACATTCAGGGTGATAGATTTCCAGTCTCTGAATCAGGCCTTTACTTTATTTTTCATGATTTACTGGTATCTCTGAACACCTTGCTTTTGATACCTGCGAGTTTCAAAATACTTTATTAATTTTCAAAAGAAATGTAATTAATGAGGTTTCAGAATACCCTGGTAAAGTATTTACTTAATTTAATCACAACCACGAAAAGCTTTATTACACCTTTCGATGTAGTGTTTCTATAATCTTTGTCATATATATAAAGAACATATAGAATTATAAATGGTTAACAGTGAATTATGGAGATGTATTTCACAGAGTGGTTCTGAGTGACGTCAAATAGACAAGTTGTCTACCATGTCACTTAGAACCCTGATGTGAAAAACATTCCCGTAATTCAAATCAAATCAAAATAAGCTTTATTCGATATTACCAAAGAATATCATATAAGCATACAGTAACAGAAAAAATAATACAGTACATTTAGACAATTTCATTCAAATAAAATAAAAGGATAAAGAAAAGAATGATCATCATTTAAAAAGAAAAAATCGAAAAAAACAGTGGCAGCTTAAAAAAAAAAAGGTTAAAAAGACTAAAAGGAGGAGTAAATTTAGGTATGACCTTACAAAGTTCAACATCACTCCGTGATTGCCAAGTCCAATCTAATCCAAAAAACAGTAGGACAAAGTCCCAAACATAATTAGTTCCCTTCCACCCCCGGGTTGAGATGGTGAAAATGGGGGTTAGAATTAGTTATTACCACTCCCAGTATTTCCCAGAAAGATCATAGTGTAAACCGATCATGTGGGGTATGATTTCGAACAAGGGGGAACACCAGGGATTGAGGGATAAAAGTCATATAAGTCCCATATAGATATTGGGCCGTCTGTCTCTTGTGGCGGCCAGGTTTTCAAGTAAGGGACAATGTTTGTGTCTCTGAATTTCACGAGTACCAGGTCCCCAGGAAGATCCTTGTGAAGGGAACCCAGCCAGTCCGCCCTCCTGACACTCCTTATTGCTCCATATAGATGACGAGGCAGTGGCCTATTTTTTGACAGCCAGAATTTGGTTTTGTTAAGTAAGTCATGGTGGCTCTCAATTTTTCCAGGGGGAAGAGCAGGGACGCCAGCAAGTATGCACACGAATGGGGCCGCTTCTGGTGGTAGATGGATTGATTTAATCTTATCATGAACTGCTCTAGGTGCGGTCAAATGGGGAAAGGAGACACTTAGAGAATGTTTGGTTACTTTTGGCCCCCCTGTACTAGGGCCAGTTAATTGTATTTGGCAGCCTTTATCTCGTATAAAGCCTTCGTGAGTAGGAGGTGACTTTGGACGGTTAAATGTGTCACAGTGTTTTTCAGCCGACACATTTGCCTTGATTGCTGACTCTAATCCAATGAGCCTATCCCCTAGCATGTTAATTTTGTCCAACAACGGGGCTATCCGAGAACTAAGCAATTTTTCAATAAGCGGTAATAGATGCGGATGTATAAGAGGGCTTAAGGGATCTTGGGTCTCAGCTGTCGATGGCATCGTTGGAAAATTAACAATGCGTGAGGCTGGAGGCGGTGTTTGGATCCTTTCCACCAATGAAACCTGGAGGGGTGCGATATGTGGACTACAAGTTTTATTAAGTAATGTGGGCTGCTCCGTGAGGGTGGAGTTAGCAGATAGTATGATGTCGCTTATGGGCAAAAGGGGGGTTTCTGATGGTGCATAGGTGGTTTGGCATAAGAGGTTTAGCTCCTCTAACCATGAAAACTTTTGCCCAGATCCTGCAGCGCTAGCTGGGTGATCCACTTTAGAAGTCATAATAATAGGGGAATACCACCAAATAGAAGAAAAATAGTCTTTACCCTCGAGATGTAGTATCAGATGTAAAAGCCAAGGGGGGTGGCCCGCCCCGTCCTCCTCCGGTCCTCTGAGGGCCACAGAGGGCCCGCCCTTTGCCCGGGCTTAGCCCGGCGTCCCGCGCGCGTTCCGCGACGCGGAGGGAGCCTCCTCCTTTTCTGCGCCTCCGGGCGCGCTGGGCCAGGAAGTGACCCGCTCGGCCTGCTGGGAGCTGTAGTTCCCCGGCGGCCGTGAAGCAGGAAATGACCGGCGGCAGGGGGAACAGGCAGCGTGTGGGCCCCAGCGGCGTGTGGACAGAGTCCCAGGTAAGCCCCCAACAAAGTTCTTTGCCCCCGCTCCTCCTTTTCTGCGCCTCCGGGCGCGCTGGGCCAGGAAGTGACCCGCTCGGCCTGCTGGGAGCTGTAGTTCCCCGGCGGCCGTGAAGCAGGAAATGACCGGCGGCAGGGGGAACAGGCAGCGTGTGGGCCCCAGCGGCGTGTGGACAGAGTCCCAGGTAAGCCCCCAACAAAGTTCTTTGCCCCCGCTCCTCAGTGGGAGCCTCCTCCTTTTCTGCGCCTCCGGGCGCGCTGGGCCAGGAAGTGACCCGCTCGGCCTGCTGGGAGCTGTAGTTCCCCGGCGGCCGTGAAGCAGGAAATGACCGGCGGCAGGGGGAACAGGCAGCGTGTGGGCCCCAGCGGCGTGTGGACAGAGTCCCAGGTAAGCCCCCAACAAAGTTCTTTGCCCCCGCTCCTCAGTGGGAGCCTCCTCCTTTTCTGCGCCTCCGGGCGCGCTGGGCCAGGAAGTGACCCGCTCGGCCTGCTGGGAGCTGTAGTTCCCCGGCGGCCGTGAAGCAGGAAATGACCGGCGGCAGGGGGAACAGGCAGCGTGTGGGCCCCAGCGGCGTGTGGACAGAGTCCCAGGTAAGCCCCCAACAAAGTTCTTTGCCCCCGCTCCTCAGTGGGAGCCTCCTCCTTTTCTGCGCCTCCGGGCGCGCTGGGCCAGGAAGTGACCCGCTCGGCCTGCTGGGAGCTGTAGTTCCCCGGCGGCCGTGAAGCAGGAAATGACCGGCGGCAGGGGGAACAGGCAGCGTGTGGGCCCCAGCGGCGTGTGGACAGAGTCCCAGGTAAGCCCCCAACAAAGTTCTTTGCCCCCGCTCCTCAGTGGGAGCCTCCTCCTTTTCTGCGCCTCCGGGCGCGCTGGGCCAGGAAGTGACCCGCTCGGCCTGCTGGGAGCTGTAGTTCCCCGGCGGCCGTGAAGCAGGAAATGACCGGCGGCAGGGGGAACAGGCAGCGTGTGGGCCCCAGCGGCGTGTGGACAGAGTCCCAGGTAAGCCCCCAACAAAGTTCTTTGCCCCCCGTAATTTACTTTTTACCAATCCACAATTTTATGTTGTGTGGCGCCTAAAATCCTTTGCGCCTGCTTTCAACTGCTACACAGGGGCAGAGGAATAATGGGGAGACATACACAATTTAGCCTCTCCTAACTTGCTTAGATGTGAAAAAAATACTTTACCTGCCACCCTTAACCACCCCAACCATCTTCCCTGCTTCCCTTCCCACTCCTACATCTGTGCTTTCTGCTTTCATTGAGTACAACCGGTAGCCAACGCTGCGCTGACAGGCTGCTAGAGAGCCCTGTCAGCGTGCCTTGGAAGGCCTCTATGATGTAGCATCAGTTGGTAATGAGTTTTGTTATCAAATGTTGCTACGTCATAGCAGTCAGTTATCAAATTCAGTAAGAAAAATAAACTATAGAGGTAGAGCCACACATAACAATGCAATATGCATCATGCCTTGCTAGCTAAAGATTCAAAGGTTGGGGAAATCTGCCAGGGGCATCATGGTGCCTAATGTCATACTTTAATGATTTCAAACGCAAGTATTCATTAATTGCGTGTGTCAAGACACTTGCTTACTGAAATATAAATGTATCATACTCATATAAATCAGTGCATTAATGCAAAAGGTTACAACTGTAAAATGATAATAATTTGGTTTACTTTCTGGTTATTCATGCAAATTCACAATTATCCGTAAGGGTTTGTAACCAACACTATTGAGGAGTACAGTTAACAGTCTGGACCTTTGACTCATTCATTTTCCCAATACAACATATTGCTGGACATTACCACATCAAGCAATAGCAATTCCCCTGCTTTAAACACAACAACCTGACTAACCAACTACTGAGAACCAACACTTTCCCAACCCTGACCCACTCCACCTTCAGCTCCGTACCTAAAGCATATTAACCTGTACATATATTAGCACCCTTCACTCCATCTGTCATCTCCTAATACATCTAAAACAAGTTTTTCTGCCGTCCGTGCATACTATAGTTAGATGCAGGATTCCTCCAAGATGAGGAGCTATTTTGGACATTGTGGTTCTTTAGACTCCCCAATTAAGTATAATATCAGATTACCTGGTTGTTTCCAAATGTCTTGTTCCTGTGTCCTTTTATTAATCCTTTCCAGTAGATACTACATACTCTGAAACCAAAGCTCCCCTGGAGATCAACAGTGTGCCAGGATTGCATGGTTTGCCATTAATAGCGTGTGTGAGATCTTCCATTTCTGGAATGAAGTGGGTTGATGAATTTGGATGGGTAGTTGAGTTGTATGACCTCTGCAAGTTTTACCAGCCAAGAGCCTGTATCCTCCCTAATAACCCCTCAGAAACTCGCTCCCAAATGGCCCAGGTTGAGGCATAACTAAAGTACATATGCTAGCATACATACTTCTCAGTAACCCTACACCACCTTTCTGTCCCGTGATCAGTCCATGGCATGAAGCCTTGCAGGCCTATCCTGCCACTGATGCAAAATCTCATAAAAGGTTTTTCTCTCCAAGGATAACCTGGAAAGCTCTTTGCTCTGATCAACATATGCACCCACTATTTTGAGTCCACACTTATCCCCAACTTCTGTTCCCGTCCTTCTAGAAAAAGTACTTCTCACCTGTTTTAGAACAATTGAGGATCCAATATATCCTGAATTAGTACCTATCTAGAATGGAGTGAGTGGCCTCTTGGCCCCCTTCTTCACACCCTTGACATTAATGTCTAACTTTAAGATATCTCTCATCCTCTAGCCACCCAATTCCTCATTAACCCCTTCCATGCTCATGACGAGCTCAGCTCGTCATGAGGTATACCTCTAGGGTGCTCATGACGAGCTGAGCTCGTCATGACCACACCCATTTCCATTATGGTCCAGCACAACAGGGGAAAGTGCCAAGCAGCCAAGGTGTTAATGTGCTCATAGGATGCAATGTCTCCTAAGCTGAAAATTTCCCTCATAGTCAAACAGCCAACCTCTCTCCAAGCTCCTAAGTCTTCAGTCCCCAGATATGGGTTAAAATCTGAATTCCTCACCAAGGGTGAAAAGGGAAGGAAAGAGTGACATTCTGCAGTGCTGTTCTGTTTAAGCCAAGACTCACTGTTACATTCTCATGATTAGGGAGATGTAAAAATTAGAATCTTTGTGAGGCCAGGGAATCCACTGCAGTTGTCATTTACCATATAATCAATCATGCATCTTCTCAGCAACTTACAAAGATGGCCGCTTACTAAAGAGGCTCTGCCAGCGTAATATTGAAATCCCCCAATGCGCTCAAACTCTGGCCCAATTTTGCGGCCATGTGCTAGGCGATGAGAGGACATCCCTTCGAAACTCCAGAAACTGAACTTTGACCAACTTGCATCAGAAGAGTGGACAGTGCAGCAGTGCGGTCTACTGTGGAGCCCTGGATGGACGTGAAGGCGACTGCACCTTTGCTACCAGCTGGAGAGCCAAAATGCCCACTGGGATCAGGAGGAGGCCCCATGAGAGGAGACCCTGAGATGAGGGACAACGGGGGCCAAAAGGCAGAGTGGAGGCAGATTCCGGATGCGTGAGGCCCTGTGAATGGGCACTGGGCCTCCCGGCGACTTCAGGTGACTGCTGATGGGAGGGGTGGCAGTGCCCACAAAGCACCGGGCATTGCCAGGAGGAGTCCCATGGCATGGCCCAAACACCAGGCCCATTCATTGACAAAGGAGACCAGAAGGCATGTGTTGGACACATCTAGAGAGACCCTGCCTGTGACACAACCCTAACTTGACATTGGGCGAACCTTGAGGGCTACCCCTCTTCCCAAACCACCAACGCTACCAGGGGGCATGGGCGGGGCAGAAAATCCACAAGGTGACCCTCAATTGATGGGCGCCTCTGACTGAAAACAGGGCCCACTGAGCGGTCCAGAGACAAAACCAAGGCAGGCGGCAGGGGAGAAAAAAGAACACAACATAGCAAAATGGATACATTTGCAGTGACTTATGACAAAGCAGAGGCCCTTCCAGCACAACACTGGAGAAAGCACTGACAAATGATCGGCGCCTCCCACCACAGAAACTGCCTCTCGCTAGCAGACATAATGGCAGCAATACAAGAGTAAAGTATACACTGGAACCTATGATCGGCGCCTCTCACCATTGAAACTGCCCCTCGCTAGCAGACACAATGACAGCAATACGGGAGTAAAGTATACACTGGAACCTAAAATAGACTCTGTCACCATTGAAGTAACACTTCTGAGGGTTCATATAGGCAAAATCAATGACCATGTCTCGTGCATGGAGAGGTCACTAATCATGCTGCAAGCAGACTCTAAAATGATCAAATTACCAGTCGCCCAACTTACCAGAGACAACGCAATCATGGTGGTGTGGCTGGAAGGCTATAAGGGGTGCATGAAGTGAAGCAAAATCAGAGATGTGGGGGTCACTGAAAGATAGTAGGGGCCTAGAGGGTAACTATTCCTTGGAGATTTGATGATCAACACGCTAAAGCCCAAATGATTATCAAAATTATTCAATGTTGAGTGGGCCCACAGAGTACCAGTGACACCCCCACCAGGAAGCCACCAAGTAACCACTATTGCCTGCATCTTCAACTGCTGCAATAGAGACACTATCCTCCAGGCTGTAAGATTGGCAGACAACATTCAATACCACAATGCTATGATTAGATTTTTCCTGGACTTCATGCTAAAAATTCAGAAACAAAGTTTCTGTTTGAGGAAATAAAAATAGGGCTCAGGGCCCCAGAACTCCGACATATGGTGCTGTACCTGGCTAGACTAGAAGTACTGGTGGAGGAAAAATCCTGACACTTAGAGGAGCCCAGCAAGACATGGAACTGAATGGAGGGCTGTGCCAAGTCAGGTCGACCATCAACCAACCCGGAAGCACGGGCCAAACCAGGGCTACCCGAGAAGGCATGTGGCACACACGATCATCAACTAGATGCTGACCCCGGAAAGCAGAAAAAATAACAAGACAAAGAAGCTGTTTTTAAACCAGCGAGATTCCCAAAAACGAAGGCTGACAGATGGCTGTGGTTAAGGCCAAGTACTCTCAAGCTCAAACGAATTGCCAAGGAAACTGATGTCCACAATCTGCACAGTAGGACAGTATGCGAACCGCAACACTTGGGGATAAGCACATGACCTAAGACAGTGATAGTTGCGGTCACAGTTCAACAACCTGTAAGTGACTCAGAGTTAATGGGGAGACAGGCAGTCTGTGAGATGGCGGATCAGGCAATTAGAAGTCAACAATGCGGCAATTTCCATTGATGCAGAAAAAGCTTTTGATAGGGTAGACTGGTCCTTTTTATTTAAATCTCTCAGATGGCATGGTTTTGGCACTAAATTCATTTCCCTTATTTCTCTTCTCTATTCTACCCCTTCCGCTTCTACCATTGTAAACGGACAAGTCTTGTAGTATTTTTCACGTCATCGAGGAATTAGGCAGGGATGTCCATTATCTCCCCTGTTGTTTGTTCTTTCTCTTGAACCTTTTCTTCAACGTATCCGTCAAAATCCTTCTATTTTTGGTTTTCCATATGGAGATCATCATCTGAAATTGTGTGCATACGCGGATGATATTTTGCTTTTCATTTCCAATCCAGAATCTTCTATTCCTTCATTACTACAAGAAATTGCCGATTTTTCAGCGGTATCAGGATATAAGATCAACTCTGCTAAAACTGAAGTCCTCCTAATAACAACATTTTGTCTTAAACAACAATTTGATTCTACTGGTTTTTAAAGGAACAGTTCTAAAATTAAATATCTTGGTATTTGATTTTCCAACTCTATTTCTTATTCGATCAAACTGAACATGAATACAGCTCTAGATCGTATATCCAGGCTTTTCTCATCCTGGAACCCCCTCTTTCTCTCCTGGTGGGGTCGTCTTGACTTCATTAAAATGATGATTACTCCTATTTTATTATATAATTTCTTGATGATTCCTTTACGTATCCCTGTCACCTTTTTTAATAAAATTGATTCTCTTCTTTCCAAATTTTTATGGAAAAATAAAAAATCCTGAATTTCTTTGTTTCGTCTTAGAAAATCGAGACTTGTAGGTGGGGTTAACTTTTCAGACTTTCAATTATATCATAAAGCTTTTGGCTTAAAACAAGCATCTCATTGGCTTCACACAGATTCTTCTCCCTTTACTCCTTTATGGGTTAACTAGCAGCCCGTCCCGACGTTGTCCGGGTATGAATTGCTGCCGGCCAGTAGTATAATGTTTTGTAGGATTTCGTTTTGATAGCATTTCTTATCTGTGACAGGCCTGTGAAACGCTCCGATTCACAGTACACTGCTGATGCACTTAAGAGTGCGCGTTCAGTAGTGTGTGAACTCGAGTTTCCCTACTTTATTTTGCCTTGCAATATTATATTGCGCGAACTCGACAACATGGCATGAGCACAATTTACATTACAGCAGGACACATTCATTTGTGGTAGGCACGGGGAGACAAAGCGATTTGCCTGGAATCACAGGATGTTGAGCTGATGCAGAGATTCGAACGTAGCTCCCCAGCTCTAAAGTTCGCAATTCTAGAACTTGTGGTGGGAGGTGTGTCTAAAAGTGTATGTCGGTGCTGGCCATCATTGAGAGAGACCTGTGCATTTTTCAAATCGGTGGTGAAAAAATATGAGTATGTTGCTGGAGATGTGGACCGCCGTGCCACCAATGTACTTACAGGGGGAGGGTAAACATCCATTATTCCGCAACTTTCTTTCCGCATACCATCACTCCGCATACTTTCATTACGAAAGTACAATGACTCCGCAATGCCATTATAACACATGGCATTACATTTTATATGCTTTTACCACACATACATTTACAACGAAATTCGTTGTAAATGCATGAATGGTAAAAGCATATTTTTTTTAAATGTTTGGATAAGGTAAGTATGGGTATAGGGGTATATGTTTTGGGGTACTGAGGTATATGTTTTGGGGTGTTTGGGTATTTTAAGGGTTCAGATATAGTTTTGGGTTATGGGGTACAGGGGTAGTTTTAGGGTTTAGGGATAGGTATGGGTTTTGGGGTACAGGGGTATTTTTAGGGTTCAGGGCTAGGTTTGGGTTTTGTGGTATAGGGGTATTTTTAGGGTTATGGGGTAGGTTTGGGTTTTGGGGTACAGGGGTATTTTTAGGGTTCAGGGCTAGGTTTGGGGTTTAGGGTACAGGGGTATATTAGGGTTCAGGGGTAGGGTTGGGGTTTGGGGTTTAGGGTACAGGGGTATATTAGGGTTCAGGGGTAGGTTTGGGTTTTGGGGTACAGGGTTATTTTTATGGTTCAGGGCTAGCTTTGCGTTTTGGGGTACAGGGGTATTTTTAGGGTTCAGGGCTAGGTTTGGGTTTGGGGGAAAAGGGGTATTTTTAGGGTTTAGGGATAGGTTTAGGTTTTGGGGTACAGGGTATATTTATAGGGTTAAGATGGGTTAGTGTTTAAGGGTGTTGGGGTATTTTAAGGAGTAAGGCTGGGTTATGATTATGGGGTGCAGGGGTATTTAAAGGGAGCAGGGTGGACACCCGGAGCTGGAATGTACAGAACCTAGGAAGAAAAAACGATGAAATATTGGGTACAACGCTTGCTTTTTTTCCGTAATCCCGCGCCCCGCACACGCCCACGCCCCAGCACACGATATGAGACATGGCATTAAGGGTGGAACGTACCACACGCCCCCAGCATTTTTCACGCCCCCAGCACACTCCCACAGCACAACGCAGACACGTCCACAAGGGACTACTTTGCTGGCACGGTTCTTTTACCTTTTAAATGTATATGGTGGGCGTCTGCATAGCCTATGTCCTTCTGCTGCAACTGCCCTTTCCAACGCTGTATTGGGTGTTGTGATTGGTGCTGTGGTTCCTGAGATTACCCGCCTCAAAGGTTTGGGCTCCCTCTTTATTATATTAGTATGGATATTGAATGGTGTCTGTTTACTCCTTTTTCGACCAAGGAAGTTCTTTCTTTTACTGCCAAAAATACCCTTACATCCCTTCCATTATTTAAACACACTCGCTCATTGTTAAGACCTCATTTTCAGCCAAAAATCATTACTAGGAATAACTTTTTGTGTTCCTCTTTATGGTATAATAAACTAATAACTATAAATAATAGACCTCTGTCCTGGACCTCATGGAGAGCTAAAGGGATTGGGTTACCGACGTATTCGATGGCATTTCTCCTTCTTCTTTTCCTGACTTTCAAGCTACCTTTAAATGTCCTCGTTCTTTCTTGCATACATTTTCTATACTAATGAAATTACTTCTGAACATTTTTTACTCTCTTCCTTCAGATGACACTCCTATCACTCAGGACTCACTTCTTAAAATATTAGTTTTAATTCCAAAAGCCTCACTAATTTATAAATTCTACTACACCACAAATCCAGAACTAGACAAACTAAAGTGGAGCTTGCTTGGGAATCAGACTTAGGCTTTCAGTGGAGCATTGATATATGGAATAAAATTTGGGCCCAATCACTGAGGATCTCAAGGTCTGCTTCCACTACTCAATCTATGTTTTTCCTCTATCACAGACTATATCTCACCCCCATTTCTATAGCTAATTTCACACACATAGATAATAAGAAATGCTGGACTTGTGACTTTCCTTCATCAGATCTTTCACATCTCTTTTTCTCATGTCCCCCTGATATTTCTTTTTGGGCGCAAATCAGGGATTGTCTTTCTAGCATTTCTCAGATTCATGCACCTATGTCCAAAGTCCTTGTCTTTATGGGAAGTTTATCTGAATCCATTCCTCTGCCTTTCCTTCAACAAGGGTTGTTTGATCTTATGTTGGCTCTAGGTTTCAACAAATTACGATCAATTGGAAATGTTTTACCAAACTCTCAATTAAGCCATGGTGGAATACTGTATGTCAATATCATAGATTAGATGTTGCTTATGCCTCGCAATGTAATGCAAATGTAAATAGAGATATTTTTTGGTTACCATTGATTACTTATTTAAATAAGAGATCAATTAACAATGTTTCTCATTATCCGTCTGAAAATGTCCAACCTCCTTGAATGAATATTCTCTCCTCTTTTTTCTTTCCTTTATATTTTCTATCCTTCCAAACATTTGATGAAAAATGTAACTCAACAGTTATTTGTTTTCTTTTATTCTACAACTCTTAAGAGTAGCATTGCAATCTCTTTAATAGTTAATATTATTAATATATACATACCTTATCTTTTCCCTCCCCTTTCCTTCCTTTCCCTTATTTCCCAAAATGTAAATAGCTTTCTACTATGATCTTTGCCTACTCTATTTTGTTTATAAGATTTCCTATACATTATTTCTTAGGCCTTTAATGTATCTTATTGATTTTTTATGACTTAATAAAGCTTATTAAGCTAAAAAAGCGAAGTCAACAATGCAGGGGAGAGGGGAGTTGGTAGATTTGTCCATTGTTCGTGGATAATGTTCAAATGACTGCATGTCATTAGGGATAGTGACCCACCTGAGAACCTACCACAGAGGCTTACGCGGTTAGGATTCCTCTCTGCACACTGTGCACACCCTTTACTTACAACCACACCATGTCACAATATGAGGTGCTAGAACTCCTATCCTGGAAAGTCAGAAGCTTAGGTAACCCCCATTAAAAGGAGTACAGTGCTCCAATACATAAAACGATATGCCCCAGACAGACATATAATAACAAAGTCACTTGAAAGTAAACCAGTGTAAAGCACTCAATAGATATGGGTATACAGTGCTGTACCACTCGGTCTACATGTCTGACTCGAGAGGAATGGGAATATTACATAACAAATCCACTCCAGCCCTCCCCAGAGAGACATATAACAACTCAGAAGGTAGATTTGTGAAGCAGACAGGAACCTGGGCCAGCATAACCCTAAATCTGTGCTCAGTATACATCTCTCTGAAACTACCCACCCTGGTTCTACCAGACCTGTGGGCAATGCTTCAGCGGCTTCACCAGACACATTAGTCTTAGGAGGCAATTTCAATGCGGTAACCTGTGAGGAGTGGGACAGGGGCTCCCTACAAGCTAGTCGAACGACACACAGCCCTCTCGGAGGCTTCCTGAAGGCACATGGACTGGCCAACATCTGGCAAGCCTATAACCCATAACAGATCTCCAATCTCACAATACACTTTCCACTCTGGAGCGCAAAAAAGCTCCTCACCCATAGGCTACTTCCTGACACAACCCTCACACATAGGAACGTTTGCAAGAGCTAACCACCTAGCAAGAAGAACCTTGGAAAACTCACCGGTCTGGGTGCAACTGTGGGGCAGAGAGGGACAGGCAAACAGATTTATGCCCATATACCCATGGTCCCCCACAAATAAGACCATAGCAGGGCATCTTAAGAAAGCAACGGAATTGTACTTCTATGATAACTTCGGGATGTTGGACTCCACAACCATACTCTAAGAAGCTCACAAAATGGTGACAAGGGTGCAAGCAATGCCACTCATTGCAGGAAGCAAAAAGGAAAACAAAAACAAATAGAATACCATTAGCTGGATATCCTCAGATTAGAGAGACAGGTCCAACAGCAAGAAGTGACTGAACTTAAACACAGACTCGCTGTGAAACAAAGGGAGTACAGGGATGTGACTAAAAACAATGCCAAAGTGACATACCTCTCAACCCAATGGAAAGTTTATGATGTAGGGTACCAATCTTGGAGGGTTGATGGCCTGGCTAGAATGCAGAGACCACCCAGGAAATGGGTCCTTGAGGTTAGGAACTCAGCAGGGGTGGCACTGAGAAGGAACGCCCAGATAGTAGCAGTACAAGCCGAACACCATGCTAAAGTCTATTCTCCAGCCACGACCCAGCCCCCATCCTGCATATGAGACTTCCCTAAAGATATCCAGCTTAGCCAGACCCATCTCACAACACATACTAAACATGCTGAAAGACGTTGGAGAGAAAGGGGGATTGTCACAGGACCAGAGATTGGCCTCCACAGTGGTTATACCAAATGTACAAAAATCATCCGATGATTGTATCTCCTATAGGTCACGCTCGTTGTTAAACGTTGAAGTCAAAACACTGGCCATGGTGTTGGAAACAAGACTGAAAAAAGTAATACTAACACTGGTCCACCCAGACTAATTAGTCTTCATGCCTATCAGAGGGACCAAAATCAACCTATTCTGCTTATATGGATTCATTGGGCTGACACATACAGTTTGGAACAGCCACTGATACAGCTTGATGGCGCCTACATGTTCACTGTCCTGGAAAAACTGGGTATGGCCCCGCTGTGGGTGGTGGGTGGAGCTCCTATGCCGACAACCACTCATCAGGGTTTGAGTCAATGGCACAGACTCCAGTATAATCAGATTGGGCAGAGGAACTAGACAGGTGGTGCTCACTGTCGCCTATAATGTTTGTGCTGGCCCAGGAAACCCTCACGGCATGGATCAGCACAGATCCATTTATTTGGGGCCTGAAATGGGTGGACCCCTGGGAGGCCAAAATATAATTGCACCCAGATAGAACACGGTCTTCAAAATCTTTAGCAGCTACTTTGGCTACACTATCAACTTGGCTAAGTAACAAATATACCATGTTACAGGAGGTACATTCCACCTACCCCTGGAGTGTACACTGCCTCTAATCCGATACAGGCTTCAAGTATTTTGGCAACTGCATAATTTGACACCACAATAAATTCTTGGGGCTGATGCTGCAGGGAAGACCAGCCCTATTTAAAATGATGGCTTCGCCCAGATTCCTATGCACCCTGCAAATACCATCAGAATTCTTCCAGTAACTGAAAGCGGAATTGAGGCTGCTCACCTGGAGCAGCGGCTCTCCACACATTGCACTCCAAACCTTTCAAGGGGGACATGTGATAAGGTACTAGCTGTGCCTAACATAAAAAATTACTACTGAACTGCACAACTAGAAACATTTATTGTATGGGTGTTTGGGCCCCAAGACAAGGCAGAATTCAGAACGGATAGTCACCCAATGGATGCCAGGGTATATCCCGTACTGATATGCAGGGCCCTGCCCTAAGAGAAGCTGCCATTCCATGTAGACACCATGGTCTTCATATGGAGAGAATCAATAACATTCATGAGTGGAAAGATACCCTCACGGAGCAAACCCTTTGTAGGATAGTGACACAATTAAGGCAGTGGGCAACTTAAAGGGATTTATTAGGTGGGACACCTGAAGGCTAGGTGACCTGTGGTCATGTGGGGAGATGATCTCCTAAAAAAGCCTACGTGGAAACTACCAGCTAGCGGCTATAAAACACCATAGATACCTCCAGATCCGACATGCCGTGCATTCTGATATTGCCTATGGCACACAACTGGCCCCGTTAGAAGACAGGCTGCAGCTAGACCCTCTACACAAAAAGGCAGTGTCCCTCTTGTAAAAAACAAATAATTAATAACGCTCAAAATGTACTTCAGAAGTTAAAAACAAAGTGGGAGCTTCAACTAGATGAGTTTGAAGAAGAGAAGTGGAAGAGGCACTGTGGGGCCCACTTGCGATCGCCATCAGGATGGGTTTCCACATGGTCCAGTTACTGGTCCTACACATGTCGTTCTACTCACAATTCCACCTATACAAAATAGGGGAAGGTTGTGCAAGAGACTGTGGGCACCAGTACTCCTTCTTCATGTCCTTTGGGAGCGCCCTAAGATCCAGGACTAATGGAGGGCACTAGAGAGATTGCTGATGCAGGTGACTGGGTTCCCTATATAACAAATTGCTAAATGGTTTGTGCTCAACATCTGGGGAGAGGACACAATGTCTAAATACACAATTCTGTGGCTGTCATTGGGCCTGCAGTAGTGATGGGAAACATTGCATGGGGATGGGGGGTGGGAACTCTACCATTTGCCACAATCTTTGCACGTGACATGGACTTGTGTATCATGGCCGAAAAAGTGGGATATGAAAAGAGAGGTTGCCCTAAAAAAATGGGAAAAGATATGGGGGGGCATGGAAGCCTTACCGGGGCATTTAAGAAAGCAAACAGCACATCCCTACTATGTGCTTGTACTATGCCTGGGTCCAGGGTCAATAGGGAGTGGGAAGGAAAGTGATAAAAACCACTATACACCTTTAGGGGGGCAGAGATTGGTGCATCATGACTAGACATAGCATGTACGATGGCGTTATTTGTTAATGCATTGGTTTGTAAACTGAAAAAAATCAATCTGTGGATTTGAAGTGCACCTTGGCTGTTGTTGGTCAAGTGGGGGCCACCCAGTCCTCTGGTCCCAGGCTAGAGTTTTTATTGTATCCTTATTATGCTAACATTCTTCTCCTCCTTGTGTTTGCTTTGTTTGCCCTATGTTGGCAGGGTATGCCCAGACGTGGGTCCCTTGCTTACTATGCCACTGGATTCAAGCTAGCCTGGCTGATGAGGGGTGTTACCCTGAAACCAGTCCCAGGATGCTTGTTTCCGGTCAAGGGAAGACCTGACTTGGCAGTTCAGGCTGGACTGTTCCCATTATGAGCAGGGTCAAGACTGATTTGCATATGGCTGGGTCTGAACTGGGTTGGCAAAGTGAGCTCAGGAACAATGATGGATTCAACCCAGATCTGTGATTGGGGGTGAATGTCTGAAAAGTTTCAGCACTCCCTCCATCATCGCCTTGTAGTTGCAACATTCTCCCCTGCCAAATAGAATTTAACAGAAAACCTGGAATCGGGTTGCGTACTCCAGTTTCACATAAAAGGGTGCTGCCTGCAGAGAGTAATGGATCTTGTATATTTTGAGGGCTGCACTTTGCCCAACCTGAAAAGGGAGTTAAACTTGCAGTTAGTCAAGTTAGCCATAACCGGTATTCAGATAGAATATCAAGTTGGATATGTCGACTTACACAAATATCGAGTTGTAAATATCATGACACAGAAATATTGACAGTACGTTATACTAAACAGGAAGCAATTTCCGACCGACCAAGTACGATCCGTTCCGGCGACACTCCGTATGACCCTATTGCTACGGGAGCTGAAAACTACCGTAAAAGCAGAGTCTGGTCCAAACCGCACCCCGGTACGCCACAGACATGCCATGAACCCCATCGACCGTGTCTTCCCAGTCCTGTACGCCTACGACCTGGTACACAGAAACCGACGACGGCGCAGACGGTGAGTACAACGTACCAACAATGGAAATCTACATGTACGGTGCGTCACACGCTCACGTATATCACCATTGCAATGGTGAAACGTCCCGCACACGCGAATGCACTGTCAGGGTACGGCTGTTCGCGTGTGGCACCATTGCCATGGTGAAACATCATGCACACACGTATGCACTGTCGGGGTACGGCCCGGTCGCGTGTGGCACCATTACAATGGTGAAACGTCCTGCACATGCGACGCACTGTCGGGGTACGGGCCGTACGCGTGTGGCACCATTGCAATGGTGACACGACCCGCACACATGCCGTGAATGTCGGGGTACGGTGTATAACAATTTAGCCTATACCACCATATCAATATTAATACGAGTCTCACACACGCCATCAATGTTGGGGTATGGTGCGTCACACGCTCGCCAACTTCACAATTGCTATAGTGGTTCGAGACGCACACACGCTATTTATGTTGGGGTATGGTGCACACATCTGAGGGGGGTGTGGATGTGACTCCCAGCAGTGCCCAGACATAGGAGGGGTGGGTGGATGTGACTCACAGCAGTGCCCAGACATAGGAGGGGTGGGTGGATGTGACTCCCAGCAATGCCCAGACATAGGAGGGATGGGTGGATGTGACTCCCAGCAGTGCCCAGACATAGGAGGGGTGGGTGGATGTGACTCCCTGCAGTGCCCAGACATAGGAGGGGTGGGTGGATGTGACTTCCAGCAGTGCCCAGACATAGGAGGGGTGGGTGGATGTGACTCCCAGCAGTGCCCAGACATAGGAGGGGTGGGTGGATATGACTCCCAGCAGTGCTCAGTGAAGGTTTGGGGGCATCAGCATCACAGAAATCCTACTTCTGTATGTGTACAGCCATAACCTCTGACAGTGCTGATGATGCCATAGCAAAACATCACGCACAGCAGTGTCCCACTCCATGGAGGACTCATACCTGTAAACCACTGTGTGACACACCACATGTGGGTGTGAGTTCAGATCACACATGCTGATCCACCCATGGAGGTTGCAGTAAATCTACATACCCTTCCATCATCACTCAGTGGACTGAAGTCATGTAACAGGCCGCAAAACAAATAGAGCATAAAGGGTAAACACACTGTCATGTATCTCATGGCCCTGATATGAATGTACATGTAGACAAACAAGTGCTGTGTCATGGACGGAACAGGGTAGAAACACCTTAGATAAAAATCAATACATTTCGAGTAATGGGCTGTAATTGCCTGCATTATAAATCCGAACATAAGGGTAAGGTTGTGACCACATATATCTGTATAGTGTGAAGAAGGCTGATGTTGTCCATGCTGGCATACATACATACTATGAACACAAACACAGTGAGTAGCATGGATGGCACAGACCAATGAGCACAACTCATCTGTGAGCAGGCAAGGCCATTGCAGAAGGTAATGTCCTCAAATATGGAAGGCCTGTACTAATTTCACTACAACATTAGTGCACCTGTCTGTAGCGTAGATCTCATGTGTCACTGAGGAAGGGACACTCTTACGGACAATGTCTGTATACAAACTGCACACACACAAATCCAGATAATGTGCAGCAACATTGGGATGGCGCTTAGATACCATGTTGAACATCATTACCATCTGAAGGTGGACACCTTTCACAATCTGAAAACATCAACATGACACCAACTCCTGGGCACACAGCACCTAAAGCAAGTACCTGAAATGCAATAGTTCAGATTGAACAATAAAACGCTTTATTCAGCTTAAAAATCAAATGTAGGAAATAAAAGAGTCCAGGCTCAAAGAAGGCCATTGGCCAGTCTAATAAACTGTCCATCACAGTGGTGACGTGGAGGTTGTCACCCATAAACTTGCCTGCACATGGATGGACTCACAGGTCTGTGGACCCATGGGGGGCATCATCATTGTCACCGACCGGCACCGCAGGGACAGGAGACTGAAGGGTAGGTGTAGTGGCTGCAGGTGGGGAGGATACCTCCACAGTGGCTGGTGCATCTCCAAAGGTTGCCACATATTCTGCACGGCACACTGCTGCCAGCTCAGACAGGCTACCACCTGACCCCGGGGACACAATGGGAGTGGAGGTAGAGGGTAGTGAGTGATGCGTAGCGTGTCTCTGGCTACCTGTCTGCCGTCTGTCCCCAGTCCCTGTGGGTGTGCCTACATCCCCGTGAGAGTGTGTGCCTGGAGTACTGCGCCGACACTTCCGTGGTGGTGTGCTGGGTGTCCCTGTTGGTGTGCGTGTCCCTGTACGTTTGCGTGTGCTTTGGACAGGTATGGGTGAGGGGGATGTAGATGGTTCAGAAGGAGTGGAGGGGATGGGCCGCTGCTGGAGGGCAACTGCTGCCGTCAATGCTGACTCTATGGCCGAAATACTCCGACGTTGGTCAGACATGGTAGCTGACATGCCCTCCATGAATGACAACAACTGCGTCAAGATTGCAGTTTGGCCATGGAGGACAGTCAGCATGGATGTCTGACCAACAAGTATCTGCCGGAGTAGGTCCACAGCTTTGGCACTGAGGGCAGCAGGGGACACAGGGGCAGGGGCTGCGGTGCCTGGGACGAAGGAGACATGGGGGCAGCACGGACCGAAGGGACACTAGCAACTGCGAGGGTGGAGATGGGTCTGGAGGAGGCAGGGACAGACACAGAGATGGACGAAGCTGTCGCCGCATATTCCCCCTCCTCCTGGGAGTCAGATGACAAACCGTCCGCATGGTACGAGGTGTTGCCTTCCAAAGGTACGGACGGTTGACTCCCCTCACCCTCCATGCCACTAGCACCCTCCAAATCTCCAGCACTGGTGGCACTGCAGCTGGGTCCCCCCTCCTGGTCCGTGCTCATGTCTCCTCCTTCTGTCTCGGCTGATGATGCTGTGGGCAAGGAGAAGAAACAAAAATGCATCAGTCACCTGTACACATATGACACATGTGTCCAAAAACAGTTGGTCACATAGCAAATGATGCCATGCATCATGAGTAACAGCCCGATAGCTCTGCACATATTTGAGACTAGTACTGACCAGTTGGTATTGACACAATTCAATTTGGACACAAGGATACCATGAACACATCAGCCCCCAACTCCTATCAGAGTTACACTTCGAAGAATCTGTTGTTTAACTTGATAGCAGACCCATACACTGAAGTGATGGCACTTAAAGTTCAGTATCATAAAAGCTTTTGTGGTGGCCGTCAGCGCACAAAAGAACACCTCGCTCCACAAGGTGACACCACACTCAGAGCCCTGTAATTACATTTGGGTGATCCAAAAGGTGAAAAATATTGAACATCCTGTGACTCACAGTACTTCACACATTCAAAATGTTAGGAATGTGTACATTTTCACACTTGTGAAGAGAACACGTATGTGCCTGCACGAAAGGACACTCACAAAGAACTACACCCAATAGACTTGGACTGATTCCAGAAACAGCTGGCACCTGGTCTGATGAAAGACTGGTAGGAATAAATGGCGTTGCAGTTTTGCCATTATACATGGACCAATGGAGGTCTTGATGGCATGACACACATCACTCTGTACAATTGTGTTCAAAGGAGTTGCAAGAGCCCAGAAGAACCGTGTGGTTATGTATCTGGAGAACAACATACAACCTCAATCACTGACACTGGGGACATTTATAAGGTACCAGCTTGTAAAACAAAAATTGCCAAAGTTGCTTTGTGTGCACTACCTTGTTAGACAAATATCGTGCAAGCACATTGGTGCCACGTACACAAATCATCATATGTACACATTTAAAACCCAAACACAATAATGACTAGATTTTGTGAGTGCCAGGGTACAATGTTCAATGTGATTCAACTTGCAACATGTCTGTCCTCACAGGGGCATCTGGTACCTGATCATGCATTTGTTTGCACATAAGACCTACTGCCTGTCATGTGAAGTGGGCCACAAGTCCTAAATCTACACAATGCTCATGCAAATGGGCCTGCAAATGTGTTACAGCAATAATATACCTGCATCGTGCACACACCCTCATCCCTAGGATAAAGTCCAACACCAGTGTGCCCACTAACACAAAACAGCCTTCCACCACCACCACATACATGTTGGACTCAATAATGAGGCACAATCAGGTTTGATATAAATTGACATAGGCTGTCAGGCATACGATGAAAACACTGCCCACCATCACAGGGGAAGTGCATGGTGCACCATCAGCCATCCTATGCCCACACACAGGTCACACCTTGCAAGTCAAAATCAGGCAGGCACATTAGACATCCCCTGCACAACACCCACATTCGTCAGGCAATTTCATTTATACAGATCAAGAAGTGAAAGATTGGATTCAGGGGAACACAAAACTGTGATGCAAGTAGTCCAAAAGTAACTCAAGCTCACCTCGTGGGGATGGCACTACATACCAGTCACAAACAAACAACCACCCATTGCTGTGAATAAGCACACATGCACTGCCCAGTGTAACCACGCAGAAGCCAAATGTAGTATCCATGTCCAGTGGGCACATGTAGCAGCCACCAGTTACATTCAATCTATGGCAGGCTCCAATGCCACTGAGGCAGAGTCTTGATGAACACACATTGAATGGCCACTGTGTTGCATGACACACATGAATAGGAGTCCAGGGTGTGTCTGGTGACTGTAGTGGGCCCACTGATCTGTGCACATGGAATGCGCTGACTGTACCATCAATAACCGTCATGGCACTATGCATAACTTTCAAATGATGTACATCAGGTCTGACAACACAACATGGGTCATGGATGCTGCAAGAGTGTGCATTTCACACAACACACTACTATGTTGAGACGCATCATCAGGGCAAACAAATACAAAGTACAAACCAAGGGCACAGGTCATCGCACATGCAAGGTAACAACACATGTCACAGACCTCACTCCCACATGATATGCAATTCAATGTGCAGTCCAAATAAATGGCACCCTAGAAGAACTTGTTCAAATGCCCAAAAAGCACAGACCAGGGGAAACATGTGGAGGAAGGGGGTGAGGGATGAAAACGGACACCATCTGAATATGTGGAATTAAAGCAACAGTGCACAAAGTGCCTGGCTGACCAGACAACCCAACTGTGGGAGTAAATCCAGGCGTCAGAGCACCTCAAGTAGCAGCGGGCACACAACAGTACAAACAGCCGTGTACATACCCCCTTCTTGCTGCTGTCCTTCCTGCAACTGCCTATGGAGGTTGAGAAAGACCACTTCCAGGACCCGGAGCATGTGGGGGGTGAGGCGACGTCTTTCACCATGCGGGCGTGGAGCTTCCAGCTTCAGCTGCACCCGGGCGATACGCCGGGTCCAGCACCGGATATCTTGCTACCTCTTCCTGATGTTAGGTACCCGCCGGCGAGGGCCCCCCACACACCTGAAAGCCCTGGCAATGTCCAACCTGATCTCCCCCTTCTCGTAGGCAGATACCTGTCAGGAAGACAAAGTGAAACAACATCACTACACCTGCACCATGTCTTAAAGACACACATGCACTACATTGTTGAAGAGAACAGGCCATAGGATGCTGATAGGACTTGCATCATTGTACATGTGAATTTGGCCTGTGGGCATACCCCCAATGCACGGCAAGCCTATGAAAGACAACAGATGGCATAAGGGGGAAACACACTCACTGATCATGGCACACAATGTGCAACACATGCAACTACAGGGTGTGGGATAGCACGTGGCAAGCAGTCACATTTCCACATCCACTTAACAACCCTCAGCGGACCTGACAAATACACCCAGGCACAGATCATTTGACCGTCACTCACCACAGTAGGTACAACCATCAATTGGCACATGTGCCACTTCACATAGTGGAGACACAGGTCACATGCTAACTTTGCTAGGCAGGCACACAGCACTTCCCTCGTGTTACATCAGATGTGCAGAGATGATGTATACGCCATGCATCTGCGGTGCAACACATCACATACACACTCACCCGGATGACAAGGAACAATCACATGCTTCTATGTCCTTCAGGTCAGAAACATCATTTCCCAAATATCACCTCGGGTCCCCACAACTCATGCACTTCTGTGAGTACCTTCAGCTGTCAGCCTGGGGAACACTGTTACATCTCAGGACATTTGTGAGTAAAGCCACCAAGGTATTGCACGCCGGAATGGGTCTTTCACAATGCATTGAATGTCACAGTAAGCACAATGCAAGTGAGAAGTCAACACACATGAACTACATCATGCTCTGCATGAGAGACACCACCATGTACACCCCCTGTGACTCCCTCAAATCCACATAGCATGTCTGTCCCACCAAAACACAATGCCTGTTGTGACACACACACAACAGGTGCACAGTCAAAGCCACTGCATTCATCACTCACCTGCTCCCCTGGCTTCCCATACAGCTTGCTGTACTGTGGGAGGAGGGCATCCAGCAGGGCCTGGTTTTCCTCATCAGAGAATGCTGGTGCCCTCTCCATTGTAAACAAATTAAGAGTCCAGGGAATGCAGAGACAGCAGCAGTGTGGTCCACTCCAATATTGTGCAGGCAAGTGCACTCTCACAGCCACATGCAGCCTTAAATCTGTGCTGCTGAGGGGCTTTCAGTCTCAGGAGTACAGTGTGATAGGCCAGTTCACTTTGCATCCTACCTCCCATCCAATCCCTTTAAACTTAAGGCTCTGACACACTTTTGCTGTTCTTCAAATTTGAGCTCCAGCTCCACAACCAATTTGCAACATTGTATTTTTCTGACCAACTGACTTTTGCAGGACACCTGTAGCAAACATCCAAATCTCAGTATCCATGACAACCAGCCTGCATTCAGGGCCTACCACTTGTCGCCTTGGTGTTCCCAGAGTATTTTTGGTGATCCCCTCATGTGTACAGTGCATTTCACGTAGCGTAAGTCACCATTGCAATGGTGAAACGTCCCGCACACACGTACGCACTGTCGAGGTACGGCCTGTTCGCTTGTGGCACCATTGCAATGGTGAAACGTCGCGCACTCATGTACGCACTGTCGGTGTATGGCCCGTTCGCGTGTGGCACCATTGCAATGGTGAAACGTCGCGCACACACCTACGCACTGTCAGGGTACGGCCAGTTCGCGCGTGGCACCATTGCAATCGTGAAACATCCCGCACACACGTACGCATGCTCGAGGTACGGTTCGATTGCATATGGCACCATTACATTAGTGAAACGTCACGCACACATGGCAGGGATGTCGCTGTACGGTTAACACAAGGATGTCTATCTAGTTTTTGTCATTGCATACTTACATGACCCAGGTGTGCAAGACACTGATATAGCACAGGATATCAGGTCACGTTGCACAATTGATGTGCGAGGACCTTTTGGCACATGTGATGTGTGATGGTGCATTATGTGTTAAACATCACCTTTCCTGTCCCCCCATTGGTATCTTCATGCACATGTTGTCATTCACATCAACACTGGGATGGCACAGTCAGCACTAAGGGCACCTGTCTCATGATGCCAGGGACCATGGCACGTTTGCCCTGGACTAATTGACGCACATCATGTTCCCAATGTCACAATCTAATGGGTGTGCCATGGTAAAGATAGAATATGCTATTTGGGGACTGTGAAATGCATCTGCTGTTGGTGCTCCGAATATGTGTCTGTGTCGTGACGGGAATGGTGTTGCATGTACACACAACATGCAACATGTGCATTGCCAATGGCTTCTGTGTCTAATGGCACCATACATCATTGATCACCATGGGTACCTGACTGCATTGTGACAATTGCTGTGGTGTTGTATTGTCACATACACACCGTTATTATCATGTCCTAGGATATGTCCAATGTATATTCCCCGTAACCTGGCTCTGTGCCTTGCAGTCAGCTGTCTGTATGGGATGTCATCCTCCTAATGCATGTCTGTTGACGTGTGTCACTCCTCGAACATCTTGCTATGCTCACTTAGAGCAGGCCAGCAGCTCCTTGGTGTTTAAGTAATTATAGGATCACAATCAACAGATGGGTGTGGCTTCTGTTAGGAGTGTCAGGAAGCTTGCATATGTGTCCCGGATGTATTGCGTATGGCAGAGCCTATAGTAGCTTGATGTGTAGTAGCATTGTTGCTTCTGCCAGGTACAGTGGAATAGTTGTTGTCTGACAGTTGTCATCCATTTACCCTGAATATGTTCTGCAGGGCACCCCCTCTACCAAGGACTTTTCCCGACTTGGAGACCATGAGGGAACGTGATTGCATCAGACTGTACAGATTCAGTCGTGCGTTGATTCAGAACTTGACGGGCAGGATGGAACCACATCTACAACCACGACACAGGTATCCTACTGCGCTGACACCACAGCTAAAGGTGATGGCAGCCCTACATTTCTTTGCCACAGGTACGTTCCAATTTACCATTGCAGATGTGGGGGGTATGTCCCAGACAATGTTCAGCCATGTGCTACGTGATGTGTTAGCTGCCATGTTACAGCATATTGATGAATTCATAAAATTTCCTAGACCCGAAGAGTTGACAGATGTAAAGGGTGATTTATATGCCCTGGGAGGGATGCCACATGTGATTGGGGCCATTGATGGTACACATGTGGCTTTTGTGCCACCACAGGCTCAGGAGCAAGCCTACCGCAATAGGAAACATTACCACTCAATAAATGCCTTGGTGGTGTGTCTATCTAACATGATCATTTCCCACGTTTGTGCACGTTTTCCAGGATCGTGCCATGATGCATTCATCATGAGGTGTAGCAGGGTACCACAGATGATGCTGCAGCTGTACAACGAACAGGCATGTCTTGTTGGTGGGTATACTCTGTTTGTCCTGTATGTTTCTTTTTTTGTTAGCTCCGACCGAATGGCATTACTCTAATTGTGACACGGTGTAAATTTGTAGGAGATGCAGGATATCCCAACATGCTGTGGCTCATGACACCGCTCCGCAAACCAAGGACAGCTGCAGACCAGCGGTACAAAAATGCACACGGACAGACCAGGCGAGTCATAGAGCGTATGTTTGGACTCCTGAAGAGCCTATTCCCTTGCCTTGATAATCCCTCCCCTACGCCCCGGCCAAGTTGTGTAACATCTTCATCATGTGCTGCATGCTACACAACATGTCAGTTGAGGAGGCCGTACCACTCTACCTGGATCCTGACGAGCTGGACCATCCACCTGTTGAGGATGCCGGACTGCGCCACGATGAAACCGATGAGGAGGAGGATGACATCCGGAGTCGGCTCATACGGAACTTCTTCTCCTAATGGTGAGTCACTGAGCATTTGTGTGCAAACTACTGCCATAGAGTGGCATGTGTTGCCAGCTGACTGTATGCAAACTCACTTAGAAGTTTGATGTGATGTATCACACAAGCGATGATGTCAGGACACACGCATATGTGCAATGTGTGTGTTCAGGATGTACATGTGTACTACATTGTGATGAGTTACCATGTCTGTAGGACGGAATTTCATATGTGGACCCTTGTGTGGCTGTCATTTCGAGGTTGCTCTGCCTGTTGTCTGTCCGGGTCATCTTGGTACTCCTTCTAGTCATCCTGATGATTGCAACGTGTGTCGAATCAGTGTACCATGCAAAGACATGAGGGAATGTCATTTTGAGTAAGATATCTGAACAGGCTATTTTGTGCTGGTATGTTTTGGGAATGTGTGGGAACTGTTCATGTGCAGGTTGTGGTCTTATAAACACATGTGTCATAAACATGGAGCTAGATGCATGTTGCAACACTCCCATTACTGGACAGTCACCCTTCTTGTCAGTCATCTGTTGTTGAGTGTTGACTCTTGTGAATGCATCAATGTGGGTATACCTTGCCACAGACACATTGCGGTACTCACCTGTTAACATTGCATGTGACATCACAACCACAGGATCTGTGTGGAATTGCACTGTGACTGTGTGCAGCAGGATGTGTGTGCCTCATCACGTTTATATTGTGGGTCAGTACAGTTTGGTTTTCCAGATGGAATGTTGTGAAGGTGTGGGCCAGTGTATGGCTCGCATGGTCTGACAACTGTGCACTGAGTCTGTTCGTATGGATGCATTGCCCCTTGTGCCACTATGTAATGTCACTGTCACATCACAACATCAGTGCCGGTGAGGAACACAGATTTGCTAGCCTTCTTGGTAACTTAATGTAATTTTTCATTTTCCATTATCCCAGGATTGTTTCACTGATGACGTACCCACGTTGTGCTGTTGAAAATGTTTACAGTTCTGTGCCACCAGTCGGTTGTCGTTAATCCCAGCAATATCTTGTGCCCAGCTGCATATCCTAGTCACGGTAGGGGTGGGGTATTGCATTTGAGGTTTATTACTCTCTGTAGAGTTTGGTCTCACCAGCTTCTGATGTCTGGCATTGTAATGTTCAGTTGCCATAGCCAAGGATTGGCTTTTGCTAGGCTTTCTTGGTTTCCAATGTTCCCCTTCCTGGTTGCATGAGCTAAGTAGGGCTCTTGTGGGTGATGTGTATGTCATATTCATGGCTCTCACAGATTTTCGGGACAGACAAAGGTGTATAGCCTATGTGTAAGTAGCTGTGCTACACATGGAATCCACTTATTTCTTATGGCCTCAATCATATGCTGTGACTGACTTGATGATCCCATGGTTCTAATTGCATGGAAGCAGCCTGGGTAGAGTTAAACCCCCTTCAGTTAGGTGACAGACTTGGCTACCTTTTATGTGTACCAGTTAATACCTCAGCTGGTGTATAATTGTAAGACCTGTCCTCACCAATAGGCTACAGTGGCTGTGGTTACAGTACACAGGTGTTACTGTTACAGTATCCGTCAAGCGGTATGATGTGATGCATTGGCAAGAATGTTTGATTTGTGATGCCTGTTTACCTTTCATTTCAGATCTCCCTCCCTGCTGTTCCCACCCTCTCCTTCCCTCGCCTGATCACCCGATTGAGTCTGTTAATCAAACTCAGACCAATGGGCTATCTGGAGATGGACCCCTTTCAGCATTGCACACATCTGAGGGTCGAAGATACCAGCAGTCCCGGGCAGCCGGTTGGAGATTGTTGGAGCATCATTACAGGTACCCAGATTGCATGAGTTATTTTTTGTGTGAGCTATGCCACTGGCCATGTACATTGGCTACAGCAGCATGGCCACAGATCTGACTTGAAACATTTATGTTATTAATGTATTTCTGAGTGTCCATTGTGCCCAATTACTGTTACCGCAGAGGTCTTGACAGTCTGCTTACGTCATCTATGGCATACTACATGATGTTAGTGCATATGTGGTTATTTGTCCAGTGTCAACATGCATGTTGTTTGTGATGGCTCAAGCTCCATTATGAATTTGGCATACATGGTTGTGTATGTACTTATATTTCTTTGGTACCCACAACAGTAATGCAACACATGCTGACGCTGTCTGTCCTGTGCCCCGTTTGGCTTTTTGGTGCATGAGCCTGTGATCGCCATATTTGGTGATGCATCACCTATTTTCTAGGATTGCACCATGAGTGACAAGACACTCCAGCCTTTCTATTTACATCTCACATGTTGCTGAGCAACTATCCTTCTGTATGTGTGCAACTTTTCCATGATGTGTCACAACTTCTGTCATCATGTGTTCACCCATTCCTAATGCTGCATCCCCAGTGACCCTGCAACCCCCAGTGCCCAGATTGTGCCACACACACGCCTCCAAAATCCTCCTCCGTCCATCCATCCTTTGTTACGGCTGGACGCAGCTTGTTCGTGCCTCCGTTGCACCACCTCCATGGCAAAGGCTGGACAGTCTGCACTTGGACCGCAAACTGCGCCCGAACCCCTGCACCCCAAAATGGCTACTTCATCAGACTGCACGATGAATCCAGCACCCTCCAAGCACTCAACCACGGACACAATTCCTCCTGCTACCAGGCTACCGCGCAACACACCCAAGGGCACTTGACCTGCTGCAACTGCAGCTTCTGCAGCATCTGGACCACAAATACATAGACCACAGGACCCACCACCTCGGCTGCATCCCTCTCTACACCTGCTCCACTTGCTAACACGCCATCAAACTCTAGGACCTCCTAGCCTCAACCACCCCCAACGTTGCCTTCCTGACAGAGACCTGGCTGAACGTCACCGCCACACCAGACATCGCCCTTGCCATCCAAGAGGGGTACAATGTCTCCCGCTGAGACAGCACCAACAGAGTGGGTGTGGGATTCGCCATCATACACAAGGACTCCCTTGGAGTCACGAGCAACACCAACAACACCCTCACCACCGCCGAGCATCTGCACTTCCACTCAACACTGACCCCAAAACAACCATCAGAGTAACTGTCGTCTACAGACCACCCAGACCCCAGCACACTGTTCAGCAACACCATCAGCCACATCATCAACAGCCATGGCCTCACCTCCACAGACCACATCCTCCTTGGGGGCATGAACTTCAGACAACGACATCGCCAACTCCACTGCCCTGATTGACAACCTGTGGATACTCGGACTCACACAGCTCATGACCACAACCACCCATGCTGCTGGATACACACTGGACCCCATGTTCTCTGCAAATCACCACGTCTCCTTGGGGGCATGAACTTCAGACAACGACATCGCCAACTCTACTGCCCTGATTGACAACCTGTGGATACTCGGACTCACACAGCTCGTGACCACAACCACCCACGCTGCTGGATACACACTGGACCCCATGTTCTCTGCAAATCACCACGTCTCATTCGACAACACAACCAAACATTACTGGACTGACCACAGATGCATCCACTTCACATTAAGGAAGGCAACCAGACAACACTGCACCCAACAATTGCCTCACCTTTGCTGGCTCAGATTCACCTAGGACCAACAGACCACCACCCTCGGCCACGGACCAACCACCGACCCCACCAACACCAACACCGCCCCATCAAAAAGAAACAGTGGGTGTACAACTGGGCCGACACCCTTTACCCACTCAATGACTCTGCTATCCATCACACCTGCAGGGAAGCCCCTTGGATCACCAAGGTCCACCTGGCCCCAATACACATCTGTCGGAAAGTGTATGAGGACTGGTTCCGCAATCGTACACCAGACAGCTGCACAGCCCACAAGCACACCACCCACAAACACCACCAACTCATCAGGAGTGACATGGGGATCGCCTTCAGGGACCGCCTACACAACAACACACACAACACCAAATGGCTCTTCTACATCATGAATGACCTCCCCAACGCCAGCTCATACACCAACGACATTTGACTATCCCAAGACCTGTGTGAATCACTGACCACCTTCTTTCCTCGCAAGATCACCAACATCCCCAACAGCTTCAACACCGACACCCCCTCATCCTCTGCAAAGAGCACCACCCCTGCGACCCCCAGCCGCACCATCAACTCGACCGCCTGCTCCAACATCAGCATAGTGAACACCATGAAGACCATGATCCCCATCCACTCCAGGTCACCATCTGACCCATACCCTCAGCACGTTTGTACATAGCAAGAACAGCCATGACACCCCATCTCCGATTGACATTCAAATTCTACTTCAAGACTGCAACCTTTCCGGAGAGCATGAAGCACACCGAGAACAACGCCATACTGCAGCAACCCAAGATGGACCCCAATGACCTCAATAGCTTCAGGCACATCTCCTTGTTCCCTTTCCCGCCAACAGTCACGGTGGAAAGTGTCACCGCACAGCTGACCCCCTCCCTCAAGGGTAAAATACATCCTGGAGACATCCCAGTCCGGCAATTGCAGCAACCACAGCACCAAAATTGCCCGAAGGCCACCAACAACATCTGGATCCTGAGGGACAAATGAGGAACAGCGGCACTCATCCTTCTGGACCAATCAGCATCCTTCAACACGGTGTGCCAATGCACCCTAACAGCACGCCAACACATGGCTAGCATCGAAGAGTAGGCCCTGGCCTGGACCACGTCCTTCCTCTACCGCTGAACCCAGAGCGTCCGCCGCACACCCTTCCGCTCCAAGACCACGAGATCATCTGCCGCCTCCCACAGGGCTCATCCCTCAGCCCAACGCAGTTCCATATCTACATGCCACCACTCACCCACGTTGATCGACAACACAGCCTCAACATCGTCTCCTTCACAAACGACACACAACTGGTCGTATCCCTCACCACTGCCCCCCACACCCCCAAAGCCAAACTCCACAGGGGAATGAATGCCCTTGCATAATGGATGAAGGTCAGCAGGCTGAAGCTGAAGATAGAGAATTTGGAGGTCCGCATCCTCAGCACCACCACATCATCCAGGGACAACTCCTGGTGGGCAACTTCACTGTGAACTGCCCCAGCACCCAACCACCATGCACACAACCTGGGGGTCATCCTCAACTACACCCTCGCCATGACCCATCAAGTGTAAGCTGTCTGTACTTCATGCTTCAACACCCTTCGGATACTCTGCAGGATCTTCTAACGGATCCCCTCTGACACAGGAATGAGCAGCAACCAGCCCCTTGTCACCAGCAGACTGGACTGCAGCCACACCCTGTATGCATAAACATCAAAGAAGCTCCTGAGACTGCTGCAACACATCCAGGAAGCCTCGGCACAACTCATCATGGACTCCCCCTGACGCTGTCACATCCCACCACACCTGAGAGGCCTGCATTGGCTCCACAACATGAGGATCACCTTTGGGCTCATCATCCACGCACACAAAGCCCTACCCAACGCCGGCCCAGCATTCCTAATCAGCCAACTCAGCTGCAACACCCCCACCCACAGCCTACACTCTGCTAACCTTACCCTCGCAACAGTTCCATGCATCCGGAACACCAGCACCGGTGGTAGATCCTTCTCCCACCTCGCAGCAAATTCCTGGAACACTCTCCATCACAACTACCATCTGACCCAGGACATGTTGGCCTTCAGAGAACTCTTCATGACCTGACTCTTCGATCAGTAGCAGTCCCCTCCCCTCCCCCTAGCCCCTTGGAACACCCACAGGTATGTAGCATACTTTACGAATATCCAGATTGATTGGAAGTCCCAATATCATCTGCAGGATCACCTTCATACTCCTCACCCACTGTCAGTAGGCACTCCACATGCCCTGGCCAACAGACACAATTTATGGACATCTCCCATCCCACACCACGTTGCCTGAGGTACGTCCAGCCTGCCTTGCCCTGTGCAACTTTCATCACCTCCACAGTCCAAATGCATGCAGATAAAATTACTAACACATCATCTAAGAGAACTGGTAGACCCTCTCTGGAGACAGACACATTAACTATGACCGGTAGACCTTCATGTGACTTAGTAACTGTCTGTCAGAGCAGTATGGCAAGCCAGCCCACCCCCCCTCAGCAGGTACTAACAATCATGCGTGAGTATTTCCCTCCATGGATGTAGTTGATCATACATGGTGAGCTATGTGTATCCACAACCAGACTCAGTTCCCACTGTATGGATGGCTTGAGTTTGATCTGCACTCTGGCATACTTTGACATATTCCTTCACATATGTTGTTGACTCACGTCAAAAAGGACTCTCCATCAATACGTAATGTGTTTGATAGGTTTAATTCTCCATCTTGTGAGTGAATTGTGAGTAGGGGTTAGGTGCTGTACAGAAAAGTGAGGAATCCAAAGTTCACAGGGGGAGATGTGATGCCTTGCAGTTTTAGTCACCAGAGTCAAGACCACAGTGTTTGGCATCATTGGTGACACTCCGACCAGCAAGTCCATGTGGGAGAGTCAGACAGTCAATAAGGTGATGCTGTTGCACACAATGGCAAGATGCCAGACCAGGTGACCTGGGAGATGCGCATGGCCCTCTGCCTCTCACTGACTTTTGCGTGGACGACCCACCTTCTTTGGGGGACCCTCATGTGCAGGCCTTGACGATGCCTGGGACTCTCCGTCGGATGATTCCGCCTCCTCCTCCCTCCCTGTGCCTCTTTGCAGTCTTTGCCTAGATGTTTCTGGCCTGGTGACACAGGGAGGGTGCTGCATGTTGTCAGCAATCCGACGGAGTGAGTGGCTAATGTCCCTATGCACCGCCAAGAGCTTAGCCAGTGTTTCCTCCATCCATCCAAGTTGTCGTCTTTGACTGGCATGTTGCTCGGCCTGCTGGTTTTTTAAAGCGATGAGGGCCCCCACTCCCTGGCTGAAGTCCCTGGTGTCCCGCCGGCAGTCCAACATGATGTTTCTGAGTTCTGACATACCGGGCCCTCCAGCTTCCTGGTCAGGTTCTTGCCTCCGCCTTGATCCACTCCCACCACCCCTGCCCAAACGAGCCGGGCCTGCTGTTGAGGGGACATCAGGGCGCCGGGACCCCTGAGGGTTGACAGTGGTGGTGTTGTCTGCCACCTCCTGGGTGCCCGGCGAACCGTGTCCCTCATTTTCAGACAGGCTCAGTTGTGCATTGTGTGCAGGGCTCCAAGCTGTCTCCTGGGATGTGGTGGGAATGGGTGTGGTGGTTGGCGCAGATGCCCCTGATCCAGCTGCTGCACGGGTTTGGGATCCAGAGGGGCCAGGTTGGTTGGAGTCATCCATGGAGTGGTGAGAGGCGTCGCTGTCGGTGGGGTCAGGGTCCTGTGTAGCCTGGGACTGTGAACCTTCTTCTTCCCCCCTGGTTGGGGTTCGGTTGTGCACGTTGCCCTGTGGGTGTGAGAGACAGACAATGTTAATGGCATTTCATGGTATTTGTATTTTTAATGTACATTGTCCTTATAACTGTTACACCTGTGTCAGACATGGGTATATGCAAATCAGTCTGACCCTGTGCCTCATGGGAACAGTCCAGCCTGAACTGGAAGCTTGTTTCCGGTCCAGGGAAGGCATGGCTTGGCAGTTCGGGCTGGACTGTTCCCATGAGGCACAGGGTCAGACTGATTTGCATATAGCCATGTCTGAACTGGGGCGGCAGAGTGGGCTAAAGAACGGTGATGGATCAAACCCAGATCTTTTGACTGGGTGTGAGTGTTTGATTAGTTCAGATGCTCCATCCATCACCACCCCCTTTTGTACCGCTTTGGCCGCCATAAGTGTGGCAGGGTATGCTCAGACGTGAGTCCCTTGCTCACTTTGCCACTGGATTCAAGCAAGCCGGGCTGAAGACGGCTGTAATGCCAGAAACCGGTCCTCGGAAGCTTGTTTCCGGTCCAGGGAAGGCATGGCTTGGCAGTTCGGGCTGGACTGTTCCCATGAGGCACAGGGTCAGACTGATTTGCATATAGCCATGTCTGAACTGGGGTGGCAGAGTGGGCTAAAGAACGGTGATGGATCAAACCCAGATCTTTTGACTTGGTGTGAGTGTTTGATTGGTTCAGATGCTCCGTCCATCACCACCCCCTTTTGTACCAGAAATACCACAGCAGCATCCTGCATCTGTGCCATAGTATTGGCAGATTTCTAGAGTTGTGTTGCTGGTACGACGCAGATCAAGCAATGCTCTGTGTGTGCCGATGTGCACAAAGCTGTGTCATTCCTTACGTCTGCTTCAGGCATGCACCAGGTTTTGAGGCAGCATGCGCATACCAGTGGCAGAGAAAAATGGTAAAGATTTCAATTACCAATTTTAGGAGGTGCTGCAGTGCTGTAACGGGCAGCCAGTGCCCATCACACCACACACACACCACTACCAGTACACCTACTGCTGACACAGTGCTTTAGAGTGTTGTACATCTCCCAGGTGCATCACCTTGTCAATACCCAGCACCATTGCAAAAATTGATGTATGTCTGCTGTCTCAGTAGGGTATTGGTACAGCGTCGTGATATGAGTGCAAGGGACTTGAGACTCTGCCCGCTGCATTTCTTGCTTGACTGCTTCATGCAATTGGAATTTGTTGTGTACCATGACGCTTGTGACAGTGGGCCACTACATTACCTAGGCCAGTTTGCTATGTTTAGGTAAGGGGTGTGTGTGACAGGCTTGGCTGGTATTTGGAGTGTGAGTTGCAACTGTGCCTCAATCATGTTGTGGCTGTCCCCCCATGGCGCATGCTGCCATGACCGTGGTTGTGAGTTACTGTTCAAGATATCTGACCTGGTTGTCCTTATGTTAGTGTTTGCACTGTTCACATGAGGGCCTTGTGCTGCATACACCAGGCCAAGTATCAGCTATGTTGTCAGTACATTCATACTCCCAGTAAAATGAGCATGGTCTGTGTGTGTACCTGGGCCATATGGGATGGGTGCTACTGGGCCTGTGCATACACATTATTGGCGACTGGGGTGGCCAAAGTTTTGCCATATTCACTTTCCCCCTTGCACCCTCCTGACATTCCCCATGCAGCCTTCTGGAACTCATGCCTTGCACCCACCCCCATACTGTTGGGCACTGCTGGGAGTCACATCCACCCACCCGTGTCATGTCTGGGCCTCGCTGGGAGTCACATCCACGCACCCCTCCTATGTCTGGGCACTGCTGGGAGTCTCATCCACCCACCCTCTCCTATGTCTGGGCACTGCTGGGAGTCACATCCACCCACCCCTCCTATGTCTGGGCACTGCTGGGAGTCACATCCACCCACCCCTCCTATGTCTGGGCACTGCCGGGAGTCACATCCACCCACCCCTCCTATGTCTGGGCACTGCTGGGAGTCACATCCACCCACCCCTCCTATGTTTGGCCAATGCTGGGAGTGCCCCCATGTCAAATGAGTTGTTTGTATACTCACCAGGCTCCACGACTCCTTCAATTCCATGTACTCCCACCGGTGGTAGCCGGGCCATGACCTTCTCCTCCCAGGGATGGTACTGTAATGGTCTGCGGGGACCACCACCTCCAGTGCGCTGGCTATTGACGTAGTCCTCGTCCATCTTGCGCTTGACCATCCTCCGCAGATCATACCACCTGGCCTGGCAAACCGTCCTGGTGCACCTGATGGGTGCACCAGCATTTACCTTATTGACGATCCTCTCCCACATGCGTGTTTTCTCAGCTATGCTGGTCTGTCTGAACAATGCGCCAAACACCTGGGGCTCAACTCTGATGACCTCATCTACAAGGATCTCCATCTCCTGGTTTGTGAACTTTGGATTCTTTGGGCCAGACATGTTGTGGGGTGAATGTGTTTGGGGTTGTGTATGGATGGGGGGTGTGTTTCTGAATGTGAAGAGGGGGTGTGGGTCTGAATGTGATTGGGGTATGTGTGAAGGTGGATGTGTGCAGTTGTTTGTGTGTTGTCAGTCTGTAGGTTGATGTGTATGTTGCAAAGGATGCTGATTTGTGTGTGTGGGCCCTTTTTATTGGTCCATTGGTGGGTGTGGCTTAGTTTGAATTTAGGGTGGATGTGTCATTAGGGGTGGATCTGAGTTTGGCCCTCTGTTTGTCAGTTTGGTTGTGGCCAGGACATTGTTTAACCATGGTTTGTACACAGGAGATATGTTTTGTGGTGTTGTGCGACTCGTTTGCACACTCCCTGTGCTGTTTTTGGGGTACGCGTGATTTGTTTGTCGGGGGATCATTGCGTACTTTGGTGTGTGGCTCTCTCACACAGTGAAGTTTGACGTTTTGACAGGGTACGCCTGCGCTTCATTGTGGGGGTGTATAATTTGGAACTTTATTGTGTGTGTGTGTCTCATAAGCGACGTATTGTGGGGGTACGCGTGTGGGTCGTTGGGGGTTCGTCATCGAGGTTTAATCTGCGGCTCTGTCATACGCGAAGTATTTTGGGGGTACGCGTGTGGGTCGTTGGGGGGTTCGTCGTCGAAGTTTAATCTGCGGCTCTGCCATACACGATGTATTGTGGGTGTACGCGTGTGAGTCGTTGGGGGTGTTCGTCGCCGAGGTTTATTCAGCGCCTCTGTCCTACGCGATGTATTGTGGGGGTACACATGTGGGTCGTTAGGGGGTGTCGTTGTAGAGGTTTAATCTGCGGCTCTGTCATACGCGACGTATTGTGGGGGTACGCGTGTGGGTTGTTGGGGGGCTCGTCGTCGAGGTTTAATCTGCGGCTCTGCCATACACGATATATTGTGGGTGTACGCGTGTGGGTCGTTGGGGGTGTTCGTCGCCGAGGTTTATTCGGTGCCTCTGTCATACGCGACGTATTGTGGGGGTACGCGTGTGGGTCATTGGGGGGGTTCCTCGTCAAGCTTTAATCTGCGGCTCTGTCATACGCGACGTATCGTGGGTTTACGCGTGTGGGTCGTTGGGGGGTGTTTGTCATCGAGGTTTATTCAGCGCCTCTGTCATATGCGACGTATTGTGGGGGTACGCGTGTGGGTCGTTGGGGGGTTCGTCGTCTAGGTTTATTCAGCACCTCTGTCATACGCGACATATTGTGGGGGTACGCGTGTGGGTCGTTGGGGGGGTCGTCGTCGAGGTTTAAAATGTGGCTCGATCATACGCGACGTATTGTGGGTGTACACATGTGGGTCATTGAGGGGGCTTTGCTTTTTCTTTTGATTTGTGACTCGCGCATCCAGTAGTTTGTACGCGACAGCTTTTTCCCGTACGGACAGTGTTCGGGGTCCCGTGTCCGGATCGTACTTGGCGGGTCGTACGGAATGTTTACAAATCGTACGGTTCAATAGCCAGGTCCGTGTCGTACGGATCTTCACTTGTTTTTCGTACGGTTCGTACACATTCGTACGGACTATTTGTATACGGATCGTACTACGCAATTCGGATGTTTTTTTCCGATTCGTACGGAAACGGCTCCGAATACGAATCGCAGGACGGTTTTTTATCCCGAATTGGAATCGACCCCACTATGTACAAATAGACCTTCACAGCCTAATAGCGGTCAGATAGTTCATGTATATACATTACTCATGGGTACCATACAACTTATAACATTTAGTACTATGAGCATGTAAAAATAAGTAGGACGGTCTACGTTTCGACCCCAGTGACGAGGAGGGTGAGTGGTGGCCTCACAGCGGGGTCTTCATCAGGACAAAAGGAGCACCTAGTGAAAGGACAAACAAGAATGGGTATCTGGAGCTAATCTCTCTGGTGATCATATTTAGTAGGCGGCAGAATTGAAACCTACTTGAAAAAAGAGAAGAAGAGACGGTGTGCGTTCAGGTCATAGTAGGGCTCTCACGGGGCTCCTGGGTTACTAAAAAAGAGAGACATGTAATAGTTATACATGCCCAAGCGCGTTCTCCCCGAAATAGGGACAAACCAAGTGGTGAAATACTCACTTATTTTAGGACCAAAGGGGTACGAATCTCCCGTTGTCCATAAGAATAAATCAAACCAAAGAAATCTAAAAAGAAAGGGATATGGGGCGGATCAAAACGATGGGCTCAAGCTAAAATACATTATCGTGCAATTATCACAATGATCCTGTGGTGGGGGGCATGGATAGGAATCCAATGAATCAACATGGCTAAGTGCTTCTGAATTAGCTATAACAGAGGGTTATACGCGTAAACAACAGGTGGTAAAAATATAGATCGGCATGAGCGCTCGTCGGCAGAAATGGGCGGTATCGGCATGCCTCAGGAAAAACTCAACACAGAAATATTGACAGCAAGAATATCGTAGTCAAGAATATCGAATTTAAGGTAAGAAATATCATTTGCAAATATATATTTGTTTAAAATATCTATTTTTTAATTAGTGATGTATTCTAGTTTTTATTTTAAATGTATGTGATGTATCTTTTTTGTATAAGTATTGTTTGTTTTTTAATATATGTGTTATATTTTTAATAGTTAATAATTGTATTTAATTAAATTTTGCATTTTTTAGTTCCGTAGCCAGTTGTGGGTTTATAGGGGAATAGGGTGGGCAGTAATCTAACTGTAATAATTTAATGATTGTTTTTTATTTATTAATATTTATATAATTGAGATTTTAAGGTGTTAATTGTATTTTTTAATTTGTTTTTGTAAATCTTATATGTGGTTTGTGGGGTTTATAGGGGTATAAGGTGGGAAGTATTTTATTTTTAATTATTAATTGGTTGTTAATTATCATTAATCAATTAATTGGTAATTAATATTGGTAATTATTTACTTTGTTTTTAGGTTCGGGTTGTGGGGTTTATAGGGATAAAGGGCAGGAAGTAATTTATTTTTAATTAAGTCATAATTAGTTGATAATTAATAATAGATAATCAATTTTCTGAATTGTTTAATCATTTTTTGGGGGTGTGAGTTTTGGATTTGGGGTTTATAAAGTTAAAAGGTGGGAAGTTATTTATGTTTAATTCAATAATAATTAGTTTGCAATTAATATTAATTGATTAATTATCAATTAAATATGGAAATTGTGTAATTAATTTTAGATGCACGTTTTGGAAAGGGTGGAAAGTAATTTATTTTTAGTTAATTAATAATAATTAATACATTAATTGTTAATTAATTAGGGTAATTGGTTAATGTTTTTTAGTGTGTGGGTTTTGTGTTTATAAGGGTAAAGGGTGGGAAGTAAATTAATTGAACTTACTTTATAATTAGTAGGTAAATACCATTATTTATTTATTTGTAAATAAAATTAAATTGTGTAATTAATTTTTTCACAATTTAATTTTAGGTGTGGGTTGTGGGGAATATAGATGTTTTAATTTGCTTTTAATTAATAATATTTGTTTTATTGATAATTAATTATGTTAATTATGCATGATTTTTTTTTATTTTAGATATGGGTTGTGAATTGTGTGGTATTATAGGGTAGGAAGTAAAGAAACTAAGGGGCCCATTAGGATCTTGGGCGGATCGCCACCGCCCGCATGGCGGTGGCGATCTGCCCGAGATCTGTCCCCGCCCGCCACCCATTTCCCCCCGTCATATTACTATGGTGGGGGGACTGGGACGGACGGAAAGACCATCCGCCGCTTTTCCGTCCGGTCAACAAGTTGACTGGGCGGAAAAGAATTTAATATGGTGGCAGTGTCTATCAGACACCGGCAGCCATATCATGGGGGCGGAAACATGCAGCATGCGGTAAATGCTTGCGGGGGTCCGTTGCGGGCCCCCAGGGACGGTGGGGGGTGCACATGGGGGGTACCATGTTCCATGCACAACATGCCTTCCTGGCATTGTGGTGGGCGGTGCTGAGTGCACTGCCCGCCACAATGACCGGAATGCAGGATGCGCCCGCCACTGTGGCAGGCGCATCCTAATTGCCCCCACGGGACCCCCACCCTTATGGAGGGCGGTCCCATTTCCCGATAGGATGGTGGGCGGACAAAGTCCGCCCGCCATCCTAATGACCCCCAAAATCTATGTACTAATTAATGTTTTTGTTAATAAATATTTTCTAAATAAAATATTAATTTGAGAAATATCTTATTTATTTTATTTTATATATTTGTGATATGTATTTAACATTATAATATTTTTATATATATGTTTCATATTAAATACATTTGTTTTTTAATTTTGAACATATTTATATCTTTTTATTTATATTGTTTTTAAAATATTTTTATTTTGTTGATTATATTCTGTTTGTTTTTAATTTAGAACTGTCAGGAGTGTGAATACTAAATGTTACGCCCAACACTTTCCCTACTGTTGCACCAACTGGAGTGGGACTAGTACATTTTGTCCCTCTGCTATCCAACACTTTCCCTACTGTTGCACTCATTTGAGTAGGAATACTAATTTATACCCCTCCGCTATCCAACACTTTCCCTACTATTGCACTGGCTGGGGTGGGAATATTACATTTTACCCCTCTGCTCTTTAATAGATTCCTTGGTGTTGTATTGGCTGGAATGGGTGCTGTAAATATTTTGTATGTGTAATTTATAATTTTGACTTCTGTTGAATTTATTGGAGGGTAATTTGTAAATTTTTATTCAGTGTTAATACTTATGTCGTGCTAAATAGGAGTGGTAAATTGTTTATATATTTATTTTAATCGTTTGCGTAGTTTTGTTTAAATTGTAGTGGGAATAGTATGTGTATTAAATGTTATAGTAAATTTTTTATTGTTATAATTTAAATTATTATGTTTTGTTTATTTGAAATTATTATATTTTCAAGTATTAATATTTGTTAATTGGAAAATAATTGTTACTGAGTTAAAAGATTTTAAAATAGTTTATTGTTTTAATTTAATTAAAATATTTTTTATAGATTTTATGTTATTGATATATATATATATATATATATATTTTTTATATTTTTTTTATAATTAAAAAATGTATAAACATCATTAAAATTATTAGATTAATAATTGTTTTAAAGTAAATATATATTATTTATTATATATGTGTTTGCTAAATTTGTTTTTAAATTAATGTTATTATTTAATATATGTAATATGTATTTTATTGTGTGTGTGTGTGTGTGTATATATATATATATATATATATATATATATATATATATATATATATATATATATATATATATATATATATATATATATGTTCAGCAAATGCGCTCCTGCGCTTCCAGCAGTCACTCTCACACGCTCCATGCCATCCAGCCTGGTGTAGCCTCTCAGCCTCTGAACTCCCGTTTCTCCTGCAATTTTTCAAGTGCCCGACGCGTTTCGAGGCTAAAACGCCTCTTCTTCATGGGGCTCAAACAAATAACAGGCAGTATTCTCACCCTTCGTTTTTCTAATTTTAATTCAATTAGAGGGAACCGCCCTAAGTGGGCGTGGCTTGTAGGAATGATGGTTGTCGTAGTCCATGGTGAGTATAGCAATCATACCTTGAGTAGGTTGCCTGCTATGTTTGAAAATTAAGCCAAAGTCGTTATACCCTTGAGTAGGGGGAGAGCTCGAGGGTTCAGGGGCCATCAATGTCTCGGGGGCGTTTGAACCACCACCGCGATGCATGGTGCAACGCGGGGCCTCCCTGCGCTGTGTTACGTTCCACTCCAGCCAGGGATGGTGCTCTGCTGCACGGCCAGGGGCAGCCGTGTATTATCTAAGTTCAGCAAATGCGCTCCTGCGCTTCCAGCAGTCACTCTCACACGCTCCATGCCATCCAGCCTGGTGTAGCCTCTCAGCCTCTGAACTCCCGTTTCTCCTGCAATTTTTCAAGTGCCCCACGCGTTTCAAGGCTAAAACGCCTCTTCTTCATGGGGCTCAAACAAATAACAGGCAGTATTCTCACCCTTCGTTTTTCTAATTTTAATTAAATTAGAGGGAACCGCCCTAAGTGGGCGTGGCTTGTAGGAATGATGGTTGTCGTAGTCCATGGTGAGTATAGCAATCATACCTTGAGTAGGTTGCCTGCTATGTTTGAAAATTAAGCCAAAGTCGTTATACCCTTGAGTAGGGGGAGAGCTCGAGGGTTCAGGGGCCATCAATGTCTCGGGGGCGTTTGAACCACCACCGCGATGCATGGTGCAACGCGGGGCCTCCCTGCGCTGTGTTACGTTCCACTCCAGCCAGGGATGGTGCTCTGTTGCACGGCCAGGGGCAGCCGTGTATTATCTAAGTTCAGCAAATGCGCTCCTGCGCTTCCAGCAGTCACTCTCACACGCTCCATGCCATCCAGCCTGGTGTAGCCTCTCAGCCTCTGAACTCCCGTTTCTCCTGCAATTTTCAAGTGCCCGACGCGTTTCGAGGCTAAAACGCCTCTTCTTCATGGGGCTCAAACAAATAACAGGCAGTATTCTCACCCTTCGTTTTTCTAATTTTAATTCAATTAGAGGGAACCGCCCTAAGTGGGCGTGGCTTGTAGGAATGATGGTTGTCGTAGTCCATGGTGAGTATAGCAATCATACCTTGAGTAGGTTGCCTGCTATGTTTGAAAATTAAGCCAAAGTCGTTATACCCTTGAGTAGGGGGAGAGCTCGAGGGTTCAGGGGCCATCAATGTCTCGGGGGCGTTTGAACCACCACCGCGATGCATGGTGCAACGCGGGGCCTCCCTGCGCTGTGTTACGTTCCACTCCAGCCAGGGATGGTGCTCTGCTGCACGGCAAGGGGCAGCCGTGTATTATCTAAGTTCAGCAAATGCGCTCCTGCGCTTCCAGCAGTCACTCTCACACGCTCCATGCCATCCAGCCTGGTGTAGCCTCTCAGCCTCTGAACTCCCGTTTCTCCTGCAATTTTTCAAGTGCCCGACGCGTTTCGAGGCTAAAACGCCTCTTCTTCATGGGGCTCAAACAAATAACAGGCAGTATTCTCACCCTTCGTTTTTCTAATTTTAATTCAATTAGAGGGAACCGCCCTAAGTGGGCGTGGCTTGTAGGAATGATGGTTGTCGTAGTCCATGGTGAGTATAGCAATCATACCTTGAGTAGGTTGCCTGCTATGTTTGAAAATTAAGCCAAAGTCGTTATACCCTTGAGTAGGGGGAGAGCTCGAGGGTTCAGGGGCCATCAATGTCTCGGGGGCGTTTGAACCACCACCGCGATGCATGGTGCAACGCGGGGCCTCCCTGCGCTGTTACGTTCCACTCCAGCCAGGGATGGTGCTCTGCTGCACGGCCAGGGGCAGCCGTGTATTATCTAAGTTCAGCAAATGCGCTCCTGCGCTTCCAGCAGTCACTCTCACACGCTCCATGCCATCCAGCCTGGTGTAGCCTCTCAGCCTCTGAACTCCCGTTTCTCCTGCAATTTTTCAAGTGCCCGACGCGTTTCGAGGCTAAAACGCCTCTTCTTCATGGGGCTCAAACAAATAACAGGCAGTATTCTCACCCTTCGTTTTTCTAATTTTAATTCAATTAGAGGGAACCGCCCTAAGTGGGCGTGGCTTGTAGGAATGATGGTTGTCGTAGTCCATGGTGAGTATAGCAATCATACCTTGAGTAGGTTGCCTGCTATGTTTGAAAATTAAGCCAAAGTCGTTATACCCTTGAGTAGGGGGAGAGCTCGAGGGTTCAGGGGCCATCAATGTCTCGGGGCGTTTAAACCACCACCGCGATGCATGGTGCAACGCGGGGCCTCCCTGGGCTGTGTTACGTTCCACTCCAGCCAGGGATGGTGCTCTGCTGCACGGCCAGGGGCAGCCGTGTATTATCTAAGTTCAGCAAATGCGCTCCTGCGCTTCCAGCAGTCACTCTCACATGCTCCATGCCATCCAGCCTGGTGTAGCCTCTCAGCCTCTGAACTCCCGTTTCTCCTGCAATTTTTCAAGTGCCCGACGCGTTTCGAGGCTATAACGCCTCTTCTTCATGGGGCTCAAACAAATAACAGGCAGTATTCTCACCCTTCGTTTTTCTAATTTTAATTCAATTAGAGGGAACCGCCCTAAGTGAGCGTGGCTTGTAGGAATGATGGTTGTCATAGTCCATGGTGAGTATAGCAATCATACCTTGAGTAGGTTGCCTGCTATGTTTGAAAATTAAGCCAAAGTCGTTATACCCTTGAGTAGGGGGAGAGCTCGAGGGTTCAGGGGCCATCAGTGTCTCGGGGGCGTTTGAACCACCACCGCGATGCATGGTGCAACGCGGGGCCTCCCTGCGCTGTGTTACGTTCCACTCCCGCCAGGGATGGTGCTCTGCTGCACGGCCAGGGGCAGCCGTGTATTATCTAAGTTCAGCAAATGCGCTCCTGCGCTTCCAGCAGTCACTCTCACACGCTCCATGCCATCCAGCCTGGTGTAGCCTCTCAGCCTCTGAACTCCCGTTTCTCCTGCAATTTTTCAAGTGCCTGACGCGTTTCGAGGCTAAAACGCCTCTTCTTCATGGGGCTCAAACAAATAACAGGCAGTATTCTCACCCTTCGTTTTTCTAATTTTAATTCAATTAGAGGGAACCGCCCTAAGTGGGCGTGGCTTGTAGGAATGATGGTTGTCGTAGTCCATGGTGAGTATAGCAATCATACCTTGAGTAGGTTGCCTGCTATGTTTGAAAATTAAGCCAAAGTCGTTATACCCTTGAGTAGGGGGAGAGCTCGAGGGTTCAGGGGCCATCAATGTCTCGGGGGCGTTTGAACCACCACCGCGATGCATGGTGCAACGCGGGGCCTCCCTGCGATGTGTTACGTTCCACTCCAGCCAGGGATGGTGCTCTGCTGCACGGCCAGGGGCAGCCGTGTATTATCTAAGTTCAGCAAATGCGCTCCTGCGCTTCCAGCAGTCACTCTCACACGCTCCATGCCATCCAGCCTGGTGTAGCCTCTCAGCCTCTGAACTCCCGTTTCTCCTGCAATTTTTCAAGTGCCCCACGCGTTTCAAGGCTAAAACGCCTCTTCTTCATGGGGCTCAAACAAATAACAGGCAGTATTCTCACCCTTCGTTTTTCTAATTTTAATTAAATTAGAGGGAACCGCCCTAAGTGGGCGTGGCTTGTAGGAATGATGGTTGTCGTAGTCCATGGTGAGTATAGCAATCATACCTTGAGTAGGTTGCCTGCTATGTTTGAAAATTAAGCCAAAGTCGTTATACCCTTGAGTAGGGGGAGAGCTCGAGGGTTCAGGGGCCATCAATGTCTCGGGGGCGTTTGAATCACCACCGCGATGCATGGTGCAACGCGGGGCCTCCCTGCGCTGTGTTACGTTCCACTCCAGCCAGGGATGGTGCTCTGCTGCACGGCCAGGGGCAGCCGTGTATTATCTAAGTTCAGCAAATGCGCTCCTGCGCTTCCAGCAGTCACTCTCACACGCTCCATGCCATCCAGCCTGGTGTAGCCTCTCAGCCTCTGAACTCCCGTTTCTCCTGCAATTTTCAAGTGCCCGACGCGTTTCGAGGCTAAAACGCCTCTTCTTCATGGGGCTCAAACAAATAACAGGCAGTATTCTCACCCTTCGTTTTTCTAATTTTAATTCAATTAGAGGGAACCGCCCTAAGTGGGCGTGGCTTGTAGGAATGATGGTTGTCGTAGTCCATGGTGAGTATAGCAATCATACCTTGAGTAGGTTGCCTGCTATGTTTGAAAATTAAGCCAAAGTCGTTATACCCTTGAGTAGGGGGAGAGCTCGAGGGTTCAGGGGCCATCAATGTCTCGGGGGCGTTTAAACCACCACCGCGATGCATGGTGCAACGCGGGGCCTCCCTGCGCTGTGTTACGTTCCACTCCAGCCAGGGATGGTGCTCTGCTGCACGGCCAGGGGCAGCCGTGTATTATCTAAGTTCAGCAAATGCGCTCCTGCGCTTCCAGCAGTCACTCTCACATGCTCCATGCCATCCAGCCTGGTGTAGCCTCTCAGCCTCTGAACTCCCGTTTCTCCTGCAATTTTTCAAGTGCCCGACGCGTTTCGAGGCTATAACGCCTCTTCTTCATGGGGCTCAAACAAATAACAGGCAGTATTCTCACCCTTCGTTTTTCTAATTTTAATTCAATTAGAGGGAACCGCCCTAAGTGGGCGTGGCTTGTAGGAATGATGGTTGTCATAGTCCATGGTGAGTATAGCAATCATACCTTGAGTAGGTTGCCTGCTATGTTTGAAAATTAAGCCAAAGTCGTTATACCCTTGAGTAGGGGGAGAGCTCGAGGGTTCAGGGGCCATCAGTGTCTTGGGGGCGTTTGAACCACCACCGCGATGCATGGTGCAACGCGGGGCCTCCCTGCGCTGTGTTACGTTCCACTCCCGCCAGGGATGGTGCTCTGCTGCACGGCCAGGGGCAGCCGTGTATTATCTAAGTTCAGCAAATGCGCTCCTGCGCTTCCAGCAGTCACTCTCACACGCTCCATGCCATCCAGCCTGGTGTAGCCTCTCAGCCTCTGAACTCCCGTTTCTCCTGCAATTTTTCAAGTGCCCGACGCGTTTCGAGGCTAAAACGCCTCTTCTTCATGGGGCTCAAACAAATAACAGGCAGTATTCTCATCCTTCGTTTTTCTAATTTTAATTCAATTAGAGGGAACCGCCCTAAGTGGGCGTGGCTTGTAGGAATGATGGTTGTCGTAGTCCATGGTGAGTATAGCAATCATACCTTGAGTAGGTTGCCTGCTATGTTTGAAAATTAAGCCAAAGTCGTTATACCCTTGAGTAGGGGGAGAGCTCGAGGGTTCAGGGGCCATCAATGTCTCGGGGGCGTTTGAACCACCACCGCGATGCATGGTGCAACGCGGGGCCTCCCTGCGCTGTGTTACGTTCCACTCCAGCCAGGGATGGTGCTCTGCTGCACGGCCAGGGGCAGCCGTGTATTATCTAAGTTCAGCAAATGCGCTCCTGCGCTTCCAGCAGTCACTCTCACACGCTCCATGCCATCCAGCCTGGTGTAGCCTCTCAGCCTCTGAACTCCCGTTTCTCCTGCAATTTTTCAAGTGCCCCACGCGTTTCAAGGCTAAAACGCCTCTTCTTCATGGGGCTCAAACAAATAACAGGCAGTATTCTCACCCTTCGTTTTTCTAATTTTAATTAAATTAGAGGGAACCGCCCTAAGTGGGCGTGGCTTGTAGGAATGATGGTTGTCGTAGTCCATGGTGAGTATAGCAATCATACCTTGAGTAGGTTGCCTGCTATGTTTGAAAATTAAGCCAAAGTCGTTATACCCTTGAGTAGGGGGAGAGCTCGAGGGTTCAGGGGCCATCAATGTCTCGGGGGCGTTTGAACCACCACCGCGATGCATGGTGCAACGCGGGGCCTCCCTGCGCTGTGTTACGTTCCACTCCAGCCAGGGATGGTGCTCTGCTGCACGGCCAGGGGCAGCCGTGTATTATCTAAGTTCAGCAAATGCGCTCCTGCGCTTCCAGCAGTCACTCTCACATGCTCCATGCCATCCAGCCTGGTGTAGCCTCTCAGCCTCTGAACTCCCGTTTCTCCTGCAATTTTTCAAGTGCCCGACGCGTTTCGAGGCTATAACGCCTCTTCTTCATGGGGCTCAAACAAATAACAGGCAGTATTCTCACCCTTCGTTTTTCTAATTTTAATTCAATTAGAGGGAACCGCCCTAAGTGGGCGTGGCTTGTAGGAATGATGGTTGTCATAGTCCATGGTGAGTATAGCAATCATACCTTGAGTAGGTTGCCTGCTATGTTTGAAAATTAAGCCAAAGTCGTTATACCCTTGAGTAGGGGGAGAGCTCGAGGGTTCAGGGGCCATCAATGTCTCGGGGGCGTTTAAACCACCACCGCGATGCATGGTGCAACGCGGGGCCTCCCTGCGCTGTGTTACGTTCCACTCCAGCCAGGGATGGTGCTCTGCTGCACGGCCAGGGGCAGCCGTGTATTATCTAAGTTCAGCAAATGCGCTCCTGCGCTTCCAGCAGTCACTCTCACATGCTCCATGCCATCCAGCCTGGTGTAGCCTCTCAGCCTCTGAACTCCCGTTTCTCCTGCAATTTTTCAAGTGCCCGACGCGTTTTGAGGCTAAAACGCCTCTTCTTCATGGGGCTCAAACAAATAACAGGCAGTATTCTCACCCTTCGTTTTTCTAATTTTAATTCAATTAGAGGGAACCGCCCTAAGTGGGCGTGGCTTGTAGGAATGATGGTTGTCGTAGTCCATGGTGAGTATAGCAATCATACCTTGAGTAGGTTGCCTGCTATGTTTGAAAATTAAGCCAAAGTCGTTATACCCTTGAGTAGGGGGAGAGCTCGAGGGTTCAGGGGCCATCAATATCTCGGGGGCGTTTGAACCACCACCGCGATGCATGGTGCAACGCGGGGCCTCCCTGCGCTGTGTTACGTTCCACTCCAGCCAGGGATGGTGCTCTGCTGCACGGCCAGGGGCAGCCGTGTATTATCTAAGTTCAGCAAATGCGCTCCTGCGCTTCCAGCAGTCACTCTCACACGCTCCATGCCATCCCGCCTGGTGTAGCCTCTCAGCCTCTGAACTCCCGTTTCTCCTGCAATTTTTCAAGTGCCCGACGCGTTTCGAGGCTAAAACGCCTCTTCTTCATGGGGCTCAAACAAATAACAGGCAGTATTCTCACCCTTCGTTTTTCTAATTTTAATTCAATTAGAGGGAACCGCCCTAAGTGGGCGTGGCTTGTAGGAATGATGGTTGTCGTAGTCCATGGTGAGTATAGCAATCATATCTTGAGTAGGTTGCCTGCTATGTTTGAAAATTAAGCCAAAGTCGTTATACCCTTGAGTAGGGGGAGAGCTCGAGGGTTCAGGGGCCATCAATGTCTCGGGGGCGTTTGAACCACCACCGCGATGCATGGTGCAACGCGGGGCCTCCCTGCGCTGTGTTACGTTCCACTCCAGCCAGGGATGGTGCTCTGCTGCACGGCCAGGGGCAGCTGTGTATTATCTAAGTTCAGCAAATGTGCTCCTGCGCTTCCAGCAGTCACTCTCACACGCTCCATGCCATCCAGCCTGGTGTAGCCTCTCAGCCTCTGAACTCCCGTTTCTCCTGCAATTTTTCAAGTGCCCGACGCGTTTCGAGGCTAAAACGCCTCTTCTTCATGGGGCTCAAACAAATAACAGGCAGTATTCTCACCCTTCGTTTTTCTAATTTTAATTCAATTAGAGGGAACCGCCCTAAGTGGGCGTGGCTTGTAGGAATGATGGTTGTCGTAGTCCATGGTGAGTATAGCAATCATACCTTGAGTAGGTTGCCTGCTATGTTTGAAAATTAAGCCAAAGTCGTTATACCCTTGAGTAGGGGGAGAGCTCGAGGGTTCAGGGGCCATCAATGTCTCGGGGGCGTTTGAACCACCACCGCGATGCATGGTGCAACGCGGGGCCTCCCTGCGCTGTGTTACGTTCCACTCCAGCCAGGGATGGTGCTCTGCTGCACGGCAAGGGGCAGCCGTGTATTATCTAAGTTCAGCAAATGCGCTCCTGCGCTTCCAGCAGTCACTCTCACACGCTCCATGCCATCCAGCCTGGTGTAGCCTCTCAGCCTCTGAACTCCCGTTTCTCCTGCAATTTTTCAAGTGCCCGACGCGTTTCGAGGCTAAAACGCCTCTTCTTCATGGGGCTCAAACAAATAACAGGCAGTATTCTCACCCTTCGTTTTTCTAATTTTAATTCAATTAGAGGGAACCGCCCTAAGTGGGCGTGGCTTGTAGGAATGATGGTTGTCGTAGTCCATGGTGAGTATAGCAATCATACCTTGAGTAGGTTGCCTGCTATGTTTGAAAATTAAGCCAAAGTCGTTATACCCTTGAGTAGGGGGAGAGCTCGAGGGTTCAGGGGCCATCAATGTCTCGGGGGCGTTTGAACCACCACCGCGATGCATGGTGCAACGCGGGGCCTCCCTGCGCTGTGTTATGTTCCACTCCAGCCAGGGATGGTGCTCTGCTGCACGGCCAGGGGCAGCCGTGTATTATCTAAGTTCAGCAAATGCGCTCCTGCGCTTCCAGCAGTCACTCTCATACGCTCCATGCCATCCAGCCTGGTGTAGCCTCTCAGCCTCTGAACTCCCGTTTCTCCTGCAATTTTTCAAGTGCCCGACGCGTTTCGAGGCTAAAACGCCTCTTCTTCATGGGGCTCAAACAAATAACAGGCAGTATTCTCACCCTTCGTTTTTCTAATTTTAATTCAATTAGAGGGAACCGCCCTAAGTGGGCGTGGCTTGTAGGAATGATGGTTGTCGTAGTCCATGGTGAGTATAGCAATCATACCTTGAGTAGGTTGCCTGCTATGTTTGAAAATTAAGCCAAAGTCGTTATACCCTTGAGTAGGGGGAGAGCTCGAGGGTTCAGGGGCCATCAATGTCTCGGGGGCGTTTGAACCACCACCGCGATGCATGGTGCAACGCGGGGCCTCCCTGCGCTGTGTTACGTTCCACTCCAGCCAGGGATGGTGCTCTGCTGCACGGCCAGGGGCAGCCGTGTATTATCTAAGTTCAGCAAATGCGCTCCTGCGCTTCCAGCAGTCACTCTCACACGCTCCATGCCATCCCGCCTGGTGTAGCCTCTCAGCCTCTGAACTCCCGTTTCTCCTGCAATTTTTCAAGTGCCCGACGCGTTTCGAGGCTAAAACGCCTCTTCTTCATGGGGCTCAAACAAATAACAGGCAGTATTCTCACCCTTCGTTTTTCTAATTTTAATTCAATTAGAGGGAACCGCCCTAAGTGGGCGTGGCTTGTAGGAATGATGGTTGTCGTAGTCCATGGTGCGTATAGCAATCATACCTTGAGTAGGTTGCCTGCTATGTTTGAAAATTAAGCCAAAGTCGTTATACCCTTGAGTAGGGGGAGAGCTCGAGGGTTCAGGGGCCATCAATGTCTCGGGGGCGTTTGAACCACCACCGCGATGCATGGTGCAACGCGGGGCCTCCCTGCGCTGTGTTACGTTCCACTCCAGCCAGGGATGGTGCTCTGCTGCACGGCCAGGGGCAGCCGTGTATTATCTAAGTTCAGCAAATGCGCTCCTGCGCTTCCAGCAGTCACTCTCACACGCTCCATGCCATCCCGCCTGGTGTAGCCTCTCAGCCTCTGAACTCCCGTTTCTCCTGCAATTTTTCAAGTGCCCGACGCGTTTCGAGGCTAAAACGCCTCTTCTTCATGGGGCTCAAACAAATAACAGGCAGTATTCTCACCCTTCGTTTTTCTAATTTTAATTCAATTAGAGGGAACCGCCCTAAGTGGGCGTGGCTTGTAGGAATGATGGTTGTCGTAGTCCATGGTGAGTATAGCAATCATACCTTGAGTAGGTTGCCTGCTATGTTTGAAAATTAAGCCAAAGTCGTTATACCCTTGAGTAGGGGGAGAGCTCGAGGGTTCAGGGGCCATCAATGTCTCGGGGGCGTTTGAACCACCACCGCGATGCATGGTGCAACGCGGGGCCTCCCTGCGCTGTGTTACGTTCCACTCCAGCCAGGGATGGTGCTCTGCTGCACGGCCAGGGGCAGCCGTGTATTATCTAAGTTCAGCAAATGCGCTCCTGCGCTTCCAGCAGTCACTCTCACACGCTCCATGCCATCCAGCCTGGTGTAGCCTCTCAGCCTCTGAACTCCCGTTTCTCCTGCAATTTTTCAAGTGCCCCACGCGTTTCGAGGCTAAAACGCCTCTTCTTCATGGGGCTCAAACAAATAACAGGCAGTATTCTCACCCTTCGTTTTTCTAATTTTAAGTCAATTAGAGGGAACCGCCCTAAGTGGGCGTGGCTTGTAGGAATGATGGTTGTCGTAGTCCATGGTGAGTATAGCAATCATACCTTGAGTAGGTTGCCTGCTATGTTTGAAAATTAAGCCAAAGTCGTTATACCCTTGAGTAGGGGGAGAGCTCGAGGGTTCAGGGGCCATCAGTGTCTCGGGGGCGTTTGAACCACCACCGCGATGCATGGTGCAACGCGGGGCCTCCCTGCGCTGTGTTACGTTCCACTCCAGCCAGGGATGGTGCTCTGCTGCACGGCCAGGGGCAGCTGTGTATTATCTAAGTTCAGCAAATGCGCTCCTGCGCTTCCAGCAGTCACTCTCACACGCTCCATGCCATCCAGCCTGGTGTAGCCTCTCAGCCTCTGAACTCCTGTTTCTCCTGCAATTTTTCAAGTCCCCGACGCGTTTCGAGGCTAAAACGCCTCTTCTTCATGGGGCTCAAACAAATAACAGGCAGTATTCTCACCCTTCGTTTTTCTAATTTTAATTCAATTAGAGGGAACCGCCCTAAGTGGGCGTGGCTTGTAGGAATGATGGTTGTCGTAGTCCATGGTGAGTATAGCAATCATACCTTGAGTAGGTTGCCTGCTATGTTTGAAAATTAAGCCAAAGTCGTTATACCCTTGAGTAGGGGGAGAGCTCGAGGGTTCAGGGGCCATCAATGTCTCGGGGAAGTTTGAACCACCACCGCGATGCATGGTGCAACGCGGGGCCTCCCTGCGCTGTGTTACGTTCCACTCCAGCCAGGGATGGTGCTCTGCTGCACGGCCAGGGGCAGCCGTGTATTATCTAAGTTCAGCAAATGCGCTCCTGCGCTTCCAGCAGTCACTCTCACACGCTCCATGCCATCCAGCCTGGTGTAGCCTCTCAGCCTCTGAACTCCCGTTTCTCCTGCAATTTTTCAAGTGCCCGACGCGTTTCGAGGCTAAAACGCCTCTTCTTCATGGGGCTCAAACAAATAACAGGCAGTATTCTCACCCTTCGTTTTTCTAATTTTAATTCAATTAGAGGGAACCGCCCTAAGTGGGCGTGGCTTGTAGGAATGATGGTTGTCGTAGTCCATGGTGAGTATAGCAATCATACCTTGAGTAGGTTGCCTGCTATGTTTGAAAATTAAGCCAAAGTCGTTATACCCTTGAGTAGGGGGAGAGCTCGAGGGTTCAGGGGCCATCAATGTCTCGGGGGCGTTTGAACCACCACCGCGATGCATGGTGCAACGCGGGGCCTCCCTGCGCTGTGTTACGTTCCACTCCAGCCAGGGATGGTGCTCTGCTGCACGGCCAGGGGCAGCCGTGTATTATCTAAGTTCAGCAAATGCGCTCCTGCGCTTCCAGCAGTCACTCTCACATGCTCCATGCCATCCAGCCTGGTGTAGCCTCTCAGCCTCTGAACTCCCGTTTCTCCTGCAATTTTTCAAGTGCCCGACGCGTTTCGAGGCTATAACGCCTCTTCTTCATGGGGCTCAAACAAATAACAGGCAGTATTCTCACCCTTCGTTTTTCTAATTTTAATTCAATTAGAGGGAACCGCCCTAAGTGGGCGTGGCTTGTAGGAATGATGGTTGTCATAGTCCATGGTGAGTATAGCAATCATACCTTGAGTAGGTTGCCTGCTATGTTTGAAAATTAAGCCAAAGTCGTTATACCCTTGAGTAGGGGGAGAGCTCGAGGGTTCAGGGGCCATCAATGTCTCGGGGGCGTTTAAACCACCACCGCGATGCATGGTGCAACGCGGGGCCTCCCTGCGCTGTGTTACGTTCCACTCCAGCCAGGGATGGTGCTCTGCTGCACGGCCAGGGGCAGCCGTGTATTATCTAAGTTCAGCAAATGCGCTCCTGCGCTTCCAGCAGTCACTCTCACATGCTCCATGCCATCCAGCCTGGTGTAGCCTCTCAGCCTCTGAACTCCCGTTTCTCCTGCAATTTTTCAAGTGCCCGACGCGTTTTGAGGCTAAAACGCCTCTTCTTCATGGGGCTCAAACAAATAACAGGCAGTATTCTCACCCTTCGTTTTTCTAATTTTAATTCAATTAGAGGGAACCGCCCTAAGTGGGCGTGGCTTGTAGGAATGATGGTTGTCGTAGTCCATGGTGAGTATAGCAATCATACCTTGAGTAGGTTGCCTGCTATGTTTGAAAATTAAGCCAAAGTCGTTATACCCTTGAGTAGGGGGAGAGCTCGAGGGTTCAGGGGCCATCAATATCTCGGGGGCGTTTGAACCACCACCGCGATGCATGGTGCAACGCGGGGCCTCCCTGCGCTGTGTTACGTTCCACTCCAGCCAGGGATGGTGCTCTGCTGCACGGCCAGGGGCAGCCGTGTATTATCTAAGTTCAGCAAATGCGCTCCTGCGCTTCCAGCAGTCACTCTCACACGCTCCATGCCATCCCGCCTGGTGTAGCCTCTCAGCCTCTGAACTCCCGTTTCTCCTGCAATTTTTCAAGTGCCCGACGCGTTTCGAGGCTAAAACGCCTCTTCTTCATGGGGCTCAAACAAATAACAGGCAGTATTCTCACCCTTCGTTTTTCTAATTTTAATTCAATTAGAGGGAACCGCCCTAAGTGGGCGTGGCTTGTAGGAATGATGGTTGTCGTAGTCCATGGTGAGTATAGCAATCATATCTTGAGTAGGTTGCCTGCTATGTTTGAAAATTAAGCCAAAGTCGTTATACCCTTGAGTAGGGGGAGAGCTCGAGGGTTCAGGGGCCATCAATGTCTCGGGGGCGTTTGAACCACCACCGCGATGCATGGTGCAACGCGGGGCCTCCCTGCGCTGTGTTACGTTCCACTCCAGCCAGGGATGGTGCTCTGCTGCACGGCCAGGGGCAGCTGTGTATTATCTAAGTTCAGCAAATGTGCTCCTGCGCTTCCAGCAGTCACTCTCACACGCTCCATGCCATCCAGCCTGGTGTAGCCTCTCAGCCTCTGAACTCCCGTTTCTCCTGCAATTTTTCAAGTGCCCGACGCGTTTCGAGGCTAAAACGCCTCTTCTTCATGGGGCTCAAACAAATAACAGGCAGTATTCTCACCCTTCGTTTTTCTAATTTTAATTCAATTAGAGGGAACCGCCCTAAGTGGGCGTGGCTTGTAGGAATGATGGTTGTCGTAGTCCATGGTGAGTATAGCAATCATACCTTGAGTAGGTTGCCTGCTATGTTTGAAAATTAAGCCAAAGTCGTTATACCCTTGAGTAGGGGGAGAGCTCGAGGGTTCAGGGGCCATCAATGTCTCGGGGGCGTTTGAACCACCACCGCGATGCATGGTGCAACGCGGGGCCTCCCTGCGCTGTGTTACGTTCCACTCCAGCCAGGGATGGTGCTCTGCTGCACGGCAAGGGGCAGCCGTGTATTATCTAAGTTCAGCAAATGCGCTCCTGCGCTTCCAGCAGTCACTCTCACACGCTCCATGCCATCCAGCCTGGTGTAGCCTCTCAGCCTCTGAACTCCCGTTTCTCCTGCAATTTTTCAAGTGCCCGACGCGTTTCGAGGCTAAAACGCCTCTTCTTCATGGGGCTCAAACAAATAACAGGCAGTATTCTCACCCTTCGTTTTTCTAATTTTAATTCAATTAGAGGGAACCGCCCTAAGTGGGCGTGGCTTGTAGGAATGATGGTTGTCGTAGTCCATGGTGAGTATAGCAATCATACCTTGAGTAGGTTGCCTGCTATGTTTGAAAATTAAGCCAAAGTCGTTATACCCTTGAGTAGGGGGAGAGCTCGAGGGTTCAGGGGCCATCAATGTCTCGGGGGCGTTTGAACCACCACCGCGATGCATGGTGCAACGCGGGGCCTCCCTGCGCTGTGTTATGTTCCACTCCAGCCAGGGATGGTGCTCTGCTGCACGGCCAGGGGCAGCCGTGTATTATCTAAGTTCAGCAAATGCGCTCCTGCGCTTCCAGCAGTCACTCTCATACGCTCCATGCCATCCAGCCTGGTGTAGCCTCTCAGCCTCTGAACTCCCGTTTCTCCTGCAATTTTTCAAGTGCCCGACGCGTTTCGAGGCTAAAACGCCTCTTCTTCATGGGGCTCAAACAAATAACAGGCAGTATTCTCACCCTTCGTTTTTCTAATTTTAATTCAATTAGAGGGAACCGCCCTAAGTGGGCGTGGCTTGTAGGAATGATGGTTGTCGTAGTCCATGGTGAGTATAGCAATCATACCTTGAGTAGGTTGCCTGCTATGTTTGAAAATTAAGCCAAAGTCGTTATACCCTTGAGTAGGGGGAGAGCTCGAGGGTTCAGGGGCCATCAATGTCTCGGGGGCGTTTGAACCACCACCGCGATGCATGGTGCAACGCGGGGCCTCCCTGCGCTGTGTTACGTTCCACTCCAGCCAGGGATGGTGCTCTGCTGCACGGCCAGGGGCAGCCGTGTATTATCTAAGTTCAGCAAATGCGCTCCTGCGCTTCCAGCAGTCACTCTCACACGCTCCATGCCATCCCGCCTGGTGTAGCCTCTCAGCCTCTGAACTCCCGTTTCTCCTGCAATTTTTCAAGTGCCCGACGCGTTTCGAGGCTAAAACGCCTCTTCTTCATGGGGCTCAAACAAATAACAGGCAGTATTCTCACCCTTCGTTTTTCTAATTTTAATTCAATTAGAGGGAACCGCCCTAAGTGGGCGTGGCTTGTAGGAATGATGGTTGTCGTAGTCCATGGTGCGTATAGCAATCATACCTTGAGTAGGTTGCCTGCTATGTTTGAAAATTAAGCCAAAGTCGTTATACCCTTGAGTAGGGGGAGAGCTCGAGGGTTCAGGGGCCATCAATGTCTCGGGGGCGTTTGAACCACCACCGCGATGCATGGTGCAACGCGGGGCCTCCCTGCGCTGTGTTACGTTCCACTCCAGCCAGGGATGGTGCTCTGCTGCACGGCCAGGGGCAGCCGTGTATTATCTAAGTTCAGCAAATGCGCTCCTGCGCTTCCAGCAGTCACTCTCACACGCTCCATGCCATCCAGCCTGGTGTAGCCTCTCAGCCTCTGAACTCCCGTTTCTCCTGCAATTTTTCAAGTGCCCCACGCGTTTCGAGGCTAAAACGCCTCTTCTTCATGGGGCTCAAACAAATAACAGGCAGTATTCTCACCCTTCGTTTTTCTAATTTTAAGTCAATTAGAGGGAACCGCCCTAAGTGGGCGTGGCTTGTAGGAATGATGGTTGTCGTAGTCCATGGTGAGTATAGCAATCATACCTTGAGTAGGTTGCCTGCTATGTTTGAAAATTAAGCCAAAGTCGTTATACCCTTGAGTAGGGGGAGAGCTCGAGGGTTCAGGGGCCATCAGTGTCTCGGGGGCGTTTGAACCACCACCGCGATGCATGGTGCAACGCGGGGCCTCCCTGCGCTGTGTTACGTTCCACTCCAGCCAGGGATGGTGCTCTGCTGCACGGCCAGGGGCAGCTGTGTATTATCTAAGTTCAGCAAATGCGCTCCTGCGCTTCCAGCAGTCACTCTCACACGCTCCATGCCATCCAGCCTGGTGTAGCCTCTCAGCCTCTGAACTCCTGTTTCTCCTGCAATTTTTCAAGTCCCCGACGCGTTTCGAGGCTAAAACGCCTCTTCTTCATGGGGCTCAAACAAATAACAGGCAGTATTCTCACCCTTCGTTTTTCTAATTTTAATTCAATTAGAGGGAACCGCCCTAAGTGGGCGTGGCTTGTAGGAATGATGGTTGTCGTAGTCCATGGTGAGTATAGCAATCATACCTTGAGTAGGTTGCCTGCTATGTTTGAAAATTAAGCCAAAGTCGTTATACCCTTGAGTAGGGGGAGAGCTCGAGGGTTCAGGGGCCATCAATGTCTCGGGGAAGTTTGAACCACCACCGCGATGCATGGTGCAACGCGGGGCCTCCCTGCGCTGTGTTACGTTCCACTCCAGCCAGGGATGGTGCTCTGCTGCACGGCCAGGGGCAGCCGTGTATTATCTAAGTTCAGCAAATGCGCTCCTGCGCTTCCAGCAGTCACTCTCACACGCTCCATGCCATCCAGCCTGGTGTAGCCTCTCAGCCTCTGAACTCCCGTTTCTCCTGCAATTTTTCAAGTGCCCGACGCGTTTCGAGGCTAAAACGCCTCTTCTTCATGGGGCTCAAACAAATAACAGGCAGTATTCTCACCCTTCGTTTTTCTAATTTTAATTCAATTAGAGGGAACCGCCCTAAGTGGGCGTGGCTTGTAGGAATGATGGTTGTCGTAGTCCATGGTGAGTATAGCAATCATACCTTGAGTAGGTTGCCTGCTATGTTTGAAAATTAAGCCAAAGTCGTTATACCCTTGAGTAGGGGGAGAGCTCGAGGGTTCAGGGGCCATCAATGTCTCGGGGAAGTTTGAACCACCACCGCGATGCATGGTGCAACGCGGGGCCTCCCTGCGCTGTGTTACGTTCCACTCCAGCCAGGGATGGTGCTCTGCTGCACGGCCAGGGGCAGCCGTGTATTATCTAAGTTCAGCAAATGCGCTCCTGCGCTTCCAGCAGTCACTCTCACACGCTCCATGCCATCCAGCCTGGTGTAGCCTCTCAGCCTCTGAACTCCCGTTTCTCCTGCAATTTTTCAAGTGCCCGACGCGTTTCGAGGCTAAAACGCCTCTTCTTCATGGGGCTCAAACAAATAACAGGCAGTATTCTCACCCTTCGTTTTTCTAATTTTAATTCAATTAGAGGGAACCGCCCTAAGTGGGCGTGGCTTGTAGGAATGATGGTTGTCGTAGTCCATGGTGAGTATAGCAATCATACCTTGAGTAGGTTGCCTGCTATGTTTGAAAATTAAGCCAAAGTCGTTATACCCTTGAGTAGGGGGAGAGCTCGAGGGTTCAGGGGCCATCAATGTCTCGGGGGCGTTTGAACCACCACCGCGATGCATGGTGCAACGCGGGGCCTCCCTGCGCTGTGTTACGTTCCACTCCAGCCAGGGATGGTGCTCTGCTGCACGGCCAGGGGTAGCCGTGTATTATCTAAGTTCAGCAAATGCGCTCCTGCGCTTCCAGCAGTCACTCTCACACGCTCCATGCCATCCAGCCTGGTGTAGCCTCTCAGCCTCTGAACTCCCGTTTCTCCTGCAATTTTTCAAGTGCCCGACGCGTTTCGAGGCTAAAACGCCTCTTCTTCATGGGGCTCAAACAAATAACAGGCAGTATTCTCACCCTTCGTTTTTCTAATTTTAATTCAATTAGAGGGAACCGCCCTAAGTGGGCGTGGCTTGTAGGAATGATGGTTGTCGTAGTCCATGGTGAGTATAGCAATCATACCTTGAGTAGGTTGCCTGCTATGTTTGAAAATTAAGCCAAAGTCGTTATACCCTTGAGTAGGGGGAGAGCTCGAGGGTTCAGGGGCCATCAATGTCTCGGGGGCATTTGAACCACCACCGCGATGCATGGTGCAACGCGGGGCCTCCCTGCGCTGTGTTACGTTCCACTCCAGCCAGGGATGGTGCTCTGCTGCACGGCCAGGGGCAGCCGTGTATTATCTAAGTTCAGCAAATGCGCTCCTGCGCTTCCAGCAGTCACTCTCACACGCTCCATGCCATCCAGCCTGGTGTAGCCTCTCAGCCTCTGAACTCCCGTTTCTCCTGCAATTTTTCAAGTGCCCGACGCGTTTCGAGGCTAAAACGCCTCTTTTTCATGGGGCTCAAACAAATAACAGGCAGTATTCTCACCCTTCGTTTTTCTAATTTTAATTCAATTAGAGGGAACCGCCCTAAGTGGGCGTGGCTTGTAGGAATGATGGTTGTCGTAGTCCATGGTGAGTATAGCAATCATACCTTGAGTAGGTTGCCTGCTATGTTTGAAAATTAAGCCAAAGTCGTTATACCCTTGAGTAGGGGGAGAGCTCGAGGGTTCAGGGGCCATCAATGTCTCGGGGGCGTATGAACCACCACCGCGATGCATGGTGCAACGCGGGGCCTCCCTGCGCTGTGTTACGTTCCACTCTAGCCAGGGATGGTGCTCTGCTGCACGGCAAGGGGCAGCCGTGTATTATCTAAGTTCAGCAAATGCGCTCCTGCGCTTCCAGCAGTCACTCTCACACGCTCCATGCCATCCAGCCTGGTGTAGCCTCTCAGCCTCTGAACTCCCGTTTCTCCTGCAATTTTTCAAGTGCCCGACGCGTTTTGAGGCTAAAACGCCTCTTCTTCATGGGGCTCAAACAAATAACAGGCAGTATTCTCACCCTTCGTTTTTCTAATTTTAATTCAATTAGAGGGAACCGCCCTAAGTGGGCGTGGCTTGTAGGAATGATGGTTGTCGTAGTCCATGGTGAGTATAGCAATCATACCTTGAGTAGGTTGCCTGCTATGTTTGAAAATTAAGCCAAAGTCGTTATACCCTTGAGTAGGGGGAGAGCTCGAGGGTTCAGGAGCCATCAATGTCTCGGGGGCGTTTGAACCACCACCGCGATGCATGGTGCAACGCGGGGCCTCCCTGCACTGTGTTATGTTCCACTCCAGCCAGGGATGGTGCTCTGCTGCACGGCCAGGGGCAGCCGTGTATTATCTAAGTTCAGCAAATGCGCTCCTGCGCTTCCAGCAGTCACTCTCACACGCTCCATGCCATCCAGCCTGGTGTAGCCTCTCAGCCTCTGAACTCCCGTTTCTCCTGCAATTTTTCAAGTGCCCGACGCGTTTCGAGGCTAAAACGCCTCTTCTTCATAGGGCTCAAACAAATAACAGGCAGTATTCTCACCCTTCGTTTTTCTAATTTTAATTCAATTAGAGGGAACCGCCCTAAGTGGGCGTGGCTTGTAGGAATGATGGTTGTCGTAGTCCATGGTGAGTATAGCAATCATACCTTGAGTAGGTTGCCTGCTATGTTTGAAAATTAAGCCAAAGTCGTTATACTCTTGAGCAGGGGGAGAGCTCGAGGGTTCAGGGGCCATCAATGTCTCGGGGGCGTTTGAACCGCCACCGCGATGCATGGTGCAACGCGGGGCCTCCCTGCGCTGTGTTACGTTCCACTCCAGCCAGGGATGGTGCTCTGCTGCACGGCCAGGGGCAGCCGTGTATTATCTAAGTTCAGCAAATGCTCTCCTGCGCTTCCAGCAGTCACTCTCACACGCTCCATGCCATCCCGCCTGGTGTAGCCTCTCAGCCTCTGAACTCCCGTTACTCCTGCAATTTTTCAAGTGCCCGACGCGTTTCGAGGCTACAACGCCTCTTCTTCATGGGGCTCAAACAAATAACAGGCAGTATTCTCACCCTTCGTTTTTCTAATTTTAATTCAATTACAGGGAACCGCCCTAAGTGGGCGTGGCTTGTAGGAATGATGGTTGTCGTAGTCCATGGTGAGTATAGCAATCATACCTTGAGTAGGTTGCCTGCTATGTTTGAAAATTAAGCCAAAGTCGTTATACCCTTGAGTAGGGGGAGAGCTCGAGGGTTCAGGGGCCATCAATGTCTCGGGGGCGTTTGAACCACCACCGCGATGCATGGTGCAACGCGGGGCCTCCCTGCGCTGTGTTATGTTCCACTCCAGCCAGGGATGGTGCTCTGCTGCACGGCCAGGGGCAGCCGTGTATTATCTAAGTTCAGCAAATGCGCTCCTGCGCTTCCAGCAGTCACTCTCATACGCTCCATGCCATCCAGCCTGGTGTAGCCTCTCAGCCTCTGAACTCCCGTTTCTCCTGCAATTTTTCAAGTGCCCGACGCGTTTCGAGGCTAAAACGCCTCTTCTTCATGGGGCTCAAACAAATAACAGGCAGTATTCTCACCCTTCGTTTTTCTAATTTTAATTCAATTAGAGGGAACCGCCCTAAGTGGGCGTGGCTTGTAGGAATGATGGTTGTCGTAGTCCATGGTGAGTATAGCAATCATACCTTGAGTAGGTTGCCTGCTATGTTTGAAAATTAAGCCAAAGTCGTTATACCCTTGAGTAGGGGGAGAGCTCGAGGGTTCAGGGGCCATCAATGTCTCGGGGGCGTTTGAACCACCACCGCGATGCATGGTGCAACGCGGGGCCTCCCTGCGCTGTGTTACGTTCCACTCCAGCCAGGGATGGTGCTCTGCTGCACGGCCAGGGGCAGCCGTGTATTATCTAAGTTCAGCAAATGCGCTCCTGCGCTTCCAGCAGTCACTCTCACACGCTCCATGCCATCCAGCCTGGTGTAGCCTCTCAGCCTCTGAACTCCCGTTTCTCCTGCAATTTTTCAAGTGCCCGACGCGTTTCGAGGCTAAAACGCCTCTTCTTCATGGGGCTCAAACAAATAACAGGCAGTATTCTCACCCTTCGTTTTTCTAATTTTAATTCAATTAGAGGGAACCGCCCTAAGTGGGCGTGGCTTGTAGGAATGATGGTTGTCGTAGTCCATGGTGAGTATAGCAATCATACCTTGAGTAGGTTGCCTGCTATGTTTGAAAATTAAGCCAAAGTCGTTATACCCTTGAGTAGGGGGAGAGCTCGAGGGTTCAGGGGCCATCAATGTCTCGGGGCGTTTAAACCACCACCGCGATGCATGGTGCAACGCGGGGCCTCCCTGGGCTGTGTTACGTTCCACTCCAGCCAGGGATGGTGCTCTGCTGCACGGCCAGGGGCAGCCGTGTATTATCTAAGTTCAGCAAATGCGCTCCTGCGCTTCCAGCAGTCACTCTCACATGCTCTATGCCATCCAGCCTGGTGTAGCCTCTCAGCCTCTGAACTCCCGTTTCTCCTGCAATTTTTCAAGTGCCCGACGCGTTTCGAGGCTAAAACGCCTCTTCTTCATGGGGCTCAAACAAATAACAGGCAGTATTCTCACCCTTCGTTTTTCTAATTTTAATTCAATTAGAGGGAACCGCCCTAAGTGGGCGTGGCTTGTAGGAATGATGGTTGTCGTAGTCCATGGTGAGTATAGCAATCATACCTTGAGTAGGTTGCCTGCTATGTTTGAAAATTAAGCCAAAGTCGTTATACCCTTGAGTAGGGGGAGAGCTCGAGGGTTCAGGGGCCATCAATGTCTCGGGGGCATTTGAACCACCACCGCGATGCATGGTGCAACGCGGGGCCTCCCTGCGCTGTGTTACGTTCCACTCCAGCCAGGGATGGTGCTCTGCTGCACGGCCAGGGGCAGCCGTGTATTATCTAAGTTCAGCAAATGCGCTCCTGCGCTTCCAGCAGTCACTCTCACACGCTCCATGCCATCCAGCCTGGTGTAGCCTCTCAGCCTCTGAACTCCCGTTTCTCCTGCAATTTTTCAAGTGCCCGACGCGTTTCGAGGCTAAAACGCCTCTTCTTCATGGGGCTCAAACAAATAACAGGCAGTATTCTCACCCTTCGTTTTTCTAATTTTAATTCAATTAGAGGGAACCGCCCTAAGTGGGCGTGGCTTGTAGGAATGATGGTTGTCGTAGTCCATGGTGAGTATAGCAATCATACCTTGAGTAGGTTGCCTGCTATGTTTGAAAATTAAGCCAAAGTCGTTATACCCTTGAGTAGGGGGAGAGCTCGAGGGTTCAGGGGCCATCAATGTCTCGGGGGCGTATGAACCACCACCGCGATGCATGGTGCAACGCGGGGCCTCCCTGCGCTGTGTTACGTTCCACTCCAGCCAGGGATGGTGCTCTGCTGCACGGCAAGGGGCAGCCGTGTATTATCTAAGTTCAGCAAATGCGCTCCTGCGCTTCCAGCAGTCACTCTCACACGCTCCATGCCATCCAGCCTGGTGTAGCCTCTCAGCCTCTGAACTCCCGTTTCTCCTGCAATTTTTCAAGTGCCCGACGCGTTTCGAGGCTAAAACGCCTCTTCTTCATGGGGCTCAAACAAATAACAGGCAGTATTCTCACCCTTCGTTTTTCTAATTTTAATTCAATTAGAGGGAACCGCCCTAAGTGGGCGTGGCTTGTAGGAATGATGGTTGTCGTAGTCCATGGTGAGTATAGCAATCATACCTTGAGTAGGTTGCCTGCTATGTTTGAAAATTAAGCCAAAGTCGTTATACCCTTGAGTAGGGGGAGAGCTCGAGGGTTCAGGAGCCATCAATGTCTCGGGGGCGTTTGAACCACCACCGCGATGCATGGTGCAACGCGGGGCCTCCCTGCGCTGTTTTATGTTCCACTCCAGCCAGGGATGGTGCTCTGCTGCACGGCCAGGGGCAGCCGTGTATTATCTAAGTTCAGCAAATGCGCTCCTGCGCTTCCAGCAGTCACTCTCACACGCTCCATGCCATCCAGCCTGGTGTAGCCTCTCAGCCTCTGAACTCCCGTTTCTCCTGCAATTTTTCAAGTGCCCGACGCGTTTCGAGGCTAAAACGCCTCTTCTTCATAGGGCTCAAACAAATAACAGGCAGTATTCTCACCCTTCGTTTTTCTAATTTTAATTCAATTAGAGGGAACCGCCCTAAGTGGGCGTGGCTTGTAGGAATGATGGTTGTCGTAGTCCATGGTGAGTATAGCAATCATACCTTGAGTAGGTTGCCTGCTATGTTTGAAAATTAAGCCAAAGTCGTTATACCCTTGAGCAGGGGGAGAGCTCGAGGGTTCAGGGGCCATCAATGTCTCGGGGGCGTTTGAACCACCACCGCGATGCATGGTGCAACGCGGGGCCTCCCTGCGCTGTGTTACGTTCCACTCCAGCCAGGGATGGTGCTCTGCTGCACGGCCAGGGGCAGCCGTGTATTATCTAAGTTCAGCAAATGCTCTCCTGCGCTTCCAGCAGTCACTCTCACACGCTCCATGCCATCCCGCCTGGTGTAGCCTCTCAGCCTCTGAACTCCCGTTACTCCTGCAATTTTTCAAGTGCCCGACGCGTTTCGAGGCTACAACGCCTCTTCTTCATGGGGCTCAAACAAATAACAGGCAGTATTCTCACCCTTCGTTTTTCTAATTTTAATTCAATTAGAGGGAACCGCCCTAAGTGGGCGTGGCTTGTAGGAATGATGGTTGTCGTAGTCCATGGTGAGTATAGCAATCATACCTTGAGTAGGTTGCCTGCTATGTTTGAAAATTAAGCCAAAGTCGTTATACCCTTGAGTAGGGGGAGAGCTCGAGGGTTCAGGGGCCATCAATGTCTCGGGGGAGTTTGAACCACCACCGCGATGCATGGTGCAACGCGGGGCCTCCCTGCGCTGTGTTACGTTCCACTCCAGCCAGGGATGGTGCTCTGCTGCACGGCCAGGGGCAGCCGTGTATTATCTAAGTTCAGCAAATGTGCTCCTGCGCTTCCAGCAGTCACTCTCACACGCTCCATGCCATCCAGCCTGGTGTAGCCTCTCAGCCTCTGAACTCCCGTTTCTCCTGCAATTTTTCAAGTGCCCGACGCGTTTCGAGGCTAAAACGCCTCTTCTTCATGGGGCTCAAACAAATAACAGGCAGTATTCTCACCCTTCGTTTTTCTAATTTTAATTAAATTAGAGGGAACCGCCCTAAGTGGGCGTGGCTTGTAGGAATGATGGTTGTCGTAGTCCATGGTGAGTATAGCAATCATACCTTGAGTAGGTTGCCTGCTATGTTTGAAAATTAAGCCAAAGTCGTTATACCCTTGAGTAGGGGGAGAGCTCGAGGGTTCAGGGGCCATCAATGTCTCGGGGGCATTTGAACCACCACCGCGATGCATGGTGCAACGCGGGGCCTCCCTGCGCTGTGTTACGTTCCACTCCAGCCAGGGATGGTGCTCTGCTGCACGGCAAGGGGCAGCCGTGTATTATCTAAGTTCAGCAAATGCGCTCCTGCGCTTCCAGCAGTCACTCTCACACGCTCCATGCCATCCAGCCTGGTGTAGCCTCTCAGCCTCTGAACTCCCGTTTCTCCTGCAATTTTTCAAGTGCCCGACGCATTTCGAGGCTAAAACGCCTCTTCTTCATGGGGCTCAAACAAATAACAGGCAGTATTCTCACCCTTCGTTTTTCTAATTTTAATTCAATTAGAGGGAACCGCCCTAAGTGGGCGTGGCTTGTAGGAATGATGGTTGTCGTAGTCCATGGTGAGTATAGCAATCATACCTTGAGTAGGTTGCCTGCTATGTTTGAAAATTAAGCCAAAGTCGTTATACCCTTGAGTAGGGGGAGAGCTCGAGGGTTCAGGGGCCATCAATGTCTCGGGGGCGTTTGAACCACCACCGCGATGCATGGTTCAACGCGGGGCCTCCCTGCGCTGTGTTACGTTCCACTCCAGCCAGGGATGGTGCTCTGCTGCACGGCCAGGGGCAGCCGTGTATTATCTAAGTTCAGCAAATGCGCTCCTGCGCTTCCAGCAGTCACTCTCACACGCTCCATGCCATCCAGCCTGGTGTAGCCTCTCAGCCTCTGAACTCCCGTTTCTCCTGCAATTTTTCAAGTGCCCGACGCGTTTCGAGGCTAAAACGCCTCTTCTTCATGGGGCTCAAACAAATAACAGGCAGTATTCTCACCCTTCGTTTTTCTAATTTTAATTCAATTAGAGGGAACCGCCCTAAGTGGGCGTGGCTTGTAGGAATGATGGTTGTCGTAGTCCATGGTGAGTATAGCAATCATACCTTGAGTAGGTTGCCTGCTATGTTTGAAAATTAAGCCAAAGTCGTTATACCCTTGAGTAGGGGGAGAGCTCGAGGGTTCAGGGGCCATCAATGTCTCGGGGGCGTTTGAACCACCACCGCGATGCATGGTGCAACGCGGGGCCTCCCTGCGCTGTGTTACGTTCCACTCCAGCCAGGGATGGTGCTCTGCTGCACGGCCAGGGGCAGCCGTGTATTATCTAAGTTCAGCAAATGCGCTCCTGCGCTTCCAGCAGTCACTCTCACACGCTCCATGCCATCCCGCCTGGTGTAGCCTCTCAGCCTCTGAACTCCCGTTTCTCCTGCAATTTTTCAAGTGCCCGACGCGTTTCGAGGCTAAAACGCCTCTTCTTCATGGGGCTCAAACAAATAACAGGCAGTATTCTCACCCTTCGTTTTTCTAATTTTAATTCAATTAGAGGGAACCGCCCTAAGTGGGCGTGGCTTGTAGGAATGATGGTTGTCGTAGTCCATGGTGAGTATAGCAATCATACCTTGAGTAGGTTGCCTGCTATGTTTGAAAATTAAGCCAAAGTCGTTATACCCTTGAGTAGGGGGAGAGCTCGAGGGTTCAGGGGCCATCAATGTCTCGGGGGCGTTTGAACCACCACCGCGATGCATGGTGCAACGCGGGGCCTCCCTGCGCTGTGTTACGTTCCACTCCAGCCAGGGATGGTGCTCTGCTGCACGGCCAGGGGCAGCCGTGTATTATCTAAGTTCAGCAAATGCGCTCCTGCGCTTCCAGCAGTCACTCTCACACGCTCCATGCCATCCCGCCTGGTGTAGCCTCTCAGCCTCTGAACTCCCGTTTCTCCTGCAATTTTTCAAGTGCCCGACGCGTTTCGAGGCTAAAACGCCTCTTCTTCATGGGGCTCAAACAAATAACAGGCAGTATTCTCACCCTTCGTTTTTCTAATTTTAATTCAATTAGAGGGAACCGCCCTAAGTGGGCGTGGCTTGTAGGAATGATGGTTGTCGTAGTCCATGGTGAGTATAGCAATCATACCTTGAGTAGGTTGCCTGCTATGTTTGAAAATTAAGCCAAAGTCGTTATACCCTTGAGTAGGGGGAGAGCTCGAGGGTTCAGGGGCCATCAATGTCTCGGGGGCGTTTGAACCACCACCGCGATGCATGGTGCAACGCGGGGCCTCCCTGCGCTGTGTTACGTTCCACTCCAGCCAGGGATGGTGCTCTGCTGCACGGCCAGGGGCAGCCGTGTATTATCTAAGTTCAGCAAATGCGCTCCTGCGCTTCCAGCAGTCACTCTCACACGCTCCATGCCATCCAGCCTGGTGTAGCCTCTCAGCCTCTGAACTCCCGTTTCTCCTGCAATTTTTCAAGTGCCCGACGCGTTTCGAGGCTAAAACGCCTCTTCTTCATGGGGCTCAAACAAATAACAGGCAGTATTCTCACCCTTCGTTTTTCTAATTTTAAGTCAATTAGAGGGAACCGCCCTAAGTGGGCGTGGCTTGTAGGAATGATGGTTGTCGTAGTCCATGGTGAGTATAGCAATCATACCTTGAGTAGGTTGCCTGCTATGTTTGAAAATTAAGCCAAAGTCGTTATACCCTTGAGTAGGGGGAGAGCTCGAGGGTTCAGGGGCCATCAGTGTCTCGGGGGCGTTTGAACCACCACCGCGATGCATGGTGCAACGCGGGGCCTCCCTGCGCTGTGTTACGTTCCACTCCAGCCAGGGATGGTGCTCTGCTGCACGGCCAGGGGCAGCTGTGTATTATCTAAGTTCAGCAAATGCGCTCCTGCGCTTCCAGCAGTCACTCTCACACGCTCCATGCCATCCAGCCTGGTGTAGCCTCTCAGCCTCTGAACTCCTGTTTCTCCTGCAATTTTTCAAGTCCCCGACGCGTTTCGAGGCTAAAACGCCTCTTCTTCATGGGGCTCAAACAAATAACAGGCAGTATTCTCACCCTTCGTTTTTCTAATTTTAATTCAATTAGAGGGAACCGCCCTAAGTGGGCGTGGCTTGTAGGAATGATGGTTGTCGTAGTCCATGGTGAGTATAGCAATCATACCTTGAGTAGGTTGCCTGCTATGTTTGAAAATTAAGCCAAAGTCGTTATACCCTTGAGTAGGGGGAGAGCTCGAGGGTTCAGGGGCCATCAATGTCTCGGGGGCGTTTGAACCACCACCGCGATGCATGGTGCAACGCGGGGCCTCCCTGCGCTGTGTTACGTTCCACTCCAGCCAGGGATGGTGCTCTGCTGCACGGCCAGGGGCAGCCGTGTATTATCTAAGTTCAGCAAATGCGCTCCTGCGCTTCCAGCAGTCACTCTCACACGCTCCATGCCATCCAGCCTGGTGTAGCCTCTCAGCCTCTGAACTCCCGTTTCTCCTGCAATTTTTCAAGTGCCCGACGCGTTTCGAGGCTAAAACGCCTCTTCTTCATGGGGCTCAAACAAATAACAGGCAGTATTCTCACCCTTCGTTTTTCTAATTTTAATTCAATTAGAGGGAACCGCCCTAAGTGGGCGTGGCTTGTAGGAATGATGGTTGTCGTAGTCCATGGTGAGTATAGCAATCATACCTTGAGTAGGTTGCCTGCTATGTTTGAAAATTAAGCCAAAGTCGTTATACCCTTGAGTAGGGGGAGAGCTCGAGGGTTCAGGGGCCATCAATGTCTCGGGGGCATTTGAACCACCACCGCGATGCATGGTGCAACGCGGGGCCTCCCTGCGCTGTGTTACGTTCCACTCCAGCCAGGGATGGTGCTCTGCTGCACGGCCAGGGGCAGCCGTGTATTATCTAAGTTCAGCAAATGCGCTCCTGCGCTTCCAGCAGTCACTCTCACACGCTCCATGCCATCCAGCCTGGTGTAGCCTCTCAGCCTCTGAACTCCCGTTTCTCCTGCAATTTTTCAAGTGCCCGACGCGTTTCGAGGCTAAAACGCCTCTTCTTCATGGGGCTCAAACAAATAACAGGCAGTATTCTCACCCTTCGTTTTTCTAATTTTAATTCAATTAGAGGGAACCGCCCTAAGTGGGCGTGGCTTGTAGGAATGATGGTTGTCGTAGTCCATGGTGAGTATAGCAATCATACCTTGAGTAGGTTGCCTGCTATGTTTGAAAATTAAGCCAAAGTCGTTATACCCTTGAGTAGGGGGAGAGCTCGAGGGTTCAGGGGCCATCAATGTCTCGGGGGCGTATGAACCACCACCGCGATGCATGGTGCAACGCGGGGCCTCCCTGCGCTGTGTTACGTTCCACTCCAGCCAGGGATGGTGCTCTGCTGCACGGCCAGGGGCAGCCGTGTATTATCTAAGTTCAGCAAATGCGCTCCTGCGCTTCCAGCAGTCACTCTCACACGCTCCATGCCATCCAGCCTGGTGTAGCCTCTCAGCCTCTGAACTCCCGTTTCTCCTGCAATTTTTCAAGTGCCCGACGCGTTTCGAGGCTAAAACGCCTCTTCTTCATAGGGCTCAAACAAATAACAGGCAGTATTCTCACCCTTCGTTTTTCTAATTTTAATTCAATTAGAGGGAACCGCCCTAAGTGGGCGTGGCTTGTAGGAATGATGGTTGTCGTAGTCCATGGTGAGTATAGCAATCATACCTTGAGTAGGTTGCCTGCTATGTTTGAAAATTAAGCCAAAGTCGTTATACCCTTGAGTAGGGGGAGAGCTCGAGGGTTCAGGAGCCATCAATGTCTCGGGGGCGTTTGAACCACCACCGCGATGCATGGTGCAACGCGGGGCCTCCCTGCGCTGTGTTATGTTCCACTCCAGCCAGGGATGGTGCTCTGCTGCACGGCCAGGGGCAGCCGTGTATTATCTAAGTTCAGCAAATGCGCTCCTGCGCTTCCAGCAGTCACTCTCACACGCTCCATGCCATCCAGCCTGGTGTAGCCTCTCAGCCTCTGAACTCCCGTTTCTCCTGCAATTTTTCAAGTGCCCGACGCGTTTCGAGGCTAAAACGCCTCTTCTTCATAGGGCTCAAACAAATAACAGGCAGTATTCTCACCCTTCGTTTTTCTAATTTTAATTCAATTAGAGGGAACCGCCCTAAGTGGGCGTGGCTTGTAGGAATGATGGTTGTCGTAGTCCATGGTGAGTATAGCAATCATACCTTGAGTAGGTTGCCTGCTATGTTTGAAAATTAAGCCAAAGTCGTTATACCCTTGAGCAGGGGGAGAGCTCGAGGGTTCAGGGGCCATCAATGTCTCGGGGGAGTTTGAACCACCACCGCGATGCATGGTGCAACGCGGGGCCTCCCTGCGCTGTGTTACGTTCCACTCCAGCCAGGGATGGTGCTCTGCTGCACGGCCAGGGGCAGCCGTGTATTATCTAAGTTCAGCAAATGTGCTCCTGCGCTTCCAGCAGTCACTCTCACACGCTCCATGCCATCCAGCCTGGTGTAGCCTCTCAGCCTCTGAACTCCCATTTCTCCTGCAATTTTTCAAGTGCCCGACGCGTTTCGAGGCTAAAACGCCTCTTCTTCATGGGGCTCAAACAAATAACAGGCAGTATTCTCACCCTTCGTTTTTCTAATTTTAATTAAATTAGAGGGAACCGCCCTAAGTGGGCGTGGCTTGTAGGAATGATGGTTGTCGTAGTCCATGGTGAGTATAGCAATCATACCTTGAGTAGGTTGCCTGCTATGTTTGAAAATTAAGCCAAAGTCGTTATACCCTTGAGTAGGGGGAGAGCTCGAGGGTTCAGGGGCCATCAATGTCTCGGGGGCATTTGAACCACCACCGCGATGCATGGTGCAACGCGGGGCCTCCCTGCGCTGTGTTACGTTCCACTCCAGCCAGGGATGGTGCTCTGCTGCACGGCAAGGGGCAGCCGTGTATTATCTAAGTTCAGCAAATGCGCTCCTGCGCTTCCAGCAGTCACTCTCACACGCTCCATGCCATCCAGCCTGGTGTAGCCTCTCAGCCTCTGAACTCCCGTTTCTCCTGCAATTTTTCAAGTGCCCGACGCGTTTCGAGGCTAAAACGCCTCTTCTTCATGGGGCTCAAACAAATAACAGGCAGTATTCTCACCCTTCGTTTTTCTAATTTTAATTCAATTAGAGGGAACCGCCCTAAGTGGGCGTGGCTTGTAGGAATGATGGTTGTCGTAGTCCATGGTGAGTATAGCAATCATACCTTGAGTAGGTTGCCTGCTATGTTTGAAAATTAAGCCAAAGTCGTTATACCCTTGAGTAGGGGGAGAGCTCGAGGGTTCAGGGGCCATCAATGTCTCGGGGGCGTTTGAACCACCACCGCGATGCATGGTGCAACGCGGGGCCTCCCTGCGCTGTGTTACGTTCCACTCCAGCCAGGGATGGTGCTCTGCTGCACGGCCAGGGGCAGCCGTGTATTATCTAAGTTCAGCAAATGCGCTCCTGCGCTTCCAGCAGTCACTCTCACACGCTCCATGCCATCCAGCCTGGTGTAGCCTCTCAGCCTCTGAACTCCCGTTTCTCCTGCAATTTTTCAAGTGCCCGACGCGTTTCGAGGCTAAAACGCCTCTTCTTCATGGGGCTCAAACAAATAACAGGCAGTATTCTCACCCTTCGTTTTTCTAATTTTAATTCAATTAGAGGGAACCGCCCTAAGTGGGCGTGGCTTGTAGGAATGATGGTTGTCGTAGTCCATGGTGAGTATAGCAATCATACCTTGAGTAGGTTGCCTGCTATGTTTGAAAATTAAGCCAAAGTCAAGAGAAAGCCATTAAATAAATACGCTTTGCATTTCCAAGTGGCCCGGATCTCTTTTCTTAAATTGGAGAAGGTTTTTGGTTGTATGTATATATATATATATATATATATATATATCCAATGTTCGTAGCACCCCTTCTGTACCTCAAGGACCCGTGAAGGGTGGCGTGAGCGCGGCGGAGCACACCGGCACACTAATCCTTTCCTTTTCCACGAATAATCACGCTCTCAGGAAAACAACACCACAGCCAGTTTGGAGTAGAAAAAGGTTGTTTACTTCACAACGCGTTTCGCCACCCACAGTGGCTTGATCACGTGAATATCAGGCACTTTCACCATAGTATATATCTCCCACAGGAAGTACACACAAAGATGTGGACTGCGCATCTCAAACAATGTTCTCATTGCAAAATCGTATAGATATACCACTTATGCCCCCGTACATATAATAACAGTTTCAAATATAGTGTCCACCAAACTATGCACAATATTTATGTATAAAACTTTTGCACGTAAATTTTCAAAACCGAACGTAAATATGCATAATTTGTGCTCCGTACCCATTGTAGTATAATCTAGATACAATCCAAATGAATAGGCCAGCTTCCACCAAGTAAGACTATTGAAACTGGTGAGTTCGCAACAAAAAGGAAGCGTATGCCACAAATGGCGACCCACGTGATCATTCATGCACGTACGTAAACGCCCCCAGCGATAATCACGCATAATGCGTGTGGGCCGTAGTGAGCTGCATAAAGTTTCCGAATTCAAACAATATACATCATAAAAGTAAGCTTGTAGCAAAGAACATGATAAACGATAACAGGTGTACTTGTGCCGCCAAACCCTGGTGCTCGTGAACAGAAAAGAGAAGAGAAGAGGGAAAACTGCCCGTGCAGAGTGAGTGAAGGTGACTTGGTGCCCCTCTGAATTTACCTAAAAAATATAATGAACAAAAACACAAGGTTACATAAAAAATACATATAACCAAAAATTAATACTTAAAAAACTAAATATTAAAAAGCTCATAAGTTACAATATTCATATTATACATATCAGGGTTAATAAACAACAAGGGCTCAAGTAGATAATAGCTATACCAGAAAAAGAAGTGAGAAAACATCAAGGTACGGCAAATCATTCTTTTAAATGGACTGACAGTTCTTCATCTTGATTTAGCCCCCCAGGGTCTATACTGGAGAAATCAATGATCAACTTTGATTCTCTCTGCCGTAGTAATAAGACTCTGTTGCCCCCCTGGGATTTCTAACAATCTGCTCTAGGATGATATAGCTTAGGTCTTTCAGATTAGAAAAATGATTACTTCTAAAATCCGATTTTTGGCCATGCACGTGGTGCTGCCAATGTACCATTTGTTGCATGTACAGACAATGGCGTATACCATGAACGCAGAACTACATGATAAAAATTGAGTAATTTTTCTAGATATACCATTGTAGCTCACCTTACTCACCTTACTGTAACTTCTGCTGTTAGCACAGGCTTTACAGTGGCCACAAGGGAAAATACCCTTGAGGCCCTGCATCGTCTTGATGGGATATGAGGTAATGTCATTATGTACCAACATGTCTCTGATATTATGACTACGTCGGTACGTAATGCTGGGTCTGTCTGGGATGATCTTGCCAATGACATTGTCAGACTTAGGTATATCCCAGTTCTTAGTAATGATTTTTCTGATGGCCTGGGCATCTGAGCTGTACGTAAGTATCAATCTAGTGTTGTCCTCTTCAGGTTCTCTAACTGAAGCCGTGTCCCTCAGTGTTTGTGGTCTCTCAATTTTATTAGCTCTATTGAGATCTTTTTTTAGCACCCAGTTAGGATAGCCCCTTTCCCTGAACCTATCCACAATCACCTCACTCTCGAGTTTATATGAATCATCAGTATTACAATTACGTTTGGCCCTCAGCAGTTCTCCGTATGGTATCGACCATTTCAGGTTGTCCGGATGACTACTAAGGGCATGTAAGATACTGTTCCCAGCCGTGATTTACGATGTAAAACAGTGTGTACTTTGTTAGCTATTATTTCCACTTTGACATCCAAGTACTCAATTTCAGTCTTACTAGTGTTGCCACTCAAAACAATGTTGCAATCGTTTTTGTTCAGTTTTTCAATAAATATGTTGGCCTTATCGACAGACCCCTTCCAAACAAGGTCGTCGATGTAGCGTAGCCACGTCGACACATTGGCAAAGTCTTGTTCTAACGAAGGTTCAGCACGTATGTTCTCCTCCCTTTTTCAAACTCGGGGAGAAACATGAACCCATAGCTGAGCCATTCACCTGTCAATATAATGTACCATTGAACAAAAATATGTTGTTGCTCAAGCAATACTCCATCATCTCGAGGAGCATTTGTGTGTGTTCTCGAAATCTGATATGTCGGCTAGCAAGATAGTATTTACATGCCTCCACACCTTGTCTGTGATCGATTATGGTATAGAGACTTTGCATATCTAATGTCATACGAATGTAGTCAGTGTGCCATACTAAACCCTCGATTTACTTTAGAAAGTCTTTCGTGTCTCGCACGTAACTGTCCAATTTGGCTACTGCATCTCTCAGAAAATAATCAATGTACTTAGATACACGTTCAGAAACACTGCCACGAGAAGACACTATAGGTCTACCTGGTGGTCTAGTGGCATGTTTATGTACTTTAGGGAGGAGATACAAAACTGGGAGTACAGGATAGTCACATTTAAGATAACAATACTCCTCCCATGTAAGAATGCCTCTATCTTTCCAATCACATAGTTGTCCCCAAATTATCGTGATACTCCGACTATAACGCTCAAAACTCACCAACTCATAAAACATACTGTCAGACAGCTGTCTATCGGCTTCTTCCAAATATTGTTCTCTATCAAGAATAACAATATTGCCCCCTTTGTCTGCCGGGCGGACAACAATACTCTCATCTTCCATCAGAGCCTTCTGAGTCAGTCTTTGTCAACAGTAAGATTGGAGGAACCCTTATATTTGTGTTTCTGTTGTCTCTGTCTGTGTTTATTAAGATTCTTATTCACACATTCATGAAAAGGATCTATACTATCATGAGATAATATAGGTGTAAAAGTAGATTTTGGTTTGAACCCCGTGTTAGCAGAGGCATCAGTGGTGATGTCAAGGTCAGACAGTAATTGTGTGTTAGTAACATCCAAATCACAATTACCTAAATCAATCACAGTGCTTAGTGCTTCAATGTCATTAATGTTAAAATTGACAGAGTTAGACCCTGTGGAAACTACATTAGCACATACACTATTGGCATCACCCTTCAGTTTGTACCATTTTTTCAATTTCAATTTGCGGATATACTTAAATACATCAATCCTATTGTCCGTATACTTCGAGGAGCTGGAAGGACAAAACGATAAACCGAGGCAAAGAGTCCTTTTATCATTGATATCTAAGTTTCTCTTAGAAAGATTTATGATAGTTTTATTCACCATGTTGTCCTCCATTAATAGCCTCTTCTGGCGCGTCTGTTTGTTCCCACTGCGCCACGGCCCCTGCCTCTTTTGCCACTGTTGTCTGATTCTTTTCCTTCTGTTTGGTCGTTGCCTCTTCCGCGGCCCCTTCCTCGTCCCTTCTGTCCTTTCGGTTTGGGTGTCGGTGTTTCTCTTGTTGTTATACGACCCCTCCTCGTCTAAAAAAGACACTTGTTTCTTAGTAGTACGGGGTAGCGATTCATTAAGTACAGACATATCCGATTCGCTTCCACTGGTTGAAGCAATTTCATTGTTGGTATTAGCTCTTGAGTCATTCAAGGTCCTGGTTGAAGATTCATCACTCAAATACAGATGGTCATATTTGTGACTAAAAGTCAGAATACGGCCACTATCATAACCGCCGTAGTCGCGTTTAGGTTTTCTCTCCTTGCAAGCTTTTATATCTTCTTCATGTTTGGATAATCTTTCTCTCTTATTGACCAGGGCTTTTTCCAGATTTCCCTCTTCTCTTTTCTGTTCACGAGCACCAGGGTTTGGCGGCACAAGTACACCACGTTGTTACCACGGGTAACCAACATGCATGTTGGAACTGCTACTATTCAGTTATCCTTACTGCTGTGTCCATTGTCAACTGGGAATTGAGCACTGCTTTTATCATATACTGGCACTTTACAATGATTAGGGTATTCTGGTCAAGTGCTCTACTCTGTACTTTGAGGCACTTGCCTGTTATGGTGTATCATGTTCTTTGCTACGAGCTTACTTTTATGATGTATATTGTTTGAATTCAGAAACTTTATGCAGTTCACTACGGCCCACACGCATTATGCGTGATTATCGCTGGGGGCGTTTACCTACGTGCATGAATGATCACGTGGGTCGCCATTTGTGGCATACGCTTCCTTTTTGTTGCGAACTCACCAGTTTCAATAGTCTTACTTGGCGGAAGCTGGCCTATTCATTTGGATTGTATCTAGATTATACTACAATAGGTACGGAGCACAAATTATGCATATTTACGTTAGTTTTTGAAAATGTACATTTGTTTCTAATTTTTGCAAATGTTTTATACATAAATATTGTGCATAGTTTGTTGGACACTATATTTGAAACTGTTATTATATGTACGATGTACGGGGCATAAGTGGTATATCTATACGATTTTGCAATGAGAACATTGTTTGAGATGCGCAGTCCACATCTTTGTGTTTACTTCCTGTGGTCGATATATACTATGGTGAAAGTGCCTGATATTCACGTGATCAAGCCACTGTGGGTGGCGAAACGCGTTGTGAAGTAAACAACCTTTTTCTACTCCAAACTTGCTGTGGTGTTGTTTTCCTGAGAGCGTGATTATTCGTGGAAAAGGAAAGGATATATATATATATATATATATTTATATATAATGATATTTTGAACAACTATATGAAAGACATCGATATTTTGTCTTCTATATTTTTGTACTTACCTTTATAAATATTCACTGAAAAAACCATAGGTTATAGACCATATATAGTTAGGAATTAGCATTTAAAAAACCTTTTTTTACTCACACAAAACCATTGAAATTCCATATATAGTTAGTAGTACTAACTATATATCGCGCACCCGCAATCCACTGCTGATCATGTCACATATTACATCATTCATGACATGGTCAGTGACATCACTGATGACATCACTGATGACATCTCAAATGACATCACTGATGACATCACTGATGACATCTCAAATGACATCACTGATGACATCACTGATGACATCTCAAATGACATCACTGATCTCAGGCCACACCAGGGCAACACGACTTGGGGAGGGGGCCGGAGCCAAGCGCCCCCTCCGAGTCCGCGCCATGACACCGTCCCTCGGGGGCCTCCGTCAAGCGGTTCAGAACTAACAGAACAGAACTATTTAGCCTGCTGAAAGGGGTTGTGTTCCGACCGCTGGTTGGTGGAGACATTTTGACTATATTCTGGACCTGCGTTGTCGCGTAATGCGTCATATGACGCGCTGCGTTAGCGCACCCGGAAGTGCTCCGGTGCGCGAAGTGCAGCTTCCCGGAAGCGAACCGGGGCGCGGCGCGCAGCGCATAACGTAAGCATAACAGGTCATGTGACTTGTTAATAAAACTTTTCATTGGTTCATTTTACTTTTATTCTAATGATGAAAGGCTTGGTCATATGACCTAAAAATTACACTTTTTATTACTTTCGAACATTATTTTTTCTTAAACATATGTTATAATGTTCCAGGCTAATGTACTTTCCCGGAAAATTTACAACTGTCCTGCAAGTAAAATATATTCCTTTTTCGAGAAAAAGGGAGTTTCTTCGTCCCATGACGGAGCCGTTGAGCAAAAGAGGCTCGGCCTGCTGTCTTAGTCGCCGATACGCCTGAATATCAGAATCTTATCGATCACTTTATGTTGCAGGAGTAGAAAACACAACAGCCCTCGACCATTTATCTTTACTGCGTTCCTGCGTATTATACCTTTTACCCTTCATGTAATTGGACTGCTTTATTTCACTTGCCTTTTACTGATTCTAAAACAGTGACTATTATTAAAAACTTTACCAATGTAAAAACTACTACCATGTTTTCTTTTAAAAACCTTTATTGTGAAAACGTCAGTATACAAATACGGGCCTATAACCACGTGGGCCGGCCACGGAGCAAACTGTAATCGTATATGATGAGTAGACATTTACACTGTAGAGGAACGTAACGGGCGGGCCATTAGGTTGCAAGAACTAAGGTGTCTAACAGTTGCGGAATCGGTGGACGTACATTTAATAATTAAAATACGACAGAGCCAGTTACAATAAAATTATCTAGATATACATTTGCGGGCAAGTACCATGGGTGACGTTAATTCGAACTTTCAATAGTACAGTAATCAATAACACATCAGAACTTAATATCAATAGGGATGTCGAAATATTCAATCAATTCTCGTCCCCGCCCGCCATGTGCTTCAAAACTGCATACGTATCTCGTGATTTCAAGGTTCTGCAACCAGTACACAACAAGGAGTTACGAGTCCCATTTATTCCGGCGCCATTTTGGGCGAGGACGGGCAGGTCCAGGATATAGTCAAAATGTCTCTACCAACCATCGACTATGATGATGTTCATATGCTGTATTTATTAGAGTAACACTCATCTGTCCACATGAAATTAATTTGCCACAATCTAAACATGTCATTTTAATCTTTCCAAAGTTCTTCTAAATATTTGGGACCATTTCCCTTGCCTCTGATGCTGTCAGTGCCACTTCTTTGGTGAATGTACTGGCAGATCGGGGGTTCTCCTCCAAATCTCTCTTTTATGCAGCACTATAATTAATCGGTGCCACCTCTCCATATGACGATGCATGGTATAGTTACCATAACTATATTTTTTTTCGGTTCCTCTGGAGAGTACATCGTGGCAGATGAGGCGTGTAACGTACCGGGCATTTACCTTTTTTTGCATGTAGAGGAAAGGAAAAAAAATTCGAGCGTCCGAGTTCTAAGGTGTCCCAGGGCCATTTTAGTGGACCAGGCCCAAATCCAAAGAACAGGCCGCCATTTTGAGAGTCCTGTTGCAGCCGCCTGTCGCTGTAGCATCAAGAGCGGCCGAAACTCAGCTGAATGGCAACTGAAACGGTAAAGGGGCGCCCCACTACAGCAGACGAGCCTCCACCTGGGAAGGCCCGTTCACGCCGCCTCCTCCCCCCCCCCCTTCGGGCACCCCACGCCGTTATTCGGAGCAGGATTGTAGGATGGCCACACCAGTGCGGCAACTTGCTAGACACCACCTCGGTGCCAACCGAATCTCAGCGCCTTGTGGTGTCTTCTATTCAGAAAATATTGTTGTGCTGCCTTCGACCTATTCGCCGCAAGTGCGCACGCAACTCAGCTGCATAGCGAGTGAAACCCCAAGGGGCGCCCCACTGCAGCCGAGGAACCTTCATCTTGGGGGCGACGCACAGCATCACATTGCTTTCCAATGCAGTCAGATCCTCAAACAACCCCCACTGACTGACGCGAACTCACAGGCCAACGGAGCGCCCCACGCCGACTTTCGGCGCAGCATTGTAGGATGGCCACACCAGTGCGGTAACTTGCTAGACACCACCTCGGTGCCATCCGGATCTTGGCGCGCTGCGCTGCCTTTGGCCCTATTCGCACATCGGTCTGCTACTGACGCCACCTCACAGGCCAACGGGGCGCCCCACGCCGACTTTCAGCATTGTAGGATGGCCACACCAGTGCGGCAACTTGCTAGACACCACCTCGGTGCCATCCGGATCTTGGCGCGTTGTGCTGCCTTCGGCCTATTCGCACATCGGTCCGCTACTGACGCCGCCTCACGTGCAAACGGATTTTATACGCTTTTTATACCCTATGCCGCATAACAGGTCATGTGACTTGTTTATAAAACTTTTCATTGGTTCATTTTACTTTTGGTTTCCTAATGATGGAAGGCTTGATCATATGACCTAAAAACAACACTTTTCATTGGATGAAAACTTTTTATTTTTCCCAAACGATGAAAGCCCCACCTTGTTTCTGGATGTTTCAGACTGAAGCTGGCGTCAGCATGAGAGCACCACCATCTCGTGGCTCCGTCGTGATCATTCCGCGAGCAATCATGGCAGCCGCTCCCCACCGGAAGCCTGCAGGAGTCGGGGGCCCCCAAGACTTTTGTAGAATCCTCAAGGCTGAGGGGACGCTTTCGAGAATGGGGTCCAAGACCTAGCAGACAAGCATCCGATTTCCAAGGTGTCCCAGGCCCATTTCAGTGGACCAGGCCCAAAAAGGAAAGAGCCTGCCGCCATTTTGAGAGTCCTGTGGCAGCCGCCTATCGCTGCACCGCAAGAGTGGGCGCAACTCAGCTGAATGGCGGATTTTGACACAGTGTACCAAAAGCGGACGGAATGGCAACTGAAACGGTAAAGGGGCGCCCCACTACAGCAGACGAGCCTCCACCTGGGGAGGCCCGTTCACGCCGCCTCACCCCCCCCCCCCCCGGGGCGCCCCACGCCGTTATTCGGAGCAGCATTGTAGGATACCAAAACCAGTGCGGCAACTTACTGGACATCACCTGGGTGCCATCCACATCTCAGCGCGTTCTGCTGCCTTGGGGCTATTCGCACAACAGACCGCTACTGACGACCCACCCCCGGGACGCCCCACGCCGTTCTTCGGAGCAGCATTGTAGGATACCCAAAACCAGTGCGGCACCCAGGCAACATCACCTGGGTGCCATCCAGAACTCAGGACGTTGTGCTGCCTTGGGACTATTCGCACAACCAACCGCTACTGACCATTGTTCCTTCTTTTTTCCTAAAAATGTTTAAATGTTTTTACTGTTTTTGTTGCGTTGTATATATTTATAAGTTATTAAAGTTTTATAATCCTACTACTTTGTTGGAGTGCTATATATTTTTAATGTGACACATAATTGTAAAAACTTTGATGTACAAAGAGGCATCCCTGGAATCTTCCGCTTCAGGCTCGGTCCCCTCCCCAATCACAATACAGGATGGTTTTCAGATAGTAGGAACGCGTGTGGTGTGACGGATCTCATCGGGTGTGGGCCTTGATCTACTATAACTCCTTTGAAGAGGGGTGATTCTTTACAGCTGGGGCCATAAACTACATCTGTAGGGCTACCTGATAGCCTGGGACCGGCCTGGACAATCGGACACAGAGGAAGAGGAGTGTCAGAGGGTGCGGTAGTGAATAGGGCGAAAGGGAGGTGTCGGGCGGGCACAGGGTGTGATTCTCAGGGAAGAACAGCGCAGATGGGGGGAGGTTTATTGCCCATGCATAAGACAGAGAGCGGGGGTGACCAGTGCCTGGGGGAGATGCTTGCGAGGGTGGGGAAACATGCTAAGGATCAACAGCGTGCAAAGAGTGGGTCTGGTCAAGGCATCTAAAATGGCTGCCGTGCACGACAAAAGTGTGGCATTTGAAAAAAGGCAAGATGGCGCAGACAATGTTTTTCAACACTTCCTGATTTCCTTCGAATCGAACGTTAACAGACGTTATCTCTCCCACACTACCGGTCCCCCTGGGCTTAAACGCCGAGATGGTAGGGACTGCATCCCGTGGAGATAGGCCGAGACGTCACTCAGCAGAAAAAAAAGAAAAAAAAAGTCTATAAACATACAATAAGTTAAAAGTCAATCATTCTTGTTTCCTTGTAGTACGCTCCCCAGTCCGCTTCCCGTTACGCTAACCGGGCGCACCCCACCAAAAAAAACGATTTATTTTTTTTGCCCCACGGAGCCCTTTTAAAGCCTCCACATCAAACATATGGGGTCAGGAAGGATCTACTATGCCCCCTTATGGTAATTTGCCCCTTCGCTTTGGCCTCCTCTTGTCTCTCGATCCTACCGAGAGACAAGATGGCGGCCGCTCCGTACTGTTTGGAATGTTTACAGACACCGGAGAGCCAATCAGCTTCGCTTCGCAAAGCTCCGTAACGCGAAAAGTACGCGAAACGGAGCGCTACCCGGGACACTGTCACAGATATATATCTTTTTTTGAACGTTATTTTCTCAAAATCCACTGCAGCACATATATTGAGACCCAGCAAAGGCACATCGGGCTACCGGTCCCTACAATTTTGCCAAGCTTCATGCAAATCCATTCACCCGTTCGATTTTTATTTTTTTTTAATTTATTTTTTTGCCCCGCGGGGCCCTTTTAAAACCTCCACATCAAACCTAGGGGGTCAGGGAGGATCTACTATGCCCCCTTATGGTCATTTGCCCCTTCGCTTTGGCCTCCTCTTGTCTCTCGATCCTACCGAGAGACAAGATGGCGGCCGCTACGGACTGTTTGGAATGTTTACAGACGCGGGAGAACCAATCAGCTTCGCTTCGCAAAGCTCCGTAACGCGAAAAGTACGCGAAGCGGAGCGCTTCCCTGGTGCGCTGTTACAGATATATATCTTTTTTTGAACGTTAATTTCTCAAAATCCACTGGAGCACATATATTGAGACCTAGCAAAGGCACATCGGGCTAACAGTCCCTACAATTTTGCCAAGTTTCGTGCAAATCCATTCAGCCGATCGGGCTAAAAGTGAGGCCAACCGCCCTATGGAAATTAACATGGGAAAAATGCGTTTTGGGACCCCCCTTTTTTCTCGGCCCCCCCTTGACAAACCCCCCCCAAATTTTATGGGGCTGCTCAGAAACAAAATGTTCCATTTTCCTGAAAATTTCAGCCAATTCCGTCCACAAACGCCAAAGTTATTAGACATAGAATTTTCAAAAATCCCATAGGGAAAAAATCCTAACTATATATACCTACTGGCGACCGCCAGTAGGTAATAGGTTATCGATATTGTTGACATCAGTATTTATAACTCAATATTGTGGTATGGGGATATATTGGGTGTTGATATTCTGTCAGTGCACCGCCATAACCAGCCAAGAATTTAATGGGCCAGATGTATAAACATCAGGAATACCAATTTCCTAATTGTGATTATCTCCAAATCACAATAGGGATATCGGTATTCCTAATGTATGAATTTTGTTTATTCCTAAATTGTGATTTCTAGTAGGTAGTAAATCTACCTACCTCATGCGTATTAATGAGTAAAGTCACAATTTGCAACACATTAGAAATTGCTGTTATCACAGGTATGGTGGCCTGCTGGGGTCAGGAGACCACCATGCCTGTAATTGCTTTATAATAAAACAATCTATATTTTCAAATGCAGACCATTTACCTTAAAGGAAAATGAGATGCATCTAAAAAATGAAACATTCAAGTTTCACCTTTTAAGAGCGGACAGTGGTCTCTTGGACCACTCTGGGAAAAACACGTTTTTTAACCCTCCAAACAGGGAAACGTTCCCCAGGGGACCACTTACCATCTGCGAATGGGTTATCACCACTTTTAAACTGTGGGTAAAATATTATTGTTTTGTGATTGGAATTTGGTCATAAAACAGTAATACATACCATACCAATTCGGTATTTGGAAGGGACGCCCTTAACATGCCTCACATACCGAATCGCAAATGCAACTTGCAAGTTACCAGAGATTGTATGAGTGATGCACCCAGGTTGGTGGGTAGGAAGATCCCGCTGCTCCTATTTGCTGGCAATACGCTACAAATTGCTGAGACCCCGAGAGGCTTTCAAACACTGTTTTTTAGATCTGGGGCATTTTGTCATGAAAGATGGCTGGTGATCAATCATGCCAAACCTACGTCTATGTCCATTAGTCCTCACATATCTTTTACCGACTCTATTAACCTTGATGATATTCATTTGAAAAAGTTATGGATTTTAATTATCTAGGAGTCACGCTATCTAAAAATATGTCCTGGTCTACTCCAGTCAAGAAAAGTGCCCTAAACCTAACACACTACACCACAGTTATCTTTAGACCTTTTAAATCTTCCAAAACTAAGGTTGTTTAACCTGTCGTAAAGGTTTACAGGGCCAAGGCAGAGGCTAGTACACGCCATGTGAGGTTCCGTGAATTCTGAACCCGTCTCATAAAGGTCATGGTTTCGTTATGAATTTGATATTAGCGAACCGTAACTAGTTAGTGCGGCAAGTATGAGTGCTTTCATCATGTTAGACCGATGGATTCACTACGTATTTAGGGATTTCGTTCTGAACCCTTGGGTTCCAATTTGTGTATGGCAGCCATTTTGTGGTTGCCCTCACATAGGCCGATGACTGTGGCTGAACTAGTCTTTTTAAGGACATGTACACCTTAGCTCCAGTTCGTGCTGACTTCTGTTTGACCTGAGTGAACTGACCCTGTTGCCTGAAGCTGACCTTGTTAAACCAGTTCCTGCCCTTTAGCGGATCAAGATTAAGGATCAGAGCACAGGACGCCATAAAGTTTTACTGCACACAAATATGCCTTATCCTACTCTCACCTGTTTCTGCTCCTTTCTTTATGGTCTATTTATGATTGGGTTGTGGCCTTTTTTATTATGGGTTCGTTCGACCTGTCTAAAGAAGAATGTTGGGTTTGACCGATGATTGATCATGGGCTGGGCAACTGAAAAGTGGGTTTTACCGTCATGCAATACTTTTGTTGTGGAAACATGTGATTGGTTAAACTGTAAACAAGGAATGTTTGCCTGAAGCATAATGTTTGGCATAAAAAGGGATGACTTGCTGTGTAAAATTGAGCAGTCTCCTGAGAACTCATACCGTGATGATTTCTAGGACTTCTGTTACTGGCTGCAGCCAATAAATTTGATCTTTGACGCCACCAAGAAGAGTCCTGTGTCTCTGTATTCTAAGACAGGTGGAACCCGAAGACTTTGGGCGTGCCCCTGGCGCCGCTGGGTCTTAAAACTCGGTTCTTCAGTTGGCGCCCAACGTGGGGCGACTTCAGCGGTACCGGTCCAAGCCTGAAGATCGTGAGGAGCTTCGTGAGGAAATTCTGGAGGACGGCCACCACTTCATCGACCCCGGCATGTCGAATGTGGACTGAAGGTCTTTTCTGTGAGGTTTCCCGCTTTCCTGACGGCTACTAAGGACTGCTGCCCTGACTGTCGCCCTGTCTTGGACCCATTTGTGATGCTTTGTACTGCGAGACGATAGACGGGTCTTCTGGTGGCGTGACTGATACCTCAGTTAAGTATAAGTGGGTTGCTCCCAGTCCTTAGTTTTTGGTTCTTTGGTTCTTAGTTTGTTTGGTCCTTAGTTTTGATTTGAAAATTGCAATTTCCAAAGCCGAGGGTCTTGTATATTTACGAGTGTATCGGTAGAGATAATCCCTTGAAGTTTGAAGCTCGATTAGTGAGCGAAGATGCCTAATCGTAGCAAATTTGGTACTTGGTTTGGTTGTGGTTGCAACAGGGATTCCCGATTGGAGTATTCGTGTCCGATACCACCGGTTGGAACTCCGACGTATGAGCTCTATTCTAAACACGGCATGGGCCCCATTATGTTTAATGAAGTATGGGTCCGATACACTAGGAAAGACGGTGTTTTAAAATGGCCACATTATGGTAGCTATGACACAGAGATTCTAGATAATTTGGAAGTTAAACTATTTAAGAAGAAAGCCCGGCTGGCAATGTTTGACTCCTTTCGCCTTTGGCGTAAAGAAGCCAGACAACGAGAAATTAAACAAGCTAAAAGAGATAAAAGAGAAAAGGATGTATCAATAATGCAAGCTGCTAGGCAGTTTAAAGAAAACGAAGAAGATAACGCAATTGAGGTGTCAGATAGGCAATATGATATGGCTATTGATAAATGTTATCCAGCTTTGCCATCTCTTCTTGAGAATGCAACGAAGGACCCTGAGAAGGATCCTTTGATGTCACATTTGTTGAGATTACCACCCCCTTATGCACAGAGTGCTACAGCACCTCCGCAACCTCCAGTAGCACAACCTCTTGTTACTGTTCAGCCACCGGCTCCTCCTCAGCTGGTTCTTCCTTCTACGGCCCAACCTCCTCTGGGGCCACCGACTTTGCTATCAGTTTTGTCTGGAACTACTTTGCCTTATTCTCCTGTACCTTCAACTTCTCTTGCTACTAACCCTACGCTTCTATCACCTCAAAATACTTTGTCTCCTGTCCTTATGACAGCTTCTCCTTCTGCTCGACAACGAATGACTGATACTGTTACTGGTCTTTTGTCTCCTTTCTTTGGGTCATTGAGTATGACCCCTGTTTCTGCACGTAAACAAATGCGTAGTCAGCTACCTGGTCCCGAAGAACGGGCAGTGTTAGATCTCTTGGCTCGCAGATGGGTTTCGAATGTTTCGAGGTAAAATTTAGAGTCAGTTATGGATGTTTTCCTGCAGTGGGAAGCACCCAAGCAAAGATATGTGTTTGATGTAATGTGTACTTTCCTCCGTGAGGAATGGGCAGATAATGATTTGGGTTCAGTACCTGTAGAGTTGCTAAATGTTCAGTCTGAGTTTGCGAAAGGGATGATAGTGGGTCCCAGAATTGAGGAAGCAGTTGCGATGGTACTTGCGTTTAGGAGCGATTTCCCTTCTCAGCGACTGTTTGAGCCTGATTCCTCTGTTAGAAGAAAAGCGAGACAGTATCCCATGAGAGAAGTTCCTCTTGTATGGAAGGAAGCAGTTCAGGATAATGTAAATCAGGGTATTGTTGCCGCACTGGCTCATTTTCAGCGAGTATGGGTACATGTCCCTTGGAAGAGAGCAGAGGTCTTGGCTCTTAAGCAGACCTTACCTGATCCTCGTAAGAATCCTGCTGGTTACTACAAAGAGTTGTCTCAGACAGTAGATGCGTGTATAATGAATTTAGCTGACGTTGACATGTTGATGGGTAATGTAGTTCCGCAACCTTTGTGGGCGAAGATTCGTCATGAGAATCATGCGGCAGAATTAGGAGATACTTGGGCGAATATTATTGCTGCAGATGGTAGACAACAGGGAGGTGCTAAACCTGAACCTTTGGTTACGGAATTGCCAGGTAGAATTATTAATTTAATGAAAACGATGATGCCTGCTTTACGAGTGAATTGGGATAAGTTAGCAGCATGCAAGCAGAAGAAAGATGAGAGTGTGTCTGACTTCTTCACTAGGTTTGAAGAGACGTTTATTGATCACAGTGGTCAGGATATGAGTACGGAAGGTGGTCAAAGATTATTTGTGGACAAATTTGTCTTTAATTTGCTCCCTGAACTTTCTAATAAGTTGAAAGATTCTGAAAGTTCTTGGGCTGTTTCATCGTCGGCCCAGATATTGGCGACTGCACAGTACTATGAGAATAGGGATAAGGACGAGAAAGAAAAAGCAGAGAAAAAGACAAAAGACTTAAAGACAAAGGTTCTTTTACAGCAGGCGTATCCGCCTCGCTCGAATCAGCAAGAGTCACAGCAACGCCCACAGTTTCAGCAACCTCCACAATTTCACAGACCGCAACAGAACGCTGGGTATTTTCCTCCCAGACCACCCTTGGGTTTAAATCAGTGTGCATATTGTAGGTAAGAAGGTCATTATAAAAATGAGTGCCCTGTGTTGCGACAGCGTGCGAGTGGTATGACGGCCCCGAGAGGCCGTGGTGGTTTTCAGCAAGTGTCTAGGGGTAGAGGACGTGGTGCGTTTCCTCAGAACGAACGTTCCTTTCCCCCACAAAATTCTATGAATTGCTTTGATCAACAGAAAATTGCATCTGGTCAGTCGACTCAGTACTATGCTGATGACTATTATGTTGAGAGTGAGAATGCTGACAATAATTATTGCTAGGACAGCCATGGACAAAGAGAGGGAGTAGTGTCGGTTCCAGTAGATCAGAGTGGGCCTTATGTTGCAGTAGCCACATCGGGTGTGGTAGAGCCTTTTCTTTTGGATACTGGTGCAGCGAAGAGTTCTATCATGCACTCTAAACTCCCTGGCGCACCTTTGTCTGGCTTAACTAATGTTTCAGTAGGATTCTCTGGCGCCCCAGTTCCTACACCAGTTTCTAGTCCCTTGTCTCTTTCTATAGGGCCTTGTGAGTTGGAAGCTCCTCTCATTTTAACGACAGGTTGTGGTGAGAATTTGTTGGGTTTGGATTTGTTGAAAAGGTTGCATGCAACATTATGTTGTTCTCCTTCGTGAGTACAGCTTACATTGGGTAAGAAAGTGATCTCTCCGATGTATTTGTCTAAAGATCGGCTTCCACCGGAATTGCGTTCTCTCCCTGATGCTCTTTGGGCTACTGGTCCTAATGATGTGGGTCTTTTGGAGATTCCACCGTATGTTGTTACGCTAAATTCGAATGTTAAGTTGCCTCGTATACCACAATACAAGATCTCGAGTGATGGTGAGAGAGCTCTTTTAGCGATTGTCTATGATCTGGTTGAGAAGGGTGTGGTTGAGGAAACGAGAGGTAACGTGTGCAATAGCCCGGTTTTGCCTGTTCTTAAGCGTACAGATGCTTCTCACCCACCTGTGTACTGGTTTGTGATTGACCTTCGAGAGGTCAACAAGATTGTCGTGCCACAGTTTCCCGTGGTACCTGATATTACTGCATTATTGACTCTGATTCCTGCTTCGGCAGTTTGGTTTTCTGTCATCGACTTGAAGAATGCTTTCTTCAGTATTCCTATTGCTGAGGAGAGAAGGGATATTTTTGGCTTCTCTTTAGGAGTCCGAAGCTTCCGGTTTAAGAGAGCTCCCCAAGGCTATTGTGAAAGTCCTTCTATCTATAGTCAGGCTTTGAAAACTCAACTTGATACTCTTGTGTTGCCTGCTGGTGCTGCTCTTATTCAGTATGTGGATGATCTGTTAGTGGCCGCTGATGATGAGAAAACTTGTAAAGAAGCTACTCTTTCTTTGTTGCGACATCTGTCGGACTTGCATCATAAAGTGTCACCTTCTAAGTTGCTGTATTGTCGTCAAGAAGTGACCTACTTAGGTCATCTCTTGTCGAAGGAGGGAAGAAGGTTGACCCCAGAACGAATTCAAGCGATTGCTAAAATGACTGTGCCTAGTACGCAGAGAGAAGTACGTGCTTTCTTGGGTATCACGTCATATTGTAGACAGTGGATTCCGAACTTTTCATTACTGGCGAAACCTTTGTTGGCATTGACTTGTAAGGATGTACCAAATCCTATTCCTTGGTCTGACGATTGTCAGAAAAGTTTTTCTGAGTTGCGTGATGCGTTGTGTTCTGCTCCTGTGTGGGGTACTCCTGACTACAGTAAGCCTTTTACACTGTACGTCCACGAGAGAGAGGGTTGTGCATTGTCAGTTTTGACTCAACAATTTGGTGATAAGCAGTGTCCATGTGCGTATTTCTCGTCAACTTTAGATCCGGTAGCTAGAGCATTGCCGAGTTGCTTGAGAGCTACAGCGGCAGCGGCTGTTTCTATCCGACAGTCTGCTGGACTTGTTGAATGTTACAATGGTACGCTTAAACTGAAACTAGCTAAGGTACAAGCGAGCACTGGTCTTACATGGCCAGATGCCTTGCCGTTGGCTCTTTTGTCAACAAGGACGACTGTGCATTCTCGAGTGGGACTTAGTCCGTATGAGATTGTCTTTGGCCGTCCGGCAAACGTTTGGGGAGTGCCGAGGCCAACGAAGTTTAGTGACATCGAATACCCTATGCTAGTGGACTACTTGTATGACTTGACGACTAAATTGCGTGTCTTACATCAACAGGTTCATGATAAATTGCCGGCAGCTTCTGCGGACCCAGGTCACATCCTCAATCCCGGTGACTGGCTCCTGGTGAAAAATTTTCAGCAGACTAAGAATGATCAGCCCCGCTGGAATGGACCGTACCAAGTCCTGCTATCTACGAGGACTTCAGTAAAGGTTTTCGGGAAGAAAAACTGGATCCACAGCGTACATTGTAAGAGGGCGCCGTTGCCTCTGCCGTATGACCAGTGGGTCCGTGAAGGTATTGCAGATTCAGAGACTGAAAGGGTGCCGAAGTTTGCACCGGTTAGCGACGCTGAGTTGGTGTGGAGAGGCTCCGAGAAAGAAGATGACGATGTCCTTCCTGAAGCTGTGCCTGTGTCTCAAAGATTAGACACTACTGAACCTGAACTGTTGTGTCGGCCTCAAACGAGGCCTGGAAAAGAGCGGTATAATCTACGTCCTAGAAACAATGGACTAATAAAATAAATGAATTTCTTTTTTTTTGATTTTTGGAACTGAACTCTTTCAGGAATTGAACTCTCTCAGCCAAGAAACTTTTTTTGGTATATTTTTGTGAACCACCATCCGGGTTCAGCTGTAGGGTCACGGTGTAAAGGCTAGAGGGTGCAAGCCGAAGACGCAAGGTCAACGGTTCTGGTTGGTCTAAGGGAGTTCCCTGGGCTGACAGAAGCATTCCTTAGCAGAGGAAAACCAACCGCCGTGAACAGCATCGGTTAGAGGATGGAGTTTTTTGAGATTGAGAGAGTCGTTGAGAAAATTAACTTTAAGAAGAAACTGTGTAAAATTATGCATAGCAAATGTTTTCTGATCACATGTCTTTTGATGTTTTTTAGCATGACGTTAGCTTTGGTGGGTTGTTTGTATTTTCTCTTCAACTGATTTCTGCAACCATTTTCCAACCTACGACTTTACCTGCTACTACTTCTTTGCATTCTTTTCATACTTTACCTGAACACGAACAGATTAGAAGGTCGGAATTTGTGAATAATTCCTTTGTGCAACTTCTCCATCAACACCAGTTAGTAGTAAACACCACTAATTGTTGGGTGTGTGGTCTTATGCCACATACTATGGATAGAGGTATTCCTTATCTGGTTCTGCCATTCAGTTACAATGGGTCCGTATGGGCATATCAGACGATGTTTATTTATGCCATCGAAATCTATCCCCTGCATTCCATGAGAGATAACTCAAGTAATAAAGCCTTGGTGAAGGGAATTACAGATATGAGTAGAGATATCGAAACGTATAAGACTATTCCCAAGGATGAGTTACTAGCATATGTTGGTTGGAATGTAACCGGATATAGTATTAGTCTGGGTGAGAAGCAGAGACGAAAAAGGTCACCTCCGATTTGGATTGTACCCCATCGTGGTCATTTTTGTCTGCAAGGGAAAGGCAAGAATCCGAGAGCTCAGTTAGGGAAGAGTGTTTGTACTCAGACGTATGTCTTTGCGTCCCAAACCTCCCCACCGTTTTTAGCAGCTAAGGGCACGTATTTTGTCTGCTATGATAGAGCATATACATGGTTGCCCCCTGATTTTTCGGGAACATGTTATGTTGCATATTTGTTGCCTCCTACGTACACTGCTGCCGTAGATTACCACAGAACGAGAGTCGTTAGGGGTGTCTTCAATAAGGAAGATACCACTGGACAAGAAGTGGGAGACTTTTTCAAGGGTTTCCTGCCGTTTTGGGGACCTATGGCAAACAGTAGAAAGTTACGGCAATTAACGAGAGTGGTTGAATCCACCATAAATGAAACTGCCGGTGCCCTTAGTAATCTGACCGCTGAGCTTCAAGCGGATCGCCTTATGACGTTACAGATTCGAATGGTTTTAGACGTCATACTTGCAGCTCGAGGTGGGGTATGTAAAGTGATCCAATCGAGTTGCTGCGTTTTCATACCAGACAATGCTCCTACAGTATACCAGGCCATTTCTAAGTTATATAAGATCTCTGAGTCTATAAATGTGGATAAAGGAGATTGGTCGTTGATTGGATGGTTTTGGGAACTGTTATCCACTTGGGGATGGAAGATTCTGATGATCTTTGGGATGGCTTTAGCGATTATTTTCCTGTTCTGTCTTTGTATGCAGTGCGCTTCTGCTATATGTGTCCTCTGTGCTACTACGTGTGCAAGGAGACCTGTCCCAAGAGGGGTACTAAGTAATAGGACTATGCTCCAGCAACATCTTGATGATCTGATGATTATAGACCTGGACTCAGATTGACGTGAGTTTAGGTTATTGCCTATGTAAGGGCAAAAGGAGGGGCTGAGGTTCCGTGAATTCTGAACCCGTCTCATAAAGGTCATGGTTTCGTTATGAATTTGATATTAGCAAACCGTAACTAGTTAGTGCGGCAAGTATGAGTGCTTTCATCATGTTAGACCGATGGATTCACTAAGTATTTAGGGATTTCGTTCTGAACCCTTGGGTTCCATTTTGTGCATGGCAGCCATTTTGTGGTTGCCCTCACATAGGCCGATGACTGTGGCTGAACTAGTCTTTTTAAGGACATGTAGACCTTAGCTCCAGTTCGTGCTGACTTCTGTTTGACCTGAGTGAACTGACCCTGTTGCCTGAAGCTGACCTTGTTAAACCAGTTCCTGCCCTTTAGCGGATCAAGATTAAGGATCAGAGCACAGGACGCCATAACGTTTTTTGCACACAAATATGCCTTATCCTACTCTCACCTGTTTCTGCTCCTTTCTTTATGGTCTATTTATGATTGGGTTGTGGCCTTTTTTATTATGGGCTCGTTCGACCTGTCTAAAGAAGAATGTTGGGTTTGACCGATGATTAATCATGGGCTGGGCAACTGAAAAGTGGGTTTTACCGTCATGCAATACTTTTGTTGTGGAAACATGTGATTGGTTAAACTGTAAACAAGGAATGTTTGCCTGAAGCATAATGTTTGGCATAAAAAGGGATGACTTGCTGTGTAAAATTGAGCAGTCTCCTGAGAACTCATACTGTGATGATTTCTAGGACTTCTGTTACTGGCTGCAGCCAATAAATTTGATCTTTGACGCCACCAAGAAGAGTCCTGTGTCTCTGTATTCTAAGACAGGTGGAACCCGAAGACTTTGGGCGTGCCCCTGGCGCCGCTGGGTCTTAAAACCTGGTTCTTCACATGGAGCAGAGATATAGGGATGTACAAAAACAATGGAATTGAGTACTGCTGAAAACAAATTACTGCGTACGCTTGTTAATCTCTCTAAGAGCACCTTATTAGGACCCCTGTTACATGACCTGGGCCTTCAGTCAGTGGCTTTGGAAACTAAGCTACGGCCTCTCCTTTGTTGGTATATGCTTAAGCATACCACTGCATTATCTGATTATTATCATGCTTTTAAGGACATTGTTGCCTTAGATAAATCTGGTATCTGGTCTTTGTGAAGATTCCTTCATGGAACTTGGCTTGGGTAAATATTGAGATGATCGCAAGGCGACCGGGGCGGAAGAGCGGCCGACGGTCTTTCCGTCCGTCGCGGACCCCCCAGCCATGCTAATATGGCGGGGGTCATTCTGGTTGGGATGGAGGACGGATTGCCCCCGCCAGGCCGGCAGTGGCTACCGCCAGCCTGTCGGGGGCAATCCGCCCGCCATCCTAATGGGCCCCAAAGTATCAAGGCAGAAGTGGTAAAAAAGACATTCTTGCCTGATTCCCCTCTTTATACTGAGCCAGTGCAATCAGTGACATTTCAGGAATATGAGAAATGTGAGAGCCCTATAGCCGGCCAGTGCTCAGCCTAACAATGATCTGTCGAATCACATTAATATCTGCAAACGCCGCTTATGAAGTCAATTCAATCTACTGCTTGTCAAAAGATTGCAGGTCCAATTTCTGGTTGCTTCCGCATCCTCTACCATTGAAGTTTAATGCATTACTATGTTGACCCACTAGTCTTCCAGTAATGAATCCCTGTGGGTTCCAGTAAGGGCATCACTGCCTGCAGCAAGGTTGCATCAAGATTTTGGTGTGAGCATTAAATAAGGAAAAAGGCTTGTAGAAGGCGCATTTTACAGGCCGACTATCCTGCTTAAGAATAGGAAAAATCATGGTGCTTGTTATTGTAAAAGTGACTGTGACATCTCAGGAACACTCCTGGAAGATCCATAAAAGAACAGGCATCAGCTGCCTACTGAATGCCTTGTTGTTGGGAAACAAAATCTCTATAGTATGTCCTAAAACTCTTTGCTTTCTCTGATTTTCCACTGTTTGGAATGTCCTGTGCATCGTATATAGTCTTGTTCCTACATGCACAGCTATGATTATCTAGTATCCCAGATTTTAGGCTTTTACCCCAGCCTCACAGTGGCCTAGCATGTGTGTGATGACCTCGGCAGTCCCTGTTCCTAATATGAAGGGGGGCAACCAAGCATGTTCTCCTTCGTTGTACAGGACTACCATCCCTGTCACTGGTTTTTGCCTGTAGTGCAGTGGTAGCAGCACCCCATGGGTTTTACAAATCATAGCCTCAGCAGGCCTTTTTATGTGTGTCATAAGATTGGAGGTCTACTTGTGTAAAGTTCTGCAGCTTTATAAACCCGGATGCCAGGATCCCAAGCATATGGATATGGGCCTGTTGTGTGTGGTAAGTGTTGAATACCATCTGACTAAGAAAAAGTATCTTAGGCCTGTAGGATTATTTGAGAAGTCCTGTTCTTTTGATGTGCACAAGAAGGAGGTATTATTATTTTCTCAAACAGTGGAAGTGTATTACTGACATACAGACTGGACTGGAGGGAGGGAACCCATACACTGACGTGAGAAAAAAGGAGACAGAATTCCCCTTAGATATTTGATTGGGACATTTTGACAGAGAGGGCTGCTGATTATTCTTCCTGAAGACTGCCATTTGGTGAAAGGTAGAATTTAAGGGTGGGACTGCAGTTTCTTTTGTTAGAGGGTGAAGGGTCTTTTAGAAGGAAAGTCTGTCTTTTGTTTCTATTCATGGCCATTTAATGGTGTGGCTTTTGAAGTCAGGTGCACAATGCTAACAATTCTTGTGATTCTGTTGTGGGTGCTACAGCCTGAAGATGTCTCAGTTGTAAAGAGCCTCTTTCTCGACAAAGACTGAATTTAGAAGACAGCCTACAATGGACACTTGAAAGGAGAACTGACCCAAATCAGTCCTGTAAGAGCAGCCCCTTGTCAGGCATCCACATATACAAGTGTGAGCTGTTGACCAATTTGCTGTTCGAGTTCCAAGTCCTCTTTGACCAAGGAAGCGGTGCTCTACACAGTATCCAGAGGACCACTGACTACCAGAGCTCATATCTGCCAAAAAACAGCTTCTCAGAAGTGAGGGGACATCATCTGGAACTCCTACAGAGTCCTACCTAGTGGAAGGGAAAAAGAGTAAGCCATCATTTCAAAAGGAGCTGACTACTGGTGTGGATAAGAACAGTTGACCCCGGTTCGGCTGGTCTTTCCTTGTGACTCATGTAGAGTGTGATTCGTCTGCTCCAGACTTGGAGCAGGTCATTGATGCTAAAATGGAGGATTCACAGCCCTGCGCTTATGCATCCGTCAACTCTGCCATGTTGCCATAGCACTTATCTGTATGTACCCAAGGGGTCTGAGATGTGTGTACCCAACAGGTTTGTGCTGCTGAAGATGGGACCAATCCTAACCTGTGATTCTGGCTCAAGTGCCTGAAGTGATTCACAGATGTAACCATGGCACTTACCCAGTTGTGCGCAAGGGTTCTGCACCGTGGAAGAAGAAACCTGTGAAGCTGAGGCTCTCTTTTACGTGAACTGAGATTATAACTTGCCTCCAGGCTAGTCAACTGTTCAACTGTGTGCCTGTGCAGACTACCCCACAAGATGTGAAACCTGCTACTTCAAGGAACTTGCAACTGTGCTGAAATGATTATGTGACTGCCTGTGGCGCTATCCACAAGTGCGCCTGATTGGGTCCAGCCACCACTGCCCAGAAGTGCCTCCAAGCAACCCAATCACTGACCCCAGATATGCTCTTGAAAGACGTCTAAATTGCCACCTCATTCCAGAGAGGCCGGGCCCACTGACACAAAGACTTACTTATCCAGGAGGAGGAAAGATTGCAATTAGAGGCCAATCTGCTGCAGGTGTTGTCCATCCAGAAGAAGACACCCACCTCTACATCCAGGAAATTGCCATGTGGCTTAGTCTGCTTACTAGGAGTGGAGCACCCAACTGTCTAGCATACCTCCATCCCACCAATGGGGGAACATGGCCTGAGGCCGTGGGAGGCTGACGCAAGCCCTACCATGGCCTCAGACCAAGATTAATAGATTTAGTGCTATTACTGCCAGAGATTGGTAAGCAGGGGGAAAATGATGCAGGGAGAAAAAAGGGGAGAGGATAGAAGTGGGCAGAGTGAGGGACAGTTGTTCTTGGAATTATTAGCCTCACACCCATAACCTGCATATACTTTTAGGGCCTCATTTATGAGAAGTGACGCATCGCTGCGTGAAAGCAGCGATGCGTCACTTCTCAGTGCGCCCTCCTTGCGACATACCTGATGCGTCATATTTACTGTATGGCGCATCATGTCGCAAGGAGATACAGATACGTCAGTATTTCTGATGTATCTGTATGGCGCAAAAGTGACGCATTGCTGGAGTGTGTCACAAAAGTGACGCAACTCCAGCAATGTGTCCTTTCACATGGGGCAACCCTTTTGACATGGCCCAAACTCCTTCTACATCACTTTCCCCCACAACCTCTCTTCGAAAACAAAAAGAAACTTGAAACACAAGTCAACACCCAGAAACACTTACCACTTCAACTCCAAGGGTCAACTGAAAATGGATCTCATTTTCCATACCATAAGACCAGAAGACTGGAATTCCATGCTCAGATCACAGCTCCACATACCCAAATCAACCACCACTCCCTACAGCTGCAAGCTAACATTTTCTATCCCCAACCACTCTAGGCATAAGGGCAACATCTCTGCAACCATCTACCACAACGGCACAGTCTTGGTTCAAGCCAACAATGACAGCCTAGAAGCATTCAACACCCTCTTCCCCTCACTACATAACGCCCCCTCTCACCCACACTGCCTACACCCGACCTACTCCCCATCCCTTGACCGACTGACCCGCAAAGAGACCCCACAATCCAATCCCACATGCTCCGTCAATCCCGTCATCCTCTCCCCCCTGGACAACTACCTTTCCTCTGCCCTCCTCGCACAATACACTCTTCCTCGCACAATACACTCTTCCTCTCCAACACACACAGAAGGTACGATGGCAAGGATGTTCCTCAAACCCAAACAATCGCCACCTACCCTCTCCCTCCCCATTCCACCTCACCCATCCAACAACTAACGCCCACAACCCGATATCTACGACACCTAACCACATATCTCTTTCCACACACAAGACGACGAGGGTTCTACCACGCGATCCCCCACACCCCTTGCCCACGGCTCCACACAAAGTCAACACTAGCATCAGGAATGCCAAAAGCCAACATATCAACGACAAGCTCTCTCCTCCGTGGGACGACCCTGCACTAAACACCCCCACCCCTTCCTATGAAGAAACAAGGTAACAACTCACTCTGATGGAAAGAAAGCTAGAAACTGTAATACTAGGTCTTAACGCAATCTTACTAAGCCTCTCCACACTCAGAAAGCCTAGCTATCTCCCTCTCTCGACTCCCACTTTTCCCATCACCAGACCGCAACAGCCTCCCAAGACTTTATATCACAGAGAGCCAAAAGATCAACTGCAGATATGTCCCCAAGTGAAGTGACAGAGCTTGCGGCCTCCTATGACACTCCTACCTCTACCACTCCAAAAGCCAAGATTGAGGTTATCATGGGATTCAGAAGAGACCATTCCCCTCCGAGACATTTGAGACCCCCTGCCTTCCTTACCAATATTCCCAGGGCTCCTCTAATCAAGAAACACAAAACCAAGGCGACCTCCACCAAATGCATGCTCATTAACTGCAGATCAGCCACCAAACATGCAACTGAGCTGGCAGAAACCATCTTCACCCATGACATAGACATCACATTTATCACTGAAACCTGCAAAAATATTCTCTTCCCCAAGCCTGGACATGCTTGTACCCCCAGGCTATGCACTCATCAACAAAGAAAGAAAGGATCATCGAGGTGACACAGCAATCATACACAAGGTCACCGTCTCCGTGACAGAAACAGACACCTTCTATTACAAGACGTTTGAATGCCTAACCTCCAACATTAAGACAAACAACAAAAAATCTCTACTCTGCTACCTCATCTACCATCCGCCAGGCAACACAACAGCATTTGGGGAAAACCTGTCCAATCTGATTACCTTCTACTCACTCCGATACTCACATTATTTAATTCAGGTGACCTCAACCTACACTGGAATGAGGAAAACAACCCGCCAAGCCAATTCCTGAATGATCTCCTAAATACCAACAACCTTATCCAACACTTCTCTGAAGAAACACAGGTCAAAGGATCTATCCTGGATGCTAATATTGCCCAACCTGACACAATCCTTATCGGCCACATACTGCCCATTGACTGGTCTGATCAACACCTCATCCTATTCCACATCAGCCAACCGTTCCTAAGCAAACCCTCCATGCTGGACCCCCCCCCCCCAAATGGATGAGAAACCTAACTCAGATCCCCTGGCACACCTGGAGGAAAAGATGAGATCTCTCCTTCCCATTTCCACGGATGATCTCTCCACAACAGAACTCACTATAACGCAACTATGACTTTCTTTCTGGACCAACTAGTTCCCCTGAAACTAAAAAAAGCCAGAAACATTCAAACCAGATCATGGTTCAATATGGACATAAACTCCAAAAGGAGACACCTCCGAGCCACAGAAAGACTCTGTCACAACAACCCAACCTCAATCTCCAGCGAGCAACTCAAATCAACTCACGGGAAGTACAAAAAACACATAATTAACGAAAAACTACCTTCTTCTGCACTGCTCTCGACAAAGCAAAAAACAGGCCCAAGGAACTCTTCAATCTCATCAGGCAACAGACTTCCAAGCCCCATCTTCCTCGATTGTGATCTCCAAAGACCTGTGCGATAACTTTGCCAACTTCTTCAACGAAAAAATCACCAAAATAGAGCTCTCCTTGGATGTCAACCGCAGTCCCCCTTACAGGAGCCTGTCCCCAAGGTCAGATGATATCGTACCCAATCATCCACCAAAACTTTGGAAATCCTTGAACCCCATCTCTGAATCGATGATAGTTAATCTAATCTCCACCTCCAAACCCTCTTCATACGTCCTTGATTCCATACCCACTCAACTGGCTAAAAAACTTAAACTCTCCCTAGCCCCGTTCTGGAGCAAGATCATAAACAGCTCCCTGAGAACTGGAACCATTCTGGACTACCTCAAAGTCGGCCAAGTCACACCACTTCTAAAAAAAACAGGATTGGACACTAATGATTTGAATAACTTCAGACCCGTTCCCAATCTTCCTCTCCGATCCAAAATCTTGAAAATGTGTGTTCTCCTACAACTGACCCACCACATGGACAACATCAATCTCCTGGACCCCTACCAATCGGGCTTCTGGCAAGGCTGCAACACAGAGACATTAATCATTAACATCATAGACGACATCCACAAGTCACTAGATACGGACTAATGCTGCCTACTCATACTTCTAGACCTTCAGCAGCCTTCGACACGGTTGACCACAAGTTATTCATCAAAGTATTTTAAAAAAGGCTAGGTGCAGAAGAGATGGTGCTACAGTGGTTCTCCTTTCTCCAGAGCCGTACACAAAGAATAAAAATCAAAAAGTTCTCGTCAGACCTACACCCCATCAGCAGAGGTGTCCCCAAAGGGTCAGTTCTTTCCCTTCAACCTTTCAACATCTACATGGAACCCCTCACAACCATACTAAAAAAAACAACATCCCCTTTCACCTGTATGCAGACGACACCCAGATCTATCTCGAAACCTCCTCCATTGATGACATTCAAAGACTCAACAACACTCTTAGTGAAGTCCAACACTGGCTATCTCTTAATCACCTAAAACTCAACCAAGACAAAATAGAATTCCTCCTCATCTCTAACAAAAAAGAGAACCCCCAAATCATAGAATGGCTTAAAGCTATTGACGCCCTCAATGGCAATATCACCTTGGCTGACTCGCTGGGAATCACTCTCGATCCCAAACTAGACATAATCAAGAACTCCGCAAAGAGCGCCTTCCTCAACCTGAAGTTACTCAACAAAATAAAACACTTCATCCCGCCCAAGGACCTCAAACAAGCTACTCAACCACTGGTGCTGTCCAGAATAGACTACGGGAACACAGCCCTCACAGGTACTGCTAAATGCCACTTAGCTCCCCTCAGAACAACGCTCAATGCAGCAGCCAGAACGATCACAGGAGCAAAGAAATACGATCCCATATCACCCGCACACAAAGAGCTGAAATGGCTCTCAGTCAAAATGCATGCCAACTTCAGAACTGCTTGCCTGACGTACAAAGCCCCACACACAGAGAAACCCGCCTACCTGGCCTCCAAACTTAAGAAGGCCGGTCAGACAAGGACCCTCAGGAGCTCCAATACGCATCTCCCCATCCCGCCGAAAACCTGTAAACAAAAAACTGCACCCCGCTCCTTTTCTGGAAGTGCGCCCAAAATCTGAAATTCCAGTCCACATCAGAATTACCCTATCCTTCCCAAAATTTAGAATGCAGCTCAAAGACCTCTTTCTCAATCGGAGCACACTAGCTGGAACTTGGCAGAAGCCCGATTCTCTTCCGTCAAGAGTTTTACCTCCACCAAGCCACTGGACACCTACCTTGCCCCCATCCCTAAAGGAGGTTGGCTTGAGCCAACATGCACACTGCTAGTACTTCATCAGACTTCCTTGCCTTAATGTGGCACAGCGAACTCAGACCTCCGAAGTGCCATGAACCACTATGTATACTACCCTGTTACTGTGTGATTTCCTTGATTCTACCGCGATACTGTGTGATTTCCTTGACACGTATGTTGTAAAGCGCTCCGATACCCTCAGATCTGGCCAGCGCTATATAAAACTCTTAAATAAATAAATAAAAGGCCTTGTTAATACCTGCTTCAGTTTAGGAAAAAAATTAAAACATGGCTTTTCCTCATATAACAGTCCAGAATGACCTTCAGGTATCTCACCTTCTAGGAGGCTATTACCAGGATACCAGGTCCTCATAATAACAATATTAATTATAATATTATTAATAATAAGAATAATATTTTACAACGTTATGTACTACAAAATGCAGTTTGTGAGTCAGTCCCAATATACTCAGTAATTCCAATGTAATACCAATTCCAGCTGTGGATTTATGTTCTACAATTGTTTCTTTTTCATGTATGCTTTGCTACTGGAAATTGGGTTACTAGTTAAAGGGGGAGGGGGGTGAAACCCAAAACCCTTCTCAATCAGCAATCACAATTCCTGTCAGACAGAAGTCACAAGCAAACCCCAAATTAGCCGGTGCTTAACCCTAATCAATATAGAAAAATAGAGTAAAAGGTAATAAATTATTTGATTCAGAACAACCGAAATCTAATTAGTAGAACCGGAGATATGCTAAGTAAAAGCTTTAAATGAAAATAGTGCCTATAAGAACAAAGTGCTAACTCTGGTTATCTGTGTTTATCTGGTTGTGCCGGACCGGGACAAAGTCACAAGTTCTGTCTGACCGCGATGTAGAACAGGCCGGATACAGGGACTAAGTTAGGCCTGCAGAACAGAGTACCTTAAATTCTGGTTCGTGGAGCATTACGAGATCGCACTTCAAAGATGCATAGCACAGGAGCTGTTCAGAAGAGCTGCAGGGCTGGTAGGCAAAGCACTGTATCATCACCAAGGACGCTGTATACAAGGGTTTTGCGATGCAAAGTCCAGCGCCGTAGGGCAGTGGTCCAAAGAAGCAGCAGGCTGTGATGTGAGATTCCAAAGTGGTGCTGCGAGGAGATGTGTCAATCTGCGTTGGTTCTGCCCACAGGACCACAGCCTGGCTGGTAGAAAGCCTTCAGGCCCACTTCCAAGGTTTCAGGCCTGGGGTGGAACCACTTGGGGTATAAGACTCACAGCAGACAGAGTCCAGGTGCTTGGTTCAAGGCGGTTTCGCAGTTTCACCCCTCTTCAGCTAGGATAGCTTGATTCCAGTGGCATGGAGAGCACGGGGCCCACGTCTGGGCATACCCGTCCCACCGGTGGTGACAAATGCTAAAACAACAGTTGATGGACAGAATGCAGAACAATGTCATACATTCACCCCAGTACAGAGATCTGGGCCTAAATCCATAGTTTTATTGCTCACCATACCATTCCAGTTTGAACCCAGCCATATGCAAATCAGTCTTGACCCTGTGCCTCATGGGAACAGTCCAGCCCAAACTGCCAAGCCAGGTTCTCCCTGGACTGGAAACAAGCATCCTTGGACCGGTTTCGGGGTTTCACCCCTCTTCACCCAGGATAGCCTGATTCCAGTGGCATGCGTAGCAATTTCTAAAAGTGACATTTTCAGAATTGTGACTTAAAATCCAACGTTACCATTAACAAGGGTTTTAAATTTAACCTCTTTAGACACCAACCTCGACATCCCTACTTGCTCCCAAATGAAACTTATTACATTTTGAGTGTACTAAGGTAACCCATAATTATCCTATGGGAGAGGAAGGACCTTGCAGTAGTGAAAAACAAAAGTAGGAGTTTTTGACTACCAGTACATGTAAAAGTTGAAGGTACGTGTCCAACTTTTTTAATATACTGCACCCTGCCCTCTGGGATATTCAGGGACTAGCCTGGGGGTGGCTTATATGTATTAAAAAGGAAATTTAAGGATTGGAAAATGGTTTACTTTGGCTGGTCAAAATGGCAGTTTAAAACTGGACACACAGGGCCTGATTTACAAAGGTAAACTTGCACTATTGTGTAAGTTTGCATTTGTTTAGGAATTCACAAACTCCGATTTACTATTAAGTTTATGGCAGTCGGGGCAACTCCGCAAATAAAAAACAGGCGGGCATGTTTTATCTCTTTAATGTTCAGAGTTCCCCTCCCCGACTGCGAAGCCACTGCATGTTCAAAGGGAAGAGCACAAGCACTTTAGCACTGGTTAGCACTGGTAAAGGGGTCCTCGTAGTCAGCAAAAAAAGGGATCAGAAAACAGAAGGGTCCCTGTAGAAAGGGCCTAGTACAACACTTGCCAACTATTCGAATTTTACATTTAATCACAGTATATCTTAATTCTTCATAACACAATATTTTGAAATGCTGTTAGAAATGAGCAAAAGGCGATTTCTATGCAAAGTTTGAGCACAATGTAATTTGTGTATAACATGCACATAGCTGTATTGTATTCTCTTCAACAACAAAGTGATGGAAGTAATCTTAAATTAATATCAGCCTCTGGCAATAAATCTGGGCTGCATCCCTTCATTTTCTGCCCACCATGCCACCTCAGTTTGACCCAGCATTCACTTCCGCAACACACACGGGTGAAGCAATGACGGCGGCGCACTGGCTGCTTGAATTAGGAGTTTGATTACTGCGCTCCATTATCTGGTACTTACCAGTCTAGGATATAGTCCTTGCTAGCAACATTGCCTGAATATAACCACAGCCGGGACGGGAGTAAAACCGGCGGAGAGTATTTTTCGATGTTTTGATAAAGCTGCCCGTTAGAGCCCTGAAGAAGTCTTGGGTAACTCCCTGACGAAACACGTGTTGGCTTGGCACCTGGAATAAACCAAAATTGAAAGAATACATCAATCAACATCTCTCATTGTGTTTTGTCTTGTTGTTGTGTAATTACGTACAGCACTTATACTGTCAACGAAAGGACGTGTGCACAGATCCTTTGTATTATTTGTTTGTTGACTACGGTCTGATTTGGAGGTTGTGGGGTTTCCTCTTTTCTGTAGCACTGTTCAAATATTTGCTCTACCAAGACTCACGTTAAATCTTGGAGACGCCACTACTTATCGCAACACTAATAACCCTTCCTTTGTCTTCATGCATAATAGTCTTGATCCTGCTTCAATAGGAACAGTTGAGTTCGAACTGGAATAAAAGCAGCCCAAAACCGGTTTCGCCTTGAATAGAGCTCATCAGTGAGGTATAGCTTGGTTCCAGTGACACATTGTGCACGGGATACACATGTGGTCAAACTCGATCAAATACTTCTTCAAGATTGTACTCTTCAAGCCTGTCTAGTTCTTTACAGCAAATGCCCTTTTCCAACTACTAATGTTCTTAGTAATCATGAATCCCATGGAGAAGATAAAGTAATGTAAAAGTTGACATAATGTTTTCTTTTTAGGATTCCATAAACACTCTAACCGCAGTGAAAACCTATGCTGCTCTTTATGTAGCAGTGAGAGGGAAGATCTATATTCATGTACCTAGTGGTAGAGATAAACCAGAATTGTGATTCAGCCCATCGTAGAAATTGTATGTTTTTTTACAAACAGAACGGGGAATCAGGTGACTGAATCACTCCATTTAGATTGAAACAATTAGCTATTTTTTGTACCTCTTCCATCATTTGGTTATTAAGGAAAAAGTCAATTCATTGAAATATAATACTTCAGGACAATTTCCCTAACCCTGAAAACACTTTGAGAAAAGATATTTGGGCTCGCCAAACCTCACAATTACAGAAAATGGGTCTGTGAGTTTATATTCAATATTACCAATGTTTATTTTCCACTTTTAACTTCTCAAACATGTTCTTCTTAGGTTACCGACAAATGTACACAATCTCTTTGTGAGCCATGGCACTAATGCTGCTTTCAGCAGTCATGCTGGCATGCATTAACAGTAGTTGTATCAGTGCCACATCTGCGGTGTGAGAACTTTCGTGCACTAGGCTGATGAAATCCACACCAATTTTTTATGCTTGTCCATTATTTAGGGTTATTTACGGTAACGAGATCAAATAAATGTGTCGCTTCTCAAATTAATTGTGGACATCATGTCTGCTGTCACTTACACATTAATGCACTTATTTATCTCTCCAGTTGGTGAAAAGTTATCTTCACTGGATTATTAATTCAATGGGTCCTTCACTGGATTATTAATTCCATTTGTCCTTCTTTGGCACGTTTATACGTTTAAATTCTGTTGGCTCAATCCATCTATCAATGCGTTTATGGGCTCACTGTCTTGTCCTGAACGTTTGCCATCCTTCCCACGATGCATCCTGGGATTGACTTCAGAATAACTTTCATGGAATTTTGGTGAGTCTTCTCATGGTCCTCTGATTATTCCAGCGGTTTGGTTACTGAGACAGCTTCTAAAGATGCCTTTGTCTAACTGCCCGATTAAAACTGATGTGTATAGAAAAAGAAACATACATGACAAACAGCATTTATTTCTCAGAATTTCTTTCTTTAAGACATAGGAAATCAACGATGCATTTCTGCAATTTACTGAGGAGGCTTTGTGGTCCATTACTTCAATGTTTTCAATGAGTTCTCATAAACTTTCCATTCTCGTTAAAAGAATGCAGTGTTTCTATCATACCTTTGTTCTTTTGACCCACATATGAGGCAAGTACGATGAACAAATTACACTAACTGTGCTGTCCTTAACTTGAAATTCCAGTACTGGTTACCTGAAAATCTAATTTACATTTACATTTCATGGCTCTTGTAGAGGTCATTTTTTAGGTTTCGACCTGGCGAGAGCACGCAGTGCTCCGCACGGGGCGAAAACTTTTGTCAACAGTATGGATGTTCGGCCTGCCTCTGTTTCCCATTGGCTAGCTCCATAAATGGACGCTAGCCATTGGCAAACAGAGGCGTCCGTCATCCTGCGAGGCGACTCGTTGGCGTTCCTGTGATCTTTTTCTCATCCTGCCCCTTTTTGCTCGTCATGCGGCGGTGGGCGGGGTTTATTTTTTCCGACGTCAAGGTTTCATTTGGTCATTCCGCCGCCGGAGGAAGTCAAGGTGAGTGCCTTTCTTGCCGTTCCCTCCCCCCTCCCGCAGTCCGTGTGCCTGCCTGCCCCCCTCCCACTGTCCGTGTGCCTGCCCGCCCCCCTCCCGCTGTCCGTGTGCCTGCCCGCCCCCCTCCCGCTGTCCGTGTGCCTCCCGCTGTTTTTTTTGTACACAATGCTAGTCCTAAATGAGTTCTGTTGGTAAATCTATAAAGTGCACTATAATAGTATAACGTTAGACGTTTTGTGGTGATTTCATGTTAAGGTCTTCAGTTCTCAGTATGGCAGCTCCATGCCGGGATTGCCCCCGAAGGGGGGATAAGCGCAGCAGAGCGGGCACACCGTTGCCTCGACGTAAAGCCGCCAATACCGGCAGCCGGCCAGCAATGCGAGGATACGGGGCGGATGTAAAGCGCACCCAGATCGTCCGATTTTTAGTGGGATTATGCCAGCAGGGGCTGCAATTGCTAACAGGACAGAGTAAGGGCGCAATCTAGGGGGGAAGGATGGACACAGCGTATAATCGGAGCAAATCGGCCCGAATATACAACTGCAATGGGGTTTGTCGCCCGGTTTAAATTAAGTCACGTTAAATGTCAACGTCAATGAATCATGCATTGAGGCATAAGGATGGTTTATTAATTTCATTGTTCCTCTCGCGCAAGTGGGTGCTGGGCATCATCTTTCAACTAAACGCGATTCAGCACTAATTCGGCGGTAGGCGCGGGTAAACGCGTGTATACCCGAAATCCACAGTAAAAATTTAGACCCGGTTAGATTAATTGCCTTTCGTCAGAGGATCGGCCTGGGGGCTCCTGTTACGGTCATAACAGCAGGGTTTTTGCTCAGCCCTACTAGGGATGGGAAGCAGAAGGAGGGTTCGAAGCTGCAGTAGGACCACGGCTAAAATAAACTGTATGTGAATTCTCCTCACACAAAACACTTTCATTTACGTTAACACCCATCCGGTTTGGGCAGGATAAGGAGCCTCCCCCCCACCACCACCACCCTGTGGATGGCAGTGGATAGGACCAAGCGAGGCGGACGCCATATATACCCAAAAGGCAGGGTGAGGCCGCCGGGAGAAATGACGAGCGGCGAGAGAAAGGGGGTTCGGGCGATAGACCGATGGCAAATGATTCACCCAGCCTGCGATTAGGGGGGGGTCGGCGATGACGGGATTCGAGCCCCTCAGGCTATTTATGTTACAAATACGGGAGCAATTTCACTTTTAAGAAACGTGACTAAACACCAGGCGAGTTTATGCGGATTGGAAGGCCGAAAGGCGTTACTCAGAGTAACCTCCCCTGCCCAACAAGTCATGCATTTAGACATATGCAGCATTTACTTGCAGCGCTCAGAATTTTAAGGTTTCCAGTTTAAACGTTTTCTTGCTCCGTGGTGTTATTAAGCCTTCTGGAAGTCCCATGGAACTGAAACATAGCATATTATGCCTATGGACTGCGAACTGAAGCCACTGTACCTCCCTGAGAAAAGGGGGTGGGGGGTGGCTAACAGAATAGGGGACTAGGTCAGAAGAGGCAATAGGTCACACTTCTGAGGCTGTGGTAAAGTGTACTTTGCTTAGGCTCAGTTCCAGGTGGACTAAATCCCTCAAGTCTAGGCTGCCGGTAAGAGAGGTGTTGTGACCTGCCAAGAGTGCTATCTCTCGAAAAGATAGGGTTTCCTTTTACGTCAAACATATTCCCGTGCCTGGGAATGCCTTACACTCCCCGTGCAAACAACAAAAGGGGAGACCTTTTCTTAATTTCACTTTCATGTTTTTTTTTTGTACACAATGCTAGTCCTAAATGAGTTCTGTTAGATGTTTTGTGGTGATTTCATGTTAAGGTCTTCAGTTCTCAGTATGGCAGCTTAGGTACGACAAGGGCAAGACTGGGCGCCCTCTGGGGTAGCGTCACTTAGTCTGTCTTCCGTGTGTACGGGCCTTAGTCTGTGCTCTGAGTTGGAAGTAGCGAGACCAGCCTGAGGGGTGGGCCCATGTGTGGGGGGGGCTCCTGTACGGCATCTGATGTAGTGGTGGGCGCGGGATGGAACTCTGACAGCAGCGAGGGCCAGAGGCAGCTCTGATCCCAGCCACCGGAGAAGCAGGCATCACACAGTAGATAGCTGTGTGGCTGTGGTGCCCCCAGTCGGCTGCAGAGGGACCACCCAGCACACGTAAGAGCCTTCTCACTGTAAGGCAGGTAGGTTGTCTTTTCTGTTCTTCCCTGCACCTCTTCCAATCCATTCTCAGCTTTCATTTTCTTTTCAGAGTTTCGCTTTTCTGTTGCCTGTTTTGTCTGCGAGATCGAAACTCCAGTTTATTCATTGCTTCCTGCTGAGAGATCAAGAACTTCGTTGGTCCCCTAAGGGGTGTGGTGTGCCATCTTAAAAGGGGTACCTCAAACTTCCACGGGTGTATGTTTCTCCGTAGCTGCTGCTTATGTCTGGCATTTCCATAATTTCTATGTAATTATGAGTGACATTCAACGACTATGAGTGACACTTTCTCAAGATCAAAATCAAGCGATGACCAAGAGTGGAAACATATCAGAAATTACACCCATTTGAGCAACGAGAAACTCAAAAAAGATCTTAAAACTGCTGCAAAGCACCAGGGAACTAAGGACACTGCAGGATGGATAGGTGTGTGTGCCAACCTTGCAACACATCTCACATTAGTGGCCTTTTTCTGTTAACACACTTTTATTAGTAATGTGACTGGTAGCGCACTCTCTCGGTCCTGCATGGAATCATACTCGTAACTGTACACATTTCGGTGTTTGACATCATGACGAATAAACCAACTACATGTGTGCGGAAAATAAATTAGCATGACAACCACCACTGCCCCCACCACTAGTGCACGTGCACCACACCTTCAGCATGCTTTACTCAAACCATTCTGATTTACTTAGGAGGCAGCTTTTGATTTGTTTGAGGATGTGTAGAAACTGATTTGTGGAAGAAACGTGAGCTGTCAAAAGTATTATGTTATGGAGACAGTCTGTGACTTGTATGTTTAATGAGTTTCGAATCTGCAGTTTCCAGGGATGTGATTGAAGGGACCAGGTAGAGCACGCTAGGACATGAACAGGCTCTGGTCACTTGTGTACATTTTGTGCCTTTGGGAGGAGTTGTGTGGTGGACATTGGAAGTCGAAACCATCAGCAGCCTGGAAAACAGTCGTTCTCTCGTAGCATTTCTGCTGAGGTAGCCAAAACAATTCCAGGCACTGCTTATTATGTTTATTTTTGGCGATCCTGTGTCCCTTTTACTTCCCACATACACATTATGAAATCCTGTAGTCCGACAGCTTATGGTCTGTCTGTGTGAACAAGTAGCTTTCCCAGCGCTCACGGAAGTAGCACAGTTATTACCACATAGTTGAAAGCCCAGATATGATTAAGTGAGCTTAGAGCTTGAATGCTGGTAAATACCTCACACATGTGTTCCTGCTGATGAGATGTTGACGACGTGAGTAAGCGTGTTCTCCACCACTGTATATTCAGGTGGGATGGCGTAGCCAAGAACACACTGACGGTGATAGTGTGGAAACTGCCACTTTAATTAAACAGGTGCACACAACTCAATCTTAAAACTGAGCCTTGGCACTGAGCCTTACATACCTTAATATCAGCTGCCTCTGTATTTCAAAGAGTGATGGAGGGTGTTTTGGTGTGTGTGTGTGTGACTGCTCCAGTGTGTGTGTGTGTGAGACTGCTCCAGTGGGTGTGTGCATGTGACTGCTCTGGTTGTGTGTGTGGGGGGGCTCTGTGTGTGTGTGTGTGTGTGTGGCTCTGGGTGTGGCTGGCTCTGGGTGTGTGTGTGTGGCTCTGGGTGTGGCTGGCTCCGGGTGTGTGTGGCTGGCTGGCTCTGGGTGTGTGTGTGGGTGATAGTAATTGCTGTCTGCTGAGCTCGTCCGTAGGGTACAATAGTTCTCACATTTGCGAGAGATTAAGCTATTGGCAATGTAAATGACAATGCCATTTATTTATCTGTTTTCAAAACCAACACATAAATACAAATTTTGTCATTTACAATGCCAATAGCTCTAACTTCTCCAAAGGCGAAACCGTTGCATTGTAAATGCTTGTTTTTTTAGGGTTTCAGATTCCAGAGCCTTCTGGCCCATCTCTTTAGATAGGGATCCAACCAGTCCTTCCACTTCCTTTCTGGTAACACACTTTTTGTCCTGGTTCTATTCCCAAAATCAAGTGGCTTTTCATACAGCAATTTTTTTATTTACATGCCTTGGGGTTTCTCTTCAAAACCGTCACTTTTTGATGCCCACGGGGAATCATGGTGGTGGGCTGACGCCGGTCGCGCAAGCTCCCGGTCCGAGAGAGAAGAGAATCAAGTTTTTTTTGCTAAAAACAGCCTGATTTAGCAATACCGTGCATGCGGCTCAAATATATGTGCGGATAAGATATCCATAAAACATGTATACGAATAGAGAAGGGCCATAAAAAAAGGTGGCTTACCCAAGCTGACGGCGCTTAAGGGCATGGATGTGGAGCGGCGGACGGGGATTTAGCAGCACGTCTTCTGCGAAAGACTCGTGCGACGTTAGCGGCTGCTGGTTTCTGGGTCAAGAGAAGTAGAGCATGGTCTTGGACTGCCGGCCACCTCCCCCCTTAAAACACTGACTGAATTACCCAACTCAACCAGTCGACACATGGGGGTCTTTGGAAGTCAAGGGGGGGTACGGGGCCCCCCCCCTGGCCGTATTTATTAAAATATAAAAACAAATCAAAAATTTTAATCAAATAAACATTTCTGACAATTATTAAAATGCACACTTTTCAGAAGATTAGATTGACATCCGTTTCGACATGGTATGATGGGCTAACCTTAACAAATAGCTAGTACAGCGTGTTTCCTAACGTAATCTAATCATCCTGAAAATTAAACTGCATTCTAATATTTTTAATAATAAAGTCCTACGGCAAGGTCGCCAACCGGTGTCAGATCCTTTTACAGCTGCGCTCTCACGTTGAAGATGCGCATGCGCAACCCAGGGCACGTTACACCCACGTGCGCTCCCGGAACTCCATTTAACCATAACAGGAGGGCCCAGACACTCGCGCACCTTAGTGACGTCACAGTGTTGTGAGGGGTGGCTACCAGCCTGAGGAAAGCGTAGACTCCCTCCCCCGCACCCTTTACAACGGGATATCATATCCTGCCCCTGAAGTTCTGAGAGAGACCAATGGCCCCTCCCGCGGGCGGCCCCTTTCGTGAATGGGTCCGCCCCCCCGTAAGGACCTTAAAATGCTGCTCACCGATTAATGACCTTACCGCCAGACACACATAATAAATACGACATTGCTATTCTAAAAGGAAAAAAGGCCTAAGGAGAAAATTGTTAATACACAGCAAAGCACAAAACATATACATATACAAATACTCCTGTAAGCGGGACAAAGGCCTAAGGAGAGAATTAGTTAAATATCATGGCACTGCACAAAATATTTACATCTGTTCTACCTTCCAGTAAACGGGAAATTCAAGGCCTACTGGATCGAACCCCCTAAACCTATAGTCTGGCACATTGACCAACCTGATTCTCACCATTTGCCAGGCCCCAAGGTCTGCTAACAAGGGATGGAGGGTGGGGAAAATTACACGGCCCCACGGCGGGGCGAGGAGCGAGCCTGGGAGCGCGGGCACAAAGAGGCCGCTTCCCGCGCTCCCCAGGCTTTTAACCCTTTCGCCGCCGCGACCCCGCCCCCTCGCCCCGGAAGCACACCAGTACTTCCTGGGCGAGGGCGCGGGGCAAGCGGCCCCGAAAGGGACGGGGTGTGGGAGGGGCCGGGCCCCGCCATGCTTGCGTGGGGGCCTATTGGCCCCCCCTTGTATCATGGTCTTGGACTGCCGGCCACCTCCCCCCTTAAAACACTGACTGAATTACCCAACTCAACCAGTCGACACATGGGGGTCTTTGGAAGTCAAGGGGGGGTACGGGGCCCCCCCCTGGCCGTATTTATTAAAATATAAAAACAAATCAAAAATTTTAATCAAATAAACATTTCTGACAATTATTAAAATGCACACTTTTCAGAAGATTAGATTGACATCCGTTTCGACATGGTATGATGGGCTAACCTTAACAAATAGCTAGTACAGCGTGTTTCCTAACGTAATCTAATCATCCTGAAAATTAAACTGCATTCTAATATTTTTAATAATAAAGTCCTACGGCAAGGTCGCCAACCGGTGTCAGATCCTTTTACAGCTGCGCTCTCACGTTGAAGATGCGCATGCGCAACCCAGGGCACGTTACACCCACGTGCGCTCCCGGAACTCCATTTAACCATAACAGGAGGGCCCAGACACTCGCGCACCTTAGTGACGTCACAGTGTTGTGAGGGGTGGCTACCAGCCTGAGGAAAGCGTAGCCTCCCTCCCCCGCACCCTTTACAACGGGATATCATATCCTGCCCCTGAAGTTCTGAGAGAGACCAATGGCCCCTCCCGCGGGCGGCCCCTTTCGTGAATGGGTCCGCCCCCCCGTAAGGACCTTAAAATGCTGCTCACCGATTAATGACCTTACCGCCACAGGCCAGGTAGTTTACCGACTATCTGGCCCCCCCCCAACCGCCTACACAGAAAGGTCATAGCTTCATAATCCAAAAACCCTCTACCCCTGCTATTTAGTTCCCTATCCCTAGGGCCTCCCCGACTCTGTCCACTGGACCCCCCCACCCTGTGAGTAAAGCGTCTAATAAACGTCAACCCCTCATTATCAGCCGACTGTTAGTCTACTTGGTCCTGCGATGACCCCCTGTGGGACATTCTGAGATTAATGTGTATGAAATAGTTTCTCAAACCAAGTGTGGATCCTCTTTATCGAGTGATTCTTCACCGAGTGACTCTGTGCACTCGCCTATTCCCCCCCCCCCTTTTACGTGCAGCCGGGGGAAAAAGCAGCCCCCCATGGTGCAATCTGGGTCCTATCATCGTTACCCCATGTCCTAAAATGAACGAGGGTTTGGGGGCACGCCTCTCGAGGGTCCCTACAGATGCTGTGATCGGGGGTATCCTGGTACTACCATTCCACCCTTCCCACTGGGATACTGTACAGTATGCTAACCATCCACACCTAGCCACTACGCTCTGTAAAGTGTTAAGTGTATGGTACTACTTTTAACATGGAAGTCCCTACTTCCTGAACCGGGGAAATGAGGCGTTGCCTAGGCCTACCATTCCTGGGGTTGCCGAGGTTAGGAAATGCACACCCTTGTGTACTGTCCCCTCTCTACCGTTGTCACTTACCAATTGGTGGTCTATGCATATCATGCTGACACTGGTGGCCCCGCGTGCACAGGCGCCGTTACTGTAGGTATACATTTTCCTGTTACGGCAAATACTGCCATTTTGTGAAACCACATCCTGCTACATTACTGCCGCCAGCCCAATATACGGGCTTACACACCGAAACAATCAACTCTGTGTTGGCACTTCTTGCGTCTTTTGATCGCTCGCCCATCCCACTTGCGTTGTTGTTTGCCATCCTGTACCTGACGTCAGCATCCCTTGGGCTGTCCACCTGTAGCAGCTGTTGTGATGCGGATCACTCCAGATATCCACCATGGACCCGGCCATACATAAATGGAAAAGATAAACACACCATTAGTGTTTCTGGCGATAACTGCTGTATACGTGCTAGTCTTACATTGCCATCCCTTGCTACGTTTGATATACAATTGGTGTCAGATGCATACTCCTAAAACACTTCCGACTAAGTGTTGCGCATCGCCTCAGTTTGTGTCCCCTGTAGCCTGACTGTACTAGTGTTACGAAGAGTGCCCTGAAAAATGGCCTTCAATGGCGAATACTACCCAGTGTGTAGTGCAGTGACACAAAGGATGGGGTCCCCAGTGCACCCCATAACGCCCTCATGACTCCTTAAGGATGATTAGGATATCAGTTTAAAAGGAACAGTCAGTTTGTATTAACACCCACCCAATCACGACTTGATGAAATATACGTAATCTAAGTATCGAACCCCCCGCGCCTGACTGTTGGCTTCGACCGTGGCTGACAGTGGTAACGCGTAATATAACTAAGGGGCAACCATAACCTATATATATTATTCTCATGATCCCAGACTGAGCATCATTTCCTTAACAAGTTGCAAGTAACAGGTGGCCCTCCCGCTGCCAGTTTCAAGAGATCAGGGTTTAATGTGTTACCGTTCATCAACCCATTCTGCCTCCCCCAGTTCAGCCCTGTTCATCTGCAAATCTGTCTGACCCTCCTGCCCATATAAGAGCACCAGCAGTATCAGCGCTGGGATTTCGGCATGATCACGACCTTCCTCTTTAGATCCACACTACCATCGTGAGTTTTGCGTGTTCTATGTCCTCTGGGGAAAGTACCTGACACTAACAGGCCTACTATGGAATGGCAATTTCCTGGCTGACCTTTGGTATGGCTGACTTACCTAGGCAAAAAAAAAAAAAAAACAGGTGGGGAAGAATTGAGTGCCAAATGTTGTTAAGTTGACATGCAAGTGCATATAGGCCTAGGCAAGCACGTACGCCAGTGTAACTTGAATCAGCAAGCCCCCCGGTCACCCCGAACTAGTATTGTCGATTACGTAGACCACTCTGCCATGTTACCGTTGTAAGTAGCGGGCAGATACCCAGGTGAAGTGGAAACACCCAAAAATTCCCGCACCCAGAAAACTTATTATGGGGTTGCGGGGTCAGTGCAAGGACGGTGTCAAGCAGGGATCAGATTGCAGTGCCCGCCCAGCCATCATGGTCACATTGTCTAACGACCACATAAGTAGCTACCACGACCGTCTTGTCGCTGAGTCATAAAGGGCACAACAACTGCTATCCTAATGTCACAGTATTTAAACCCATGTGGGCAGCTTTTCATGCTCCTTGCAATCAACCATTCTGACAAATGAGCGTTTGACGTGTTCTTGCCCCACTGTAGGTGTACAATGGGCGGCATCCCTGAGATTAGAATTAATATATTAAATGCATTTAGATACAGTGCCTCTAAATATAACATTTTTTATAGCGTGTTGGTTTTCCTACCAATCTGTCATGGGTGCCGCCCTCCTGTGCCTACATTGGACCTTCCTGATTTAACCAAGAAAGATAAAATTCTTCCCATTTCAGCCGGCAATTTATTATGGCCTTGACCCATCCTTTTGAATAACCTGTGAGCTAACATGGCCCATTGCCATATTGTTATCACCAGTAGCCGGTGGTCACCCTGGCCAACTATGTCCTGAACCCCCTCGTTTGTAAACAGGTGTGATAGGATGTGGGATAGTACTCAACCTACCCACACAATTCTACTTAAAATTCCCACTGCCTTATTGCAAACCCCAGTAGCAGGTGGTCCCCCGGTCAACAATTCCCTGGACCAACTTGCTTGTAAACAGGTGTGATAGGATCTGGGATAGTACCTATCCTACCCCACTATTGTACTAAATGCAAATTCGTGAACATCAGAGGCTGGCAGTTGCTGGTAACTTGAGCCCAAAACCCCCAAGACGGGGGATTGACCCCTGGTCCCGGGCTAGACCTCTGCATCAGGGTCTGCCACTCTAACCATCGCGCAACCCTTCACCACCAAACTGGAGCAAAACAGTACTACGCCTCAAGCAGTACCATGCAACCCTTCACCACCAAACTGGAGCACAACAGTACTACGCCTCAAGCAGTACCATGCCTGGTTAAACCATGCATTGTAGAGGGCCCGTTACATTTCTACTCCCACCTTACACTCTAAGGAGTAGTCACCTAATAGGAATCATGCACTGTAGGGACTAAGCATTCATCCCGCCCTCATACTAAGGATGCAAGGGAGTGAGTGTTAAACAGCACTTGCGCCAAGCACACTGTGTGATGTACCGTAAACTAGTCCTCCTTTAATGTGGTATACGGAATTTATATTCATTATGACGGATACTCTGCACTATAATTCAGTATTTAAACCAGGTATTGACACCACGCTCCCTTTACTTGGTCCTTGATGCTAGATGCCGGAGGTTACGAGTCAGCTCCATTTAATCAACATAATGCCGTTTGGCACCAGACCACGGAGCAGCCAACTGTTTTACCGAGTGCAATGAAATTGCAACAGCGAGAAATTCCCCTGCCATACTAATTTTACAAATGCATACCTACATATGCATAAACATATACATACCCACAGATGAATGCAAAGAAGATCTCAATAGTCTCAGCCCTGGGCCCATAGTCTGTCTCCTGCACTACCACGCTTTTAATGGGTCAGCGCTTATGGTACTGACAACACTACCATTAGTGCATAAACCCCAGCCATCCCAGACATGCCTTTCCAATAATATTGATGCAAGTATCAAATACTGCGCACCTACACTTATTTTCCTAAAAGCTGCAAACATGTCTGTCTATTTCGAAACATGGATCATCCCCGATATTGATAAACATGCCCACTAGGCGGTAGCATAGGCTGCCAGATTTAATCTCCTTCGTGCCGAGAGAAATTCCCCTCCCAGACTCTCATGGAACATCATCACCCTTGTTTTTAAGTGCTTTTATATATCGCCAACTTCACCTGCATCTGTCAAAGTGCCTCACCAAGAAACAGCAGCGCTACATGGATAGAAACTTACCATTGGTCACGCTACAAAGGTACCGTGCATGTGCAGGCAAAACCTGATACCCCGCCTGCATCGGTACACAACGTTAAACTTTCAGCAGGCTGTGCTGAATATCTCCAAATATACCTATGAGCTCTCATAGCGCTCCCCCTCAACATTAATCAGATACACAGACAGTGAACACTTACAGCATGCAGCAGCCCTCCCCATTTAAGTTCGACCACCCAAAAGCATGCCTGCTCAAAAAAGCCCTTCTTTTTCAAATGTTCACCATCCCTGCTGCTGACCCTTGCCACAGAAACAAGCGCGCGCAGAGTGCTGTGGGCCGTCGCGCTCAGAAATTAGTCATCTTAGACTTAAAGTAACATCACTCTTGGGAATAGACAGTAGAGCAAGTATGCAACATAATGACAGCATAATGTGCACTCATCTAAAAAGCACAAAAACGTGGATGAATTACTGATGAGTGGGTCAATGAAGGGTCAAATCTTTTGGGGTAATTAATATTATCGTTTTTTCTTATGTACTGTTCAAAAGGACACTTGAGAATTCCTTAGGGTACATTAAGGGTGTTGCCTATCTATAACCCGCTACCCAGAGACAAGCAAAGTCTGGAAGTGAATCCATCAGGCTAGCAGCATATGCCTTTTCAGCACTGCCACATATCCACATTTTTTAGCTTTCAAAGCAAGAAGTGTGGCCTGCGGCGATCCCAGTGCATGTTACAGCATGCTATGTCCTAATTTTCGCTAAGCATGAATAAAGAAGGCTGAAAATTATCATTTCATTTATATTCATATTGTGCCGATAAAATTAACATTAGGAAGGCACGAAAGCTTCCTTATTTCTACTAAGTAGTGCTCGCTCTGTACAGCAGCATTATCAATTAGGTGCCATCTGGGGTTTTTACAAATATTTTGGCGCATTACATTTAGGCATCATATATCAAGAATCAATCTTGTTTACCAGCAGCCATCAAGAACATCCGGACTCCGAAGGCCATTACAGCTGCTACATAGCTCGCTAGCCTTCCCTGCCCCTCAGATGCGCCCCGGGGATCAGTCCACAGAGATTGTTAGTGTGAAAGCGATAAAGAGCCATCTTCACCCGACGAGTCACCGAGCTGACTGCACATTTTTCTTTTAAAATTGAGAACGCATACATTTTGTTTACAATCTGCACTTGAAAATTATGCCCCTTACGGGGATTGAACCCGTGATCATAGCATTGGCAGCCTCATACTGCAAACAACTGAGCCACCATTACGCCATCCCAGTTAAACTATGCAGGCTCTAAAACAACGTGCCGGTTCCCTCGCATCCCATACGTTATGCACACATAATTATGGCAGAAATTACACCCCTCAGTGCACCATAGCGCGGGATTACTCACACACCTAATTATGGCGGAAATTACACCCCTCAGTGCACCATAGCGCGGGATTACTCACACTCTGTCCCCGTCGTCTCGCCTGCCGATCAGCCTGCTCGCCACCTTGAGAACCCTGATGAGCGGCCGCCCGACTCTCCCGCTGCCCCGATGAGCACGCTGGTCCTGTTTTCGGCGCGTCCTTCGGTGCTCTCCCGGTCCGACCTCTTGAAGGGCTACGAATTCACTTCGGGGTCATTCACTTCGGGATCGCGCATCTGCAGAGGAAGAGTAAAAAGAAAATTACACGGCCCCACGGCGGGGCGAGGAGCGAGCCTGGGAGCGCGGGCACAAAGAGGCCGCTTCCCGCGCTCCCCAGGCTTTTAACCCTTTCGCCGCCGCGACCCCGCCCCCTCGCCCCGGAAGCACACCAGTACTTCCGGGGCGAGGGCGCGGGGCAAGCGGCCCCGAAAGGGACGGGGTGTGGGAGGGGCCGGGCCCCGCCATGCTTGCGTGGGGGCCTATTGGCCCCCCCCTTGTATAAAGCACTGTATGCCGTTTGCTGGAAACGAGCGGATTCAAGATCAGCGTGGAGAACGGCGAGGGTGAAGCGGTGCAGTCCATGCGCCGAAACACGCAGGGTCAGGGGCAATTGGGCGTCCTGCCTGGAGGCAGGAGGAGAGAGAAGACCAGCGGTTTGCAGGTACAAGGGTTTACGCGAGGGGACTGAGGCTGATGGAAAAGGGGCCTCCATCGCAAGTGCTAAACACAGGAGTAGGAGCAAATTTCCCCCTAATTGAACCCTCAACTGAGTCAGCTATCTCGGAGGAAGCTGAAACTACGATTAATAACCCATCTGAAAATCGAGTAAGGAGCCACTATCAGCTTAGGTTGTTCCCAGAGGGTAAAAGCAAGGGAAAAGGAGGTAAGGGAGGAGGCATCAGGGAGCAGGCAGTTAAAGAAGCTGTAGTGATTTCCCCTATAAAAGAAGGTGTCAAAGTCAGGAGGGAAACAAAGACATTGTGGTCCAAAGGGAGTGTGTGTGCCTGTTAAACCTGCACCATCCTTAAGATCTTATTTTAAAATCATGGAACAGGTTAAAAGTTAACAGGCAAAGGGGAACAAGTCACAAACAGCCTCACTTCCCTTGGAGAATCGATTTACCCCACTGGGAGGACTCATTCAGGGGGAAGAGGTACACATTGAAATCTCAAGTTTGGAGATAAATCCCAACTCTGGTCCTAATCTTTGTTCTAGCCCTGCCCCAACTAACAGTATTGCGCCATCTCAAGGAAGTAGTAAGGCAGGGGAGGTGCAGAACTCTAAGCAAAGTGATAGCAGTTTATGCGGTGATGGAGGTGGAAATTCCATGGAGCGGATGTTTCCAAATTTGAGGCGGTACATGTTCACAAAATTTGAGATATCTAAGATGAATTAAAAAGGGATTCTTGACAAATGTGAGATACTAGAGGAGAAACTGGACGACCTTGCACTGCGTATTGGAATTCTAGGAGGGGAGGTTAAAGCATTATTAGTAGCGGTGTTGTGTAACTCCATGGAAATTCAGCTATTAAAAAAGCAGAATAGAATGCTGCAAGACGACTTTGAAAAGCTGAAAACACAGTCTCGACATAACAATTTGAGATTTCTCAAAGTCCCGAAGGGGGCCAAGAAAGGAGATGTTAAGGCCTTTATATGTGGCCTACTGAGAGAGGACATTTTGAAGGATAGGGAGAAGGAGATTCAGAGAGCACACAGAGATCCTATTAGGCTGAACTCAGACCGGAAGACTCCTAGAAAGATTTTGATAAACTTTTTGACTTCCGCTGTGAAAGAGTTAGTGTTGGAATGGGCTCTGAAGGGGGGTTCCTTTAGCCACGGTGGTTTCACTTGAAGGATAGGCAGATATTGATTGGCAGAAGGAGATTCAGAGAGCACACAGAGATCCTATTAAGCTGAACTCAGACCGGAAGACTCCTAGAAAGATTTTGATAAACTTTTTGACTTTTGCTGTGAAAGAGTTAGTGTTGGAACGGGCTCTGAAGGGGGATTCCTTAGGCCACAGTGATTTCACTTACCAAATCAGATCAGACCTTGGTAAGAGGACAGCTTAGAGGCAGTTGGAACTGGGCACTAGAATGAATGAGCTACGTAGTAAGGGAGCTCAGGTCCAGTTGAAATTCCAAGCAATGCTAAAAATAATGTGGCGAGACAAAATGTACAGCATTAGCAATCCAGAAGAAGTGGATACTTTTCTATTACAGATGGAAGGATGAATTATAAGTTTATGTTAAAAAGGGTATGAGTTCCCTAAAGCCACCTAAATCGGTTGGTAGCATGCTGATGGATAAATTTTACAGATAGGCTGATTTTTCTTTTCAATTTACTTTAGGTTCTCTCCTCTGGGTAGGGCAGGGGGGGTCGCAAAGGGTGGATTGTATCGCCCAAGGTCCAGAGAGGGGGTTTCCCAGGGGAGTGGGGGATTGGGGGCTCTGGGTGTGGGAAGCAGTGGGCGAAAAATAAAACAAATAGTCATCATTAAACTATTTCTTGATGGGTTAGAGAAAAGATCTAAAATGACCATGAGTTGGAATCAAGTTTTATTGGGTAAAAATGGGTACCATAGATCCTGAGTATCGATAAGTTTAAAGTAGTTATTTCATAACATGGAATGTTAACAGGTTGAGATCCAGTAGGAAAGTGTCCCGGGTTATGAAAGCTCTTAAGAATAGTGTTGCCCACATCATATTACTACAAGAGACTCATCTTGAAAGAACCAAATGTAGGCAATACTTTGACGAGTTTAGATGGGTCCAGGAGGTAGTAAGTTCTGACCAGAGAGGGAGTACTAGAGGAGTTGCCATTATCATTGAGAGTAATAGCAGAATAAGATTAGTTAAATATGAATCTGATTGTTCTGGCAGATGGTTAGTGGCAACTATTTTATTTCAAACTAGGCCCCTGGTCTGTGCTGTTTATTATCGGGTAAATAAAAATAACCCAGAGGCTCTTATTAAGATGAAATCCTGTCTATTAGAGACAACAGCCCCTATTGTGTTGGTAGGAGATTTTAATTTAGTTATGAACAAAGGCCTAGACAGGACCTCAAAAGTTAAGTATACCAATCCACCAAGAACGTTTTCCAGATTAAAAAGTATGATGTAGGAACTTAACTTAATGGATATTTGGTGTACCAAGATGAGGGAGTCTAGAGAGTTCAATTTCTACAGTAAAAAGTATAGGCATCACTCTCGTATAGATTACTTTTTGTTAGATCAAGAACTGTTTGGAGAAGTAGTTGAGGTAGCTCATACTCCTGCGATATTGGCAGATCACTCTGCAGTAGTCTTGGCTCTGACGATACACCAAATAGAGGGGCAGAGAAGATGGACATTAGATAGGACCATTCTATTAGATGAGGATGTGGTTCGCGATCTAAGAGAAATAGCTGAGATTTATTTCCACGCCAACAATGGTTCGGCAAAAAACCAAATAGTTTGGGATGCCTATAAGGCTTATTTAAGGGTGGGGGTTTAAAATCTATAATGGCGGGGAAAAGAAGGGGGAGAAGCAAGAAGGTGAGTACAAAATCAAGGAGATTAAGGCAAAAGAAAGAGAACTACAGAGGTCTTCAATGGAAGATACAGAGAGTGTCCAATCTCTGAGTAAAGAGCTAGAGAGGTTACAAGTACCATTTAAGGCACAGATTGGTGAGAAAATAATGGACAGATGGAAAGCTAGTAAGCTCCAACATTTCGCCTAAGGAGAAAAATGTAGCTCCCTATTACCCTGGAAGGCCAAGGCAGATAGAGCCAGGAATACAATTTGAGAGCTAATTAGTAGGAGGTTAGGGGAGGTATTGCATACTACTGCTGATATATGCAGAGAGACCTGTAGTTTCATGAGAGATTTAAACAGTGAAGATATTCAACCGGGCCAAGAGGATATAACTGAGTGGTTAGGATTAACGATACTCCCACAGTTAACTAACGAACAGCAGAAAGCTCTGGAAGGAGAGATCACGGACAGAGAGATAAGAGCCCAGTGTAAGAAAATGGTAAAGGGAAAAGCTGCCTGGGCCGGATGGTCTCTCTGCCAAGGACTTTCTTTGTATTATAGATTTAATAATTCCAGTTTTTAAAGATTTAATTCAATACGATATACATGAGTGGGGAGAAAGCCTCTGGTTCTTAGTCAGAGGCCATTGTAACCATGCTCTTAAAACCAAACAAGGACCCGCAGAGAGTAGACTCATACAGACCTTATTAAATATGGATTAAAAGATCTTTTCCGGAGTCATTGCATCTCGGGTAGCCAAGGTAATAAAACAGGTTATTCACCACAATCAAAGAGGTTTTATACCTGGGAGATAACTCAACTAATTAGCATTTCAGTTGTTAGGGGTGGTCGATATGGCTAAGGCTCGGAACTTACCCCTTACGTAGCTGTGGATGCGGCCAAAGCTTTTGACCAGGTGCATTGGGTGTATTTGTGGGAGTCCTCAGGTAGTTTCGGCTTTCCGCAGAATATTGTTAGGGTGGTGCAAAATCTGTATCACAGTCCTAAGGCCAAGGTCTTGGTAAATGGGGAGTTGTCAGATTGGTTCGATATCTTCTGGGGGACAAGACAGAGTTGTCCCCTGTACCGGCTTCTTTTTAAGTTATATAGAGAGCCACTAGCAAATTTCATGAGAGCAGATACCACTATTCTTCCTTTTAGATCAAATGATTTTGAAGTCATATTAGCAGTATATGCAGATTACTTGATGCTGTATACAAGCAACCCGCAAGGTGCAATCCCTAACCTGATGAGGAAGGCGGAGTCATTTGGCCAGGTCTCCCGGTATAAAGTAAATATAGGCAAAACTGAAATAATGGAATGGAATCAGGATCCACCAAGTTATGGGGTAAAAACATAAATACGATACCTTGGGATCTTAATTACACAGAAGTTGGTGGACATTACAAAAATGAATTGGAAAAAAGCTAGTCAGGAAGTGGCAGGGCTGATGTTAAAATGTGTGAACCTCCCTTTAAATATTTATGGTCGGGTTAACTGGATAAAAATGATTATCCTTCCAAAAATCACTTTCCTCTTTAATACTATCCCGCTAGCCTTTAAGGAAGAAGATATAGCTAAACTCCAGGCGAAAATAGGAAGCTTTATTTGTGCATCAAAAGGTCCCAGGCTAGTCTGGAAGAAATTGAGGAGAAGACTGGAGGTGGTGGGATTGGCACTTCCAGACCTACTTGCTTCTTGTTATGCCTTTTATTTTAAAAATGTGCGTATGCTGGCAAATAAAACAGATAAATCATAGATTGGTTCACTTTTTGAGGCTATGTTTGTGGATATTCCGCAAGGTCAACTGAACTTTCTTTTTAAATATGTAGACCCTAAGTTTTTTTTTTAAAGTGTGGTTAAAGATCTTGAAGGCCGCATTGAGTATGTGGATGTATGTGATGAAAATATTGAGGGTTCCATATTTCTCGATCTGGGCACCAGTTTGGGACTCTCCAGGGACCACTGAATGTCTGCGGGATCAACATAGTCAGCCCTTGAAACTAGGGGGCATTTATTAATGGGCTGATCTCAAGGAGGGCTTAAACATGATGAGCTGGGAAATTATGAATAACATGACTAAGGGGCAGTTAACGCGGCTCAAATATTATCAATTGAGCTCCTGGTGGGTGACAAAAGATTGGGTGGAGGAAGAGGAGATAAAACTTAGGTGACGAGAACTGACCACTGGAAAAAAGAAATGTCTTTTTGGCATTGGGCTTTCTTGGAAACGGACATGGAGTTTGAAACTGAATTTTCAAAACTGTGGGGTGAGGAGTTTAGTGACAGAGATTTTAAGCAAATGTGGTGCGATTCTTATAGTGTCTTACGAACAGTAGTAAAACCAGCATCACTTAAACGCAATCATTTATTCACCACTTATAGTGTATACTGGTCACCTGCGAACCTGTCCAAGATTTCCAGCAATATATATAACTGCCCAAGATGCATGTTGACAGTGGCATACGATGTACATTTATTTATCTTATGGCCAAAAATACAATCTTACTGGAATTCAGTCTGTGATTTTATAGGAGAAATTATTGGGGCACAGATTATAGTAAGTCCCTGCCTAGTTTTCTTTGGGCTTAATTCGGAAGAGGAAGTTCAGCTCTCAGCGGTTAGCTCAAAGTTCTTGTTTTATGCAATCCTGTTAGCTAGGCGGAATATCTGTAGACTACAGAAATTGGGAAGTCTCACGTGTTTTGTTGAGTGCCTCAGAAATATTATATATACCAGTGAGTCTGATATGGCATGTGATCCCACAAGCGAGAAGAAAATATGAGCTCTGTTGGTAAGGTGGAGAGAAAAGACAATGTGAGTCCTATGATTAAGCCAATCTTGTTGTCGGCCATGGTATCTCCTTTTTCTTTTCTGGCAGCCTCAGTGAGTTAAGGAGATGGAAGTGGACACAGCAGTTTATTTGTGGGTTATTAAGCCAATCTTGTTGTCGGCCATGGTATCTCCTTTTTCTTTTCTGGCAGCCTCAGTGAGTTAAGGAGATGGAAGTGGACACAGCAGTTTATTTGTGGGTTATTACTCTATCTTCTCCTCATAGGTCACCAGTCTGGTCCCCTCTTGTAAGGCCCAGAGGGATCAGAGTACACCCTAACAAGAATGTTGGCAGAATGAGGACAAAATAAAACATCACTTTTCGGCCACCTCACAGCAGATCTTTTAAAGGCTCTCATTGACTGAATCTGCAGTATTTGGTACTGAAGCTGGTATGATCAATGCTCATTGTTCATTTCTGGAATTCTTGGTGTATACACTTCTGACCTATTTTCTTGTGATCACTAAGTATTACCATCCCTTGTATCCCCGTTTTCTATTCTGTTGCCATGCCTTTTTTTCAGTTCCCTCCCATAGTAATATTATCTACTCTGATAGGTTGTTAATAATAGTATTTGACAAAGTTTGAGTAAAACACTATAAAAGTGATTATAATGTTACCGATTGCTGTTAGAGCATAAAGATGGTCATTCCCCAACCAGAACTCTGTTATTCGGCTGCCAGAGCCTCTTTTGTATGTATTCCAGTCCCGAATGAAATCCACTGGGCCATCCCAGCGTCTTTGGAACACCTGCAGGAAAATATGGAGAAGATTAGATAAATAGTGACTATAGCCAGGATTTTCATTAATTGCTCTTATTTTACCTTATTTTGAGATGCTTTTAAAATGATTTAATTAGGTGATGGTTTGTTCTCCATTTTGTAAGTTCCTTCATGACTGGAAGCTGCTTTGATTCACCTACATTTGCAGCGCCTGCTTAATTTCGTGTGCCCTGAGATTTTTCACTCTCCTTTTGTTAGATTACTGGGCTTTTCACTTTAATTCTAGTTAGTTTATATCATTAATTATTTTCTTTGTCAATTAGTTCTTTTCTTCCCTTTAACTCTCTTCGTTGCTTTTTGGTCATGTGCTTGCTGCCGATGACTCTAAAAGGTAGCACCCTGCTTGTTTGTCTCGAAATTGATCTAAAAGCAATTTTCAAAGTCTACTGGTTTATCCGGAAGTGATGAGAAGTGTCAAGTCAAATGTTTTTGTTAGGAGTATTAACATCATCACAGCACTAGTAAAACTATTTTGAAAAGCCAAAAGGCCTATACAGAAGCTAAAATAAGTTAATAGAAGTCAAAATATTTTACACTTTATGAAAATCTGCAATTCCTACAATAGCACCTTCCAGTGATCTGTACAGTCGGTCAATTCACAGTAAAATAAACCACAACATTGAATACTATGTACTTTATATGACTGAAGTGATTTATGCATGGTCAACATTAATATTTAAAAAACAAAAACAAATTTCATAGTACGACAAGCAGTCAGCCAAGAAATAATTACATACTTCCAGAACCTATCATATTTTCTACATAATTGCATACTCTCACATTGAAGGGAGCATTACCAACACTCTTTTACTGTTCTTTCCTCTAAGTATTGGTACAATGGCATAAACAGCCTATTCCTGAACTAGGTCAAAGCAGGACAAAGGCAGGTGAACAACATCAATTTTAGGCCTCAGCACAATCTGCAGCAGGGACTTTAAAAAATAAAACAAACCCATTTAGACACCGTCGCCTTCCAATAGTATGGTGTGCAGCAAAAATAGCTAAAAAATAAGGGGAATGGGTAAAGAAGGAAGGGACAGAGCATGCCAAGAGGAGGGGAGCAGAGAGAGATAGAGGGACCGACAATAGTATGTCCAATGCACTGCACCGCATGGTCTGATATCAGCATCGGAACTCTATCTCATCCACCTTCAAGTCACTTGAATCATCTTCTTAGCCTGTTGGATTACCTCAAGTTCGTTGTTGGTAAAAGTAAACACTTCACCATTTCTGGCACACAAGCTCAAGAGCTCCCGTTTGCAGCACCCTAAGCAACATTGCGCGCCTCAAGACAAGGAAGTGCAAGAAGAAGACCAATAGATGAAAGGCCCTCTCTTGCTATGCACAGAGGATAAGGAATTTCTTCAAAAAATATATGCTACAATCGGCCACATGCATCAATGTTCCCGTTTGCGAATTCTTAATTGCGAAAATTAAGGAATCGCAATTAAGAATTTGCAAACGGCTATGCATCAAGAAATCGCCATTTTATATAGGAATGAATGTGAAGGCATTCTAATTTTGCGATTCGCAATTAAGGAATCGCAAAATGAGAATGCAATTTCAAGGGTGCAGGGTGGGTCCAAAGGACCCCCCCCTGTACCCCTGAAATGTACTTTTAAGTACATTTTTCACAAATAAATTGCGATTTCTTAAATTGCGAAAAAAGCAAAAAGCTTAGGGGCACATGCATCAAGGGTTTTTGCATTCGCAAATGGTGCGAATCGCAAAATTAGGCCGATTGCGAATGCAAATCCCTTTTTTGGGATGCATTAAGCTTTTTGCTTTTTTCGCAATTTAAGAAATCGCAATTTATTTGCGATTTCTTAAATTGCGATTGCATTTAAGAAATCGCAATTTTGTGATTTCTTTAATGCAATGCATGATTTTTTTTAAATTGCGAAATCGCAAAAAGGTAGTGGTAAATTAACATGAAGTTAACCTTCATGGTAATTTGAGAAAACTTTCAAAAGTGGACAAAAGTGCATTTTTGAAAGTTTCATTTTACACACACACATGCATGTGTGTGTGAAGGATGTATGACGTTACAATGCATACTTTTACCACGCATACTTTTACAACGCGGTTTTTACCACGCATACCTTTACAACGCATAGCGCTTAGAGGTGCTGGATAGTGGTAAGTATAATTTTCTATTCCAACTCCAGTCCCCGTGGACACTAGGGAAGGTGTTGGATAGAAAATTAAACTTATTCCCTATCCTAGAGCGCCCCCCAGCGCAATGCGTTGTAATGGTTTGCGTTGTAATGCCAGCGTTGTAATGGTATTGTGTTTTAAAAAATGCGTGGTAAAGGTTGTTTACCGTGTGTGAAACATGTACTTAAAAGTAAATTTCAGGGGTGCAGGGGGGGGTCCTTTGGACCCCCCTGCACCCTTGAAATTTGATTCTCATTTTGCGATTCCTTAATTGCGAATCGCAAAATGAGAATGCCTTCACATTCATTCCTATGGGCCTTTAGGCCCATAGGAATCAATGGAAAGGGATTCCTTAATTGCGATTCGCAAATTGTGAATCTCAATTAAGGAAAATTAAGAAATCGCAAAAAAATTGCGATTTCTTGATGCATAGCCGTTTGCGAATTCTTAATTGCGATTCCTTAATTTTCGCAATTAAGAATTCGCAAACGGGAACATTGATGCATGTGGCCGTTAATGCATCCCAAAAAAGGGATTTGCATTCGCAAACAGCCGAATTTTGCGATTCGCACCGTTTGCGAATGCAAAAACCCTTGATGCATGTGCCCCAATGTCTTTTACACCTTCACATGTTAAAGAATACATTTAAGTGCTCTCCATTGAGAGAGAAACTATAAACATTTAAGTGAGATCTCAAGTGATTTAGCCTCTGTCAGTAAGCTTTGCAGGGCCATAGAGCATAGAGAGTGGCATGGCTAGGGTGTAGTGAGTGGAGGCACTAAATAAATCCTTAAGTGTTCCACCCATCCACATGAGAATGTAGCGAAGCATTACATGTAGTGCAGCAGTGCAGGACTCAGACATTCCACAGCTCTAACCTGGATCACATCCTTGGACCAAGGTTTTCCCCTTCCTGGGCAGGAATTAAGGTCCCTTTGGGTTCCTTGAATAGCCACATCTAAAGCCTTGGTGCATCTAAAGCCTCTTTTATCCATGGAGGTTAGTCATTGTTTGGCTGGCTGAGAAAAGAACCATAGGTGTTGCTGCCTAGACACCCAATTTCGGTGGTGGCAATCATGCAGACACACACAAACACACACACATGCTATCTCTCCAACACTCTCCCTTTTTATGCCCTTTCAGAAGTCATCTATGGATGGGTAGTACTTTGTGTAAAGTCACAGGTAATAGCCAATGACCCGCTGGTGTTTCAGCATGACAGGCCTTCAGTTGGGAACCCACGAGTTTTATTACTAACTCATGAAATTCCAAATCAATGTTTCCTGTTTGGGAGAGCTTGCGAAACACTGGACAATGAGGGCTGCAGATTTACTGGCCAGCAATGGACAGACCTGGCCACTGCTCCCCCATCTGAGCCTTTTCAGGGACCTGCATATATTTGGAAGCTCAGACTGTCTGAAGGCTTGGAGGTGGGGCATATTTTGTCTTGAGTTATCAGGCATTCATTCTTTTATTTAAGGTTCACTTTCTCTTGCCTCAAAATAAAGAGTAGTCCTTTTTCTAAGTCCAGCTTTGTTGTGGTCTCCATTATTGTTTCAGGTAATTACATTCCCCTGCCAGGCCTCGGATTGGGTACCAAGAGAATGAGACTGCAGTTTGCCTTTGGGTATGTCACCAATGTCGTGTCACCATTCCCCAGATTTGCAGCACCGTTGCCCTACACAAAGAGACGCAAGGCAACAAAAGCCCTTATGTCAGATTTACTATACCACGCAGAGCCACCTTACGTGACTCTGCGTGGCATAGTAAATTAGGAGAAACGCAAGGCAGTCCAAGTTGCTGCCTTGTATTACTCTGTGTGGGGAAAGCGTTCCATGGGTGGAGGGTAGGTGTTCTTACACATCCACCCATGGTTTTTGTCCCCTTACCAGACTTAGTAAGACAAGTAAACCTGGGAATTCGTCAAAAGGCTACGCCTTCTCAGGTGAGGCATAACGAAGAGAAATATGTTAATATCTCCTCATTATTTCCTCTTTCTACATGGGTTGCATTCTGCAGCACACTTAGAAAGAGGAAAATGTCTCCCTTCTCGCACAAATACAATCCTGGCTGTAGTGCAGGCACCCTTGCACCATGGTGCAAGCGTTTACGCTTGGCAGCCACAGGTACACCATTGCAGACAGAGAGCAGGAATGCGCCATATGTTAGTAATTATGGCTCATTGCTGCTCTCTCTGTTTGACACAGCAAAGCAAGTTGCCAAATGATAATAAATCTGGCATCGGGAGAATAGAGAATAGAAAAAACACAAAAGGTGACGGTTGAACTCTCTAACAACTAGCAATTAGGGGAGAGGATGTAGCCTTACGGCTAGAGCGGCTGACCTTGAAGCTGGGGTACCGGGTTCGAGTCTCGGCAAAGACACTCAACATCCTGTGATTCTGGGCAAACCACTTGATCCCCCCGTGCCTAACAAAAAAAATGAATGTGTCCATCTGTAACAAAACTGGTGCTCATGTAGAGCGCTCTGATATTCGATGTCTCGGGTCTAGTTCGTGCTATATATAACTCTAAAAAAATAAGTTAAAAAATCACTCTGGGTACATTTCAACCCATAATTTTTCACTAACTGTGCTATGCTCGGCAGAGTCTCACCTTATTCAAGTCACACCTAAGAATAGGCACATGACAAGATCCCCTCCCTTGTTTAACCTTTCAGAGTACAGCCCTCAATTTTAGGTCGAGCATTCGAGACTGCTTGTATATACCTTAGTATATACTTATATGTGTATGTACTTTGTGGGCTCTAGAGATCAGCCCTAGGACTTGTCTGATTCCGTTAAGGGACTTTTTTCTGTTTAACTGCCTCTACTTAACTGTTTTGACAGAAAACGACCAGTAGAGGTCAGTAAAATACCAGAATTGCTTTCTGCTGAGGGACTTTCCTTTTTTTATTTTTCTGGCAACTGCCTCTATTTAACTTTCTTGATAGAAAATGGCCAGCAGAGGTCAGTAAAATACCAGAGTCACTTTCGCATTCTCTAGATTCCAGTCCATAGAAATTGTCTTCCACGAGAACCCGTGGACAATAATATTTTTTTCAAATCTTGTATTTTCAGTGATATTACCACAGAAGGCCCCGGTTGTGTATCAAAAACAGAGATTTGGACCATACCATTTCCCGCTGAAAGGCAATATTTCTCTCCATGTGTTCCCACACCTGGCGTGTCACGCAGTTTGGTGCTTACTTTCCCTCCATGTTAAAGAATAGTAGATGTTTCAGCACCCAGGCTAATGTTCTGCATAGCTAAATACATATAAGATACTAAAGGCGAGACTTATTGTATTGCAAATGCTTGCTTTTAACAGGTCCACTGTGTCACTGAGAATAAGGTTGCTTGTGATGAAACACTAATAATTATTTTTGATATCCCAGTGCAGAGGAATCTTCCGTTGGTTTCATAACATTGAAAAGAACATTTTTTACAAACAACTGGGGTTTTATTAAATGAAGAACTATCAGAGGCATTCCATAATAGTGTCCATATTATCTGACCAACGTGATAACTTACAATCCATCCTCCTCCATCGGTGTCCATGTCGCAGAGCACAGGCATGGGTTTCCCATTATCGGGGTAGATGGTGTACCAGCCGCTCAGAATTGTCCCTCTTTCCAGCAGCTCCTTGCAGTTTCTTGCCCCTGTATCAGTGAAGAGAAGGTAAGACAAAATATCATAGAGGCAAGACACGTATAGGCCTCACGGAAAGTAAAATATCTTTGTATACAGGGAAGCAGCAAATTATCAGTCAACTCAAATTAAACCAGTCACAGCAGTCACTGAATGTGCTTTTAGAAGGAATGAAGGCAGTGCTGCAAAAGACCTACTATATTGATGTCTAACTTTTGATCTTATTGCAAGGACTGTAACTCTGGAATCTAACACAGGCCTTACGGTATCTAAAAATATGCTTCTTAAAGGGTACTAATATGCAACAAGGTGTTACTTATAAAACATAAAACAGGAGTGGTGAAAATGGCAGGTCTTAGTCTCATAAAAATAAATGGTAATTAATATACTGACCCCAGAAAGATAAATGTTTGAGCTGACTTTGCCAGGATTCTAGCTTACAAATATCTAACAGGGAGTGCTTAACGATACGCTGCATCTTGCCAACTTGCGAAATGTAGGAGTCCCCACATTCGTGTTTGACACGCAGGCATACCCAGGCCAGTCCTCGAGTACACAGGAGATGCCAATGTAGTCAGTTTGACAATGATGCCCTAAGAAAAATTAAAACCTGTCTGGACCAATAATCACTTAGCCCATGCAGTTTCAAAATGATCGTCCTCCAAACCACACATCAGACCACCGAGACACCGAGGACAATGCCTTCTTCAAGTCACTCATTTCTAAAAAAAGATAGAAAAAACACCAGGCTTCATACATTTGAAACCAGACCATATTAATCGCTAAGTTAGGAGTGAGTAATGTGTTTGAAAATAGTTTATTTTGTCTTTTCAAGGCCTTCTTGTTCCAATCCACTAAGAGGGGTGTCAAAATGTCCCCACCTAGGCATGGATTTGGCCAAAGTGCCTTTGTATTGTGCACCTTGAACATAACATATGGGGATGATTGAGCGTCATGATATTCTGAAATTTGTAGGGGTGCATCATAATCACTGGTAGTCCGCACCCACATGTTATCCTGGGTGGAATTAAGTATTAATCATTATAAAATGTGGCTGTAATAATGAACAATATATTTTTAATTTTAGAATTTAGTCCGTGTTAGTTGAAGGAATGAAGCGACATTTAAATGTAACTGCCTATTGCAAGTACTTCACAAAACAGTTTGTGTGTAAAGTAATGCATTTGATTTAAACGTGCACTATAAAAGTCTGCACGTGAAGAGATGACTAAATGTGCCTTAAGGTGAAGAAATGTATTGCTTATAAATGCAAAGTTTATTAATTCCATTTATGGTTAGATGTGTAAAGGCCTGAAATGAATATCCATATTTTGTCATGAAAGGCCTGTTCATGATTTCTTATGTTAGCTAAATCCAGTAGGCCTGAAATGTATTTTCCTTGGGAAGGCTCTCAGTTGAAGGAGGTCAGCAGGTTTGTACATGCAAGGTTTATACGTTCACGTGCTTTCCATTGCAGGTGCAAGGACATTTTCCTCGTGAGTTAGACTGATGCTCTTTGTTTTAGGAGTTAGGAATGGAGGAAACCCGTTACAATGTTTCATTGGAATTCTGATAATTGGGAGCTCGTTGGAGAAGCCTGAGACAAAAGGACAACTCAACCGTTCTTGGACGAAGCGCAAGTTTGTGAAAAATCTCCTGCAGAAGATGTCCAGCCAAAGGAGGTGTTTCAGGGCATGTTCTTTGAGTTGATCATTTTGTATTCGCGACAGTGCCCCGGGGAGAGAAGGGCAGATGAGAGCAGATTTGTCAGAGAGCCGTTTGGAGGTAAGAGAAGGGGTCGATTCTTAGAATGAGGACTTAGCTTTGGTTTCTGATCTGCATTAAAAAAAAAACCTTCCTGAAGTTCGATTGACTAGTGTATAGGATGGAATTTTAGTGTAAAGAAAGAGGGCTCCTGCTAACATAATGAAAGTTTCTTAAAGCAGGGCTATAGTAATAATTGTAAAAGGTTAAGGCAATCATTTTGATAATATATACAAAGATAAATGACAATCAATCAACAAAGACCAGAAGATTAATTGAGAGCAAAAAACAACTAGAATATTTATGAAAGTACAAAATATGTTTTATTAATATTCAATTCAATAATTAGAAAATTCAGTCATACAGACCAGTCATGTCTACAGTCACACTCTCATATTATCCACATTGACATTTAAAAGCAACATATAATGGAGAAACAATTGTACAAAAACTATTTGGATATTTGTTTTGATAGACAAGCAATGTAGCACTATAATGTTTCACTGTTGTATTCTACGCGCGTTTCGGCACAGGGGAAATGCCTTCATCAGGAAAAGCCACAATCAAGCAATGGTGATATCCTGTTTTCACGGGAGTGATTGCCCTGAACTATCTCTGAATAGTGTAGCATAGACTCTGCTTTGAGCTGCATGATTCATCACTTGATGTAAAGTTCATTGCATGAGGACATCTCAATGGTGAACAGTTCACGTATAAAATAGAGGTAGATGTAGTAATGATTTGAGGTAAGATCAAGACAATAATGAAGGATAATCGTATGTTCTTATGTGTGTCTGTATGAATAAAATCAACGCACAGATGTATGTTGATGAAAAGGAAGAAGCCAGAAACAATACGATAATCACAATTCAGCCGATGTGTATTATATATAGTAAATTTTAAAGTTGCAGCATGTGCGCCCGATTCGATGATCCTCCTCACGCTTTTGCAACTTTAAAATTTACTACAGATCATACACATCATGTTTATTTTCTACACTAATTTATGATAATATGGTTGTTCGTGGTACCAATGGTATCATCCCTGTTTTCACTGGTTCCTAGGACAGGTAACACATCAAACCCCAAAACGTGGAATTGGTACACTTAGCTGAGCACACACTTCGCTAGGATGGAAAATGGCTTTTGGAATTTGGCCTCCACGTCGACCCTTGTTTCCCACAAAGTAATTACCCTAGGTTTAAACTTTTTGCAATCCTGCTAAAGGTCAACAGAGGATACTGTACTCTTAACAAATAGTGCAAAAGGTATGCTCCAGCTTCAGCTGAGGGAGATACATTCCCATGTCGAGGCAAGTTTGCACTCAAATCATCTCCCACTATTAGAACAAGCATTTACAATGCAACGGTTTCGCCTTTGGAAAAGTTAGAGCTATTGGCATTGTAAATGACAACATTTTTATTTATGTGTTGGCTTTGAAAACATAAATAAATGGCATTGTCATTTACAAAGCCAATAGCCTAATCTCTCGCAAATGCGAGACCTATTGCATTTGCACCCACACACACACACACAAAACCGGGTCACAAGCAGGCAACAGAGGCACACACAAAAACGGGTCGCAAGCCGGCAACAGAGGCACACACAAAACTGGTGTATTTATTTTTTAAACACAAAAGACACCAAGGGTGAGAGCAGCAAAACACACATACACAGAGGGTGAGAGCAGCAAAAGACCAATACACACAGGGTGAGAGCAGCAAAATACACACACACAGGGTGAGAGCAGCAAAATACACACACACACGCACAGGGTGAGAGCAGCAAAAGTCACCCAGGGCGAGAGCAGGAAAAGACACCCAGGGTGAGAGGAGAAAAAGACACCCAGGGTGAGAGCAGCAAAACACATCCAGGGTGAGAGCAGCAAAACACATACACAGAGGGTGAGAGCAGCAAAAGACAAATACACACAGGGTGAGAACAGCAAAACACACACACATAAGGTGAGAACAGCAAAATACACACACACAGAGTGAGAGCAGCAAAATACACACACACAGGGTGAGAGCAGCTAAATACACACACACAGGGTGAGAGCAGCTAAATAAACAAACACACACACAGGGTGAGAGCAGCTAAAACACACACACAGGGTGAGAGCAGCTTAATAAACAAACACACACACAGGGTGAGAGCAGCAAAATACACACACACAGGGTGAGAGCAGCAAAATACACACAGGGTGAGAGCAGCAAAAGACACCCAGGGTGAGAGCAGCAAAAGACACCCAGGGTGAGAGCAGCAAAAGACACCCAGGGTGAGAGCAGCAAAGGGCACACACACACAGGGTGAAAGCAACAGAAAGCCACACGCACAAGGTGAGAGCAACAGAAGGCACACAAAGGGTGAGAGCAGCAAAAGACTCCCAGGGTGAGAGCAGCAAAATACACATACACAGAGGGTGAGAGCAGCAGAATACACACACACAGGGTGAGAACAGCAAAAGACACACACACACAGGGTGAGAACAGCAAAAGACACACACACAGGGTGAGAACAGCAAAATACACACACACACACACAGGGTGAGAACAGCAAAATACACACACACACAGGGTGAGAGCAGGAAAATACACACACAGGGTGAGAGCAGCAATATTCACACAGGGTGAGAGCAGCAATATACACACAGGGTGAGAGCAGCAAAAGACACCGAGGGTGAGAGCAACAGAAGGCACACACACAGGGTGAGAGCCACAGAAGGCACACAAAGGGTGAGAGCAACAGAAGGCACACACAGGGTGAGACGTGACGGTCAGTGCCCCCTGTCGCATTGGCCAACAGACAGGGTTAAGTAGAAAAACACCTATGCTTCTTCAACCTCTTCTTGTGCTTATCTGAGCATCCCGAAGATTTTGAATAGGACGAGGAGTGCGGGCTCTGCAACCATTCTCTGGACCCTCCTCTCGATTGAAAACGGGAGCGACGCAGAGCCAGCTTTTGGGACCGCTCCAGCAAAGCCTTTGGATTCATTGCCCGACACTCAGAGCACGACTTTATTTCATGGTCACGCTCCAAGCACCAGAGGCACATGAGGTGCTGATCTGTCACGGACATAATCCGATGACAGGATCCGGAGGACTTGCATCCAGTTCAACGCTGGGACATCTCGACACATCACGAATCCAAGACTCAGGAAAAAATGTAAACAAAAGTCAAAAAAGAGTAGCCAAAAGCAGCTGAGGAGTAGCTCTCTCCAGATCTGCGCTTAGGCTGTTGCGAGAAAAAAAAAGAACTTACGTCATTGCACCAGAGCGGCATCTATGTAGGTCCTGCAACGCCATTTCCAGCACGCATGATGCAGACAACGGGTGTGGAGCCGACCGACACCACGTACCGAAGCGCAGGGGTACTGCTAACGTAAAATCTACGGATCCAGACTGACACCTTGGGGAAATTCTAAGGTAAAGAATCTACACCTAGAAATCTCTATCAGATATCAGCTTGCATTACTGATAGTGGTCCCAGTGTAAAAATGTGTAAACGTTTAGAAAATGTAACATATTAACAGCTATTTATAATGCTCCCATAATGATCCCTGATTAAACCATAATTCAGGCAGAAGACTGAAGGCAAGAATTGTGAATGTCTACTTTCAAAATAAAATGTACACCAAAAAACATTCACATTGAAAAAAAAGTAACGCTAAACTATAGTGCAACGTTAGATACAAATCCAGAATACTGTTGAATAAATTTAATGACGAGGATTGAGTAAAAATATTTTTTAAAACACACAAATTTGAATGGAAAATAGAAGTAAATTCCAGGGTAAGAAGCAGCTTAGTGGTTTTGTTCGACATCAGTGTAAAATAAACATAGGACCGGTGAGCATGCCTACCACACAGGAAAAGAGAACGTGCAGTAAGGGGCATAGAACCGAAGTCAGTTCTGGCTCCGACACTGGGTAGTGTAGCACCTACAGCTGAGAAGAAGCAGCAAATACATGGTAGGATCTTCAGTTCTCACTCAACACGTAGCAAAAGTGAGGCAGTAAAGACTTGAACGTAATGATTGGGTGAAGCTCGGTCTGGGGGGTTACCCTGCTCTTTACGAGCCAAAAACGAGCCGAGATGTACATGAAGGACTGATACTAGCACACAACATGAGTGGGAGAATGAAAGGAGAGAGACTGGAGAGGAAGAAGCAGTGCACAGCAGAGGAAAAGACTGAGATAGTGAAGAGGAAGACAGAAAATGGCTAGAAAGAGGCAGAGGAGAGATATACGGGTGACACCGAGGTGTAGGACAGCCGATCAAGAAAGGGAAGGACATTTGGCAGGGGAGCGTGGAGAAACAGAAATGGAGAGAAAGAGCAGAGGGAGGACAGCCATGTCATTAAAGAGGGGAGAGATTGAGACAATCTTGTTTGAAATGCAAAAAGGCTGGGCTCAGTCAGTGACTGTGACAGCCTGCACTACCAGCATATCAGGGCCACCAGCACACCCTAGCATGCACTTATCCACCAATAGGTCGGTCTGTCTCTGCCTCCCTTCGCGTGAGCCCCTTCCACTCACCCTGGCCATATATAGCATGACGATAATTTGACTGGCTTGGCTCGTGTGTCTAAGAACCAAGCCAAGCACGCCCCCCTTCCCCTGACCCGGTCTATTTCGTTCTTTCTTACATTTTGTGACTTGTCCACATCTAACAGATAGGTACGATTTACTTCTAAGACTTTGCTATGTAAGTGCAAATGTTACTAGTATTATTGCTGATAACGATTGTCTTTATTCGTTTTAATTGGGTGATATTAAAGAGTTATATTTAAGAATAATCCTCACATTTATCTACTGGGTGCCTTCGTCGAAATAACAAAGGTTCTCATTTGCCTGACTTCGGATGCTAAGTTAAAGAGAGACAACACAAATCATAAAAGGAGAAGGCCTCAAGAATCAAACAGCCGTAAGACGTTAACTTTCATATATGGTGCAGCAAGTGGTGGGGGAAGCGGGGAAGCAGGTGGAGCAACACGGGGTAAACGGGCATCAACGTCTAATATCATATTTGTTGTCTGCTTTAAACTGCGGGTCCACTGTGAACGCCTTATGTTTATTAACTGCTCCACTGTGCCAGGCTTTTCTTTCAAAATGTTAAATGATGAAAACGGCGACGCGTGGAGTGCCCGAGGTTGGCCGAGCCGTGTCCCGCCAAGCAGCTCTGCTCAATTCTTCACCTGTTCATCCATAAAATCTTTGAGGTGGGTTGCTGCTTCAACCACCCCCACCCTACCCCCACACCACCCCCCACGCGGGCAGTGGGCCAGAAATTCAATCAGAAATTAATTGAAAGACTTCCCATCATTCCGCACCCCTCAGAGCGCCGAGACTGCTCTCCGCGTGACATCTAGAGGGCCTTTCAATTCCCTGCATCGCAATTGGCAGAGCGGCGTCCTGCTCTCCGTGCCTCCCCTCCGCGGCTCCCCCAGAGAGCGCCGCGGATATTGCCGAGACCTCACGGGGGGAGAGAGGGGCACGGATGAAGCCGTTCCGACACTCGAGCGCCGGCCACACGCGCAGAAACTTAACCCTCCACAGACATGTGCAATTGTGGGAAGACAGCCAGAACTTTAATCACATTTCTCTTCGAGTACAGCCAGGGATTTGGAAAATGCTGTTATTCCAAGAGATGACCCAAACGCGCTGATTAATCAAAGCCATTGCCGGGCCCAAGAGCAACCTGCAGGCTTTAATAACAAGCACTTGCACCCCCGAAAATGACAGACGTTTTCGGTAAGGCAGATTCTTTACTCTCCCGCTCACTCCCCACAGAAACAAGCACTCGCACCCCCAAAAATGACAGGCATTTCTCTGAGCCATTTCCCCTGATTACGCTGCTCCCCGTGCCTCACTGGAAAGGGTTTTGTACCGCACCGTGCTCTACAATGTTTGCACACGGACAGCGGGAGGGGGGGGCGGGCGGGCACACGGACAGCGGGAGGGGGGCGGGCACACGGACAGCGGGAGGGGGGGCGGGCGGCTACACGGACAGCGGGAGGGGGGGCAGATAGGCACATGGACAGCGGGAGGGAGGGTGGTCAGAAAACAGCCAGCGGGACAGGGAACAAGACGAACAATGAACACAAACCGGTGTAAAAAAAAAAAAAGTCCACGCCCACACTGCCCATGTCTTCATGACGTTGCAGAGAGGGAAAGAATTGTCGGGAACACCCACCAATCGCCTCGGGAAATGACGGACAGTTCTCTCTTCCAATGGCTAGCCTCCATTTATGGAGCTAGCCAATGGAAGAGAGAGGCTGAACTAAAGCACACAGTGTAAGACATGAGATTTCGCCCTTGGCGGAGCAACTGCTACGCAGTTGCAACGCCAGGGCGAAACCTAAAAACTGGCATCCGGCTCTTTAGTACCCATCCTTTCACCCATGTCATCTTCAATTCACCTCTTTCTTGATTGTGTCACAACACAACTAGAAAGCATTTAAAATCCCTTAGTTGCACTATTCCTCCCCATCATTTTGCAGCATTTTATAACTCAGCGAGCGTCCTTGCAATACCAAACTCCCACGATTAGCCATTGCCATTTTAAAATATTTTTCATACATTGAACTTATCCATTCTCCAGGACAAAAATCTGAAATTTGCACCCTCTTTACACCATCATACCTTGTTGTCACATTCAACTGTTTCCCATCCACTCTGCTGGCAACAGATGCCATCAACTCACTGTCTTCTCTTGGGCATCTCTCTTCACAATACACCACAGCTACAATCTAGGCACTGTGGGAGGCTTATTTACAAGCCCCTTGCGACGCCAGTGCATCAGATTTTCCCATATGAAAAGTGACACACCGGCGGTGCAAGGGACTTGTAAATAAGCCCCTTGGTCTATTCATTTAACTAATTTGGGCTGAGCCCAATTCAGAGTCTGGGAGGCAAATGCCACAGTTTACTGCCCTTTGCCTGCTCTTTGGGACAACACTTCCCCGACTCTTTACACGCTGCCATCTACATTTCAAATACTTATTTTAGGTATATCTTGTGATCCACCTCATTCCTAAAAAAGAACCAGATGTTATCCTGGAAACATTACATATAATTTTCTAAGCCCTTCGAAATGTGAATCATTGCTCTGAAAAACCCCTGCAGCATCAAGAAAGCTGCAAGTGAACATGATTCAAGGAAGAGTACAATTTGCTTGTATGATGAGTGAAGATCAAGAGAAGAGAAAACTTTAGCACCTTCTAATGTAGCGACCGTTTTGTCAATATAAGGGGATGACAAGTAATAATATAAGAATATTAGAGTTTAAATGTTTAGGTCTACAGACAATCTTATTTTGTATTTGGCTTTTCTGGCCAGAAAAACAGGAGACTAAAATTCACAGGATTCGATTACTTGTTCCGGCTTGGATGAATTCTTTTAGCATTATTTTCAGTTCATCTCACACATTCAAGGGAACTCCCTTAACTTTGTTTAACCAGTATCACATTATCTTTAAGGTAACTTTGTGGAAAAAAGCCTGCCTTCAACTTACTGAACTCACAGGAAAACGCCTCTAAGATCTTACCCTATATTAATGTCCCACAATCTGAATCCTTAATCACTAACACCTGTTACTTCATTTGGGACAGTTCCCAACTTCCAAAGATCCTTCTAGGCAAGAACATTCACAGCAACATAAATCTTTATCTCTGCAGAGGGCCCTTTGAAATACTATTCTTCTGTACAAACCCAAGGATATCAATACTGCTTCAATCAAATTTTTCTGCCAATATGTTGGAGGGTTCTAAACGTTCCGGAGATAGTAAACCTAAAAAGTGTTCTAAAAAATTAATCAGTGAGAATAGTCCCAGTAAAATCTGAATCAGTCATCACAGGTTACGTCTTCCACATTAATGTGGCATAACACTTTGAAGGGGGTGGGGGTTCATGCTTTACAGGTCGCCTCTGGTCCTTCTGGTTGCAAATTTGAGTTCAAGTGTTTATAGTGTTCACAGCCCATTCAGTCCACCCAGAAAAACATTCAATAATTAGAAAAAAGAAGCTGCCATTTTCACAAAATTTCATTTTTATCTCTGAGGTTCTGTAATTTGTGTGCATTCTTTTCACTTGCAACTTACATTAAGTGTAGCTTCACAGAAAACCAGAAGGAATTATATAATACAGCCATGTGAAAGCAGCTAATTCTTGGTAAAGATTGAAAATTATCTTTGTGCCTTAGTCCAGATAGGATGATGTAGTTCTGCAAGTTCAATAGTTTAAATATGTGCTTTTACTAGACCCAGGATTAATTCCTTACCAAGGGCACCTGCCCAAAAAATGCCTTTCAAGGGCTGTCTTAAACCAGTGGAGTACAAGGCCACTAGTGTAGCAGATATGCAGAGATACCAGCAAAATGGACTGCCGTCCATCACAGAGCAGATGGATTAATGGAATTCCACCATCTACAACGTTGTCACCACACACACCAGCTCCCTTCAGGCCTCAGTAAGTTCCATCTGTGCTTCCTTAGTACACTCTTATACAGGATTTGATGTCCAACATCAGGCTCAAGCTCTAAGCCTTGATTGAACACCAATAGTGTGGATGGCAAAGATAGCTGTGGTGGCTCAGGTGACTTGCACTTCATGAAGCATCGCAGCGTGGCTCCAACCAGAAGACGATCCAAGAGCTGCTTTTTATGCGCAATGAGGATCTAAATTAGAATAGCGTTTAAGTATAGATAGCCCTCCATATAAAGCAAGGGAAATTCAAAAAGAGGGCCCTGAGTGCAAGCTGCACCAGTTCAAGGGTAGCTCCAGGTGTGTAGCTATCAATAGTGCATCAGGTGCAGTGGGGCCCATTGCCTCCAAATTATGACAGTTTTTTTTACTATCAATCAAACAGAAGATAGGCCCATTTTTGGAACTTGTATTAGGGGCAACAGCTTAATTGCTACATCACTGGGCAGCTCATACCACTGACCATGCACTCCAGCTGCTCTCATCTCCTACTGTCTTTTCTTGTAAGCAAACAAAAACACTTCCATGGTGTGGGGGGATCACTGACATAATATCGACGTCACAAATATCGAGATACACAAATATCGAGTGAAAAATATCGAGTGACAAAATATTGACTCCCTATCTACAAACAGGTAAGTACCAAAATATCGACTCCAAAATATCTACTTACAAAAGTATAGACTGTCAAAATATCGATTTTTTTAAATGTCTTAAAATTAAGTTAAAACTAATATAGTAATATATATATTTAATATAAACTTAGAAATTATTATTTTAAAAATGTAATTTTAATAAATAATTTCTATAATTAAAAAAATTATATCACCAAAAATAATACATATATATATATATATATATATATATATATATATATATATATATATATATATATAAAACATATTATTAAATAAACATATATAACATTTTTAGCGTAGCATAGAAAATGGTTAAAATTTATTGTAACAACTATAGTGAGTTCAACATTAGCAAAAGTGTTGGATAGCGTAGAGGTAAAATTTACTATTCCCACTCCAGTGGCTGCAACAGTAGGGAAAGCGCTGGATAGCGTAGGGGTTAAAATTACTATTCCCACTCCAGGGATGTATGACGTTACAACGCATACTTTTACAACACCTACCATTACATCAAAACTTTTACAACACAAAAACTTTTACAACTTATACATTTACAACGCAAGATTTTACAACGCATATACCTTTACAACGCATACCATTACAACATAAGTATTGGTAAGTATATAATATTATTTTTAATATAAATTAATTTAAAATATTATAATATAATTTAATTTTATTTAATTGTATTTAATTAATGTAATTTAAATGTAATTTTAATTTATTTTTACAAAGTACCCCTGTACCCCAAAAACCCTAAACTGACCCTGAACCCTAAAAATACCCCTTTACCCAAAAACTGAAAACTGACCCTGAACCCTACAAATACCCCTTTACCCAAAAACTGAAAACTGACCCTGAACCCTAAAAATACCCCTTTACCCCAGAAACTGAAAACTGACCCTGAACCCTAAAAATACCCCTTTACCCAAAAACTGAAAACTGACCATGAACCCTAAATATACCCCTTTACCCCAAAAACAGAAAACTGACCCTGAACCCTAAAAATACCCCTTTACCCAAAAACTGAAAACTGACCCTGAACCCTACAAATACCCCTTTACCCAAAAACTGAAAACTGACCCTGAACCCTAAAAATACCCCTTTACCCCAGAAACTGAAAACTGACCCTGAACCCTAAAAATACCCCTTTACCCAAAAACTGAAAACTGACCCTGAACCCTAAATATACCCCTTTACCCCAGAAACTGAAAACTGACCCTGAACCCTAAAAATACCCCTTTTCCCAAAAACTGAAAACTGACCCTGAACCCTAAAAATACCCCTTTACCCCAGAAACTGAAAACTGACCCTGAACCCTAAAAATACCCCTTTACCCAAAAACTGAAAACTGACCCTGAACCCTAAAAATACCCCTTTACCCAAAAACTGAAAACTGACCCTGAACCCTAAAAATACCCCTTTACCCCAGAAACTGAAAACTGACCCTGAACCCTAAAAATACCCCTTTACCCAAAAACTGAAAACTGACCATGAACTCTTAAAATACCCCTTTACCCAAAAACGGAAAACTGACCCTGAACCCTAAAAATACCCCTTTACCCAAAAACTGAAAACTGACCCTGAACCCTAAAAATACCCCTTTACCCAAAAACCCAAACATATAACATTTTAAAAATAATTATATACTTAGTAATACTTACGTTGTAATGGTATGCGTTGTAAAGGTATCTGCGTTGTAAAAACATGCTTTGTAAATGTATGCGTTGTAAAAGTTTTTGCGTTGTAAAAGTTTCGTTGTAATGGTAGTGCATAGTAAAAGTTGCGTTGTAAACATTGCATACCCACTCCAGTGGGTGCAACAGTAGGGAAAGTGTTGTATAGCGTAGGGGTTAAAATTACTATTCCAACTTCAGACAGTGCAATAATAGGGAAAGTAAATACTTCACAAATATATATAAATAACATAAATAGTAATACCAATTACAAATAAAAAAAATATTTTACTTGTGTATAAAAAATATTAAATATTTATTTATAAATACAAAATAAAATATTTAATTATAAAAATTGCCTACTCATACTAATTAATTACCTATTAACAATAAATTAATTTACAATTTCAAAATTAATAAATTTATTTTAATTACCAATTATATTTTAATTAATTATTACCTATTAAAAATTAATTAACAATTAATTCAAAATAAATACCAATAATTTAAATGACATATTTAATTAATTATAATTAAATTACTTCCCACCCTATTCCCCTATAAACCCACAACCCGCTACAGAAAATAAATTTCTTAAATTAAAATATTTATCAATTAATCAATTATAATTAATTACCAAATATATTTTAATTAATTACCAATTAATAATTAATTAACAATTAATTCTAAATAAATATCAATAAATAAATTACCATATTTAATTAATTATAATTAAATTACTTCCCACCCTATTCCCCTATAAACCCACAACCCGCTACAGAAAATAAATTACTAAAATTAAAATATTTATCAATTAATCAATTATAATTAATTACCAATTATATTTTAATTAATTACCAATTAATAATTAATTAACAATTAATTCTAAATAAATATCAATAAATAAATTAACATATTTAATTAATTATAATTAAATTACTTCCCACCCTATTCCCCTATAAACCCACAACCCGCTACAGAAAATAAATTACTAAAATTAAAATATTTATCAATTAATCAATTATAATTAATTACCAATTATATTTTAATTAATTACCAATTAATAATTAATTAACAATTAATTCTAAATAAATATCAATAAATAAATTAACATATTTAATTAATTATAATTAAATTACTTCCCACCCTATTCCCCTATAAACCCACAACCCGCTACAGAAAATAAATTACTAAAATTAAAATATTTATCAATTAATCAATTATAATTAATTACCAATTATATTTTAATTAATTACCAAATAATAATTAATTAACAATTAATTCTAAATAAATATCAATAAATAAATTAACATATTTAATTAATTATAATTAAATTACTTCCCACCCTATTCCCCTATAAACCCACAACCCGCTACAGAAAATAAATTACTAAAATTAAAATATTTATCAATTAATCAATTATAATTAATTACCAATTATATTTTAATTAATTACCAATTAATAAGTAATTAACAATTAATTCTAAATAAATATCAATAAATAAATTAACATATTTAATTATTTATAAATAAATTACTTCCCACCCTATTCCCCTATAAACCCACAACCCGCTACAGACTTATATTACACAAAAAATAAAACTTATTATTAACTTACCTTAAATTCGATATTTTTGTTGGCTATATTATGTCTAGTCGATATTATGTCCATTCTATATTTTTGATTCGATATTATGTCCATTCTATTCGATATTAATTTTCTCTAGTCGATATTTTTGTTGTCTATATTATGTCTAGTCGATATTATGTCCATTCTATATTTTTTACTCGATATTCTGTCCATTCGAAATAAAAGACTCGATATTATGACTCTTTACCGACTCATCATCTTCTTCATCCTGCAAATACATCTAAAACCACTAATGTAAATGAATCCACAAAACCTAAATATTAAAGAAATCACTGCCAGGATAACACATCGGGTGATTGTTCGCTCTACAAATTTACATAACATAACATAACATAACATAACCACAACCACTAACGAAAGAGCAATTTTTGGGGTAAAGGGGTATATTTAGGGTTCATGGTCAGTTTTCAGTTTCTGGGGTAAAGGGGTATTTTTAGGGTTCAGGGTCAGTTTTCAGTTTTTGGGTAAAGGGGTATTTGTAGAGTTCAGGGTCAGTTTTCAGTTTTTGGGTAAAGGGGTATTTTTAGGGTTCAGGGTCAGTTTGTTAATTTATTTATTGATATTTATTTAGAATTAATTGTTAATTAATTATTATTTGGTAATTAATTAAAATATAATTGGTAATTAATTATAATTGATTAATTGATAAATATTTTAATTTTAGTAATTTATTTTCTGTAGCGGGTTGTGGGTTTATAGGGGAATAGGGTGGGAAGTAATTTAATTATAATTAATTAAATATGTTAATTTATTTATTGATATTTATTTAGAATTAATTGTTAATTAATTATTAATTGGTAATTAATTAAAATATAATTGGTAATTAATTATAATTGATTAATTGATAAATATTTTAATTTTAGTAATTTATTTTCTGTAGCGGGTTGTGGGTTTATAGGGGAATAGGGTGGGAAGTAATTTAATTATAATTAATTAAATATGTTAATTTATTTATTGATATTTATTTAGAATTAATTGTTAATTAATTATTAATTGGTAATTAATTAAAATATAATTGGTAATTAATTATAATTGATTAATTGATAAATATTTTAATTTTAGTAATTTATTTTCTGTAGCGGGTTGTGGGTTTATAGGGGAATAGGGTGGGAAGTAATTTAATTATAATTAATTAAATATGTTAATTTATTTATTGATATTTATTTAGAATTAATTGTTAATTAATTATTAATTGGTAATTAATTAAAATATATTTGGTAATTAATTATAATTGATTAATTGATAAATATTTTAATTTAAGAAATTTATTTTCTGTAGCGGGTTGTGGGTTTATAGGGGAATAGGGTGGGAAGTAATTTAATTATAATTAATTAAATATGTCATTTAAATTATTGGTATTTATTTTGAATTAATTGTTAATTAATTTTTAATAGGTAATAATTAATTAAAATATAATTGGTAATTAAAATAAATTTATTAATTTTGAAATTGTAAATTAATTTATTGTTAATAGGTAATTAATTAGTATGAGTAGGCAATTTTTATAATTAAATATTTTATTTTGTATTTATAAATAAATATTTAATATTTTTTATACACAAGTAAAATATTTTTTTTATTTGTAATTGGTATTACTATTTATGTTATTTATATATATTTGTGAAGTATTTACTTTCCCTATTATTGCACTGTCTGAAGTTGGAATAGTAATTTTAACCCCTACGCTATACAACACTTTCCCTACTGTTGCACCCACTGGAGTGGGTATGCAATGTTTACAACGCAACTTTTACTATGCACTACCATTACAACGAAACTTTTACAACGCAAAAACTTTTACAACGCATACATTTACAAAGCATGTTTTTACAACGCAGATACCTTTACAACGCATACCATTACAACGTAAGTATTACTAAGTATATAATTATTTTTAAAATGTTATATGTTTGGGTTTTTGGGTAAAGGGGTATTTTTAGGGTTCAGGGTCAGTTTTCAGTTTTTGGGTAAAGGGGTATTTTTAGGGTTCAGGGTCAGTTTTCCGTTTTTGGGTAAAGGGGTATTTTAAGAGTTCATGGTCAGTTTTCAGTTTTTGGGTAAAGGGGTATTTTTAGGGTTCAGGGTCAGTTTTCAGTTTCTGGGGTAAAGGGGTATTTTTAGGGTTCAGGGTCAGTTTTCAGTTTCTGGGGTAAAGGGGTATTTTTAGGGTTCAGGGTCAGTTTTCAGTTTTTGGGTAAAGGGGTATTTTTAGGGTACAGGGTCAGTTTTCAGTTTCTGGGGTAAAGGGGTATTTTTAGGGTTCAGGGTCAGTTTTCAGTTTTTGGGGTAAAGGGGTATATTTAGGGTTCATGGTCAGTTTTCAGTTTTTGGGTAAAGGGGTATTTTTAGGGTTCAGGGTCAGTTTTCAGTTTCTGGGGTAAAGGGGTATTTTTAGGGTTCAGGGTCAGTTTTCAGTTTTTGGGTAAAGGGGTATTTGTAGGGTTCAGGGTCAGTTTTCAGTTTTTGGGTAAAGGGGTATTTTTAGGGTTCAGGGTCAGTTTAGGGTTTTTGGGGTACAGGGGTACTTTGTAAAAATAAATTAAAATTACATTTAAATTACATTAATTAAATACAATTAAATAAAATTAAATTATATTATAATATTTTAAATTAATTTATATTAAAAATAATATTATATACTTACCAATACTTATGTTGTAATGGTATGCGTTGTAAAGGTATATGCGTTGTAAAATCTTGCGTTGTAAATGTATAAGTTGTAAAAGTTTTTGTGTTGTAAAAGTTTTGATGTAATGGTAGGTGTTGTAAAAGTATGCGTTGTAACGTCATACATCCCTGGAGTGGGAATAGTAATTTTAACCCCTACGCTATCCAGCGCTTTCCCTACTGTTGCAGCCACTGGAGTGGGAATAGTAAATTTTACCTCTACGCTATCCAACACTTTTGCTAATGTTGAACTCACTATAGTTGTTACAATAAATTTTAACCATTTTCTATGCTACGCTAAAAATGTTATATATGTTTATTTAATAATATGTTTTTATATATATATAAAATATGTGGGGAGCACAATCTGTATGGCCAAAAAAAGAGTGCAGGAACACCTTAGAGCAATTACACACAAGGACAGCAAATATCCCATAGCAAGACATTTCTCTGAATACCATCAATCCAATAATAACCTATTGAAATATTACATAGTGGAACAGGTTAATATTGGTAAAAGAGGGGGAAATCGGCTGTTGGCACTCAGAAAACGAGAATCAAGGTGGATTTTAGATCTCGAGACCAGGTTTCCTGGGGGCCATAACCTGGATGAGGAACTGGCAACTCATTTATATACGTGATTGTGCTAATATAAGTCATGAGATACTGCTAACCAATGCAATGTAAATTATCGAACTAACCTGATTACTGACCTTTTCCGGCTTTTGTTCACTGTATATATTTGTCTTTTTAGTGCAATAAGATTTTAATTTCACTTTTTATCACAATTTTTTTAGGACACGAGAGAAACTTCACTTCACTACCTCGGCACCATACTGAGTTTCGAAATTTGTTTCTCTCCTCCTTTTAAATGAGTTTGGAAGCACTTAATTTGTGGCACTATTTGAGCACTAGACTGCGCTATATTGCTGGCATTGGCAATACCACATAGAAACTGAAGAATGTTTGATAAACTGTGAGTCGATCTGGTGAGATGCACTGGACTGGTATGCATTAACAGGAAGCAATAAGGGCACTAGACCGTATGCATCAGTTAGTATGAATTCCGAATATTTTAGCCTTGATGAGGTAAATAATTCAGGATAATACCAGTAATCTGGGCGAAGAATAAGTGTGGGCGTTAAGTCGCCAACCGCCAACTGCATTAAGCCTGGGACGTTATATTTTATGGCACTAGACCGATTAAACTGCTAGGCGTACATTCCAAAGAAAGAATTTGGAATTTGGAAGCCTGTGTATAAAAATTATCTCTATACAGATTGACTTGTGAAGCAGCCTATTTGTATGTGCATATATACTTGAGTTTGGAGGGTGCAGGCTGTGTTTAGTAACAGTATGCCACCACTCAATGATGGCCGACAACATTACAGTTCAAGTCACGTGATTTATGCAAAGGGACACCCTTGTTTATGTTGATTGTGGTTTGTTTTAGTTATAAAAAATGCCAGTAAACTTCGAAGCATTGTGTGATCAAGACACTGCATAGTGTTGAAACGCGTAGCGTAATTTGGGAATAAAATTCTACATCAGTATCTGTCTCTGAGTGCGTACTTGCTGACCAGCAACTTTGAAGTAATAAAGAAGTAACGGTCGGGGTTCGCCGCCGATGTACGCCACCCGACGATGGGAGTAATGGTCTCAGAAGAACCCAATCTGCTTGGATATATATATATATATATATATATATATATATATATATATATATATATATGTATTATTTTTGGTGATATAATTTTTTTAATTATAGAAATTATTTATTAAAATTACATTTTTAAAATAATAATTTCTAAGTTTATATTAAATATATATATTACTATATTAGTTTTAACTTAATTTTAAGACATTTAAAAAAATCGATATTTTGACAGTCTATACTTTTGTAAGTAGATATTTTGGAGTCGATATTTTGGTACTTACCTGTTTGTAGATAGGGAGTCAATATTTTGTCACTCGATATTTTTCACTCGATATTTGTGTATCTCGATATTTGTGACGTCGATATTATGTCAGTGATCCGATGAGTCATTTGATGAAAGAATAAGTTGCGCTTGATGAATGAAGGCAGAGATTGACGACAAACTAAGAGCATTACAGAGAGAGATCTTTCAAGATCAAGAATGATGAATGAGATATAACAAGTTTGATGATGTGATCAAATATCAGAGGGTGGCCTGCGGAAAATTATTTTGCTTAGGACAATAATGCTTTATATGGGTTTAGTTCAGTTAGCATGAAAAAATTGAAAAAGAGCTTCAGCTATGGTACTACTCCATTGTTTATTTAAAATATTTTAAAAATGTTATTGTCATTTACAATAACACCCATTTGGTGTTGCAAACAGTAACAACAAATAGGTGAAGGACATTTACTTTGTACACGGTTATTCAAGCAGCAGTAAACATGTTTTATAAATACGGTACAGCTGGAATGAAATACTACAACATACACCAAATCACCAGCATATATGCCTCCAAAGCGTCCTTTACATATATGGTTAAAGGCCCTATCTCTCTTGGTTCATTTGGGGTTCTGTAATTGCAGAGAGGCCTTCAATCCCATCTATCATGCCCAATCCATAGTAGTCTGTCCAACGGCCTCAAACATTGCGGAATTTCCTCGGGCACCCCCAGCTGTGGTAGATGACCCCCTCAGCAGCCATGTAGAGCTCCACTGCCCTCCTCCATTCTTAGATACTGGGTAGTTCCGCTGCCCCCCAATGTCTGGCAATATCTCATTTGGCAACAACCAGGCCCAGGGCACTAATAATGAGTTGTAGGCATGGAACATCTTCAACATTCGGGATTCTGAATAAACCATATCTGGGGTCTATCAGGAGGTTTACTTTGAGGATGACTCTAAGTCCTGTGAAAATCTGAGACCAGTATGTCTTGATGTTGTGAGCACCCCCATACTGAGTGTAAAAAATCCCCCCTTGCTGTATGGCAACGCAAGCACGTTGTGGCTAGCACCATCACCATGGTGTGTAATCTGTAACTGTCATAGTAAACCCTGTGAAAGATTTTATACTGGATCAGTCATTGTCAGGACTTAATGGCTACCTCTCTGGGGGGCACCAAGGTGGCATCCCAGTCAATGTCGTCAAGTTCTCCTATGTCTCGTTCCCATCTCCACCAAAGTTGAGTCAAGTTGTCCGGCATGTTATTGTTTAATTTTCTGTATATAAGGGACACAACCCCCCTTGTCAGCTTCTCCTCCAAATGTCTACCTTCCAATGGGGCATACTCCGGTATTTAAGAGCCTACCAGTCCTTCCGCCAAACAAGCATGTATTAGTTGGGCATATTTAAGAAATTGGGACTTGTACAGATAGTATTCTGCTTGAAAGGTTGTTAAGGGTTTGAACTCTCTGTGTTTCAAGACATCTCCGACAGCCGAGATCCCAATCGAATCCAACAACTCAAACCCTCGCAGTTTGCCTATTTCTTTAAACCAGGAAGCACTCCACAACGGTGTTCCGCTAGTAATTTTATGGAACCAGCTGATTGTTCTTAATGCTCTATCCCATACCTCCAGAGTCACCTGTGTTGCAGGAAGCAATCTCCTAGTTCCCTTGCTGCCATATATGTAGTGTATGTGCCTACAGGGCTCCAAGATAGGTGCGATAATCCTGGGATGCATGGGTCCATTCATTAATGGGGATTACGTGTGCTGCCCAATAATTAGCTTCAATATCAGGGAGGGCAATCCCACTATTATATTATTGTGTTGTGGGGTCCTAAGATCTATTCTAGGATGTCCATCCATCCATAGTAAAGATCTTATATTGCCCCTGAGGCAGATGAACGTGGCCCTGGGGAGTGGAGAATATGTGGTTTGAAAGGCATATAGCAACTGACGGAAGGTAATAATTTTAAATTGGGCAGCCTACCCCAACAGTGAAAGGGGAGGTCCCTCCATTATTCATCAACTTTCTGGAAATTAGACAGCACCTTCCCTCATTACGAGTGTGGCAAACTTCCCTATTTGGTGTCATGAATATTCCAAGGTATTTAAAACCATCAGGTGCTGCAGCTGTTTCCTAGCAGTGGTGGCAGGTCTCTTGTAGACCCTGGGGAGAAAATCGGATTTGTCCTAGTTAATTTTGCATTCCAAATACCTCTTGTGTCTGAAATATGAGTGGGATTGGTATCATGGGTTCCATCATGTATAAAAGAATGTCATCCACCTAGAGGGAAATCTTTTTCTCTACAAAATCGTTAGGCGAGATTCAGAATCCTTTAATACCAGGGTGAGTACTTATCTTACAGGCCAAGGATTCACCAGTGAAGGCAAAGAGGAGGTGACACAGAGCACCCCTGCTGTATCCCTCTTCTGATTGCGAATTCTGAGGACAACGTCCCATTTACCTTCATGGCTGCAACCAGGTCACGGTACAAGACAGCCACCCAGTTCCTGAATTTGGGTCCAAATCCAAACTTAATCAGTGTGTGTTCAAATAAATGGCCAGTTGACCGCAGCAAATGCTTTCTCAGCGTCCAGGGACAAGAAACGTGAGGAGCGCTCGATCTTTCACCACCACTATCCAGTTGTGTGTGCGATGTAGGTTCAGCTGAATGGCATGACCTGACATAAAGCCAGACTGGTCGTTGTGGATGAGGGGGGGGGGGTCACCAGCAGTAAGCGTGATGCCAGGACAGTCACCAGAAGTTTAACTTATATTTAGATGGTACCTTCAAGGTAGGAATCTTCGTTCCAGCCTAGCAAAAGTTTGGTAGTTCCCACTTACAGATTGGCGACCTGATCCCTTAGATGGGTATGGAATTCTTCTACCCTGTTATGCAATTGTGTGACCTCTCCCCCAGCGTCTCTGTTGTCCATCTGTGGCCCCGGATCACCAGTCATTGTCAATCTAGACCATTGACCAGCTCGGTTCATGAATGTGGGCCTCTACTCAATCTAGGCCCAGGCCTCCTCTGGAGATTGGAAAAAGTCAGAGTTTCCTTGGTATATGACCTTTACTTTGCCAGTAACAACAGCATGTATTGCACTTGGAGGGCCCTCAATTTCGTTTTAAATGTGCTGGGATTGACGTTGAACCTCCCGGCTATAGTCAGGGAATACCATAAAATTGGAGTTGTTGTATTGCACTTCTCCCTTGAGGCATGTTCCTCAAAGGATCATGTCCCAATCCATGAAGTTGAGGAACTTCGCTATGATAGGCCGGGGTGGAGCCCCTGTGGGTGGACTACCACAAAGGGCTTTGTGTCCCCTTTTTATTACAAAATATATGGAAAATTGTTCAGAGGGAAGAACATCTTTTATGCAAGTCGCTAGAAACGCACCTATGTTAGTACCCTCAGCCCCTTCTGGAAAGCCATCAAAGCGAATTTTGTTTCTTTATGCGTGAATTTCTGCATCTTTAAGACACAACACAACATCCTTACTAGTGGTGCGAAGCTCCTCCACCCCTTTCTTGAGGTTAAGTACTGTATCTTCCACTTCTGAAAGTCCGGTTTCAGCTACTGTCACTCTTTCTGAAACATTGCACTGGTCCTGATGCAGTAGAGAGACCTCCGAAAGCACCTCCCCTATCCTGCCCTCTAATAACCCCCTGAAGATTCAATTGCCAGCAGGAGTGTGGCGTTGTTGATCATATAGAGGCTTCCTGGAAGTCGGGAGCAGTCCACATAGGAGCCACCCACGAAATTGAACACAGCCAGTTAGCACTCCCTGCGGTTAGAAGATATCCTTCTCTTGCCACTTTCTACAGCTCCTGTGCCTTGGAGGAGATGTGAGGGAAGGCCATAGGCCGACAGGAAGCACCGATACCAGTTTGCCAGGTCATGGCTGCAAGTCTAGAAAATCTTGTGCTGTGGGGCAGGATGCAGCCGAGGAAAATCTGGTTGTGTGGGCCTCTATGCTCCACTTCAATCCCTTTGCCTTGGGCCGCACCAGCCCAGCTGGTGCGGCCCAGATGTCAAAGACTGCCAGGGAGCATTTTACCAAGTACCAGACCCTTGTAGCCGTAATTCCCATGGGACAGGGTATTCTTCAACTGTGCCTTCGGGCCCAAGCCCCCCGGTCAAGGCTGTTCAACAGAACCTTCCCATAATCTCGTGCCCTGGGCCACCTGTCTGCTCAGCTATCCTGGATGGTGCCCTCTCCCCCACGCAGCCACTTGGCGCCTGCAGCTCCCATACCGGGAACCATGCATTACGAGTTCAGATCGGGGTCCCCCACAGAGGTGGTACCCATGCCTCTTCTCGGCCAATGGGGCACTCACAGTCCAGCCAGGGTAAAAGTCGGCTGCTCAGCAATCTGGGGCCGCTACTCCAGGGAAGTTGCCATTTTCTAGTGCCACAGCCCCCCCCCAGGGCACCTCGTCTGTCTGATTCCTCAGGGGCCTGTGGCTCCCCACCCTGATCCAGGGCGGGCTTCCGCAGTTGATCCCAAGCCTGTGTACTCAGGGTCATCTCTCCAGCTACACGGCCCCTGTTGCCCATGAGCCACTCGGTGTCAGCAGCCTCCATGACAGGATCTATGCACCCCATATCCAGACCATGGGCCTCCTGGGAGGTGATCTCCATGACTCTCCACCACTAGTGTGTAAATGTGTGGCTGTTCCCAGCTGCTCCTTTCCATTCTCGTAGGATGGCACATTAAGTCACACCTAAGCTCCCATTGTGTGTGGCTGTCTAGAGGGAATGCACAAAGTCCAGCTGTCACATTCCTCAGACTTGTATTGGAGACAGGCTGTAGCCACACAGGGCTAAAAAGCAAAAAAATACCAGCTTTCTAAAAGCGACCTTTTCAAAACTATAATGATAAATTTGAATATACCAGTGAAGAGTATTTGACATTACAATTCCATAGGTACTAAATATGACAGCTCTTCATCCTTCCAATTGGGAATTACAGCTTATTAAATGTAATAAAGAATCCCCAATGTTAACTTATAGGAGGGGTAGGCCTCACAGTATTGAAAAACGAATTTGGGAGTATTTCACTACCAGGACAGGCAAAACTTAAAAGTACATGTCCTACCTTTTAATTACACATCATTCCTTCCTTTGGGCTACCTAGGGCCTTCCTAAAAGGTGACATATATGTAATAAAAAGGGAGTTTAAGGCTTGACAAGATGTTTTAAATACCGAGTCGAAATGGCAGTGTAAAATGCACATACAGGCCCTGCAGTGGCAGGCCCAAGACATGTTTAAATGGCTAATTAAGTAGGTGGCACAATCAGTGCGCCAGGCATACTAGTAGCATTTAATTTACAGGCCCTGGACACAAACAGTGCACTTTACTAGGGACTTATAGGTAAATTAAATATGTCAATTGTGGATAAGTCAATCAAACCACGTTTAGGGGAGTGAGCACAAGCACTTTAGCACTGGTTAGCAGTGGTAAAGTGCACAGAGTACTAAGGCCAACAAACAAGATAGACAAAATTGGAGGCAAACAGGTCAAATGTTTGGCGAAAGATCACCCTAAGGCTGACAGTTCTAACAGCCAATGAAGTTCCTAGGAAGTTGGTGTTAAGTTTTGTTGGATTAGAAAATAACAAATTAATTGGTCTCTTCTGCAAGTAACATTTTAGTACCACCTCTTTATATTATGTCATGCCGTGGAACTATGTGCTTTCATTGTATAACACATTATAAAGGATGTGTAAATGTTATGTTTACCCATACTTTCAAGTCACTACATAACACAGGCCCATCATACCTCAACAATCACATTTACTTCCACACACCTTCCAGACATCTCCACTCATTTAGACTCCTACTTGCACCTAAAACCAGATCCATTGGCCAAGCATTCTCCTACATAGTTCCTAAAGCATGGAGCAACTTGCTCCTCCTCACTTTGTGAAGTACGAAGGAAGCAGAAGACCTAGCTTGTCGAGTAGTCCCACTGGGCAACAGGTGTGCCTAGACTCACACCTGCTCAGTGACAGCATACCCTCCCAGCTGATAGTGTATTGTACAAATCTTTATAGTAATTCAATCATTTATTCATTATGCTAGGCAGAGCTAGTTACATTTGGTACTGTTTTTTAGAGCTTGTTATTATTAGTTTGATGTTTACCTATTGTGATGTGGCTAATTAATTTTGTCAACGCATTTGGCATGCTACTTTATTGATGAATTAGCTTCTGAGTCTAACTAATTCTAACTACTTTTTTTTGTTAATAATGAATTTAACTTTCAAATAAATATACAGATCTATGGATTTGGAAAAGTCTAGTCATGCAAATTTATCCTTAAGATGCAAAGGTAAGGATTCTCCCTTTCCTGCAAATCGAACCTCAATTATGTTAATTGGGGTGGAGCATCAATAGGTCAAGTCTAAAATGTATCATGATTCGAAATTTTAGTTGAAGCAAAAGAAAATACATGTTGGATATTGGGTAGTACTCAGAAGGCTGGGACATGTAAGTAAAGGGGAATCTAAGGTACCAATTTAAAATGTGTCTGAAAGGGTACTTTGTTGTAACAGGAACAAAGTACCCTTTCTGACCTACAGAAAGTCCACCCACATAATTTAGAGTCCATTGGACCTTTAATATGTCAGTGGCGGAGACTACTCTGTCTCAGCCACTAACATACACCTCCAATGGGCCAACGAACAAGGGTCATCGGCGTTTTTGCTATTGGTCTGCTCACCCTATTTACAGTAGGCGAACATGTGCAAATTTTTACTTTTGTTTCCCGCCATCCGAAACATGGTGGTAAGTGAAAGTAAAAACATTTCTATGGTCCCCATATCATGGAAAAAACCACCAAGTCAAAGTCATTGTGTTTTTTTTATTTTCAAAAATAGATCCCACTTTAGGATTTTATTTATTTCAGAAAATAAAAAGAAATTGAAGGTGTGCCTTATGGTTCCATCATGTTGGCTGAGCTGTATGGCACTCTTTGAATGCATTGGCAGGAACTGCTTTGATGGGGATAGTAAGAGAATAGTAAGGGGTGTCAGCTGGGGCAGTGGACATCTCTACATTTGGAGTGTGGTTACTCCCTCAGGGTGACAGAGTAAAATAATCTATTGGCCTGACAAATAAACCGCACTCTTAATGAACTGTTTTAGGTCAACAAGAACTCTGTGGTGTTGAAACACAAAGTTTGATAGAGTCTTAACCATGTAGTGTGTTTTACAAACATTCAATCTGGGATTATGTTAGCTAGCAGAGATTGTGAATCTGACATTAATATGTCAGGACAACTCCTGACATATTAACAATTCTGGAGTCTCGTGTGACAAACTTAAGGAAGAAAAGGCTCTGTAGGAGTCATTTACGAGTGAAGAAGCTTGTTTGGATGAAGTACAACTTACTGATCAGAGACAGAAGGGAAAAAGTGAGTATGTGTAAGCTGAAAATCTACAGACAGATTTTGGACTTGAATATGTGTGTGAGAATACTTGAAAAAATGCCACTTTGTTTAAAGGAATATGTTATGGATTAACATTATTTATTTGGGGTGATGTAACGGAGATGTGTTGTGTCGTGCTGTTGGTTTGGCATATTCATGAGTTCTCTGTTCTGTTTCGATGGAATATATTTAAGGTTTATGTTGGAATGAAATGATGTATTTTAGATTGTGGAATCGGGTTTGCAAAATAATGGATTAACTGCTATGGTAATAACACGACGCTCGCTAGGAGGCTCTGACTCCTGGACAATCTATCAGCCATAAATCTGATCTGCTAAAACCATTGAAAACCATTGAAAACATCTTGCTGCGTATACTGCACTGTCTTGATGTTGTGGCTGATTATGATTGCTATAAAGAGATATACAAGGGGCTAATTGTGCACATGAGAAGGATTGGGAAGCTATCCAATTAATTGGGAGCCTATGTATCATACCTGGAATATTGAACAAGGAAATTAAGCAGGAATTCTTTTTATACTAGCCCTGAAGAAGCGGGGACCTGCGAAACACATGTTGGCTGCAAACACCGAACTTAAAAGGTTGTATTTTTTGATATTCAACTTATGACCAACATTTGGATTACAATATGGACTGTCTTGATAATGCTGTATTAGACACACGAAATGGTGTATGTTTTGATAGATGGTGTTTAAAGATTTGTAAAAACAAGCAAATAAATTATCCTTTATGATTCATAGATTTTAGACTTGATTTAATACTTTTTCGTTTTGTCTTCCCTGCAAAAACTGTAGTGCACTTCATAAACAATGACCAGTGGGATTTTCCGGTTTTCTTATCAGGAAGAGGATAGAAAGGCCTTTATAATAACTCACTGAACATCCCTTCATTGTTTTGATAAATTACCATAGACTGTGAGAAGAACACTGTCCATATCTGGGAGGTAGATAAATCCAAACTTATACATCTGAAATTACATCAAATAGTGCACTGTAATTATACAAGTCTTTGTAATATTTTATTTCCAAATTATTTTGTAAAATCACATGAGATCCAGATGAGAGATAAACTTTACCCCACGTATGGCAACTCTGGACATGTAAGTTACCTTGACCTGGCTAAACTCTAGCTGACACTTTGTAGATTGGGGATAATGGTGGCAGTGCAGGATATAACTTGAGAGTAGGAAACCTCTAGAACACCATAGATAAGTACATGGTTTTAAGGGATGGCCTGGTATATGTCTTGTAAAAGAGTGATATACGAAGATGAGGAAGAACACCTACATGAAAAAGGGTCTTTTTGTTACCTGGTGATTTGTTTTGGGAAATCCGTTGCTGTCTGGTGCTGAGACATCATTGCTGTATCCATCAGGACTGTCACAACGCTGCTCCAATATTGGAAAGAGTTGAAGACTCACCTCTTTACACAATACTACATCACAATCCATTAGCCATCCTCAACCCAGCTCCATCTCCTTCTACTCATTGACTTTATGATTGTCTTTGAACTTGTACAGCACTCCACTGCCTTTTTGCTTGGTTCAGCTATAGGAATACCATGTGCATACCTATACATAAAAACAAGTAATTTCTAAAAGGCTACATTTTACTTTCTGATCTGAAGAGACATCAAACAAATGGACATTGCATAATACCACCGACTAGAACTGGTCAACTCAAAAAATGGATAGCTTAGTTGAAGGGTGTAATATTTAAGTGATTGGTACTTTGCTGTTGTCGGAGGAAGCATACATAGTAATCTTATCATTAAATAACTTGCACTACAACAGGTGGAAGTCAATTTGACATTGTTCATGGGAGGAAGTCTATGATTTTACCATCTATGGGTGTGGAGGGTGTGAACAACGGGTCATGTTAGTTTTAAGAATATTTCATCTTCAGAATTCCAGTTACCATGGTATGAGGAGAGGAATTCCATTCTGGTGAAGGATGGTGGATATTTGAGTGTTGCTAGAGCCATGAGCTATGTTGTGATTTGGTGTTTATAAATCATGTTGAATGATAGCTCCAGAAATGTTGTGCAAGATTGAGGAGTGTGGAGGCTCAGGTGGAGTAAACAGAGAAACCAAAGATGTCTATCTCATATTTAGGAGTAATGTAAATGAGTGTGCTGGAGGGGATCTTGGCGAGAGGCAAGTGCATGTGGTTATGATGAACAGGTTGTGATGACTGCAAGTGGAACTTCTGAAAACACAGAGCAAACAAAATTGCTGATCATTTTAACGGTCTCTTTAAAGAATGTTAAGAAGTCTGGAAAGCGGAGTTAGGCTTCTACTGCCCTTTAACAGGTTCTCTATACTGTTTGTATTGTTCTTTTATTTCTTTTTAGTATTCTCCAGTGTTGACATTTTCATTTGTAAAGAATTGCCGTTGTTCAGCAATGTAGGCAACAAATGTTGCAATTATCCAAATTTAGTGGTACTCAAAGAGACATATCTTTTATTGGATGTGTGTGCTGTGGTAAATGGTGAGCTGAAATAGAATGTCTATGCAAGTAGCGGAAGATACAGTGGAATGTGAGTGGTGTCACTAAAGAGTCAATTGGTGAAACCTGCAGACAGACTAATCATCTACTACTGTTCTTTTGAATTACTGCTTGTTTGCCCATCCACACATCTTTTTTTCCTGTGTGCTGTTGGAACAAGTGTGCACTACAAAAATATTGCCAAATTACAAGTTTCAGAGAGCTCACCTATTTGTGAGTTTGTGAGAGAGAGGGCTTGCCTAGTACTGGTGTCTTTCATCAGCATTTAAATGTATCATTGTCACTTGGAGCACTCCTTGATTCAGGCATCTGGATTTACAGAAAATGGAATATCCAAACAGAATCCCACTTCAGTTTACACAGTTGTATACCTTTTATTCCTATGTCTCCATTTGTACCAGGGGTTCCAGGAAATCCGTAACTGCTTTGCAGAACGGTAATGGTGTCCTGTGCACCCAGAATAATCATCTTTACATCTAAACAAAGGAACAATTATTAGAATAAAATTCGCTGCATGTTCATTTTGATCATTAAGAATAATAGTCCTATTGTTTCAAAATAGCTACAAAGGCATTATCTATATAAAAACAAGCGCATGCCACTGAAATGTCCAATGTTAGGCATGTGGAACAAATGGGAATTCTTCAATAGAAGTAAATGGTTGGGTACTATTACAGTATTTATTACAATGTGAGATCGTTTGGATGCACAGAAATTAAATACATTCTAGAATAGTTGACGGAGCACTGAAACTTTTCAGACACTCACCCGTAGTCACAGATCTGGCTTGAAACCATCATCATTCTTTAGCTCACTTCGCCACCCCAGTTCAGACCCAGCCATATGGAAATCAATCTTGACCCTGTTCCTCATGGGGAGATTCCAGCCAGAACTGCCAAGCCATGTCTTTCCTGGACTGGAAACAAGCATCCTGGGACCAGTTTCGGGGTTACACCCCTCATCAGCCAGGGTAGCTTGAATGCAGTGGCAAAGTGATCAAGGAACCCACGTCTGAACTGGGGTGGCAAAGTGAACTAAATAATGTGATGGATTCATCCCAGATCTGTGACTGGGAGTGAGTGTCTGAAAAGTTTTAGCACTCCGTCCATCATCTACTTGTGTTTGAATATCAAAACAAAGTCACAATTCAGGTGACTGTTTACACCACTTTCTTCCTCTAATCTTCATTGAACCCAGTCAACTGAGTTGTGCCCCATCCCTCAGCTGGACCCATCACACCTAATAGAGAAACCAGACAGCTGTCATGCAGCTTAGCACCCTGTAAGAGAGTGCCTTTTTCACATGACCCTAGGTGAGTGTCAGACAAAAAAAGCAATCACAAAAGACAGAGAGAAAGCCTTCTCACTGACACTGTATCAAATGGAGACGACACAGAAATAAGGATACCTGGATCAATGGAGAAGAATAAGGTGAGCCCATTAATACAGGAGATTGGTATCACCATCACCAGACCTCCACTAAACCAAATTTAGGGGGTGGCTCTTTTTACAACTGTCAGAAGAGAGATCAGCAGAGGAAGCTTTTTTTCTGTAGTTCTTACAGTCAAGCTTGCATTTTGGTGGAGGTCAAACATAAACTGACCAATGTATTCGTAGCACTACGGCCTATAAATACCTAGTGTAAGGAAGTAGGTTCTGCCCATTTAATTCCCTGGATTTTTTGCTTTCTGACAACTCTGTTTTGGACTTTTCTGTGAGTGAGCCTCACGACCTGAGGCTCACTTTAATTAAGTTCTGAGGAAATGGCCTGAGAGTGTTAATAAAATCAAAGTCTGCCTTTTAAGATAAGGCTGATATCTTAGCTAAGGTAAGTGGCTCTGGCATGGTGCACATGAATATGTGAGCACATGCATATGCACATGTGTGTAGGCCGAGAGGGTGAAACTACTGTCTAGCTCAGCCTAATAACTGTGTATAGGTAGCCTGTTTATCTGTGCATCAGTAGCCTGTCACAGAGGGACCTTTCAGAGACTGATACTGACCTGGTGTAGGCCTTATAAAGAGAATGGGAATTCATAGTATAGGTCTGTTGGTGTTTACTGAAAGGATTGTACTGACTGCATTATTCCTTATGGTTGAAATCTGTTGCCAGCACAGTTTCATCACACGTAGGCCTAGAGCTACCGGTCAGGTATCAGTTTTAGGGTAAATGTGTACACAGAATGCAGAGCCACTGTCAGTTTTGTGATAACTGTATCTCTTCTAACATTTTGAAAATTATCATTTTTTTCCCCGGCTCAGCCATAATGAGATTCAAGGCCTTTGGTCCCCTTGTTTGGGCCAAATTAAGCACTCTGGTGTCCAGCCAGAGGACCAAAGGCCTTCCCAAACAATAGAGCCATGAACAGTGCTTGACCCAGTTACTGGCAAAGGAAGGGGTAAGGAAGAAATCTGCATTTGTTAATTAACTCCTTTTTATTAATCATTGTAAATGTATTTTATCTGTTGCTTTTATGGTTATTGTTTTTATAACCGAATAAAGTACTTTTTGAACTTTGAATTAACTCCTCACCCTGCATCTGGCCTGGGCAACCTCAAAACAATGAAGGAAGGCCAGATGTCTGGAGTCAAACACAGGCGGAGCTGCCCTTTACATTTGGTGAGATGGGATCAGGCAACTGTGTCAGCTGGATCAGCGCTGACGTTCCGAGGTAAGGACTTTCCATTTTTCACTTAAAATCAGTGTTGAAATGTCTCAGAAAGATGTGCAGGGGGCTTGAGGTAGGGGTAAAGTGATGATGCGGTACCCCAGGATTGGACAGAGGTGCCCACATTCCCATACTTTCACCCCCCTTAAAACATCTGATGAATTAATTAATGATGAGTTCTTCTATATTGCACAGCAACTCGAAAACAGTGTCCAAGTGCTGTTTATGCGACTCAAAGCGGAATGAAACCAAGGACCACTGGACTCCTGTCATCACTGAAGTCTAAATCAGAGAGTTTTCAGCTCTTTCTTAAATTTTTACTTCATAGGAAATAGACCTCACATGTTCAGGCAGTTGATTCCATACATCACCCGACTTAACAGTAAAGGAAGAGCCTCCCCTCTGTTGCCTTTTAAAACAGAATCCACAATTAGTCCGCTTTTCTAGAACACAAGGATCTTTCAGGGTTGTATTCTTGCATTAAGGTACATAGGCCGCTTGTTATGGAGGACTTGGTGCGTCAAAGACAGTGCTGTGTACATTATACATTTTTGGACTGGCAGCCAATTAAATCTCTTCCGAAATAATGATACTGCTGTATATTTCGATATTTTATACAGTAAGCAATATTCTGCTTAACTTGTTATTTCTGGATCAGATATTCCGGGAGGCCCAGATATAACGCATAGGTGCAGTCCAGCCTTGAAAGAATCAGTGACCTGACCGCTATAACTTGGCCATCATGCAGAAACAAAATAAAGAAACTTCTTCAGCATGCAAATGCTGCAGAAACACGTTTTCAATAATGCTGATACCTGTGGCCCAAACTAAAGTTGGGCATCATACATGATGCCCAGGTTCCTAGCCACTGCCGTTGGAGGGAAAAGAGGGGGAAACGTGCAGGGCCAAGTGCCTACCGATTCTGTAAGGGGATTCCACCCAAACAACAATATTTCCATTTTTTCAGGGTTGTTCTGCAATTTGTTGGCTTTCAGCCAGTCAAGCAGCACTACCATACAACGAGCAAATGCATTTTTTGCATTTATGGAATCCCCATCATACATGAGCAGGAGTTGGGTATCATTCGTATGAGATGATATTGATGTTAAATGATTCAGCCAAATATGCCAGAAGTGACATGTACATGTTGACACATGTGGGACTTAGGGAGGACTATTGCAGCACTGCCAACTTCAACCTTTTTCCTCTTGAGGCATACAGCTTCATTCAGACCACTTACTCACGTCTTTCAAAGGAAGGAGCCCAGCCAACTTAGGGCAGAGCCTGTCACACACAGATGCCCTAACCTGTACAGCAAGATGTTATGGTCTGCTGTATCAAATGAGGCTGCCAGGTTCAACAGCATCACAGCCACATTAAGGCCAGAGTCCTGACTGGTTTTGATAGATTCATAATCTTCTAATAATGTGGTCTCAGTGTTGTGGCGGGCTCTAAACAATGACTGGGAAGGATGGAGCAAATTGGTCTCAGTCAGGACTCCTTAATGAAATGAGATGGCAAATAGCTCCTGATATAAGGGAGCAATAATATCCGAGATGCACCTCAGGATATGAGGAGGACTAGGATCCATTGGAGACCCTGTCTTACAGTTCGCAAAAGAGACTATCACTTCCTCCAAGGAAGGGGCATGGAAAGACAACAGTTTAGAGTGTGGAATGGGACTGTCTATGTCTCTTATTTCAGGTTGCCCTGGAGCATTATTCGCCCCCACTAGATTAGGTTGAATTGTGAGGATTTTATCCTCAACTGAGTAGAAGAATAGAGACAGACTAGGCTCCAACGCTGGGGGGGGGGGTGGGGTGTAAATTTAGAGTCCGTAAAATTGGAAACAATTATAAAAAATCTCCTTTCCAACATTGCGTGTAGAAGGTATTGTGGACCTCTTAAGACTTTTATGATAGTCTTTGATGACATTTTGTAGTGAACTTTATCTGATTCTCAGTAGTGATGCCACCAGACTCTTTCCAATTTCTTGCATGCTGCTCTTTCCTGAGCAGATTCCTGTGAGAACCAGCATGCTGAGTGTGTTGTAGTAGCCTTTGTAGAAGCCGTAATGTGAGCTACAAAATCAGCAGTCCTCCTAAGCCAAGAACTAATAACAGTGTCCCCCTCCACAGCAGGATCTGGAATTACTGGTTTTGAATCCAGCAAAGTGCTCCTTAAGTCAGCCATAGGAACCTTATTCCAGCATCTATTCTCATTTGGTGGCAGGGATGGTTGAAGTACCTTTAGGCAATCAAAGTGCCAAGAAAAAGTCAATAGAAAATGGTCTGACCATGTCACTGGCTGGGGGAGCTTCCACTTTAACAAAACATTTAATAGTATGCGATCGATAACATGGCAGCTCTATGGGTGGGACCGGTAGTAGCTTGCACTAAATAAAAAAAGGCTAGAGTTTCCACTAAGCGCATAGTTAGCAGGTCATCTGTCTTGTTTAAATGAATGTTAAAGTCACCAAGCATGGTGAAATTGGCATAGGCAATACATTTTTGGGCTAATGCTTGGTCTAGGGATGCAAGAAAATCTCCTACGGATCATGGGGGGTGGTAAACCAATGCTTCAGATAAAGAATGTTTTCTCTAAATGAATGTTAAAGTCACCAAGCATGGTGAAATTGGCACAGGCAATACATTTGTTGGCTAATGCTTGGTCGAGGAATGCAAGAAAAGCTCCTGCGGATCCTGGGGGATGGTAAACTAATGCCCCAGAAAAAGAATGTTGTCTGTCACTGGATATGCTAAATCCGAAAGCTTCTGCTCCGACCTATCCGCCCATCATTGCTACATGTTTTGTAGTTATAAATCCTTTTATAAACAATTGTTAACCTGCCTTCTCCACTCCTCACCCTATCTAAATGTGCACATACATAGGTCTCAGGCATGGCTAACTGTAAATCGAGACAAGCGTCCTCCCTCTCCTTAGTTTCTGTCATAAATAAGACATCCAGAATCTCATCTTTCAAAAAGTCATAAATATCTAAAGCGTGTTTGTGCATTAATCAGCACCGTCTTAAATTCTATTAGACTCTTTCTGGAGTCTGCCCTATATTTGACCTGATGGTTCAGAGAGTAAAGGCTATTCTTACAGCTGACACATGAGGTAAGGCCAACACAATCTAACAAGAAGGGGCTGCCCCCTTTAGAGTCTCCCCCTCATACATTCACTTCCGTCAGCGTGTAGGTCCTAGTTGGCTCATGTTCCTCAGCAATACCAGGATGATGGCTGGGGTTGGGACGCAGATGGGTGCAGACAGACATGCCTTAGGTGTGCCTTTACCATGCAATCAGCGTGTCCGTGCAGCGGCCATCTATATGTTGGAGAAAGACTCCTCCTGACCAGTTACGGAGCACTTGAACACACCAGACACAGGATATCATTGATCCGTGTCCTGACCAAGCCCACCTCCTAGAAACCCTCACCTCGCTACTGTGTATCAGTTTCTCCCTTGGTTTTGCCCTATCAAGCCAAAAATGTTGGGCAGGCTGAGCTACCACTTGAAGTCTGAGTAGATAGGGCAAAAAAAGGCACAGGAAAGATCATAAAAACCCATTAAAAATCAGTTAAAAAAACATTCAATCATATTTAATTTAGCAGCAAAATCCAGTCATTAAAACTTATAATAGGAATTTTGTGCAGTAATATACAATCCAATACAGTACGGTCAATTTAACCGTTAACACCCTAAAGAATTTAACTGTTAATACCCCCAAACAGGCTTTAGCAATTTGGGACAGCTGAGCTCACCATAATCACCTCTCATTACCTAATACCAAGGGAGAGGCATTTGAGAAGACACTGGACCTGAGAGTAACAATGGCAAAAGAATGTCCATCTGGAAGGAGCAGGAAAACAAGTGCTTTATTTTCTATGGAGCGAAGGCTTGCATAAGGTTACCTAGCCGAGTTCACTTAAGGCCCTGAGACTCCATCTCCTGGGGCCTAACCCAAAAAGAGCCCTTCCCGGGGGACCGTTTCTCCCCAATACAACAAGAAAAGAGGAGCCCCACCATGTTTTCTGGATGGCGGCAGGAATCAGCAGTCAGGCTAACTTCAGCATTCTGCAAAAGGACTCTAGTGCGTGCACAGGGAGCTAGCAGGAGTAACAGGAGTATTGAGGTCCCTGCCGGTCCCCCATCACCCGTGAAGAGGAAAGGCCTGGGGGTGCCCGAGTGGAACTGGTGCACTCAGTACAAATGAAAGAAAAGCTGCAAAGTGTGGTTGTTTTAGGAAACAAAATGTTTCAGATGCAGCACAGCTGCTCATTAGGAATGCAGTTGTGCGCCATAGGAGGTCACCAGAATCCTCTGGGGTGGTCAATAAGAACATATTGGACTTTTTGTGGTGCACCAAGAAGGGCTAAGGGAACCACCAATGGTTTCCAAGTGTTGCGAGGAGTGCTGTGGAAAGTGCAGCTGTCCACCAGAAGATTCACTTTTGAAGTTGCCTTAAGACTCCCAGAGGATTTAACCCCTGACCCCAGGAGGTACTTTCCATGATTCTAGGGCACTTTTAGAGCCTGTATTTTGCATATATGTTTGGAATACAGCCATGTCAGTAGGATCAGTTCATGACTGTTCTAGTCGGGTCATGTCTGGTCAGTCCTAAAATTGCAATAGCAGCTTAGTAAAGGGGTAAATCAGACAGTGGGACAATACTTTGTTGTCAACGTTGATGGATGACAATGAAGGGTTTTACATTTTAAAGAATAAAATTGAATGTTGTTTCTAAACTTCATTGACTTCAATAGGGGATTTTACCATGTTTTCTAATTTTATAATGTGTTGTCAACCTGAAAACGCAAGAAGCCTGCCTCATTGACACTGGCGCTGCCTTATATTGTGGTACTGTGTACAGTGTAGTTGGCGGGCTTGCTTGTTGTAGTGTACCCTGCTCTGAGGATGTCGCCAATCTCCAAAGTTATTTCCATCTACCTGATTATATATATTTGTAATTCATGCATAGTATTTAGTAGTGTGGGTGTAATCAACTGCGGCCGGTAGTGGCAGTACCTGCTGGGCGGTGACGTGGGGAGCGGCAGGGTGGGGGGCTAGTAATGTATGGATTACGGAGTTTTACAGGTAAGTAAAGATATAAATAAATAAAACGAGTTTCGTTTTGCGCACTGCATCCCATTTCGTGATGAAGTGCACACAACAAAATTAGTTTGATTTATTTATATGTTTACTTACCTGTTAAACTCCGTAATCCATACATTACTACACCCACCCTGCCCCCCCCCTCCCCACGTCACCTCCCGGCAGGTACTCCCACGACCGGGCACGGCTGGGTGTAATAAAAGTACTTTTCCTTTTTTATACCTTTTCATTTATATAGACCAGTGAGCCGGGGTACTAACCTCACTGATTCCAACGAGTAGATCTTAGACTGCTCTGCTTCACTACACTGAAAGAGTCATTACTAAAATAAGGTATTTTGTTCCCAGTAAAACAGAGGTTGTGGACTTAGTACTTGTGAAGGTGTTGCTATCTCGGCGTTAGAATTCATAAAAATGTTTTGGGGTTAATGGAAATTTGTGGATTTTAAGTACATTAGAATGATCGAAATGTAAAAGGTTGTTAAAGAAATGATCAGAAGCGTAGTGAAAAAGAGTGTATATTAGAGCTAAATGGGCCCGGTGCAAACCTTTCTCTTCCTTCCCAATGTATTTGTGACTCTTTTTCACACACTTGTCATTCTATACTCTTTCTTTTAAGCTTCCCTTACCCATATGCCTTTGTTCCTCTGTCTCGCAGTATCTTTCTCTTTGCTTTTCTATCACCTATCTGGCACTCAGTCCTTTAAATGTTACGCACTGGATTTAGTGTCTCATCAATTAATATTCTTGTAGTGGGTGTGTTTTACTTTGAAGTGACCTCTCCTATCTTGTTTTTGTCAATGGGAATGTCTGCCACTGCTGGAGCAGCACCAATTTTTACTGACCCACGAAAAAGGCCAAGGGAGAGACCAGGGTTTACACCTGGTGTCCGCTTTTATTGATGTATGCCTCATAAAAGTTCAAAGGCCTGAGGCTTCCCCTCTGTAATCATTCCCTGGTCCCACATTACCAGCCTTATCAGATTCACCATTTGATGTGACAATAAGCCCAGGAGACCCCACTGATCAGTAACACTTCCTGGAATAAAAAATACATTTGTTGTGCACAAAGGATGCTCTGATCCCCTCTCACCAGTGTGTGTTCCCACCAATGACCTAAGGAATGTCAGCAATCCACATCTCCTGTCTGTGGTTCGTAGTTCTCACCTCCACTAGTCTTCCAGGCCCTGGGCTTCTAACATGCGACCCACATGCCTTCATGTTATGAACCTTCATTGGCACACATACTTACCAGCATGCAAGCTAAGCATCAAGCGCTGTCCATCGCTACACATTTACCATGTAAGCCACTGTTGAGTTAAGAATACAGCAGCGGAACTTAGCATGAGTAGGCCTGTAGGCACCATTCCAGTGACAGGTAAAAAAGACCTGTTCACACTACTGATTACAACAAAACACAAAAAGCTTGTGCTGCCATTACCGTGCTAGTGTTACTTATATCCTATCAAATCAATCATCAATCAATCATGGTATTTGTAGAGAGCGCTACTCACCAGTAAGGGTCTCAAGTGCTTTGAAGGGGGGTGGGTGTGGCATCCTGCCCTTGTAACTTGTTGCTAGGATGTCACATGCATCGGAACTCTGTGTAGAAGTTCTGATACCTTAGTCTAGAATGTAGAGACAGTGAAGCAGTTAAGCCTGGACCTTCCTATCTGTGAGACATGTATCCTTTGGATGAGATCCTATTTACTTAATAAATACTTAATTCATCCTTCTACCTGCATTTGGACTTCTTTACATTGGCGACAGGACGGGATATTGGAAGGAGAAGAGAAGAAAGGATCTCAACAAGGATTTCTGAATCTCTGAATTTTTATGAGAAAACTTATAAGGTACTGTTTCCTTTTGATTTTTAAACCTTATACGCTGTGAGGTAACACTTCTGTGCAGAGCGATCCTCACTTCAACACTTTTGGTGCAGAGCGCTGTGAAACAACTTCTTCCTCGCTCTTTCAACGCTTGTTGTGACTTAAAGCGCTGTTAGGTGATTACACTCCGTGTCACCCTTCTCAGACTCAACCTTCGTCACGGTTTCAGCTGACTCCCCAGCTGAAACAACATGTCAGGCAATTGACTTTGTTAAGCCGTCGCTTAGGAAGAGACATCTTTTAAAAGTGAAGCCTTACCGTTTCCTTTACCCGGCTCGAGCGTTCACCAACCTCGCGGTGTTCTTTTTCGCCTGCACAACACAGCGCCACAGTGTTCCCTGGTACGCATGCGCATGCGAGTGCATTCTGCGTAACCTGGGTAACCCTCATCACGCAAGAGCATCTCCATGCCTGCGCAACGACGTGGCAGCCATCCTCATTGTTTACCTCTGGAAGCGCTGTCGTGACTTCGGAAGCTGAGCGCATTCATTACTTCAGGAGCTGATTTACATGAATTTGACAGTATAAACAGGGTAATCTATTACAATGAATAATCGTATGCCCTGAGTTCAACCACAGATTTGTCAATGACTAAATAAATATAACAGATCTACAGGTATTTGGTTTTAAGGAGGTCTGAAAGGTAAAAGGAAAGACACACAAACTACTTTCTTAAATAATTTTTTGCATCTCTGGCGTTTTAAGGAGGTCTGAAGGATAAAAAGAAAGACACAGAAACTACTTTCTGGAATACATTTTTTCCTTTTTGCATCTCAACGTTTAAAAAAAAAAAAAAAAAATTTTTAAAGAAGGGTTTGCTTTGTTTCACATAAGTTGTTTATTCTTAATACATTTAGAGTGTAGTCTATATAATGCAGAATGTAACAGCACCTCCATTTTTTCTACAAACCCCTGGGGACCCTCCCATTAGATGGAAAAAATGGCGTAAAGTCTTTGAAAGGTATGCAAAGGTTTGTGGAGCCAATTTGAGTGCGGAGAGGAAAACAGCTTTGTTACTACACTGTTTGGGTTCAGAAACTGCGTTTGTGACACCATTTGGCACGTTCCGCTTTGTGAGACTTCCCTTTGGGCTGGTCTCAGCTGCTTCGGTTTTCCAAAGGGCTCTAGAAGGTGTTTTAAAAGGTTTGAAAGGTGTGAGAGTATATCAGGATGATATTCTTATTTTTGGAAGTTGTGATGGAGAGCATGATCTTAGACTAGGTAGCGTTTTAAAACGATTGTCTGATTCTGGTCTGACGGTGAAAATGGAGAAATGCAAATTTAAAAAGAATTCTATTGATTACCTTGGTCACACAATCTCGAAAGATGGTATCTCGCCGAAAGCAAGTTTGATCAATACTATGATGAAGATGTCTTCTCCGAAGAACAAGGATGAGTTAATTAGCTTTCTAGGTATGGCTGAGTACTATAATAAGTTTATCTGTGGGTTTGCCTCTTTGTGTGTTGGTATGAGATCCTTGCTGAAGAAAGGGTGTGAGTTTATATGGACTGACGAGTGTGAGAAGGAGTTCATTCTTCTAAAAAAAAAATTGAACAATGCCCCCAAGTTAAATAGTTTTGATCCAGAGAGGAAATCTGTATTGATAACGGATGCCAGCTTGAAAGGATTAGGAGCAGTTTTAACACAAATGATTGAAGGGCATGAAGTAGTTATTTTGTTTCTGTCTAGAAGTTTGAGGGGCCCAGAGCTAAGGTATTCCGTGGTAGAACGTGAAGCGTTAGCTGTCTTCTGGGCTATAAAAAAAAGTTAAAGAACTTCTTATGGGGAAGTACTTTTGAAGTAAGAACTGATCACAAACCCTTATGTGAGATCCTAAAGACCAAAGGTATTGACGCTGTTTCTAGTAGAATCACAAGATGGGTAGTAGGATTACAAGATTATAACTTTGAGGTCAAATATCTCCCGGGTGTTGAAAATAAAGTGGCTGATGCCTTATCTCGTCTTGTTTCCCAAGAAGAGTTAGATCTGGAGGAAGATTGGGAAGGTGAAGATGAAATGGTTTGTGCTGTAGATGAAAGTGTCATTGACAAATGTAAATGGTTAGAGGCTTCACAAGAAGATTTGAATCTTTTGGAGATTTTGAGGTTAATTAAAGTTGGGTGGAAAGTTAAACCTAAAGATGATGACACGTTGGAGAAGTTTTGGCACGTTAAAGACCAATTGTCTGAACATGACGGTTTACTTGTTAGAGGTACTAGGTTGGTTCCTCCTATGTCAATCAGGTCTGAGCTTATTTCATTGGCTCATAGTGGGCATATGGGCATTTCAAAGACAAAGGAGAATTTGAGGATGTCGTATTGGTGGCCCGGCATGGATTTAGAAGTGGAAAGGAAAATTAGAGATTGCATGGAATGTGCATTAAGTGAAAGAGTGGCGAAACCCAAAATCCAACCCATGGTTACTCGAACGCTTCCTGACAAGCCATGGGAGGAAGTTGGATTAGACATTCTTGGACCTATTTACTCAGCAGGTTCTGAATGGTATGTCCTGGTTTTAATAGATTTCTTTTCTAGGTGGCCAGAAATTGCTATCACTCATAGAATAGAGACTAAACATGTGATAAGTTTTTTGGAGAAACTTTTTGCTAGAGAAGGTATTCCCAACATCATTTTGACAGACAATGGGAGCCAACTTGTCTCTAGGGAGATGGAAATTTTTTTGTCTAAGCATGGCATTAAACATAAAAAATCTTCTCTGTACCACCCAGAGACCAATGGCACCGTGGAGAGATTTAACCGTGTGCTCAAGGAGACAATCAGAATGTCTAAGTCTGCAGGTTCTGATTGGAGGTCAGATGTGTTCAAAAAAGTTAAACTTTATAGATTATCCCCTCATGCCACTACGGGCAGAACACCATTTGAGCTTTTCAGATGTAGGCGTGCTAACACGATGGTTACTCCGCCTTGGGTTAATGACTTGCATCTGAAGGAATCAATTGGAAGTGACGAGTGGAAAGTAGGCCAAGAAAGAAAGCTTCTGGCCAGGAAAAGGATTCATGACTTGAGACACTCTGTAAAAAAAACTGTAGTGCGTGTGGGAGATTGGGTACTCATAAAAAATCCCTGTAAGAAGAATAAAATGTTATCTGCCTCATTCTTGAAACCCATTCAAGTTATCAAAGTTTTAGGCAATGCGATCAAAACCGCTGATCATCGCATCTGGAACTTGAACCGGGTTGTTGTGATCAAAAAAGACTTTGTTGACAATTCTAAGTTTCCTGTGTCAAGTTTTCCTTCCACAGGTACCTCGTCACCTCGGATTGTTTTTGATCCTGTCATCACCAGGAGATCTTCAAGGATTACACGTACACCTACTCATCTGAATGACTTTGTAAAATAATTATGTTCTGTATTATTGTTTTGTTATAAGGAGGGAGATGTGTGGCATCCTGCCCTTGTAACTTGTTGCTAGGATGTCACATGCATCGGAACTCTGTGTAGAAGTTCTGATACCTTAGTCTAGAATGTAGAGACAGTGAAGCAGTTAAGCCTGGACCTTCCTATCTGTGAGACATGTATCCTTTGGATGAGATCCTATTTACTTAATAAATACTTAATTCATCCTTCTACCTGCATTTGGACTTCTTTACAGTGGGGGGCTGGATGTTCGCTACTGCTCGAAGAGCCAGGTCTTGAGGAGTCTTCTCAAGGCGAGTAGGTCTTCGGTCTGCCGTAGGTGGGTAGGTAGGGTGTTCAAGGTCTTGGCGGCGAGGTGAAAGGCAGTAACCCTCTGCCACTACGAGGGTAGTGCTTGATGCATCTCTCCTAGTCTAACTAAATCACATTACCATGTGACAGGCCTAGGATATGGCGCCCACACATGATCCATGGTCGTCCATGATCAAATATCTGTACTTAGGGGGCCTTTATTAAGCCAAGAGGATCGCCACAGCCCGACTGGCGGTGGCAATCTGCCCGACATCTTTCCCCACCCGCACTCCATTTATTCTTATTACTCATTCACGCCTTTTGGGTGAATAAAATTCATTTTATTGTAGTTTCTCACTTGATAAATTGCAAAAATATTGTTCTTTGGGTTGGGTTACAAACATTTTGCACTTTCCACATACTGCTTAAAATGATACATGTTGTGCCCATTTCTATACTTTATCGTTTTATGTTTGAAGGAAGTGTGCTCTACAGCATTTGAAGCATGTTGGTAGCTGCCTCCTCTCCCGACATGGCTGGATAGTAGCCGTACATTCTTCCTATCTAGTGGAGTCCCAAAGATAACCTCTGATACAAGTTTAGTGGCTAGTGCTATACTTGGTGCATTCATTTTATGTATTGACGCGCTCACTGTTACTGCATTGCCTTTAGTGATCGGAGAATCAATCAGGCTCAGGAACTATACAATACAGCATATGTATGGTGACCATGATTGTCTCATTTTCGGACACAGCTGTGGGGCAGCTGAGAGGGGGCACATGTGCGGCCACATTCACTTAGTATCTGGTCATGAAAGTCCAGATGAAGTGCATTTGTAAGTTATAAGTTATATCTATTGGCGTTGCCAATGTTTTATTTAATACAGCACATATAATCAAATATTATACTCACTATTTGTATTTGTTTGATTTCTAAGAACTTTGGCATACAATGGCACTGATGTACAGTAACTGATGTACCATTAAACAATTACGGTCCCTTGGAAAAACTTGTATTAGAGGCCAATCTCCTGGTTTGGAATTAGACCCATGAGTACCACTTACATCCGAAAATCACATTTTAACCCGAAGTACTCAATTGCTTTCTTTTACACCGTGTGTTGATCAAAGACAGAAGCACAAACACTTAAACAGAGAAGGAGATCGTACCCATCTTCCCAGCATTCTGGTGTTTGCACAACGTAAAGTCTTTTGGGACCTGTTGCACTGCACATTGCTAAAGGAAGGGACCGCCTGAAAACTGCTGAAGCACCAAAGATTGTGTTGCCCCAGTCTCCCACTGCCTTCTGTGAACCCACCAGACTCATGCATTGAACAGAGCAGGGCGACCACAGTTCAGTTTCCTGGAGCCATTAGAGGAGCCCCATTTAGGCTGTACCAATACTGCAAGTATGGACATCTGAAAATCTCAGAGAGGAGCTTACACTCAGGAAACCAGGGGACATATTTACAAAGAATTGGTGTATGACAACGCTGCTTTTATTTTGCTGCACTGCCCTATGCCAATTCGAAAGGACAGAAATGTCCTTTCAGCCAGTGCCGGCATAAAAACTGCAGCTGTGCGCCAATGCAGGAAACCTTGCACCATCGTGCAAAAGTGTCTGTGTTGTTGGCATGATAGTTTTTGCGCAGGAAGGGGCACCTTCCTGCACAAGAACAATCACAAGAGTCTTTTTTCTTATTCTATGTGTGCTGAAGAATGCAGCACATATGGAAAGAGAAAAAACGAGGAGAAATGTAAATATTTCTCCTCGTAAATGCTCTGGGAAGGTGTACTTTTTTGGCACTGCCCCAGCTTTATGTGATGTTGTAAATCTGGGACAATGTCAAAATCCATGGGTGTTGAGTGGGGACACACATGGCACGCCTCCCTGCCGCAATGTAAGGCAACGCAGTAACTTGGGCTCTATGGGTGGCTTTCAGTGGCCTTGTAGCTATGGGCCTGCACAGTGGGCCATTGGAGCATCAAAAAAGGTGAAACTCAGGTGGCACAAGTGGCTTGTAAATATGCCCCTAGGCTTTTAGGCTCAGGTAGCAACAGAATGAAAGGAGGCTTTCCTGTTTTCAGATTCTATTTTTGGTAAATTCTGGTGGTTTTTTTTCAGTTTTTTCAATACCTTAAAAAAAACAGTGGTTATAAGTGGTTACACGTTTTCGCGCCATTAAAAACAACAGAAACAGTTTTTTTCCAGTGTTTATGGAATTTTAATTAAATTTTAATTATTGCTTGCTTTCAGCTCTGATAGTGCATGTGCACAGGGTATATGAGATCCAAATAAATGTTTACTGCAGCAGAATGGACTATGAAGTCAATAGCATTCTTCATTAACTCTGAAGATTGCAAAGATGCTTTCAGCTTACCACCTAGCAAGTGACAAGGATCTCTTACAGGGAAGCACTTCAGCTCAGGTATCGATTTTGACAGACCATCATTCAACTTTTTCACATACGTAGCTGAATTATTGCAAATACAAACAATATCACTCCAATCTTTATTGAACTTGGTAGGAATGATTTTCAGCGGCATTCCAAGCAACACTGCATTCCATTTTTACAAACGACTGGTGTCATGTTTTCACCAATATCTCAGATGCTTGGTGACAACATTCTTTTCACATATACCTGTCAATACATCTAGCATTGAATGTTTAAAGCTTGGGGTGTTTGGCAATTCACTTGCAATCAATACTGACTCACTAGAAAAGTGGGCTGATGTATCAAAGGATTTCACCCATTTCCTGTCTGTGGGTAAATGTGATGGTACATATTAGGACAGATTCTTATGAAACCAGCCATTTTACCCATCAGTGAAATCAAATGTAGCCAAAATATCAAATATGATTTTGGTATTTCCCGATTTTTTACAGTTTATAAAATAACTAAATAAGACCTAAAACATTGTTCTAAACACTGCATCTTTGGACCAAAGACCACAAAACTGAAAAAAGCAGAAGGAAGAAGATACAATATTTTAGTGACATCCCTAAACAACAAAACTCAAGCAGAATAATGCTAGACCAGTCTTTCTTGATCCTACCTTGTATAACAAAGTTACACTGTATTGGCCCCTTCAGGAAGAAATAAAAATGACTCTCTCACTCATATTTTCCTTTCTTTGAATGGCACTTAGTTTATGGTTGCAATGGTGTTTTTTCAGTGTTTATATGTTTACACCGGTCATGGCTATTTTCCTTTTGGTGGGGTTTTATCAGTTATTTTAGGTATAAACCTAAAACCAGATAGCCTAAAATGTATTCAACTGGTACCTTGCATGCTCACCTCTGGATATGAGAACTTTGTGCGTGTGCACACTGCACTTAACATTCTTGCTGATGCAATTTACGAGAATCTGGTCCATTCGATCGTCCTTTCTAAATGAAACAGTAGCAGGATTACAATAAAGGCCCTCTTGATTTACAACCAAATGATGTGAATGGTAGTGGATAGCAGGATAGCAGGAGAGCCTTCATTATAGTCCTTTGTTAATTTCCATGGAAACAAAGGTATCAGAAAGGAATCTTTGTTATAGATTTCGTTATAGTTTGTTTTTGTGATAGAAACAAAAGCTGAACTATAATAAAGGGCATTGTGGCAAGCAGGTGCACAAAAAAAGGAAATTATAAGTCACTCCAGGTGATCAGGGATAAAAAGATTTTTGGTAGTTAAAAAAAGGGAAAATATTCTGAAACCTGCAAGACTTCGTGGCTTCCATCATGAGGTCACACCCTCCCGGCTGTTTTTTTTTGTGTTTATTGAGCATTTTCGCATTTTTACAACATGCAACCTTAAATGGTTCAACAGTAATTCCATCTTAGACTAGATACAGACAGCGTGATACAGTGTTTCCAGAATGACGTCAACAGCTGACATAATCATAAGGATGGAATTCCTTCTGGTGAAAAAAACAAGAAAATGATACAGGCGGATATGACAGTGAACAGTCCTCTTCCGCCAACTATAAGATAAGGAGATTCAATTAAATCAATCAAGGGCGAAGAAAAACAAACTCAGAACATTAGAAGGAGCCTTCACCCTCCTGCAGTGCAAACATATATATGCCCATCTGCAAAGCAATATCACTTAGAGCAATGGACTGGGTGGGGGAGGAAGCAGTCAGTGTGGTGTAGTTGATATGCTTGGTGAGATGAGAGTATCTGGAGAGCCAACGGCATCTATAGGGTCAGAGCCACTCGGGGGGCTCGGCTGTGTGCAACAGGGTCGCTTGAAGTGCAGCCAGGATAGGATCCCAACTAGACACAAGAGCGTGCTTGTGTAATCCCCTCATCTCTTCTCTGCGCAGTGAAACACTCTCAGCTTAAATCCACGTCTCTATGGATTGTTCCCATGAAGTGATCATGGGGGGCTGTGGGGTTTGTCAGTATCCACTTCCGAGTGATTAGGCATTTGGCCAGCAGGAGCCCTAAGTCAATGAAGCGGGTGGTGGCCCTGTATTTTTTTGTCCCTGTGGTGCAGGACCAACAGGCACCCCCCCCATGTGTGCAGTGAGGAGTATCCCATGCATTCTGTTAGGTGTGTTGTGACACCCCTTGCCAATACTGGTAAAAGGATGGGTAAGGTCAGGAATTTATAGGAAATCTGCATCAGGCAAACAACAGCTGAAGCAGGCAGTGTCTGCAAGATGGAAGTATTGGTTTATCCTGTCAGGGGATTGGGAAGTCCAGTGGAGGACATAATATTTAATGAGGCGAAAGCGAACATTGTATGGCATAAGGGCAGGATACTCTAACACAACACTCCATTCCTTATCTGTGCAGGGGCGGCTCAGGTCCATCTCCCGATGTCGGCTCAGGGGGCAAGCGGCATTGCCACATGTGTGCACAGCAAATCAGCAAGCCACTGTGTCAGGTATCGCTCCTTCTCCATAACATGGAGGTACTGTAAGGTGCATCGGGTACTCCTGCTGCAAATCCCCCCGTGTCCACCCAGTGCCCCAAGCAGAGAGTTGTAAAGCAGGAAATAGCCAGGAGGAAGACCTTCCTCCTCCACCGGAGGTTCAAGGGGAATGAGGGAGCCATCACAATATACATTTCTCCCAGTGTATGTAGACCTACTTCGTGATGCCTTCCCGACTGTTAAAGAAGAAAAGGAATCAGGAGTCCTTGTTAGGGTTAGACTAACACTTGAGCCAAGCAAATACATTAAACTTCCTTCTTTTCATGTGCTGCATTACAAAACAAAAAACAATTATATGAGTTTAGAATCTGTGGGTAAAATACAAGGTGGAATATGACAGAAAGTGTGATAATTCATTGCACATCTGACAAGCAAAATATTCCTGCATGCTTTGCAATGGAAGCATTCCCTAATTGCTGAAATGATGCACCAAGTAACCAGCAGCATTTGGTGAAAGAGTAGTTCTCCTCTGAAGTCACTGTCTTTAGCAACAAAAGATCTGGGACCCTGTTAAAGCTGCCTGTAGCCAGACCAAAAAAGAGTGTCGCAGGAAGTCCAGGCCTTTATGAGTCTGCCCAAAAAATTATTAGACTTCAAAATGTAAGGAAGAAACATGATTTAATGGGCACAGGATCTTCTTCTGGCACAATAGTCCCCTGTCTAATCTCTCCAAAAAGTGAAATGTGTTATCATTATTAGCTGTTGTAGTAATAGGAGTATTGATAATGATAACCGTAATATATGGGCTAAAGTGCCCATTGCCATACATGATAAAGATATTGCAAGTCATTAAGGAGTTTCATGGCCATGCACATGAACAAGGTCCTAATGCTAAATTCCTTTGTAAGGTTATGCAACCCCAAGGTTACAATATCCTTTTCATGTATGGAAGGGGGTATTTTATCTTTTATAATCCATGTTCACAACATCACCATTCCCACAAATCACTGAAATCATTGGTGAGTAGTACCTTCATATGACAAAGAGAGCATGTTGACTCTACAAGGGTTGGCCAGAGCAGCCAAAATGGCGGGCGTGTTCCAACGAGGCTCTGCCAAGTCACCCCAGTTATCCAGCGTTATCCTGCTCCCATTCAGCCATTAGAGGCACAGTGCATCATGCAGCCCTCAACTGCTGGTTGTGTTTGTCTCACGGAGAATCCTTCCAACTCCCTGGCTGCCGCCGCCGTGTTGCTGCTGCCAACAAGCATCCCGTGCTTGATCTGCTGGAGTGATGTGGCCTCGCAGCTGAGGGGCTGATACTGGAATGATAACTGTAAATGTAAATGTAAATGTAGGTATACTTGTAAAGCGCACTGCCGCCCCATCTCGGGGCATCCTGGCGCTGTATACCGGTGTGGAACCCTTCCTGGCTTTCCCTGTGAGATGCTCCCTACTGGGCACCCCCAAGGTGAAGCCAGGTCTCCCAGCGCTATATGGGCCGTTGTGGAGATTAAGCAAGCTATTGCCCAGATTTGCAGAGTGGGACCCATGATTAGAGTAGGCACCGAGGTGAGAATTATCGAGTCCGCGACATTGAGCCCAAGACCCTGCCGCGTCGGGAATTGAACCCTGGTCCCGGGCCAGACCTCTGCATCAGGGTCTGCCGCTCTAACCATTGAGCCACACTTCTCCACACAGCTGCAGCTGTGAGGCAGAGAGACCGCAGGGGGGGTCATACTGCGGACCTGGTGGTTACCACACTACCTTGAGGGAAGATCTGGGGACACTGAGGATTTGATCAAAGCCCTGCTGCTCCCGGCATGAGACCGGCCCTACTGCACCGGTGGGTCTATCTACATCCTAGGAGGCGCAACAGCTTCGGCACCAAGTGGCGAGTGGGGTGCCATGTGTGTCTGCAGACACAGCTTGGACTTTGGCCCGTCCCCTTCTCAGTAAAGCGCCAAGGGGGGATCTGAGGCCCTGGGATACTGTGAGTAGGCCTGACACAGACTGTGTCGATGATGGCCCTCCCTCCCCTTTCGATCACCTTCTTACTATGTAGCATTTTGGATCGGCCCTCAGCAGCATAAAATAGATTACCCATTAGAGCAACCCGCTGCTCCTGCATGGTGCTTTTGGTGGCCAGTGGGACCCTCTCAAGTTCTCTCAAAGGGTTTGGGCCTGCTAGAGTGACAAGACTCAATTGTAGTGGGAGAGCTGTGGGGGAATGAGCCTCTGTCGAGCAGAGGTGACACTGGGGACACCCTGCTGCCACTGCGCTGCCTGCCTCTCAGTAAGGCCTACTGAGTGCTGCTGTGAGATGTGGAATGGGTCAAAGCACTGTTGGTCCCAATGAGACATTGACACTACTGCACCTGCAGGTCTGCCTTGCCCCCTGGGAGTTGTGAAGACCTGAGCTCCTGGAGGTGTGCGGAGAGGGTCTTGCGATCGTGGGCATATGGATTACACTCTCACCCGCTGAGGATACAACAGAGGGCCACTTGAGGAGACCTATTGCCCTTGCACGGCACTGCTGACAGCCCATTTGGTACTCCTTAGGTTGCATCCAAGAACATGCGTTCCACTTGTAAACTATCCAGGACTTCCAAGGGTGAATGCACTCACAAGTTAAGGAAACATTAGCAATGCCACAAGGAGTATAGATCCCTTACCCTGCCTGAACTGACAAGAAGCGTTACTCAAAGTGCCCTAAGCTACTATCGCACAGAGGCATGCTCCTGCCCTGTCGCCACTGACTGCCCTTAGGGCTCTCCTGAAGTGGGCAGCCGCCTAGAAGTGGCTAGAACAACAGGGCTGCTTGTGCAGCAGCAACTGAGTTGGCCCTCAGCCGCTGGCAGGTGGACCTGCTACATTAAGTGACCCGGGCCAATCCCTGCGTTGGGTCCAGCTACATTGCACATTACAATGGGCCATCTCTGTTCAGGCACCCAGATTGCGTCCACAAACCTCCTGCTATGGCTGCCGCAGCACTGGTGACCCTGGCACCATGGATCCCCCTAATCATCCCTCATGGATAAGTTAGATGTCGTCTTGGATGCTATGGAGAAGACTCAGACATCCCTGGAGAACACTCTGACCTCTCTGGAGAACAAAATTGAAAATATAGCAACAGACCTTAATGTGCTACATGCAGACCACCATAAGCTGAGGGACAAGGTTCACACTGCCAAACAAACCATAGCCGAACTGCAGCTCAAATCCAAAGAAATGGAGTCCTCCAAGCAGGTGCTAGTGGACCACGACCACACCTTCGAGTGCACGGCAGAGGATGCGGATGGCCACCCATGTAGAAACAATGTTCGAGTAGTGGTCCTTCTAGAGTAGGTTGAGGGGCACAATGCTGTGGAGTTTCAAGACCTCAGGCTGCACAACCTGCTCCCAACGACTGCCCTATCGCAGGTCTTTTCAATTGAGCGGACCCACTACATCCCAGCTTGTAGTCCTCAACCTGGCTCCAACCCCAGACCACTGCTATTTTGCCTGCTTCACCACCAAGTTCGCAATGCAGTTTTGTGTGAGCCCCGGAAACATCGAGAAATTGTGGTTGACAATGCTCCGTTGGATGGAAAGGCGCTCCCCCGGGTCTGCGTCGGCCTCTGACCTGGAGCAGGTGATACAGGAAAGAAGAGTAGGTCTCCAATCTTTAGCTGCGATAAGTGAAATAAAACATGCCTCCAGTGCCAATGAGGACTACATTCAGTCCTAAAGTGAAGATGGCTCGTCCACCAATTGGCCTGCTGACACAGACTCAATGATTCCTCCAGATGTCACTCCACAGATGGCTGATGTCGTTATTTGATCCGTTAATCACCAAATATTGCATCCTGCCTGTCTTTTGCTCAGTAAACTATGCACCAACATGGTCCCTCATTCCTCCCAGCTAACTCTTGCTTCCTTTACAGCTGTCAAATAGTCACAGTGCCTCGATTCCCCCTTTGCTGTACATGGCTGACAGTTTCCCGTTGCTCCATGTCACTGTGCAAGGCCTGCTGACATGCTGCTTATGCAATACTGGCTAACACGCATAAATTCGCACTGTATGGGGTGCACCACCCTTGGCTGCTGCAGCTCCCCCATGAGCCCCCTTTGCAGGTTTTTTGCTGACTAACACATATTGTTCAAGCAGTTTGGGCTGAGAACACGTTGTCTCTCTGCCATATTAGTATTCAAAGGTTTTACTTGGTTCTCTTCTTCGTTCCATCTCGTTTTTCTATGAAGCCTTACCCTGACACTCAACCCCACACACCAACACTGCACTGGTTCCCCACTACACGCATTGTAGCCACATTCCCTACCCTTATCAGTGGACAACATGACACACACTAACATATTTACCAGGAACATGTAGGGAATGCATACCCTCTCCTGGCAATATGCTGTCTACTCTTGCCTCATGAGCTATTCCACACAGGTCGCACTGTTGCAGGAAATGCACTTAACATCTGCTGATGGGAACAGACCTTAGTGGCGCTGGTGTGGTCAGGTGTATGCCGCCAGCTTCTCTTCCTAAGCAAGTGGGGTGTTAATCTGGAATAGGCCTGGGGTCCCCTTCTTGGCAGAGGAGCGTTAATGGATGCTGAGGGCCTTAATGGGCTTATAAAAGGCTGTATAAATAGCCAACACTTTCTTATAGGCAGCATATACGCACCTAACACAGGGTACTGCCTCTTCCTTCAAAGGTTTTTTGAGACATTCTCCCCCTGTAAAGGAGTTCTGTGGCTTATATGGGGGGCCTTTAACTGTGCTTTGAACACTGACCTTGACAGATCCTTCCCTCCGCTGCTCCGCATGCCTGCAGCTCACATGGGACATAGTACCTCCACCATTCCCACGTGGGGACTCAAGAGCCCCCATTTTGTGCCTCATTAACTACTGCCGTAGAGGATTATTTCGAACACAAGCACGATTCTGTAAAAACTAGACTAATTGAATGGGATGCCTTTAAAGTGATAATCAGGGGCTACTGCTTGGAGATATTTTGGAACATATTTTGTCAAATTGACAAGAACATATCCTGCATAGAGCGCACGCTCCTGCCAAATGAGACTAGAGCAGCACGGGACCCAACAGACTCCTTTAGCTGGTGGCGCATGCAAACATGTCTCCTTGCTGGAGCACCTCCGTTGCCATAATGGATGCTATTGCTGACAAGTCTAGCTCATTGTTGGCATGGCTGATAAATTTAGAACAGCCCAAACATCCTATCATGGTGGTAAAATCTACCACTAGCTCTCTGCTGAACACTCAACGAGACATACACCGTAATCTGACCAGCCGCTACACCTCATTATATCAATTGATATCTACTACCACCCTACACAAATTTGACTCCTTCCTCTCCACCTTACTCCTGCCCCACCTTACACCAGACCAACAAATGTAGCTAGATGACCCTATTATGCTTTATGAAATACAGGAAGTGATCAGTATCCTTCCAGCAGCCAAGACCCATGGTCCGGACAGCTTGCCTCCTGAATTTTATACAGCATATGCCTCACTCCTTGCAACACTCCTGCTCACACTTTATGAAGAGGCATTAACGGCCTCATGTCTCTCCACATCCCTTCACGAAGTGCTACTAATATCCCTTCCTAAACCAGACAAAGATCTCATTGACTTGGGCTCTTAAAGGCCTCTGGTGCTGCTCAACACAGATTACAAAGTGCTGGCTGAAATCTAGGCCGGTCGGCTGGCACCTCTGGGCCACCCTCAACAGAACAGGTTTGTACCAGCCTGTAATGCATCCCTTAACCTTCAGTGCTTCTTCTGTGTCTTATGATATGCGCCAGGCTTGTGGCCCCGGGCGGGGTGTCTGGACTTAGCTAAAAGCCTTTGGCTGTCTGAAATGGGCTGTCTTGTTTGAAACCTTATCATGTTACGGGCATTATGGATCACTTTAGATGGGTGGTCAAGCCACTTTACACTCGCCCACCGGTCAGAATCAAGATGGGTCTCCTGGATTTGGATCCATTTGAGATTCACAGCGGTAGCCACCAGGGCTGCCAGCTCTCATTGCTACTCTTCTCCCTAGCAATAGTGTCACTGCCAAGCAGGAGTGGTGACTAGGGCATACCTCTGGGGGATGGACTGCACTCCGTCTGCCTTTATGCAGATCACCTGCTTATCTACCTCAGGGATTTACACTCAATCCCTGGTGCAATTTCCCTGAGGCACATGTCTTTCTGGCGGGCACTGCCCTTGTTGATAGCAGGCCATAGCTATCCTCAAGATGGCTGCCCTCGCCCGCCTCCTATATTACTTTGCCAACCTTCCCCTCTACATTCCTGTTCCCTTCTTTCCCTCCCTGGAGAAATTATGAAGGGAATTCATATGGAATAACTCTTGCTGTCGGGTGGCGCTGTCTAAACTATACCTACCCACAGACCAGGGTGGGATTGCAGTGCCTAATTTTGAGCATTACTATCTTGCACCCAACTCTAATGGGCAGCTAAAATGTTGGCAGGTCTACAGCTTGCAGGTACAGTGACGACGGAAACTGCATGGTGCCAACTGGATACCCTGCACCTGTTTCACCCCTGCACACGAGGGTCAACACCTGATCTCTTTCTTTTGGGAGTGGCATAAAGCTGCCATCACAGATCTCTTTTCCTAACATGTACAGAGACTCCTTACACCCCGGCAGTAGTCTTACGTGGCATGCCCAGCAGGCACATCATCACATCGTAGGCCGAATTCATTGCCTGGCACATTATGGGCCTCCACACTATAGGAGACCTTTACTGCAACTGTAGCCTTCTATCTAATGAGTCATTAATGGAGGAGGATGTCTTGCCACTGGGCCAGTTCCTCTTATTCAACTCTCTGGTGGCAAAGTTGAACAATAGATGGGGAGACTTGGCACAAAAGCACCCGCCGCACCTTGCCCTGCAGTACCTCCACGTTATGGGGCCGGGCAGGCACCTGATCCTTTCGTTTGCAGATTTTCTGCACTTCCATCTGGCACTACAGCTCATACCCTTCTGTCCCAGGTGGGAAGAAGACCTGACTCGTCCCTGTACGGACATGGCTTAGGTAAAACAATCATTAGATTCAAGGTTACAGATTCCTACCACCATTAAAGGCAGAAGGATAGTTTGATTCTCCTTAAAAGCATCTAAAGATTTAAAGCAAAAAAGGAATCAATTTTAAAGCCCTCTCATGGCGAGTCCAAAGGTTGGGCAAAATTGCGGCATAAAGCAAAAATCAATTAGTTTGGCAAAGGAGGATTCCAGGTCAACTGCATAAAAGCAGCTGCATAAGCACAAAGGTAGTCCAAGATAAAGATTTAAAGGATGATTATAAAACCATAGGAAAAAAGTTTAGTTCTATCCCAAAGGAAAAGATAAAAACATCTGTGTTTCATCATAGAGGGGAAAAGGGGGGTTCGTGGCTAGCAGCCAATGAAGATGGCCGCAGCTTAGGGAGGCTCCGTGCTCCCCGTACCAACCCTGACGATCCGCTCACAGATTCGGCAGCTCTGCTCACCCCTGACCAGGAGCTGCAGTGGTGGAAGCATCGGAGAACGGAATGAGCCGGTCCCGGAGTGTGAGGAGAGGTCTCTGGGCCGGCTGTAACGAGTGAGACTCTAGGGCCTGGTGCGGCGCGGAGAGCCGGGGCCTCAATTTTCGCGACTGCCCAGGGCCCTCCTGCTGGTGTATGGGCTGAGTACCGGAGAGAGGGTGGGGCAGCTGGCGATCGGTACCCGCCGCAGCGCGAATCAAACTGACCAGCCCAGACTTGCGAATCATCCTGTGAAAACCCAGCGGTGCATTCTGCGGCCGCTGGAGTGACTCCGTACCGCCGCACCTAGACTGTGGGCATCAGCGGGACCAACGGTGCGGTGTACGGCGATTGTTTGCGGCATTAATGGGGCACAGAGATTGGCGCCGCAACTACTCATAATCCGACGCTGGGAGCCGCTGGGACAAGCACCGATACGGTACTTGAAGGGGAACTGAATAATATGGCCCAGTGAAGCACATGAGAATCGGATGAGAGTGAGGGATCAGTGAGGCCTGGTGAAGCCTGGTGAGCCGGGGCCTCGAGTTTAGCGGCTGCCCAGGGACCCTTGGTTTGAAGGAGCGGCAGGGAGTGAATGGCAGCCTAGATCCGTACTCTTGCTGGCATTGCTGGAATTTATGAAGACACTGGCCCCGGGAGGATCAGCAGTGCATATGATTACAGACGGGGTGGTCCTGTGCTGCCACGCTTGCTCTGGAGAGATAGGGGGATCCTATGTGTGGAGAGGAGCGCTGGATTGAAGCACCTTAATATCACAGGGAGCAGGGCCATATCGTATGCCAGGCAGACGCTGAGGAGCAATTGTGGTGTATATCGTTCTACTGCCCGGAGTCATAGTGTGTGACTTTCTCTGTTTTTGCGGATGGGAGCTCTACCTGAGCTGCAAACTCCACTGGATTTGACGAAGCCCACTGCTGGTGAACGCAGCTAGTGGCCATATCACTGGACCTGGCACAGGCGCAAGTAACCTACTACAATTAGCGGCAGGAACGCCAAGGGCTCTAGCCTGACAAAGCTGGACAAGTTTGCATACGCCAAGGCACAGACGGCAACACCAGATAAGGAAACCCCACCATCGAAGTGCGAGACTGCTGGCGAGGAACAGGAGGTGACACTGCGCGACATCATGACAACATTAAATAAGGTAGACTCCCCCATTGAGACTCTTGCAGTGGATCTGTCCTTAATCCGGGCCGATTTCAGTAAAATGTTGACGAGAATGTCTGAAGTCGAATCTGTCACGGAAACATTAACAACTGATACCACCACGCTCAAAAAACAGATGAATCACCTTTTGGCTGTAAACAAAATACTAGCGGCCAAGCTGGAGGACCAGGAGGGGCGATCACGGTGGATATTGGTGTGCCGGAACGGACCGGGGGACCAGCCTTTGACCTGTTCGTGGAGGATCTGATAACAAACCATCTTTAGCCCGAGGTTTGTCCAACTATTTTTCTGTGGAACGCGCGCATCAGGTTCCTGGAGGCAGACCGAGGCCTGGGGCACCGTTGCAGCCTATTCTGGTCCGTATTTTTAACTTTCGGGACAGAGATGCGATACTGCAGGCTGCACGCGCAGCCCCCCACTGAAGATGGACAACGCAACTGTAACAATCTTTCCTGATTACACCGCAGCCATCACAAAGCAACGACGAGGCTTTCTGGAGGTCAAAAAGACGCTTCGTGACCACAGCATCAAATACTCCATGCTCTTTCCAGCCAAATTAAGGGCGGAGGCCAAAGGTAAGATATGGTTTTTCGCCTCCCGGGACGAAGCGCAGGAGTGGCTGGAGGATTGGCGGAAGTCAGGTCGATCTGGCAGAAACAGCGACAATGGCAGCTGGTGCAGAGACCGTGCGTTGAGTGAGGAACGTGAGTGACACGAGGCATGGACTGCTCTATTGGTTATTGCATAATGTGATGCTGCCACGATGGTATGAATACCAGTGCAGAGACATTGATAGGATACAAGGACTTCGCCAAGGCTATCCTTAAGCGCAGGAGAAGTATTGGAGTCTTCTTTAGGCTATATTGTTGTTGTACGTTGAATGGACCTCATAGACCTATTGACTCTTGAACAGTTTCTGTTGCTATGCACTACGTTTGATGTATCTCTCTATAAGATGGCCCTGTGGCCTGGGTTAGGGAGGATGGGGAGAGGCCTGCGACACTATTGGGTCGTGGCAACGGTTGCTATCTTTCACCCCTGTCCACTGGGAATTGGGATGGGGATTAAGCACTCTGCTTGGCTGCGAGGCGGGAAGTTTTAAATCCGTCAGGCAGGGAGGCAGGGAGGGGGGTGGGAGAGAAGGTACTGTTCTTATGGGTTTGTTTGCTTTTTCTTGCACAGTTTATAAGGGAACACATTGTGAAACGAATGGCTGCCAATGTACTAGAGCTGTACTTTCAGGCTGAGTTTAAAACGATGCACCTTATTTCTGATACCTATGTCTGCACAAAGCCAACATGACACTAATCAACAGATGGCTCAGCTATCCCCGGGGACCCCAATGACTGTGCTCACCTGGAATGTGCGGGGGTTGGGGGGCAGGGTGAAAAGGGGTCCAGTATTGCAATACCTGAAAAGGTGCGCACCTGCGGTGGCTCTAATACAGGAGACGCACTTGATAGGCTCGGCATGTAAGGCCTTGGACAGGTGGGGATATAAAATGGTGGCGCACTCCGAATTCTCCTCTGGGTCTAGGGGTGTGGGCATACTAATCAAGAAGCAATTCCCGATAATAATACAACAGACACGAATAGACGACCAGGGACGTTTTTGCGGCTGTTACATGCCAATGGGAAGGGAAATCGTTTAATCTAGTCCCCGTCTACATTCCACCATCCCTACATGCGATAGCACACCCTGCACTTAATGCATTTCTGCTTGCTCTCCCGGAGGCAGAGATGGTGATTGGGGGCGACTTTAATGACATAGTGGACAGAACCATAGATAGATACCCCACTAAACCAAGTGAAACAAGCAGTCTCCGTATGAGCGGGCTATTGGATGCCCTAGGACGCACAGACCCATGGCGGTATAGGCACCTAAATACAAAACAATACACAATTCAATTCAATATATTTATTAAAGATTTGGAACTCCTAGGAGGTCCACATAAAATGCATTCATAGAATTACAAATAAAACAGAAACACATAACAGGCATAATCACAAACCATCATAAAAATGATCAAGACCCTGCCTTTGATTAGCTAAATTTCGATAAAAGGAAACAAACAATATTATCAGAAAGCCCTGATCATACAGTACTTGAGATTTTCCACATTATAACTCCTAGGATGATATAATGGACATTATATAAGCTGACAGTTCATTTAATAAAAACCAAAAGTTCCATTTCAACTAGAGAATCAATTTAAAATTAGAGACAGAGTAAAACATGGGCATAATCAGACCTGTGCAAAAAGCAATTCGGTAGCAACCAGCTCACAAGAGAAAAACCTCCTGAATCCCACTGCATATAAGTTTTTAGAATTAACAACAGAACATAGTGAGAAGCAAACAGCAACCTAACCCTAATTATGAGAAATAGCAGTTAATAGCTGCCTATCAATGTGAAAAATACAAATTAATAAAACTAAAGACAACTACAGATGGAGAGCTAGCTAAAAGGCTGGCTAAAAGGATAGCCACCCGTTTAAAAAGTGTACTAAAAAGGCAAGAAAAATTAAAAAGTTTTAGTCCCACTGCTTCGTTTTTTGTCCAAAATTGATAATCTCGGGTTGGTGCTACATTTTATACACAATCTTATAAAAAAACATCATCACAGGGTTAAAATATATACATGAATCCCTTAAAATAATTAAAATATTTTACGCACACTGAAGAGATAATCTTGAGCTGAGGCTACGTTTTTAACGGAGTTTTGTAAAAACATCAGACGGAGCCAACGATAACGGCTCAATGCCAATGCTGGACATACAAACAAAACATGGTCCAGAGTCTGGTTGCTCAGCATACACAAATTACAAAAGTTCCCAATATTCGGATTCTGAGACCAGTTTGCTGTAAGGTCATTTAAGGGCAGAAGATTCATGCGCCCTAAAATAAGTAAGGGACGAATGCTGTGTTCTAAGTTCCAAAATAAATATTTGTGCGCAATTCTCTGAGAGTTTGTCCTAATTATTAGTTTTAATCTTTCTTTAGAGTTACAGGATTGAATGTCTCTATCGAAACTAATTCTGCCACTCAGAGTTTTTAGGAGACACTTAAATCCTAATAATGGAAGGGTAAGCACTGATTCTTCTTGTATACTAAAGATTTTTAATGCCAAAGAGTAAACAAAACAATACACCTTTAACTCAGGGGTTCACAACAGCCTCACAAGCATTGATTACTTTCTAGTCTCAGCGGGCAGCCTGGGGGGCGGTGGTTGAGGTAGAAATTCGCCCTAGGGGTATATCAGACCACTCACCGATTCACCGATACTGGTGTCATATTCACGCATCAGACCATGAAACGCCGCATTTTCCCCATTTATTTAAGTTACTAGCAGCCCGTCCCGACGTTGTCCGGTTATGAATTGCTGCCGGCCAGTAGTATATTGTTTTGTAGGATTTCTTTTTGATAGCATTTCTTATCTGTGGCGACTTGTGAAATGCTCCGATTCACAGTGCACTGCTGATGCACTTAAGAGTGCGCGTTCAGTAGTGTGTGAACTCGAGTTTCCCTACTTTATTTTTCCTTGCAATATTATATAGCGCAAACTCGACAACATGGCATGAGCACAATTTACATTACAGAAGATCACATTCATTTGTGGTAGGCAGACAAACGGAGACAAAGCGATTTGCCTGGAATCACAGGCTGTTGAGCTGATGCCGAGATTTGAACGTAGCTCCCCAGCTCTAAAGTTCGCAATTCTAGAACTTATGGCAGGAGGTGTGTCTAAAAGTGTATGTCGGTGCTGGCCATCAATGAGAGAGACCTGTGCATTTTTCAAATCGGTGGTGAAAAAATATGAGTATGTTGCTGGAGATGTTGGCCGCCGTGCCACCAATGTACTTACCCGGGGAGGGTAAACACCCATTATTCCGCAACTTTCTTTCCGCATACCATCACTCCGCATACTTTCATTACGAAAGTACCATGACTCCGCAATGCCATTATAACGCATGGCATTACATTTTATATGCTTTTACCACGCATACATTTACAACAAAATTCGTTGTAAATGCATGAATAGTAAAAGCATGTTTTTTTTAAATGTTTGGATAAGGTAAGTATGGGTATAGGGGTATATGTTTTGGGGTACTGAGGTATATGTTTTGGGGTGTTTGGGTATTTTAAGGGTTCAGATATAGTTTTGGGTTATGGGGTACAGGGGTAGTTTTAGGGTTTAGGGATAGGTATGGGTTTTGGGGTACAGGGGTATTTTTAGGGTTCGGGGCTAGGTTTGGGTTTTGGGGTACAGGGGTATTTTTAGGGTTCAGGGGTAGGTTTGGGTTTTGGGGTACAGGAGTATTTTAAGGGTTCAGGGCTAGGCTTGGATTTTAGGGTACAGGGGTATTTTTAGGGTTCAGGGCTAGGTTTGGGTTTTGGGGTACAGGGGTATTTTAGGGTTCAGGGGTAGGTTTTGGTTTTGGGGTACAGGGTTATTTTTAGGGTTCAGGGCTAGATTTGGGTTTTGTGGTACAGGGGTATTTTTTAGGGTTCAGGGGTAACTTTGGGTTTTGAGGTACAGGGGTATTTTAAGGGTTCAGGGCTAGGTTTGGGTTTTGGGGTACAGGGGTATTTTAGGGTTCAGGGGTAGGTTTGGGTTTTGGGGTACATGGGTATTTTTATTGTTCAGGGCTAGGTTTGGGTTTTGGGGTACAGGGGTATTTTTAGGGTTCAGGACTAGGTTTGGGTTTTGAGGTACAGGGGTATTTATAGGGCTCAGGGCTAGGTTTGGGTTTTGGGGTACAGGGGTATTTTTAGTGTTTAGGGATAGATTTGGGTTTTGGGGTACAGGGTATATTTATAGGGTTAAGATGGGTTTGTGTTTAAGGGTGTTGGGCTATTTTAAGGAGTAAGGGTGGGTTATGATTATGGGGTGCAGGGGTATTTAAAGGGAGCAGGGTGGACACCCTGAGCTGGAATGTACAGAACCTGGGAAGAAAAAACAATGAAATATTGGGCACAACGCTCGCTTTTTTTTCCGTAATCCCGCGCCCCGCACACGCCCACGCCCCTAGCACACGCCCACAGCACACAATATGAGACATGGCATGAAGGGCGGAATGTACCACACACACCCAGCGTTTGTCACGCCCCCAGCACACGCCCACAGCACAACGCAGACACGCCCACAAGGCACTACTTTGCTGGCACAGTTCTTTTCCCTTTTAAATGTATATGGTGGGCGTCTGCTTTTAGAAACTGACCTCACAGTTGAGGAATTGCAGACTGCTATTGGCTCCCTAGCATCCGGTAAAGCGGTGGGTTCAAACGGGATCCCCATCGAACTTTATAAACAAAATGCAGACTTGACGGCCCCTTTCCTCTTGAACATGTTTCGAAACAGTCTCGAGACTGGAGAACTGCCACGAGATCAGCGGTTGGCTACAATTATAACGATCCTAAGCCGGGCAAACCCCCGGAGGACTGCAGTTCCTACCGCCCAATATCTTTGATCAACGCTGAAGCCAAAATACTGGCCAAGCTACTGGCGCTGCGATTGACTCCCCATCTATCGTCTCTAATACATCCCGATCAGTCCGGGTTCATGCCCCAGCAGAGTACAGCACTTAACCTACGGCGATTACATGCGGTGTTGGCTCGGAGGTCATCCATTCAGGAACCCCCAGTCATTCTCTCCTTGGACGTAAGTATGGTGTTTGATGTGGTGGAATGGCCGTACTTTTTTGCAGCCCTGCGACACTTGGGCTTCGGTCCAAAGTTCTGTGCCTGGATTTGTCTGCTCTATACTAACCCACTGGCACACGTGGTGGCCAACGGACACATATCAAGGCGCTTCCCTCTGTCCCGAGGGACATAACAGGGGTGTCCACTGCCCCCTTTATTATTCTAGTTGGCTCTAGAACCACTGGCGGTGTGGATCAGATGGGAACCCTCGATCCGTGGGCTTCGGTGGACCGACACCTGGAAAGATCGCATATCGTTATATGTGGATGATGTGCTACTGTACTTAACCTCCCCATAAAAATCCATCCTAGAGCTCCTGAATGAATGTGAAAAATTTGGTAGAGTGTCAGGGTACACTATTAATTGGTCCAAGTCCGTACTTTATGTGCTGAAAGGTTTGCCACCATTGCTGCCTTCGGATTGCCCGTTGCGGGTTACTGACGAAGCCTTCAAATACCTGGGCATTTACGCAACACCTGACCCTAACGAGTTCTATGCGAAAAATCTTAAATCTCCGTTAGAGCGCTTTAAGCCTGATGCAACGGGCTGGCGTAGTCTTCCTCTCACGCTGTTGGGCAAGGCAGCGCTTTACAAAATGATGACGCTCCCCCGTTTTCTATATGTCCTTGAAAACAAACCGTTCCTAGTCCCACAGCCATAGCAGCTGAAGTCTCCGGTTTATTATGGGGGAACAAACCAGCACGTTCGCCAAGGACAAGTACGCAGCTGGTACGATGGGAGGATAATGCTTCAAAACATGCAGCTGTATTACTGGGCGGCGCATCTTAAAATAATTAACTACTGGATACATGCCCCACATGACGAACCTGCGTACCAAGCAGACAGGCAGGAACTAGAGGAGGACGGACTGATGTCAGCTCTATATAGCAAACGTAGGCCCCCCTGTTTGATTGGTCCAACGGCACAAACAGTTCATATATTTATTATTATTTGTTTATTATTATTATTTTTGACATTTATAAAGCGCACAAATGCTCTGGGGCGTCTCGGCGCTGCGGACCACAGCAAGATCTATGGAATGGTTACTGATTGAACAACCAAGTCTTTAGCCTCTTCCTAAAAAGAAGCAAGGACTGGCACTCTCTCATCTCCAAAGGGAGAGAGTTCCAGAGTTTGGCTGCTGTGACAACAACGCATCTGTCACCCCAGGATACAGTTTTTGTGCGTGGTACGATGAGCTGATGTGCTGCAGAGGAGCGAAGCAATCTATTTGGACGGTAGAAGGTCAGCTGATTTAAAAGAAACTGAGGGCCTATTTTACGTGAGGCTTTATAGGCAATGCATAATGTCTTGAATTTTATGCGATTCTTGACTGAGAGCCAGTGATATCTTTTAATTATATGTGAGATCGGTTTAAACCTAGGTATTCTGGACAGCAATCTGGCAGCCGCGTTTTGAACAGTCTGCAATTTTTGGATTACCCTGCTTTGCGCATTAGTGAACAGCCCATTGCAGTAGTCTAAAGATGACATTACTAGTGTGCTGACCAGAGTTTTCCCAGCATTTTCAGGGAGAAATGGAAGAATCTTCTTAATTAGTCGAAGTTTATAAAACGCTGCCGATGCAGTCCGATTTGCATGGGGTGCAAATGTTAATCGGTCATCGAACAGAATGCCTAAGTTTCTCACCTTTGGAACTGGGTTGGGTGGAGATCCTAGTGCAGATGGCCACCAGCAGCTGGACCAGGCAGGGAGTAGTTTGCCAAATATGATGACCTCCGTTTTATCGGAGTTCAATTTGAGGCAATTACTGGCCATCCAGTCACTGATGACCAGCATGCCCTGTTGACAGTTGGCTGCCACCCTTTCTCCGATGTTATGAACCGCCAGTACCAGCTGGGTGTCATCAGCATATGAAGTAAGGCCCACCCCTTATGTCTTAATGACCCTTGCTAGGTCCGACACATAGATATTAAATATTGTCGGACTTAGAGATGAGCCCTGCGGTACCCCACACGGCAGTGTCAATTGGGCCGAATGGAATGTGCCCAGAGTCACAGCCTGGATGCGGTTAGAGAGAAATGATGCCAGCAGTTCTTTTGCCATGTCTTGAACCCCCATTGCAGCGACACGGTCGATCAAGATGGTGTGATCGACCGTGTCAAATGCTGCTGACAGGTCCAGCAATATAAGCACCGCCGTGCCTCCTTGATCCATGATGGTTCTTATATCTTCTGAGGCTTTGATTAAAGCTGTTTCCGTACCGTGTGCTTTCCTGAACCCAAATTGGGTGTCATCTAGCAGTTGGTGATGTTCTATATATTTGGAAAGTTGTTGGTTCATCACCTTCTTGACTACTTTGGACGGGAACGGTAGGCTAGCTATAGGCCTGTAGTTCTTTGTCTCGTCGGGATCTAAGTCAGGTTTTTTTAACAGAGGTTTTAGAATGGTCTGTTTCCAAGTAATGGGGTAGATCCCTGTTGTAAACATGGTGTTACAGATATTTGCCAATACTGGAGCTATTAGGTCCATAATAGGGACAAGCATCTTAGGTGGACAGGGGTCAGTGGCTGATCCTGATTTGATGGTGGTCATTACCTCGGCAATGTGATCACTAGAGATTGTTTCAAACTGTCCAAAGACCTGATCTAAGAGAGTTGGAGATATGGATGGGGTATTATGTGGTAGTGGAAGAGGTGTGGCGCCGCGGCCAGGGCGACTGATGCTGGAATCTGGGGATCACGGTTCGATCCCCGGCACCGGTGGCAGATTAGCCCAGCACCATGTGACTCTGGGCAATAGCTTGCTTAATCTTCCCGACGGCCCCCAGCGCCTAGAGACCCTTACGGGTGATTGTGCGCTTTACAAATGTGGATTATTATTATTATTATTATTATTATTATTATTATTATTATTATTATTATGGTTTGTGTGTGCTGAAAATTCCTGGTAAATCATATTTACCTTAACATAGAAATAGTTTGCTAGGGAATTACAGAACGATTGTGTTGGAGTGGGGGCTGCCACTGCTGATGGACCCGCAATATATATGGTACCAAGCGCAGGCGCTATTAAAATGCATAGGAACTATCACACAAATGACGCCACTGTGGGACTCACAAAGGATGGGACGGCTCCGGAACAGTAAAGGGTTTTAAAACTGGGATAATATTGGTACTTCCGCAGTGGGCGATCTCTGGAAGAGGAGTGCGGTGGTCGAATTCACAAACTTGGAAGCCCAGTATGGAATGGCGCAGACAGAGAAGTTCAGGTATCTCCAAATCCGGCACGCGCTTCAGGCGCTGATAGCGCCAGGCACTACCATACCAGAGACCAATCCATGGGAGGATAGACTCCTGACGGAACACATGAATAGAAGGGCGACGTCCTTTACATACCGCAAATTAGTCAATAATTTGCCAGACCCGACGTCCAAGTTGCGACAAAAATGGTCCCGGGATGTGGGCGACTTTGACGAGTCAGAATGGCAAAAGGCACTATCATCGCCACGTGAAACGGCCACACCCTCACGGCTCAGACTGGTCCAACTCAAAGTGCTACACCGCACGTATCACACTAGAATGACACTCTATGCAATAGGGAAAGCCCAACACCAATACTGTTTATGGAAATGTGGGGAGGAGGGTACATTTTTTCACACTATCTGGGACTGTCCCCATATTGCAGCGTACTGGGCCAAGGTATTTCTATAGGTTCTATAGGTTCTGATTCGATCCCCCTATTCCTGACCCTATTCTGGTTAAACTTACTAGCTAGTTAACTAACAGTCAGCCCATGAGGCAAGAAATCCCCCATGATGCAGATACCGTTATCTGACGCAGTCACACTACGGCACAGGAACGTGTTATCTGATTAGGTCATAACGCTTGAGATCTAATTAGACAAGCGACATTCCTCCAGCCCCTGATAAGGCATACGACGTTCTCATAACAAATCAAACCTATGACAACCTGGATAATCCGTGCGGCCATTGTTTTGATTTCACAGAGAACTTTAGTAAAGAATGTGCTAACGAGCAAGTCGTATGACATCTTTATTGACGTACCTATGTCCATCCTTACGTCAATCTCGGCACCTTTAAGGTATAAATATTGCCGACCTTGCCCTATGCAAACACACGCGTGGTGACAAGACGGAGCAGCCATACTTGCCGAAGCCGAGAGCAGAAGCAGACCCCGCAGGCAGCAGCCCCGCCTTCCTGACGCGCTGAGAGACGCGCTGCTATCTCAAGCCGAGAGACCCAGCACCGGCGCTTCTGGGCAGCCCTCGCAGGCAGCCTGGAATATCGAGAGCAGAGAAAGAGATACCATTCCTCATTCATCCTAAATTCCAGGTACAGAACTGAATAACCCCTCCTAGAGAATTCTTTAGTTATTCACTTGGCAAAAACAAACTTAAACTAAACTGTAACTTTCTATTCCCGCCCACGCATTAGACTTAGGTCAGGTACACGGGGTAGGCGTATTTAGAAACACCAGTTGAGTACGTTTAGTCAAATGTATATGTGTATGTAAATATATTTTAATCATTTTAAACATCATATGGCTCAGAAACCATATCAATGTTTTTACAGTATTATTTTATACTATTGCTTCTAATGTATGCACTTTACTTAACTATAAGTATTGCAATAATATCGATCCATTTCTCTTGTACGAGAAAAGAGACTGATCAATAAATAACATCTTTTATTGAACACGCCCGTCTCTTCCTTTTCTCTACATTCTGATGAGACTAAGAATGCACGTACTGACTGAGTAAAATAATTGCCTTGTGCTCACACGACTCTCGAGATTGACTCTTGATTAGGGGAGAGCAAAGTTGTCATGTTCTATGGTTGTCAGAAACTAAATCCCTTCTTGTCTAATCAGGGGAGTTAATCCTTCCTTGAACATTCGAGAAAGTTTCTAGCGAACTCTGAGCTTAGCTGGCAAACCCAAAAATTAAGTCTAGTATCGACAGTAGTAGACCTAGTTAACGTCTGGCCTAGGCCTTTACTGCTGTAGGCACTATTCCAATGCGCAGAGCCTATTGGGAAAATAGGAGCTACACTACATGGCGCCCAACGCGTTTGGAAAGGGCGATAAAACTAACGTAAGACATTTAGAGTAACTCAGTCGTGCTTTCTCACTCAGACCCCTTTTCCCAAATACTCCAAAGACGTCTGGAGTGGGTGAAAGGTTATTATATCCTCCAAAACCTCGCAGGAGGGAACTCCTATGTATGGTTCTTGGTCTAGTCAACGTTGAAGGATAAAACAGTTCCAAAATATTGTGCATCTAATCTCTGTTTCCATAAAGAAACCTGATCTGCAAACAAAAATAATACCATCCTGTCAGTAAAATGGGAGACAGCGATGGAGAAAGAGAGGCAATTAGATTAGCTACTGAAATAGCAGATGCTGATGCTACCATGCAAGCAGCAGACGCGGATATAATACTTATTCCGGTCATTAAAAGGAGATCTATAACCTTAAAACTTATAGAAAATGGACTGACACCTAGAGGTGGCACAGTCATATTCGTAATTGAGGCACACGAATATCGGCAGACAGAGGTATACTATACATGGATACATTTTCCAGCAGCAAATGCTGTAACAAAGTACTTCCACTATTACAAAGGAGAGGAACCTCCTGAAACGTACACTCCTTTCGAGGAGGTGGAAGTACCACTCAAATTCCAAGAGCATTTGCTCTTATTTGATGGCGCCCTAATACATAACAATCACATTACAAGGCTCGGTCCTTTAGGAAGACCAGGAGCAACGTGGCCGGTCCTAGCCGGATACACACCACATCCAGACATCGAAAGAATGCCTGCAGCAGAGCTATTAATACAGCTAAAACAACTACTAAAAATTCATAGACAATTAGTTCAGTATGTAATGCGGACTTCAACAATTCAGCCAGCGATTAAAATTCCACAGCTGACCCCTCACCAGGGGAACACAAATAAAATCACACCACAGAACATCCAATCCTGCCTAGGTAAAGTTCCAGCTAAACGGGAACAAATACCATTCTGGTTGGCACAGAAAATTACCCAAATAGAGGCGGTGTTTCCTGACACCACCCCATTAGAAAAACACAGGATTCTGACTATATGTCTCCCAATGGGAATCGCACCACACATTGAGGACTGTGACACTTGGGGTACAGTCTTTGCTTCCATCTATACAAAAACGCACGGTGTTCCATCCATTTCGGTGATACCAGATGTGCTAAAACAAATTCAAGATGAATACGGTCCAGAACCTGCTTTAACTCTTGGTATGAAATTACTGAAAGACTTCAAGCAGGTCTCGGCTATATTACTAGCCAACATAAAGGGTGAAGCAGCAAACGTGGCGATCCGCCAGAGGTTAAAAGAGACAGATATAGCAGACCAACCAGCTGAAATTGCCAGAATCATAGAAAAATCCTATGAAGAACTAGGCAGAGATAGTCTAGGTGGAATACCAGTAAAACCGCAACTGACTACAAGTCCAGAAAAAATATTTTTTAATAATAATTCACCAAAAAAGAACTGGGATGGAAATAAACAATCCAATCCTAAAGAAAAGAAATTCCAGTCCAGAGGAAGGTCTCCTAGGCGAAGAGAGAAATCTCCGAACCCGAGACAAAGGTCACCTCAGAGTGAACCCTCTGGGAATAGATATAACCTTAGAAATAGGGATAATATTAAAAAACCTGATAGATATCAAGACATTGATACACGTCCCTCTCAATCTTTTCAGAATTCCTCGCAGAAATCGGAAAGAAGAGGACGATCAGAAGAGCACGCCAAGTCCAAAGACAAGGAACCTGCTCAACTGAAAAAGAAATCACAATTTCCAAAAAAGAAGGTAGCCAGTATCAAGGTAGTTAACAATGCCGAGAATACTGAGGACACAACTGAAAAACGGAGAATGGGCTCAGACAATGCTAGACAGCGCAGCAGAGGTGAGCATAGCTCGCAAAGTCCTTATGAATCATCTGGAGACAGTGGACACGAATGAATACCTTCAAGTGGAAACTGCAGATACCAGAGTTAGCAAGCCCCACAAAATATACGAGATAACATTACGTATAGAGGGAGATAAGACTAGGAAAATAAGGGGACTATTTTGGGATAACCTATCCAAGGGCTATGACATCCTTCTAGCTGAAAAAGACTGGCCACCAGAGTTTGTCAGGGAGTGCCCTCATGGCGAAGAAGTATTTATGCCTGCCTTCTCGAATCAAATACCGATTCATAAAAAATATACACTTGCTAGAAAGTGGGCAGCGGCCTTAGCACCTGCTTTATATAAAAATCATGTAGGATGGGATGAGGATTCTCCTCCTCACAAAGTCCAGTTAAAATCACAACCTACTGCACAAAGGCAGTACCCAATTAAGCAAGAAGCTAAAAAACAAGTAAATGAAATACTAGATCAGCTAGAATACCAAGGGGTGATTGAAACTTGCACCTCACAAATGAACAATCCTTTATTTCCGGTCTCCAAACCAGACAATTCGTACCGTCTAGTTTTGGATTACCGACACCTTAACACATGTTGCAAAACTTTTGCAGTACAAAACTCACACAGTGCTGCACTAATGAATAACATAGTGCGCAAAAAATACAAAACAACCTTGGACATCTCCAACGGATTCTTTTGTCAAAACATAGCACCAGAGAGCAGATATTTAACTGCATTCTCAGTAAATGGCACTCAAAAACAATTCTGTCGGTTAGCCCAGGGGTACAAGAACAGCCCGGGGGTATTCTCAGCGAGAGTAACAGAATTACTACAACTATATGATGATGAAGCATTATCTTATGTCGATGACATTTACTTAACAGATGATGACTTGGAAACTCACTTGAAAAGAGTGAACACCATAATACTTGGTTTCGCTGCAGAGGGTTACAAATTCAACTTCAAAAAGTCCAGAATTGCCCATCTGAAAATCCAGTACGGAGGATATGAATTATCAAGTATTGCCTGGTTAACAGTCTTTTAAGAACTAGAAGAATTAAAAAATCTAAAATATGAAAAAACGTATCCTCTGCCAATCGACATTCTGCCTCTACGACATTACGCCTGTGTAATCTATACAGACGGACATGCTCAACCCTCCGTTTGGGGAGAACATGCATACAATCCCACATGTGAGATTACAAAAGAAGTGTGGCACGGAGGTAAACTAAGACCTCTATTAACAAAATCACACTCAGTAGAAACTAATTCAGAACTACAAACTGAAATATTAGCTTTGAAAATGGCGCTAGATAATGCGGATCGCGAATTCCCGACACTTATAGTGTCAGATTCATATTTCTGCGTCAAAGCATATAACAAGGATTTGCAGACCTGGATTCAGAACGATTACAAAGATGACACGGATGCACCAATAAAGCAGAGACTGCTCTGGGAACAGGTAGCTCTTTTGAAAAAAGAACTACCAAAGACTCACGTGACACACTCACTGAGTCACCAGCGTGATGGCGTTCACGTTGTAGGGAATTCATTGGCTGAAACAGCCGCAGCGGCAGCCAGTAAACCGGCTCCCATAGATCGAAAAAAGCGTACATTAAAATACATTGACGGCGAAACATTGCTGGCAGTAAAAACGTCATCAAAAGGCGACTGCTCGGCGTTACCGATCAACTATCCACTCAATTACACATACATCATAGATGCAAACTCCATTCCTTTTGCTCGAATCCCTGGAGTGGGGGATAGAGTGATTCCAAACATGGACAGGAGAAACTTGTTAATCGCAGACGCACACATGGGCGAGGGTCTCAGACACCTTAAATTAAAGGATTCTCTGGAAGAATTACAATCACGGTACTGGTGGCCAGGCATGAGCCTGCACTACACCATGTTTGTAAAAAACTGCCCAAACTGCAACAGAGATCGCAGTGGGGAGAGAAGCAGTTTAATACCTCGTCGTATCAAGGCAGATAACATCACCACTAAAAAGAATGGCTTGCGATTAACATATACAGGCTAGTTCCCACTTATAATGTAGATCCACAACACTCGGCTGACGTCCGGACTGTTATACAAGATTTGCGAGTCTAAATGGCATATACGCTAAGAGCATGCTACGTTCGACCAATTTTTTTTCCTTTTCTCAGGCAATCCAGCCTGGGGGGGGAAAGAATGGCCAAATGAGCACAGCCCAGCGGGAATCTTCTCACTTCCTTCCTGAGGGTATGGGATGGTGTAAAGAAAAAACCAAGACAGAAAGCAATCTATAATAGAAAGGATATTAGGTTCGGGAGCTGGGTGGGTCAAACATCTAATAAGTGTCCAACGTAGTCTTAATAACTTGCCAAGAAATTCTCTGAAGGGATTCAGTCCGTACGAATTATTATTCGGAACTAGGATGTTGATCTCTGACCTTGATAGTCAGACTTCAGTGGTAACAGAAAAAAGCTTTGATGTCAAAGACCGTTTGGCTATTTTGCAGGACTTAAACAAAACAAGAAAAGACCTGAGCAACATACAGTTGAAAGAACAGCCAACGACCACTGAAGAATCACCACCTGTCCCAGCAAGACCTGTCTGGATTCCAAAAGTCGGGGATCTAGTCAGGGAGAAGATCGCGGTAAAGAAGGAATTTGGGCCTTCTTACAGAAAAGCAGTTCCTGTCTTGTCTGTCAACGGGACAAGATCAGTTGTACTACCGCCACTTGCTGGAAAAAAGGAGAACCGAGTTGTATCCATCGACCTGGTAAAACCACAACATGTGGCCGATAACAAACAGTAGGCCAAGTGGACTCCCAATAAGTAGCAGAACACCAAGGTTTGCTACCAGTACAGAGGTCCTATCAAAGAGGCTCATCACATTCGAAACGCCTACGGAAGAACAACAAGGACTATGCAACAATGCAATAGAACTTAGACCTCTGAAAACCCAAATAAAGACATTTAGCAGAGACACACCAATCTATCCATAAGAAGTACCAAGCGAAAATGCGAGAAACAAAAATCCTGAACCAATTGGAACAATTGACAGAACTGCATCCGGTTACTTCATCAACTTCGATGATTCCTCTGACGGCTTCAGCGAACAAAAGACACAGCCATCATCAAAATCCTTTAAAGACAAAGCTAAGGAACTTTTGAAACAACTGAAAGAAACATATCTAGTTTCTCCATGGATTGAATTTTGGGTGGGTTTTGGTGCATTTATCCTCATACTTTGGCTCATCATGGTATTTACCTTGGGACGCTTCATTGAGGGAAAATATGCTAAAATGGACACAGCAAGTCAGAACATCAACTTGGTCCTCAAACCACACACATCTTCACACGTCGAGAAAAGAGAACTTTCTTCAGAACTTTCTTCAGCCAACTTCACAGCAATTCCAATATCTGGTGGGGTAGCCTGGGACAACACTGACTATGAAATTTATGGTCCGGTCGAGATCCTGAAATATCCACACCAAATCAAGATCTCCTTGAGTGACTTTGCAAAACCAAACTCATTTGCTGATGATTGGGACTTTGAAAGTATAAACAATATGATGTCTGACTTAGTAATGTCTGCTAAATTTACAAAACATGATTATTTGCAGGGTTCTACAAATTATGACAGCATGTACTGCTATAACCATTATGGTAACCATTTCTTGCATAAATCTACACAACCTAGAAATGTTTTAAATTTTAATCAATGGGAACATTGTGCTACACCTCCAAAAGGGAGCTCTAGAACCGTGTATGGCAAATATTCATATTTTTCAGGTTTTAACATAACTAATGCTGAAACATTTTATTACAAATTGTCAAACAAGACAGGGATGAAAACCATGATAACCAACACAAAATTGATATATTCAGATTCTTTCTTTGAAAAAATGAATACTTTTGGATTTGATTATTGGGACAAACATGTTGATTTGAAAAGTGTTTGGGGCACAAAAGAATGGCAAGTACAGGGTATAGAAGCTTTGTTTAGAGCCTGCATGATCCCAGAACAAATGATATTTTTAAATGACACCGTTCAACAAACCACCTGTCTTGGCTTAGCCAAAATCAAAGATTTAAATAACCTGTCTATTCCAAAGCCAACAATGTTTAGCAATAACTCTGAAACAGATGAAGAAATAGACATAAACCATATACTTAACCAAAACAGAACACATCCTGATTGGAAACAATGGTTGATCTGGCCCACAGATACAAATAACTGTCAAGATAGATTCCTGAATAAAACACAGGGTTTCAAAATGACCAGGCCAGACCCTAGATATCCCCAAAGACATCACCCAGGGATAATAACAACCTACAGTGTGGGCAAATTATGCCTTCAATGGCTACAAACTTCCACACTGCCTGAAATTAAGCAACACCTAACTTTACTTACTGATGGTGCTGACTTGCGTGATTTCATAATGGGACCACGCAAACAGCGTCAAAAGCGTTTCATAGCAGCCTCTGTATATACAGCATACAATGAGGCCTGGAAGGTTACTCAAATTGAAACAGCAGAAAGAATACGGGAAATTGACCGTATTAATTTGGAAAAATCACTTTCTGTAGTGGACAATGGGTTAATGACTCTGTCCTCCAGAATTTTTTCATTGGACAGCATTGTGTCTTCAGCAATCGATATATTATCGCAAGACTTACTGTTATTACAACATGGTCAGTCACAATTGCGTTCTATTGTACAGCTTGGCTGGACGTTACAAAATCTGCGTTCAGGCTATGTGCCTTGGCGTTTAATCAACACAACGTCACTATTCCAAATCTTTAACCTTACTGATAGACAAATCGGTATGGCTCAGAAGGGTGCTGATTATACAATCTTGAGCATTGAAAAACTAGAAAGATTACCGTTGACAATGTCAGAACGACCTGTCAGTGAATGGATAATCCACGGAATCATAAATATTCCAATCTCAACCTTCAGGTTTCAATACTGCCAAAAATATATACAGGCTGGCATGTACGAGAAATTGGGAAAGGGGTACCTTAAAACAACATGGAACCTGCCCTATTCACATGCATGTGTCAGTAACAAAGGACAGAAAGTGTTTCTTAGTGGCAACAATTGTGCTATGTCACTAAGCGGCACGCTTCTGTGTAACGGTATTAGTTTGCACGGAGCCTGTGAAGGGAATTCATACAACCTTTCATGTCACCAGCAAGGCGCACCTGCAACTGAAATAGAACCATTCTTTCAAAGACTCTATAATGGGAGTTACATTCTTATTGTAGACCGCAGATGCTGTAGTCTTATGCCCGGGACTCCTTATCTCGTCACTACGACGGCGAAGGTCAAGTGCTGTGGACGTTCTTTGTTTCCCAGCTCCTTTCCAGACAGGGAGGCAAGGGCATGGCCCAGTTTGAAAATTACTTCTATTCGAATAGACACTTTAAGCAGAATGAAAACAGTGCTTCTTCAGACGCCTACAAGGCTCACGTCATCTAAAGAAACGTATGATCTACAAGTCGCAAGGACGACTGCAGAGATACATACATTATTATCAACTAATTCCCCCGTACATTTCGCGGAAATCCTGAGCGAAATCTTAAATATTTCTGATACCACAGGGGTCTCAAAGGTATTTAAGACAGTATTTTCGATGGCATTAACACCATTCAAAGCCATACTGGGTATTTTTCCAGACTTCGTCCATTCGATTTTTGGCGGACTTCCCCTGATCCTAGGACTAATTGCAGGAATCCTATTCCTAGTCCTTATTTTTCGTTATGGCAACCCATGTCACAGATCAAACTCTCGCGACAATGGAAGATACGATCCTAGCCATTGGATACCGGGACCGGATATCAAAAATCCTGGGACTATCCCGGCTTAGAGACCTAAACATGACTTGGTTTCTATCATTTCGACCAATGTGGCAAAGGTGTGTTTTACCTGTACTAAGGTGTCTGCTATGCGGAGAAGAATGCGTGTTAGACACCTGTCTGACGCTACAATCGGATGCGCCGGTGGATGCAGATACACTGTTGGTTCCTACCAAGGTTCACGCACTGTGCTGCCCTCAAAGGCTGCCAATTCTGATGACGGCATTCCTGGAATCTTCACCACTGCGATTGAAGAGTAGTGAAGTTCAAGATGAAAGCAGCATCGAACAGGTACGACCTTCTGTCAGCAATGCAAATCAGAATGTCAATGGAGACAATCATGCGCATGAATGCATGGTTACCCCTATTTCCGACTTAGAGGAACTTTCCCATGAAGCTGTTGACAGTTTTTTCGAAAGCCTGAATGATATGATGTTCTCTCCGGAACAGAAATAGAGACTTTTGAGTAAACTCGCACACGGCGTTCCCTGAATTCGGCCTTCAACTTTAAAATAAAGTCACATGAACAATTACAATCCAGTTCACGGACAGCAACTTTTTTCAGCAAGCCCCTAAAATATTTTTCTATATATTTTTTCCCGGGACACTGATTTTCTGCTTAAAGTAAGAGACTATTCCTAGAGAACTAAGATTTCTATTTTAGATACTTTATAGACTTTATAGACTTTAGCTGCCCGCTGGTATGTTCGCAATAGATTTTATGTGATGAAATGGTTTCGACTTTTTTTCTGTATAGCCATATTAAGAGCCATTTCATGTGTATTTCTCATATACCAACAATCAATAATGCATAACAATGCGTGTTCACTTTTGCATCTAATTCATAGCTTAAGTGCATACAATATATATGACTGCAATTTTTCAGTATATTTGAAAATTTCGAAATGCATTTATGTATTTTGGGGTGGTAAGGTATACACTATACTCTATAGTATGTTGTACTATGTTATACTATGCATAGATTAGTAGATATGACCATAGTTAGCGTGGAGTGGGTGTCGTGTATTTCTATAGGTTCTGATTCGATCCCCCTATTCCTGACCCTATTCTGGTTAAACTTACTAGCTAGTTAACTAACAGTCAGCCCATGAGGCAAGAAATCCCCCATGATGCAGATACCGTTATCTGACGCAGTCACACTACGGCACAGGAACGTGTTATCTGATTAGGTCATAACGCTTGAGATCTAATTAGACAAGCGACATTCCTCCAGCCCCTGATAAGGCATACGACGTTCTCATAACAAATCAAACCTATGACAACCTGGATAATCCGTGCGGCCATTGTTTTGATTTCACAGAGAACTTTAGTAAAGAATGTGCTAACGAGCAAGTCGTATGACATCTTTATTGACGTACCTATGTCCATCCTTACGTCAATCTCGGCACCTTTAAGGTATAAATATTGCCGACCTTGCCCTATGCAAACACACGCGTGGTGACAAGACGGAGCAGCCATACTTGCCGAAGCCGAGAGCAGAAGCAGACCCCGCAGGCAGCAGCCCCGCCTTCCTGACGCGCTGAGAGACGCGCTGCTATCTCAAGCCGAGAGACCCAGCACCGGCGCTTCTGGGCAGCCCTCGCAGGCAGCCTGGAATATCGAGAGCAGAGAAAGAGATACCATTCCTCATTCATCCTAAATTCCAGGTACAGAACTGAATAACCCCTCCTAGAGAATTCTTTAGTTATTCACTTGGCAAAAACAAACTTAAACTAAACTGTAACTTTCTATTCCCGCCCACGCATTAGACTTAGGTCAGGTACACGGGGTAGGCGTATTTAGAAACACCAGTTGAGTACGTTTAGTCAAATGTATATGTGTATGTAAATATATTTTAATCATTTTAAACATCATATGGCTCAGAAACCATATCAATGTTTTTACAGTATTATTTTATACTATTGCTTCTAATGTATGCACTTTACTTAACTATAAGTATTGCAATAATATCGATCCATTTCTCTTGTACGAGAAAAGAGACTGATCAATAAATAACATCTTTTATTGAACACGCCCGTCTCTTCCTTTTCTCTACATTCTGATGAGACTAAGAATGCACGTACTGACTGAGTAAAATAATTGCCTTGTGCTCACACGACTCTCGAGATTGACTCTTGATTAGGGGAGAGCAAAGTTGTCATGTTCTATGGTTGTCAGAAACTAAATCCCTTCTTGTCTAATCAGGGGAGTTAATCCTTCCTTGAACATTCGAGAAAGTTTCTAGCGAACTCTGAGCTTAGCTGGCAAACCCAAAAATTAAGTCTAGTATCGACAGTAGTAGACCTAGTTAACGTCTGGCCTAGGCCTTTACTGCTGTAGGCACTATTCCAATGCACAGAGCCTATTGGGAAAATAGGAGCTACACTACAGTAATGCGCACCATATCTCAGACGGTGGAAATCTCGATACTGCCAGAACCAAGACGCTGTCTATTAAATGTGTGGGAAACAAACAACCTCCCTCACCAAGAGCAGGATTGGGCGATGCTAGGTATGACTTTCGCTAAGCGCAACATTGCTATGTTGTGGGTGTCGGATGAAATGCCTACGCTCCGGAAATGGTGCAACGATTTGGATGAGGCAATGGTGGCCGAAAAGGCGGTTTTTATCCATCGTGGTTTCCCCCAAAAATGGGAGAAGGTATGGGGAGCATGGAATAAGTTTATAGGATATATATGTGACCCACCAGAACTTCAAGCAGATGATGTATCCCCGTAACATGACTATAATGCCGGTGGGGTCGGGGAGGAGGGCCAAAGGTATTGTTCTTTCCAAATTGTTGAAGTGGGAATGTGCAGCGTTGCTTTGATGTCTTGTTTTGATTGCAGCCACTCGTGAATATCTTATGAATGTAATTTTGCCCTGATTTTAAACTCAATACCAATCTTTTTTTTTTTTAAAGATTTAAAAAAAAGTTGGATATGCATTTTTAAGTTTTATATGTCCTGGTAGTGAAAGCCTTAACATTCTTTTTTCACTACAGTGAGACCTTCCTGTCCCACTGGATAACATAGAGTTACCCTATTATATTTTATAAATGCTAACTTTTGAATGGTAAAAAAAAAAGAGGGGAAAAGGTATAGCATTGAGTATATGTGTTGTTGCCCCTCCTTTAGTTTCTTCTTTTATAGTCCTTATGACACCTTAATGACGTGGTGTCACTCAGCTAGTCAGTCAACGGTATGACTTTCGCTAAGCGCAACATTGCTATGTTGTGGGGGTCAGATGAAACGCCTACGCTCCGGAAATGGTGCAACGATTTGGATGAGGCAACGGTGGCCGAAAAGGCGTTTTTTTATCCATTGTGGTTGACCCCGAAAATGGGAAAAGGTATGGGGAGTGAAATGAAGTATAATGGTAGTCACGAGGTAGATCCAAGTAGAGATTTATTAAGTTGTTACAGGATCAATTCATGTTGGTTACAGGATCAATTCAAGATAGTATAAAGTAAATCCAAGCTAGTACATGGCTCCACCAGGAGCTGATCTTCATAGCTCACCCACTCATTCCAACTGTCACTCCTCCAGTCCACCAGGCATACCAACATTCCACGCTGTCATCATGCACTCCAAGGTTCCATACACACAGAAACATGCAAACTAGCTAAGCTGCTGTAAATGTAGTCACAACATATCCTCTTTCCTTAAGGAGACAAAGAGAACAAATACATAAATGGTTACAACGAATAATAAAGAAAAGAGCAGAAAGCCAAAGATAAAGACAGGCAGAAATAGTACATACTAAAGTACATACTAGGACAGGATGTAAATGAATGGATGCTAACAGGATGCTACCAAGAAGACGTAGCGAGACACACTACTCCTTCCCTAGGGAACATCATAAAAATATAGAGAAAGATAGAAATTAATAATAAAATAACGTGTGCAGATCTAAACTAAACACACGATAAAACGGGTACAGGTGAGTACAGAGTAATGTAGACACAAAGTTTACATAGGCAGGGTGAAAACAGTGAAAAGGATGTGCGCACAACCCATACTGCAGACTAGATCAAGAGTATAGAGACCAGCTCTTAAATACTACCGCCCTACGACAAAAAAACAATCAGTTGCTGTAATACACATAAAACAGTCTTACTTAAATTGCTGTATAAATCATTTAACGTATAACAGTCTTACTCAGTTGCTGTAATACACATAAAACAGTCTTACTTAAATTGCTGTATAAATCATTTAACGTATAACAGTCTTACTTAAATTGCTGCAATACACATATAACAGTCTTACTAAATTGCTGTATGAATCACATAAATATTACAGTCTTAGTGAAATGCTGTAAGAATTGCTATAAATAATACAGACTTGTGTTGTATAAATAATTATAAATGTAGTAGACTTACTAAATTGCTGCATGAATCACTATACGCATAACAGACTTAAATAAATAGTTGCTTAAAACATTTTAAGATCACTATAAATAAATCAACAGTTGTTTAAATTGCTGCAAAAATTAATACTAATATGTTAAAACAGACTTACTAAAATTGTTGCTTATATCTCAATAAATAAACGAGACATACTTAAACTGCTGTATAAATTAAGTAGATTGCTGTTTAAATTATCGCAATAGATAGTCTAATTTAAAATGCTGCAAGAAAAATTAAAAATTTTCATAAGCAGTACAGTTTTTTTAAAATAAGTACAGTGTTTTAAATAAGTATAAGTTCCAGGAAACATTAGAACAGTCAATGAAAAACAACAAAAATAAATAACAATGTAATCCAGTAGATGGCAGTATGACCTTGTTTGGTGCATCAAAACTGTACCCTTTTAATTAAAAGACTCGTATTCCACTGAAGAGATAACTATTCCTTTCCTAAATTCAGAAAGACTTTGAAACACATCCAAACGCTGAATAGAAGACAGCCTTTCCAGATAATCAAGATACCAAGAAGCTAATGAGCACACGAATATGTGAGGCAGCGTAACTTTGTGAAGAGAATTGAAATAATCCTTCATTAAGTCTAAATGTGTACTGTCATGAAGGACACTGAAATTGACATCAAACACTAACCTCGGCAAGATAATCCATTTGATCATTATGGGATGACCTACTAGCGCTGCTCATACTAATTTACTTGTTGACAGAAATGTATTGTGGAGAGCTATGGAGGTGAATGAGAAATTTCCTAGTTATCACAAAGGAAAGTTTCAATTCTATTAAGGATGCGGAGGCGAGGATTTTGCTAGCCCTTTCTCCATTTTATTGGACAGCAAGTTAAAAGTAATAAACAAAAAACATTAAAACCATGGGCTACCCAAACCAACATGGCAGCGGTAGTCATGGTAACACATCAACCAATAAGAGTCCATCAATCAGCATATAGGGATTCCCAGCCGGTAGTCCTTCCTCTTTCTTGGGTGCTGCCGCAGGAAAGAAGTCATCTATCCACTAGTGCGCTTTCTGATCGGAGCCTAGGGAAGAGAAAAAATAATAATATCTTGTCCAGAACAATGTTGAACGAAGTCAAGAACATTGCAATGGAATAAATAAACAGTTGCAGAAAGATGAAAAACATAATTGAACAGTAATCCAATATATATCATAAGATACAGGATAAAAATTACTTCCCTTAGACGAAGAAGAAATCATAAGAATCCAGTCTTGGGAGGGAAGGCTCGATAAAGCCTGGGTGGGAAAATCCTCGCCTCCGCGTCCTTAATAGAATTAAAACTTTCCTTTGTGATAACTAGGAAATTTCTCATTCTATGTCAGGAAGCGGAGGCGAGGATTTTGCTAGTTCAAAGCTTACTCACCACCAGCGATGCCGCCTCATGGATTGGTTTAAAGTAAAACTTTTTGAAAGTTGAATCCGAAGACCAATCCGCAGCATTCATGATATCTTCCAAGCGTCCCCCTACCTGCACAGCCTTGGAAGCCATTGCACCTCTAGTGGAATGAGCCCCAAAGTCAGTGATATTAATGCCAGCTTCGGACATAATCCACCTGACCCATCTGGCAATGGTGGGAGAGGAAACTGCTTTAAAAGGTTTTTTAACCGCAATAAGTAATTGTCTCTCGCCCGGAGGACGGAGTTCAAGAGTAACATCCTCATAAGTTTTTAGGCAACGAACAACACAGAGTTTAGGTGAATCTGGGAATGCTGGATAAGATACTGACCTGGTATTACATTTGGTTCTTCTTTTAAACTGTGAACGTAACACCCTCCGGGGTAAACACCCTGGCCGAGATATCCAGAGCACGAACATCCAAAGCTCGCTTACAAGAAATCAAACAGAGAAGAATCGCCAATTTTGCAGAAAGTTCCTTGCGCGAAAGGTACTGATTATCCAGCCAGGACTTAAGGAAATTCAAAACCACATTAACATCCCATAACCCAGAATACCGGGGTTCTGGGGGACGTGAAAGGCGAATACCCTTGAGAAGTTTACAAACCCAAGGATGCTCACCCACCGGAGAGCCATCAACAAGAGCAGGACCAGCAGAAATTGCCGACCTGAAGGAATTAATGGTGCTGTATGCCAATTTCAGGAACGGAGGTTGATTACCGGTCTGAACCCTTTGTCTTTCTTTTCCACAAGAAAGATATTGCTGAGGAAACCGTTTGGGTGAAGAAAAGAGGGGATAATGGCGCCTTTTTGTAACATAGCCCGAACTTCCAAGTCTATAAGTTCCTGCTCTGTGACTGAAAAAATTAGAGGGCGAGGACGAGAGAGTTGAACGGGGGAACCGTAAAACTCGATGTGAAACCCCTGAACGGTCTCCAGAACCCAAGGGTCTGATGTTATCGACGACCAGGCCTGGGGAAATAACGCTAACCTTCCCCCCATTCGAACCGGAGATATGATGCAAAATCTTACCATTAAATCCTCTGGAGTTGGACTGGTTACCACCACGTCCCCTGCCTTGGCCTCTGCCACCTCTGGAAGGGTAAAAGGAGCCCTGTCGTCCATCATTCCAGCCATTGTTTCTTCTGGATTGACCTCTATTGGGGCCTTGCTGGAATTGACGGCCGGAAGAGCGACCCCTGCCTCTGCCGGCCCCGCCAAAAACCTTTTTAGGAAAAAACTTCTTCATAGAAGCTTGTGCTTTGTCTAGGGCAGAAAAGGTAGCAACGAACTTTCCTAACTCCTTCACAAAGGGGTCCCCAAACAAAGCACCTTGTGCAATCGGGCCCGCTTCTGAGGATGACAACTCTCCCAGCTTTGGATCAATCTTAAGTAACAAGGATCGTCTACGCTCCACTGAAAGAGCACAATTAGCATTACCAAGAAGGCACATAGCCCTTTGTGACCAACCAGCAATATCATCAACCGAGAGAGGCACGCCTGACTCTTTAGAACGTTGGGCTAATTCAAATATTTTTGTCAGGGGACCAACTACATCCAGCAGTTTATCCTGACAGGCTTTCCAAGACCTATCTATACCCTTTTTAGGGTCCTTGATATTCTTGGCAAAGAAGGTGCACAACTTCGGATCAATTTCAGGGGTGCATGCCACCCTAAAGGGAAGAGATGGGCGGGGGCACTCAGAACGCAGGCGTAAACATACATCCTGAGGTAAAGGCTGTCGAAGCTTCGCAGCGACATAATCAGCAGTAGACTGTTCAGGAAACCATTCTGATGACCTGGGTCTAAAAATAGTAGATGGGTCAAACATATCAGGAGGCACAAGCTCACCCTCCGAAAGACTAGGAGCACTAGGCTTTGGGCGCCAAGACTAACCCTGGGCGTCCGAATCGGCTACGCCCACGGAGTAGGCGTAGTGTTGCCTCCTACGCATTTTGCGTAGACAGCGTAGCCGGCAACACTACGCCCACTCCGTGGGCGTAGCCGAGTCGGCCGCCACCCGCCTCCCTCCCGCCCTCCCCTACATACAATATCTAAGCCTCTACCCTTAATGAAACTATTTTAAAGCACTTACCGTGTCCGGGGGCTCGTCCGGGGCTCCCTCTGGGAATAGCGTCCTTTCCTGGATACCAATGCGCATGCGCGGGCGGCCGCGCATGCGCATTGGTATCCAGAACTGTTTGGCAATGTATTTTCTCCTTTTCTAATTCTTTCAAGCATGCTTATAGGGTGCTGTTGCTTCACTTGTCTCTATTGCTATATCACTTCATTCATATTGTGCAATGTGCATATACAGGTTTTTGTATCTAAATTGGTAAAAGTATCACGTAAATTGTTTTAGAAATATTTGCACTACCAGAACTAACTTCAGGGTTCAATACATATACAAATTAAAAACACAAAATGTCCCATGTCTTTTGCCTCAAAAAGTCCCTGTTCCACTGAATTGTTTAAATGCCTGCAACTGTCTCTTCTAATAAGCAAGTATTTGAGTTCTTCTATGAATCTTAACCCAATCAATCGCTTTGAGAGATATTTTTGATTTAAAAAATGTAATCAGCTGTAATACTTTTCCACTATCACTGGGGATGGAGCATGTGATGGATGTCTCATCAGCTCCTTCTCGGGCCAAACCACAGCAACTTTACATTCAACCCACAAGTCACCCGGAAACACAATTTCAGAAAATCTATATGAATCATGCCAGAGAATGTTTGATATCTTTACAAACCGCTAAACATGTCTGTACCATTACACTGGGTTCTCTCACAATTTCAGAAAATCATTTGTGAATGACGCAAGATCAGTCCTGCTCCAAGGTATGTGAACATACTCCACCAGGCACTTACCTCGTGGGACGCAGGTGTATGTCCTCCTCTTCCTCTTCCGTTGCAGACTTTCTATGGCTCCTTTGCCAATCCACCTTCCCGTCAATCTAACTCACTCCAATTTCAAAAATAGGTGATTAATTAGTTGATTTGTGATTTCATTCCTGGGAGTCTCGTATTTGCGAGTGCTCTTGGTCACTAGAGCTTCACCGGTAACTTCTTTGTAAGGCTTTAGACTTCTGCAAATCAATTCCATATCTGTGAGCCAATTCAGATAATCTTTCATGAGCGTGTCATGCACATCTAGTATGTCTTTACAAAGGAACAATAGCTCATCATCCTGGTAAGCATTTAATTGAGACATGTCAAGAGTTCCAATTACTATTTTTACTAGTTCTACTGTAGTGTAGTTCCTATTATCCCAATAGGCTCTGCGCATTGGAATAATACCTTCAATAGTAAAGGCCTAGACCAGACGTTAACTAGGTCTACTACTGTCGATATTAGACTTAAAGTTTTGGGTTTGCCAGCTAGCTCAGAGTTCACTAGAAACTTTCTCGAATGTTCAGGAAGGAATTAACTTCCCTGATTAGACAAGAAGGGATTTAGTTTCTGACAACCATAGAACATGACAACTTTGCTCTTCCCTAATCAAGAGTGTATCTCGAGAGTCGTCTGAACAAAAGGCAATTTATTTTACTCAGTCAGTACGTGCATTCTTAGTCTCATCAGAATGTAGAGAAAAGGAAGAGACGGGCGTGTTCAATAAAAAGGTGTTATTTATTGATCAGTCTCTTTTCTCATACAAGAGAAATGGATCGATATTATTGCAATACTTATAGTTAAGTAAAGTGCATACATTAAAAGCAATAGTATGAAATAATACTGTAAAAACATTGATATGGTTTCTAAGCCATAAGATGTTTTGAAATGAATAAAATATATTACATACACATATACATTTGACTAAACGTACTCAACTGGTGTTTCTAAATACGCCTACCCCGTGTACCTGACCTAAGCCTAATACGTGGGCGGGAATAGAAAGTTACAGTTTAAGTTAAGTTTGTTTTTGCCAAGTGAATAACTAAAGAATTCTCTGCGAGGGGTTGTTCAGTTCTGTACCTGGAATCTAGGTTGAATGAGGGATGGTATCTCTCTCTCTGGTCTCGATATTCCAGGCTGCCTGCGAGGGCTACCCGGAAGCGCCGGTGCTGGATTTCTCGGCAGGAGAAATGGGCAGCTGCTCGATTTCAGCGCGTCAGGAAGGCGGGGCTGCGCCAGCGGGGTCTGCTCTGGGCTTCGGCAAGTATGGCTGCTCCGTCTCGTCACCACCGCATGTGTTTGCATAGGGCAATATCGGTAATATTTATACCTTTAAGGTGCCGAGATTGACGTAAGGATGGACATAGATACGTCAATAAGGATGTCATACGACTTGCTCGTTAGCACATTCTTTTGCTGAAGTTCTCGGTGAAATCAAAACAATGGCCGCAGGGTTTTGCCCAGGCTGTCATAGGTTTGATTTGTTATGAGAACTCCGTATGCCTTATCAGGGGCTGGAGGAATATCGCTTGTCTAATTAGATCGCAAGCGTTATGACCTAATCAGATAACACGTTCCTGTGCTGTAGTGTGACTGCGTCAGATAACGGTATCTGCATCATGGGGGTTTTCCGCCTCATGGGCTGACTGCTAGTTAACTTGTTGGTTTGTTTAACCAGAATAGGGTCAGGAATAGGGGGATCGATTCAGAACCTATAGGAATACATCACACCCACTCCGCGCTAACTATGGACATATTTACTAATCTATGCATAGTAAAACATACTATAGAGTATAGTGTATACCTTACCACCCCAAAATACATAAATGCATTTTGAAATTTTTCAAATATACGGAAGAATTGCAATCATATGTATTGTATGCACTCAAGCTGTAGAATAATGCCAAAGTAATCACGCATTTGTATACATTATTGCTATTTGGTATATGAGAATTTACACATGAAATGGCTCTTAATACAGAAAAAAAGTTCGAGACCATTCCATCACAGAATAAAATATTTATGAACATACCAGTGGGCAGCTAATGTCTATAAGCTATCTAAATTAGAAACCTTAGTTCTCTAAGAATAGTTCTTACTTTAAGCAGAAGATAGTGTCCCGAAAAATATGCAAAAATATTTTGGGGCTGCTGAAAATTGCTGTCCGTGAACTGGAGGTGAAATTGTTCATGTGACTTTATTTTTAAAGTTGAAGGCCGAATTCAGGGAACGCCGTGTGCGAGCTTGCTCAAAAGTCTCTATTTCTGCTCTGGTGAGAACATCATATCATTTAGGCTTTCGAAAAAGCTGTCAACAGCTTCCTGGGAAAGTTCCACTAACTCGGAAAAAGGTGTAACCATGCATTCGTGCGCATGATTGTCTCCATTGACATTCTGATTTGCATTGCTGACAGAAGGTCGTACCTGTTCGATGCTGCTTTCATCTTGAACTTCACTACCCCTTAATCGTAGTGGTGAAGCTTCCACGAATGCCGTCATCAGGATTGGCAGCCTTTGAGGGCAGCACAAAGCGTGAACCTTGATCGGGCTCAACAATGTTTCTGCATCCATTGGCGCATCCGATTGTAGCGTCAGACAGGTGTCCAACACGCATTCTTCTCCGCATAGCAGACACCTTAATACAGGTAAAACACACCTTTGCCACATTGGTCGAAATGATAGAAACCAAGTCATGTTCAGGTCTCTAAGCCGGGAGAGTCCCAGGATTTTTGATATCCGGTCCCGGTATCCAATGGCTAGGATTGTTTCTTCCCTTGTCGCAAGAGTTTTGTCTGTGACATGGGTTGCCATAACGAAAAATAAGGACTAAGAATAGGATTCCTGCAATTAGTCCCAAGATCAGGGGAAGTCCTCCAAAAATCGAATGGACGAAATCTGGAAAAATACCCAGTATGGCTTTGAATGGTGTTAATGCCATCGAAAATACTGTCTTAAATACCTTTGAGACCCCATTGGTATCAGAAATATTTAAGATTTCATTCAGGATTTCTGCGAAATGTATGGGGGAATTAGTTGATAACAATGAATGTATCTCTGCAGTCGTCCTTGCGACTTGTAGATCATACGTTTCTTTTGATGACGTGAGCCTTGTAGGCGTCTGAAGAAGCACTGTTTTCATTCTGCTTAAAGTATCCATTCGAATAGAAGTAATTTTCAAATTGGGCCATGCCCTTGCCTCCCTGTCTGGAAAGGAGCTGGGGAACAATGAGCGTCCACAGCACTTGACCTTCGCAGTCGTAGTTACGAGATAAGGAGTCCCGGGCATAAGACTACAACATCTGCGATCTACAATTAGAATGTAACTCCCATTGTAGAGTCTTTGAAAGAATGGTTCTATCTCTGTTGCAGGTGCGCCTTGCTGGTGACATGAAAGGTTGTATGAATTCCCTTCACATGCTCCATGCAAACTAATTCCGTTACACAGAAGCGTGCCGCTTAGTGACATCGCACAATTATTGCCACTAAGAAACACTTTCTGTCCTGTATTACTGACACATGCATGTGAATAGGGCAGGTTCCATATTGTTTTAATGTACCCCTTTCCCAATTTCTCGTACATGCCAGCCTGTATATATTTTTGGCAGTATTGAAACCTGAAGGTTGAGATTGGAATATTTATTATCCCATGTATTATCCATTCACTGACAGGTCGTTCTGACATTGTCACTGGTAATCTTTCGAGTTTTTCAATGCTCAAGATTGTATAATCAGCACCCTTTTGTGCCATACTGATTTGTCTATCAGTAAGGTTAAAGATTTGGAATAGTGACGTTGTGTTGATTAAACGCCAAGGCACATAGCCTGAACGCAGATTTTGTAACGTCCAGCCAAGCTGTACAATAGAACGCAATTGAGACTGACCGTGATGTAATAACAGTAAGTCTTGCGATAATATGTCGATTGCTGAAGACACAATGCTGTCCAAAGAAAAAATTCTGGAGGACAGAGTCATTAACCCATTGTCCACAACAGAAAGTGATTTTTCCAAATTAATACGGTCAATTTCCCGTATTCTCTCTGCTGTTTCAATTTGAGTAACCTTCCAGGCCTCATTGTATGCTGCATATACAGAGGCTGCTATGTAACGTTTTTGACGCTGTTTGCGCGGTCCCATAATGAAATCACGCAAGTCAGCACCATCAGTAAGTAAAGTTAGGTGTTGCTTAATTTCTGTCAGTGTGGAAGTTTGTAGCCATTGAAGGCATAATTTGCCCACACTGTAGGTGGTTATTATCCCTGGGTGATGTCTTTGAGGATATCTAGGGTCTGGCCTGGTCCTTTTGAACCCCTGTGTTTTGTTCAGGAATCTGTCTTGACAGTTATTAGTATCTTTGTGCCAGATCAACCACTGTTTCCAATCAGGATGTGTTCTGTTTTCGTTTAATACATAATTTACGTCTATCTCCTCATCTGTAGAGGTATTGCTGTACATTGTTGGTTTTGGAATAGACGGTTTATTTAAGTCTTTGATTTTGGCTAGGCCAAGACAGGTAGTTTTTTGAACAGTGTCGTTTAAAAATATCATTTGTTCTGGGATCATGCAGGCTCTAAACAAAGATTCTATACCCTGTACTTGCCATTCTTTTGTGCCCCAAACACTTTTCAATTCAACATTTTTGTCCCAATAATCAAAACCAAAAGTATTAATTTGTTCAAAGAATGAGTCTGAATATATCAATTTTGTGTTTGTTATCATGGTCTAAGTTCCTGTCTTGTTTGACAATTTGAAATAAAATGCTTCAGCATTACTTGTGTTAAAACCTGAAAAGTATGAATATTTGTCATAGAAGGTTCTTGAGCTTCCTTTTGGAGGGGTTGCACAATGTTCCCATTGATTATAATTTAAAACATTTCTAGGTTGTGCAGATCTATGTAAAAAATGGTTACCATAGTGGTTATAACAGTACATACTATCATAATTTGTAGAACCCTGCAAATAATCATGTTTGGTAAATTTAGCAGACATTACTAAGTCAGACATCATATTATTAATGCTTTCGAAGTCCCAATCATCAGCAAATGAGCTTGGTTTTGCAAAGTCACTCAATGAGATCTTAATTTGGTGTGGATATTTCAGGATTTCGACCGGACCATAAATTTCATAGTCAGTGTTGTCCCAGGCTACCCCACCCGGTATCGGATTGGCTGTGAAGTTGACTGAAGAAAGTTCTCTTTTCTCGACGTGTGAAGATGTGTGTGGTTTGAGGATCAAGTTGATTTTCTGACTTGCTGTGTCCATTTTAGCATATTTTCCCTCAATGAAGCGTCCCAAAGTAAGTACCATGATGAGCCAAAGTATGAGGATAAATGCACCAAAACCCACCCAAAATTCGATCCATGGAGAAATCAGATATGTTTCTTTTAGTTGTTTCAAAAGTTCTTTTGCTTTATCTTTAAAGGTTTTTGATGATGGCTGTGTCTTTGATTCACTGAAGCCTTCAGAGGAATCATCGAAGTTTATGAAGTAGCCGGATGCAGTTCTGTCAATTGTTCCAATTGCTTCAGGATTACTGTTTCTTGCATTTTCGCTTGGTACTTCATTATAGATTGGTGTGTCTCTGCTAAATGTTTTTATTTGGGTTTTCAGAGGTCTGAGTTCTATTGCATTGTTGCATAGTCCTTGTTGTTCTTCTGTAGGCGTTTCGAATGTGATGAGCCTCTTCGTTAGGACCTCTGTACTGGTAGCAAACCTTGGTATTCGGCTACTTATTGGGAGTCCACTTGGCCTACTGTTTGTTATCGGCCACATGATTGTGGTTTTACCAGGTCGATGGATACAACTCGGTTCTCCTTTTTACCAGCAAGTGGCGGTAGTACAACTGATCTTGTCCCGTTGATAGACAAGACAGGAACTGCTTTTCTGTAAGAAGGCCCAAATTCCTTCTTTACCGTGATCTTTTCCCTGACTAGATCCCTGACTTTTGGAATCCAGACAGGTCTTGCTGGGACAGGTGGTGGTTCTTCAGTGGTTGTTGGCTGTTGTTTCAACTTTATGTTGCTCAGGTCTTTTCTTGTTTTGTTTAAGTCCTGCAAAATAGCCAAACGGTCTTTGATATCAAAGCTTTTTTCTTTCACCACTGAAGTCTGACTATCAATGTCAGAGATCAACATCCTAGTTCCAAATAATAATTCGTACGCACTGAATCCCTTCAGAGAATTTCTTGGCAAGTTATTTAGACTACGTTGGACACTTATTAAATGTTTGACCCACCCAGCTCCCGAACCTAATATCCTTTCTGTTATAGATTGCTTTATGCCTTGGTTTTTTCTTTACACCATCCCGTATCCCTCAGGAAGGAAGTGAGAAGATTCCCGCTGTGCTATGCTCATTTGGCCATGTTTCCCATCAGGCTGGAGGGCTAGAGTGAAAACAACGGTCAAACGTAGCATGCTCTTAGCGTATATGCCATTTAGACTCGCAAATCTTTGTATAACAGTCCAGACGTCAGCCGAGTGCTGGTGATCTACATTATAAGTGGAAGCTAGCCTGTATATGTTAATCACAAGCCTTCCTTTTTACTCTTGATTTTTTCCGGAGTAAAACGACGAGGTATTAAACTGTTTCTCTCCCCACTGCGATCTCTGTTGCAGTTTGGGCAGTTTTTTACAAACATGGTGTGACGCAGGCTCATGCCTGGCCACCAGTACCGTGATTGTAATTCTTCCAGAGAATCTTTTAGTTTGAGGTGTCTGAGACCCTCGCCCATATGTGCGTCTGCGATTAACAAGTTTCTCCTGTCCATGTTTGGAATCACTCTATCCCCCACTCCAGGGATTCGAGCAAAAGGGACGGAGTTTGCATCGATTATGTATGTATAATTGAGTGGATAGTTGATCGGTAGCGCTGAGCAGTCGCCTTTTGATGACGTTTTCACCGCCAGCACTGTTTCACCGTCAATGTATTTTAATGTACGCTTTTTTCGAACTACGGGAGCCGATTTAGTGGCTGCCGCTGTGGCTGTCTCAGCCAATGAATTCCCTGCAACGTGAACGCCATCACGCTGATGACTCAGTGTGTGTATCACGTGAGTCTTTGGTAGTTCTTTTTGTAAAAGAACTACTTGTTCCCAGAGCATTTTATGCTTTATTGGTGCATCTGTGTCATCTTTGTAACCGTTTTGAATCCATGTCTGCAAATCCTTGTTATATGATTTGACGCAGTAATATGAATCTGACACTATAAGTGTCGGGAATTCGCGATCCGCATTATCTAGCGCCATTTTCAATGCTAGTATTTCAGTTTGTTGTTCTGAATTAGTTTCTACTGAGTGTGTTTTTGTTAATAGAGGTTTTAGGTTACCTCCGCGCCACACTTCTTTTGTAATCCCACATGTGTGGTTGTATGCCTGTTCTCCCCAAACGGGGGGTTGAGCATGTCCGTCTGTATAAATTACACAGGCGTAATGTCGTAAAGGCAGAATGTCGATTGGCAGAGGGTATGTTTCTTCATATTCTAGATTTTTTAATTCTTCTAGTTCTTGGAGTACAGCACATTTTTCTAGAAAATTGTCAGCCAGGCTATACTTGATAATTCATATCCTAAGAACAGGACTGTCAGATGGGCAATTCTAGATTTTTTAAAGTTGAATTTGTAACCCTCTGCTGCGAACCCAAGTATTATGGTGTTCACTCTCTTCAAGTGAGTCTCCAAGTCATCATCTGTTAAGTAAATGTCGTCGACATAAGATAATGCTTCATCATCATATATTTGTAGTAATTCTGTTACTCTCGCTGAGAATACTCCCGGGCTGTTCTTGTACCCCTGGGCTAACCGACAGAATTGTTTTTGAGTGCCATTTATTGAGAACGCAGACAAATATCTGCTTTCTGGTGCAATGTTTTGACAAAAGAATCCATTAGAGATGTCTAATGTTGTTTTGTATTTTTTGCGCACTATGTTATTCATTAGTGCAGCACTATGCGAATTTTGCACTGCAAAAGTTTTGCAACATGTGTTAAGGTGTCGGTAATCCAAAACTAGACGATATGAATTGTCTGGTTTGGAGACCGGAAACAAAGGGTTGTTCATTTGTGAGGTGCAAGTTTCAATCACCCCCTGGTATTCTAGCTGATCTAGTATTTCTTTTACCTGTTTTTTAGCTTCTTGCTTAATTGGATACTGCCTTTGTGCAGTAGGTTGTGATTTTAACTGGATTTTGTGAGGAGGAGAGTCCTCATCCCATCCCACGTGATTTTTATATAAAGCAGGAGCTAGAGCCACTGCCCACTTTCTAGCAAGTGTGTATTTTTTATGAATTGTTTTAGCTGTGTTAACAGGTTAGCTGCAGACATCCCGTCGATGTCTGGATGTGGTGTGTATCCGGCTAGGACCGGCCACGTTGCTCCTGGTCTACCTAAAGGACCGAGCCTGGTGATGTGATTATTATGTTTTAGGGCGCCATCAAATAAGAGCAAATGCTCTTGAAATTTGAGTGGTACTTCCACCTCCTCGAAAGGAGTGTACGTTTCAGGAGGTTCCTCTATTTTGTAATAGTGGAAGTACTTTGTTACAGGATTTGCTGCTGGAAAGTTTATCCATGAATAGTATACCTCTGTCTGCCGATATTCGTGTGCCTCAATTACGAATATGACTGTACCACCTCTAGGTGTCAGTCCATTTTCTATAAGTTTTATGGTTATAGATTTTCTTTTAATGACCGGGATGAGTATTATATCCGGGTCAGCTTCCTGTATGGTAGCATCAGCTGCTGCGAGTTCAGTTGCTAATCTAACTGCCTCTCTTTCATCATCACTGTCTACCATTTTACCGACAGGATGGTTATTTCTTTTGTTTGCAGATCAGGTTTCTTATGGAAACAAAGATTAGATGCACAATATTTTGGAACAGTGTATCCTTCAACGTTGACTATACCAAGAACCATACATAGGAGTTCCCTCCTGCGAGGTCTGGCGGATATAACCTTTTACCCACTCCAGACGTCTTTGGAGTATAATGGGAAAAAAGGGGTCTGAGTGAGAAAGCACGACTGAGTTACTTTAAATGTCTTACGTTAGTTTTATCGCCCTTTCCAAACGCGTTGGGCGCCATGTAGTGTAGTTCCTATTATCCCAATAGGCTCTGCGCATTGGAATAATACCTTCAATAGTAAAGGCCTAGACCAGACGTTAACTAGGTCTACTACTGTCGATATTAGACTTAAAGTTTTGGGTTTGCCAGCTAGCTCAGAGTTCACTAGAAACTTTCTCGAATGTTCAGGAAGGAATTAACTTCCCTGATTAGACAAGAAGGGATTTAGTTTCTGACAACCATAGAACATGACAACTTTGCTCTCCCCTAATCAAGAGTGTATCTCGAGAGTCGTGTGAACAAAAGGCAATTTATTTTACTCAGTCAGTACGTGCATTCTTAGTCTCATCAGAATGTAGAGAAAAGGAAGAGACGGGCGTGTTCAATAAAAAGGTGTTATTTATTGATCAGTCTCTTTTCTCATACAAGAGAAATGGATCGATATTATTGCAATACTTATAGTTAAGTAAAGTGCATACATTAAAAGCAATAGTATGAAATAATACTGTAAAAACATTGATATGGTTTCTAAGCCATAAGATGTTTTAAAATGAATAAAATATATTACATACACATATACATTTGACTAAACGTACTCAACTGGTGTTTCTAAATACGCCTACCCCGTGTACCTGACCTAAGCCTAATACGTGGGCGGGAATAGAAAGTTACAGTTTAAGTTAAGTTTGTTTTTGCCAAGTGAATAACTAAAGAATTCTCTGCGAGGGGTTGTTCAGTTCTGTACCTGGAATCTAGGTTGAATGAGGGATGGTATCTCTCTCTCTGGTCTCGATATTCCAGGCTGCCTGCGAGGGCTACCCGGAAGCGCCGGTGCTGGATTTCTCGGCAGGAGAAATGGGCAGCTGCTCGATTTCAGCGCGTCAGGAAGGCGGGGCTGCGCCAGCGGGGTCTGCTCTGCTCTGGGCTTCGGCAAGTATGGCTGCTCCGTCTCGTCACCACCGCGTGTGTTTGCATAGGGCAATATCGGTAATATTTATACCTTTAAGGTGCCGAGATTGACGTAAGGATGGACATAGATACGTCAATAAAGATGTCATACGACTTGCTCGTTAGCACATTCTTTTGCTGAAGTTCTCGGTGAAATCAAAACAATGGCCGCAGGGTTTTGCCCAGGTTGTCATAGGTTTGATTTGTTATGAGAACTCCGTATGCCTTATCAGGGGCTGGAGGAATATCGCTTGTCTAATTAGATCGCAAGCGTTATGACCTAATCAGATAACACGTTCCTGTGCCGTAGTGTGACTGCGTCAGATAACGGTATCTGCATCATGGGGGTTTTCCGCCTCATGGGCTGACTGCTAGTTAACTTGTTGGTTTGTTTAACCAGAATAGGGTCAGGAATAGGGGGATCGATTCAGAACCTATAGGAATACATCACACTACTTTCAGTTTCGCAACATCTATGGTCTTTTCTCCCTCTGGGACTTGAATATTCCTTTCACTTGTTCCAGGATTCCCACTATCGGCACAATATCTATACCTCAAAGCCAATCATCAAATTATCGAGCAGTAACACCTGGTTGTTCTGTTATGGTATTAAGAATTAACTCTCCACTAAGCAAACCACTATTTGCATTAGGTGGGGAGTTTGAAAGAGAATGTCAGAAGTTGGCGTTCCCATAGGCAACTCTGTCCTGGGAGTACTGTAGTTCACGTTTTAAAAATCATTTGTTCTATGCATGAAAAAGGGTGGGAAACTCTCAGAAAATCTCCTAGTTGGGTCAAACCCTGCCTGATTTAATGTATGATCTGCACTCGCAGCATATGGGGTATTCCCTTGTGTTGGAACCATAGGAGTCTGAGGAATTGGTCTCATTATCGAGCCCACAGGACCACTAGCTGAAGTATTAGTTCCAGTAGGAGCAGCCTAAGTACTCATAGCATTTCCTGTCAATCCAGGCCCATACAAGGGGACTATCAGACCAACTGTAACAGGAATGGTGAATGCATCTGGAGCATTTAGAGCAAGTGAATTTGAAGAGGCTGTAATTCCTGAATTCTCTCCCATTGAATTAGAATTTATATTTAGGGTGCTGTAGTCACATCAAAGGTTTCACCAATAGGTACATTACTCGTTCCTCCAGTTTGAGCTACACTCTATTGGGCTGGGCCGTTCAACAATAACTTAGTTATAAAATCCTCATTTGAAGCGCTATCACTGTCCTCCGCTATATTCACTGTGTCAACTGTCTTTTTCTTCTTTTTCTTATCCTTGCTTTTACCTTCTTCTTCTTCCTTACGCGTTAATGCAGGATATAGTCTAGCTGCCCCAATCTTGTCACTTCTTCAGGTTTTCTGTTCTGCATTGCATCTAGCATCTGCACAAGTGTGTATGGCTTTCTTGACCCCTTCCTTGGAATCTGTTTCTCTGCCTAAGTTGATCTGTATGTTCCAGGGCATTATGTACTTCATATTGTGTAGGTTTTGGAGGCAGTTTCTTGTCATACAACTTCTTCCTTAAATGTTCAATTATTCGCAAGTTAAATGTCTCTTAATGAGGAAATATCAAAGGACCATCTCTCTCAGTGATCTTATGCCATTATTTGAGCCAACACATGTGTGAAGACCTACGTCTGTTGCCATTGTATGTCCTGGCGTTCCTTCAAGTAGTGCCTCCTCCCTCTTTCTAACAGGCACAGTCAGGTACTCAAGACTCCACATTCAAACACACCAGGCATATATATATATATATATATATATATATATATATATATATATATATATATATATATATATATATATATATATATATCAAAGCTCCAAACTTCCAAGGATCCTTACTCCGTAAAGAAAGTAGCACTCACAGGGGGTGGTTCCAACAAAGATTTATTCCGGGAACTTCACAGCAACGACGCGTTTCGCCATAGGGCTTTGTCAAAATGTGCAGAGAGCCAAAGCGCCCTTCTGCCTTAAAAAACGTCATACAATTCATCGAGTGCAAAGAAGGACTATCACACACATCAGAAAGAGACCTGAAAATAAGGCCGCCATCTTATCAACGGAGTGATAAACTAAATAGAAGTCACAACGGAATGGTTTTCATTTCTAAATACAAATGTACATACATATTATAACGATTATTTTAAATAAAATAATCATAGCGCCCAAGATGGGTTCATGCAGTCCAAGTGATTGCACATGAAATTCATCACGCCCTAGATGGGCATTTTTTAAGGCAGATTTGATCATATCAAGATATCGATCTCGCCCTGGATGGGCAGCTCAAGAATTACATGTTTAACATTCCATTACAGATAAAAGATATAAATTCATGAAAATTCTAGCATACGCAATCGTAATATCATCAAGGATAGTTACACATAGAGGAAAATTAAAGGTACAGTCAAAGAATATACTCATTTCAGAAAATAAAAATTGCATAAGTCGATCTTAACTGCCTTCAACCTAAATGTACTGATAACTCTTCATGCATGTTAAGACCGTTTGGATTTTTGCTTTGCAAATCAATAATATACCTGGATTCCAGCCTTCTGAGTTTCAACAGGCGATCACCCCCCCTGATATTAGCCGGTACACTATCGAGGCAAACATAGGATAACAGGTCCCTGTTACTACTATGCATCCTTTCAAAATGCCTTGCTACACGGTAGGATTCGTCTTTCTTGGCAATAGCACGCATATGCTCTAAAATACACAGCTTCACTGCGTTCGTGGTGCTGCCAATTATTTGACGGGCACACCCCCGTTTTGTGTGCACCCGCTCACGTGTGCACCTGGCTGGTGTTTGGAAGCGGAGATATATATATATATATATATATATTACAACAAACTTGACCGTGACCAAGCCTTACACGACCGTGACCAAGCCTTACGGCGAAACTCGTCGGCTTTTGTAACCATTAGTTGCTAATAAACTTACGTTGAAGCATCTCGGAGTGTCCCGACCCTTTCTGAACCTTGGAGGTTGGCAGGAATTTTGTTGTAAAATATTACAAAAAACGCAGTTTTTTTGGAAGGGACCGCCGCGATGAGAGAGCCTTGGACTACCGGCATTCAGTGGTAACACATATATATATATATACATATATATATGTATATATATATATATATATATATATATATATATATATATATATATATATGTATATATATATATATATATATATATATATGTATATGTATATATATATATATATATATATATATATATATATATATATATATATATATATATATATATATATATATATATATATATATATATATATATCCAAAAGTTCAGGTAGCACATGAAAGAAGAGCCTCAGGAAACACAATAAGTTCATTTCTATGTGAATAACTTGCCAACAGTCACCACGCCAGGGCACAGGCATCTACAGTGAAGCCAGACGCGTTTCAGGAATCCAAATCCTTTCATTAGTGGCAGGATGAGAAATGAAAGGTCGTGCTGCAGACGAACAATTATATTCAACACACCTGCTCCGATGGGCGTGTCGCTCTCACAGACTTCTGGTGCTTGTAGTTCGTCTCTATTTCCCCATGTGGGTGCGCTTCCAAGCATTTCATTTGTGAAAATAAAATAAAGAAACCCATGTGGGTTGATGCAAGAGTCCCAGCGCTGTTATTGCTCTGCTTTGTAGGAATTCACTCGAACTTGTGCAGGCTGCAGCCCTGAACTGAAACCAGCACGTTCCCTCCCGGTATTTCTGACTCCTGGCTTGGAGCCAGAACGGACCTGCACAGCAGTGGGCTCTTCTCAAACGACCGTGCAAGGCCGTGTTTAATCCAAAAGTTCAGGTAGCACATGAAAGAAGAGCCACAGGAAACACAATAAGTTCATTTGTGTTTCCTGAGGGTCTTCTTTCATGTGCTACCTGAACTTTTGGATATATATACACATACCCGAGGAAAAGCTGATTGCGGGACTTTTGTTACACGGTTTCCTCCAGCGCTGTGCCTGTCCGTTTCCCTGATTGTCTCCCCCCTCGGCATCACCCGACCAGGAGTGCACCACACAGCGGCATTCTGGTTCGTGTAGTTTGTTATTGAAGAACTGCACAGGTGAGCCGCATAACTATTAGGGGGAGGAGCGGGGTATTATTTAAATGTGACAGGACTGAATTCGTCACAACGACAGAGGAAGCACTTTTGCGAGAGGCGCTGAAGAAGGCAGTCAATGCCGAAATGCATTCGCCCTACAAAGAACTCTCAATAAAGCATTTCTTGGATTCCTCTTTGGGTCTCTGCTTCTTTCTTTTGGGAGGAGATACTTCGTTCAGATTCATGCGCCTGCCAGAGCGCATTCGAATGTACCCCCGCCGCATAAGAGGTCTGGACTTTCCTGGCGTGCTCTTTGGGGCTTGGAACTGTGTCAGTGTGGTAGCACTGGTGTCTGGAACCCATCACTACGCAAGGAGAATATAGCGGTTGGGAGGCATCCTTACCTCCTACTTTGGGCGGCATGCATTGCCGTGTCAGCCCCCGCGATGGACACTTTGCAGAACGGTAGCGGCGGTCATGAAGAGGACCCGAGGAAAAGCTGATTGCGGGACTTTGTTACACGGTTTCCTCCAGCGCTGTGCCTGTCCGTTTCTCTGATTGTCTCCCCCCTTGGCATCACCCGACCAGGAGTGCACCACACAGTGGCATTCTGGTTCGTGTAGTTTGCTATTGAAGAACTGCACAGGTGAGCCGCATAACTATTAGGGGGAGGAGCGGGGTATTATTTAAATGTGGCAGTCAATGCCGAAATGCATTCGCCCTACAAAGAACTCTCAATAAAGCATTTCTTGGATTCCTCTTTGGGTCACTGCTTCTTTCTTTGGGAGGAGATACTTCGTATATATATATATATATATATATATATATATATATATATATATATATATATATATATATATATATATATATATATATATATATATATATATATATATATATATATATATATATATATATATATATATATATATATATAGTTTTTTTTTTAAAGGGGGTTGGGCTAATTTTTCTCCCTTTTGGGGGGCAGGGCATTCTGCCCTTGGCACAATGTGTTGTGCCTCAGAGTTGACCCCTTGCCCATGTGATGCCAAGAGCAAGCAAAGCACTATGCACTTTATACTGTTTTGTGATTTTTATTCAAGTTTTAGACGTTATTACCTAAAACCACTTTCACTTGCACACGGTAATAGATCACATATCGCTGTCTTAAAATATGTCGGAGCTCAATTATGGTTTTTTTTTCAAACACACTTTATTGATTTTGTCCTTTTTTTCCAATACAGAAGGTATATTTGCATTCAATGTTACAGTGCATTTTGAATATTATTGTACCTTGAAACTTACTGCAATTAGTCTGTAGCTGTTATGAGGTATTACATAGCTTATACAGTTTAATGTACTTGCGTAGTATCGTATTGATACCTAGAAGGAAAAGGCTCTATATAAGAGCTTGTGTAATTTTAGAACAATTAAACTATCCCTCCCGCACCTCTTTCAACTGTAAGTAAGTAAGTACATTGTATTGTTTTTTAGGCTAATAAAAACCGTTACAAAAAAATGCATTTAAAAACAAGTCTCCACAAGAGAAATTAAAAGAACTTTAAAAGCAAGAATTTTGGTTAAGAAGAATGACAAAGGTAAAAAACAGTAAAAATGCAGGTGGGGCATGTTGTTCATGGTAGCTTGATGTAAGCCTGAGGTTTCCTCTTATCCAAGTGCCTGGATTGTTTGTTTCTGTTCTGCTAGTTTCAGGAATTTCACCAGCTTCCAGTTTAGTGGCGGGAGACCAGGATCAAAACAGGCGAGGATGGCTTGTCTGCGTGTGCGGACTCCTAGTTCGTTAAAGGCTGTTTTCAACAGGGCTACTCTTTCCTCATTCATCCTCGAACAAATGCATAGTAGATGTTCTAAGTCTTCGAACCCTGTACCGCATAGCCGGCATTTGGTCCCGTGATTCAGTCTCAGACACGGGGGTAGGTGAGGGATGGCAGGTAGGATCCCTAGCCTATATTTAAAAAGGCTTCTTTAGTTTTCCGGCCATACCCCAGGCCAAAATATGCTTGGAGCCCCGGTGTTTTATATGTGCACAGGGTCATCCAGGCATGGTGCCTATGAGAAAAAGCGGCTTTGTCCTCGACATGCGTGTGTCTCTTTAAGCTCTTGTTCACTGTGTGCTTGAATTGCACGTGCGATAGAGGAGTCTCCCATAGCCTTTCAGTCCTGTGATGGTCAGGGACTCCTCTAAGTATTTTTTCGGTGGCATTCTAGATGAACTAATCATGTCTTGCCAGAGCTGTCGGTTCAAGGTGTTTCCCGAAGAGTTCTTTAATTTATGCCAGCACTTAATGTATGACCCTCTTCGTGCAAGCGTTTGGCATGTCAGGCCAAATTCTAGCCGAATCTGGGCTTGCGAAGTATAGGCAAATTGAAGAGGAGTCTATAGGCCTTTGAAATAGTTGTGTCCAGAAGTTTTGCATCAGTTCCTCTTAGGGCCTCGCTGCCATACGTAATTGATGACTCTATTTTGATTTTAGCTACTCGAAGTAGTGGCAGTAGAGTCTCACCGCTCAAGTTGGATTTTAGGTGTTTCAGTGTCGTGGTTATTAGCATGCCTTTCCTCTTGATGGCCTCTAGTTGGTTTAGGAAGCGGCCGCCTTTGTCGACTAGGATCCCAAGATATTTATATTCAGAGCAGTTTGAAATTACTTTTGTGCCAAGCGACCAAGTGTGCGACTTTTTGTTCCCAGATATGGATAGAACTTTTGTCTTCAAGTCAAACCCACTTTATTCGATTTAGTTAAAAATGATTAAAGCATTCTACAATCACATCAGAAAAGGGCAATACAAATTCATAAGGAGTTACAAAAATCATCAATCAACTTTTGTCTTGCTGACATTCACTTCTAGCAGGTTTCCGGCGGCATAACCATTAAGCGTGTTAATAAGATTTTGAAGACCAACTTTTGTGTAGCTGACCAGGACCACGTCGTCCGCATAGGATATGCTGGGCAGCGCTTTGCCCCCTAACCGGGGGGCATGGGAATTGCAAGCCTCTAGGGCAGGTGGCAGGTCAGCTGTGAATAGATTGAAAAGTGTTGGAGCTAACACGCACCCCTGCTTTAGGCCCTTTGTGGTAGGAATACGCCTAGAGAGGTGCGATCCGTTCCCAAGCTTTACCTGGACCCACGTGTTTGTGTGCAATTCAATCAGGAGGCTTAGTAGGGGCGAGGGGATCCCCCAGGAGGCCAGTTTTCGCCAGAGGATTCCTCGGTTGACATTGTCAAAGGCCGCCTTGAAGTCCACAAAACAGAGGTGGAGAGCCTGTTTGGTCGCCCTAGCCTTGTCAATGAGTAACGAAATGGCCATCAGGTTAGTTGTTGTACCCATGTTTTTACAAAATCCAGTTTGGATGGATGGTATTAAGCTTAGGTTTGCAGCCCATTCTCGCAGCTGGATCAATAGGAGGCCGGCAAAGTATTTAGCCTCAATGTCAAGGAGTGCCATCAGGCGGTAGTTTTTTGGGAGTGTTCTATCCCCCGCCTTGTAAATCGGTGAAATGATTGAGCCCCTCCATGAGGCAGGAAGGCGCCCAGAGTTATTGACGGACGAATAGAGGGGGATCAACATGTCAGCCCAGTATTCCGGTTCGAGTTTAAAGAGGGAAAAATGTATTTCCTAATTTGGGCCGCGGAAGGTACAAGTTTGACATCTTCACGTGGTGAGCATGTTTGAGGTTGTCGGCCATCCCAAAAATTATGAGGATCACTTGATTTGCCGTCCTTATGATTTAAGTGTTCATCAAGAAATGATTCCCAAGACGATTTCGTTATATAGGATGTTATGCCATTGTTTTTCGGATTTAACAATTTATTTATAATCGACCAAAACTGGGTGCTGTTGTTGCCCTTGGAAGCCTGATGGAGTTTGGCCCAGAAGTCTTCTTCATTAGTTCTTTTGATTGCCCATTTCAGTTTTTTTAGATCAGCACGATGCTTATGGAGCTCTGCTAGAAGAGTTCCATCCCCCGGGCTTTTCTTCAACAGTCTTAAAGATTTATTAATCGCTTTTTTGTGGGGTTTCATGACCTGTTTCTGGGTGTCAGAGATCTTCCTTGTGACACCAGATGCAAGAGCCAGAAAATGCCGTACAGTTGTTTAATAGTTGTTTGCAAACTCAGTTGTGAATTGTTCCCAACCTGCTACTGTGTTGCCCGAAGGATAGTTTGAGGAGTTCAGTTGGATTTTTACACCTTGAAGTACCTCCACAGTGTTTGCTACTGAAGTTTTGATTCGTTTAAGATTGATGGTGTGACTATCCTGCGGACCTATTGCGTTTGGAAGAATAGCATCAGGAAGAGCACCTAGACTAACTTCTTGAGGGCGATGGTCGCTGTGGCCCTTGTCCCCTAAATTGAAGCCCAAAACATGATGAAATAGCGTGAGGGAGACTAGCGTGAAATCGATCGAAGAGGTTGTCTTGCCTGAGGTGAATGTGGCCACAGATGGTGAATCCTCTGGAAATCTTCAGTTTAAGACCCTTAGGCCCATGTGTTCCAGATCTTCCAGTAGCGCTTTTGCAGACTTGAACACCTTGCATTGGCTGCTAAATGACTGGGATGGTATATTCCAGTAGTATGACTGGGCCTGAATGTCACTGTTAACGGAAGACCCTAAGATGCATTGATTAAAATCACCAGACAAAATTAGATTTGGTGAAGTTCTAGTTGTCATAACGTAATGTAAGTGGTCCATTCGGAGTTTCCCCTCCTGCCTCTTCTTTTTAGGGTTGATGTAGATGTTGGTCAGCTGGAACTCTTTCTTCTTGCCCCCGAAGTTAAGTGATAACTCTACTGAGTTTATGGCTGAGGAATTTGTGGTGAGTGCCCGCGCATAGCCGATAGTTGATATTTTAAGGTAAGTTGCTAGTCCTCCTGACAGCCGACCAAACTTGCTTTTCCTTGTAGCTGGGGAATGATGGCAGATGTAGCACTCTAGATGAATCGGCTCCTCCAGCCATGTTTCCTGGAGGAGGAAGGTGTCAAACGATTTAACGGATCACCCCATGTAAAATACTCAGTTATATAGTCTAACCTGGTTTCCTCATTTTGCCTGTCATTGCATGTGTAGCGTGTGGAAGTTGGAAAATCCTACTACTCGTACATATCGGTCTGGGTCCGATATTATGGGGGGAGTTGCAAACAAACGATTAGCATATTATTCAATAGTTCTTCTAAGGCATGGGTGCAGGTTCAAGGGCCTTGAGTGCTTCTAATAATACATCCCATTCCATTGATATTGTGGTCTTACGTTGGCCTCGGGCATCTTCTTATCTAATGGCAGCGCTCTCCATACAACCCCATCTCACCACCTCATTGTTCCAACTGTCAACTGATGGGGCCTTCGCCCGATTTCCACCGCATTGTGATGGCGCATTTGGCAATTAGACCCGCCAAGTCATTGAAACGCATTTGCATCTTCTGTGACTTAGGGCGGCGGCGCAGGCCAAGCACACACCTGTCCACTTTTTGCACTGTAGGAAACCCTGTCGTGGTGCTTATACTTTGGATTACCCCTTCCCAGAATCCAGTCAATGTAGGGCATGCCAGTAGCATGGGTACGATATCGGCGTTTCCAGTCTACATCTAGGACATTGGTGTTGTGTGTCCTGAAACATATGTTGTAAGCGGTGTGGAGTGAAGTACGCCCTATGTTATACCATATTCAAGGTTCTCTAGCTATGTAGCCCTTTCCTTATCTATCAGTTCTTTCCCTAGGACCTCAGACCATTTGTTGTGTAGATCAGTGAGAGAGATCCCGCGCCAGGATACTCTCAAGTAATGGAGCGCGCTATAAAATGGTTTATACATACATACATACATACATACATCCCATCCTACGACCTGATAGCGCAGTACAGCCATTTTGGGAGGAAACTCCCCCTTCCCATGAGATATAGAGCTTGTGCCAGTTCATGTGGTTGGGGTTCCTCTCTGGTGAGGGCCCAGTGTTTCTTAACAAATGGAAGGATTGCTGGATACGTCATGTAGAGGTTGCCCGAGACTCCATTTGTCCTAGTGAAGTTTCTATGGTCCATGAGAGTACAGTTGTTGAAAAGCACCCCCACTGTGGTGACCGCTTCCTCAACCCAATTGTGGATGGGTCAGGTTGTAATTAGACCTGTGGGTGTAAGGATACCTAGCAATGGCATGTTGTTAGCGTATGGGATGCTCTGACATGTGTATTGCACTGCCCTATGCCAGTATAGCATTGCTGCGTGAAATAGCCTCAGGCGTTCTGTGGAACTTTCGAGCGAGGCAACACCAAAGTGTGGAGAAAGCGTAGGCAATGTCATGCGCGGTGTATCCCACCTCATGTAAATTGCGGCCTACCAACCGGTATGACAGCCATTGTGGTTGGCTTGCATAGCGATATGCATGAAAATCAGGTGCCCCTAATCCACCCTTATTTGCTTCTAATTGCAGTTTAGCTAGGCCCACCCTTCGCCGGCCATTCCCCCAGATGAGGTCAGAAAGTAATGTATCTAGCATTTAAAATATGGGAGTAGGAATTATCAGCTGCAGGTTTGTGAAAAAATACAGCAGCCGGGGGAGGACTACCATTTTTGAAATAGCTACCCGGCCCATCACGGATAATGGCAGCGTAGTCCAGAAGGTCGTCTGAGATCGAATTGCCCTAATAGCCCTATTCAAATTCCCTTCTATTAAGTCTTGTGATTTTTTATAGACGTGTATACCTAAATATTTGAACGTGTGTTGTGCTATCGATAGAAAAAGTTGTCCGAATTGTATGGTATCTGGGTGTGCACCTGGACAAAAGAAGAACGCTTGTGATTTTGCCTCATTTATAGCCAGGCCAGAGACCAGTTCAAATTGCTGGAAGATACCTGGGGTGGGTCCTAGGTCATTTACCAGGTCCTTAGCGTAGATGATTATATCATCTTCCTATGCGGATAATACATGTGTAGTATGCCCCAGTCTAATACCCGCTTGTTCTGCTTTGGACCGTAGTTTAATGGCCAAGGGTTCCAGTGCAAGCACAAATAATAGGGGTGACAGTGGGCATCTTTATTGAGTGTCTCTACCAACTGGGTATGCGTGGGAGATATGGCCTCCCATACGGGCCCTCCCAGTGGGGGCAGTGTGCAGTAGTTGAACCCACTTCAGGTAGGCCGGTGGTGTTCCCAATGTTCCCAGTGATTTCACCATGTAGTCCCAGTGGGGTGTATCAAACGTCAGTTTTAAATCTAGTGTAATGCAGCCTGCATTGTGATCTGTTTCAGAGACGGTCCCCATGACATGGTACAGTCAGAGAATATTCAATGAGGTACTGCATGTGGGCACGAAGCCACATTGGTCAGTATGTATTAAATTCTGTAAGTATGGGAGGAGGCGGAGTGCCCACATTTTGTCCAATATTTTGTATTCTGTGGCTAGTAATGAGAGGGGGAGATATCCTGAGAAGTCTGTGGCAGCTCGGTCTGGTTTAGGAAGGGATACCACCAGAGCCTGCATTGTAGTGGAGGGGAGGAGCCCAGTTCCGTCGCAGAGTTATATAGCTGTTCTAATTGGGGCACCATAATATCCACAAAGGTGTCAAAGAATTTTATCGGTAGGCCATCTAGGCCAGGGGCCTTATTTCGTGGTACTGCCCGAATAGTATCTCCAATTTCTATCCTTTTGATAGGACCTGATAAAGCATCTTGAGCTGTGGGGCCTAGTTGAGGAAAAGGTAGGTCATCAAAGAAGGCATCTATGATATAACCTGTCCGCTGCGGTGGAGCTTGGTACAGGGTTTCATAATAATTACAGAAGGCTTCATTTATATCTCGCAGGGTGGTTACAGTGGCACCCCCGGGTTTGGCTATCTCATGGATGACAATGGCAGATGGCGCATCGCATAGGATGTGCACTAGAAGTGCACCTGATTTATCCACCTCAATATGTTTTAACTGAGTGTATGACTTACTCTATTATTTGGAGGCTTTCCAGCAGTTTGGCGTGTTCATACGTGCCTCCTGTATATCTTCTGTCTGTGTGGGGTTCTGTGCTGCTTCTTGTTCTAATGCGTTCATGTTGTTTTCAACAGTTTTTAAGTTGTTGTGTATTTTCTGCCGTGCCCCAGCTGTGGTACTAATAGCTATGCCCCTGATCACAGTTTTAGATGCATTCTATTATCTGTGTCTAGTGAAGGCGGTGTTAGCATTTTCTGCAAAATAATTTTTTATACTGCCAGACTATCTATCTGCGTGTGTAGGTAGTGGGTCGAGGAATACAAGGAATACTCTCTGCTGAATTTTTGAGACGCCAGATATCTCCCAACGCCCAACCCTCCAACCACCTAGCCAGTGCCTCTGCCTGTTTAATGGATCCCGCTCCTGGAATCGGGCATGTGTCAGGTCAATGTTAATATCCATGACCACATTGTAGTCACCACCCAGTATTCATGGGTACCCTGTCCAGTCCGTCAGCATGTCATTAATGTTCATCAGAAATGTATCTTGGTCAAAATTAGGGGTGTATATACTTCCCAGTTCGACTTGTGCGCCATCCAGTGTTCCCTTTACTAAGGTATATTGGCCCTGTGGGTCTATGAGGTGTTCTGAGGCTACAAAATGAACACCTCCCTGCACGCAGATGGTTGCCCCCCTGGCAAAGGCAGAGTATGATGTGTAAAAGATTTGGCTTCTCCATTTCTTACGCATGTTGAGAGCTTCAGAATCAGTGAGGTGGGATTCTTTAAGAAACACTATGTGTGTCCTGCGTCTGTTGAGCCGTGCATATATTCTATGGTGTTGGTGCACTGACCCCAATCCCTGTACGTTCCACGTTATTAATGTGTAGGTGTCTGTCAATGAATCGTGTATCTTTGTATTATGTTATGTCGAGGTATTAAGGCATATACTAAGAATCGTGGTGCATGAGGTGAGCCTATTACCCTAAACTCCCTTGAGCTAACTTGAGATAGGGCGTTAGAACTACACTGGTCCAAACTAATATTACAACAGTGTGAACTGTGAACGGATTATATGGTGCATTCGCATTCTGGGGGGGTGCTTCCTATGTTGTACATAGTGATGCATGTGACGGTAGAGCCTATAATGGGCGGACCTAATACCTTAACCAACATGTATCGAAGCTGGGTTAATGCCATGTGTGCTATTATCAGCGGTTACTTTACCAGTTACAAGTTCAGAGCATTCAGACTGGGCAGTTTATATTAAAATGAGTCCAATCAAAACCAATCACGTCACTTTATCCTTCTGGATGTTAGCCCAGCGAATCATCTGCAGCCTGAGGAGTCACGTTGGGGAACAAATCGATGCTGTTGTCGGAGTCAGAATATGCTGTGTTCTCTTCCGAGGAATCAGATACCGATTGGAGGTTAGTGTCTCCAAGGGTGCTTTCTGCTGCTATTGCCTCAGCCTCGAAGAGCATGTTCTGGAGTAGGGCTGCCTCCGATTTTGAGGCGTGCTTTGCGTGGAAGATCCCGATGCCGTCGGGTGGTGCTGGAGCATGATCTCTACCCATTCATCCGCGTCTTCCGGGGTGTCAAAGAAGTTCGCTTTTTGATCATATATGACTTTCAGGCAAGAAGGAAAGAGTAGGGCATACTTCAGGTCATGAGTTCGGAGCTTCTTTTTTGTCACCTGATATGAAGACCTTTTGCATTGAACTTGCATCGTGTAGTCAGGGTATAGTGAAATCCTCTGATTTTCATATTATATCGGGGGCCCCTCTCTGGCCTTTTAAAGTAGTGTGTCTTGGTTCCTAAAGTTCAGAATCCGGGCAATCATGGGGCAGAGCATGGCCCACGCAGTTAGTCTCAGGATAGTCTCAGGACAAAGATAGAGATCGTAGTTCAGCACGGAAAAAATTCCAGTATCCAGTTACTCATTTGTGATAGTTTTATGCAGTGGTTTTTGTTTGAGACTTTTTCTCCGAAAATGGAGAACTGTGACAGCCAACACGTGTTTCGCTCCCTTTAAATGGCCATCCGACCTGGGGCTACCTCAGGGCTGTACATTAACAAATCAGAACATGCAGTATTAACAGTGTAAGGGTTGCAACATTAACATTAGTGATAAAGTATTGAATAGGGTTGTTACGATGAGAAGAACATGACAGGTTTTTGATAATCAAAAAACCACAAGACATATACAATTCATGTATAGTTGAGTACAGTTGGAAGATAAGTGACATGGTTATACAGAGTGAAACAGTATAATAGGAAGTAATATTGGAAATAACATCTTAGTGTCAGGGTATATGAGGGGAGACAGGATGTGAGGGAAGGGTCCGAAAGGGGAAGAAAACAGGGAAAGAGGAATTAGATGGAATTACCCAATTAGCAGAGGGAACAGATAAGAAGCAAGAGAAAAAGAGAAAAACAGTATTAGTGCAATGTGGCAAATTATCATATAATATACATTGAAAGGCAATAAATTGATAAGCAAAAATATGGTATTGATATTAAAATATAATGCAAGATATTTACATATTACGCATGGTCAGGTTCCATTGATATATATGGAGAACGGGTATAAGTTTAAATATTGATTAGACACATTGTGGTGGTTGAGTCAAGGTGAAGGGGGTAATGGACACCGGCAGTATCTAACTGTATCGTTACTTGTCGTTTCCTGTATGCCGTGAGCAATGAATGGCTCATAATCAGGTTGTGTACTATAGTAGCTAGGCCAAAGTGCAAGTTTGTAAAAATTAAACAAAGATACGAGTGTTCGCTCAGTGTTGTGCGAGGACACCTCTGGGCTGAGCAGAGAACGTGAATAAACAAATAAATCTTTGGGCGAAATAAACTGAAAACGGGGGGGGGGAAATCGTGTTGTGGTAGTGTGCTGGTTGGTTCATGCTTACCGTGGTTTTTTCAGATCAGGACAGGATGTTGTCCCATTTAGGCTGGTTGTCGTATCGTGCTTCTGTAGGGTGGTAAAGAGAAATAAAGTAACCAGTTGCTATCTATCCTATGACGAGAAAGCAGGCGTTGGGGTTTGCGTAGTAGTCCCTAGTCAGGTGCTTACCTCATAAATCAAGGGCGTAATGCCCAGGAAATGTCCGTTATTGCAGTCGGCTTCAGCACCGGTGTTAGGTAGCTGAAGCCTTATGTACGTAGCGTCTAGCTAGTATGTCCGGGTCAGAAGTTGTTAAGCCTCTCTAGTTCCGATTGAACTGACAGAGAATAGACGTAATCTTGGAATGGAAAAGAGCACTAGATCATAAAGATATAGATACGCCAGTAGCAGCCACGGCCGGTGGTAGGTGTAACTGCAGGGCGGTGACGTAGGGAGGGGGAGGGCCAGGGTGGGGGTTGTAATGTATGGATTATGGACATTAACAGGTAAGTAAACATATAAATAAATAAAACGAATTTTGTTGCGCGCACTGCATTGCATTTGGTGATGCAGTGCACACAACGAAATTCATTTTATTTATTTATATGTTTACTTACCTATTAAAGTTCGTAATCCATACATTACAACCCCCCACCCTGCCCCTCCCCCTCCCTACTTCACCGCCCTGCAGTTACACCTACCACCGGCCGTGGTTAGCCAGTAGTAGTCTAAGGTTATTTTAAGTGTAACTCTATGGCGGTCCTGAGCTAATGTGGTTACACAGGTGTTAATCACCTGATGGTAAAAGAAACCCAATGCTCAAGTCGGCTTTAACACGATAAAGAAACGGGTCAAGTAAATTGATAATTTCTGGTCTGGTTGATGATCCTAGAGGGACATATTGGTTATTGCGATTCCTGAGACAGTGGCGTGGAATCATATTGTAAGGACCTTAGTATTCTCGTCAAGGTATATTATCATTGTCTCCGAATATGCTACAACATTGGGGTTTGATTTAAAACAATTTACAACACATTATCTGGGTTCATCAGGAAATAACTTTTTTATGATTACAGGATCTGGAGCCAGTCTGGGCATGAGTCATTCTTCACCCAGCCAGCCGTGCATTTCTGCGTCCTTGTTCAAACCCAGTTTAATTGTGTTAAATTTGAGAATAAATTCACTTTCTCTCCTCCTCAATTTGAGTTCAGGGTTTCCCCTCGTTTGGCTGGTCATCCCACTTCCAGACCAAAGAAGGTGAAGTCTTTTTTGTGTGGATGCGCTAGCTGGAAGTGTTTAGTAAGTGGGTGACCAGTGTAGTATTTGTGTATGTTCTGGTAATGTTCATGAATACATATTCGTAATGGTTGAATTGTGCTCCTAATATATGGTCGGTTACAGAGGCAGAAGATCACATAGACAGTGAATTGCTATTGCAGTCTATCCACTCAGTAATGGGGAATTGTTTTCCCTGTGGCATTGGTACCATTGAGGTCTTGCTGACGCTTAGTTTACATATGCTGCAATTGCGGCAGGTAAGGAAGCCTGCCGGCCTATCTAGAAATGTGGTAATTTGCTTCCTCTTTTCAGTGAGTTTGGAATGACACCGCATTTTTTTAAGATTCGGAGCTCTTCGAAAGCTCATTTCTGGGTAGTTCCTAAGATGTTCGTTCAGACTGGGGGCTTGTTGGAGAAGATGCCAGTGTCGTTTAAGGATTTGCTTTATATCGTGGTGTCCATTATGGTAGTTTGTAATGAAGCGGATTTTAGTATGTCCCTCTTTTTTCTTTTTGGGATTCAAGGTTGTTTGCGTTCTATTTTGGAGACTGTAGTCAGGGTATTTTGTAGTGTATTGCGGTCATATCCTCGCTGTTCTAGTCAGGATATAATTTCCGTCCCTTTATACATGAATACATGTTCTTCACTGCAGTTCCTACGAGTTTGTAGGAGATCCCCCTTTGGGATGTCCCTTACATTATATTTGGGATGGCAGCTGTCTGCCCTTAGAATCAAGTTGGTCACTGTTTCTTTCCTGTGTAGTTTACTATGTAAGATGTTTTCTTTAACATGTAGTGTGAGGGCCAGGAAGCTGATCTCTTCTCGAGAGAAGCTTGAGGTGGTATTGATATCCCATGGGTTTTTGTCAAGATTTTGGAAAAATTCTAGTAGTAGGGGTATGTCTCCTTGCCAGATACACAAGATATCATCTATATATCTGCGCCATAATATGATGTGTGAGGTGAAGTCTGCAAAGTTGGAATCCCATAGCCAGAATCTCCCCACTTGGCTCATGAAAATGCAGGCGTATGCGGGCGCAAATTTGGCCCCCATCGCAGTCCCGCATGTTTGCCGGTATATTTGTCTATTGAAACTGAAAAAGTTGTTGTTCAAACAGATTTCTAACATCTCTAAGACCATTTTATTAGTCTCCAAGAGGTTTGCTGGCTGTTTCCAGAGAGATTGTTGTGCTGTCTTAATCCATCATGGTGCTTGATCAACGTATATAGACGAAAAGTATCTATGCACACTAGCAAAAAGTTCCCATGCTATATCATGTAGCTTGAGGAGAATGTCTTTTGTATCCTGGAAAAATGATGGAATGTCTTTCATCAACACTTGTAATTTTTTGTCCACATATTCACCCAGTCTGGAGCAGGGTGAGTTAATACCCACTACGATAAGTCTCCCCGGAGAGAATACGTGCCATTGTGTATTTTGGGAAATTAGTAAAATGTTGGCATTGTGGGGTGTTCAATAAGAAGGAATGATTTTTCTTCATAGGATATGAGCTCCAATCCATACCATTCCTCGATTTTATCCCTGATTAAGCACTGAATTTCTGGTGTTGAATCCTGTGTCAAGGGTTGATAGCATGTCCTATCCGCGAGTTGGTCTACCTGACAGAATTCTGTGTGCCCTCTCCACTTAGACGAAGTCTGAGAAGCCCTCCGTGGCCATCGTTGGTCCAAGTCCTGTGCAAAAGAGATACTTGGGCACTTCACATGTCCAGGGTGGAGCCCTCTGGTCCACGCTCACACATCGGAGGTCGCAGCAAAGTCAGGTGCTGCTCAGGAGCAAGGCCACAAGCTGTCCCGCTCACTGCACCACATTCCAGGATTCCGTCGCCAGTCGTCCATCTTCGAGACCTCAGTGGCCCGCATAGGCCTACCCCCACTCCCCAGCCCTACTCATGTCGCCCATCTATTGGGCTCGGGAAGTCAGTACGATGCAGGTGAGGGGGGGAGGATGCACACAATGCCCCTCCACCAAAGCTAGGGAGGCGCGGGCTCGAACAGTGTATCACACCAAGGGAGGGGGTCCGGAGGCCTCGGTGACGCATCTCCCAGGGCACTCGCTCTCACCCAGGGTTCTCTCAATGATCCAGAAGTGCAGGGTTCCCCAACAGGCCGGATAGCCGCACCACTCCGTTCCGTCATCACCTCCGCAATCTCTCAAACCAGTGCAGTCTCGTCTGTATCGGGATCGGGTGAACTGGTTAGGCCCCAAATGGCATCAGCACAGTCGATCTGTTCGCTGCCCGGCGGTCCTCTCAACCGTTTTGGAGTGGGTATGTCATCCACCTTCCGCTTTACAGTCGCATCGCTCACGTCTGGGCGAAGTATGTGTCCCAGCAACGCATGATTTGGCAGGATTAGTTGGTGCGGAGCTCTCTCACAGTGCGTCCGCCATGCTCGGCAGTTAGCCACTCTCCCTCTCAATTAAATAAGGTTAAGGTCTGTTTTAATGTAGCACTTTTTGTTGTAAATGCAATCAATATACGCAAAACTATCATCGTACTGACATAGTGATGACCTTGCGGAATCTGGATGGTCATTTGTTTTTTTTTTACATTTCTAAGCACCTTCGGCATGATTAATTATGGTATCATGTTGAATACTGGGTGTTGTCTTATTTTATCTCTCATAATCTTTCATACTTTTCAAGTGTAATGTGATATGTCTTTTAACTTCTCCTGAATACTTTTATGGTTGTTTTATACATATCGAACAAAGATTTAAAACTAAAACTGAGTGCGTAGAGTAAAAAATAAAATATAAAGGAAAACGATTAAAAGAAAAAAGTACACTCTGAAGTAGAAATTTACTGAGTGTTAATGTTGAGTATATGCTTTAGATGTAATTATCTAGTAGAGGATGGGCAACATCCCTGTTTACTATCATCTTGTAAAGTAATGGAAATGGAAATGCCTATGCAAAGACTAACATGAGAGGAGTCAATTTCACGAACGTATTGCTGGGGCCCAGTTACATTACTCAGATAAAAAAAAACTGGCATAGCCCACAGTCAGAGAGGTAACTCTACAATGACAGTTCAAATAATTATAAGAAGAACTGCAGTATGGTTTCAGCATGCCATGACTGAGTTAAATAAATCTGAACTCCCATCAAATCCAGGACAGTTGGTCATCCTATGCCCAGTCCCCTGTCATAGGAGGATTTCCATCAAGGTTTCATTGTTTAAGTGGAAATTGGGAAAACAAGTAATACATCAAATATTTTAATTCATCTTACAGTTTATTTTTCCCTTAAGAAATATTGTTAGTAAAGCTTTTATAAGGTGAACTTGCAAAATTGTGTGTCTCTAACGGGCAACAAGTTTGAACCTGTAGAAAATTGACAGTAAGACAATCAGGTTCTAAAATCACACTGTCATTGGCTTGTCTTTGTTGAGACTCTGCTAGGCAGGCCTGAACTTCATCTCGGAGTTTTTGTAGGAATAATTAAATCCTTTTCCCGTCGCCCAGTTGATGCCATCAGCATAACTGCTGTGAGCGCCCAGCCAGTATTTTCCATTTAAATTGGATTCAAGGCAAGCGTTGTACCACCAGGCACCCTTGAAGGTCTCTGCACAGTTAACGCCATGCTTATCATTGTCTTTGTCTTTTGTTGAGAAGGGGCTGCCCTTGTGGAGTGATAAAGAGTCACCTGCGAAAAAATAATAACAGCAGTTATCAGGATAGTTTTCGAAAATTAAGTTCAATTTCAAGAAAAGCTTTTATTGCGGGAAATCCGAACTTTTTGAAGAGCATTTAATGCTGCCAATTTACCAAGGTGTCTGGCCTTGGCTGCATGTGTTTTCGCTCTGTCAATTCCTATTTCTTTTGTAGTGTTTATTGTAGTACTTTATCGTTGGGGTAGCTTTTGGGCTCTCCTCATTAAAAGAAAAAAAGATAGGCTTAAAGCAAAAATATTTGATACTCATCATGAATACCTGTTATCCCCCTGGGGAGATAATGGACCCAAAGTTACAAATCTTCACCTTATCTCGACATGAGTTAACGAGGATCATGAGTTAAAATCCCTGAAATGGGGAAAACCTGTCAAAATGGGACATATAGGTCCTTTTACCCAATTTCAGGAGTGGTCCTATTTACCACTTAGGTATTCCATCAAAATATTATGAAAAAAAATTCATGAGGCATAAATATTGTGTCAAAAATATAGCTAACTCGAAAATATAGTGGGACAGAATATAAAAGGTACAGATATTTTTTTAGGTATACAATATATAAGTATTTTTATATATAAAAAATGAATATAGTTTTATAAACTATCCCTTTTTAATTATTGAGATAATTGTTATTTTATTATTATAAAGTATTAGTATTATAATATTTGTATTTCATTATGTTAGCATAGTCAATAATTCATCATGTAAAATTATTTTAAGTATTTAGTTAGAAATATCGAGTTTAGTAGCAGCTTTTTGGTATTTAGGGTGGGAACTTTTAAAATGTAAATTATCTTTTTTAGAAAATTTTTAATTTGTTATTATTTATGTAGATTAATTGATTGATATTTATTATACTTGTTTTTTAATTGATTGATAAGTTATGTAATTGTAAAATTGTTTCAATTTAGCAATCATTTTAATTTGAATTGTGTTATCTGCTAATTAACAAGATATTAGTATTGTTTCATTTTTTTTTAATTATTCTCAATTGTCTGATAAATCTGTGGGCAGTAGGTAGGGACCAGTATTATTTTTAAAATAAATGTATATATATATATATATATATATATATATATATATTCACTGAAAAAACCATAGGTTATAGACCATATATAGTTAGGAATTAGCATTTAAAAAACCTTATTTTACTCACACAAAACCATTGAAATTCCATATATAGTTAGTTGCACTAACTATATATCGCGCACCCGCAATCCACTGCTGATGATGTCACATATTACATCATTCATGACATGGTCAGTGACATCACTGATGACATCACTGATGACATCTCAAATGACATCACTGATGACATCACTGATAACAACATCCAGTGATTTTATGTTTCTGTAAAGTTTAAATATGTCTTACATATTGAAGAAAGAGTGGATGTATAAGTGTCTGGACGAAGGATTTAGTAGGTGCATGACTGACTGTATGAGTGAGTGATTAAATGTGTCTTACTGAGTGCATGGGTAGGGGCTAAACTGTCTTAATTTGTGCATCATTATGTCTGTTGTTCTGTAAACTGCTGCATGTGTTGATCAGTAGCTATATGAGTAACTATATGGGTTATTGATTGATTGTCCAAGTATTTGTATGGGAGACTGAGTGTGTGTGTGGCTGGCTGGGAGGTGTGTGACTCTGTGCAGATCAATGTGTACTTATATCAATGATTGTATAACAAGGTAAGTATGTGTTAGTATATGTTTGAAAATATAAGGTGCTCTATGTTTAACTGTATAGACAAGAAAATGGAAGTGTGATTGATTCTTTACAGGACTGACTAGGTGTGTGAGTAACTCCATGGATGATTGGCAGAGTGTGAGTGTCTGTATAGGTGTATGAGTGCATATGATAGTGTTGTAAAGATGAGTGATTGTATGTATGAATGATTGTATGGGTGAATGAGTGAATGTGTGTGTAGACGTAGGAATCAGTGAGTACATATGTAGTAACTAGTATTGGTGTGTCAATGGTTTCAAAAATTATACTCTGTATTTAACACTGGGTGAAACAGAGGTTATATTAAAATATGAGGAGATGCATTGTATTGTCACATGAATGATATCATCAGTGATGTGGTCATTGATGTCAAATGAGATGTCATCAGTGATGTCATTTGAGATGTCATCAGTGATGTCATCAGTGATGTCACTGACCATGTCATGAATGATGTAATATGTGACATCATCAGCAGTGGATTGCGGGTGCGCGATATATAGTTAGTGCAACTAACTATATATGGAATTTCAATGGTTTTGTGTGAGTAAAATAAGGTTTTTTAAATGCTAATTCCTAACTATATATGGTCTATAACCTATGTTTTTTTCAGTGAATTTTCAAGGTTTTGTAAATGCTAATTCCTAACTATATATGATCTATAACCTATGGTTTTTTCAGTGAATTTCAATGGTTTTTTAATAGCAAATATCATAAGCTGTCGAATGTCAAGTACGTGGTAAGTGAAAACATTTTCGTGTTTATGCACACTGATCTGCTTTGAATGGTGCCCCCCCCCTCATTTCTATTAGGAGTACTCTCTCTTTGCACATAGTTAAGGGTAGTTAACGCAGGCCTTTGCCCCCGTTGTAATACGTCGTGCCTGCTTCTCTCTCCATTTGATTGATTGTTATCCAAGTATTTACTGTTTTAGAATTGGTTCTCTTTGGTTCATTCTCTATTTACAAACAAACACAGAGTCGCAATACTCTGTTTAGTCTTTGCAGATAACGAAAAATCGTGTAAAAAAAAAAGAAAAGGAATCGAGCAAAATCAGTAGGCCACTAACGGGATCTCTTTTTGACCTCGCTAAAATAGAAACATTAGGAACAACCCCTCATGACAAATACAAAACTAGTGAAATGAACTGAACTCCACACAATGATGGCTGCAAAACAGCTCGGCTCCGCCACCCACCCCGCCCAAAATAACGATAAAGAGCGGCTGCCATGATTGGTTGCGGAATGGCCACGACGGAGCTACGAAATGGTACTGCTCTCATGCTAACCCCAGCTTCAGTCTGAAACATCCAGAAACACTGTAGACTACCAATTCGATCAGTTCCGGTAGCGCCCCAATGTAACCCGGTAGAGAAGAACTAGCCCTCCCCTCTTTGACTGATGGTTCTTGTTGCCTGTCCCTTCTGTTGTCATTTAACAGAACTATTTAGCCTGCTGAAAGGGGTTGTGTTCCGACCGCTGGTTGGTGGAGACATTTTGACTATATTCTGGACCTGCGTTGTCGCGTAATGCGTCATATGACGCGCCGCGTTAGCGCATCCGGAAGTCATCCGGGGCGCGCAGCGCGTAACGTAAGCATAACAAGTCATGTGACTTGTTAATAAAACTTTTCATTGGTTCATTTTACTTTTCTTATTCTAATGATGAAAGGCTTGGTCATATGACCTAAAAATTACGCTTTTTATTACTTCCGAACATAATTTTTTCTTAAATATATGTTATAATGTTCCAGGCTAATGTACTTTCCCGGAAAATTTACAACTGTCCTGCAAGTAAAATATATTCTTTTTTCGAGAAAAAGAGCGTTTCTTCGTCCCATGACGGAGCCGTTGAGCAAAAGAGGGTCGACCTGCTGTCTTAGTCGCCGATACGCCTGAATATGAGATTCTTATCGATCACTTTATGTTGCAGGAATAGAAAACACAACAGCCCTTGACCATTTATCTTTACTGCGTTCCTTCGTATTATACCTTTTACCCTTCATGTAATTGGTCTGCTTTATTTCACTTGCCTTTTAATGATTCTAAAACAGTGACTATTATTAAAAACTTTACCAATGTATATACTACTACCATGTTTTCTTTTAAAAACCTTTATTGTGAAAATTTCATTATACAAATACGAGCCTATAACCACGTGGGCCGGCCACGGAGCAAACTGTAATCGTATATGATGAGTAGACATTTACACTGTAGAGGAACGTAACGGGCGGGCCATTAGGTTGCAAGAACTAAGGTGTCTAACAGTTACGGAATCGGTGGACGTACATTTTATAATTAAAATACGACAGGGCCAGTTACAATAAAATTATCTAGATATACATTTGCGGGCAAGTACCATGGGTGACGTTAATTCGAACTTTCAATAGTACAGTAATCAATAACACATCAGAACTTAATATCAATAGGGATGTCGAAATATTCAATCAATTCTCGTCCCCGCCTGCCATGTGCTTCAAAACTGCATACGTATCTGGTGATTTCAAGGTTCTGCAACCAGTACACAACAAGGAGTTACGAGTCCCATTTATTCCGGCGCCATTTTGGGCGAGGACGGGCAGGTCCAGGATATAGTCAAAATGTCTCTACCAACCATCGACTATGATGATGTTCATATGCTGTATTTATTAGAGTAACACTCATCTGTCCACATGAAATTAATTTGCCACAATCTAAACATGTCATTTTAATCTTTCCAAAGTTCTTCTAAATATTTGGGACCGTTTCCCTTGCCTCTGATGCTGTCAGTGCCACTTCTTTGATGAATGTACTAGCAGGTCAGGGGTTCTCCTCCAAATCTCTCTTTTATGCAGCACTATAATTAATTGGTGCCACCTCTCCATATGACGATGCATGGTATAGTTACCATAACTATATTTTTTTCGGTTCCTCTGGAGAGTTCATCGTGGCAGATGAAGCGTGTAACGTACCGGGCATTTACCTTTTTTGCATGTACAGGAAAGGAAAAAAAAATCGAGCGTCCGAGTTCTAAGGTGTCCCAGGGCCATTTTAGTGGACCAGGCCCGAATCCAAAGAACAGGCCGCCATTTTGAGAGTCCTGTTGCAGCCGCCTGTCGCTGTAGCATCAAGAGCAGCCGAAACTCAGCTGAATGGCAACTGAAACGGTAAAGGGGCGCCCCACTACAGCAGACGAGCCTCCACCTAGGAAGGCCCGTTCACGCCGCCTCCCCCCCCCCCCTTCGGGCACCCCACGCCGTTATTCGGAGCAGTATTGTAGGATGGCCACACCAGTGCGGCAACATGCTAGACATCACCTCGGTGGTAACCGAATCTCAACGCCTTGTGGTGTCTTCTATTCAGAAAACATTGTTATGCTGCCTTCGACCTATTCGCCGCAAGTGCGCACACAACTCAACTGCATAGCTTGCTAGACACCACCTCGGTGCCATCCGGATCTTGGAATCTCAGCGCCTTTTGGTGTCTTCTCTTCAGAAAATATTGTTGCGCTGCCTTTGGCCCCATTCGCACATCGGTCCGCTACTGACGCCATCTCACAGGCTAATGGGGCGCCCCACGCCGAGTTTCAGCATTGTAGGATGACCACACCAGTACAGCACCTTGCTAGACATCACCTCGGTGCCATCCGGATCTCGGCGCCCCACTGCAGATGAAGTGCCTCTCAACTATGAAACCACCACGGTGACATCCGGATCTTGGCGCGTTGTGCTGCCTTCGGACTATTCGCACATCGGTCCGTTACTGACGCCATCTCACAGGCTAATGGGGCGCCCCACGCCGAGTTTCAGCATTGTAGGATGACCACACCAGTACAGCAACTTGCTAGACATCACCTCGGTGCCATCCGGATCTCGGCGCCCCACTGCAGATGAAGTGCCTCTCAACTATGAAACCACCCCGGTGACATCCGGATCTTGGCGCGTTGTGCTGCCTTCGGCGTATTCGCACATCGGTCCGCTACTGACGCCATCTCACAGACTAATGGGGCGCCCCACGCCGAGTTTCAGCATTGTAGGATGACCACACCAGTGCACCTTACTAGACACCACCTCGGTGCCATCCGGATCTTGGCATCTCAGCGCCTTGTGGTGTCTTCTATTCAGAAAATATTCTTGCGCTACCTTTGCCCCATTCACACATCGGTCCGCTACTGACGCCATCTCACAGGCTAATAGGGCGCCCCACGCCGAGTTTCAGCATTGTAGGATGACCACACCAGTACAGCAACTTGCTAGACATCACCTCGGTGCCATCCGGATCTTGGCATCTCAACGCCTAGTGGTATCTTCCATACAGAAAATATTGTTGCGCTGCCTTTGGCCCCATTCGCACATCGGTCCGCAACTGACACCATCTCACAGGCCAACAGGGCGCCCCACGCCGACTTTTACCATTGTAGGATGGCCACACCAGTGCCACAACTTGCTAGACACCACCTCGGTGCCATCCGGATCTTGGCATCTCAGCGCCTTGTGGTGTCTTCTATTCCGAAAATATTGTTGCGCTGCCTTTGGCCCCATTCGCACATCGGTCCGCTACTGCCGCCATCTCACAGGCCAACGGGGCGCCCCACGCCGACTTTCAACATTGTAGGATGGCCACACCAGTGCGGCAACTTACTAGACACCACCTCGGTGCCATCCGGATCTTGGCGCGTTGTGCTGCCTTCGGCCTATTCGCACATCGGTCCGCTACTGATGCAAACTCACAGGCCAACGGGGCGCCCCACGCCGACTTTCAGCATTGTAGGATGGCCACACCAGTGCTGCAACTTGCTGGACACCACCTCGGTGCCATCCGGATCTTGGCGCGTTGTATTGCCTTCGGCCTATTCGCACATCGGTCCGCTACTGACGCCGCCTCACGTGCCAACGTATTTTCTCCGCATTTTATACCCTATGCCGCATAACAGGTCATGTGACTTGTTTATAAAACTTTTCATTGGTTCATTTTACTTTTGGTTTCCTAATGATGGAAGGCTTGATCATATGACCTAAAAACAACACTTTTCATTGGATGAAAACTTTATTTTTTTCCCAAACGATGAAAGCCCCACCTTGTTTCTGGATGTTTCAGACTGAAGCTGGCGTCAGCATGAGAGCACCACCATCTCGTAGCTCCGTCGTGGTCATTCCGCGAGCAATCATGGCAACTGCTCCCCACCAGAAGCCTACAGGAGTCGGGGGCCCCCAAAACTTTTGATGAATCCTCAAGGCGGAGGGGACGCTTTCGAGAATGGGGTCCAAGACCTAGCAGACAAGCGTCCGATTTCCAAGGTGTCCCAGGGCCATTTCAGTGGACCAGGCCCAAAAAGGAAACAACCTGCCGCCATTTTGAGAGTCCTGTGACAGCCGCCTATCGCTGCACCGCAAGAGTGGGCGCAACTCAGCTGAATTGCGGCTTTTGACACAGTGGACCAAAAACGGACGGAATGGCAACTGAAACGGTAAAGGGGCGCCCCACTACAACAGATGACACTCCACCTGGAGAGGCCCGTTCACGCCGCCTCCCCCGGGGCGCCCCACGCCGTTATTCGGAGCAGCATTGTAGGATACCAAAACCAGTGCGGCAACTTACTGGACATCACCTTGGTGCCATCGTTCTGCTGCCTTGGAACTATTCGCACAACAGTTTGCTACTGATGACCCACCCCCCGCGACGCCCCACGGCGGAAATCTGGACGTTGTGCTGCGTTGGGACTATTCGCACAGCCGACCGCTACTTCGTTGTTTTTCCCTAAAAATGTTTATATGTTATTACTATTTTTGTTTTCTTGTATATATTTATAAGTTATTAAAGTTTTATAATCTTACTACTTTGTCGGAGTGCTATATATTTTTAATGTGACACATAATTGTAAAAACTTTGATGTACAAAGAGTCATCCCTGGAATCTTCCGCTTTAGGCTCGGTCCCCTCCCCAATCACAATACAGGATGGTTTTCAGATAATAGGAACGCGTCTGCTGTGACGGATCTCATCGAGTGTGGGCCTTGATCTACTATAACTCCTTTGAAGAGGGGTGATTCTTTACAGCTGGGGCCATAAACTACATCTGCAGGGCTAGCTGATACCCTAGGACCGGCCTGGACAATCGGACACAGAGGAAAAGGAGTGTCAGAGGGTGCGGTAGTGAATAGGGCGAAAGGGAGGTGTCGGGCGGGCACAGGGTGTGATTCTCAGGCAAGAGCAGCGCAGATGGGGGGAGGTTTATTACCCATGCATAAGACAGAGAGCGGGGGTGACCACTGCCTGGGGGAGATGCTTGCGAGGGTGGGGAGCCGTGCTAAGGATCGACAGCGTGCACAGAGTGGGTCTGGTCAAGGCATCTAAAATGGCTGCCGTGCACGACAAAAGTGTGGTATTTGAAAAAAGACAAGATGGCGCAGACAATGTTTTTCAACACTTCCTGATTTCCTTCGAATCGAACGTTAACAGACGTTGGGGCATATTACCAAAGTTAAGCGATATTTATCCCTAACGATGCTTAGCAACGATTTTTTTACCGCTAAGCATCGTCAGAAATTATCGCAGATAAACCTTGCTATTATCAAGGTTTATCGCAAATACGATAAAAAACGACCGCAATGCATTAATATCGCTGAAAACTCAGCGATATTCATGCATTACCGAGCTAATGCTCTTAGCCATGTTATCCACCTCCCATTGGATAACATGGCTAAGAACTGCTCAGGGCAGGTGCTAGCTTTTGGAGATATTCGCGCTTATCTCGAATATTTCCAAAAGTTGATAATAGGAGATAGCGATGTTAGCGACTGTTTCCAGTCGCTAACATCTTGGCATGCCCACTTTGCATGTCATTAGTGATAAATATCACTCACATGCAAAGTGGGGCCCAAGATGGTCGCTATCTCCTACTAGCCGTCGCTAACTGGTGTTAGCAACAGCTAGGTAATACAGATATAATTTTATCTCCGCGAAGCGGAGCGCTGTTACAGATATATATCTTTTTTTGAACGTTAATTTCTCGAAATCCACTGAAGCACATATATTGAGACCTAGCAAAGGCACATCGAGCTACCAGTCCCTAATATTTTACCAAGTTTCGTGCAAATCCATTCAGCCGTTCGATTATTATTATTATTTTTTTTTTTTGCCCCGCGGGACCCTTTTAAAACCTCCACATCAAACCTAGGGGGTCAGCGAGGATCTACTATGCCCCCTTATGGTCATTTGCCCCTTCGCTTTGGCCTCCTCTTGTCTCTCGATCCTACCGAGAGACAAGATGGCGGCCGCTACGGACTGTTTGGAATGTTCACAGACGCCGGAGAACCAATCAGCTTCGCTTCACAAAGCTCCGTACCGCGAAAAGTCCGCGAACCGGAGCGCTGCCCGGTCCGCTGTTACAGATATATATCTTTTTTTGAACGTTAATTTCTCAAAATCCACTGGAGCACATATATTGAGACCTAGCAAAGGCACATCGGGCTACCAGTCCCTACAATTTTGCCAAGTTTCGTGCAAATCCATTCAGCCGTTCGGGCTAAAAGTGAGGCCAACCGCCCTATGGAAAACTCAATGTTAAAAACACGTTTTGGGACCCCCCTTTTTTCTCGGCCCCCCCTTGACGAACCCCCCCCCAAATTTTCAAGGGCTGCTCAGAAACAAAATGTGCCATTTTCCTGAAAATTTCAGCCAATTCCGTCCACAAATGCCAAAGTTATTAGACATAGAATTTTCAAAAATCCCATAGAGAAAAAATCCTAACTATATATACCTACTGGCGACCGCCAGTAGGTAATATATATATATATATATTAGTAATAAGAAACAGAGAAAAAGAAAGAAAAATAAGAAATTGAAAAAATGTTTTTAACTCAGCACTAGTCACTTATTTTATTAGATGTGGACAACACGGAATTAATTATGAGGAATTAATATTCTAGAAGGTTGCCAGTGGCAAGATGAAATAGCACGTGTGGACCAAAATATCATTAGCATGGTGTACAGATTGGGGGAGGACGTTGGGTGCATATAATTGTTTAGAGGGGATGGTACGTACTATCATAGGTATTAGGGCTGTTTGATTCTGTCCTAGTGTAAATATATGAAATATTTGTAAATAGGTACTTCAATAATAGGTATTTAACTCTGATAATTCATCCTAGTTTGCACTTAATAACTTTATGATGTATTTTTTTATTGAGTGTTCAAATGTATATATTATATATTCTATATTTGATAATTATTACTCATTTGGATATCGCCACATGGATACAATCAAAGTGTGTGCTGTTATTTATGCCCGTGGATTATACAAATAATGGCCCCTTTAAAAATGTGTTTACCATGTCTATTTGTGTTTTGGCCAATCAAAATTGAGCACTTGCACTTTAAATAATTCACCCTCACTCTCTTTCGCTGTCATGTGAGCAAGGCACAGGGGTGCCGAATATATATATATATATATATATATATTACCTACTGGCGGTCGCCAGTAGGTATATATAGTTAGGATTTTTTCTCTATGGGTTTTTTGAAAATTCTATGTCTAATAACTTTGGCGTTTGTGGACGGAATTGGCTGAAATTTTCAGGAAAATGGCACATTTTGTTTCTGAGCAGCCCCTGAAAATTGGGGGGGGTTCGTCCAGGGGGGGTCGAGAAAAAAGGGGGGTCCCAAAACGTGTTTTTAACATTGAGTTTTCCATAGGGCGGTTGGCCTCACTTTTAGCCCGAACGGCTGAATGGATTTGCACGAAACTTGGCAAAATTGTAGGGACTGGTAGCCCGATGTGCCTTTTGTAGGTCTCAATATATGTGCTCCAGTGGATTTTGAGAAATTAACGTTTAAAAAAAGATATATATCTGTAACAGCGGACCGGGCAGCGCTCCAGTTCGCGTACTTTTCGCGCAACGGAGCTTTGTGAAGCGAAGCTGATTGGTTCTCCGGCGTCTGTCAACATTCCAAACAGTCCGTAGTGGCCGCCATCTTGTCTCTCGGTAGGATCGAGAGACAAGAGGAGGCGAAAGGGAAGGGGCAAATGACGATAAGGGGGCATAGTAGATCCTACCTGACCTCTTAGGTTTGATGTACCATTTTGCCAAGTTTGGTGTAATTCCGTTCAGCCATTCAGGCTGTAGACGTATCTAAATGTCAATAATCGAACGGCTGAATGGATTTGCACGAAACTTGGCAAAATATTAGGGACTGGTAGCCCGATGTGCCTTTGCTAGGTCTCAATATATGTGTTCCAGTGGATTTTGAGAAATTAACGTTCAAAAAAAGATATATATCTGTAACAGCGCTCCGCTTCGCGTACTTTTCGCGTTACGGAGCTTTGCAAAGCTGATTGGTTCTCCGGCGTCTGTCAACATTCCAAACAGTCCGTAGCGGCCGCCATCTTGTCTCTCGGTAGGATCGAGAGAGAAGAGGAGGCCAAAGCGAAGGGGGAAATGACCATAAGGGGGCATAGTAGATCCTTCCTGACCTCTTAGGTTTGATGTACCATTTTGCCAAGTTTGGTGTAATTCCGTTCAGCCATTCAGGCTGTAGACGTATGTAAATGTCCTATGGAAAATTGCATGGGGAAAACACATTTGAAAGTGTTGAAATTTAGAAGCAATTAAAATGTTACTTTGGTTTTGTATTTGTGTGTGATGAAAGTTAATTGGTTATGTATATATGTCAAATGAGAGGAAACCACAGCCATTTTGTGATACTACTGTCTGAGGTACATTTGTGAGGAATTTTTGGTGGTGAATTTCTGGTGTTTGATTTACACAGTACTAACACTTCTCCTACTTTTAAAAAGGTGAGTTGTTAATTTGTAAGGGGAACTATGTTGTACACTTGAAGATAATTTGAAAAATGTTTTCTGTTATTTATTTGCAGTCCTTTCTGTTATACTAAATACTTGATAAAGTTAGTTTTATATTATGTATTACTAAAAACGATAAATGAAAGTGATTATTTTTTTCGGCAATTTACAGCAAGCAATTTCAAAATAAAATGGCTCACAATGAAGAGACCGTGGCAATTTCTTTTGAATTGTCCACTACATTGATTGAAATTGAGAGCACCAATAATGAAATATTGTTACATGGAGGAGATGACTTGTACGATTCCATTAGATTGATTGAAATGGACAGCACCAATAATGAAATATTGTCACAAGGAGGAGATGACTTGAATGATTCCACTACATTGATTGAAATTGAGAGCACCAATAATGAAATATTGTCACAAGGAGGAGATGACTTGTATGATTCCATTAGATTGATTGAAATGGACAGCACCAATAATGAAATATTGTCACAAGGAGGAGATGACTTGAATGATTCCACTACATTGATTGAAATTGACAGCACCAATAATGAAATATTGTCACAAGGAGGAGATGACTTGAATGATTTTTTTGATCAATCTGTTGATGGCGAATTTATCGAATGTTTGGAGACCATAGAGTTACAAGAATCATCATTGCAGACTTTTCATGAGGAAATTGCTGATGAGGACATGTTACTAGTTCTTTCAAATTTAGAAAATTCTGAAGAATAAATTTATATTTAGAAATCAAAAATTGTTTGAGACATTATTCATTTTTATTTTTAATTTATGAGGTTGTAGCGAAGTGATTGTAGTATAAAATGAGACTTATAGTATAGAGTGCAACATTTTTATGTTACATGGTAAGTTTACTCATATTTACTTCCCTTCTGCCACTATATTATCTCCAATGTGTATTTGACATCTCTTCTTCATCTCCGGCCTCCTTTCTCTCACTGTGTGTCTCCGATGCATCTTATCGCTGCTATTTTGTGTAATTACAGAAGAGAGTAAAATAAAATAGTTCGGAACGTGAAAAGGGGGCAAAGTAGAGTACCCCTCACCCCGTAGGCCTTTTCCGGCGGTCCCAAAAGGATCAGTTTCTGCTTTCCTGAGAGATTATGGTATGAGTTCCATATACCACAATAATTTGCATTACAACATGCAAGATCTCTATCTCCTATTACCAACTTTTGGAGATATTCGCGCTAAGCGCGAATATCTCAAAAAAGTTATACCTGCCCTGAGCAGTTCTTAGCCATGTTATCCAATGGGAGGTGGATAACATGGCTAAGAGCATTAGCTCGGTAATGCATGAATATCGCTGACTTTTTAGCGATATTCATGCATTGCGGCCGTTTTTTATCGCATTTGCGATAAACCTTGATAATAGCAAGGTTTATCTTCGATAATTTCTGACGATGCTTAGCGGTAAAAAATTTGTTGGTAAGCATCGTTAGCGATAAATATCGCTTAACTTTGGTAATATGCACCAACGTCTGTTAACGTTCGATTCGAAGGAAATGAGGAAGTGTTGAAAAACATTGTTTGCGCCATCTTGCCTTTTTTGAAATGCCACACTTTTGTCGTGCACGGCAGCCATTTTAGATGCCTTGACCAGACCCACTCTCTGCACGCTGTCGATTCGTAGCATGGCTCCCCACCCTCGCAAGCATCTTCCCCAGGCACTGGTCACCCCCGCTCTCTGTCTTATGCATGGGCAATAAACCTCCCCCCATCTGCGCTGCTCATCCCTGAGAATCACACTCTGTGCCCGCCCGACACCTCCCTTTCGCCCTATTCACTACCGCACCCTCTGACACTCCTCTTCCTCTGTGTCCGATTGTCCAGGCTATCAGCTAGCCCTGCAGATGTAGTTTATGGCTCCAGCTGTAAAGAATCACCCCTCTTTAAAGGAGTTATAATGGATCAAGGCCCACACCCGATGAGATCCGTCACACCACACGTGTTCCTACTATCTGAAAACCATCCTGTATTGTGATTGTGGAGGGGACCGAGCTTGAAGCGGAAGATTCCAGGAATGACTCTTTGTACATCAAAGTTTTTACAATTATGTGTCACATTAAAAATATATAGCCCTCCAACAAAGTAGTAGGAATATAAAACTTTAATAACATATAAATATATACAACAAAACAAAAACAGTAAAAACATTTAAACAACGAAGAGACCGTGGCAATTTCTTTTGAATTCCTGATGAGGACATGTTACTAGTTCTTTCAAATTATGAAAATTCAGAAGATGTTGCCTGGGGGTGGGTCGTCAGTAGCAGTCTGTTGTGCGAATAGTTCCAAGGCAGCAGAACGCGCTGAAATCTAGATGGCACGAAAGTGATGTCTAGTAAGTTGCCGCCCAGCAAATAACGGCGTGGGGCGCCGCGGGGGTGAGTGAGTCCAGTAGGCACCACAGCTATTCTTACCGGCATTGCAGAATTACTGCTGGGGACAATGCCTGTGCTGTAGCAGGGTCACAGCAGAAACAAAAAGGATTCTGTTGAAGATGTTGTTGGTTTTCAATTTGAAAACAGTTCTGGTGTCAACTGCTATGCTAATGTAGTGGTTAATGTTTTGTTTTCTCTAGAAAATGTAAAAGAGGGGGAGGCAGTCCAAAGTTCCGTTAAAAGGGCAAAGGAAAGGATCGGTGGTTTGAACTATCAGTCAAAAAGGGGAGGGGGTGCAACAATTTTTCCTACCGGGTCACACTGTGCTTTCACCGGAACTGAGGTCTGCAGGATTCTAGTAATTCAAAGTGAGGCTGGCGCCAGCATGGGAGCGCCGACGTCCCGCGGATACAGTTTCGTCACTCCACGGGCGATTATGGCAGTCATTCCCCATCGGGGGTGTCTGCGGGGGTCGGAGACTCCCGCGGCTCCTGTAGAATCTTCAAGGTCGTGGAGGACTACGGTGGTGGAGTCAACCAGTGACCGGGCCATTTCTTTATGCTGGGCCCGCTCTTGCCAGGTCGACCGCCATTTTGAGAGTTCGGTAGCTACTGGCGATCGCGGGGTCAAATGAGCGGACGGGCTCCACCCTGCCGGGCGAGACGTTGCAGCATCGCCACAGTGGAAGAACCCTTTTCCGGGCGCTTGGAGCGCCGAGGGTGCAGGTGGGAAGCCTCCACTGGGGAGGCGGGAGAGGCCTGTTCGCATCGTCTCTCCCTCCCAGTGCACCCCACGGCGTCTCGCTTGAGATTTGTTATGGCCGGACCAGGCGATGAGGACGAAGGGGGGGGGGGGTCGGAGGCATGTGCAAGACATCCCCCCCCAGTGTTGTCGCAGCCATTATTCAAGAGAGAAGAAGTGTCCCGTCCGTCTTCGGGCCGGGCTTCCGGTGGATGTCGGCCGGACGCCCCTGGCTCTGGCCCCATGAACGGGTTTCTTGGTTTATCGGCTGCAGCCGGATCTCGTCGGCCTCGGCCCCCCGACCGTTGGTGGCCGGACCGGAAGAGCATGTGGCGGGACTACCTCCAACTCTCAAGGGCCACCGCGGCCGGACTGGGAGAGAGAGGGGAGGGTCGAGGAGACATTCCCCCCCCTGAAACTCTTCAGCGTTGTAAAGGCAATCCCCTGGCCGGGTCCCACTGGCCTCGGCCTCTCCTCCGGCTACACCCTACGTTAGGATCTCCTGGCCGAGGCGTGGCAGCAGGATCCGCCTTATATGGGCTGCTCCCGGCTGGGCGTAGCCGCAACCCTGCCCCACCTTGGAAGTTTCCAGAGTGGGGGCGGATGTTCTACTGACTTGCATTTTCCCTAGTCTATCGATTTTTTTGGCGTGGCAGGCGGTGGGACAGCGAGGGGTGATTTGGTTTCTCTTACTGTTTTTCTGGTCTCTCACCACTGGCATATTTCTAACGTTTTCTTGTTTCTAGGACATTAATAGGTTTTATCATTACGTTATGTTATCGTTTCTTTGTTCGTTGTTTAATAAAAGTTTATGTTCATCAGTGGCCTACTGATTTTCGTTTTCCTATTCTTTTCTTTCCAGGTTGTTTCATGCTAAAGTTTCTGTTAACAGGATACAGTGATCACTTCGTTATTATTGCATATGTCCTTTTCACTAGGGGTGCTCTCTGGTCGGGCCAGATGACATATCTCTAGTAAATGGTCCGGGTGAAACAGGTGCATCAATCAGTGGGGAGTAGATAGGCATGACAGATTACAACGGGGGAGAAAGGTCCGCATTACGTACCCTTTCACTATTTGCAAAGATTTTCCTACGTATATTTGCAAACAGGGAATACCTCCAAAAAGAACCAATTCCCAAACAGTCAATGTTTGGGGAAACAATCAATCAATGAGGAACGAAATAGGCACGACGTGTTAAAGGTTTGCGTTACCTACCCTTCACTATCTGCAAAGGGAGAGAGAATATTCCTATTCTTCCTCGTTTGCAGGCAGAGAAGATTCTTAAGAGAACCAACTTCGAACAATTCAATGCTCGATTCAAACAATCAAGAAGGGGTACTGTGAACACAAATGAACGCCGCTTATGTACATACACATTGGTATTATCAACAGGTTGTTCCTAATGTTTCTATTTTAGGGAGGTGAAAAAGAGATCCCATTAGTGGCCTACTGATTTTGCTCGATTCCTTTTCTTTTTTTACACGATTTTTCGCTATCTGCAAAGACTAAACAGAGTATTGCGACTCTGTGCTTGTTTGTAAATAGAGAATGAACCAAAGAGAACAATCAATCAAATGGAGAGAGAAGCAGGCACGACGGATTACAACGGGGGCAAAGGCCTGCGTTAACTACCCTTCACTATCTGCAAAGAGAGAGTACTCCTAATAGAAATGAGGGGTGGGGGGCAGCATTCAAAGCAGATCAGTGTGCATAAACACGAAAATGTTTTTACTTACCACGTACTTGACATTCGACAGCTTATGATATTTGCTATTAAAAAACCATTGAAATTCACTGAAAAAACCATAGGTTATAGACCATATATAGTTAGGAATTAGCATTTAAAAAACCTTATTTTACTCACACAAAACCATTGAAATTCCATATATAGTTAGTTGCACTAACTATATATCGCGCACCCGCAATCCTCTGCTGATCATGTCACATATTACATCATTCATGACATGGTCAGTGACATCACTGATGACATCACTGATGACATCACTGATGACATCATCCAGTGACTGTGTGTTTCTGTAAAGTTTAAATATGTTAGATATATTGAAGAATGAGTGGATGTATAAGTGTCTCGATGAAGGATTTAGTAGGTGCGTGACTGACTGTATGAGTGAGTGAATAAATGTGTCGTACTAAATGCATGGGTTAGTGACTAAACTGCCTGAATGTTTGCTTCAGTATGTCTGTTGTGATGTAAACTGCTGCATGTGTGGATCATTAGCTATACGAGAGGCTACATATGTTATTGATTGGTTGCCCAAGTATTTGTATGGGAGATTGAGTTTGTGTGGGGGTGGCTGGGAGGTGTGTGACTCTGTGCATAGATGTGTGAGCAGTTGATTCACTAGGTGTATGAGTTCAAGAGTGCATGTGGAAACAGCTACATGGGCGGTTGACTGTGTGCATGAGTGTATTGATGAGTGAATGGATATGTCAATGCTACATGTCATAGTAAGTACATATGTAAAACACAGTACATGTGAGAGTTGCCATATATAAATAACTGTGCATGAGAGCCACTGAATGTGTGAGTGGCTGTATGGATCATTGTGAACTTGTATCAGGGATTGTATAAGAGAGTAAATATGTGTTAGTATATGTTTGAATAAGTAAGGTGTGTATAACTGTATAGTTGAGGAAATAGAGGTGTGATTGATTCTTTGCATGACTGACTAGGTGTGTGAGTAACTCCATGAATGAGTAACAGTGTGTGAGTGTCTGTATACACTGAGTGTATCTAAGGTTTTATTAGAGTCTGAAGAGGTTTATCGTATTAGCACAAGAATGATGTCAAATGAGATGTCATCAGTGATGTCATCAGTGATGTCATGTGAGATGTCATCAGTGATGTCATCAGTGATGTCACTGACCATGTCATGAATGATGTAATATGTGACATGATCAGCAGTGGATTGCGGGTGCGCGATATATAGTTAGTGCAACTAACTATATATGGAATTTCAATGGTTTTGTGTGAGTAAAATAAGGTTTTTTAAATGCTATTCTATAATTAAATCCTTTTTTTAAAATGTAGGATTTGGATAGTAAATCTGAGGTACAACACTTTCCCGACTGTTGCTTATATTGGAGTGGATTAATAAGTTTCCCTACTATTGTTTAGTTATGATTGTTAATATCTATTGTATATATATATATATATATATTTTTTTTTTAAATCTTGTTAAAATAATTTATAAAATTCAATAGTCTGATATTTCCTATTAATATTTTAATGTTAACTTTGTGTTATTTGAGTTAAATATATATTTATATATATGCATATATATATCGAATTTTTTACAATAATTATTCTTTATATAATTATTTTTAAAATTAATATTTAAAATACTTTAAATATAATGCTACTTATATGGATATTCCAATATACTTGCATGTTTTTGAGGATATACAATATGTTTGCAATATTTTGGTAATTTACATACAATGGACCTAAACTCGATATTTTTGTTCTCGATATTTCTATCACAATATTTGTGTACCGTGATATTTCTGTGCCCGTTATTCCGTCAAACAGCCACCACCTGCTATGTTTAATTGGAAAATGTAAGCAGGAGTGTTACAACGGACTGCTGTGCAGGGGCCATTGGTTGGGGAGAGTGACAAGTGTAAGAGCAGTTCCCGGGCTGTCAGGGAGACCATTGCATGCTTCTTCCTACACTCATAGTAAGTTTTAGGTGGGACCAGTCAGAGCCTCTGGTATTTGCTGGCCCCAAAAACCTGGTTGTTGAGTTCATTGCAACCAGTAAAACTGGGCTCAGTCCACCTACATATGGTAATCCCAAGTGCTGAAACACCGGGCCACTTGAAAATGGCTAGGGATTCATCTCTGAGGAGATCAGACCGGCAAACTGATAAGCAGGCTTTGTGGTATAGGCACAACTTAAGTGTCATCCATCAGGTTTGCTGCCAGTATATTCAGGAACAGACCCACTGTTTCTCCTAAGTAGTGCCTCAATCCTTTGCGCAATTATTAATATTTTGTGTGCTACCCAAGCATCAACCAGTATTTTGCATACGTTTCCATCAGTCAGTATTACAGAGGCTCCCACATTTGCCAGTATTATTCATCCCTCCCAAATCAGCTAATATTAAACGCCAAGAAATCAACATATTTGTCCTCCAATGAACCCCAATCCAGCCAGTCCTGTATACCCCATCAACCGGACACCCTCACTCTCCTGGGACCCCACATCCTTCTGGACTCCCAGGAGTCAACAAGGCATACCAGCAACAACAGCCCTGAAAGAGAAGCCTGCTCTAGCTGACAGGACCACCCTCTCAGGATCCCCAATTTGACTTGCATTATTTCATGTCCTCTTCTGTGCTGTTCCGGACTACTGATGCCTCACATGATGTCATATTAGATACGCTGAAAGCGAGGGGTGGGGATTATAATTCCCTTCCATCTGTATGTCTTTGTTGAAATTTGCTGATGGTGAAAACATACTGAACTGTTTGGTTTATTTTTATTGCTGTTTGGCTTTAGAGTTTATTTTTTTAATGGAACTGAGATGTAAATTATTTTTATAGACCTGAGGCAGGTATTGCTTTTGCACATAGGATATTCAGGATCCTTTCCGTACAAAGTAACTTATAACTAACCCAATTTCCTTTCCTTCTGGTCACAAACCATTGATACATCTCTTTCCAACTGCAACTTGGTGGGGAGATGGTCCTTTTTACGCCCCTCCTATTTGTGATTTGAAAAAGATAGCTAAAGCTCTTTTATGAATCGGGAAAACCTTTTCCGACTCGTAAAAGGGCTTATGAACATTGTGTAGCGGCCTTTTATAGTTAAAAATCCTGTGATTTTGCAAGTGGAAGGCAAAAGGTCTTTATTCATCAGGCTTCATATGATTGGGATGCTATAACAAATGTAATCTGAAGTTGCCAATCTTATTGCAATTATTACAAATTGTGTAGATGTGGGATGTAAGCAATGGTACATGTGTGATAAATTTCCAGAGATTTGGGACTGTACCAATTTTTGGGATGCACATCCTGTCCGTTATTCCACCATCTAGTGGTTGGGGCCAAAGTTCTCCACTATCTTGTAGTCCTTCTATTTTTAGTTTTTAGTGTTGTGTCTCAACGGACCCCCATTTAGTGTATCCTGTGACGTCTTACTGCTTCCCCTGGAAGCTCCCACCTTTGGTCGCCATCTTTAGATTCTTTTTTTTCTGGTTTCTAGTTCTCTCTTTCCATCTTCTTGGTGGGTCACTTGTCAATCCAGAAAATTCTTCAAGCTGCAGAACTACACCTACACGTAAGAAACTATACGCTTTTCTGCATGAATGTTTTCTTGATTCACATGCTGTGCATAGATTTTGTAGAAGTTTGTTAGCTTTGTGGTGGTTGGGTTGAAGGCGAGCTATGATTTGAAAACAGATGTTGTAAGGTCCCACTTGAGCTTCCTTGTTCATTTGAAAGTCTTTACAGTAGTGTTTTGTGAACATGTGTACAGATGACCCAAAGCTGCTCTTATGCATGAGAACAGCTTCAGGATTGGCCGCATGGAAGGCTGGGCAACTGTGCCTGGCTGCAGCGGAGAGGAGAGGAGAGGAGAAGAAGAGTGTGACCTGATGTTGGAGGGCAGTAGGTAAGTTTTTAATGTTTTTATTTGTCTCTATCAGCTCTCCCCTCCCCACCCCACCTTGACTCCAGTCCCGCCTCTCTTCCTTGACACAAGCTGCTCCTGGGTTCTGGGTGAAGTACCCCTCCTTCCATTTAAAGAAAGTCCTGTCTTCTTGGTAGTTTTATAATGTTTCATTGTGCTAATTCTATCAGTCCGAGAACCATGTTTGCCTCGCCCACTGTCGGCCAAATTGTATGTCATTGCACTTCTCCTGCATTTGCTGATCACTCTATGTAACGGTCGAATCTGGGGAAAAAGTGTAAGCAAATGCCCCTGACCAATCTATCGATAGTGCATTCCTGAGGGATTGGTGATATGGATTTCTGGATGCAAAGTTTTGGCACTTTGCGGTCATTGGTGTTGCAAACAGATCTATTGGTAGAGCTCCCCACCTCGAAAAGATCCTTTTGAGTACTTTCTGGTTCAGTTTCCATGCGTGTGAACATGACGCTCATCTGCTCAACCTGTCCCCTTCTATATTGTCTTTCTCTGGGAGATGGACTGCTGTTATTTCCATCTTCCTCTGTATGGGCCACTTCAAGAGTTCTTGGGCTGGCCGCGATATGGATTGCGTTCCTCCTTGCTTGTTGATGTAAAACATAATAGTTGTGTTGCCTGTTTGGATCAGTACTGTTTTTCCTAAGAGCTCCTTCTGAAAGGCTTTTAAGGCTAAGATCACTTTTCTTAGTTCCAGGATATTGATGTGTTGTAACGTATCATGTTCCTTCCAAACTCATCTCAGTTTGAGTAAGCCCATTTGAACTCCCCAACCCATATGTGAGGCATCTGTTGTAAATGTTGCTGTTGGAGTTGGTTGTACAAAGTTTCTTCTTTGAGTTACATGTGATTTGCTCCACCATGCCACTTTTTCCGGTACATTTTGCATGACAACCACTAGATCTTTCCAACTCCCAGTCACTTGTGACCATTGGTTTTGGATCCATTCTTGAATTAGCCTTATATGGAATCTTGCATAAAGAATCAAAGGAATGCATGAAGCCATCTTACCTAATAGTTTGCCCACTATCCTCACTGTCAGAGCTTGCATCATCTGGTAAAGGTGAGTGTCCAGTAACAGAGACTGTATTGGTTTTGCGCTGGGATACACTTTCCCTTTCACTGAGTTTACCCATGCTCCTATAAACAGGTTTTCTTGATCTGGTGTTGGAGATGATTTCTCTATGTTTATGGAGAATCCCAACTTGAATAAAGTTCTCATTACCTGCTGTATATGTTACTTTTATTTTTTTGTGTGAAGTTGCTCTTACTAGCCAGTCGTCTAGGTAAGGATAGACATGAATGCCCTGTCTTCTTAATTGGATGCAATACTGCTAGACTATTTGTAAAGACTCTTGCTGCTGATTTTATCCCAAATGCCAATACAGTGAACTGGTAATGGGTTTTGTCCACCATGAATCTGAGGTATTTCTTGTGCTTTCCATTCATTGGGATATGTAGGTAGGTGTCTTTTAGATCTATGGTAGCCATATAGTTCCCTCTTTCAATTGTGGGATGACTTTCTGTAAGGTTGTCATCGTCAACCTTTGTATTTTTATAAACTTGTTTATAACCCTTAGGTCTAAAATTTACCTTAAAGATCCGCCTACCTTTGGTATCAGAAAATATGTTGTGTAATTTCTCTTGTTGATGTCTTCTCTTGCTACTTTTTCTATTGCTCTCTTTTCCAGCAATACCTCAACCTCCTTTAGTAGGCGAGATCCTTCTTCCCTTGAATGTACCTTTCTCTTTGGTCCTCTGTTTAGAGGTATCTTGTCCAATTCTATGTAATATCCATAGTGAATGACATTTAGGATCCAATTGTCTGATGTTATCTTCCTCCATTCCTATTCTGCCTCCCACTGGTGTTGTGTGGCAGAGGCTGTTGTCCTTTATGTTGCCTCCCACTGATATTGTGAGTGAAAGATCCTGTGTTCTTGGGAATCCACTGGTTGTTGGGGGTTGTGCGTCCCCTGTGAGGATGTCCCCTCCCCCTTGTTCATCCTCAAAAGGACTGCCTTGTTGCGGGTATTGCTAGCTTTGTTGGGGTGCTGGTGTTTTTTATGCTCCCCTGGAATGATTGGTGTGAGCTTTCTGTTTGGAACTGTCCTCTTCCTGAGGGCCTGCGTGATATCACTGTCCCTCTTCTTGGTCCTCCTCTGAACTGCAACGCCCCCATGGACTTTGCTGTCTTGTTATCTTTTTTGAGCTAGCTTAGGGCGTTGTCAACCATGATCCAAAACAACTGTTACCCATTGAAAATTGATTTTGTTATCCTGTACATCTGGTTTGAACCCTTATATTTGCAGCCAAGGGTGGCAGTGTAGGGTAATCATTTGGCGGCTTGAGGTGCCTGCCATGTCCAATGCTGATTTCAGGCAAGTGTTAGCAATGTTTTTTCCATCTTCTTTCAGATGTGCAGCTCTCTTCTTGTACTGATATGGTAGGTGTTTCATCAGTTCAGCCATCTCTACTCAGTGTTGATAGACATGTCTAATTAGGATGGCATTGGAATTAGCGGTGCACCATTAATTTGCTGTACTGCGCTCAAATGTTCTGCCCATGAGTTCTATCCTCTTGCTCAACTAGTCAGGGGTGCCTCTGATGTTGAGGGAATATTGGCCTTTTTCCATGCTGTCGAGGTGATGACCAAGTGAATCGGTACTGTACCCTTGATGTATGGAGGGTCCTTTGAAGAATGCTTGTACTTCTTCTGCACCCTTGGAGTCACAGCTCTGCAAGTTGTAGATTATTTGGAGGCTTCCCTTCCTGGATCAAGTACACGAGGAAGCACAGATAGATATGTGTTCCTGGCTTGAGATAGTAAGAGGGTCTCCAGCTTTCTTAGTGCTGCACATCATATTAATCTGACCCTTCTTTATGACTTGATTGTAGCCATGCCTATGCCATCCAGAGGCAAAGGCCTTGGCGGATAGGTGTCTACCCTTTCCTCTGGTGAGTGTGTCTCCAAGTCTTGCCACTGTGACTCAGTGTATTCTGATTCACCTGGGCATTGGTACAACCCCACAAGTTGTTCCTCTTCTCCTTCGTAGAAGACTTCCTCCTCTTTTTCCTGAGGTTCTGGTGTCAGAGGAGGTTTGATTTCCTCTACAACTTTGTTATCCTGTTCTTATGGTGTTGATGGTATTCTAATACTCATTGAAATCCTTCTTCTTTAGAAGTAGGACAGCCATCTCGGCCTCGAGGCGCCTCTTCTTTCTGTATATTTTGGCTGACTTTTCTTCTGCGTCAAGGCTCATCATCAATTTATCTTAGGTCATCAAGCTTTGGTGTTCCTCTCGAGTCCTCTCTTTTTTGACATTGAAGCATCTTTCCCTCGTGCTTCTTTCTACGATTTGGGTTTCTCTGGAGATTTTCCTCCTGCAATGTCCTTTTCGATGGATCTGAGGGTCTCTCTGTCTCAGGTCTGCCTTCGGTCGGGCAGTGTTTAGACGACGAGGCTCTCTTCGACGCCTTCAAATCTGCCTTTCAGAGCACAGGCCCTTTTTCCAGAGTCTCTCTTACCTCCACTCTTTTCTGGGTTGCCTGTGAATCGACACTAACGATTCTCAGGTCGGCTTCAGATGTTTCTCGCTTGGTGGACTTCTCCTCCTCATCACTAGTCAGGCCAAGTTTTGCAAGGGTTGCAGTTGTTCTTTGACCCTGCTTGGTGTGATGTGCTCTCCTCTGCCTCTCTCTCACTCCCAGTGCCTTCAACTTGAACATGGTGCAGGCGTTGCAGTCGACACTTCAATGTTCCATGGGAGGCAGAGGTTGCAGACTGGGTGCTGATCCTTAAGCAAGAATTTGTGGTGGCAATGGGGGCAGACTTGGAATGGAGCTTTCTCCTTCTAAGCCGCAGAGAGAGCCCCCTGTCTGGGCATTTTTCAATACTCCATTTAGGGAAAATCCACTTTTTCCCTCTCGACTTCTCCTCCAGTACCTGTTGGCCGATGTTCTTCGATGAATTTGATGGAAACATTACGGAAAAGTTTTGACAAACTTCATAAACGTATTTTTCTTCCTCGTGTTGGAGAGCCTTCAGCAAGCATCCAGACCCAACGGAAGAAAAAGAAATCTGAAGATGGTGACCAAAGGTGGGAACGTCTGGGCGAAGCAGTGCTGCATCACAGGATGCAAATGGGGGTCCGTCAAAGCGCAACAAACACGAAAAATAGATGAAGGACTACAAGATAGTGGAGAATTCCAGACCCAGCAACTAGATTGGGGATCTGGATCAGCATATGAATCCCAAAAAGAAATTCACGCTGTAAACATCATGATCACAGCAGGAGGATTGATTACTATTATGCTGCAAGAAAAGGCATTCTATGCAGCATAGAGCACTACATTTTGTGGCAGTAGTATTTCCTTATTTTGTAATTTTTACACATTTTAACATTAACACCTCATTAGTACCAGTTCATGACCCAAATATAGAAATAAACAACAGAAATGTGACAGCGAGCCTTTGCATCGGGCCTGCCATTGTTCGGCAACATGCTTTGGAAGATGTTTAATAACTTTTGATACATTTGAGCTCGAAACATTTTTTTTTTTAAATCTGCAGATGATGCAGCAGATGATGGCTTATGCGGCAAATGCGGTACAAAAGGGGGTGGTGATGGACGGAGCATCCGTATCAATCAAACACTCACACCCAGTCAAAAGATCTGGGTTTAATCCATCACCGTTCTTTAGCCCACTCTGCCACCCCAGTTCAGACATGGCTATATGCAAATCAGTCTGACCCTGTGCCTCATGGGAACAGTCCAACCCGAACTGCCAAGCCATGTCTTCCCTGAAGCGGAAACAAGCTTCCGAGGACCGGTTTCAGGCATTCCAGCCGTCTTCAGCCCGCTTGCTTGAATCCAGTGGCAAAGTGAGCAAGGGACTCACGTCTGAGCACACCCTGCCACACTTATGGCGGCCAAAAGCAGTACAAAAGGGGGTGGTGATGGACGGAGCATCCGAATCAATCAAACACTCACACCCAGTCAAAAGATCAGGGTTTAATCCATCACCGTTCCTTAGCCCACTCTGCCACCCCAGTTCAGACATGGCTATATGCAAATCAGGCTGACCCTGTGCCTCATGGGAACAGACCAGCCCGAACTGCCAAGCCATGTCTTCCCTGGACCGGAAACAAGCTTCCGAGGACCGGTTTCTGGCATTCCAGCCGGCAAATGCGGCATGTCCATATTTGTCAAAATAACTCTGCAGCCACAACATCATATCATTCCAGAGGCCCTGCTTATGATAGACTCAATGAGGCTCAAATGTTTGGTTTGAAAGGTACCTCACTTTGGGGCATTCTTATCTAAAAATCTTCTCTTAAAGGTAGAATTGCAACATTTCCCATGATATATTTGATCTTTAAAAGTAGTTTTTTTTAAAGATTTATTTTGGTTATCCTGTTTCATCATTGCTTTCATACTCTTCCTACAAAACTTCTGGAAACAAAATATCATGGGTTTCATAAATGTGTAGTTGGCAGTATTTAAAGAATTAAAAACAGTTACATATATACTCAAGAACACTTGTAAAATCCTTCACCGAAATGTGTTATGCTTGGCCATAAAGTGGGAAATGCAATATGTGGCAGGTGAAAAAGACTATTCATCAGGTGCGTGGTTGTATATGAGAATATGACAATGGGTAGATGACTGGCTATGTGACTGAATGCATGGATGGGTGAGTGACTAGGTATGTGGAATGAGAAATGGATAAGTGAGTAGATGGAAGAGTATGTGTGCATCAGTGGCAAGAGAACCGAGCAGTCTCTGCTACCAACGGGACAACATCAAGCTCAAGCATCCAGGCTTCAGTCTTCCCTTCAGTCACTCATATGACCCATTCGTCTGTCCAGGTCACTCTTTCATCCATCTATCCTCTCAGCTACTCATGCATCCAATTATCTGTCTATGTATTCACTCAGCCATCTATCCACTCACTTGATCCTGTATTCTTTCAGATATCCATTCATCCACACATTCATCATTCCCTCACTCATTCATCCATCTATGCATTCACTCTATTATTTATCCATCCACTCACTTATCCACCAATCCTTTGAGTCATTGTCCCATTTCACCCTTCCACACAGGTACACATACGAAACTAATGCACTTGCATAAAAAGGACTTTAGACATTGCCAGTGCTTGATTAGATATAGGGCATGTAAAATATTTGTGTTCACTTACAAGGGTATATTCGTGCTGAAATCTGGCAATACTTTTAGAATCATTTACACCTCCCTTTCTATAACGAACCCCTTCAACAAGTGCACAATATAAAACAATGGAAATCAAAACAGAAAACAATACAACAGGTGCCCCCCCTACCCAAGTTGGATTCATACAACCACTGTACCAATGAAACGACTGTATGTCTGTGAAGATGACAAAGTTTATAAGTAAGGACTGGCAATTAAAAGTACCAATGGCTCCAGTGTTGACTGATCAAAATGCGAATGAAACTTCCATCTACCAATCTATGAGGGTGGTAACCTTTAACTGAACAGTATGAGAGTAGCACTCAGTCGCAACTCTATGAAAAGAGAGCTCCTAAGGAATCTGGGAATTTCTAAGCAAAAACAAAAAACATATCTCCTTGCACTACTATGCCTGCCTGAGAACTTCAATTTCTCAGGCAAATACCTCGGAAGAGCCAGGAGCCAGATGCCCTGAAATCAATTAAAGAATATATGTTAAAGAGCTGTAAAGGTAACAAGTGTAACAAAAAAAAATTATGATGTGGTCGAATTTGAGAGACTCAAAAACGAAATAACCTGGTGAGTGAGGAACAGTTTTAGGAGTAGCATTACTAAAACAGGAAGACCCAACAGAACATCAGAGGCAGGGATAAAATGTTTGATTCTTGTTTGTAGAAGGTGAAAATGCAAAGACCAGACAAATGACCATTTTCTGATTTGGGTCCATAAATTAACAGCAGAACCTTGAATGGACTGTCTGAAGAGTATTTAAGTGGGCAGCGGGGATAGCCTGTAGCCTGAGAGGAGCCCATTATAGAAAAGCAACTTCATCTTAAAGGGGTTAGGTTTCAAGATGTTGTAGAGCAGTCAATCCTGAAAGTCGGCAGGACAGTCTGAATAGTGAGGTAACGCTCTAAGAGTTGAGTGTCATTTGCACACTAGTGATGGCAATGTTTGACCCTACCAACAGATCCCCTAACGTTTTAGACTTGATCTTAAAAGACAGTATGTGATAGTATGGACCGCTAAAGATTCCAAAGAGATATAGGAATCAAGGTCAGCAGTGGCATTTCACATTGGAAGTACTGGGTATGATCAGCGAGGCTAGTGCAGAGCCAGACCAGAACTTTCACCAAGATCTCCCTGTGGGAAGCCAAGATGAGTAAACATTTTAGAGAATATCTTTTATAAGGAGTTCAGGACACATTGTTAAGTTCATTATGATATAGATCTATGGCAAATGACTTTGGGCACTCAACTGTGCAAAACCTTTGGGTAGTCAGAGGAAATGCGAGGTTTATCTATTCCATTTTCCAAACATTGCATACTGGGTCGTTGCATGGGGTAATTGGCTTGATCACTCCACTAAAGCAAAATGTCCAGATGTGGTTACTCATTCCACATAAAGCGGTAGTGAAGATCAGGTTGAGTGCTTTTACTATGCGAGATGAAGGAGTTTTTCTGTTTCTTATATTGGTGTTAAGTGATCATGTTAGAATTATTGTCATTTATTTGAATTTTAGTGTGGACTAAAGGAAGGTAGGTTGCAGGCTGCTGCAGTGAACGTTTTTCACAATTCGTGACTGTAGGTGGTGATGAGGCAGTACCAATTTTCTCACTGGGCATGCGAGAGATACAACATGAGCCTTGGTTTGATATTCATGACCTCTTGTGAGAAGCGGTGGCATTATAAGACAATTGACTGGGTTTCAATGATAATATCAGCCTGGTGAATGTTTGTTAATGTCAACCATGTGGTTCAATGCCTTGTGTGGCTGGACCTCTAGTTTAATGCCCAGTTGGCTAATTAGGCACCTATTTCAGCCCCGGAGGAGGCAAGACTGTACAATTCATTTTACAGAGGCATGCTAGGGCAAAACATAGAGGTGTTTCTTTAACAATGTTCTAAATCGTGTAGGTGGCTCACATTAAGGCACCAGAGTTTTGTACATGCATGGAAATCAAGGGCCAGATGTATTAAACGGTTTTACCCATTCTGTGTCTATGGGAAAATGTGTTCATACATATGGCCCAAAGTCCTAGGGTCTTGATGCGTAAGAAAATGCAACCGTACCTTCAAAGATATCCGTTCCTATAGACTGTGTTTTTAACAGGACTGGGTGTACCTTGGTAAATTTGATGTGACACAACTACGCAAAAATACAGTAAAACGTTTAGAGATTCTGAAGAATTATGCAAGAAGGGTAACTCTGCATTCAGCACTATTTTGAGCCCAAGGATGCACTGTGGACTAAGAAAGTTGTGTTAAATGCAATAGTACAGGAACAGCAGCTGCCAGCAGGAGCTCACGCACTGTCACTGTACTTCTGGTAGGCGTTTTTGTATGAAATTACTCAAAATTACGTGTACAAGCGTATTTGTGTAACTTTCAGTAATTTCACATCACAAGAGTAACATGTAATTACCAAAATTACTCTGGTAACAGTGACAAAATTACAATTTCGCAGAGGACCAATTTTTACACAATTTAGTAGGAATCACAAAACATTCCAAGTGTAGGACTGGAAAACGTTATCTGTTAAAGAGGTCAAGGCAGACTGCCTGGGAAAGTCGCGTGACCTTTTAGAGTGGCTGAATTCCCCAATATGGAATCATCTGTAGAAGGCAATCCCACATAATAGAAGGGCAATATCACTGTGCAGTTTCAGACGAAATTGATCAATGCCTGCAAAATCACCTTTTGTCAATGTCTTAAATTCAGCCATTTGCACATGGAATATAATTTTACATATTCAAACGTCTTTATAAATCGGGCTCCAGGTTTAAAATGAGCCAGTATATCTAAGACAGAAGGTGACCCAGAAAATGAACAAGTAAACCAATCAGTGGCAGCTCCTCAGCTAAGGTGGAGGGGCGTCGCCCCACTGCCTTCAAGAAGGGAAAGAAAGGAAAAATTAAATGATAATAATGTAATGTTATTATCATTTTATGTTAGCCTCCTGCTGTGGGAGCTTCCGTGAGGGTTCGGAGCAAGACTTAAGAGCAGGGGAGTGCGCAATGACTGTTGGTTAGCCCTCTCTGGCCACCCAAAACAGTCATGTGCACTATCCCTGTTCTCCATGTAAGCTGTATTACAGGAGAACATGCCCAACAGCCCCTGGCTGAGAGCCGAGTCACGGTGCTCAGACCAATCACAACGCTGCATTGCAGCCTTGTGATCAGTCAAGGGACCCTGTGTGCCAGTTGCTGTAGTGAGGCTGGTGGATTTACTGCGGACATTGCTAAGTTAGCGTAAGTTAACACAGGTTTAGCTGCCATGCTGCCACGTTTGCACACGTTACTACTTGCCTTTGTTTTCACAAAACCGCTGCTTGTGCCTGTTCACGTGAGAACTGTCTACCTTTCACATTTCTAGCTGTTCTCTGTGGTGTTCGTCTGCACAGGATGTTCAAGGTCAAAAAACAATGTCCCTTTGTTGATCTGCTCTGGCCAGTCCCCCAGACCTAGGCATAATACGATCACACATCTGCACTGCTGAAAATAGAGTGCTTTTAATATTGCATGCATGCAAGTTAGATGCACTTAGAGAACACCTTTCCTGACAGAAGAGCTGTGCTTGTCTGGAGATGTAAATCTTTACATCTAGACTTTGAGGTATGGCGGTCCCCCCTGACGGTACATAGTCAAAATATCGAGTTGTTTATGTCGACTAGCACTAATATCGAGTTTAAAAAATCGAAGGTAAGAAATATCGATTTTGGAAATATCGTAGTACTAAATATCGGTTTTTGTATAATGAAAATAATAGCGAGTCAAGTAATGTCGAGATAAGAAATATCGATGTATCAAATATCGAAAAGTCAAAATATCGACATGTAAAAAAGTGTTGTTTGTAAAAAAAATTTAAAATAATAATTGTGTTAATTTTTTGCCATAATAGTTTATAGTAATAATAAATAGTTTTATAATGTATTATATATTTTTAGGAGCGGGATGTTGGGTTTATAGGGGATATGGGTGGGGAGTGTTTTAAAAAAATATATTTATATTGTAAAACATTAGAACAAAAAATATATAAATATGATTTTGAAATTAGAAATTTAAAATTAATCTAAAAGTTTAGGAGCGGGATGTAGGGTTTATAGGGGATAAGGGTGGGGAGTGTTTTAAAAATATATTGAGATTTTTATATTTTTTAAAACAATTAAATAGAAATTAGAAATAAAAATTTGGAATTATAAAATTTTTCGAAATTTGAAATTAGATAAAATAGAAATTAGAAATAAAAATTTAAATTTAAAAATTATTTCGAAATTTGAAATTAGATAATGAATTGAAATTGTACATTAATTATACATTTTAGTAGTGGGATGTAGGGTTTATAGGGGATAAGGGTGGGGAGTGTTTTAAAAAAATATATAGAGATTTTTATATTTTTTCAAACAATTAAGTAGAAATTAGAAATAAAAATGTGAAGTTAGAAATTATTTAGAAATTTGAAATTAGATAATATTTAGAAATTAGGAATTAAAATTTAAAATTAGAAATTATTTTGAAATTTGAAAATAGATAATAAATTGAAATTGTACATTAATTATAATTTTAAGTAGCGGGATTTAAAAAATAAAAAAAATCTTTTTTTTTTAGTAGCTGGATGTAGGGTTTATAGGGGTTTAGGGTGGGGAGTGTTTAAAATAGATATATTGAGAAATTTATATTTTTTTACAATTTTATATAGAAATTTTAAATACAAATTTTAAATACGAAATAATTTTTAAAAAGAAATTAGATAATATAATTGTTTTTTACAATAAATAAATTTTTTACTAGTGGGATGTAGTGTTTATAGGGGATAAGGTTGGGGAGTGTTTCTAAAATATATATAGAGTATTTTTTATTTTTTATAGAAATTAAATTGAAATTTGATTTTAAAAATACAAATGTTTGAATATTTAGAATTTTGAAATTCGATTATATATATACATTTTACATTAAATAACATTTTTAGTAGTGGGATGTAGGGTGTATAGGGGATAAGGTTGGGGTGTGTTTCAAATATATTAAATGTAGATTGGAGTTGTAATAGTAAATTAAATAGGTTCAGTGTCCAGCACCTACCCTAATTAAATGTAGATTGGAGTTGGAATAGTAAATTAAATAGGTTCAGTGTCCATAACCTACCCTAATTAAATGTAGTTTGGAGTTGGAATAGTAAATTAAATAGGTTCAGTGTCCAGCACCTACCCTAATTAAATGTAGATTGGAATTGGAATAGTAAATTAAATAGGTTCAGTGTCCAGCACCTACTCTAATTAAATGTAGATTGAATTTGGAATAGTAAATTAAATAGGTTCAGTGTCCAGCACCTACCCTAATTAAATGTAGATTGGAGTTGGAATAGTAAATTAAATAGGTTCAGTGTCCAGCACCTACTCTAGTTGAATGTAGATTGAATTTGGAATAGTAAATTTAATAGGTTCAGTGTCCAGCACCTACCCTAATTAAATGTAGATTGGAGTTGGAATAGTAAATTAAATAGGTTCAGTGTCCAGCACCTACCCTAATTAAATGTAGATTGGAGTTGGAATAGTAAATTAAATAGGTTCAGTGTCCAGCACCTACCCTAATTAAATATAGATTGGAGTTGGAATAGTAAATTAAATAAGTTCAGTGTCCAGCACCTACTCTAATTAAATGTAGATTGAATTTGGAATAGTAAATTTAATAGGTTCAGTGTCCAGCACCTACCCTAATTAAATGTAGATTGGAGTTGGAATAGTAAAATAAATAGGTTCAGTGTCCAGCACCTACCCTAATTAAATGTAGATTGGAGTTGGAATAGTAAATTAAATAGGTTCAGTGTCTAGCACCTACTCTAATTAAATGTAGATTGGAGTTGGAATAGTAAATTAAAAAGTTTAAGTGTCCAGCACCTACCCTAATTAAATGTAGATTGGAGTTGGAATAGTAAATTAAATAGGTTCAGTGTCCAGCACCTACCCTAATTAAATGTAGATTGGAGTTGGAATAGTAAGTTAAATAGGTTCAGTGTCCAGCACCTACCCTAATTAAATGTAGATTGGAGTTGGAATATTAAATTAAATAGGTTCAGTGTCCAGAACCTACTCTAATTAAATGTAGATTGGAGTTGGAATAGTAAATTAAATAGGTTCAGTGTCCAGCACCTACCCTAATTAAATGTAGATTGGAGTTGGAATAGTAAAATAAATAGGTTCAGTGTCCAGCACCTACCCTAATTAAATGTAGATTGGAGTTGGAATAGTAAATTAAATAGGTTCAGTGTCCAGCAACTACCCTAATTAAATGTAGATTGGAGTTGGAATAGTAAATTAAATAGGTTCAGTGTCCAGCACCTACCGTAATTAAATGTAGATTGGAGTTGGAATAGTACATTAAAAAGGTTAAGTGTCCAGCAACTACCCTAATTAAATGTAGATTGGAGTTGGAATAGTAAAATAAATAGGTTCAGTGTCCAGCACCTACCCTAATTAAATGTAGATTGGAGTTGGAATAGTAAATTAAATAGGTTCAGTGTCCAGCAACTACCCTAATTAAATGTAGATTGGAGTTGGAATAGTAAATTAAATAGGTTCAGTGTCCAGCACCTACCGTAATTAAATGTAGATTGGAGTTGGAATAGTAAATTAAAAAGGTTAAGTGTCCAGCACCTACTCTAATTAAATGTAGATTGGAGTTGGAATAGTGAATTAAATAGGTTCAGTGTCCAGCACCTACCCTAATTAAATGTAGATTGGAGTTGGAATAGTAAATTAAATAGGTTCAGTGTCCAGCACCTACCCTAATTCAATGTAGATTTAAGTTGGAATAGTAAATTAAATAGGTTCAGTGTCCAGCACCTACCCTAATTAAATGTAGATTGGAGTTGGAATAGTCAATTAAATAGGTTTAGTGTCCAGCATCTACCCTAATTAAATGTAGATTGGAGTTGGAATAGTAAATTAAATAGGTTTAGTGTCCAGCACCTACTTAAACTAAATGTAGATTGGAGTTGGAATAGTAAATTAAATAGGTTCAGTGTCCAGCACCTACCCTAATTTAGGGGCACATTAGGATGGCGGACGGAAGGACGACCGCCGTCCTGGAGTAGGCGGAAAAAGCCCTTTTCCGTCCGCCGACAGAATGCAGTATCAGAACAGCAACAGGGCATTGTGGACAACAGAGCAGGTACATCAGAGGCAGCATATGAGAGAGCAGAATGCCTTATCAGAACAGCAACAGGGCATTGTGGACAACAGAGCAGGTACATCAGAGGCAGCACGTGAGAGGGCAGAATGCAGTATCAGAACAGCAACAGGGCATTGTGGACAACAGAGCAGGTACATCATTGGCTACCCAAGTACGTGTGTCAAGCGACCCGTCACAAGAAGATTAATAATACCTAGGTGGTTACATTCGTCAATCTACACACAAACTTAAATGACATGTGACTGATGGCAACTAGACCTCACACCACAGAATCTGGTGGACTGCTTGAACAACTCGCCTCGGACACACCGCCAGCACCAGCAACAGGAGTGTGAGACACAGCCACCGATCTACTGACTGAAACATGCGCCATAGACCCAGACACACCGCCAGCACCAGCAACAGGAGTGTGAGACACAGACACCGATCTACTGACTGACACATGAGCCATAGACCCAGACACACCGCCAGCGGTATACAGCCTTTACAACAAAACTTTTACAACGACATACCTTTACAACACAACTTTTACAACGCAAACTATTACAACGCATTGCTCTGGGGGGCGCTCTAGGATAGGGAATAGGTTAATTTACTATCCAATAACCTTCCCTACTATCCACGGGGACTGGAGTTGGAATAGTAAACTAAACTATTCACTATCCAGCGCCTAAAAGCATTATGCGTTGTAAAAGTATGCGTTGTAAAAACTGCGTTGTAAAGGCATGCGTTGTAAAAGCATACATCCACCGCCAGCACCAGAAACAGGAGTGTGAGACACAGCCACAGCTGTGGTGACTGACACATGTGCCATAGACCCAGACACACCGCCAGCACCAGAAACAGGAGTGTGAGACACAGCCACCGATCTACTGACTGACACATGAGCCATAGACCCAGACACACCGCCAGCACCAGACACAGGAGTGTCAGACACAGCCACCGATCTACTGACTGACACATGAGCCCTAGACCCAGACACACCGCCAGCACCAGAAACAGGAGTGTGAGACACAGCCACCGATCTACTGACTGACACATGAGCCATAGACCCAGACATACCGCCAGCACCAGAAACAGGAGTGTGAGACACAGCCACCGATCTACTGACTGACACATGAGCCATAGACCCAGATACACCGCCAGCACCAGAAACAGGAGTGTGAGACACAGCCACAGCTGTGGTGACTGACACACGTGCCATAGACCCAGACACACTGGCCGGACACCGGACATGTCCCTGTACACTGACCAACAAATACCATGCCTGCACCTGACACATGTGAGTGAACAGCAGCTGAGCCACTAGGACCACTGAAATGGTGAGCCACAGGGCTGTATGGGCCATCATGTGCTTGTGGTGGTCTGCTCTCTGGGGACGTGCTGGACCCTGCCTGCCATTTGCTGTGGCCCTGCCTTCTGCCCTCTGCATCATGTGTAATGGGGGATGCAACAACAGTATACTCCTTCCTCTGCTTTAGCGGGGCGTGGATGGGAGTAGAGGTATGGGGGGACTCCACCGCTGACACATGTGTTGTATGTTCCTTAAACATCATCCTCAGTGCAGCAAGAAACAGGAGTGTGAGACACAGCCACCGATCTACTGACTGACACATGAGCCATAGACCCAGATACACCGCCAGCACCAGAAACAGGAGTGTGAGACACAACCACAGCTGTGGTGACTGACACACGTGCCATAGACCCAGACACACTGGCCGGACACCGGACATGTCCCTGTACACTGACCAACAAATACCATGCCTGCACCTGACACATGTGAGTGAACAGCAGCTGAGCCACTAGGACCACTGAAATGGTGAGCCACAGGGCTGTATGGGCCAGGAGGCAGGGTGGCTCTGGGATCTGGGGACAGCTGTACTGGAGCGACATTGGGGTTTTCAGGTCTCAGTGGTGTGTGTCTCCGTTTCTTTGTGAAACATAGGGGCACCCCGGACATGCCTGTACTGGTAAGTGGAGTGGCATCACCAGACATCAAAGGTGTATCATGTGCTTGTGGTGGTCTGCTCTCTGGGGACGTGCTGGACCCTGCCTGCCATTTGCTGTGGGCCTGCCTTCTGCCCTCTGCATCATGTGTAATGGGGGATGCAACAACAGTGTACTCCTTCCTCTGCTTTAGCGGGGCGTGGATGGGAGTAGAGGTATGGGGGGACTCCACCGCTGACACATGTGTTGTATGTTCCTTAAACAGCATCCTCAGTGCAGCAAGGAGTGATATATGCCTGTCCTTGATGGTGCTCGTGTCCATGGGAGAACCCTTGGCCATGCGATGTGCCTTGTACGTCGGAGGTGTCCTGTCCCTGGAATGGCCCTGATCCCTTGCCGGTGCCCTGTCCCTGGGTGCAGACTTGTCCATTGTAGTGTCCCTCTCCTTTGAAGCTACCTTGCTCTTGGGAGGTGCCCTTACCTTGGTACTGTCCTTGTCCTTGGGAGTGTCCCTGCTCTTGGGAGGTGCCCTTTCCTTGGTACTGTCCTTGTCCTTTGGAGTGTCCCTGCTCTTGGGAGGTGCCCTTTCCCTGGTACTGTCCTTGTCCTTGGGAGTGTCCCTGCTCTTGGGAGGTGCCCTTTCCTTGGTACTGTCCTTGTCCTTGGGAGTGTCCCTGCTCTTGGGAGGTGCCCTTTCCTTGGTACTGTCCTTGTCCTTGGGAGTGCCAGGCCGGTCACCCAACGCCGGGCCAGGCCGGTCACCCACCGCCAGGCCAGCCCGGTCACCCACCGCCATCCCAGGCCGGTCACCCACCGCCGGGCCAGGCCGGTCACCCACCGCCGAGCCAGGCCAGTCAACACCCGGCGGTGGGTGACCGGCCTGGCCCGGCGGTGGGTGACCAGCCTGGCCCGGCGGTGGGTGACCGGCCTGGCCCGGCGGTGGGTGACCGGGCTGGGACGGCAGTGGGTGACCGGCCTGGGACAGCGGTGGGTGACCGGGCTGGCCCGGCGGTGGGTGACCCGCCTGGCCCGGCAGTGGGTGACCGGCCTGGCCCGGCGGTGGGTGACCGGGCTCGGACGGTCGTTCTACGGTGGATGATGCAATGTGACTGTAAGGGGGGGTCATGAACTGCCATTTCGATTTCCATAATTACAAGTATGTGTTGGCCTGCACCTCCCCCGCGGAAGGCGTGCACCGCCATGGTGGCGCCACTGATTGAACATTGTTGCAAAAGATGCAACCGTCCCGGAAGTGCGCACTTGCGGTTGCCGATGTGTGTCATTGACGGCACATGCACAGGCAGCCAATGGGAAGAGGTACCGCGGGGCACGTATGCGCCATCGACAATGGCGGAAGCCGTGCACCGCCATGTCGTCGCCACTGATTGTATATTTACAAATGCAGCACCATCGTGATAGGCCGCACATGCGTTATGAGGGTTGTGAACGTGATGGCTAAACAGCATATGTCATGCACTATATCATGTGTGTTGACACTATGGCCATTGATGTGCACCCAATTTGCTACACATGTGCATGTCTACGTGTCGACCTCTTGTTTTACCGTACACACGTTTCAACGCATACACATCTACACACTACATCAACGCTGTCTGGCCACATTCAGGATCTGTTATGAGTGTGTGGTTTGTGCGTGCAAGTAACAATGGTGGGGGTACACATGGAGTCAGTGTATGCGTATGTGTGTTGCCTCTTGTGTGACCATGCATGTAATGTGAGGATGCTCAGCATTGTAGGAGTGGTAATTTGTGCATGAAGATATGGAGTGTGTGTAGCATTATTGTAGTGTGTGTGCATGTGCATGTGTGTCTGTGATGGCGCTTGTCCACGTTAGGGTCATTAGGCATGTCTTGTTGGCAGTTATTTTGACGTGTGAGTACGTTACATTGTACATGTTGGCACACATCATGTTGTTAGTGGCTGCACATTGTTTGCATGCTACTCTGTATTGTAGGTAATTGCAGACATGTCACACATATGATAATTGTCGACGACATTTCTCATTTTGATTGTGTTGGCCTACATGTGATAGAGTTGCACAGCTATGCGTTGTTGGTAAATTGACATCTACTACATCTACTCCCACACAGGAGGGCTCCAAATGTGCATCGCCCATACACTGTACTGGAGGACATGGTAGACGAGGAGGTGATCAGGAAATTCTGGCTTGATCGACGTAGATTGCTGAAGCTTGTAGAACAATTGTCTCCTAATCTGCAACCTCGAAGAACATATCCTGGTTCCATTACACCCACAGCAAAGGTGATGGCGGCACTTCACTTCTTTGCAACTGGCACCTTCCAGTACACAGTTGGACATGCCGGGGGGATGTCACAGTCCAAGTTCAGTATGGTACTGAGGGATGTTCTCAGGGCCATGATGATTTACAAGGATGATTACATCCATTTTCCACGGGCGGCAGAGTTGGCAGCAGTCAAAGCAGACTTCTATGCACTGGGCCAGATACCACACGTAGTGGGTTCCATTGAAGGCACCCATATCGGTCTCATTCCACCCCGGGCACGTGAGCCTGTATATCGCCATTGGAAACACTTCCATTCGCTAAACGTGCAGGTGGTGTGCCTGGCCGACAACATCATATCCCATGTGTGTGCCAGATTTCCAGGGTCCGCACATGACTCCCACATCATGCGGAGCAGCATTGTCCCCCAAGTGATGGCAAATCTGTGACCAGAACGTGCGTGGCTTGTTGGTGAGTATGCTGTGGGGACAGTTGTGTATTCTGTGTGGCATGGGGTACCCACCAATCCTGGTAGTGATATCTGTGTCTGTCATCCCCCCACATAGGCGATTCAGCGTACCCAAACAGGCCATGGCTGCTGAGTCCCATACGTAATCCAACTACAGCTGGTGAAATGCGATACAATAATGCCCATGGAAGGACACGTAGAGTGGTGGAACGTACTTTTGGACTGCCAAAGTCTAGGTTTCGCTGCCTGGATAAAACCAGGAGGAGCCCTGCCTTACTCACCAGGCAAAGTATGCAGGATCGTGATTGCCTGCTGTATGCTCCACAACCTGGCCGTGCGCAATGACATTGAACTGATCTTGGACCCTGAGGACCAACAAGTCCCTCAGCCTCCCATCCCACCCATGTCAACTGATGAGGATAGTGGTGAGGAAGAAGGTGTGGACCAGAGGCGTCAGCTCATTGATCGCTATTTTCCTTGAATGTGAGTGACTACCTCTTGTGCAGGTTGACAATGCGTGATGTATGTTTGCTGGTGGTGTGTGGATGTGGTATGTGAAAGCTGGCTGCCCTGGTATGTTATGTTTGCATGTGTGTGTTGTATGCATTGTGGACATGCAAGGCTCCATGATGTGTGTCCTCTCATCCACAGATTTTGTGGTGAGTGTGGTTTGTGGTATCTTGCAGTACAGTGTGTTGTGATGGGTGTGAATCAGTTTCATGACGTGTGTTTGTTGTCTCTCACTTTCCCTAGGTCACTCCCACTGAGGCATAATTCTCACCGACACAGTTCCCTGCGCCTGGTGACGTCTGAGTCTGATACAATCATGTGATTAAAACATGGAGGCAACACATAATTGAGTGTGTAAGTGAAATTTATTTACAGGTTGTGAATTGATGCTGGTGGATATTTACGGGTAAGTGTTGGGTAGGGGAGTGTGAGTTGAAGGTCATGGTAGATGAAAAGACCGTGGTGACACCACATTGGGTGATGTCCAGCTAGTCCAGCAGACCGGTGCCAATACTTGGCGTTGTGGGACAGGATAGTTGGCGGGTGAATGGCAGGGTCAGGCAAGGTTAATGTAATTTGCGGCCCCTCTTCGGGCGGGTGGATGGTGCATCCCCACTGCTCTCACCTACTTCCAGCCTCGGACGGCCCCTCCGTCTTGTATCCGGAGCGGAGACAGCTGGGGGGCAGGTTGGCCATGGGCCACATCCGTGTCCATAGGCTCAGGTGGCTGTGGAGGTGGTGTTGACGGCCGTGGTGGCTGGGCACTTGGCTGAGGGGGGGGGTGTTGCGGGATAACCAGTCCCTCCACAGTGCTGTTACCTGGCCCATGATGTCCACTAATTGCCCTATGCGCCTGTCAGTTGACCGCAACTGATTTGTGTTCTTCACAGAGTCCTGGTGGGCACGGTCAGCCTGTGCCTGCCCCCGGTCATAGGAGGCCTGGACTCTGGCTAGGGCTTCCAGTGTTTCTGCAGCAGGATGGGGTGGGTGTCCTTCCACACCTCGCCGGTGAGAAGCACTCCTGTGGGTGAGATGTGGCCTCTGGTCTGTCCTTTGCCGCCCACTCTCCTTGCTTGGCTGTGATGTAGATGGGCCTGCGTCCTGCGATGGGTCAGGCAGGGTGGCACAGGCAGGAGTGGTGGTACAGGTGGTGGTGGAGGTGGTGGTGGTGTTGGCTGGACAGGTCACTATGGCAGGTGTTGTTGGGGTGACACAGGCCAAGGTTGTGGAGACCGGGATGTACTGTGAGCCAGATGGCCCTGGGAGTTGGCTTGGGCCCGCTTCGTCCTCCGCACCGGAGATGACAGTGGGATCGTCCCCAGAGAGTCCGTGCTGTGAGTGTGGCGACTGTTGCAGGCGGATGCTGGTTTCGCCTGTTAGGTTGCGATCACCTGCGGGACAAGATTTTAATGATCAATGCAGTGGACATTACATGTTGTAATCTTTCAAACATTAAAAATCACTGACCCCTCTACACACCCCACCCACCTCCCAACAAACACCACCCACCTCCCAACACACACCACCCACCTCCCAACACACACCACCCACCTCCCAACACACCCCACCCACCTCCCAACACACCCCACCCACCTCCCAACACACACCACCACCCTCCCTGTGGACATGGGGGCCTGTTGGGAGTCGTAGTGCTGACCTCCCAACACACCCCACCCACCTCCCAACACACACCACCCACCTCCCAACACACACTACCCACCTCCCAACACACACCACCCACCTCCCAACACACCCCACCCACCTCCCAACACACACCACCCACCTCCCAACACACACCACCCACCTCCCAACACACACCACCCACCTCCCAACACACCCCACCCACCTCCCAACACACCCCACCCACCTCCCAACACACACCACCACCCTCGCTGTGGACATGGGGGCCTGTTGGGAGTCGTAGTGCTGACCTCCCAACACACCCCACCCACCTCCCAACACACACCACCCACCTCCCAACACACACTACCCACCTCCCAACACACACCACCCACCTCCCAACACACCCCACCCACCTCCCAACACACACCACCCACCTCCCAACACACACCACCCACCTCCCAACACACACACCACCACCCTCCCTGTGGACATGGGGGCCTGTTGGGAGTCATAGTGCTGGTCTCTCACACACCCCACCCACCTCCCAACACACCCCACCCACCTCCCAACACACACCACCACCCTCCCTGTGGACATGGGTGCCTGTTGGGAGTCGTTCACATTTTGGTGAATATGTGGGCCACATGCATTGTTTGGGGCCTGGGGAATGTGTCCTCTCAGTTGTGTGAGGCAGACCATGCCGGTGTGATAGTGGTGCTTGGTTTGTACTTACCAGCCTCTTCTCCCTCGTCGATTCCTTCAAGGCTCTCTGGGTGCAGTATGCCCAGCACCTTTTCCTCCCAATCTGCATAGGGTATGGGCTCCGGGGGTGTGCCGCCGCCAGTGTGGTGTGCCCGCAGGTGATTTTTTGCACGGATGCCTTTGACCCTTGTTTTGAGGTGGTGCCACCGCCTCTGGATCTCGTGCTTTGTTCTTGGCACGGTCCCTGACGCATTCACCCGACTGACTATCCTGTCCCACATGTGGTTTTTGGTTGCCACGGTGGTCTGCTGGACTAGTGTGCCGAATAGGTGGGGTTCGACACGGATGATTTCATCCACCAGGACCTTCAACTCTGTGTCTGTGAATTTAGGATTTTTCTTGGGTGCCATGGTGTGTGGTGTGTGTTGGGATGTGCAGGTGTGTGGTGTGTAGGAATGGTGTGGTGGGTGTTTGTGTGGTGGGTGTGTTTGTGTGCAGGTTGTATGTGTGGACTTTAGTGTCTGCTGTAAGTTGTATTGAGCCTCTTGCTTGCAGCTATGCTGTGGTGCAAAGGATTGTGGTAGTGGGTGGGAATCTTTTTATACTCGGTGTCGTGATCTTGTCCCAATGGTTATTGCCAGTCAGGTGCTAGGTGGGTGTGTTGACTTCAGTGGATTTTTAGGTGCTTGGGGGGGTGTCATTGTGGCTTGTGATTGGTGTGGGTGTTTCAGGTGGGTGGGTGTCCTGTGTAGTGTGTTTTGTATTTACTTCCGTCAGCCATTTGTAAATTGGTTTGACGGTAGGGATGGTGTTCGTGTTGTCCTTCCGCTGGGATGCTGGGTTTCTCGTTGCATTGTTTCCGCAGCGGTCGTGGATGGAGGTGAGTTCCGTGGGACTGGCGGCTTTATCCTAATCGCGGGAACGGAGCATCCGCAGGTATTGCGGTGGCTGTGCCTGTTCCCGCGGTCATGTTCGTCCGCGGCGGACGGAGTTTCTTAGGTTCCGTCCGCTTGCGGCGGTCTCAGGTGTACTCCGTCCGCCGCGGACGGAGTTTCATGGCATTATTATCATAATCGCAACAGCGGTTTCTCCGCGGAGCGGTCGGGAGTATCTTTGCCGCTTCCTTGGCGGACGGAACCCGTTTCCGTCCGCCATCCTAATCGACCCCTATATGTAGATTGGAGTTGGAATAGTAAATTAAATAGGTTCAGTGTCCAGTACCTACTGTAATTAAATGTAGATTGGAGTTGGAATAGTAAATTAAATAGGTTCAGAGTCCATAAGCTACCCTAATTAAATGTAGATTGGAGTTGGAATAGTAAATTAAATAGGTTCAGTGTCCAGCACCTACCCTAATTAAATGTAGATTGGAGTTGGAATAGTAAACTAAATAGGTTCAGTGTCAAGAACCTACCCTAATTAAATGTAGATTGGAGTTGGAATAGTAAATTAAATAGGTTCAGTGTCCAGCACCTACCCTAATTAAATGTAAATTGGAGTTGGAATAGTAAAATAAATAGGTTCAGTGTCCAGCACCTACCCTAATTAAATGTAGATTGGAGTTGGAATAGTAAATTAAATAGGTTCAGTGTCCAGCACCTACCCTAATTAAATGTAAATTAGAATTGGAATAGTAAAGTAAATAGGTTAAGTTTGTAGTATGTACATAAATTAAATTTAGATTTAAATGGCAATGTTAAAAGGATTTACATTTTTTACTTTATTTCTTTGAATTTATAATATTTATATATATGATGTTTTTAATAAATAATTTTTATATAGTGTTAGTCATGATTTTATAATAGGTAGTAGACAAACATTACTCAGTTTTTTTAAAAATAACATTTCTTTATTTGTTCATATAGTACACAAATTAAATTATAAATGTTTTAATAATGCATGTATAATATTTAAACAAATAAATATAAGTACAATGTAAAATACAAATATAAATGTTTTGATAGTTGTTCAGTACAGTACATTTTTTGTATATCAAAATAATATAGTACATGAAAATAGATTGAAGATAACAATAATAGAGTACATACATTTAGAGATAAATGAAAATATTTATACATTCTTATTCAATGAAATGTAATTGAATCTTTAACATATTAATGTGCTGTACAAATTATGTTATACAGGTTTATATATTTTTACATTGCAACATTGATATTCAATAATTTTAATATCATACAATAAACATTTTTATAATAACATTTTTTAAATTATAATATCAGGTAAATATATTTAATTTGTTATTATTAATTATATAGTATTAATAATAATAAATTAAAATTGTTTGTAAAAAAAGTAAAATAAATACAGAAAAATTATACATTTGGTTTCACAATTTTTAACAAAACATGTTTTCATAATTATAACATTAAAGATTAAAAAGTAATAATATTTAATGTTATAAAAATTAAAAATATGATTATAATAAAAGAGATATGGAACAAAGATAAATAAATTGTATAAATGTTGCAAAACAATTTATAACAGTTTTACACATTTTTTACTAGTAAAATACATTTTTTAGACATTTATTTCACTTTTTTTTTTATTATACTATTATTTGGGTCTTTTATTTTGTAACCGCTCATTGTCTTTTTGGGTCATTTTTGAAGATTGAAGCTCGCGGTTGGAAGCTACTTCACGTCTGAGCAGGTAAGAGTGGGTTTCATTATATTTTAACTATTTTAAGTAAGTTTTGAAGGTAGTAGTTTGTTATTTAGTGTTTGTGGACTATTATATTAGAATTTTGGTAGTATGTAGTTGTTTATGTACGTTTTCCCGTTTTCTTAGCGTTTTGTCGTTTCACGGCCTTGGAGTTATTGTGTTTGTGGCATTTTATTGAGTTTTGGTTAAAAATATGTATGTTATGGTTATTAATCATGTATCGTTTTAAGTTTTTTGTGGGTGGGAATGTTAATTTTTTTAATCTAGGTTTTTGGATACAGCCTTTTCCGTTTCCGAGTTGTAACGTTTTTTTTTAAAAAGGAATTCTCCAGTATTAGGGGTGTCTTTCATGGATTCACATGCCTGAATCATTCCCCGTCGTCGGAGTGGGAGTCCCACGGTATATATAAAAGCAATAAATGCCATAAAACTTATAGCAAATATCAGAGATACTAAACCAGGAAGTAAAGTAGCACCAGCTACAGTAGAAAAAACTTCCACATTAGTGACTATCCTAGTCGTTATGTATTAGTCCAAACTGCGGCCAATCAGGCGACAGCACCCACCAGGATATCCTCCCCAGAGGCTCAGGCTCTCAGATTTTCTACCGCACGTCGTGTGAAGGGAGTCTCCTTGAGCTCTGCTCAGTTTTTTTCTTCTACATTATTAGTTTCTTCAAGTTTCACAGATGTCTTCTTCAAAATCCCTGTTCAGGGCCTGTGATTCTTGTGGGAAGCCAAGACTTTTCAAGGAAGATCCCCACAAGAAATGTTTATATTGCCTTTATCCAGACCATAAGGCAAAAGAGTGCAAGATCTGCCGGACCTTCCCCCCTAAGACCATCAGGGATAGAGAAGGACGACTGCTATTGTGGCTCAACGGACTCAAGGACAAGGATGACCCTTTGTCTGAGGTAGGAAGCTTTGCCTCTGGTTCTTCATTTCTTTCTACTAAGAGGAAGGCTGAAACAGAAGTTTCATCTCTAAGGGCGAAGGTTGCTAAGAAGGCTAAATCCTCTCAGGATGCTCCTGGGCCTAGTACTTCGAGTAAATCTCTCCCACCTACTAAAGGGGATAGTACGCCCTCTAAGAAGTCTGGGAAAAATACAGTTCCCAAGAAATCTTCAAAATCTGCGCCTCCTCAGTTGCCACCATTGACAATTTCAACGTCAAAAAAGGACTGTGTTTCCTCTCATGTGGCCACGTCTACCACCTGCACTATGACTTTCTCCTCACCAAAGCCTACTCTTGTCATGTCTTCAGCTTCATCGCCTACACTGGTTCATGTCCAGATCAGGCCTATCTCGTCATCGACAATTGTCCCGTCGACGACGGCCAAGGTACCGTCGACGAGTCTCTCGTCTACGTCTATGATGTCGACGGTTGGATCCCCGTCGACGATGAAGTTGGTGCCGTCGACGAAGCCTTCGACGTCGACGGCCTTTCCGTCGACGATAAAATCCTCGTCGACGGCGAAGTCCACGTCGACGAAGCCACCGTCGACGACCTCGACGGCCTCCCCGTCGACGATGCTACCGTCGACGACCTCGTCGACGAAGAGATCCTCGTCGACGACGAAAAGCACGTCGACGAAGCTACCGTCGACGACCCCGTCGACGACCCCGTCGACGACGATACCGTCGACGAGACAACAGTTTCAACAGCAAACAGATGTACCATCGACGCCGCTTCTATCAAGCTGCACTACTTTGCAAGTTTGGTCAGCGCACACAGCAGGGATTCCATTGCCATCTCCTGCAACTACGGCTACGCTGCTAAAGAAGAGAGCTACTACGGAGACGATTTCTTCAACGCTTGTAGTGCCAGACAAACTCTTGGATTCCGATGAGGAAGGATCCTATGAGGATGAAAATTTTGGGGCAGCTAGAAGTCCATCTGACCTCCGGATTAAGGTTCAAGAGGATGTAGAGGAAGAGATGGAGGACACTGAGCCTACTTCACATGCTGACAGGCCTGCTCCTGATATGCAGTTGCCTGACGATTTGTTTCGCAATCTGCAGTACATGCTCAGTGACTATTACAGACGTTTCCCACCTTCAGAGTCTGGTGAATCTATAGTATCTACACCAAGACCTAAGACAGCGACTCCGCTTTCTAAGCGGACGCAACCAGTGACTACTGTGACGTTGGAGGAAGGACGTCCAACGTTAGCTGCGTCGGAAGTTTCAGCTCCTCAGCCAAGGGAGGAAGAGTTCTCAGAACATGAAGAACAAGAGAAAGGAGAGCTGGATAATGTGTCAGAATCGTCGGAGTATGAGGATTATAATGCAAACACGCCCTCTCCGGCAGAACATACTACATCTGAGTCACCACCTGTGGACATTGCCTCATTCCACAAGATCATGGATAGAGCAACGAGGAGGTTTATGATAACCATGGAGTCAAAGCAAGAAGATTGCTTCTTGTATGATTTCAAAACTACACCACAGAGTTGGACCATTCCGATTATAGATTTCATCTGGAAGGAAGGACTAAAGATCATGTCCAAGCCAAATTCTTTACCAGCAGTGCTCCCAAGAGTAGATAAGAAGTATAGGGCGCCAAATTTTTCTCCAGCATGCCTCATCGGACAAGCTAAAGCAGACTCTGTGGTAGCGCAGGCAGCGCAGAAGAGATCTTCTAATCCAACGTCTCAAGTCTCTGTTCCACCAGACAAGGATGGGAGGCACCTAGATTCTATCGGGAAGAAGGTTTCTACTATTGCAGCTACGACCATCAGAGCCGCAAACTCCCTAGCCATTTTAGGAAGATACGATAGGCAGATGTGGTCGGACATCTCGCCGTACATGGACAAGCTGCCCGAGCCAGATCGAACTGAAGCGAAGAAAATCCTTCAAGAAGGAGAGTGTGTCTCCTCGGAAATGATTGATGCTGCAGTGGACGTTGCTGCTACTGGATTTCGGCAGCTAGCGGGTGCAGCTGTTCTCAGGAGGCAAGGATGGTTGAAGGCAACATCCTTCCGGCAGGAGGTCCAAACCAGAATTATAGACATGGCATTTGATGGAGAATTCTTATTTGGAAAACATGTTGATGAGTCTCTGGAGGCCATCAAAAAAGATACGGAAACAGCACGTTCACTGGGTACTCTGCAATACCAGACGTCTTCCTTTCGTGGAGCAAAAGGAAGAGGGAATTTCTCTAATAGAGGAGGTTACAACCAACAGCGCTCCTATTCTTCCGCCCAGGGAAACCAAAGATTCCAGCCATATCGGCAGCAAACATATGGGCAGAGGAGAGGAAATTTCTCTCAACCTCGAGGAAAATCTAATTATCGAGGGAGAGACAATAAGAAATGAGGTACGCATCCTGCCACCACTTTTTGCCAACCCGAACCAAATTGGAGGAAAAATATCCCCAAATTACTTAAATTGGTCCAAAATTACCACAGACAAATGGGTCCTGGATGTGGTAGCCAGAGGTCACATTTTGGAATTCGTAAAAACTCCCCCAAATTGCCCCCCAAAAGGACCCCCTCCAGCGCACCTCAAGGAGCTGTTCATCCAGATCAACACCATGATCCGGAAGTGAGCAATCGAAAGAGTACCTCATCATCAGAAAGGAAAAGGCTTCTACTCAAGGTTTTTCCTTATTCGCAAGAAGTCGGGAGAATGGCGTCCCATCCTCGACCTGCGTGCCCTAAACAAGTTCCTGAAGAAACTAACATTCAGGATGCTAACACTTCAAGAAATCCTCCAATTTCTTTCGGCGGGAGAGTTTATGGCAACACTCGACCTTCAGGATGCATACTTCCACGTACCGATTTTTCCACGGCATCGGAAGTTTCTGAGGTTCAGAGTGGCTGGCAGGGACTTCCAGTTCAAAGTCCTTCCATTTGGACTGCGTTCAGCTCCCAGAGTGTTTACGAAAATGCTGGCCCCATTGGCTGCCCATCTTCGGTTGCAATCGATACAAATATATCCATATCTGGACGATTGCCTTATCAAGGCCAGTTCTTTCGACATGGCACAAGATCACGTTCAAAAAACTCTGTCACTGATGCAAAACCTGGGTTTCTCAGTAAACTTCGAAAAGTCACGCCTCACGCCAGCAACAAGAAAGACTTTCTTGGGAGCGACACTGGACACCAAGCTCGCCCAAGTATTCATCTCAAAGGAAAGACAGGACAAGATTCAACGATTCGCTGCGGCACTGTTATTAAAAAAGTGCGTTTCAGTGCGCATGTTCAAGTCCTTCATCGGGATGCTTTCTTCCTGCATTCTTCTCACCCCCAACTGTCGTCTTCGGATGAGGCCCTTGCAAGAAGAGCTCAGTCGCCAGTGGATCCAGGTATCAGGATCCTTCGAGGATATCATCCAAATTACACCGCGAATGCGACAAGCGATAAAATGGTGGACCCACCGATCCAACATACAAGTGGGATGCTCCTTCCTCACGGAAGTGCCCAGGTTCATAGTAACGACCGACACATCAATGACAGGCTGGGGTGCACACCTCCAAGGCATGGCGGTCAGCGGGAAATGGAACCAGATCCAAATGAGATGGCACATAAACAGGCTAGAGTTGCACGCCATATTTTTAGCCCTGAAGTCCTTTCAAGCGACTCTACAAGGTGCCACAGTTTTAATACGGACAGACAACACCACCTGCATGCATTATCTGAACAAGCAGGGCGGCACAAAATCAGCCCGGTTGTCACAACAAGCACAAGAGATCTGGAGTTGGGCCCTGACTCACAGTATCCATCTGTCAGCGGTCCATGTTCCGGGAATCCCAAATGTGTTGGTGGACTCTCTCAGCAGGTCCGGGGGCTGCACTCACGAGTGGGAACTACATCTACCATCTCTACGTCGCATCTTTCAGATATGGGGGCATCCGGATTTGGACTTGTTTGCGACATACCAGAACCGGAAATGCCCGTACTTTGCAAGCTGGGTTTCCCACAAGGACTCGTGCGGGGATGCCCTTTCGCTGAATTGGAATCAAATATTCGCATACGCTTTTCTACCGATACCTCTGATCCCGAAAGTCATCAGGAAGATGAAGAAGCAGCCATGTCGGTTGATACTGATCGCTCCACGATGGCCCAGGCAATACTGGTTCACCGAGCCACTCCTTCTCTCGGAATGCAACCCTATCCAACTTCCACGCATTCCGAATCTTCTCTCCACCCAGCAGGGCAGGGTATACCATCCGGACCCGAACTCGCTGAAATTGTCAGCTTGGCCCCTCAGCACATGGAATTTGCACACCTGAACATTCCACAAGATTGCCAGGAGGTGCTGGCGAAAGCCAGAGCTCCATCCACGATCAAAACCTACAAACTTAAGTGGAAACGTTTCTGTGCATGGTGCCAATCTAATGATCTACATCCCATTCATGCCAAACCGGAGCAAATCCTTCCTTTCTTTTTGCATTTGGCCAGATTGGGATTGGCGCATTCTACTCTTAAAGTCTTCCTAGCTGCCATTTCTAGATTTCGTCAAGATGGATCAAACTCTTTGTTCTCCGTAAGGATCATACAACAATTTTTCAAGGGATTATTTCGTATGTTTCCGCCTGTCCAGAAACCTCCTCCGGCATGGCATCTGAACGTAGTACTAACTCAGCTCATGCGTCACCCTTTTGAGCCGATCCATAAGGTGGACCTGAAATTTCTGACATGGAAAGTGTCGTTGTTACTAGCCTTAACATCTGCTAGAAGGGTAAGCGATATTCAAGCATTTACATCTAAAGCACCTTTCATCCAATTCACCTCGGACTCAGTGGTACTGCGTACTAATCCAACGTACATGCCTAAAGTGCCTCTGGATTTCCATTTGAATGAGCCGGTTGTCCTCAAGACATTCTTTCCAGCCCCACAGTCTACGGCTGAAAGAGCACTACATTCATTAGACATTAGAAGATGTCTTAAATTTTATCTCTCCAGAACTTCTGCCATCCGCAAGACAGACCAACTGTTCGTGGCTTATGGGCGGCAACGCCGGGGCTGTGCAGTTTCAAAACAGACCATTGCTAGATGGGTCTCCTCTACGATTGGACTTTGTCATCAGCAGGCCGGTAGACCCTTACAGGCCTTGCCAAGAGCACATTCTACAAGGGCGGTTAGCTCTTCCACTGCCCTTTTTGCTGGTGTGCCTCTTCGACAGATCTGCAGAGCTGCTACATGGTCTAGCAGACACACCTTTACTAGACACTACTGTCTAGATTCAGCAGACGACGCAGATGCTTCGGTTGGAAGAGCAGTGCTGCGTAATCTTTTCAAATAAGGTGAGCCTCTGTTTCCTCCTCCTTCTATATGCTCTTTAGACGTTCTTTCAGATTCGATGCTTCTTGTATAACTGGTATTCTGTTATATATATATGTATATATATATGCATTTGATACTCTGACCTCTACGAGCCTTATGTTAGGAGTACTGCTTACTATTCTGATTCAGGCATGTGAATCTATGAAAGACACCCCTAATACTGGAGAAGAACAATAGTTACTTACCTGTAAACAGGTGGTTCTCCAGTATTGGTGTCTTTCATAGATTCACATGCAACCCGCCCGCCTCCCCCCAGAGACTCACTCAGGCATTTTTGGGGTTTCACTCCCGTGCGAGAAAATCTGAGAGCCTGAGCCTCTGGGGAGGACATCCTGGTGGGTGCTGTCGCCTGATTGGCCGCAGTTTGGACTAATACATAACGACTAGGATAGTCACTAATGTGGAAGTTTTTTCTACTGTAGCTGGTGCTACTTTACTTCCTGGTTTAGTATCTCTGATATTTGCTATAAGTTTTATGGCATTTATTGCTTTTATATATACCGTGGGACTCCCACTCCGACGACGGGGAATGATTCAGGCATGTGAATCTATGAAAGACACCAATACTGGAGAACCACCTGTTTACAGGTAAGTAACTATTGTTCGTTTGTTTCAGTTGTTTAACTGAGATGTATTTTACACTTCCTTTATTTTTCAGGTTTCCTGGAGCGTTTATTAAATTTTTAAGCCATTTCGGGTTTTTGATGGATTCGGAATTATCGATTTATTTGGATGTTGGATGGATTTACCACAGTTGTATTTTTTCATTTTATTGGGCCATTTTTTTTAATGCTGTGGATTTATTACTACATGGATTGGTATGGATAATCGGATTTGCCTATTACGTTCTTTTGAAAGGTAAGTGATTTTACTATAATATTTTTGTGGGTAGGGAAATGTGATATTATTAAACATATTTTTTTTAGTTTGATATTTATTTTGTCTACATATTAAAAATTATTTAAATATATTAGTCAAAATAAATATCTTATAATTTTTTATGGGGAGGTGTGGTGTTATATTTCATGATTTTTTAGGATTTTGAACATTTTATATGGTTAGTGTTTTTAGTTTAGTGTTTTGGCTATCATTTTCAAGTATTCTAGTCCTCTTGTTGTAGGGTAAAGTTGTACTTGTTGTAAATAATGGTACATTTGGGCAGTTTGTCTTGATAGTTTGGGTTTTAATTGTAAGACAGATTGCTTCATTCTTAATTCTTGAAAACTTTGTTCTTTTTGGATTGCTGTTAGGAGTTTGTGTAGTGTGGGAGTTGTTCGGCCAGTTGAAGATAGGAAGGCATTATGCCAACCTTCAACTGCGTTGTTTGTCTTGGCTTCTTTGTTTAGGGTTGGTAGATATAAATTCCACCAAGGGATTAGGAATTTAGGTTGGCGTCTGTGGCCTGACCTGTGTAGTCTTCCCACCCAGGTGTCCTCAAAATAATCCAAAAGTGGAGCTAGTTTTTAGTTCATTTTGTGTATAGAAAGGACTTTCAATTAAAATGTTATAGTGTTCAGCCACATCTGTGATTGGTACGTATGCTAAGGCTATTAGGTGTATTATTTGGTATGCAAAGGTAATATTGGTTGCATACTCAACACTAAGGGGCTGATTAGGATGGCGGTTTTTCCGCATCCTCCGGGCCGGCGGAAGTGTCCGCCGGCCTGGAGGATGCGGAAAAACCGCGGCGGAGACTCCAAAGACCCACCGCCAAATTAGGATGGCTGGTGGGTCTGATAATCTGTCCGCCGCTTTTCCGCCGCGGTCGGAAGGCGACCGCGGCGGAAAAGCACTAACATGTCTGGTGGTGTCTATCAGACACCGCCAGGCATATTAGGATGTCTGAAAATATATGCTTTTCCGCGGCGGCTTTACCGCCGTGGAAAAGCATACGGACCTTCACTTCGGGGGCCCGTTGCGGGCCCCCTGGGTGAAGGTGGGGTGGGGGGTGCACATGGGGGGTACCTATGGTACCCCCCTGCATTTGCGTGCACAATGCAGCAGGCACCGCGCGGTGCCTGCCGCTTTGTGCACGCAAATGCTGTGCATGGATTTTTTACATTGCGGCGGGTGCAGCTTGAAGCTGCACCCGCCGCAATGTTAGAGATAGAGGATGTGACCGCCACCCTGGCGGTCACATCCTAATTTGATCGGAGGGAACGCCGCAGCCCATGCGGACGTTCCCTCCTCCTCAGGGGTTGCGGACGGACTCAAGTCCGTCCGCGATCCTAATCGACCCCTATGTGTAGATTTTTGCAAATGTCTCCATAGACATTGGTTAACATGGAAGTAACATCCTTGTATGGATGTGTGTGGATATGTTTTAAGGATGGAATTAATCATTGCTTGTTCGAAGTCAATTATAATTTTTAGGGGAAAGAAGTCTGATGTTTTTTCTTTTATTTTGTTTAATATTTCTGTGTAAGTAGATGTTTGTTTGTTTGGTAATAAACAATAGATGAATGGAATAGAGGTATTATGGTATTGTCCATGTATGGTATATAATTGATAGAATGGTTTAGGGCATATGGTAAAAGTGCCATCCATCATCCATGTTTGACTTTCTTTTAATTTTTTTAGATTGTTGTTTGTAGCAAACATTATTATCCTTTTATCTTTGTTGTTGTTATCGTAGAAGATAAAAGGTTCATCATTATGTGTTATGGTAAGCTCAGGTGGAATTATGATCTCTTCAAAAGTTTTAGGTATTGGTATTGTTGGTCTACTGGATTTTTTGGTTCTAGCTATGGTTCTTTTTATAGCAGCTATTGTTGGTAACTGACCTCTTGCCTCTCTAGGTACTCTAGGTATTAATTCTTTAAGTATTACACTAGTTGGTAGGTCAGAGGTTTTGCTTAATTCTTTAATATTGTCTAGAGTAGATCTAACCTCTATTTCTGAGAGGTTAGGTGGATGGTGTTATCCTTCTATTCCTCGGGATCAGCGTGATGTAAAATGAAGGCCACCTCCTGATCTATCCAAACCCCGAATGCTGTGATAGCCAAGGGTTAAGGAAGGATCAGACGAGGGCAAATGATGCCCGCGGGGAAGGGAGGGAACTGCGGGGAGGGAGACCTGAAACGACAATTAATAAAGATTGTTTAACCAGTCCTTTCTCTAGAAAAACCACAAAACAACCATGTAACATAACTACTACTATACACCCCACACTCACTAACCTGGAAAGGAAAATAACGACACTTTACTGTAGAAGATAGCGACTCTTCACCAACATCAAAGCCTGGAAGACTAAGGACCACTGTACTTCCCACCTGCAACACACAAGGGAATAACAACCCTTACACACTGTCCTGGTAGGAGCCTAACGTGTCTAAGGCATCAATATACATATATATATATGTGGATAGTAAGGATTGTACATACCACCCTGTACTAACTCTACAGCTCTGTAGGGGTGATCAAAGCGTAGTCCGATGATAGTCTAATTCACAATGAACATAATCCAGAATGGGTTTACTTCACCCCTTAAATAAAGAACACTGTACAGTACCTTCTGACAGAATCGCCGAGTCGCCCAGAGATTCAAGGGACTGGAATGTGTGATTGTATTAAAGTGCCAAAAATGAAGTTTCCACTGCTAGGGCCGCAAGACGCCAACTCCTGGCAGGAAGAAATAATTACCAAGCCTGGTAATGATATATCGTGGTTTGAAGCGTTTTCGTCCTCCGCACGAGCCTTAGAATCAGGCTCCCCAACAGAGGGCAAATGATGCAAACAAAAGCTTTTCACAAAATACCCAAAGGTCGTCCTCCGCACGAGCCGGTCCTGGCTCCTCCAACGGAGGGCAAGGCAGGATCAGATCAAAACACTAGTGCACATAAACAACCGTCCTCCGCATGAGCCTTACGAGACTCGCCAACGGAGGACACAACAGAAACAGGGAAACGGACGAAACGCCGCTCGTGTATTCACTCACGAGTGCAAATCCAGAAACTCTCAAATCCAAGAACTAGGATCCCCAGAGCAGGGTCAGGCCAACTCCGCAGCCGTAGGTGAACGAACAGGAATATCCGACACAGAAGGCAGCAAATGGCTCCCATATGAAACCTCCCATCAGCTCCTTGCCGCTAGGAAGTCTGGGATCTGTAGTTTTCCCGAAGTCAACAGCATGTTGCACCAGTCATATGCAGCAGAGGAGGCGCTCTTCAGGGGAACGTAACAGACGGTTATGTTCAGTAGTATTAATAACACTTGTTTCTCTGGTTGTTGCACGCCCATAGCATTTGTTAGAATAATACTTAGTACATTTCCAGTTAACTTTAAGGTCTTTTTGTTTTTCTTGAGTATAAGTATACCCCATATAGCACAACAAAAATGTTCCTTTCTGAGATGTAACAAATCTTGCTTCTTCTGTCATTGTTGTTTTCTTAAATCTAGAAAGGGTGTATTAAATATTATTAGGAAAAGTATTAACTTTAAAAGAGTACATATTTATTTCTGTACAATTTTTAGGTACTTACCAATAGTAAAATTGTAGATTTTGAAAGTATATGGGTTTTTTGCTTGATGCTTTTGTAGATTTTACTGGTCTGTTGAAAGAAAGTAAAGAATATTTTAGGGAATGATTATACGTGTATTTTGGTTACACATTTGGTAGGGTGCTATCTTTTATTATAAAAAAGTTACGTTTATTTAATTAAAAATAGAAAACATTCAGTGAAAATACATTTATAAATTTTAATAAAGTCAAGTACTAACATTGTGGCTTTTTAAAAGCTAAAAAATAGTACATGTGTATGTATTATATACTTACCAAGTGTTAATTCTTAGTTGTTGAATGTATATTCTTGGTTGTTGTATTGCAGCTTTTCGTTTTTCAGTTATCTGTTGAAAAATTAAAATGTGTGAATTAATGATTTGTTCAGTATTTATAATTTAAGTTTCATTTTAAAAAAAGTATTACATTTTTTGTGTCTTTTAAACCTGTGTTTACTAATTAAAAAAAATTAGAAAGTTAAGTGGGATTTTCTTACAAGTTAATCTCATTTTAGATATTAATTTAACTTTTCTTTAGTGTTTATAAAGGAAATGTCATATACTTACGTTATAAGTATGTTGTAGTAGTTCTGTAGAAAATGTTCATCTGTTTTTTAAAGTAGAATCTGTAGTGGAAAAATGTAGAGATAGAAAGCAAAATCAGTTATTAAGTTTTGACTATGAATAGTAGGTTACATTTGATGTAACATTGTATTCATACTCATAAATTTACTTACTTTTTGTAGTTTGTAGTATTTTCCTTGATAGAAGATTCTTGAAGGTAGTTGAAAAGTTTGCAATGTAGCTTGGAGCTGAATATTTTCTGCTGGTTTTAGAGTATGTTTTCAAATTCTTTATATAGGGTATGTTTAATTAGTGTTTGTTTCTGATTGGTTACATACCTTGAAAAGTGTTCGTATTGGTTAGTTTGAATTTTTTTAAGTTAATTTATTAAGTTAGTTGTATGTTAAATGTTTATTCTGAGAAGTAGTGTAGTTGTAAGTATTGTACGAATAGCTTTTTAAAATTGTATAGGTTGTAAAAAAGTATAATATTTCTTTTAAAATGGGTATATATTAAATGTGTGTGTATAAATGTTCTTTATTGATGTGTTAATTTTAAATAATTGTTTTAGGGAGATATATGTATATAAATGTTTTTTGTATGTTAAAACATATTTTTATGGTTGTATTTGTAATAGATTAAATGTGTAGTATGTTTAAAAAAAATGTAATCATTTAGAGTTGTCGATATTTAGATAAAGTCGAAATAATAGCTGTCGATATTTGTGTAATCGATATTATTTTAAAGTGCTATAATTAAATGCAAAGGTCGATATTTTATATTCCGATAAATGTGCTATCGATATTTGTGCTGACGATATTTTTGTATATCGATATTGTTTGATCGATGTTTTTGTAGTTCTTTAAATAAATATAGGGTGTCGATGTAAATGTCATCGATATTTGAGACACGATATTTCTGCAGGTCGATTTTAGTGAAATCGATAATATGTCAGTGATTACCCCCCTGACAAAGCCCAGAGGGATCACTGACTAAATATCGACGGACACAATATAGACTACCCAAAATATCGACGCCAAAATATCGACGGACAAAATATCGAATTCCTATCTACAAACAGGTAAGTACCAAAATATCGAGTCCAAAATATCGTTTATATATATATATATATATACATTGTAAAAATATCGAATTTGTTAAAAATAATGTAAAATAAAAAAATTATTAAAAATAAATAGATAAAATATACTTAAAAATACTTAAATTGTGGGGGCGTGGCCAAGATGGCGGCCTGATCGGACGTGTCTCGCGCGGCTCTCCGGCCCTGATCCCCAAAGCCCCTCAATATCAGCGAGATACACCCCAAAACCGCTGGTTTTGTAATCGGAGTTGTAGCGCCTGCTCCTGATGCCCACCCGCTGAAGATCCGGACTTTGTAGCCCCCCGGTGTCCGATTACACAAGCCGGGAGCTCCCGGCATTGACTTGCAAGGAAAATGGCGCCCGCTGGGAGTGAGCCCGGAGCCTTACACCCTGAACTGAAGCCGTCGGAGAAGGCGGGCGCGAACTCTGCCGGGACCTCAGGGGTCGCCGTGACAACTGTGAGGCGGCCTTCCGGCTGATGCGGAAGCTGAAGCATTGGCCTGCGGCTGCGCGGCCGACCGGATCACTCGAGCCCCCGGCTTTGGGCCTAGACCGGGAGGAGGTCGGTGACGGAGGACTGATCCCGCGAGCTGGGCATCGGCGGGACCGCAGAGAGATCGCCGAACCCCCCAGTGACGGGAGCGGAAGCCCCCCCCGCCGGTGGAACAGAGAGCCTGCACAGAAGTAAGCGGGGTGGGCTACGACGAGGGAGCCGGCCGCACTGGGGAGGACCTAGGAAGGACGACACTGCTCACCCCTGGAGCCTAACAGAGCCGCCTGCTCCCGGGCGGGGACCAGACCCAAACAGCACCGATCTGGGGCCGCATTGGGAGGAAGACGGTGGGGGACCTTGGAGCGCAGTTACTGGCCCGGAGGTAATGCGGAACTGACCCCCACAGCCACCTTGGCAGCACCGACGGCCCACACCCCTGGACCACACGGGGACCCCTGAGAAGGGTCCTGATCGGGGCGGTTTGCCCCCGGAGCCTGTATCCGCCACCACTGATCGTCTGCTGGGGTCACGGGCCTTGAGGTGGGACCCCCGTACGCACGAACGAAAGCGCTGTGGACCCTGGCCAGCCCGCATGTCCCACCGCCCAGCGGAGACGTCTGCCGGACACAAAAACGTCCCCTCCATAACGCCAAATCCAGGTGCCCCACAGCCCCCCCCCTTGGATATCACGCCAGGCCCTGCTTGTCGGCCTGGTCCCGACTTGCCACCTGACGACCTCCAAGCACCCCGACAACGGAGGGCCGCACTCCGTCCCCGGCACCTTCCACACGACGGTCTTGGATGACTCACCAGCCCCAACAGGAGTTACACCCAACGTCACCAGAACGCCAACTGCACCCCTTTTGAACTCACAAGTCGGGACTCCAAGGGCCCTCACATCGGCGACATGGCACACTCTAGTCGCAAGGGAACCCGGAATATCGTAGACCTTCTACACAAAAACGCGCCAAAAGGGGAGAAGGCCCAGACCATGGTGTCCCCGAAGACGCCGGCAAGCCCCCAAGGACAGGTTGATGAGACCGCCCCCATCACCAAAGCCTTCGTAGCCTCCCTCTTCAACACTCTGAGGGATGACTTTCAAACCCTGAAACAGCAGTTGGCGGGGGAACAGCTGGAGCTGCGTCGAGACCTAGACGGCCTGGGCGAGCGAGTGGCGTCGGTGGAGGAGGCAGACCAATCCCGCAGCATGGAGGTGGAACGGCTGCAACAGGAGATTCTTCGTCTCCACGACCAGCAAGTGGATTTACAATCGCACTCAGAAGACCTTGAGAACCGCTCCCGGCGGAACAACATACGGGTCCGTGGAGTCCCGTTGAAGTCCGAAAAGAACATTATGGTCGAGTATCTGCAGGACCTATTCCGTGAGATCCTGGGGGAGTCTGAGGAATTTGTGATACGGATTGACCGGGCACATAGGGTCGGCATGGCACGAAGGGCACCAGCCCCACCCCCGGACATACGAGCCTTCCTCCCGGACTTCCCCCTGAAGGAACGCATTTTACGAGAAGCCCGAAGGAAACAGCCTATTCTTTTCCGGGACGAACCCATAGCTCTTTTTCAGGACCTTTCCACCATCACTCTGCAGAAACGTAAGTCCTTCCGGATAGCGACAAACTTTTTGAGAGACAATGGAATACCTTACTCCTGGGGTCACCCGTTTCGCCTGATCTTTAGGTGGAAAGGTTCGCTGCACCAACTCAAGTCACTCCGCGACACTTGTGCTTTACTGGACATTGATATGCCGAAAGAACCAGGATCTAGAGAAGCATCCCCAAGCAGATCGCAAGATGGCCCCTTGCAGCGATCAGGGGAGGGATGGCAGACAGTGCGACGGAGGCGATCCCCGAGGTCCGTCCCGAAACCGGACCCAGCCACAGTCGCTCAAGAACGGGAGGCGGCTGTGCAGGAGGTAGCGGATAACACAGCGACCAACCTGTAAGGCAATATTATCCAGGGGGTTTTCTTTCACACTATAGCTGCCTGGGGTGACGGGTCGGGGAGCCGCCGATTCGGCTGCTACCACGTTACCCTTTACACTGACTTTCTACGGACCTGTGTTATGCACATGTAGGCCCGAGACTATGAGTAGTTCTAGTTTTGGGGTTTGTTATGGGGAGGTTGGGGGGGGCTGATAAGGGTATGGAGGGGGGCTCTGTTGGGGTTGGGGAGGTTTTTCGGGGATGGTTGGGAAGGAGGGACGGGGGGAACAGTGTTGCAGGCGGGGCGGGGTGGGGAACGAGGGCGGGGACCAGTATGCCAAGGGACATCTACAGATTTCGGGTGTTAACTATTGCTTACTATACGCAACAGCAAACTGCGCTGCTACACTTGGATACCTTCGTATTATCTCATGATGACAGATACACTTAAGATATTGTCTCTCAATGTAAAAGGCCTCAATAATCCGATTAAAAGAAGGGCTGTGATCTCATATTTGGAACACTCAGAGGCTGACGTCTGCTTATTGCAGGAAACCCATCTCCTACCTTAAGACTGGCACAGGATGCGCTCTCGGGCCTTTCCTCAGCAATTTTTTTCTTCACTTCCATCTAAGAAAGCAGGGGTGGCCGTTCTCGTGTCCCGGCGTTCCCGGGGCCGGGTGGGGGCCAAAGTAGGAGAAATTAAAGGACGCCTCCTGGCTTACACCTTCCTTGTAGGGAATAGAACACTGACAATCGGCTCCATATATGCTCCCAACACAGGCCAGGAACCAATTCTGAAAACTGCACTCTCCGAAACATTACAGTCACCTACCTCTCAGCTGCTCATTGGGGGGGACCTCAACTTAGTCATGGACACGAATAAGGATAGGTCTGGGCACCGTTATGGGGAAACTGGAGCGCTATCGGAAGCGGGTGGGTCATGGCTGCAGGAGAGGGGTCTTCTAGATCTCTGGAGGACCGCGCACCCCAACACAGCGCGCTTCACCTTCTATTCCCATGTACACCACACATACGCACGCCTAGATCACTTCTTGGGCTCTTCAGAATTGGTCCCCCACGTCACTGATGTTTCCATTGTCCCAGCGGCCCTCTTGGACCATGATGCGGTGGAACTGACACTCAGTATGCCCAAGTCGTCACGCACCCCTGGTTCATGGCGGCTCAACGAACCCCTTTTGCAGAGACCGGCCGTTATTACACAAATCCATAAATGCATTTCGGACTACCTTGCCACTAATGATAACTCCGCAATCTCTGTGTCGGCCCTTTGGGGAGCCCTGAAAGCCGTAGTCAGGGGGGAACTGATCACCATCGCGGCTGCTGACGCCAAGATCCGAAAAGACAAGAGAGCTGACCTCACAGCACAAGTAGCTGAACTAGAAAGGGTTCACAGTCGCACCTGCGCTCCGAGAATTTGGCATCAGCTGAAAGCCGCTAGGGCTCAACTGGCCAGCCTTGATACTGACAGAGCGGAATTTGCCGCCCTTCGACTCCGCCATACATACTACGTAGGAGGCAACCGCACCGGGCGCCTTCTAGCCAGTGCCCTAAAAGCCAAGACTCAGCGCTCAAAAAACACCACTCTCCTGGACGACTCCGGTGAGGCCCTTACCGAAGACGCACAGGTTGCCGATGCCTTCCGCTCCTTTTACGCCTCCCTGTACAGCGAGGATAAAGTATCGCCTGCCGCCATCGACGCGTATTTGCAATCGGCGGATATCACACCGCTGTCTCCAGCGAACGCAAAGGCCTTAGAAGCTCCAATCCGCCCTGACGAAGTCCTGGCCACCATCTCACGCCTACGCCCGCTCAAATCGCCAGGACCTGATGGCTTTTCATCAGGCTTCTACAAACTCTTCGGCCAGGTACTAGCTCCGATACTCGCGAGGTTATTTAATTCGTTCGAGGGCCCGAGCTCCATACCCCCGGATATGCTGGCGGCAGAAATAGTGGTGCTGCCCAAGCCGGGCAAACCCTGACACATTGTTCCGCGTTCCGCCCCATCGCCTTACTTAATTTAGATTTGAAACTGTTCAAGGGGGTATTAGCGGCCCGTTTGGGCCCTTGCCTACCGGGTATCCTCGAACCGGATCAATCGGGCTTTGTCCCAAACCGCCAATGCAGCGATAATACTAAACGGCTACTGCACCTCGTGGATAAAACTCACTTCCAAAACTTGGACTCGGCGCTACTGGCCATCGATGCGGAGAAGGCATTCGACCGAGTCGATTGGACCTACTTGCAGAAGGTTCTGCAGCGGTACCAGCTGGGCGACCGCTTTCAAGCCTGGATCGCAAGCTGCTACCACCACCCTATGGCCCGGGTCCGATTAGACAGCCTTAAATCGGACCCCTTCGAGATACAACGAGGCACGCGTCAGGGGTGCCCTCTTTCGCCCCTCCTGTTCGCCTTGTGCGTGGAACCCCTGGCGTAGAAACTTCGAGACAATCCTCGCATCAGCGGAGTCACCTTCGGCCGTGAACCTCACGTAGTGGGGCTTTTTGCCGACGATATCATCGCTGCTCTAGACCGACCGTCCCGCTCTATACCTGCCTTACTGGAAGAACTGGAGAGCTTTGGAGAGGTGTTTGGCTTCAAAATCAACCGGGGGAAATCCCTGATTTTACCCCTGGGCAGCAATGCCCACCCTCACACCCCAACGCCTGACTTTGGTTGCGACTTGCAATCTTCTACGCAGCTCCCATACCTGGGGATCACTCTTACTTCCTCCACAGACTCGACGGTGACCCTTAATTATAAAACACTTGCTTCCCAAATCCGGTCGAAACAACCCCTCTCCTTGCTAGGCAGCATAGCAGCAGTAAAAATGTCAGCCTTACCTAAGATTTTGTATGTCTTCCAGACTCTCCCAATACTACTGCCGCCTGGCGTGCTTGCTGACCTGCAAACCGCTTTCCATCTGTTCATTTGGGAAAAGAAACGCGCACGGCTGCATAAACAAGTGGCTTACAGAAGTGTTGACGAGGGGGGTCTCGGGATCCCTAATCTCCTGCAATATTTTCAAACCTCACAACTCCGCTACTTGGTGGAGTGGTACAGACCTGAGTCCGAAAAGAGGTGGCTATTTCAGGACAGGGCGATGGCCCAGACGTCACTATGGAAGATCCCATTCCTTGACCGCCAGCATAGACCACGATATCCCCTTCGCTCCCCCATCACACGCACCATTATGAAGACCTGGGACATGGTGGCAGTCAGGAGAGACCTGACGACTTTCTCCTCCCCGCTCACTCCGCTCTTCGACAATCCGGAATTCCCGCCGGGCACTGATCCTCGTGCCTTTCCACAATGGCATGGTACGGACTGCCGTTCGGCCGGCCATCTCTTTGACTTAAAGGGCTTTCTCCCCCTTGCCGATATTACACGGGGCTACGGAGTGACCAGGCCCCACATGTTCCAATACTTCCAACTCCGCCACTGGCTTTTGAGCCCGAACTGCGCTCCCCTAGTTAGTCAGCAAATGACACCATTCGAGAAATGGCTGGTGACGAAAGACTCGGATAGGCACCTTATCTCAGACCTTTACAAGATGTTATCTCCCATGGCTGGCCCAGGTAAGACATCAGAAACGCTGGGAATCAGAACTCGGCAGGGCATTATCACCCAAGGAATGGGGGTTTGTATACTACAGAGCTGCACACACCACTCGTAATACCAGTGCCAGGGAAGCGGCTGTGAAATTGGCCATCTACTGGCATTTTACCCCGGCCAGACTCAATCAAAGCAATTCTCTTCGAAGCGCGCTGTGTTGGATGGGCTGCGGTGAAAAGGGCACTTTGACCCATCTTCTATGGGACTGCCGCGCTCTGCAAGGGTACTGGAAAGCGGTTTTGGATGATATCGATTCCACCTTTGACACTGAAATCCCGCGCTTTCCTGCGTACACAATCCTGGGGCTACCCAACGCACTTACATTTCCTTTGAGGTCTCCTTGTGGCAAACAGATGGGCATTGCCGTGCAAGCAGCGTCACAACATATCCTGTCACTCTGGGGATCCACCACCATACCCACCCACACTGGCTGGCTGCATAAACTGTGGTTCACGTTGGGCATGGAACGTATCCAGGCCACGCTCACACAAACGGCTGACTCATTTCAGAAGGTCTGGCAACCGCTTCTGTCCCTCTTATCCAGAGAATTTCACGAAATCACATGCCCGAAATATCTCCGCATTCTACGGCTCACAGGACCACCACGAGATCCCCCACGAACTTGAACACCTTGAAGCATACCACTCTGAACGTGCTATACCAGAGGCTCTAGACAAATGGCATCCTGGTCGGGGCGGGGGGAGGGGGGGGATGTTGGATGAAGGGTGGGGGGCTGGGTTCTTCTTCTTGTTCTGTTCGGTTGACTTTCTTACATGGCACTTTCACCACAATGTCGGCAGTGCATTTCTGTGTCGGTTTTACCTGCTTCCTTGAAGACTCTTAGAGAAGACGTGCCTGTCTGTCTCGCTCGCTATATATGCCTACTGCATGCCTACTGTTTTGCTTTGCCCATCATTCTTGCCCTTAAAACCAATAAAACAAATTTGAAATTAAAAATACTTAAATTAGCTTAAAAATATTAAATAATTATTTTAACTTATAAAAAAATACAATCATATCTGTTAAAACATATATATATATATATATATATATATATATATATAAATATATATATATATATATATATATATATAAACATAATATTAATAAAAAATACACAATATTATTACCGTAGGATAGCGTAGGGGTAAAAATTACTATTCCCAATCCTGGCAGTGCAACAGTAGGGAAAGCGTTGGATAGCGTAGGGGCAAAAATTACTATTCCAACTCCAGAGAGTGCAACAGTAGGGAAAGCGCTGGATAGCGTAGGGGTAAAAATTACCATTCCCACTCCAGTGAGTGCAACAGTAGGGATAACGTTGGATAGCGTAGGGGTAAAAATTACTATTCCCACTCCAGAAAGTGCAACAGTAGGGAAGGCGTTGGATAGAGTAGGGTTAAAAATTACTATTCCCACTCCAGAGAGTGCAACAGTAGGGAAAGCGTTGGATAGAGTAGGGGTAAAAATTACTATTCCCACTCCAGCGAGTGCAACAGTAGGGAAAACGTTGGATAGCGTAGGGGTAAAAATGACTATTCCAACTCCAGAGAGTGCAACAGTAGGGAAGGCGTTGGATAGCGTAGGGGTAAAAATTACTATTCCCACTCCAGTCAGTGCAACAGTAGGGAAAGCGTTGGATAGTGTAGGGGTAAAAATGACTATTCCCACTCCAGAGAGTGCAACAGTAGGGAAAGCGTTGGATAGCGTAGGGGTAAAAATTACTATTCCAACTCCAGTGAGTGCAACAGTAGGGAAAGCGTTGGATAGCGTAGGGGTAAAAATTACTATTCCCACTCCAGCGAGTGCAACAGTAGGGAAAGCGTTGGATAGCGTAGGGGTAAAAATTACTATTCCCACTCCAGTGAGTGCAACAGTAGGGAAAGCATTGGATAGCGTAGAGGTAAAAATTACTATTCCCACTCCAGTAAGTGCAACAGTAGGAAAAGCGTTGGATAGCGTAGGGGTAAAAATTACTATTCCCACTCCAGAGAGTGCAACAGTAGGGAAAGCATTGGATAGGTTAGGGGTAAAAATTACTATTCCCACTCCAGTGAGTGCAACAGTAGGGAAAGCGTTGGATAGCGTAAGGGTAAAAATTACTATTCCAACTCCAGTGAGTGCAACAGTAGGGAAAGCGTTGGATAGCGTAGGGGTAAAATTACTATTCCCACTCCAGTGAGTGCAACAGTAGGGAAAGCGTTGGATAGCGTAGGGGTAAAAATTACTATTCCCACTCCAGAGAGTGCAACAGTAGGGAAAGCGTTGGATAGCGTAAGGGTAAAAATTACTATTCCAACTCCAGTAAGTGCAACAGTAGGGAAAGCGTTGGATAGCGTAGGGGTAAAAATGACTATTCCCACTCCAGCGAGTGCAACAGTAGGGATGGCGTCGGATAGCGTAGGGGTCAAAATTACTATTCCCACTATTCCCACTCCAGAGAGCGCAACAGTAGGGAAAGCGTTGGATAGCGTAGGGGTAAGAATTACTATTCTAACTCCAGTGAGTGCAACAGTAGGGAAAGCGTTGGATAGCGTAGGGGTAAAAATTACTATTCCCACTCCAGCGAGTGCAACAGTAGGTAAAGCGTTGGATAGCGTAGGGGTAAAAATTACTATTCCCACTCCAGCGAGTGCAACAGTAGGGAAAGCGTTGGATAGCGTAGGGGTAAAAATTACTATTCCCACTCCAGAGAGTGCAACAGTAGGGAAAGCGTTGGATGGCATAGGGGTAAAAATTACTATTCCAACTCCAGTGAGTGCAACAGTAGGGAAAGCGTTGGATAGCGTAGGGGTAAACATTACTATTCCCACTCCAGTGAGTGCAACAGTAGGAAAAGCGTTGGATAGCGTAGAGGTAAAAATTACTATTCCCACTCCAGTAAGTGCAACAGTAGGGAAAGCGTTGGATAGCGTAGGGGTAAAAATTACCATTCCCACTCCAGAGAGTGCAACAGTAGGGAAAGCATTGGATAGCGTAGGGGTAAAAATTACTATTCCCACTCCAGTGAGTGCAACAGTAGGGAAAGCGTTGGATAGCGTGAGGGTAAAAATTACTATTCCCACTTCAGTGAGTGCAACAGTAGGAAAAGCGTTGGATAGCGTAGTGGTAAAAATTACTATTCCCACTCCATAGAGTGCAACAGTAGGGAAAGCGTTGGATAGCATAGGGGTAAATTTTAATATCCCCACTCTAGTGAAAATAAATTAATATAAATCGCATAATTATAAATTAATCAATTAATAAATTTTAATTACCAATTAAGAATTAATTATTTACCAATTAAAAATTAATTAACAATTTATTTTAAATAAATACCAATTAATTAATTAACATGTTTAATTAATTAGATCAAATTACTTCCCACCCTATTCCCCTATAAACCCACAACCTGCTACTAAAAATAAAATAATATTATTCACATAATTATCAATTAATCAATTAATGAAAATTGATTATCAATTAACATTTAATTAATTACCAATTAAAAATTAATTGACAATTTATTCAAAATAAACACCAATTAATTAATTAACATGTTTAATTAATTATAATTAAATTACTTCCCACCCTATTCCCCTATAAACCCACAATCCGCTACTAAAAAATAAAATGATATTATTCACATAATTATTAAATAATCAATTAATAACAAATTATTATCAATTAACAATTAATTAATTACCAATTAAAAATTAATTGACAATATATTCTAAATAAATACCAATTAATTAATTAATTAACATATTTAATTAATTATAATTAAATTACTTCCTACTCTATTCCCCTATAAACCCACAACCCACTACAGAATTCAATTACGCAAAAATTAAATAACATAAAATTAATTACTTACAATAAATTACAAATAAATATACACTTTTCACACATAAACTAACATATAAAACACTTAAAAAAATTCGATATTATTAAAAAGTCGATATTTTTGATCACCTATATTATGTACTTCGATATTTTGACTATCTATATTTTTAAATTCGATATTACAGTGCTTACCTTCAAAACAATATTCTGTCCAGTCGATATTTTGTCCATTCTATATTTTGGACTCGATATTTAGGTTACTCGATATTTTGGAATCGATATTTAGACCATTTACCAGCCCAGAGGTCTATTATTTTTATAATAAACTAGTACCTAGCACGGGGAGGATGGCAAGGCACAGTAGTCTTTTTTCCACTCTCTTTATAATATGTTAATCCAGTTTATATTCTATGGAATTGTAACAATGCTGACTATATTGTTTTTATGCATTCTGCTGCTAGTATTGGCTTGTGTACTGCATTATAGAACACGTTAGTTAAAATAAACATTTTAAACTATACTGCGTCTCTGATTACTCACGTTGTGGAAAGTATGAGTGATGAACGAAAGAGTGTTCTTGCTCCCGCGAATCCTGAGAGGGACGGAGTGACATGTTCTAGGATGTCTAATCATTGGTAGCTTCGCTGTAGTACGGAGAACGAATGAGACACTGTAGATAGTCGGATTGGGATTTTGGGCACTGAGGTGGGTAGTTGGTAAACCACTATACACCGAGGTCCTCGTTTCCTGCGCATAGTTCTCTGTATGTGCAGAATCCCTGCAACAGTGTTTCCTGTTCCTGGAAGAGGAGTAAAAGAGCAGAGGCACGGGACCCGGTGCTAAGGTGTTTTTTTTGTGACCCGCGGGACCTGCCGCAACAAACATCCACCCCACCCCCACCCCGTGCCCTCCCCACCACCCTCGACCCATGTCACCCACCACTGAAACTAACGTCCCAAAAAATCAATTAAGAACAATCTGTTGATATACCAAGTAGAGGGTCTTTTATTGAGGAATGCTAAAATCGCAAAGTAAAAGACCTGAAAAAGTAGTTTGTTTCTGTAGAGCCACGTTTTAACCTCTACACATTGATAGAAATCAGAGATAGAAGAGGGACAGTTTTATTAGGCACACGAGATTGTGATTTGTAGAGCATCACATATGCAGAGTTCCTGCTCTGTTTTCTTCATATTTATTATAAAGAAATTACTCTTTTTGCATGTTCACCCCCACATTTTTGGACTGATGCTGCTGGTTTACTGAATCTGAGAGTGCACTGAGGCCTGCTAATCAGACCTCAGTGTCAGTGTTCTAACCCATTACAAAGTATATCCACCTCAGTGCCAGTGTTCTAACCCATTAAAAGTATATGTCGAATTGGCTATCCCAATTGACAAGGACTGACTTACTTATAAGTCCCTAGTATATGGTACCCATGGCATGTAAGGCTGCAGCACTTTTTGTGCCACCCTGTGTGTGACAATATACAAAATGGTTCTCAGCCTTACACCTGGTAACAGTACTAGCTCAACTTTGCCATTTAAGCTAATGGCAAAGCCCCCATTAAAGAGCCCTAAGGCAGGGAGCTTTTACATATATAAAAATACATTTTTATATACGTCTTAAGAGCAACACTTCTAAATTGTCCTTTTACGCTGGAAGGGCAAGTAGCCCAATTAGCTAAAACAGGTGTAACTGCGGTCCCCTCAGCCTGACTGACTTATGAAGGAGACTATCTAGCTGGGCACTGTAAAGGTATCAAATTAATTGTGGCATTAAACCTGGCTTAATGTCCAGGTCAAATGTAATGTCAACATAAATAAATTTCAATTAGAAAATTGCCTCTTGGTGACCCAGTTTGTCCAGTGGCCTCACACTGTCACTGACCAACAGACAACATTCTGCCCACCTAGGGAGTGGTTTGAATGACTCTCAGGCTTAGGAACAATAGTATACTGCTACAGTGCACGGTGTTACCTCCCCTTCACAGGAAAGACACTCAGAGTGCTAGTCTAAAAGGCGAGCTTCAAAGGTGAAGCTGCTTTTGATGAGAAAATGGAATTCACACTCCTGAAGGGCTACCCTTTGTTCAGGTAGACAGGATAGACGCAGGGACAGAGAGGGAAGACCAGTGCCCAAACTGGTTTTCCCATGGGCATGTACAGGTAGCCACACCTCTAGGGTGGGCAACCGAGCTCCTGACATCTGAAAAATGATCCCGACATCCTGAGAGGTGACAAAATAGTGAACTCTCGTATTGCTAAATGCCACATGTAGCTTGAAAGTCGTCCCCAAAAGGGAGATGACATGGTAGCCGATTGGCTAGCGACAACATTATCCCCCCAGGGCACTTTCTGGGATGTAATATGGCGCCCCTGCAACCTGCAACTCAGATCCCATCAGAACCGGAACGAGCACAGAAGAAAGACTGCCCGGCTGCCCCATGAACTGCACAAGAGGCTGCACCATCTGCTGGACTGCACATGCTGCACCTGGGGTTAGCAAAGAGATGACTTTGCCTGTGGCTCGTGGCTCAGAAAAAAAGTTGTGCCCCAGAACCAGACAAGAGGACTGACTCAATGTAACATTGGACTGACTCCATGGAATCGCAGCAGGGTCAACAGAGCTGAAGGAGCCCACATCTGCAAGTGGTTAGCCACCACAGAAGATACGCAACCAACTTCTGTGGGCACCCAGGGCATAGGTACCCCAGAGGTCCCCCATAGGATGAAGTATGTATTATGCCACCTATCGGAGACCATTCAAACTATCACTATAGGCCTGCCATTGCAGCCTGTGTAAGCTGGTGCTAGCACCACTTACAAAAGATATAGATTTCGCTACATCTAGGTTCACTGCACGTAAAACCTATAAGTCACCCCTACAGCAGGCCTTTTCAACCCTGAGCGCAGGGTGCTTGGTTCTAAGTATGAGGGTAACCTTGCATGAGCAGGACACCCCTACAGTCTTCGGAGTCCATTCTCCTGGTTTGTAAGTGAGATAGCCATATCACATCTAGTGGGGCACAGCGTCATTATGCGATGGCCATCTCAAAACTGGCTGTAACTAACCCTGTTGTGTTTGGTATCAAACATGTTGGAATCATACCCCCACACTATGGGGCCGATTAGGATGGCGGACGGACTTGCGTCCGTCCGCCATCCCAGAGGTGGAGGGACCGTCCGCATGGGCTGCGGCGGTCCCTCCGTGCAAATTAGGATGTGACCGCCACCCTGGCGGTCACATCCTGGATATTTAACATTGCGGCGGGTGCTGCTTCAAGCAGCATCCGCCGCAATGTTAAAAGTGCATGTTTTACATTTACATGCACAAAGTGGCAGGCACCGCGCGGTGCCTGCCGCTTTGTGCATGTAAATACTGGGGGGTACCATAGGTACCCCCCATGTGCACCCCCCACCCGCCTACACCCTGGGGGCCCACAACGGGCCCCCAAAATCAAAAGTACACATGCTTTTCCACGGCGGAAAAACCGCCGCGGAAAAGCATGTTTACTAATGCATCTTAATTTGGCTGGCGGTGTCTGATAGACACTGCCAGCCAAATGAGAGCGTTTCCGCCGCGGTTGTCATCCGACCGCGGCAGAAAAGCAGCGGACAGAAACCAAGACCCACCAGCCATCGTAATGCGGCGGTGGGTCTTTGGTGACTCCGCAGAGGATTTTCCGCCTCCTCCGGGCCGGCGGTGGCTTCCGCCGGCCCGGAGGAGGCGGAAAATCCTCCATCCTAATCGGCCCCTATAAACGGTGTGGGAGGTAGGATTCCAAGCATGTAAAGGCCCTCTGTTAGGTCCTCAGTGCTCCTGGTACCAGTCTTCAAGACCCGGACAGCACAACATGGCTGCAGCTGACCAGAGACACGATTCTGCCCTCCTGCTGCGGAGCCTACTCCAGCAGAGGAAGGTAGAACAATAGGCAATCTGTCACAGGGAGGTGTGACCACCTCCTGCACAGGGTTTAGTGTATTGGGGCAGGATGGAAGCGCTTGGCAGCGCCACATAGTCTGCGTGCAGGGCACATTTGGTGTGCTCCATCCATAGTCCAGTTCAAACCAGTTAAGGGAGCCGTTGGCTCCCGCTCTGCCACAAAACTGGAGAAAGGACAGGGAAGTATCCTCCCCCTTGTCCTGCCCCTCCTTAGGGAGGAAACCCTGTATTGTCCCAACCCTTGCCTTAGGGTATTTAAGGGCTTACTGGTGGGTGGGTACCTAGATTAGTCATGGGACACAATACAATTCAGACACCACTTCAACTTCGACCGTCTGGGCACTCTGGACTTACTGGACTTTGCTCTGGGCATCAAGGCTGAAACCGAGAAGACTTCTGCTGCTACTGATCTCCTTGTCCTGCTGGTCTGCTGCAACGTCTGTGCCTGTGCTCTATACAAGAACCCGTGGAAATCCAAGACATCTGAAGGAATCGCCCTTGAAGTGAAGGAGTCACTTCCCTGCATCTGCAGGCACCGCAACTAAGCAGACCGGCCTGCTGATCCTGGACTCCTACGGACTCAGGAAGATTTAGCAACACAGGTGGGGGTTCTTCACATCCCGCGAGGCCTACCCTATCCTGTCACCAAGCTTGAGGCCAGTATCCCTCGTTGGAGAAGCAGGAACCGAACCCCTGTGCACCATGTCGACTTGCAGTTGCAAAGGCTTGTTGGCTTCCTTCCACCAAGATCTTCGTACTCCAAGTAGCCCCGACCTCAAGGATCTCCAGTGACCAAGATCTTCTTCCTCCCCCCATCACTTGCACCGGGGGCCTGCATCTTTGGTGAGGTGCTTGAGGTCCCCTGAGACTCCAGTACCTCCGAGGGTCACTTTTGAAGTCTTTTGGGTTCCCCTGATAGCTCAGGGCCTGCCCTGACTCCCACACTTGTGGTGAGTCTCCTGGACCTTGCTGGTTCCGACATTGCACCTTCTTCCACATCCAAATTGGTTGCAGTTGCCAAGGCTTGTTGGTGCTCCCGCTGGACACCAACCCCTCAACTCTTGACATCCGACGTGGGACATGGACAGAAGGGCTCCTGGTCTTCCACAGTGTCGCCTGGTCCTCACAGTTGCAGCTTCAAGGGCACCGTCAACTCTTTTACAACAACCAATTGGTGGGTATTCGTCTTCCAGGCCTCCTGGTCATTTCCAAGTGGAAAGGACTCTGTCCCCTCTGCTTTTATGTACTTCTCGACTTGAATCAACCTTTGGGTTTCACTAGACATTTTCACCTTCTCCAGCAGCGGCATCTGCCTGAAGTCCTCCAATGGGTTCGACTGCAGTTTTCGAAGCTACTTCACACCTATGCACCAGGCTCCCCTGCGACAGGTATCCTGGTACCTAAGGTATCAACGGGTGGAGAGCTCTCCAACCTTCTGTCTTTCACAGGGTTTCTTCAGGGTCCACTGGGAAGGGTCCTTTTTCTTTAAAAGTGCAACCACAAACTACATGTTGATTTTTACTCAGAACGTGGTCGTGCTCTCACTCCACATGACCACCATGGGGCTCCTAGATACTCACCTTGGGTCCTCTGACTATTGTCTTGACTCGGGTCGTGGTTCGCATACCACTATGTTAGTATATGGTTTGGTCCCCCCCCCCCCGGTGGCCTGTGTATTTTGTGCTACTTACCTGTTTCTATTGTAAAGTATTGTGTGCATTGTGTATATCTCTGGCTAGGAGATATCTGTATGTGTTACTGAGTGTCTTATAATAAATACATATTTTTGATAAATAAACTGGGTGGTTCTTTTTCACTTAATCTATACCTATAAGATTGTGTTCTGGTAAGACAGGCTGCTTTACACTCCTTCTGGACTACGCCTGGAGGCTGTTCTCCACCGCTAATCCGTGCCTATGCTTAGACAACCTTTCTAAGGTTGTCTAAGATCACTAAAATCCCCATAAGGGTTGTCTCGATCAGTATAGGGTGTCTACTTACATAAGTGTACATCATATAATGACACAAAAGAACAAAAGAGGGACCCTGGAATCAGATACTCAGAGAGGCTGGCAGCAGGGCCGGTCCTAGGCATGGGCTGTATGGGCAGCAGCCCAGGGCCTCGCGCTCAGGGGGCCCCTCCGCCGGCCCCGCAGTAGACTGCAGAGCAGGGGGCCCACCGCCGGCCGGCCCGGCATGAAATGAGTGGTCAAAAAGCAATGTGCGCACTTCGCGCAGCCTGCGCAGCTGAGGCAGTAACAGTAAGGCACTTACTAGTCTGTCACCGTGCACGTACCCCACCACCTAGCTTAGTGACCACCTAGCTTAGTGGTGGTGGTGCCTTAGTGGTGGTGGTGCCGTGCGCAGTGCGCGGGCGCCAGGCCAGGCCGTTAATGATGTGGGTCCCAGGGCCGTCAATCTGGTAGCACGCGAAAGCGCTACCAATGACGGCCCTGGACATCATTTTGGCCAGCCCCCGCTCTGTAGTGCACTGTGACGCGTCGCGGCATACAACCCGTACCCGTACGAGTGCTCCCTTGCCAGGAGGAGGGTGGAGTCGGCAGTCGGGAGTCGGATCGGGACGGGCCGCGTCCGTTGTTGGCATAAGGTAACGTCTTAAGGTAAGAAAGAAGAGACCTGCTATATATACATGATTGCATACTATAGAGAGACTCCTGGTCCATCGCTTGTCATTCATTCGTTTCTACATCAAGCCCTGAAATCCTTGCTGTGTTTCTTCGTGCATCCATCCAGGCATTCACTCATCGCTGATTATTTATTCATCATCATGTACCCATTAACTAATTGCCGCTTCATTTCTTCATTAACAAGAAAGTCGCATGGCTCGTGGCGTGTCATAAAAAGACAGCCTTTCTCCCAGATGCCATCGTCGCTGGCGAGACACAGCACAGCCGGGCCAGGCATGGCATTTTTAGGCTGCCATATGCTCCTCTTTTTCTTGCAAAGAGTGAGCGCGTGGAGGGGGCAGGGACCAGGGGTCAATGTCTCTGGCTTCTCGTGCCTAGGCAAGAGGTGATGGAATACAGGAAACTAGTTTGAGGGGAGGGGGATTCGGGGACATACATACCCAGTGTCCTGCAGAAACGCACGCACCACATTGCCCCTAGACATAAAGAGTGCAGGCTCATGATGTATAGATTATTAGCATGATATACCAACTGGATATGAGGGAGCTGACATGCCAATCACTGACCCAAAAGAGCAATTTAGAATCAACTTTTGTAATGCTCTTGTTGATACAGCAATTGTGTGCATTGACAGAAGATTTGAGCAGCTGAAAAATCACCAAAAGCAATGTGGCTTTCTTTATGATATTTTCAGCTTAAAAGAAATGAACAGTGGAGCCCTACAAAAGCACTGCAATGATCTACATCATGTTCTGTCAGACAGCTCAGCTGATGGTGTTATATCTTCTGACATAGATGGGATTCAACTGTTTCAGGAGATTTCCTTTCTTGCTCAAGTCCTTCCTGAAAAACATAACTTGTTAGACGCTCTTCAGTATATTTATTTTAACAGATTGGAGGACATCTATCGAAACTGTGTGGTTGCCCTAAGAATTCTGCTTACAATTCCAGTGACAGTAGCATCTGCGGAACGTAGTTTCTCACGCCTCAAATTGATAAAGACTTTTTTACGCTCAACAATGTCTCAGGAACGACTATCCGGATTGGTCCTTCTTTCAATTGAAGGAGATATTGCAGCAACATTGGACTACAGTGAAATGATTGATGCCTTTAGCAGAAGAAAGGCTAGGAAGATCACAATTTAGCATGTAGTGCTACACACACAAGATATTGATTTGTCACAACAAATTTACTTATTAAATTTTGTCCTGTCAGAATGAACTCATTGGGATCTTTACTGTGTTATTTTTCAGAGTTCAACTTAATGTATCCTGTTTTATTCCTCCTTCAGATTCGGCTGTGAATTTTATACTGCTGTTTTCTTGACCCTCTGGTTCCTTTGGAATTTGGGGGCATGTCCAACTAATCATTCAAGGAGCCGGCAAGTGTTACACTCATGGATATTTGCAGCTCACCTGTTTTCCATCCCCTCTACTTTTTGTCCATGTTACTGATATCCACATTAGTTTGCTTCAGTGATGCCAAATAAGATCAATAGTCCTGCGAAGTCACTTTCTGTGATGTCACTTCTTGCGACACAATATGCAATTAGAGGGGCCTCACATCTTCCCTTTCGCCCGGGGCCTCAGAAGGCCTAGGACCGGCTCTGGCTGGCAGGGAAAAAGTAAATACAAGAACAAAAACTTCTCACTACAATTTCTTTACACTCTGGTAATAAATCCTACATTAATTCAAATAATAACATTGTCCCACACACAGAATTATTAGAAAAATATCGTTTTTTTAATTTATACAATTTTCTGGTAAATTAAAGCATTATAACACAATCAAAAAAATCATTATACATATATTCAATAAATGTTCTCTATCTACAAATTAATACAGTATACATATACCCCCAAAAAGCAAACCGTTCACACATACCAGTACAGTCAGCCCATTCACACAGCTCATACGGACCAACAGTCTCACCAGTCTTGTCAAACTCAACAACATGAACAGGTCGAAAAACTATAAAGACTGAAAAACAACATACAATATATACATAAACAAAAAAATCAACAACAAAGAAAAGCGCTGACGCGCGTTTCAGAAAGGAACTCTTGGTCCTGGATTCCTTCGTCAGGGCGCATTAGCTCATTATTTTCCTGTCTGACAGTCTTTATCTTGACTTTATGATATACTGTTTTCAATCCAATTTAATGGTCTCAAGGGGGTACAATCTGAAGTCAGAGTCGCGCTCTGAACAATCGTCCTATTAAATCAGGTTATAGTTAATTCCACACTTCTGAGGGTCAAGGCTTGCTAAGGTCCACTATTTATCCACTCAAAACAGGGCATCAGTCCGATTTAAATATAACCTCAAAGGGGCAGCCTTAGCCGTTGTCGGATACTCCTCGGTTCACGTTCAGTAACACCTTCAGAAAATGACGTAACCGTGGAAGGGCTCACTCGATTGTTCCCACGCTGATTTAGTAACGGCGGCCCATTCCTCCCACGTCCGTACTGCCAAGAAGCCCCTTTGAGGTTATATTTAAATCGGACTGACGCCCTGTTTTGAGTGGATAAATAGTGGACCTTAGCAAGCCTTGACCCTCAGAAGTGTGGAATCGAGTTATACTTTCCAGGATATACGAGTACTGATACCTCATATATTTCCCCTTCAACTATAACCTGATTTAATAGGACGATTGTTCAGAGCGCGACTCTGACTTCAGATTGTACCCCCTTGAGACCATTAAATTGGATTGAAAACAGTATATCATAAAGTCAAGATAAAGACTGTCAGACAGGAAAATAATGAGCTAATACGCCCTGACGAAGGAATCCAGGACCAAGAGTTCCTTTCCGAAACACACGTCGGCGCTTTTCTTTGTTGTTGAATTTTTTGTTTATGTATATATTGTATGTTGTTTTTTAGTCTTTATAGTTTTTTGACCTGTTCATGTTGTTGAGTTTGACAAGACTGGTGAGACTGTTGGTCCGTATGAGCTGTGTGAATGGCTTGACTGTACTGGTATGTGTGAACGGTTTGCTTTTTGGGAGTATATGTATACTGTATTAATTTGTACATAGAGAACATTTATTGAATATATGTATAATGATTTTTTTGATTGTGTTATAATGCTTTAATTTGCCAGAAAATTGTACAAAATAATAAAACGATATTTTTCTAATAATTCTGTGTGTGGGACAATGTTATTGTTTAAATTAATGTAGGATATATTACCAGAGTGTAAAGAAATTGTAGTGAGAGGTTTTTGTTCTTGTATTTACATCATATAATGAGCCAGCCTCTCACAATAGCTTTCCAGTAAAAATGAGCTATGCCTAGACAAACTCAGAAGGATTCCAACTATTGGATGTGTACATTACGCTATTGAACACATGCATTACCTTGGTTTTGTTTTGAGGAACTAATACTCTTCTCCCTTGTTTATGCCTTCTTCCAGTAGATGTTTTTTTTAACAAAGCACAGTCTGTTTTTTTAGTAGATCAGGTTTTGTGTCCAAATCTATGGGTATTTGTATTGATCCGCTTCAGTATCGCCCTACTAACAACTAACGCAAAGCAGCAGAAAGTATGATTTTTTTTTGCTGAAAAAGCAACTTTTGCACTGGATAGTAAATACTCTGTGCGCTTTGGCATCACCCTGCACCAGAACAAAGCCTTAGGGCCCGATTACAAGTCTGGCGGTCCATGGATCGCCAGACTCATGAGGGCGCGGCGGTGGCAGTCTCCTGACTGCACTATTAGGAGTCAGGCGGTCAGAAAAACCACAGGCCTGCTGCAGCTGCCAGAGAACCGCCATTCCCTGGTGGTGCTCCGGCAGTGTAGAGGCATCAATATGCTTGCCAGGACCTCTCCACCAGGGTTTTCCTTGGCAGAAAGGAAACAAAGGGAGTTGCCTCTTCGCCCTGTGGATGCACACAGGGGGGCACACAAGGTGCCGCCCGTGTGAATGAACACAGGATCATGTAGGGTATGCACTTAAATGTCCATGCAAGTGCAGGAACTGTTTTTGGCGTTCCCATTGCGTTGCCCATTTTTGGGGCACCACCGTGGGAAAGCCAAAAAAAGCATGCAAGACAGGAGGAAACTCCTAATCTGGTAGGCAGCCTGACCATGGCTTCGGCTGTGCAGTGATGGGACAGGACTCAGCGCCGCACCGCCAACGTAGGAATCGGCCCCTTAGTAAATCTGGGCTATAGTTTCCTGTTTTCAAACCAAGCCTTCTATTGTATGAACAGTGATCCAATACAAGTTCTATGCACAACATCACACTACTGCATCTGGATCCTGCTATAAATGAATGGGGCACATGTGAGGTAGTTGTAGTATGAGTCAAATGAATGCTCGATTCCTGAACTTATCTGAGGCATTTTAAGATGTATTGGGATGTCAATGACTAAAGAGGTTTTTTTGGGAAACTTTTGCATTGTATCTGGCTACTTCTAAATGTTGAGCTTAGCAACAACCTCACTTATAACAGTAATACATTACTGGTGCACAATTTATTAAAAGATTCACACCACAAAACTTTTCAGGAGTTAGGGTGATGCATTTCGTGGGAATCGCTAGGGCTTATGTGACATGAGTCATCTTTTGTAGTGAGTTGTCCTATGTGGATTTGAACTACGTACTTGTCTTGCAACATATGATTTGGAATGAGTTAATTTTTTTGCAGTGTGTGCAAATCCCATAGGATATTATGTCAATGGTGTGTCATGTCTTCGTTTTTTGCACGCATCAACAATTGCATTGCAAATATTTTTGAATAAATTTTATTATCTACATTTAACAATGATATCGGTCTATAGGATCCTACTAAATCTGGTTGTTTCCCCTTCTTGCAAAAAAACGCTATAGTAGCTTCTGACCAAGATCTAGGGGGAGCTCCCTGCTGGGCTTTCTGAATAACCAGTAATAACTTGTCTTTAATAATTTTGTAAAATTGTCTATAAACCTCACTGGGTATCCTATCAGGGCCAGCAGCCTTACCGATATGTAAGCTTTTTACAGCTCTTTCCAGTTCTGCCTCAGTAATCGGAGCCTCCAAACTCTCAGCCATCATAAAGTCCAGCTTTTTTAAACCCCCTTCAAACGTCTCCAGCCAGTCTAACCCATCAAAATCCGTCCCTGTGTACAATTCAGTATAAAACTGCTGAAAGATCCGTAGAATTTCATGGGGATCAGAGTGAGACACACCCTTATCATCTTTCATTGCAACAATATTTCTGGCTGACACCTTCATCCGAAGCTGGACTGCCAACCGTTTACCAATTGTGTCAGAGTACTCATGTTTTTCCATCTTTGAAGTCAGGTACTTCCTTGCATTTTCTGTGCTCCAATAACCCACCACTTTAGCTCGGGACTTAGCTACGTGATCCTCAAGATTACCTAAGTCATTCAATCCAGTAATTACACCATTCATTAGTGCTGTTTCAGCCTGTACTAGGCGCTGATATAAGATAGCTAACTCTTGCTTAGCTTTCTTCCGCTGCCTGAAAGTGAAACTCATACATTCGCCACGAAAACAAGCTTTAAAAGTATCCCAGACGGTGCCTGGACTAGCGGTACCCTTATTCTCCTGGAAAAAGTGCTGAATCCACTTCCCCATTTGTGCTTCAAAATCATTATTTAACCCCAACTTCCTATCAAATGTAAAGTGTGCACATTTTGATATCCTATGACCCCACTGTATCTCCAGTACATTAGGTGCATGGTCTGATGAAATTCTAGGATGGACAGTAACTGTTGCACCCGCCATTAATGAAGCTGGGGAAAAAAAGTAATCCAATCTAACTAATCTCTTGTGAGGGTAAGAATAGAATGTAAACCCACTATCTTCTGGCCTCAGATTACCCCACACATCAAACAACCCGTGATCCTGAACCAAATTATAAAGTGCCTTATATACTTTCGGCTTGCGGCCACTGTAAGCGGCCACACCCTCCTGTAATACACTATTAGTGAGATTAATATTCATATCTCCACAAACCACAACCGGCTGAGGCCAAGTTGCCAACTCAAGGTTAACCTAGATTATAGGTTCAGGATCGTCTAAATTAGCTCCATAGATCGTACATAGCGTCAGCACTTTTCCCTCAAAACTACATTCAGTTATAGCCCATCGCCCTTTCTTATCCATTAATTTCCGCCCAGTTTTAACATAATTTCCTTTAATACGAATAGCAGTGCCCCTGATCATACTGGATTGCCCTGAGGCGACCACTAAGGAAAATCCAAGTTCTTTTAACACCTCTGGTTTCGACCATGGAATGTGAGTTTCCTGTACACAGAGTATATGTGGTGATATATACCTAAGCTCCGCTGCTACCTTCTGTCGCTTTATAACATTATTCAATCCAGAAACATTTAAGGAACATATCCGTAAATCTTTTATTGCCATTTTTACTTATAGTGAAAAAAAAAAATGAAAAATGATAAAGGCAAACATAAGTATGCAGGTACTACTTCAGAGATCATCTTTATCCTAAATTCAGAAAATAGGTCAGATAAATCCCAATTCAGACTGAAAACAGTAATTAGAAGACATTTTTTACGCAATCTGCTGTGAACATTTTTCCCCCTTTTTTCGACACCCCGACTTTCTGACTGTATTGCCCTTTAGTTTCGCAACATCAGCATGGTTTTATTCCAAGAAGAGGGACAGTAGAACATGTTAACAAGGTTATTACACTATTTGACAACGCTGCAGTAAGCAACAGAGATCTAGCGCTTATTTTATTAGATGCAGAAAAAGCGTTCGATCGGGTGCAATGGGGTTATATGTGGAAGCTAATGCAGAAAATGGGGTTTGGGTCAAAATATATTGTTGCTATTCAGTCTTTATATCAAACACATACGGCTAGGATTTCTGCTATGGGCTTACTCTCTGACTCTGTGAATATTACACGTGGCACACGCCAGGGATGTCCGTGCTCCCCCCTTTTGTTTGCTTTATACATTAACCCTTTCCTAGAACAATTGATTGGTAATATTCTTATCTAGTGTCTGAGTATTATTTTTCTGTCTTCGCTTATGCAGATGACATTGCGGTGATAACGACAAACCCAGGCACCGCTATCAAAGAAATTGAGAGGCTGGCTAGTGAGTTTGGCCGTGTAGCAAGATATAAATTAAACGTGCAAAAAACTCAGATCCTGTGCTCGGAGTCTGTAGTATTGCAAGATAGCAGAGTGGTGAAGGAGGCCACATACTTAGGTATTGAATTGCGGGCTAATATGACAGAATTAGTTGAGGCTAATTGGACAACATTGATGACTAAAATCCGGAATTCCCTGGATAGGTGGGAACGATTATATTTAACTATTATCGGAAGGTCGAATGTCATAAAAATGAATGTCCTACCAAAGGTCTTTTATTTATTTAGGTCTATACCCCTAGAGATTGCAAAAGAAAAGATACAGGCTCTGCAGTCAAGATGTGGCAAATTTATTTGGAGTCCAGGGAAACCCAGACGGGCAATGAAGTATATGACTCTACCAAATGCTAGGGGAGGGATGGGGGTACCAGATTTTTTTTGTATTATATAACTTGTTTTTTATTGAAGATGAGGTTTTTGATAACTGGGGATACTGAGCAGGATAACGCTCTCGCCCCTTCCATTTTTGAAATACAGCTAGGGCCTGTTGCAAAACAAATATTGTTTAAAGAGATTGATGGGAGCTATTATAAGCGGACTCGTTTTAAGGTAGTGATGGGTGGGTTTAAGGTTTGGAAGTCGGCACTCAAGACTATAGCGATAGGGAAAATATCTTATTACACGCCTCTGAATGCTCATAGACTACTACCGGGTATATTTCTTGATGATATGGCATTAAGATGGCAGTGGAAAGGGGTCAGATGGTTAGGAGATATGTATAAGGAGGAAGGAATTTGTAAATCTTTTGAGGAGTTAAAAGATCAGTTTTCATTTTCTAGTAGTTATTTTTTCAAATTTCTGCAAATACGAGATTATCTATTTCATCGAAAGGCTGGGTTTCAGCCAAATCAAGTTGTGGAAACAACTAGGAGGTTAGGTAAAATTGGAACACTTTATCAACTCTTACTTAGTGATCTGAGTGAAGATCTAGATAAAGTAACGAAAAAATGGGTGGATACATTAGAAGATCAAGAACTAGATATAAATGATTTATTATTGTTATCTAAGGAGGCATTAATGTCGGCAAATCTAAAAGTACAATTTTTCAAAACACTGTTTGATTTATATTACACCCCGATCCGAATGGCGAAATGGGGTGGAGGGAATGATGGTAAGTGTTTTAGATGTTGCGCTGATGATGCTGAAAGTGTTCATATTTTCTATAGCTGTCATAAACTTCAATATGTTATCATTGATTTAGAGAAGTTCTTAACCTTTGTAATTGGAATGTCACTAGTTATCACTGCGGCTATGATGTTACTGGGGAAAATACCAAAGGACAGAGCAGTTGATCCTTTATATCAACATCGGCATTTTATTTTATTTGCAATGACTGTAGCACGTCTATGCATAGCTACAGAGTGGCTTCAGGAACACCCACCTGTGTTTCACCAATGGCGTGCAAAAATGCTTAGTTTATATAATTTGGAGTGGGGACTTTTTTCTATTAAGGGTGTTAGAAAGAAAAGACTGGGTATAAAAATATGGGCAGCTTTTCGAGACTATTATGAGAATTAAGAATGTAACTCAAGATGAGATGTTTATGAATTTTGATGGAATCTTGCTGTAATACTAGCAAGCGAGCTGTCTATGTTTTTTCTTTTTTTCTTTTCTCTTTGTTTATGAAATTGTTATAATGTATTGTAATTTATTTATACTTGAATTTGTCATTCTGAATTGCAATTCTGCTGTGAACACCAATAAATAAAAAAAAATGTAAAAAAACAATTGCATTGCATGTCAATGTGTTGAACAAATTGCTGAAGGTGCTTGCATTTTGATCTTTGATCCTTCTCCTGAGGCACAGCCGGGAGTGTTGTTTGTTTATGTAAATCGCCACTTTTAAAATCTGTTTGCTCTAAAGCTCATTTTTAAATTGTTGTCATTACGTTCCCTTGCTGCACCTCATTGGGCACTTGCTATCACATTAGCACTTCCGCGCAGCCGAGATAAACGCTGCTGCGGAAATAACACTGAATCGGACGGCATCAGCCGGTCTTTAGGCCACGCCCACTCGTCCGAGGACACGCCCCCTTTGCCTACATAATCGAGCTGACCGATAGCTCGGGTTAGATCCTTCTCCTGAGGCACAGCCGGGAGTGTTGTTTGTTTATGTAAATCGCCACTTTTAAAATCTGTTTGCTCTAAAGCTCATTTTTAAATTGTTGTCATTACGTTCCCTTGCTGCACTTCATTGGGCACTTGCTATCACATTAGCACTTCCGCGCAGCCGAGATAAACGCTGCTGCGGAAATAACACTGAATCGGACGCCATCAGCCGGTCCTTAGGCCACGCCCACTCGTCCGAGGACACGCCCCCTTTGCCTACATAATCGAGCTGACCGATAGCTCGGGTTAGATCCTTCTCATGAGGCACAGCCGGGAGTGTTGTTTGTTTATGTAAATCGCCACTTTTAAAATCTGTTTGCTCTAAAGCTCATTTTTAAATTGTTGTCATTACGTTCCCTTGCTGCACCTCATTGAGCACTTGCTATCACATTAGCACTTCCGCGCAGCCGAGATAAACGCTGCTGCGGAAATAACACTGAATCGGACGCCATCAGCCGGTCTTTAGGCCACGCCCACTCGTCCGAGGACATGCCCCCTTTGCCTACATAATCGAGCTGACCGATAGCTCGGGTTAGATCCTTCTTCTGAGGCACAGCCGGGAGTGTTGTTTGTTTATGTAAATCGCCACTTTTAAAATCTGTTTGCTCTAAAGCTCATTTTTAAATTGTTGTCATTACGTTCCCTTGCTGCACCTCATTGAGCACTTGCTATCACATTAGCACTTCCGCGCAGCCGAGATAAACGCTGCTGCGGAAATAACACTGAATCGGACGCCATCAGCCGGTCTTTAGGCCACGCCCACTCGTCCGAGGACACGCCCTTAACCTGCTACAAAAAGATGTGCACTCCGCGTCCGCGCAGCGGACGGACGCAGCGGGCGCGCCTAAGGCAAGCCCGTCTGGGCCCGTCCGGGCCCAGCCGGACCCAGGCCCAGTCACTATGTTCGTTTCCCACGAGAAACGACTCATTTATTCGAGAGACAGCCTCCAAGCATTCAACTCTGGGAAACTCCCTGAGTGCAGCTATATCCATCCGGAAGGTAAACCTTTCATTAACTGTGCTCTATGTAATCCGGCCTCTACCACTTTAAACAATAACGGCCCTCAGATGGGCCTTCTAAATTGTCGGTCCCTCCCCAAACACGATCATGAAATCCACCTCCTACTTGATTTTGATGCTCTGTTCCTCACAGAAACGTGGCTCACTTCTTGGTCGGAGTCAGACATCATCAATGCTCTCCCCCCAGGCTATCAAATTTATTCCCAAAACAGACCCCTCGGCAGAGGAGGCGGCCTGGCAATAATCTATAGAGAACAATTTGCATGCAGAGCTAACAATGCCAATATCGATGAGTGTGAGAGCTGCCACTTTGCCTTACAAATATCCCCTACGCACTCCGTGTCGGGGCTGCTGATATACCGCCCGCCGGGAACTCCAGGGAATTTCGCAAGCTCCCTTGTCGATACAGTCACACAGATAGCTACTACCTCTCCCAATTTCCTCATCCTGGGAGACCTCAATCTTCACCTATCAGACCCCAAGTACCTTAATGCAGCAGAACTACTTATGGATCTCTCGTCCTTTGACCTCAGACTAGCCAATTTAGAACCCACCCATGATAAAGGTCATCTTCTGGACCCAGTTTTCACAAACATTACGGGCCTCACTACAGGCATTCCCATTCCCCTTCCTTGGACAGACCATTTCCTAATACCTATAGTGTGGAACTTCTATATTCCACCCGTCCAACAGGCCAAAACCCGGACTATTGACCGACGCTGGCACAAACTCTTGCCAGATGAATGGGCTTCCAAGCTTAGGGCCATGCTTTCTCCCCTTGTTTCAGATCCAGCTAGCGCTGATAATCAGTTCAACTCCTGGCTCACTACATCATTAGATTTACTTCTCCCTAAAACTTCCATCTTGAGGCGAACTAAAAGAGTGAACCCTGCTCCATGGTACACTCCTGAGCTTAACCTCCTTCGTAAGGAATGCAAAAGATCAGAACGCTCATGGAGGAAAGATAAAACTACAGTCAATAAAGACGCTTACCGGGTTTCCCTAAAAAATTATAAATCGGCTCTTCGCAACACGAAAAGCATTTTCTATCAGGAAAGGATAGAAAGTTCCTCCTGCTCTGGCAAGGAAACATTCATCATTCTGAAAGAATTACTTAAAACCCCAGATCCCACTCCAAAGAATCTGCCAGACCCTAAGATAGCTGCAGAGAAATGTTGTCAACTGGCCAAATTCTTTGAGGACAAGATCCAGAAAATCCTTGCTTCTCTGCCACCTAGTGATTTCAGCGAAGAAGACTGTACAAACCCAAACCCTACCACACCCTGTCTAAACTCTCTTGGACCAGTTACTGTTGAAGAGGTCTCAACCATGCTGGATACGATCAAAAGCGGCTCTCCTAGGGACCCAGTTCCCTTACGTATTCTCAAAAAAGTGGCCCCTACTATCGCTCCCTCATAAACCCATCTCATTAACACCTCATTGCTCCAGGGAGTAGTTCCCCCCAGTTGGAAGGCGGCGGTCGTCAAGGCGCTACTTAAAAAACCTTCGCTGGACCCCACAGACTTGGCCAATTATAGGCCAATTTCTCTCCTTCCCGGAACCAGTAAAATTGCTGAAAAAGTTGTGAATAAAAAACTATCACACTATCTGGAGTCCAATAATCTGCTCAGACTGGATTCCGCCCAGGGCAGGGCACTGACATCGCCCTTCTCGCAGCTGTGGAGGAGGCTAGAGCCCTCTTGGATGCAGGAGGATCAGTGGCAGTGATCCTCCTGGACCTCAGTGCAGCCTTCGACACCGTCAACCATCGGGTCTTAATCAGTCGACTCAGGAACATCGGTGTTGAGGGCACTGCTCTGACCTGGTTTAAATCTTTCCTCGACCACCGCTCCTTTCAGGTCTGGGAGATTGACATCCGGTCCCCCGACACCCTCCTCCAGTGTGGCGTGCCACAGGGCTCATCCTTAAGCCCGACATTATTCAATGTCTATATGGCCCCACTGGAAGAGGTTGTCATTCCGTTCGGAGTGAAAATCATCAACTATGCTGATGACACACAATTAGTAGTGTCTCTATCTCACCCTAACCAAAAACCCTCGGACCTTTATAATTGTCTTATGGAAATCCAAGGATGGATGAATAATTCGGCATTAAAGCTCAATGGCTCAAAGACGGACATCCTCCTCCTTGGCCAGAAAGGGCTTTCCCTCTCGCATAACCTTTGGCCACCCTGCTTGGGTGATCCTCCGGCCCCCAAGCCCGAGATCAAGAGCCTAGGAATCTGGCTTGAAAAAGACCTCTCTTTCAAGACGCAAGCCAATAAAGTCGCCGGAACCTGCTTAGGGCTTCTGAAATCCATCAGGAAGATTTTGCCACTACTTCCTCCTGTTTCCCAGAAACTGTTAATCCAAGGCCTTATTATATCAAGACTGGATTACAGTAACACCCTCTATCTGGGTGCCCCCGAAGCAACTCTTAACAAACTCCAAAGGATTCAGAAAGCGGCTGCCCGGATCCTCACCAACACTCCGTCGAGATCCTCGGCCAAACCAGCACTGAAATACTTACATTGGCTCCCAGTGAGAGAGCGAGTGAAGTTTAAAGCTCTCTGTTTAGCACACAAACTTCTACAGGACAAAGGCCCCTCCATCCTAAAAAAATTCATAAAGCCTTATAAAGCCGCAAGATCCCTCCGATCGGACCATGAACACCTCATCACTATTCCCAGAGTGAAGAAGGTCCGTACGGGTGGACGGCGCTTTTCTGTCAACACAGCCCGCCTATGGAATTCCCTTCCCCTCGTTCTCAGGACTGAACCAGACTATCTCCGATTCAGGAAACGGTTAAAAACCCATCTGTTTCCCTGAGCCCTTCCCCTTCTCTTTCCTGTCACTTCCCCCGTTACCCTTTGGTCTGTAAGGATCTTAGCGCTGGGATACTTACGGGTGACTACGCGCTCTACAAAACCCAATAATAATAACAATAATAATCTTGATGAAGAGCTATTGTGATTTTAAGTAATCTAAGTGCAAAATCTTTCACGTTTATGTATAAGGTTTATGGATTTATGGAAATCTAAGATTTTGAGATATTATTATATGGTTATCTACTGAATAAGGAATGTGGCATTACATCAGGTTATAGGTTAAAGTCATATAGGCTAAAGTCTCATGAAGCCCCTAATAGTTTAGCTGTTTAATAATTAATCTGGGTATTGTTGTTTTCTTCTTTTGTGTACAAGGGTTACATGTGGACTCGAAAGATGCGTTACAGCTGATCAAGAGCCTACCTTAGTGAGACTGAACCCACACAATGTATTTTTTATCTTTCTGTGGTGAGTTTGATTTTCCGTCCCGTATCCCAGTAGGTGGGTAAAGGTTTATTTATTTTGGTTTTACATATTGCCCTTCAAGTCTTATTTTGATATTGTACTGTGATTGATTGTATTAGTATAGTGAGCTAGGTTGAGCTATGCAGAGCTCGCTTTTTAATAAGTCTTTGGTTCTGTCTCATTTTGGAGATTTCCCAAGCCTGGTACACAAGCATCATGAATGGAATAAGATCACTACAGATAATAAAAAGTTGTAAGTCCCTTTGAATGGTACATTTGACTTGAAGAAAACTAAGTATTTGACGTATGCAATGCATGAGATGAACCTGCAACCTAGAACTGCGCAGTATGAAGCTTAGCTTAGAGAAAAGAATTAGATAACATTGAAAAGTCAAGTTAGACATGCTGTCAACCACAGGATAGGTACGAAATGGCAGATCCAAAAGAGGGCATGGTGACAAGACATTGTAGAAAGTGTGCATTCTTTCCTTGTGATTACTAATGAGAGTTACAGCAAGAAAACATATGATACAAATAAAAAAGAAAATGAGAACAAGAATGAGACGGAAAAGAAGGAGAATAATTCTATGTGAGGGAATGAGTTCATGGACAGATTACTTACTGAAAGATGACCACCTCCGAATAATGAAAATCATGTGCTAGTACAAATGGAAAAGATAGGAGGAGGAGAGCTGAGTGTAACGAGAGGTGAGATAGTGTCTTGTTTGTCTTCACATAGTGAGATAAAACTAATGGACATTGATACTTTTAAACTCAAAAGAGATTTGGAAATTACGGCAGAAATGGAAAGGTATTCATTCAAAAATATAAATGTATAATAAAAATGATTCGTCATTTTTAGCTACAGATGCAGGAAGACGTGTTCATTGTGCATTTGAAAAAGTTGAGGAATTGGCTAAAGAATTTAGAGTTGATTCAAAATAAAAGATAATTTGTGAGTCATATAAAATTAGGTTGACTGAAAATGAATTAATGAACCAGAATCTCAAAACAGTTAATGGAAAGTTCACAGAATTATTAGCCATGATTAGAAAATTAGAAGAATTGACTAACTATCGAGTAGAATGGACAGAACAACCTGATTTGCTTGTGGTGCTGAAAAAGTAGAGAACAAAGAAAATGTAAATGTGAGTTATAGAACAGCAAGGAGATGGATAAGTGCATGCACCTTTGCTAAGGAGGAATTTTTACACATTTACAAAGAATTTAATGAAGATCAGAGAGGAGCCAGAGAAGTGGTATACAGAAGTGGACAGTAATTTGACCGGTTGTTATACAGAACGAACTTGGACTAGTAGAACTGTGTATTTGGAAGACAGGACGTCCTAAAGTAGTGTCGGGAATCGGCCCCTTGGTCCCCGATTCAGGTTTGAGACACCACCTCATAGGACTGCCCCTCTCTTTGCAGTCTCCGGGCACTGACGTTAGCATTACGAACAGACCTTTCTTCTGGCCCTTTAAATTCCGGGAAGAGGAACTGGGGGTGGGACAACACCGTGTCAGAGGAAGATAAGGATGAGGGAGCCAATGATGAGGTCGCTGAGTACTGAAAGGAGGATGTACCAAGAACCAGACGGAAAGAGACGAAGAGGAGTATCCTGCAATCCAGCCGAGCTGAAGAAGAACCAGAAGACTCGAAGACCGGTGACGAACTTTGCGAAGGAACATCAGGAGGCCACCGTCTTCATGACTTGCCTGCCACATTCCTGGAGGGACGTGGCTTTCACAGGTGCATGAATGGTTCCTGGGAGCTGGGAGGCGGGTGGAGGGAGCATCCCCTGGAGGCAGGAGAGGATTCACCTAAGGTCTTCCCCCTCCATGAATCAAAACCGCGGACATTGTCTGTTTTTCCTGTGTTTCTCTTTTTGTCTCTACGGTGACAGTTCCACTACCCTACACCCTATATTGTACTTGGACGGGTGTTACGTCCCTCACTCCCTTCCCTATTGCTGTGACCCGTATTGTGCTCTAATAAACGTGCATTTCCTTATTTTTTCTTTCTGGGATCCTCTGGTCCTGCCGATCCCCTGCGGAGCACAATCCCTGGAAGAAACGGAAGGAGAAGACCAGAGTCCCCTGAACTGAACATCCAGCCTGACTTTGTTTCATGTTACAATTTGCCCATTACCTTGTTTGACATTAAAGGGCCCTTAACTCACATACTGTTGTCACGTAATCCCTGCCCTGCGTTACATTTTGGTGGAGAATGCGTGCAGCGTGACCTCCATTGGGAGCCCAAAATGGAAGCCCTTATACAACATATAGTGGAAGGACAGAAGAAACTTGAAAGGGCAGTTGAACACCAGATGACCTCCGCACAGGCAGACCATGACTCATTCAAAGACATTGTAAAGTTCCAGATGGACGCCATAGGGAGACTAGCGGAGGAACAGCCTCAGATGGCAGGGGGACATAAGATCTCTTGGAGTACCACTACGGCCCCGAATATCTCCCTACAGAAGTATGTGCCCAGGGAGGACCCAGACGCCTTCTTACTAAACTTCGAAAGGGCAGCCAGGCCCTCGGGTTGGCAATTTTTTTGGCTCCTCTTCTGTCTGGAGAAGCGCAGTTGGCCTGTCAAGTCGCTAATGCAGGGGGCATTACTCCCTATGAAGAGGTAAAAGCCGTTATCCTAGACCACCTAGGAATGAACTCCGAGACCTACCGACTCCGCTTCGGAAAAGAAAGAGGGGCCTCTGGACACAACCCAAAAACCCTTTTCTTCAAGCTAAAACTTGCAGCCGACAAATGGCTTAAGGCAGCAGACCGAACCAAGGAGGAGATTATGAACTCCATATATCTGGAACGGTTTCTGGAGGCCTTGCCATTTTCCACACTAATATGGCTTAGGCAACACGCTAATCTTACTGTGGGACAAGCTGTGGAGATGGCGACCTCTTTTTCTCGGGCTCAGCCCCGCGTTACCACTTGGGAAGGAGATAAAAACCCACGAGGTGTTCCTATGCCAAGAAAGCGCTTAGGCCTATTAGGGAGACAGAAAAAGCACGAATCCCAAAACCCGAGTTGCCAGTACACTGTGGACCACAATGCTTTGATTGTGGGGAATGGGGCCACATAGCCCGAGCCTGCCCTCATAGAAAAAACACCGAAGAACCTATGGACGTCAGCTACGCCCCCAAAAGCCTCATTTATACCGAAAAGATGGGTGCCTGTGTATATGTAAGTCTGACTGTTAACAATTCACAAGTTACTGCCCTCCTTGATTCGATGTGCAGCCAGTCTGTAATAAAGGGTAAGCTGGTTAGGCCTTCTCAAATACTTCTGAAAAAAGAGGTACAGATGCGTTATGTCCATGACAACATTCGCTCCTATCTTGTAGCCCGAGTACCTCTTCGATGTCCGGGCATTCCCCAGACCATGGTAACAGTGGGCCTCCTTTCTGCCTTACCTGAAGAGTTGATATTAGGGACTGATAACCCGAAATTCCTATCTCTGTTTCTGGGCAAAATTCGCAAAAACAGAGCCCATACCATAATACCCAAGATCAGAACCCCTCAGGCCCTCCTCTCCCAAGAACCCTGGCAATCAGATGGGACCTTCCGTTGGGCCCAAGGGAATGATGCCACCCTGTCCCATGCCTGGCAAGAAGCGCGAGTCTCACAAACCAGAGCCACCCTAACATATCCCTGCTTTCAAATATCTAACGGTCTTCTGTATAGGCTGGAAGGAAGTGACGAAAACCCCAAACTATAGGTCTCTAGGGATTTTTGGGAGCAAATCTTTTTTTGCCCACTCCCACTTACTAGCAGGTCATTCAGGGGCTCTAAAAACAACTCAAACCCCCCTGAGATACTTTTAGTGGCCCGGCATTTATGCCCAGATAAAACAATATTGGCAAGAATGCCCTGTCTGTCAGAAGAAAAACCCATACAGACCTATTCCAATACCTCTTCAGCCCTTGCCTATAATAGGTACATCGTTCGAGCGAATAGGCATGAACTTGACCGGTCCATTACCTAAGTCAACTAAGGGTGCCAAAGTATCTTGGTGCTAGTAGATTACTCCACTCGATTCCCTGAGGCCTTTCCCCTCTGAGTTCCTAACACCTCCAACATAGCAGACACACTGATACAATATTTCTCCTGGGTGGGGTTTACCCGCCAAATTCTAACTAACCAAGGCACTCTCTTTGTGTCCCGGCTTATGTCCCAGGTCTGTAAACTGCTAGACGTAAAACATATACAAACTTCCGTCTACCATCCCCAGATCGACAGACTGGTCGAAAGATACAATGGGACCCTTAAGTTAACCTTGAAAAAGATGCTTTCGGGCGAAGGGAGAAACTGGGACCGCCTTCTCCCCCTCGCTCTCTTTGTTATACGGGGGCAGGTCCAGAGCAGCCTGGGTTGTTCCTCATTTGAGCTTCTCTATGGCCAGCAGCCGAGGTCCCTGCCTGCTAGAGATGACAAGAGAAGCGTGGGAAAAAGGGGACAACAATACCAGCGAGATTCTTGATTACGGCCGGCACCTTCAGTCCAAAATAGGTAAGCTGCATGATCTGGCCCATCCGCATCTTGAGAAAAGCCAAAAAGCTCAGAAAAACATCTATGACAAAGGAAAAAATGGGGGACCCTAAAAATAAATGACTGGGTCCTTGTCCTTCAGCCCACCTCCCTTGCTAAGGTCAAAAGCGAATGGAAAGGCCCATTTAAAGTGGGGGCTACCATCGGGGAGACCTCCTACCGAGTTCAACTCACTCCTAACAAATGCCAAACCTATCATATCAACTTATGGAAGAGGTGGATGGGTCCTCCTCCCCGGAACAATCACCTAGCCTTAGCCCCTTTGATCAGTCTTTGCACCCTAGAACATTTAGTGATCAACGAGGCACTAACTACCTATAAACGGACTGGTCTATTGGTCCTCTTGGAGTCCTTCTCTCCTCTCTTTTCTGATCTACCAGGAAAGAGCTCCTTGGTGGAACATCATATCGAAACGATCCCTGGGAGGGTAGTCTACCGGATACGCGCTGCCCGCTGGGAGACCGTTTCTGAGGAGATCAAGAAGATGTTACAGATTGGGGCGATTCGGCCCTCACAGAGTGAGTGGACATCTCCTATTGTGATAGTTCCAAAACCGGACGGATCCGTCCGGTTCTGTATTGATTTCCGTCAGGTCAATGCCATTTCCAAACTCAATGCTTACCCCCTCCCCGCGTTCACAAACTTATTGAAAGGTTAGAGGATGCCCGATTCATCACAACATTGTATCTTACTAAATGGTACAGGCAGGTACCCTTGGGTAGAGCTGACTGCCTTTTCAACCTCGACGGTCTTTTTGAATTCACTGTGCTCCCTTTTGGCCTCCACGGGGCCCGCAACCTTTCAAAGGCTAATGAATATGGTCCTACGGTCCCATCAGTCATACTCCTCGGCGTATCTGGATGACTTTCTTATCTTTAGCTCGAAGTGGGAAACACATCTCGAACATTGTCGCCAGATACGCCAGGAGCTGCAAAACGCAGGGCTACATTTCAACGCAAAGAAATCCGACGTTGGGTTCCAAAAGGTACGATATCTGGGGTATCTTTTGGGAAATGGACGTATAGAACCCCAGGAAGAAAAGATAAAAGCCATCATGAAAACACCCCTCCTCACAAAAAAAAGAGATAAGAGCCATTTTGGGCCTCTTAGGCCATCACAGGATGTTTATTCCCAGGTACTCCGAAATAGCTGCCCCCCTTACAGACCTGCTAAAAAAGAACACCACGGAGAAGGAGGTTCTAACCCCTTCTGAACCAATCCTGGGGGCATTCCAAAACCTGAAGACTGCTATAACCAGCAGTCCAGTCCTAATCTCCCTTGACTACACCCAGCTTTTCATATTACAAAACGATGCCTCGGATGTTGGCATAGGGGCAGTACTCTCCCAGGTGGCAAGGGATGGATTAGAAAGGCCCATATTGTTCATTGGCCGGAAACTCTTCCCTCGTGAACGACATTACCCTGAGGTTGAGAAGGAATGTCTGGCCGCCAAATTGGCTATTGAAAAACATATTTACTACTTGGAGGGGAGGCCCTTCGTACTATACATGGACCACGTTCCCCTGATGTGGATGAGTAGAAACAAAGGCAAAAAAAACCCCAGTGACGTGATGGTTCTTATCCCTCCAGCCTTATGCCTTTGAGGTCAGGGACAGAAAAGGTGCCCTCAATTCGACGCAGACTTTCTCTCCTGCATTCCTTTCATCTCCGAACAGGAAGACTCTAGGGGTGGGGTGTGTCGGGAATCAGCCCTCTTGGTCCCCGATTCAGGGCTTGAGACACCACGTCATAAGACCGCACCTCTCTTTCCTTTGCAGCCTCCGGGCCCTGACGTCAGCATTACGATCAGACCAAACTTCTGGCCCTTTAAATCCCGGGAAGAGGAAGCACCTAGCCCCACCCCCTGGGGGTAGGACAACACAGTGTCAGAGGAAGATAAGGAGTAGGGAGCCAATGGTGAGGTCGTCGAGTACCGGAAGAAGGAAGTACCAAGAAGCGGACGGAAAGAGAAGGAGAGTATCCTGCAATCCAGCCGAGCCGAAGAAGAACCGGAAGCAGGGTTGCCAGATTGGGCTATTTCTCGCACAATTGGGCGATATTTTGCCCGAATGTGCGAGAAAAAATCGTGTTGGGCGGGCTGTCGAAAATTGGGCTAGAATCCGCCGAGTGTGCGGCGGATTCAAAGCTTTGTGCGGCGCCGCCCCGCCCACACTGCAGCCGAAGGTTGCCTCCTCAGTCATCACACCCCTTTTCTCTGTGCCCTGCGGCTCCTGCCCACAAGTGACACCTGCAGGGCCGTATATCTTTGCAGGCGGGAAGCTGCTTCCAATGAGGGTCTACGAATACCAGCAGCAACTTCCCGACCTGCCCCCAAAAGTGTGCTGACCTGCCCTGGGGTTCCTGTGACCCAATCGTGGGTCAGATTATTTAGTCAGTGGTGCTGTGGTGGGCGCGTCAGGTAGGGTACTGCCCCGCCCCATACCTTTGCCCTTTATCTCTGGGGACCCCCCCCCCCCACTTCCTCCTTTTCAAATTCCTTTCGAGCTGAGCGGAGCCTGCGACTACGGACTGCGAGCCTGAGCTGCTCCTCCCGGCCCCAGCCCCTCCTCTCCTGTGAACTCTGCAGTCTGCAGATTGCACCGGCGGCCGTCCCCAGCAACTTTAAAGGTGAGTGTTGTGTCCTCATGTAACGTAACTGGTGCTCTGTAAAGCGCTCTGATACCCGATTCGGGTCAAGTTTGCGCTATATAAAACTCGGCAAAAAAAAACGGACCTCAGTGATTTCTTGTAGAGAAGCGAAGACTTCACACCAAAACCTACAAGGCACTGCAGAACTCCAGTCCTGGTGGAGAAACTCTGCACCCTCCTCCCCACAACAGACACACCCGGTCTTCCTTCAGCCCCAGTCTATGTATTAGGGAGTCTAATATACACTATGAGTGTGGCCGTAGTGGATTAGACGCCACTGACTGCTTGGGCGGGAGCTCATCCGTTTGTGGACAGCAATGGGCCCATATTTCATCTGTCAAGGGACCTAAACCTGCCCCCACGCTGATGCTGCGAAGTTACCTCTAAATGCATGTTGGGTTTTGCCGCCTTGTATAATAGGGTAATACACTTTCTGTGGAATGCGTTGTTTACAGCAATTTTTAAAGGTTCCTGTGAGGTTCGGTGTCAGTTGTGTGCTCGCCGTGTGGAGCGAGTGAAGTGAGCACGCCCAACTCCTATATTTCGAGGGGCCGAATGAAATCCATTGCAGCGCTATCTCTACCTCTATTATTCCCCGAACTCGTGCCAACCGAGAGTGTCGTACCTCTTGGGGTTCCATTACAGCGCAGCAAGAATCTACTAAATGCAGTATTCTCTCATGACTCGAGGCGTGCATTCCTCCCCGGGCCCAAAGTAATTAATTTTATAGAACCTTGTTACGCTATAACGCCTTAATAACATGCCGGTAGTTTCATGCATTTGGGGGGCCCTGGGCAAATGTATTTATGGGGTCCCTGTGCGGAAAGTTGGAGTTCTGATAGTTTCGGCTCGTTCGTGACCTCTTTGACTGGGTCACTGACAGTGCAAGAAAATCCCCCTCTAAGTCCTACATGTGTTTATATCTCCTATTCAGGGATAGTTAAGTGTATGAGCAACGATCGTTCCTTTATTGCACGCATCACCAGTTCTCCCTAAGCTGCTGAACCCGAGGCAGTCAGGTTAGCAGGATTGGTCGGCCCTGCTAAACTGATATCGTGACTCTCACTTTAAAAGCAGATCGCTTCAGGCAGTGCATAAGCCAACTGAGCTGCCTTATCAGAAAGGAGCCAAAGACTGAGAACAGGCCCCTGTATTGATAGCTGTACCCCAGAGCTTGGATGCCATTCTCCACGCAGACCACTTCCTCCAGCCTACTGACCACCACCTGCACAGGGCACTAGGGATTACTGTCCATGCCACGCGTGTCGCGCCGCGCCTCGAGGCACTCTCAGCTGCCCATGAACGCTAGTTTAGAAGAGTCATCAGCCCGAGGGTGCCGGAGCATGAGGGGGTGCAGTAGGCTGCATCGTGAGCCACAGGTCCTGGACACAGAGCCTTTAAGCGCAGAAGGTCAAGGTTCTCAGCAAACGAGTACCCCAAAGACTGGCCCAGGGACAGTGCCTCGAGGTGCAAAATGTCTAGGAGGGAAGGGCAGGAGTAGTTTGTAGCGCCTAATACCAGTATTTGCCCAGTATTTGCAGGAGCGGGAGAGACACAGAGGGATGGGATAGAGAGAAATACAGAGAGTCTAGAATAGATAGAGAACCTGAATGTGCCTCAGAAAAGTAAGGGAAGTGAAAGTGGTTGTGAATAAGGTGAAAGCCCTAAAGCGCTATGATGTGACTGACATAATAATGTAACTTCAAGCGGCCCATGGGTATGTTTGGCTCTTGCAGACATGTTTTTTTTTCACTTTGGTTCCGCTCTTGGGCCTGCCGTTAGTTTTTAATTGTATGTCCACGCTCTGCTTGCTGCTGAGTGTGTGTGTGTGTGTGTGTGTGGTATTTCGAGTATTTCTGTTTCCATGTGTATACTCAGTGTGCCCTATATTTTGATTTTCAATTGCCCATTGCGCTCATCTTGGTATGGAGCATCCTTTGTTTGGGGTGTCTGTTATTTGAAAGGGTGTTCTGCTTAGTGTATGTATGGCACTTCTATTTGTTTCTAGTTCTCCCACTTATCTACTGCTCTAGTCTCTGTGCTGCAGCTGGTTCTATTTGTGGCACCAGTCCTAGTCACAGTGCTGCAGCGGGTTCTATGTGTTTTCTGCAGCTCTATTATCTGTGCTTCTCAAATTTGCTTGAAAATGCACCAACTTGCATAACTTACTTATTAATATTCTTGCTCTATGGCCCTATTTTCCATACACTGCTCGCAACAGGGCTGGCCACTATAGCCTGGCCCAGAAGAAGAAGTTTGTGCACCTTAACCAGTCAAAACAATGTTGCACACCTCAACCTGCCACTGCCAAACCCTGAAGGATGCTGCTACATTCTGCACTGCCTGGAGCATTTTCCACACCTCACCCTGCCACTGCCAGTCCCTGAAGGATGCTGCTATTTTTGGCAGTGCCACTGCCAGACCCAGAAGGATGCTGCTAATCTTGGCAGTACCACTGCCAGACTATGGGATGCAACTAATCGTGGCAGTTCATGGCCCAGAAGAAGACGTGTTTGCACCTTTACCAGTCAGAACAATTTTGCCCACCTCAACCTGCCACTGCCAAACCCTGAAGGATGCTGCTACATTCTGCACTGCCTGGAGCATTTTCCACACCTCACCCTGCCACTGCCAGTCCCTGAAGGATGCTGCTATTTTTGGCAGTACCACTGCCAGACTATGGGATGCTACTAATCGTGGCAGTTCTTGGGATGCTGCTAGCCTTCACCATGCCACTGCCAGACTATGGGCTGCTGCTAATCTTGGCAGTGCCTGGCCCAGAAGAAGAAGTTTGTGCACCTTAACCAGTCAGAACAATGTTACCCACCTCAACCTGCCACTGCCAAACCCTGAATGCTGCTGCTACATTCTGCACTGTCAGAAGCATTTTCCACACCTCAACCTGCCACTGCCAGACCCTGAAGGATGCTGTTAATCTTGGCAGAACCACAGACTGAGATGCTGCTAGCCTTCACCATGCCACTGCCAGACTATGGGCTGCTGCTTATCATGCCAGTGCCTGGCCCAGAAGAACTCTTTGGCACAATTGAACTTTCCGCTGTCTGAACAAGGATCTACCATGCTGTTGCCTGGCAAAAAACAGGAGATGGCGCTTGTGTGAGTCTGCAAAATGCACTTGCACTTTATCAGGTATCAGCTCATGGGAACATCAAGCAGCAAGCCCCCCAACCCATGCCTCGAACTGCTCTCTTCTGATGAGTACCAAAAAAAGTACAAAACATACATAATTTGCGTATGTAAAGAGATGTTCAGCATTGCTTTGGGAGAATTCAAACAAGTGTGAAAAAACATGAAGCATTGGCCTATATTGCCGTTATTCTGGGGGGCCTGACGTGAGTATGCAAGATGAAGAGCACCTTTCCCAAGAAGAACGTTTCCGCACTTGCAGCCCCCCAAATTGAACCCAGAATATTTTGGGCCGGCTTGCTCCACACCATGCAATATCAAGTGAGTGACAGTTTTCCTAACAGACCAACTTTGATTTCAGTGTACAAAATGTAAGTTATCTGATTAATGTGGGAGGTAAACATATAATCGTTGAAATAGAAGTATATTTGTGAATGTTGTAGTCAGGCTACACGTAAGTTAATGGAGTGGCAAAATTGGGCTACTTTTTGCTACTTTGGGCTACCGTTTTGTTGCTTTTGGGCTTGAAAGTTGTGAAAAAATCTGGCAACACTGACCGGAAGACTCGAAGACTGGTGACGAGCTTCGCAAAGGAAAGCAAGGATTCCACTGGTATCACGACTCACCCTGCCACGTTCCTGGAGGGACGTGGCTTTCACAGGTGCATGAACAGTTCCTTGGAGCTGGGAGGCAGGTGGAAGGAGCGTCCCCGGGAGGCAGGAGAGGCTTCACCTAAGGTCTTCCCCCTCCTTGAAGCAAAAGCGCGGGCACTGCCTGTTTTTCCCATGTTTCTCTGTTTGTCTCTACTGTGACTGTTCTCCTACCCAACACCCTATATTGTACTTGGACGGGTGTAAGGTCCCTCACTCCCTTCCCTATTGCTGTGACCTGTACTGTACACCAATAAACGTGCATTTCCTTATTTTTTCTTTCACGGTTCCTCTTGTCCTGCCAATCCCCTGTGGAGTGCTATCCCTAGAAGAAACGGAAGGAGAAGACCAGAGTACCCCGAACCGAACATCCAGCCTGGCTTCGTTTCCTGTTATAATTTGCCCATTACCTTGTTTGACATTAAAGGACCCTAAGCTCACATACTGTTATCGCATAATCCCTACCCTGACTGAGTACATCTACCCCTTCATAACCTGTCTTTCTTTACTTGACTAGCTTTCAGTGCCTCACCTGAACTCCTAATCTGCACAGAGTAACAAGTAATTCTGGCAACCAAAAACTTGACACTCAGATCCCCAAGTGGATTGTGGAAACAGATCTTACCCCTTTTGTTTGCTCACTCATGGTAGATAAAAAAACACAAGGGAAGCTTACATTGCATTTATTGAAAATGACCATAATCTTGTATAGAGTACATGTGCTGCGATAATTAGGCTAATGAAGCATTACAGTTTAAACAGAATATATATCCCAACAATGGCAATTAGTTCTCTGTCTATCTCTACCCTACAATGAGAGCATAGAAATATGAAGAATATTATCTATATGATCTCTGAGTTCCCCGTTAGACCCCATACCTGGATTGTAGGCTAAGGAAGCTGGCCTACTGGAAACCGGCAGTCACTCTTTGTAAGATGTAAGCTTAGCATCCGCAGAGCTGCATTTCAAACAATGTGTTCGTTCCAGGACAACCATCACGGTCATAGCGCTCCTCTCTGCAATCCAATACCACAGAGCATTTTTTATAGTACAAAACTACCGTCCTGGAAACACAGCTGTGCAGCCATGTTATGTTTGAGAACCAGGAGCTAGTTTCTAAATGAACAGCAAAAAACAACTGCTTTTCCTTGAACAAGATGTGAAGACAGTGAGAAACATGGTTAGAAAAGGCAAGCGCCATGTACAGCGTGTTCCTAGAATAATATTGCAGTGAACTAGTTTGTAACAGCAATGAACAGAGTCAGTCAATTATGTAAGAAACTATGGGGGACCAAAGAGATTCCAAAAAGTACATTACAGCAGTTTCAAAAGTGCTTTGGACAGACTTAGATGCTTCATTTTCAACTGATGTGCCTCGAGATTTGTGGACAAAGTGTAAGATCATAGTACAGAGGTAAGTAGCAGAACAACAGAGAAAAGCCCCTCACAACTTGCCTTCTCCAATTGTTATGGAGAAATATATAAAGAAAGGAGCATGCAAATAACGAGTGACTGATGCAAACTTACATACAATAAAGTGAATAGGGAGACCCCACGAAATAAGGTGTTTCTGGAACAATACAGTGAAGATGAAGACCCCACGAAATAAGGTTTTTTCTGGATTTGTTTTGGCTTTTGTGTTGGGATTGCATCCGGAAACTAGTTCACTTATTCAGCAAAGGCCAAAGTGTTGGATACAATCTTGGCCTCGGCGAAGTATTGTAGTGATTGTTGTGATGCTAAAAGAAAAACAACAAAAGAAAAATTGACCACTCTTTTACCAAAAGAATGTTCAATGTGGTTTTCAGGCTCAATGTTTTGGTTTTGATACTGGTGCTGGAGTGCAAGATATTAATGCAAAAGGCAATGGTGCACACTTTTGCAAGATGGAAATGGTGGTCCTCGTGGCAGTGGTATACAGGTTTTACTAACAACATGCCTCACCAAAAGATTAATACTATGCAGCTGACAAATGCAGCAGAAAACCAGATAGCAAAAAATGGGATGGTGCAGTCAACTGTCCCAGCCTTATTTGCTTCTGTGTAGAGCATGACGAATCCAATGTACTTCAACAGGATTATGCCTTCAGGAACAATCCTGCATAAGATAATGTAAAATAATATGTAAGGTTTTCAAACAGAGTTTCAGATTTAAGCAAAAACATTCAACAATTAATGATGATTTTCCACAATTTGCCAGTACAGCAAGAGTTTCTACAGGAAGCAGTTCAGCACAATGACAATGCCTACTGAGGAGGAAAACTGCATGCTACATGCAGTCCCACAGGTGTCCCTTTTATTGAAGGAGAAGCGAATGACCATTCAGTATCATTTTTGATCAATGCTAATAATACCCATTCTAGTGTTGGACTGATGAAGGTTCCCAACTTCCCATCTTGGTTAAAAAAGTCCACGCTGTAGGTGTTTCAAATAAAAAAGTGATTAATAAATATGAGCTAATGTCACCATGAAAACTGTTTCAATCGTATAGGACCATGAATACATAGTCAGTGAGACAAGCCCAGTTAATTTGATGAGACCTCCTGTGTAAACTTAATTGTGTAATTTACTGCACATCAAATGGTGTCAGAATTCAGAAAAGCCATGAGCATTTCTTTTTTTTTTAAATAATATAACTAGAATCAAGAATTAATATGTTCCCAGCGGTTCTCACAGAAGATTTACCTCGAGATTTAAGGTATACTGTGAACATGGAGGTTTGAGATTTTTCAGAAAAATAAATTAGATTGATCAAAAGTGCAGAGCCAGTGCCGATCACTGTAAAACAGACTGTAGTGTATTTGAACACTCCTCAATACTATCTTACTCATGAAGCAGGGGAGGGTATTTCACCTGTTATTGATAAAATGATAGAACAGAGAATTCCATAGGAAGTACCTGGGAGCCCACAACTAGTGGGAAATTAAGGATGGTACAGGACCTGTGCAAAATTAATTATTTAGTGATTCCTTGCTGCCCTGTGGAACCGAATCCTCAGTAAGACTGTTGCGGATTTATGTAGAATGTAAAGTGGTTTACTGCAGTAGATTTGTGTTAAGCATTTTTATCAATCCATATTCATGAGGTTAGGCAGTATCTTTTTGAATTCAGATAACAAAAAGAATCCACATTTGGTGCAGGATCCCGCACAGCAATACGGAAAGTCCTTTAATGTTTTCCCAAGTCCTGAAGAAGGGTCTGGAAAGTTTAAATTTGCACTGTGACTCAGTGCTAGACCAATATATTAATGACTTGTTTGTCGCAGCCAAAACAAAAGAGAGGTGCGGAATTCACACATTTGCTTTGTTGAATTACATAGCGAAAAATGAGCATAAAGTACCCCCTGCTAAATTTCAGTACTGTTAGGAGGAAGTAATTTAATTGGGACATTAAACTGAGAACGGAGTATGGAAGGTGTCCAAAAAATGCATTTATGCAGCTCTGAAAATGAACCCACCAACAACATAGAGAGAAGCGGGAATGTTTCTAGGGATGATTGGCTACTGTCGCCAGTGGATTTCAAAATTTTCAAAGATTACAAAGCTTTTACAGAGGTTAACTCACAGTGATGTAGGGGGCCCAGTGCCTAGGGGCAATTAATGTACGCTAGACTTCCTGGAGCTCAGAAACAGCTTGTGTGCTGGCCCTGCTCTAGGTCTGCCAAACTACGAGATGGATTTTTACTTATTTTGTCATAAAAGTTAAGAGTGCACACTTTCAGTCCTCACAAAGCAGCGCTGGAAGAAAACGACCCATTGCATATTTTTCTGCTATTCTAAATGTATCTAGTCTCTGCCTGGGGTGCATAAAAAGTTTAGCAGCGACTTCTTTGGCAAGTTTTCAAAGTGAGACGATTGTTACAAACAGACATTTATTGGGCTAGTCCCACATTCACTTGAGGCATTGCTGACTCATACATATATTTAGCATCTTACAAGCAGTCACTTAACTAAGAAGTATAAGCAGGTTTTTAAAGTGGTAGAAAACTTTTCAATTAAATGCTTCAATACTCTGAGTCCTGCAACACTTCTACAATTGGCAAAGAAGGGGCTTGATGATGAAAACAGATGAAGGTGACCATGACTGTATTGATGTGACAAAATTGTGCACCAAGTCTGGATATTTAAGATGTACCACTCAAATTGGCTCATTTTATTTTATTATCGATGGTTCTTGTCTGGGAGACCATTATGGATCTCTTTGAGCATCATATACAGTTTTTACAATATTATATATTGTAGAAGCATCATACTTCAGCACAAGTAGTATAATTGATCACAATTAGAAGAACAGGCTGCATTGGCAATAGACTGAGTATTACTATCTATATCGATAGCCAATATGTTTTTGGAGTGGTCCATGACATTGGCCAATTATGGTCATAATAGGATTTTTTGCCATCCGTCGGCAATCATATTGGAAATGAGCCATGAATTCTGGATTTGTTAGAGGCCCTACAATTTCCAAAGCAGATTTCTGTTGTAATGCGCTGCACACAGGACTGGAGATGGCATGGTTTCAGTGGGCAATAGGTTTGCAGTTGAAGTTGGGAAGTATTGTGCTCTTGTGTCTGGTACATTGGAAACAGATAAATTCAGAATGTCAAATGGAATATATCAATAGTTTCTTGTCAATATCAGCTCAATCACTTGAGGAGCTGAGGGAACTGCAAAATTATGTGCCAGAGGATGAAAAGAAAAGATGGAAAAAAGAAGGATGCACAAAAGACAAAAGTGAATCCGGTTATCAAATGGTCATAGAGTGGTATTGCCAGACTGTATGTTGTTAAGGAGGGCAAGATATATTCAAGGGCCTACACATGTGGGATGTTGTCAATGTTTAAGAAATATTGGTTTAATCCACATTCCAGGAAGATTTCAGAGTCCATTCACAATATTCTAAATAGATTTGGTTGAAAAGCCTCTGTGCAATGGTTTAAAAATATATCCTAGTGGTTGTTTATTTACAAGGTGGGTGGAAGCATATCTAATCAGAAGATGGGATGCTCTCACTGAAGCTAAGCTTTTATTTAGGAAGTTGATACCTAGATTTGGTTTGCCAACTTCTTTAGATTCTGATAGAGACACTCATTATAAACATGAAGTTATGAACGTCCTTTGTATGGTACTGAGAATGGAGTGGAAATTCCATTTGGATATCATCCAGAAGTATCAGGAATTATGGAGGGATCAATGGTGACCTGAAACCAAGTTAACTCAAATTGTGTATGTACAACATTGAATTGGCCATGTGCTATTCCATTAGTTCTGTTAAGTATGAGAAAACACCCCAAAGCACAACAGGATTGTCTCCCTATGAATTCTTAATGGGACATGCTATGAGAATACCTGATATTCCTTCAGCTGCACTTGTCCCCTTTTTAAAAAAAATATTTAAGGTCCTCATTTCACCATTGGCGTCTGCAAATGAACAATTAAAACCGGATCCAGCCTGGGCGCCTAGGGCTGATGGTCTTGCATTCACCTGGGGCCAACCAGGCCTGCTTCTTTGAACGAGGCATGGTGTAATCATAGAACCTTTGAGACCTTAGACCAGCATAATCTCTCTGCTCCACAAGATCAAAGGTTCCCACTCATTGTTAACATTATGTGCCAGGCCCATATCTAGACGCGCCACACCTAATGCTGCACGCAACCAGTTTTCATAGAGAGAGGGACTAGCAACCTTCCACAGTTTGCAAATCTCTCTACGGGCGATCAAAATCAGACAAAAGAACAAGCCCACTTGTGTCGCAGATAACACCCTTAAGAGATCTATATCCAAACCAAACAGCACTCGAGCTGCATTAAGGCACAATTTAACTTTAAAAATACCCTTCAAAGGCCTCCCCACGTTAGCGAAAAAGACACCCAAAATAAGGCAGTCATAAAAAGTGTGGATGTTGTCGGCCTCAACCAGGCCACATCTGGGGTACTTAGGGGGGGACGGACATACAAATTTCGCAATTTTTTGGGCGTGTTATACAGCCTATTAATGACATAAAAGTGTTTGTTTTTTTTAGAGAAGATGGCCTGACGAACTTATATAGGATTTGGACGGATAAAGCATAAAGACTAGCTGAGGCTTCTTCCAACATGGAGGAATTCCATACTAGATGAGATGGGGGAATCTGTAAATCGTCTGCATCTGACAGGCTTCTATACCAGAATCCCACTTCTTTTTTCCTGGGGTTAGGACTTTGGAGGGCATTCTCGATCTCCCAATTCCCCCCAATAATCTCTTTCTCTGCCAGAAACCAAGAACAAAGTTGCATATATTTGAATCAGGAAAAAGAGTACCCTATCCTTAATCTCAGAACCTCCCAGGGGAGAACCCCCTCAGATGTTACGAGGTCGGACCATATCTTAATCCCTGCTCTCCTGATAGGGGGAGTTAAACCATCTCTGAGACACTCAGGCAATCCCGGCAAATCCCAAATTGGGGAAAAGTCAGGGTAGTATCTTATACCCCATCTCCCTTTGACTTTATACCAGACGTGAAGCGCTAGTTTTAAAACCTTCAGTCGGACTTTCTTGTAGAATTTTGGTGCTCCAAACTTATACAAGAAACCGGTATCTCCCCCCTCAAGATTAGCCATTATGGTCAGGATCCGACCCCACTTGGAATCGTCAGGGCTAGAGAGCAGACTACGTATATTTTTTAGCTGGAAAGAGAATGAGTACCAGAGCACATCCGGCAGCGCTAGACCTCCTTTTAAACGTTTTTTTTTTAGCTTTTTCCAGGACAGCCTGGGGTTTTTATTCACCATTTAAAGCTGCCTATTTTACCCTGGATTTTTCCCAGAAGTTTATCAGAAAAGACCAAAGGTATAGTACTGAATAGATTATCAGTTTGGGCAAGATTACCATCTTAACCAAATTCACACGACCATATATTGTGAGAGGAAGGTTTTGCCATCTGGAGAAAAGATGGTCGATCTCCTTGGCCCCTTCTTCAAATTTATCTGGGTGATGTTGTTTAGGTCCTGTGCTATTATTATCCCCAGATACATAAATTCACTGCTACAGATGCCTGCCCAATTATCTACCCCCAGCACATTACCTCGGTTTTGGAGTTGTTAATCAGATAGCCAGAGTACAGCCCAAATTCAGTCAGAGCAGCCTCCACCCTAGGGAGTACCTCCGCCGGATTGCTGGTATAAACCAGCAAATCATCAGCATATAGGGCTAATTTACAGCTGTATTCCAGAACTCTAAAGGGGGTGATCATATCAAACCGCGAGGGGTTCAATATAAATATCAAACAAAAGGGGCGAGATGGGGCACCCCTGCCTTGTTCCCTTTTTATATTGACGCTCGGCGTCAGGAGGCCATTTAAAAGTATAGCAGCAGAAGCACCCTCATAGCACCTTCTAAGTGTTTGTATAAAAGTTGAGCCGAAGCCCATCGTTCTTAAAACTTCCCATAAGAAGCCCCAGTTGACATGGTCAAACACCTTAGCTGCGTCATACGCAGCCACTGCCAAGGGCTCCGACCGTGCCAATGCTAGATCAATACTGCCTATTAATTGCAGAGTTTGCTCTTGAATATATCTGCCCAGGATAAAACCCTTTTGGTCAGGATTAATAAGTTCTGGGGCATTCTCAGCCAATCTCCCTGCCAAAATGCTGGTAAAGATCTTACAATCTGCATTAAGCAGGGAGATAGGCCTATAGGAGTCTGCTTTAGTGGGATTTTTCCCTGGTTTTAAAATAAGTACTATGATAGACTCCTTCCAAGATGGAGGGACCCTCCCCTCTGGGCTGTATACATAGTTGAAAAGCTCACAAAGCCTTGGGACCAAAACCTCCTGAAAGACTTTAAATAATTCTCCTGGAAGGGTGTCGGTCCCTGCAGCTTTATTATTCTTTATTTTCTTTATATAGAGCCTGATTTCGTCCTCCGTAAAGGGGCTATTCAACATGTCTCGACCTTCCTCTGTCAAGCTTGGTAAGGCCTTACTTTCCAGCCATTTTTGGATGTTATTAGTACTTGGAGTCGCCTCCTCCTCATGGAGTTTAGAAAACAGAGTAAGCAGATGCCTCTGCATATCCTCCTGGTCACAAGAGGTAGTCCCTAAGTCATCTATAATTAGATTGTTAATGTTGATTCTTACGCGATCTGCTTTACTCTTGTGGGCCAAGATTGCTCCAGCTTTTTCCCCGTATTCCTAATTCTCCATGCCGTGGACAGCCCATTGCGCCCTAACTTTTAGATCTAACAGCCCCCTATACTCCGAACGTAAATGTTCCAAGTCATCAAGGTCTTGTGGCAAATTATCTGGTTGGCCACTAAATCTAGCTCTTTCTAGATAAGACATCTTATCTTCCAATTTTTTAAATTTCATCACCTCCTCCCTATTCTTAATACAAACCAAACTGTGCAGATGACCCCGAATATGGGCCTTAAACGCGTCCCTGATGTAATCGGGCGATGTTGAACCGATATTTTCGTGGAAGTAATTGACAATAGATGTTCTAACCGCAGTGACCTTTTTAGGGTCCATCTAGGCGCAAAATTGGCCCTGGATCTACCTATCGAGAGTGAAAATAAAATAGGGGCGTGATCAGATAAGATGCTTGGGAGTATATTAATATCCTCCAAAGTCTCTAAACCTGTTCTCTCCATAAGAATATAATCTAATCTTGAGGCATGCCCATATTTTTTAGTAAAGTATGTAAAACCCGGGCCTGCCCCCATCTTGGCCTTCCAGACATCACTTAAGCCTAGCTCGTGAATCATATTAATCATGGCCCGGCGGGATCGAGGGGCAGCAATGTGCTGACTATAATTTGAACGGTCCTGACGAGGGTCGAGAAGGACGTTAAATTCACCCCCTATAACTACAGAGGAGGTGACTTCCACCAATTTAGTCTGCACTCTAAACAAACAGGCAGGGTCATCAATATTGGGGCCATAATAGGATACAATAGCTAGCTCCCTCCCCCCGAAATCGACCTGCACCAATATCCACCTTCCCGTCTGATCTGTAGATATTGACTTCATGGAGCCACCAGTCCCAGCTTTAATTAAGACTGCGGCCCCCTTATCAGAGACAGTCTGCTGAAACAACAGAATGATCCCACCCATCTGAATTTTCCAAAGACATCCTTACTCTTGCTAAAGCTTAAGTGGGTCTCTTGAAAGAGGATGACTTGAGCTGGAGATTGTTCCAAATATTTCATTCCCAGCCTCCGTCTCCGTGGGCACCGAAGCCCGTTGATGCTCCATGAGATAAACTTAATCCTAACATTAGTCATTGGTCATTAATTAAGGAACATCTACCTCCCTCTTTTTAGCTAGGCACCATGTAGCCCAGTTACTCGACAAAAAACTAAGAGAAAAAAAGGGAAATTAGGACTCATTTTTATATTTTCTCCCGCTGAAACCCTACCCGTGCCCCCCTTCCCGCCCTACCCACCCCCCATGACCCCAAGAAAACCTCTCCTCCCCGGGGAACCCTCCCTTCTTCTCTGAGCATGAGCTCTTGGACGGGTGCCCCCCACCCCCTGTGTGCGACCAAATAATGTGTAAATAATTACAAATAAATAAGCTTATCTGAACAATGGCTGCAAATTAGTAGCAGGCAATGTGATGCTCAACACCGGTGGCTATGCAAGCTTATTTAGTGTGAATTTAATGTAAATTTATATATCCCCTTTTTTTAAATTATTTTATTTATACTTGTGCGCCATAGTAGGTTTTTTAAATTACCCGTTTTTGTCTTTGCTTGTAATTTTGTTTTAGACACTTATTCCTTGTTTTTATCAGCCTGGCCTCGCATACCCCCACCTCTGCCATCACACTCGCACCTTAATTTTGGCATTTCACCGCGTTTTGCGGGTCCTTCGCCCCTGACTCGTGGTGGCCATCTTGGGTGAGTGGGTCTTAGCGCGTGAGCAAGTCCTCTCTCTATCTTGTTAGGAGAGTACATAGGTAGGCAAATTTGGCAGCGCGCCCTATTCCAGCGTGAGCGCTATTCATGCAGCGCTTGTTTGTGGCAGCTCATGATTTTTAAATTACCCGTTTTTGTCTTTGCTTGTAATTTTGTTTTAGACACTTATTCCTTGTTTTTATCAGCCTGGCCTCGCATACCCCCACCTCTGCCATCACACTCGCACCTTAATTTTGGCATTTCACCGCGTTTTGCGGGTCCTTCGCCCCTGACTCGTGGTGGCCATCTTGGGTGAGTGGGTCTTAGCGCGTGAGCAAGTCCTCTCTCTATCTTGTTAGGAGAGTACATAGGTAGGCAAATTTGGCAGCGCGCCCTATTCCAGCGTGAGCGCTATTCATGCAGCGCTTGTTTGTGGCAGCTCATGATTTTTAAATTACCCGTTTTTGTCTTTGCTTGTAATTTTGTTTTAGACACTTATTCCTTGTTTTTATCAGCCTGGCCTCGCATACCCCCACCTCTGCCATCACACTCGCACCTTAATTTTGGCATTTCACCGCGGTTTGCGGGTCTTTCGCCCCTGACTCGTGGCGGCCATCTTGGGTGAGTGGGTCTTAGTGCGTGAGCAAGTCCTCTCTCTATCTTGTTAGGAGAGTACATAGGTAGGCAAATTTGGCAGCGCGCCCTATTCCAGCGTGAGCGCTATTCATGCAGCGCTTGTTTGTGGCAGCTCCTGATTTTTAAATTACCCGTTTTTGTCTTTGCTTGTAATTTTGTTTTAGACACTTATTCCTTGTTTTTATCAGCCTGGCCTCGCATACCCCCACCTCTGCCATCACACTCGCACCTTAATTTTGGCATTTCACCGCGTTTTGCGGGTCCTTCGCCCCTGACTCGTGGCGGCCATCTTGGGTGAGTGGGTCTTAGCGCGTGAGCAAGTCCTCTCTCTATCTTGTTAGTAGAGTACATAGGTAGGCAAATTTGGCAGCGCGCCCTATTCCAGCGTGAGCGCTATTCATGCAGCGCTTGTTTGTGGCAGATCCTGATTTTTAAATTACCAGTTTTTGTCTTTGCTTGTAATTTTGTTTTAGACACTTATTCCTTGTTTTTATCAGCCTGGCCTCGCATACCCCCACCTCTGTCATCACACTCGCACCTTAATTTTGGCATTTCACCGCGTTTTGCGGGTCCTTCGCCCCTGACTCGTGGCGGCCATCTTGGGTGAGTGGGTCTTAGCGCGTGAGCAAGTCCTCTCTCTATCTTGTTAGGAGAGTACATAGGTAGGCAAATTTGGCAGCGCGCCCTATTCCAGCGTGAGCGCTATTCATGCAGCGCTTGTTTGTGGCAGCTCCTGATTTTTAAATTACCCGTTTTTGTCTTTGCTTGTAATTTTGTTTTAGACACTTATTCCTTGTTTTTATCAGCCTGGCCTCGCATACCCCCACCTCTGCCATCACACTCGCACCTTAATTTTGGCATTTCACCGCGTTTTGCGGGTCCTTCGCCCCTGACTCGTGGCGGCCATCTTGGGTGAGTGGGTCTTAGCGCGTGAGCAAGTCCTCTCTCTATCTTGTTAGGAGAGTACATAGGTAACCATGCTGACGCGCAGCGGCTACGCGCAGCGGGGACGCCGGACTGACGCCGGAGTTACGCCAGAGTTCAGCCCGTCTGTGCCCATCCGGGCCCAGACGGGCTTAGGGCTGGTTTCCATGCCCGATTCGCTGGAGCCTTCTCACATTCGTAGTAGGTATAGTAGGGAGGAACTCATGTCCTGGCGGTTTTTGAAATTTACTCCTTGCAGATTTGCCCATGAGAGTGGGCTACCGTTCCTGCCTTGCGGGGCCTGCACTCCGGGTCGGGATATGGCCTCTGACAAATCCGTGCTTTCAATAGCTTTGTTGAACTGCCGGTCCTTACCCAGCCATGCCATAGAAATTAATTCTCTTATTCTTGACTATAAGTTGGATGTGTTATTTTTAACAGAGACTTGGATCTCTTCTTGCTCAGGCCCGGACATGGTTAGAGCACTTCCCCCAGGCTTTCTTATATTCCATCTTGACAGGCATGTGGGGGGGGGGAGGAGGAATCGCCATCCTTTATAGAGATACGTTAATTTGTAAGGCTCAGGATGGAGGGGTGAGCGACTGCGAGAGCTGTCAGTTCTCTCTTCGCTTGTCGCCTACTGCGTCCTTGGCTGGCCTTCTTGTCTATCGTCCTCCTGGGACCTTGGGTAACTTTCTTAATTCCTTCTTAGAAACGGTCGCGCTCCTTGCCTCCTCTACTGCCAACTTTGTAGCATTGGGTGATCTTAACATCCATTTTGATGACCCCTCCAACTCTTTGGGAGTAGATCTTCAGTGCGATCTTAAAGCATTCGGGATTAACTTGGTTAACACCGGTGCAACGCATGGGAAGGGACACCTGCTTGATCCCATATTTTCAAACTTGGATTGCCTCAAAGTATTACCCACTCTGGCTTTGCCTTGGACAGACCATTTCTTGGTGCCTGCCCAGTGGCAATTTGATGTCTCAGGGGCATCAACTCCTAGGGTATACACTGTGGAAAGAGCCTGGTCCAGGCTCCATATGGACACCTGGGCGGCACATCTGGAGGCGTCCCGGCCTACCCCAGGGTCTAATCCGTTAGTAGCTGATGAGAACTTAAACACCTGGCTGACTAACTCGCTTGATGCCATCCTCCCCAAGAAGAGACTTCTTACCAGGGGTAAGAGAGTGGGATCTGCGCCCTGGTACACACCAGAGCTGAGGACACTGAGGAAGGGCTGCAAGAGGCTGGAGCGGACGTGGAGGAGAGACTGGAGCGAAACTACCCGGAGAGAATATCGGGCGGCTCTTAGTATCTATAAATCCGCAATCCGGGTAGCGAAATCTGAGTTTTTCGAGGAGATAATAGGCTCCTCTTCTAATTCCTCGAAAGAATCGTTCAGGGTTATCAAAGAACTCTTGAAAACTCCCGAACCTCAGGTCGTGTACGACAATCCACGTGAGAAATGTTTAGAACTCGCCTCCTTCTTTAAAACCAAAATAGATAACATCTTGGCATCTCTCCCTCAGCCAGCCCAGGAGACTCCTTCGGGTGGTTACCCAGGGTCTCAGCCCAGGGCGCGATCAGTGGAGTTGGATTCTTTCGGTCCTGTCACTATGGAAGAAGTACTCGAAGTCCTGGTGGCCATGAAGAGTGGATCTCCGAAAGACCCTGCACCAATGAAATATCTGAAGCAGGTAGCCTTTACCATCGGCGGCCCAGTGACGGACCTCATAAATCTATCTTTCACCCAAGGAGTGGTGCCCCCCAGCTGGAAGGGAGCGGTTGTCAAGGCCCTTTTGAAGAAGCCTAATCTGGATGCAGCCGACCTTGCTAACTTTAGGCCTATTTCCCTGCTCCCTGGCCTTAGTAAGATGGCGGAGAAGCTGGTGAATAGTCGCCTATCGGGTTTTTTGGAGTCTAACTCCCTTCTGGGTGACTCTCAAACGGGCTTTCGCCCCGGGCAGGGGACGGACACTGCCCTGCTGGCAGGCGTGGAGAATGCCAGGAGCATTCTAGATTCAGGGGGATCAGTGGCAGTGATCCTCCTGGACCTCAGTGCGGCATTCGACACCGTAGACCACCAGGTGCTACTCCAACGGCTGTCGGGGGTAGGGGTCTCCGGGATGGCCCTGAAGTGGTCCGCGTCCTTTCTGGAAGGCCGGACGTTTGAGGTGTGGGAAGGCCACGAGAAGTCACCGTCGGTCCCTCTCCAGTGTGGTGTGCCGCAGGGCTCATCGCTGAGCCCTACTTTATTTAACATTTATATGGCCCCACTGGAGAGTGTAGTACTGCCACTGGGTATCAAGATCATCAGCTATGCTGATGATACTCAGTTGGTGGTAGGGCTCCCCCAGTCGGCAAATCAACCCGACCGGCTGCACACGTGTCTGGCTAATATCTTTAACTGGATGTGCAGCTCAGCACTCAAACTTAACGGCTCAAAAACGGAATTGATGATGCTGGGGAACTCCTTGTCACCTAGTAGCTGGCCTAGTTGCCTGGGAGTTGCACCCACCCCTAAACAGGAGATCAAGAGCTTGGGGGTGTGGCTGGAGCAGGACCTTTCTTTCAAGACACACGCTAAAAAGACCGCAAGCGTGTGTTTTGGTCTGCTCCGGTCAGCCCAGAAGATTCTACCTCTCCTCCCAGTGGCCGCCAGGAGATTACTCATCCAGGGGCTCTTCATCTCACGGCTGGATTTTAGCAATGCGCTGTTTCTGGGGGCCCCAGAATCTACCTTAAACAAACTGCAGTAAGTGCAAAATGCGGCCGCCAGGCTCCTGACGGACCTTCCCAGGCGTCAGTCAGCTCGCCCTGCGCTGAAGGCGCTACATTGGCTCCCTGTCAGAGAGAGGGTGAAATTTAAGGCACTTTGTATGGCCCACAAAATTTTGCAAGGGAAGGGCCCACCTATCCTACGGGATATGGTTCAATCTTATAAGGCCTCTCGTGCCCTTCGTTCAGATCATCTACAACTGTTGCAAGTTGCGAGGGTCAGGAAGGCAAGAACCGGTGGCAGAAGATTCTCCATAAATGTGGCAACATTGTGGAATTCCCTCCCGCTGCACTTGCGCTTGGAAACGAGCACCCTGCGGTTTCGTAAACTTTTAAAAACTCATTTGTTCCCTGCCTAATTCCTGTGTCTCTTGCTTTGGCGTATCTCTCTGGATGAGCGCGGGGATGCCCAAGGGTAACCAGGCGCGATATAAAACTCATTAATAATAATAATAATAATAATAATAGGTAAACAGCAAATAGGTCCCTATTAGTTACACCCCAGCCTCGCTTCCGCCTCTGCTGCCTTTTCTGATCTTACCAATTAAACTGTCAGCTTCCTCCGTCTGGCGCAGATTGTACATATGATTGTCCCACATTACCCGGAGTGATGCAGGGAATTTCAACTGGGCCCGAGCCCCTAAGAAGTTCAAAATTGCCAATCTCTTGCCCAGCTCCCACTGTTTTGTAGCAGTTACATGAGAGACATCTGAGCGAATAGAGAAGGAGAAGGGGCTGGAGAAGGAAGTACACTTTAGAGGTCCTGCTTTTAGAGCCAAAGACAAAATTATTTCCTTAATGGCATAGGTAAGAAAGTTCGCCAGGATTTTTCTGGGGCTTTCTTTCCCGGGGTTGCTCCTATATGGGTCTCGATGCACTCTTTGAATGTCCCCCATTAGGTCCAAATCCCCATCAGGAGAGTCTTTCAAAATTGTCATTTTTAGGAGCGAAACCACAAATGACTTTATGTCACCCCCTACAAGATCTTCAGGAACATTCAAAATGTTAAAATTATTTTTCCTAGAGTGATTCTCGAGACGCTCAACGTCATCCTTCATCTCCCGGTTCTGCTGTATCAACTTATCCATTGCCATTGAGGAGGAACTTAAGGCGTCCTTGATCTTGGGGATCTCAGCCTCCAAAACATCCGTCCTTTGTGAGACCTCCTCAACCTTCTGGGCCAGTGCCTCACACGATGCCTGAATAGCGACCTGATTTGCCTCTGAGATTGTAAATCTCCTGCCAATGTCCTCCTTCAGACCCAACAGAATATTGGCCAATGTCCCCGGCACCGACAATAGCTGTGGAGCTGTTACGATAGGCGCAGAAACAGTGGGCGGGGGGAGTTCTTCTTCTGGGATACTTATACCGGCATCTCCCCGTTCTCCCTGATCTGTACATTGGCTATCTAGCACTGAAAAGCTATTGATAGCTCCACAGATGGATGAACAATTGTTTTCTGAAAAGACTGAGAGGGCTGATAAGAGGGCTCAGAAGCGCTGTCTGTGGGAGCAATAGGAGGAACTGTAGATGGAACGGGGGCCTCAACATTAGCGATAGCAGTGACAGTAGCCATACTGGTAGATTTATCGTTACCCCGATCAGAGGTGGCTGAGGAGAGGACCCTGTAATAGGACTTCAATGATGGAGCAATTTGTGGCACAGCAGAAGGACCCCACTCTTTTTTTCCCTACCCTTTCCCCTACCTGGGTGCGCATCTTCACTGATATGACTCTCCTTCCCTTGTCTAGAGGTAGCCTTAATTTCAATGATAGGAGGAGGAACAGATGACTTAAGAGGAGCTGGTAAGATACTGGCAGTCCTATTGCGTAGTGTGTAGCGACTCACCTCCACCTCAGGCAAAAGTGCTATTGTGAGACAGTCCAAAATACTTGGATGGCTATTAGAGTGAAGACTGGCGGTACAATGCTCACGCCTCTCCATACAGGACTGCAGATCTTCACATACAAAGCCCCGAGCAGCACCAAAAGAAAAAAAAATTAAAGTCCCTGCAGGCTTCTCCGGGACTCTGCTACTAGCAAATACCACCCAGTCCTGTAGCACTGAAGACCTTAGACCAGTAAAGTCAGCCTCAAAGCCCCCCTCACCTTGACCCCACCATCGGGAGGACTCAGCGGCAGCAAACCAATAATCGTTAGTATGCCTGGACTCTCCACCCTGCCCTGAGCCTCACCCGGCACTTACTTGGCAGGACACCGATCTTACTGCTCCGGCACGGAAATGTACCTCCAGCCCTCCAGTGCCGTGTCCGAGGCACTGGTGCAATCTCCTTGGATTCCTCCGCCACTTTCTAACTGTGCCGAGCTCTCGGAACCAGGAAGGCTCTGTCAGCGCACCGCCCCCAACACAACAGACCATCAGCTCTCGTGCCGAAAAAACAAAACGGGCGAAGAAAGCAGCCACCGCCGCTACCGCCAGCCACTAACGAGACTCGGACGCCGCACACAGGAGGGTAGGAGCTCCGTCACGACTGTCAGCTTCCGGCCGTCATGTTCCCCCCCTGGTCTGGGGTCTCTTTCAGCTGCACTTGTGAATATTACTGATAATCTGCTACTGGATTACTGCAAGACCTTGGCTGATTTGGTAAGCACTATCTCTCACCAGGTGAATTTGACTATACCTTCTGCAAGTGAAGAAATCTCCCATGACCTAGCGCCTGGTGATTGGGTTGTTGTGAAGAAACATGTTTTGAAAGACTTGCCTGGGACCTCGATGGAAAGGATCTTAACAAGTGTTCTTGGTCAGAAATACTGCTGTAAAGTGTGGAGGTTTGCCACATTAGATCTACTCATCAAATCCTAAGTGAGTGGAGACTGCAGCTAAAGAAGTGGTGATGCAAACCACTAATTCACAGAGTAAAGCTTGCATTCACTAAGTGGAATCATACAATGGAGGACAAAGAGTTCAAGAAGTACAAGACCAACCAAGAGTTCAAGAAGAAAAAGAACATCAACAAAAAGCAAAACAAGATGATCATACCTTAAAAACGTCGCCTCTAAAAACCTCAAGAACAATTCAAGTTACTCCAGTTGGAATTTGTGAAAATAAGGAAACGAGGGAAGATGAAAATGAGGCAAGTAAAACAAATCTTACTGCAGATGAAATGTTGGTAGAAGCCTGAAGGTGTAAGAGAAGGAAAAAGAGTATTGCAAAAAATTCACTCTTTGCAGAAAAATGGAGATAAATCAGATGAAACAGTGACAGGTCTGAATGACAGATTCTAAAAAGCCTGAGATCAGGATATCAACAAGCGTTAGACTGCCAAACAAGAGGTCTGCAGCTCCTGAATGGGCATATTTGGCAAAGACTGAACCAGAGGAAAGAGGCATTGATCTGAAAGATTAGCAATTTCTGTTGGAGGAGCCTCCATGAATAGACATAAACTAAGAATGAAGGTGCTCACCACTGAATGATTTTCTGATGGAGTAATAAAATTAAAATGTTTGAATTTTTTTAAATACAGTTTTAATTTTTCTTACAGTGCCTGTATAACTCTCTTTTAGACTAAAGGCTTAGGGGCCGATATACATTTTGGCGATATAGATACCCTGTAGCAAATGTGAAGGAGTATCTATACTGCCAATTGTATGGACCACCAGGTACATTAAGATGTGGGTGGGCTTTATGTTTAGCAACGGCGGAAACCCCTCCGGAGTAAGGGCAGTCAAAGGCAGGCCTTTATTCCAGCCAATTAACTTGATGGGGACAATTAGAGGGCAGTTTTCACTGCTCATCATCGTCAGGAAAACCCTGGAGGTGAGGGGCAGTGAAAACTCATAAATGCTCCCCTCTACATGGGATTTTCTTTTTAAAAATGAAAAATAAAGCAGCTTGATGTAGGGCTCAGTCATGTTGACGGAACCCTGCACCAAACTGTTAACAGCATCCAAAGTAACCACCATATACAGCGTTTCCTGCCAATGCTTTAGAAATTACTGCAAGCTTGGAGGTCATTTCTAAATTTGGTGGAGGGGCAGTAGTCTCGGCCTGACAGATGTTAAGTCCTTCACTAGGCCTACAGAGATTACTCTGTCCACCAAATTATAAACCTGACCCTAAATTTACACTCATATTTTGAATAGTAATGCCTGCTATTGAAGAAGATTAATTTTGTACATTAGGTATTCAGTATAAGATAGTTTTATGTCTGCATTGAACTTTATGAAACTCAACTGCTTAATTTTCTAACTGTTTCTGCATACATCAAATTATTTTGAAATCTGAAATTACTTACATCATATTTCTGAAATACATATTTTTTTTAATTTTTGCACCTTGTTTAGAGATATGGGAGCACATGCATCAAAGTTACAATTTGCGATTACCAAATAGTGATTATTAAGGAGTCTTTACCAAAGTTGCAGTTAATGTATCATATGTATGTTCAAGCTAATTTGTTATATGCTTTACTATGTAAGATCAAACCATGTGAAAGGTGTTATTTTTCACTCTCTGAAAGTGTAAAATGTGTCTTTTCTGTAATGTGTTACAGAACTTTTCTTTGCTTTTAAGCTGACCACATCCCCTCTGTCATTTTGTTATCTGATTTTATAAACAGCCCTTTCCCTATCCTTCTTATAGAGCAGTCCCCCTGTTGAACAGTTATCTGTGTTTTTGCGGATTTCTTCCTTTATGAACTGAGTAGATTTATGGTAGTGAATTACTGAGCTATATTTTGATCATTATTAATTCTCTTATGTTATTACCTCTCACAATTGCCTTTATTTTTATGCATCATGAATGCTGATTTGAATCTGACTACCTAGTTATTGCCATCTGTAATAATTCTTAATTTTGAATAAACCTGTATGGTGTTGGCTTTAAATATTTTTCTGCAAATGTTTTCATTATTTGCATTATGGCCCCATCTTTTGGGTCTCCCATCGCCCTGATCCCAAGCATAGGCCCTTTGCATTTATTAGTGGAAAGAGCCAACACAATTGATGACCTATGTTTTTAAATGTTGCGGCTGTATTTTCATAATCTTAGTGCTCATCATTATCTCCCAAATCGCTTATGTGTTTACTTCTTATATACAGAATAACAACTATGAACCCTAAAATGAAGAGTTAAATGTTAGCAGGAAGCGGGTAAGTGTACTGCCCCTGATTGTATGGCTAAAGAAAATGGAACATTACTGAGGGGGGTACATTGACATCACATCTTACAAATTAACAGATCTAAAATCATCTTTATAATTAAAGCACCTATTCAAAATGGGAAAAAAGAATCAGAAACAAAATGATTTGAAATGTTGACTCTTTGAAACCATCCTACGTAGTCTTTTCAAACTAATATGGTATTTTCTACCAGAGGCACTAATGCTACTGTCCAGAGAAAAACTATTGTAGTTGTGTGAATGCTGTGACAAATTAAAAATGTCTATAGAGATTATTACAAGTCTGGCTAACCACGGACTGCCAGATTCGCATGGGCACAGTGGTGGCAGTCTGGCGACCGCCCTATTACAACCATGGCAGTTGGGCCGCCCTGGTACCACCGCACCCGCCAGGGATCAGAGATCCCTGCCGGTGTCACAGCGGTCTTGAGGCCGCAAAATGCTTGGCAGTGCCGCTGTGGCATATTATGAGTTTCCTCACAGCCACACTTTCATGGCGATGCAACCGCCATGAAAAGTATGGCAGTGAGGAAACAAAGGGATCTCTACTAACCACCTTTGTGCCTCTGCGCCATGAGGTTGTGCAGGGGGGCACATGTTGTGTCCCCCTGTGTGCATGCACCTAGTACCTGCACAGTAAGGACTGTAGCAGTCCATGCCATGCAGGTACTGGTTTTGACATTCCCATTGCGGTGTCTATTTCCTTGACATCGCTGTGGGAACGCCAAAGAACCGCACGCCAGACAGACGAAAACTTCTAATCTGGCAGGCGGTTCAACCATGGGTTTGGTGGTACGCGGCGGTCCCATTCCTGCTCTGCAAAATTGTAATGAGGCCCATAGATATTTAGTTGTGCCATCAAAGGTTACTTACTTTGCCCCGAGTTTTAGAATGCATTTTGTGATGCCGAACATAAGACGGAACGGTCGTCTTTAGTCTAGAGATCCATTCCTATTTTCTTTTTTAACATTAAATAAATATGTTGCTTGTTTGCACCACTTTTGTGTCAGGAATCATGGAATTCCTCACCTGCATTTCCTTCAATGAAGTCCTCAAATGTCAGCTTATACTTCTCCTCCTCTCCAGCAATTTGAAAAGAACTATATTTGGCAAAATGATGATTATTTTCAAAATCATGCAAGTCGATGCGTAGTTCATAGGTTCCTATAAAAATGAAACATACAACTAACTGACGAAGTAGATTATGAAAGATTTTACCTGAAAAGGGAAGCAGGTACAGCTGGATTTGAATTCACACAACTATTAATATTTTTATTTTTTAATTAAAAAACATTTCTAATATCATATGCAGTAAAGCATATATATCACTTCATCAATCCTTACAATTAATGAGGGAGTTTTAAAAAAGAAAAAAGATGAACAGTAGATGCCCAAAGAAAAGGCATATTAATAAATATACCCCAAAAATGCATATACTATTATACAAATAAGAACCAAAAATCAACAATATCGCTTTTATGTATCAAGAACAGTATACAATAAACATGGATGGAACGCATTCAAATCATGCACGGCTTTCTCTTTTAAAAACATGATCTTTCCATTAGACATCAATAATGACAAGCTATTCATGGAATTTTAGATCAATGGGCTTTTATTAGTTTTTAAAAGTTACTAAATGTGCTTCTGTGCACATCTCAACCCTTCATAAATCCAGCATTCTTGGAACACATGCATTCAGGCTTGGAATACACTTCAAAACACCTAAAAGAAGATGTTAAGATATTTTTCTATGCGATTAAGTCAATTGACTGGAAAACCTCATCAGAAGCGTGCCTCCCTTAAAGAAAACCAAATTATATGTGCTAAAGATCTACTGATCTAACCAGAAGCCCAGGAGCAGTCAGAGTGTTTTAAGCACTAATCAAATCAACTTCACAAGTATTGATAGTGCTGCAGATATTCTCATAGATAGGTCTGCTAAGGAATTTGATCAGCATCTTCTATTTACCTTATGATTTTCAGAAAAATCTAACCAGGTGGGGTTTTGCTATCTTATTCCACTACTACTAAGGATTCAGCCACACAAATCACCCCATCCTGAATTTCCCTGCGTGTCTAGATTTGAAAAAAGTACAGGTTTGCTAGGTTTCCCTAGGTGCTAGCTGAACTAGGGTCCAAAATCCACAGCTAGGCACATTGCAAAAATAGGGTCAGATTGCACTGGAAAAATGTGATGTGTCCATGTTGCATTTTGGGGCGTTTTCTTGTATGGGCATTAGGCCTACGCACACAAGTGAGGCACCATTTTTATTGGGATACTTAGAGGAATACAGAATAGTAGAACAAGTGTTATTAACAAATTGACTTTCTATGCATGTAGGCTTTCCAAATGTAAGACAGTGTGTAAAAAAGAAGTCATTTTGAAAAATGCCCTCTAATTCACATGTTAGTATTTCATATATGTGCAAATAACCATTGTTTCTAAACTCCATATGCTGTTCCCATTTCGGAAATACATAGGTTTCCTTGATACCTATTTTTCTGTCTCAATATTTTACCAAATGAATTGCGGTATACCTCGTACACAGTAAAAAACATTGCAAGGTGCAGCTCAATTATTGGCTCTGGGTAACTCGGGTTCTTTGTGAACCTACAAGTTCTATATATCCTCACAACCAGATGAGTTCAGCGGACCTAACGCTATATTGCTTTTAAAGATCTGCCATACTTAGAGAAGTTACAGGTGAAAACATGGGCACAAATGTCTGGGGTTTTTTCAACTCAATTTCAATCTTTTTTTATTTGTACTGTTACTTTCAATAGGAACACCTTGATGGATCAACACAAATGGCCTCCTGCTGAATTTAGACTTTTCTTTACTTTTCAGAAATGTATAGGTTTCCCGGATCCATAATTGGTTTCACAGTCCTTTCTACCACTTACTGGAAGAGCACAAATAATACTAAATATAGGCAATGTCCCACTAAAATGCCAAAACCATGTGGAAAAGTTTAGTTTTCTGTCAAAAGTCTGCCTGTTCCTGAAAACTGGGATGGTGGTGATTGTAGCACCACAAACCCTTCGTTGATACCATTTGCAGGGAAAAAAACAGACACTTCCTTCTGCAGCGCTTTTTTTCAATTTATTCCAAATAATTTTTGGTTACAAAGAAATGCAATGTTACCCCAGAAAGAAACCCCTCTGTGAAAAGGATAAATATCAGCTCGTCTTAGGCTCACAGTCCTTCTTATTTCCAATCATGCAGGAGAAATAGAGGGAGGTGGTCAACTTTTCAGTGGGATATGCTATACACATTCAGGAGTACTGATTTATTTCTTAAATATGAAGGTTGAATTTAAGAAAAAAGTAATACTACAAGACCAACAAACAAACAACTAATGAATGGAGAAGGGTGTAACACACTTCACGAGAAGCCGCAAATATAGACCTATTCAAGGAGAGAGGGGTGGCCAAGGATCAACTTGCTTGTTGTGGCAAAAGTTTTTAATCTGTACAAATTCTACTTATCTTTTCAGGAAGGCAGAATTTTTAGGCAATAATTTGCATCTGAGATTATATTAGTCCGGCTTAATTTAAACATTAGAACTATTTCATTCAGCATCAATAACAGGATGTTGTCAAGACAAGAGGGGTGAATACATGCTGGCCTTGTCACTGATGCATAGTGGGAGAAAGACTAAGGGGCCGATTACGATGGCGGTTGGAAAGCATTCTGACCAACTCAGTCTGAGAAACGTTTCCGACTGATAACACAGACCGAAAGGCCTGTGTTACGACTGACGACACGGGCTCCCATTGAAAAAATGGGTAGGTGGGGAAAATCGTGCACCCTGTGGTGGGCACCCCATGGTGCCTGCCATACTGTGTATGGGTTTTAAGAGGGGTCCCATGGGTACCCCGATGGGCATCATTCAGAAGGTTCCAGGTGAAAGGAGGCCTGCTACGGGTCCCCAAAGTCGGACTCCATCAGCTGATGCATGTCAGAACAACCAATTTGGAAAGGCTCTCCCTATCTGACACCATAATACGTCTGTCGGAAACGCAGTCCCTAGACTGTACGAGTCGGCTCCGAACAACTCGGTTACTCTGAATGCCATTCAGAACAAAGTCGGAAGCAAATCGGAAAGTCTGAACGGTTTCCGACTATCGTAATTGATAGGTCAGAAGGCTTTCCGAATCGGTCAGAAAGACGGGTTCCTAATCGGATTCGAATGAGCCTTTCTGACAAACGTCGTACTCAGCCTCTATGTCAAAGAAATGTGAAAAGGTTGCTTTTGAAGTATTGCAGTAGATGTTTAGCTGTGTTCTACCCTGCGTCATCATGAGGGTAGAATGCTTTTGCATTTCAACTCTATTTAAACTAACAAAAGGTTTTATCTTAAATTTTTAATTACTGAAATTTAAACACAAGCTCAAAGTCTCAGAAAAGGGAAGACCTATTGTCTTATCTCAGATCTTATCTAGGCTACCGTCACTGATTTTGGAACCTGAATGTGTGGAAGTGATGTGTATGCGATGCATGGGGTGATTGTGCATGGTATAGAATGTTGAAGGAGGAGCTGTGAGAATGTGATGATGTATGGAACAATGATGGCACTCTAATAGGAGTTACTGATGCTGTGGTTCTAACATATGGGTCCAATATAAAATAAAGACAATATTTCCTGGCATTGTATTTACTGACTCTTGTATGAAGACCCCGACCCTTAACTACAATATTTTGGCAATGAGTCTTAAAAGAACCAGCATGGAAAGTCGATAGGACTACAGCAGCAGCTGGGAGCTTTTCCTAAAGGAGGACTATCTAGATATGGAGAGAAGCTCTGGGACCATGAAAAAGGAACAGGGGCCGCTCACCCTGAAATTAATCAACTAGTGATGTCATCTCTCTGCTGAGCAGGAAGAGCTCAGTGAGGCCAGGAAATCAACTTGACAAAGAGGAAATTGAGTTGTAGTTTAGTAGCAGGAGAGAATGCTCTGTCAGTACTAGTTTTCTGTCCTGAAAATAGTGCTGGTGAGAGTGCACTGCCAGTGGCGGTTTTATTTGTCTTTGGAAGCTGAAAAAAAGATATAGCACTTCCAGATTATTTACTCTAAGGTGATGTTCAGGGCTGTGCTTCTTTCAGTAATCTGTACCAATGGCTTTGTTTCATGTCTGATACTGGTAAGAATGTGTGTGTTATGATGATACTTTATAGCCACTAAGCCCAGTACGCAGAACACGGGTAGTTTACTATTTCGGAGTTGCCTGCCTCACCTTTGACTGGTGTGCAGTTCCTGAGGAAGTCATTTAGGACTTTTGTGGTCCCTAAAGCATGATCTGAGTGCATGGGAAGTAAACACAAGTTATACCGTGTGCTGTGAGGAAAATGCTACTTACAAGTATGCATCTGTTCTTGGCATGTAGAGCTGAAGATTCATATACTGTGCATAGATCGCCATCAGGTGTTGGGCTCGGTTGTTTGCAGTTTGTTTTTGTTCGAATAAGTCTTTGTAGTCACAAAATAGGTGACTCCTCCTTACGATGAAAGTGTGCATGGGCATCAACTCCATCCCCAGATTGTTTTCGCCATAAAGGGTGATGATGGAGTTGGTAAGAAATAGAAAGAGATGTCCATGTGTGATGTATCTAAGTAAGATAACACTGCAACAGATAAAGGTACCCGGGGAGGCGGGCGGGCGTATATGAATCTACAGCTCTACATGCCAAGAACAGATGCATACTGGTAAGTAGCATTTTCCGCTCAAGGCATATGAGCTGTAGATCATATAGTGTGCATTGACTATACAGCAGTTCTGTTTGTGGTGGTGGCTAACCTGTATCTGTTGCAATGGTTTGAAAAAGTGTTCTTAAGTCAGCCTGGCCCACACTAGCTTGTTGTTTTGCGTGCACATCTACACAATAGTGTTTTGTAAATGTGTGCAGTTTAGACTAAGTTGCAGCTTTGCAGATGTCATCTATGTGAATGTTCCCTAAGAAGGCCATAGAAGCCCCTAGTTGACGTGCAGAATGAGCCCTAAGGGAAAGGGCTAATGTACGCTTGGCTTTAAGGTCACATATTTGGATGCACTTAACAATCCAATGTGCAATACCTGCTTTTGAAATAGGATTGCCTTTATGAGGTGGGGAGAAAGCAACAAAGAGTTTTTTAGTCGTTCAAAAGGATTTAGTTATTTAAATCTAATAGAGTAGTTCTCTTTTAACGTCTAGCGTGTGTAGAGCCCGTTCCGCCACTGAGTCTGGTTGAAGGAAAAATACTGGTAGTTCAACGGACTGGTTAAGGGGACACAACTGTAGGTAAAAATTTAGGATTAGTCCTGAGACCCACTTTGTTGTTATGAATTTGCAGAAATGGTTGTTGTATGGTTAGTGCCTGAAGCTCACTCACTCTTCTAAGATATGTGATGGCTATAAGAAGGCTACTTTCCAAGTGAGGAATTGTATTTCACATTTGTGCAGAGGTTCAAACCCATGAGCCTTGTAAGTACGATATTAAGATTCCACACTGGAGAGGGCAGACCTCTCGGGGGAATAATTCTTTTAAGTCCTTCCATAAAAGCTTCAATAGCGGGTACTCGAAATAAAGACAAGTGTTTTTCTGTTTTGTAAATAAGCTGCTATTGCAGCTAGATGTAGTCTTATAGATATATATGCTAGATTAGAGTGTTGTAGGTCTAATAGATAGCAAATAATGTTTTGAGTGGAAACGTCTACTGGATTGATTTGATTGTTTGCACAGTAAATTACAAATCGTTTTCACTTTGCTGCGTAGCATGTTCTGGTAGTAGGACGTCTAGCCTCTTTAATGACGTTCATACAGTCTGGCGGAAGATTAAGGTAGCCAAACTCCTAAGACTTCGGATGCCAGATCTCAAGGTTGAGTTGACTGGGATCTGGATGCCTTAGCTCTCCATGGTTCTGAGTGAGAATTTTGGGAGAGAGGTGTAGTTTTTGATGAGTATCTACTGACATTTCTAATAGGGTTGTGAACCAGGCTTGTCGAGCCCATGTGGGAGCAACCAGGATTAGTGTGAGGGTATGCTGTTTGAGCTTCCGAACCACTTATGGAATGAGTGGGAGAGGCGGAAAAGCGTAAGCAAATTTCCCTGACCAGTTCATCCCTATCGCATTGCCTGTGGACAATGGGTGTGGATACCTGGACGTGAAGGTTGGGCATTTTGCGTTTTGGTGAACAGATCTATTTCTCGGTAGCCCCACTATTAAAAGAATGGAAGAAGAACTTGAGAATCAAGTTCCAATTCGTGGATTTGTTGTTGTTGATGACTGAGCGGCTTTGCGATTTGATTGTGTACTCCTGGGAGGTGTTCGGCAAGAAGAAATATGTTTTGTGGAATGGCCCATTTCCGTATGCGTTGAGCTAAAAGTGAAAGCTGTAGAGAGCGTGTCCCTCCCTGCTTTTGTATGTAGTACAGTGCTGTCATGTTGTCTGTATGGACTAAGACAGCTTTGCCTACTAGATGGAGTTGAAAAGATTTTAATGCCAGAAAAATGGCTAGTAATTCCAGGTGGTGTATGTGGAATTGTATTTGTTGTGTAGTCCATATGCCTAGAATGGTAAGGTTTTGGAGATGAGCTCCCCAGCCGGCGAGCCATGCGTCTGTTGTTAGCAATATCTGTGAAACCGGGTCGAGGAACGGCCACCCTTTGGAAAGGTTTTGTGTGTTCCACCAATGCAGAGAGCGATATGTGTGGCTGTCCACCAACACCAGATCTGTTAGCAGACCTTGAGCCTGGTTCTCTTGACGTGCTAAAGCATTCCTGTAGAGGACGCATGTGGACTCTTGCATTAGGGACGATTAGGTTGCAAGAGGCCATCATCCCGATTAATTGCATGAATACTCAAGCTGGTAAAGAGTGTTGAGGCTGAAATTGTGATATTAGAGCCTGTATGTTGTGTATTCTGACTGGGTTGGGGTATGCTAGAGCTTTGGAAGTGTCTATTGTAGCTCCTAGATAGATTTGTGTGTTGGATGATTAAAGGTGGGACTTGGTGAAATTCACAGTGAATCCTAAGTCGTGAAGCAACTGAATTGTTTTGCGGGTGTGGTGAACACAACTGCTGTGTGACTTGGCTTTTATGAGCCAGTCATCCAGATATTGAAACACGTGAATGTGTTGTCTTCTTAAGTGAGCCGCAACTACTGCAAGGCACTTGATGAAGACTCTGGGTGCTGCGGTCACCCCAAATTGGAGGACTTTGAACTGATGGTGTTGACTGTCCACCAGGAACCTGAGATATTTTCTGTGAGATGGATGAATGGGAATATGGAAATAGGCATCCTCTAAATCCAGATTGGAAAGATAGTCGCCTTGTTGAAGCAATGGGAGCACCTGTTGGAGGGTGACCATGTGGAAGTGATCTGAATGTAGAGGTTTAGTGATCTGAGGCCCAGTATTGGCCTGAGAGAGACATCCTTTTTTGGAATTACGAAATATAGGGAGTAAACCCCTGTGCCCTGATGAGGCAAGGGGACTGGTTCTATTGCATGTATTTGTAACAGGGAGAGGACCTCTTGTTTTAGGAGGGTCAGATGTTGTGATGACATTGGACGTTGCGTGGGAGGGATATTTGGGGGAGTGGAGGTGAGTTCCAGGCAATAACCATACTGGATAATTTGTCTTACCCTTTTGCCTGTTGTGATGAAGTTCCAGATAGGTAGGAACTGTGATAGACGTCCCCTGACAGGAGTGGAATGGTCGGGGGTAGTGTAGGGAAGTCACTGCTTGGTGGTAGGGGAATCGCATGTGTTGTTACCTCTGGGTCTTCCCCTATTATTGTTTCCTCTGTATCCTCCCCAAAAATATCCTTTTGGGGAGGTAGATTGATTGGGGCTTTTGTAAGATGAGGAGGGATTTTCGGAAAACATTGTTTTGGAGCCAACCCTGTAAAAGGAGCAGCGGAAGGAACCCATGTTGGAAGGGAGTTGTGAGGCCCCAATGGACAGTGTCGGTATCTTTCTTCATTTTCTCCAATGAACTATCGACTGTTGGTCCGGAAAGATGCTCTTGATAGAAGGCCTGATTGAGTATGGCGGTTTGAACTTCTTGCTTGAATCTGGAGATTCGTAGCCAAGCGTGCCTACGCAGTAATATGCTGGTGTTAATATCACAAGATGCTGTATCAGCCGCATTAGGGCACATTTTATGGAGGTGTTAGTTATAAGTTTGCTCTCTTGAATGAGTTCATTGGCCTTGTTTTTGTGTTCTTGTCGTAAGTGCTGCATTCGTTTTTCCAGCTTGTCATAATGCGCTCTGTCGTAGCAAGCTAGGCGAGCTTGAGCATTGGCAATGCGCCAATGGTTAGAAGCCTGTGACTCAATTCTTTCCCTGAAGCGTCTATAAGCTTTGACTCCATGTCAGGAGGAGGAGCGTCGCCTGTAGCTTGGGAATTAGCCCTCTTGTGTGTGTTAGACAGAACAACAGAGTCTAAGGGTAACTGGCCTTTGATATACACTGAGTCTGTGGGAGCTGCTTTATATTTCTTATCCACCCTTGGTGTAAGTATTCAGGCTCTAACAGGGTCTTTGAATACTTCGGTAGCAAGTTTGAACATGCCTTTTAGCATGGGCAGGGTGTGGGTGGATTTTTGTGAGGATGCAAATGTTTCAACTAAGAAATCCTCTTCTAGGGGATCAGTGTGTAGTTCCACCCCATGGTAGTGAGCAGACCTATTCATAAGTTGTGCAAAACCAATGTTATGATCAGGTGGTGAATGCCTTGAGGGTTACAGATCAGGGTCATTGTGTAGATCTGTATCTTGATCATAGTCATCCCATGGGTCGGTGTCCTGTGGTATGTTATGGTTGTCATCATCCCCTAGTGTATGCCCATCCCCACCATCATCACCATTCTGTGGTGCAGGTGAGAGTGTAGGTGATGGTGAGTTTGCTGGTGAGATAAATAGGTTAGGATCCAGAGGAGAGGGGGGTATATAAGGGGGAGAAGGGTTGATACCCATGTCCTTGCATTTGAGAGGTATGCGAGAGTCCTGTGGGAGGTCTAGTTTCCTTTTTTAGGAGATTTGGTGAGAAGGTGGCCAGTTTTGGGGTCAATATGCAGTGTGTTCTGCTTTGTATCCAAAAATTCAAGCAAACAAAGGTTTCTGAGTGGTATTACTTGTTTCGGCGCCGGAAGCTTGGGCGTAGAGTGTTCCTTAACGGGCTTAAGCTGTGAAGGTTTTGACTCCGAACCTTTGGTGAGGGAGTTTTCGGCTCCAAGGTTTTCTTCGGCTCCGAGGCTTTTGGTTTGTCCTGTTTCAGCTCCGAAGCTTTGTCTTTTGGTGGCTTCGGTGTCGAGGTTTTCAGTGCCGGAGAGTGGGGCACTGGATTGGTTTTAGGTTTCAGTGCTGAAAGTGTATGTTTGGTGCCAGAATGGGGCTGGCTCGAGCCCGAGTCGGAAGACTTTTGTTTTGGTTTCATAGCCGGGCCCGAGGGCGAAGGTGTTACCGGAGCCTTAGGATTGGGTTTGGTGGCAGCCTGGGTGTTAGCACTCACTCTCCGTTGAGCTGGGATGATGTTCTGCTCGTCTTTGTTGGAGACGTCGGCTTCTGACACGGAGATATCCTCTTCTGCAGGTTGGAGTTCTGGATGGACATTAGAACCTGCTCCAAATATGTCTGGAATTGAGCTGCTGCTGGGGGACATTTTGTGACGTCGAGCCTGACGATCACAGATGGTTTTCTTCAATCAGAATGATGTACAGGCCTCGCAGTGCTTTTCCTCATGCTCGGGGGAGAGGCAGAGGTTACACACTTTGTGTAAGTCCATGTGTGGGAATTTAGCACCCCACCTAGGGCATTTTTTTAATGGAGTCCGTTCCATCGACAGCTCGCGTGGTCAGCGCATGTAGGCCCAACAGCACACGTCAAAGCTCTTGGTCGAAGATTATTTGAAGTTGGAGGATACGCGTCGAAAGGGGATCGCGATCGAGAACAATACTGTCGAGCTGTGAAGGATTGCGCATCAACGGGGGTTCAAAGACAGTACCGTCCCGGAGTGCAGCAAATCACATCCGAACCCGATGGCTAAAAAAAAAAAATCTGGGGAGGGAGTCGATGCCCCTGCGCACTATCATCGTAAGGAGGAGTCACCTATCTCGTGACTACAAAGACGTCTTAGAAAAAAAAATGCAAACATCCAAGCCCAACACCAGATGGTGATCTATGCATAGTATAGGATCTACAGCTCATATGCCTCAAACGTAAAGTTACTCAAGAGTTTGGAGCACAGACCTTGTGACACAACTGCCATGCTCTAGAGGTCAAAGTCTAGGTGGATCTGGGAAGATCTCGACTCCAAGCAGTTTCCTTGTCCAAAGGAGTTAATAATTCCTGCAGATCAATACGGAAGAAAAGCAATTTGCATGTGTAGTGAAAGATAACACTAAGAGGACTGATGGTTTGAAGCCTCCTCAGGCATCTCTGAGGCAATAGGGAAATAACTGAAATACAAATGCATTTCTTGATTTTGATTTTACTTTGTAAAGTGTGGTTCCAGGATCACTCAGTTGCACTTTAGGTGGTGTGGTTATTCTGCTCTCTCTTGCCATACATATTCAGAGTGAAGTGAGTGGTAGGATATCAGCCCTTCATACATACCAGTAGATGTCAACCAATGGAGATTGTCATTTCCAAGCCAGAACTCCGTCATCTGGCTTCCAAACCCTTCCTTGTATGAGTTCCAGTCAAGGAAGAAATCCACTGAGCCATCCCATCGTCTCTGGAACACCTGCTCAGAAATAAGGCAAGAATATTCACTCAGTCTATGTTTAGTATGACAAAAAAGCTGTTTCCAGATAGACTATTATAATGCCCTCTATATGGGTCTTGCACATGTACTAGGAAGATGGCTTCAAACTATTAAGAATAAGGAAGCAAGATGGGTCTTCGGAGTTCCAACATTTAGTTCGGCTTTACTTGCTCTGGAAAGTCTCCATTGGCTTCCCATTGAGAAAATAATTCTTTGACTGAACTGGTATGCTCCTAGATGCGCCATTAGTTAAGCTTTTGAGCTAAATCTGATTGTTCCTCTCTTTAGGAAAACTAGTTTAGGTGTAAGAGCTTTACTGATATTGGTTCCTGCTTTATGGAATTATCTTCAATTGGATTAGAACTTGCAAACCATCTCAGATCTTTTAGGAAGGAGAACCTAAAACGTATCTTTATTTTCAATAAGAGTTATTCAGCCTTATTCATCAACCGGCCGTTTTGCGAGCCCCTAATAGCGATTCATAGCGAATCGCTATTAATGACTCGCAAAACGGTATTCATGTAGGAATTGCTAAATAAATAGCGATTCCTACACATTCCTTATTTGCGAGTAGCAAATTGCTAATCGCACATAAGGAATAACTCCCCATTCATTCCTATGGGCCAAGAGGCCCATAGGAATGAATGGGGAGTATTCCTTATTTGCGATTAGCAATTAGCTACTCGCAAATAAGATAGCGATTTAAAGGGTGCCAGGGGTGTCCAAAGGACACCCTGTAGCACCCCTTAAATGCAAATTGAAACAGGTGTTGCGCACACACATGTCAAAAGGACATGTGTGTGTGCAACATGCAACGTAGAAAAATGCTTTTAAAAGCATTTTTGTAAGTTTTTGCTATTTACCGAGAGGTCTGACCTCTCGGTAAATAGCGGCCCGAAATTGCGAATTAGCAATTTAAAAATGGTTGATGAATTGCATTTAAGGAATCTCAAATAGAGATTCCTTAAATGTAATTCCTCGCAATTTAGCGAATTAGCAATTACCGATTTTTGCATTTGGGATGATGAATCCCAAATGCAAAAATTGCGCTCGCAAAGGGCCAGATTCTCAGATTCTGGCCATTTGCGAGCGCAATTCGGCTTGATGAATCAGGCTGAATCAGCCTGATTCATCAAGCCGAATTGCGCTCGCAAAGGGCCAGAATCTGAGAATCTGGCCCTTTGCGAGAGCAATTCGGCTTGATGAATCAGGCTGATTGTTCCATATTTTTATCTTATGGCTCGATTAGGATGTTGGGCAGAAAGCATTGCCACTGAGTCAGTCTTGGAATGGTTTCTGCCTGAATCAGATTGGGGAAGTCCGACCGACCAATTACGATGCTACCGGATACTATTCAGTCGGACTCCCATTGACTTCAATGGGAGCCTGTGTTCTGACCAAATACACAGGCTTTCGTTGAAGAAAGGAGTGGGTGGGGAAAATCGTGGACACTGTGGCGGGCACCCCTTGGTGCCTGCACACTGTGCATGGTCTGAAAGGGGAGTCCCTTGGGTACCTGCACAGGTGCCATTCGAAGGCTCCTGGTGAAGGGGTGCCTGCTAAGGGCTACCAAAGTAACATTCTGAGAGACGATCCGTGTTGGACAAACTGATTCAGATAGGCTGTCCGATTCCAACATCGTAATCGCTCGGTCGGAAACGAGGTCCATAAACCTGTACGAGTTGGCTCTGAACAACTAAGTTCCTATGAATGCCACCCGGAATTGAGTAGGAAAGTCGAAACGCTTTACGAACATCATAATCCGAATCTGTCGCAAAGATGAGTTTTGAATCGAATTCGGCAGATTCGAATCTGATTCTCAGCATTTACGAATGACATCGTAATCGACCCCTAAGATGTGATGTTATCTTCCTGGTTTTATTCTTCATAGCGCTATAAAACCGGTTGGATGAGCCATCACACTCAATAAATAGAAAATAACATGGCATCTCTTCTAGCAAAATTTCCCAGAAGAGAAAGGTTACATACTGATGGGTATCAGTTTAATTAGGACAATATCATCTACATACATTAGTAAATGTATGGTGGAATTGCCCAATTTAACAGATAAATTTGGCCTTTTGGAATTTTGAAGGGAAGCTTTGCTATGCACAAGGAAACTAAAAAAGAAGCTAGTTGCAACCCGTTATGGCTTTTATCATTAACAAGTGCAGCATAGGTTCTGGAATAAAGCCTTTTTTAAGTGTATCCCATAAAATTTGTTTACATTGAAAGCTGTGCTAAAATCAATGTAAGAAAAATAAAGTGCTCATTTCGTAACTCAGACATACTTTAATCCTTTCAATTTTAATAAAGTGTCTGTAGTTGTAGATTTAAGCCAATAACCAATGTGATCAGGGCCAGACTGGGAACCAAAAGCAGACCTGGCAAAAATGTTCAAACCAGCCTAGCTCCCTTCATTGTTTTTCATATAGCACTCCTTTTCTTCTCTCGCTCCTGAAGCCTCCCAGAGCCTGCTGCAATTACCTGGGAGAGCTGAAAAAAGTAGCAGTGGTGTCAGCAGTGCCCCCAGCCTTAAAAACAGGCATCCAAATGCATCAGTCCAACCAGAAAAAATGCCCAGTGGAAAAACAGGCAGTCCTGCCCTCCATTTGTTTGCTAGAGATTAAGGGGCATATTTACAAGTCCAATGTGGCCACCAAAGCATCACTTTTTTTTTAACTTTCTGGTGGCGATCAATATTGAGCTATATTTACAAGGCCACTCAAAGCCACACTGTGTGGCTTTGAGTGGCCTTGTAAATGTGCCCCCTGCCACACCATTCTCTGCATGAAAAGGGTGTTCAATGGGTGTTGCTGTGGGTGCTCCAGATGCACAAGGTTTCATAAACCTAGGAATGTGTCAGATTCTATTGCTTCCCCAGGGGAGGCGTTAAAGTGGTACAACGAGAAGAACTACCTTCATTTCTCTTCGGTTTTTTTCCTCCCTATGTGCTGCATTTTGCAGCACACCTAGAAGGAGGAAAATCCCATGAATTATTGTTTTTGTGCAGGAAGGTGTACCTTCCTGCACAAAAACAGTGATCCCTGCAACACAGGCACCCTTGCACCATGGTGCAAGGGTGCCTGCGTTGGCACTAGGCAGCTAATTGTGTGCCAGCGCACAGGAAGGTACAGGAATGCGTTGTATTGCTGTAAATATGACTTATCCCTGCACTTCCCTAATGACTCAGCTCAGCGCAGCAAGATGGCTTGCAGTGCCATGCTACATCATTTTCTAGTAAATATGCCCCCGAAGTGAGATCCATATGCCCAGTCCTGAAGTTACCTCATGAGATGTTTGGTAAATATTTCTCATGCAGTGTCCAGGTATGTAATTAGGAGTATAATTAGACAATACTTCTCCCAGGATCTCTTTGCTACTTTCTTGTAGATATCAAATATAAAATTTCCTTTCCAAGAAGCGGGAATAATTCTGCATTGAAAAATAGAAGAAGAAATGGGATAATATTGTTGCTCACTCTTTAGATGCTATTTGAATAATGGAAACAACGATACTGTTTAGACAATGAGAATTTAAGGATTTCAAAGATTTGATGAGTCTATTTAATTGCTGTGCTATTGGAGGTTTTATAACCGCTTCTAAGTTAATTGCCTTTGAATGTGTGTTATTTGTATTGAAACTATTCTTTGTTTTTTAGTCTATATTTTAAATATATTACATCCAGATTTCTTTACCTATGCTGACAGTCCTCGTTGTCTTATTGTAGTCTCATCATTTTCACTATCCACTGATAAGATTCTCTAGGGTTTTTCTAAATTGCTAATATTGAGCATCTTTCACATGGAACTTGCAACCGTATCGGTGTGTACATTAGTTGTCTCCCTCAGAGACTGGATCTGCTCTGTTGTCTACGCACAATTGAAGCCATGTATTTTTGGTACTGCAACAATTTCTAGTATGTCTGTACATTTTGTCTCGCAAAGGCCTCTTCCATGGTGAGGACTCTTTATTAATGTTTGCCCCTCATTTGTACTGGTGAACCCAGAATGAGGAGGCATATTCACGTCCAGGAGAAATTTCGAGAAAACTTTCATGTGCCTGACTACCAGTGAGTCCAATTGAAACCGACACAATTTTTTAGACAATGAAAGAGAATGAGTTACAGACCTGTAACGGTAGTTCTCCAGTGTTGGTATCTTTCATATATTCACATGCTTGAATCGGGGAACGTCGTTTACGACGCAACTTTTAGCACGCAGTGCTATTACAACGCGGTCTTTAAATCGCATTTTATTACAACGCATGACTCTGGGGGGCGCTCAAGGATAGGAAATACTTTTAATTTACTATCCAACACCTTCCCTAGTGTCAATGGGGACTGGTGTTGGAATAGTAAATTAAAATATTCACTATCCAACACCCCTTTCTGTTATGCATTGTAAAAGAATGCATTATAAAAACTGCGTTGTTACAGCATGCGTGCTAAAAGCATGCGTTGTAACAATGTACATCTGCTTGAATCATTCCCCTTCATCAAGTGGGAGTCCCATGGTACCATAATAAAGCAGTGCACTATGGTGCAAGGATGCCTGCGTTCGCACTAGGCAGATAATTGTGTGCCAGCACACAGGGAAGCACAGGAATGCGTTGTATTGATATAAATATGACTTATCCTTGCACTTCCCTAATGACTCAGCTCAGCGCAGCAAGATGGCTTGCAGCGCCGTGCTGCATCATTTTCTAGTAAATATGCCCCCGAAGTGAGGTCCATATGCCCAGTCCTGAAGTTACCTCATGAGATGTTTGGCAAATATTTCTCATGCAGTGTCCAGGTATATAATGAGGAGTACAATTAGACAATGAAAGATAATGAGTTACTGACCTGTAACTGTAGTTCTCCAATGTTGGTATCTTTCATATATGCACATGCTTGAATCATTCCCCTTCATCAAGTGGGAGTCCCATGGTACCATAATAAAGCAGTGCAAAACATTACCATAGACTATAATGGCAAGGAAACAGTCACTTTATTAACCTATCTATATCCTTTAAAAGGAAACTAACTCCAGGTAATATGGGGACAGTACCCTCTAGAACACTCACCAAATCGCGTGGCAAAACGTGGCACCTCTAAGGGGAGGAGGGTGGGTCATATGTGAATCTAGGAAAGATACCAATGCTGGAGAACTACAGTTACAGGTAAGTAACTCATTTTCTTCAACAGTATTGATCTTTAACAAATTCACATGCTTGAATCAGAATAACAAGCAGTTACAGAATGTGTTCAATCTTTATGCTAACAGAACGACTAGGTAATGGTGGGTGTAAACACCCATACAGATAAACATCCATAGGACACACAAAACAAAAACAAAAAAACAACAACAACAAAAAAAATATATATATATATATATACATATATACATATATGTATATATATATATATATATATATTTATATATATATATATATATATATATATATATATATATATATATATAAATACCTGTATTTACACATTAAACAAACCTGTGTAACCAAATAAGGCTCACCTCATTGAAATAAATAGCGTAGTACTGCCTGTCCAACTGCTACATCAGTGCGCTGTGCTGATTCCCGGCAATAATGTTGTGTGAATGTATGCACATTATTCCATGTCGTAGCATGACATATCTTTTTGAGAGGCCGTCCAGCAAACAATGCAGTTGAGGTAGAGACCGCTCTAGTAGAATGCTCTTTGACTTTAGCTGTCAATGGTCTGCCGGCTTTGCAAATACAGAATTTGATAGCTGTCGAAATCCATCCAGCTATGGTTCCCTTTATGACTGGGGCACCTTTATGAGTATTTCCATATGTAATTAACAGTTGGTCTGTTTTGCTGACTTCTTTGATGTAAAGCAAAGAGAATTTCAGACACCTTTTGACATCTAATGTATGCAGGGATCTTTTTGCTGCTGACTGTGATTTAGAGAGAAAGTTCCTTAAGGCTCCTTAAGATGGAAATCTAAAGGGACCTTGGGAATAACTTTTAGATTAGTTCTGAGAATAACAGAGTCGTCTGTTATACATAGGGAAGGCTTCTTAATTGTAAATGCCTGTATTTCACTCATTTTTAGGTTTCGACCTGGCGAGGGGCACGCAGTGCCCCTCCCAGATCGAAAACTTTTGTCTTCAGTAGGGATGTTTGGACCGCCTCTGTTTCCAATTGGCTAGCTCCATAAATGGAGACTAGCCATTGGGAGACAGAGGCTGTCAATCACGCTTTCTTGCGAAAACGCGATTCGGGGGCGATTCTCGTTCTTTTTTTAAGCCCCGCCCCTTTGTCCTGGGCCGCGCTGTGATTGGCTGCCGGCCCGGGACACCCCCGTGACGTCATTTCCCGGGCCGCGCTGTGATTGGCTGCCGGCCCGGGACACCCCCGTGACGTCAGCCAATCACAGCACGGCCCGGGACTTGACTTGTTATTGGTTTGCGGTTGGTGTGTTCTCTTGCAGGCTTGCTTCTCACTAATCATAAGGTAATGCATTTCACCCTCTGGGGGTCTGTTATGCATCCTCGGTTCGAAGTCCGGGCGGTCTCGGGAAGGCTGCCTGGCTTGTAACGCTTGGGCATTGTTTCATCTCCATGCGGTTTTTAGTGTGTTAGGATGGAAATTAAGGTGTAGATCGGGCGATGTGTCACGCAGTATACTTGTGTAGTCTTCTGCTTAAGCATTTCGCGCTTTTATCTCCCCTTCGGGATCGGCAGTGCGGTATTTCTATAATTTTAAGGCAGTTTTGTTTTCTCTGATTGCGGGCAGTTCGCTTCCCTCTCGAGTGAGCAGGCGACGGACGGAAGCATCTCTATGCGCTTTAGGCCCGAGTATGATAGCACCGTCGCTACCGCTCCTGGCGGGTCTCTCAGGGGATAGTAGGAATGTTTATTCAACTCCATTGTGGTTGTGTTGTGTTTTTTTTATTTTTTATTAATCCTTTACCGCGGAAGTTCTTCTGCTTTATCGGTAGTTGGCCCTGAGTTGGGGAGGGGGCGCGGGCGCTGCTGCGGTTTACCATATGTGTTATCTCGATTTGCCGTTCAGTGTCATATCATCGGCCCAGTGGCGCAGAGAAAAACGCGCTGCCCACAGACCAGAAGATTGCAGGTTCGAGTTTCCTGGCTCGACGCTGCAAAGTGCTTCTTTGTTAAGGAGTGCAATTATTATGACAGTAGGTAGTCAGTCCTGTGGGGAAAAAAGTACTTCAACTATCCTGTTAAAAATTCTCGGCATTCTCGCCAACCATATTTTTTGCTAACGGACATTTCGGGCTCCAGTGTAGTGAGGGCTGCCGCGCTGCAAACCCTACAGATTGCGGGGGGCAAGTAGGCTGGCTGGCAAGTCCTGGCGGATGAGATTTCTGCGGGGACTTTCATGTTGCTCGACCGGCACCCGTTTCAGAGGGCGGTCCCCCTTCCCCCTCCTCTACCCTTTCAGGGAATGGACAGTTGTGCCAGGTAGGCGCCTGCCGGTCCTTGCCGGGGACCCTGTGCTTCTCAGGCTGCTCGAGTGGTCCGCGTGGGGTGCCCCGGTCCTTTATCAGGGGATAGGGGCCATTGAGTGGGGCCGCCATTGCTGGCCACGAGGGTCATTGGTGGTGCGGCCATTTTTGGGGGTCTCGACCTGCTCCGACAAGGGGGAGGGGCGGTGGGAGCGGCCATTTTGGACACCTCCACCTCTGGCTTTCCAACTGCAGGGGCGTGGCGGCTTGCTCGACAGCGGTGTAGGTCGAGTCTTATTTAGCTTATCGATGTCGGATTTCGGACCAGTAGCGCTCACGCTATAATAGCTTTTCAGCAGTTAAGCGTCTTGTCCCCTTCCACAGGATTCCGACAATTACATATGGAACGTAAACATTAGCATTCCTTCTTTGGTTGATTGCTTTCCTTCAGTTAAGGCAGTGGTGCGCAGGTAGATAGACTCGGCACAGTGTTGTCTCGTTCCCCTTATGGCCGGGTAGTCACGAGGCATACTGATGCACTTGTCCTGCTGTTAGCCCTTGCGCGCGTGTCACGCTGCAGCCTGCCCCGTTCTCCCGTTCACATCGGCTTCGCGGGTTGGCACATGGTTCTGGGTGTCCTACGCTCTGGTATGGACAGTGCCGGCCCTCCATGTCGGAGCTCACGAGTAGCTCCAGCTTTGGCCCCTGCGGCTCCGGGGCAGCGCACCTTCTGGTGGATTTTCCTGCGGGCTGAGGCTCTTCCGGGGATCGCGTTCGAGCGCGAGGGCATCGGTGCACTTGGGTTTTGCCCGGGAAGACGCGGAGCTGGTCGGGGTACTGCAATTATCACCGTGGTGGGCTTAGGTATCCTGTGTGTTGGGTAATTACGGTAGTGCATGAGGGTCCATTACGACCATACCACGTGAATACTCCAACAGTGCGGCCAATTTTATGGGCAGTTGCCCGCGAGATGTCCGGCGCATGTGGGATATGGGGCCGTTGCACGGCCTGTTTTGATTTGCTTCATTTCACCCCCATGACCATCTCTCGACCGTGAAGGTGCTCCATTTGGACGCTAAAAGCCTTGTCGTCGTTCTCCTACTCGGGCCTCTTCAGAGCCGCACTGATTTTCTTTATAGGCGATCTGCATTCTGTGGCCAGGGGCGTAGCTATCACTGGTGCAGCAGGTGCAGTGGCACCGGGGCTCAGAGGGGCCGTGGAACCCTGATAATCGCTGTAATTCCTAACCTGACAACATTTAAAGGGTAATTTTCCTTGCTAACATCCGGGCCCTAGGCGTCCTTGATAAAGTATGGCCAGAGGCAGGGGGCATTGGGGCAATTAGGAGACGTCGTGACCAGCCGGAAGTCCTGTCAGGGTGGGGCCTTAATGTGTCGTCAGTGTAAGTGAACTGTTCACTGTTTTTAGGACCAAATAGATTCATTACTCTACAGATACATTATCCCCTGCTTCTTTATTTAGATCATTACACTTTGATTTTCCTGTAAAAAACTCGGTCCACTGTCTCCCTCCACACACATGGTTTGAACCACTACACAGTATTTGAAGGCTTGAGGTGTGCATTTCAGTGGACATAACCTTTGCATTCACTTAAGCTAGTTTCATGACTATTCAGCGACGCCTAACTCCAAACAAGCATTAGCAAAACCAATAGTTCTCACCTTTGTGACCAATTGAATTTGCCAATGGTTTTTAGCCATGCTGCAAAGTATTCCCAATGGTGCACAGCATGGCTAAAGTAAACATTTAAAAAAACGTTTATGCATAATGCAGCATCAATTTATAGGCTAGCGTAGCATGCATGCACAACACTAAAAAAACAAGCACTGGCGTTGCCAATAGGTTTCGCATTTGGAAAGTTGGAGCTATTGGTTTTGTAAATGACATTTTATATTTATATATTGTTATTGACAATGCCAATAACGATATATAAATATAAAATGTCATTTACAAAAACCAATAGCTCCAACTTTCCAAAGGCGAAACCGTTGCATTGTAAATGCTTGTTCTTGTTGATGTTAACGTCGGCAGTAATGCTACTTTCCATGACAAAAACTTGAGATCCACCTTGTGTATTGATTTAAATGGACTCTTTTTAATTGTGTCAACACAACATTCAGCTGCCACGCAGGAGGAGAAGCCAATATTTTAGGGTAAACCCTGAATAGTCCTGTAATTAATTGCTTAATCATCCTATTAGACCACAAAGACAGAGAGGTCGAAGAGGGTCTATGGGCCATATGTATCAAGGAACCATTTTGCGAATCTGTAATAGCGATTTTTAAGAAATCGCTATTTCAGAATCGCAAAATGGTATGTAATCAAGAAAAATGCAATTATTTCGCAATTTCTAGATATCCCTTAATTGTGAATTCGCAAATTGCGAATCCGCAATTAAGGAATACTTTCCCATTCATTTCTATGGGACTCCTGGCCAATAGGAAGGAATGGGAATTTATTCACAATTTGCGATTCGCAATTTGCTAATCGCAAATTGAGAATAATTTCAGGGGTGCAGGGGTATCCAAAGGACACCCTGTTGCACCCCTGAAATAAGTATGGGTGCACATGTGGTGCACATGCCCTAAGGGCATGTATATGCGTCACATGGCACTTTGAAAAATGCTGAAATGTGCATTTTTCAAGGAAATCGCAACTCGGCGTTTGCGAACCCATTTGGCCTTGATACATATGGCCCTATATCTTCATATTGCAGCAAGGAGCACTTTAATTGACGCATGGACGAATCCTGATATTGCCAACGATAAGGTAGTATTTGTTCTGATGATGCTTGAAAAAGGGATGTATGACGTTACAACGCATACTTTTACCACGCATACCTTTACAACACGGTTTTTACATCGCATACCATTACAACGCATAGCGCTTTTGGGTGTTGGATAGTGAATAGTTTAATTTACTATTCCAACTCCAGTCCCCGTGGACACTAGGGAAGGTTATTGGATAGTAAATTAACCTATTCCCTATCCTAGAGCGCCCCCCAGAGCAATGTGTTGTAATAGTTTGCGTTGTAAAAGTTGCGTTGTAATGGTAGTTCGTTGTAAAAGTTTCATTGTAAAGGTTGTATACCTTGAAAAAGATGCACCACAGACAGAAATGTTTCCATTTCAATCTATATGTTTTGTACTGGTGTCCACTCTGTCTTTTGTAAGGATGTCTCTGCAGTCTTGAGGGATATTCATATCTGCGAGCTTATGGAATTCAGGAGCCATGCGGATAAGTTGAGAGAAGTCGGGCCTTGATGAAGGACCTGGCCTTGGTTCATTCATTGTCAATAGTGTCCTGGATGGTTTCAGGTAAATGTGATTGGTTTCTGATAATAGGAGCAGCTTCATGAACCAATGCTGTCTGGGCCATCTGGGGGCTATCAGGATTATACAAAACTGTTCTGCCTTCATTTTGCTGAGAACCATTGGTATAAGAGATATCAGGGGGGGAAGCAGATGCATAGATCCCTGATCATCTGATCGAAAACATATTCCCCCATGACCCTGGATGTAGATGCCAACTTGCATAAAACATTGCCTTTCCGGTGCTCATTTCTTTCAAAGAGATCTAGAGTCAGCTTGCCCCAGAGAGAGAAGATCTTGTTCAGAGCGGACTGATCGATTTCCCATTGGTGGTAACTGTTCCTTGTTCTGCTTAGTGTGTCCGCTAAGAGGTTGTTTTCCCCTGGAACATGCTCCGCTTAAAGTGTTATCCATGTATCATGATACAGTTCCAGATCTGTGAGCTTCCCTAGAAAGGGCTAGCGATCTTGTGCCCCCTTGTTTGTTCACATGGTGCATGCTGGTGGAATTGTCTGTGCTAACTGATACTGACCGACCTGTTATCCATGACAGAAAAGCTTGACGACTTAGATAGAGTGCTTTGAACTCCAGCCAATTGATATGCAGGCACACCTTGCACACATTTTCAGGTCTTGCAGATGGCCACATCAGTCCTCTAAGGAGGCATCAGCGGTAGCCAGGGAATTGGGTATTTGAGGCAAGAATGGGAGGCCATCGGATAGACGGTTGGCTTGGGTCCACCAGGTTAGAGATTCTGTCATGCCTGGAGGGATCGTTATTATATTGTCATACGACCTCTGTTTGAATCCATTGCTTGTCCAGCTCCTCCTGTAGAGATCTCATTTTTATCCAGAAGAAAGTGACCATAGATATCACAGAGGACATCATTCCTTTTAGCAATTGGAACAAACTAACTGAAATTGACTTTTTTCTCAACAGCCTGAAGGCTAACTTCTTGAGTCTTCATTGTCTGTCCTGAGATTTAAAAAGATTAATCTTGGGGTATCCAAAGCCACTCCCGGGAATATTATTCTCTATGATGGAAGAGTCAATGATTTCTGGTAGTTTACAGTGCCGAAGCTGTTGAACAATGCTAGGAAAGCTTCCGCTGCCCTTGACACTTGACGGGCCATTGGTGCTTTTATCAGGCAATTGTTGAGTTATGGGAATACTTGATAACCCTTTTTTTAAGGAAGCTGTCACAGGAGCTAGGCATTTTGTAAAGATGCTGGAGCTGATTTGAGGCTGAATGAGAAGACTTTAAGCTGATTGTGACTGCCGGTTACAGTGAATCTTAGAAATTTGCGATGCTTAGGATGTATGGGGATATGAAAATATGCATCCTGTAAATCCAGGGTTGCCATGTTCATCTCTGTGGTTGATGAGATGGAGGATGTTCGGGAGGGTTACCATACCAAAGTATTGCTTCTGTAGATATTTGTTAAATTTTCGAATAACGAAAATGGTTCACCCTGCCCCTGATTTCTTTTTTATGAGGTAAAAACAGGAGTAGAAATCCATTCTCTTTTGGGGATGGGGATTATTTTCTTCTGATCCTTTGCTTAACATGGTGAGGACTTCCTTCTGAAGTAAGTGAAGATGAGGTGGGTGCACTTCTTTTGGTAGAGTGGTCGGCGGTCTCTTGATGAATTCCAGCGTATGGCCGTAGGTGATGAGGTCTAATACCCATCTGTCTGATGTTATTTGCCGCCACTGAAGGGAGAAGTTGGACATTTTCACACTCATGGCTGGAGCAGTTGTGGGTGTAACTGGCACTTAAGGGAGGTCACTGTATACTGTTAGAGTCTCTTCCCTGGGGAGTATGCTTTCGTCTAGGTGCTTGCTTATTATTAGCTGCTGCAGGTGGTGGTCGATAGGACCGCTGCTGGTAGGATGGCCTATACTGTTGTGGGAAGGGTTGATATTCTTGAAAGTGCTGGTAACCTCCTCTGTAGGATATTAAACCCCTTCTTTGTGCTCCTCGAAAGGGCACTTGCGGGAATTGCAGGGTGTCCAATGAATTTGTAGTGTCGATATCTGTCCGCGGTTGCAGTTTCCAGTTGAGAGGGCTTTTTTGTGATCTTCATCGTCAACAAAGTTATTGTTGCCCACTGTTTTACAGGTGCCGTCGATGGAGCCTTCGTCTGCAATAGTTTAACAGACAAGATCGGCAGCAACAATGTAATGGATGGCGTCTTAAATGTAGCCGTTCTCAATGCCAATGGTGACGTCACTGTAGTTACTGTTGTTGTCGTCGATGCTGGTGTTCTCAAAGGTGAGGTCATCGTTGTCAATATTTTCAAAGTGATTTTTGGCTTTGTCATCGACAGCTGTGGGAAGAACTTCTCTGGAAGCATTCCAGACTTAGCAGATGGAGTGGCGGGTTCAGAGCCTGCAGTGTTTTTCAGCTTTCTTCTTTTAAAAACTGCCACCGACAGACTCATGCTGTGTCTTCTTTAAGGCTTTTTTGGACTCCCCTTGATGTCTCCTGGTCATGCAACCTTTCCCTTTTATGTGACCTTTTCTGAAAGATTGAAGAGGTGTCACTGTCTTTTTTCCCAGAAAGAGGTAATCTTTTAGGTTTTGATTTTTGAAGCTAGAGAAGAAGCCTTCCCTACCTATTCTTTATGGTCTTACTAGAAAAGGTATGACAGATCTTGCAGGCTTCTACCTTATGTGTAGGGTAATGGCATTAGATACTGTCATTGTGGGTGTCTTCAGAATGAAGTCTTTTCTTCCAACAAGTGCCGCAGGGCCTGACAATGCCTTTCCTTGATGACTCTGACATGGTAGTAGATATTAGATAAGAGTAGGTAGTAGATATGTTTTTTCAAACTGAAAAGTAGAGCACAGGGAGACTCCCTTCACACAGTGTGCGGTAGAAAATCTGAGGTACTCAACCTCTATGGGGAGTGTTCTAAGGGTGCTGTTACCTGATTGGCTGAAGTTTGGTTTCTTTTAAAGGCTATGGTTAGGTTATTAAAGTGATTGTTTTATTGACATTAAGGCTATGGTAATGACATTAACTGCTTTATTATGGTACTGTGGGACTCCCACTTTGACGATGGGGAATGATTCAAGCATGTGAATCTATTAAAGATCCAATACTGTAGAACATGCTGCCCTCTCCTTATTAAGGTCTTTACGTGTATTAGTTTTCAAAATGTACAATGAATGACACATTCTTTAAATTCTTACATCACCCTTATACATGTACAGCTGCACACTAGTGGTTAGTACTCCACTACACTGAGGAAACACACCAGTAAGCCATGAGATAACTCCCTCATTTCCATCACACATTTAGACTCAGTGCTAGGATCAGTTTTCAGTAGACCATATTCATTTAGTCACATGGTAAACCACAAAGGACATTTGATGAAACAATAGCAGGTCACCGTTATCCTTGAAGCGAGCACCAATGATGGTATGCCAGGGACACAGTAACCTTTTTATCTGTGATCTGTGATTTTTCTTCTGTGAGGTGGCTTCTCATAGATTTGTGTGCACCAAGTTCAGGCTCACTTTTGACACAAGATAGTGCATCTCTCAAACTGGATGTGTGCCTGGAACAAAGTGTAACTCCTAAAATGTATAAAGCGGATTACCTAGACAAAAGCTACTTAAACCTCATGATAACAGATTTTAAGAGATATTTTTGCAGCATTCATTTGATTGGGGTGTAAAGTGCATTTGTGTTTTTTCTGCTGCTTTTTGTTATTTTAACCACTCGTGATTTTTGTTTCTTAGAGATGTCTTTTTAAAACCTAATTTTTTAATGCTCATATCACCTTGTAATGGTTAGTTTCATTGTTTAATTTCGACCTTCTTTAATTTACACTGTTTCTGATGATTGGAAGGAAAGGAACTCTTTCTTAAGTGTACCGACCAGAGATCCCCTTTTGGATCTTGCAGTTTCCTTGATCATATGGTCATCAGTGCCATTAAATGAAAACCAAATTGAAGATGCATATAAATGAATCAAATTATATACTGAAGACTGGATGAGTCTTGACCATTGAATCAAATTTCAAGTGGTAAACACTTTTATACCAAAACTGCCCATTTTAGATAGACTGGAAACAATCCTTTGCAGTTTCATTGTTAGAGAGTTGGAGTGGCCCCTTGCTTCTGGCCTGATAATGATTTAAGCAAACACAAGGAGATGATGGACAGAGTACTAAAGCTTTTCAGACACTCCCCCCAGTCACAGATCTGGGTTGAATCCATCATCGTTCTTTAGCTCACTTCGCCACCCCAGTTCAGACACAGCTATATGCAAATCAGTCTTGACCCTATGCCTCATGGGAACAGTCCAGCACGAACTGCCAAGCCAGGTCTTCCCTGGAACGGAAACAAGCATCCAAATCCAAAATAAACAGTCGCATTCAGAGCTCAATGTTATCGGTGAAGAGGGGTTTAAATACAGAATAAAATGTCATGCTTGACAACAGAAATTTTTAGGTTGGACTGTGGTGATGGTCTCAGTGGAAATCAAAGTTATTAGAAGAATCTGAAAACTCTGAACTAGGCTCCTTTAGAGGAAATAATGGATGTAGACCAAAAGCAAGTCCCCATGTGGCTGTCCCACTGTCAGGTATTCAGAATGGTATGCTTGCATCAACAGCATAAGAGCTGACAAGAGTGAGTATAAAATGATGTCAGACTCAGGACTGACTATGAGCAATTTAGAAAACAATGCAGAATTTCCCCACCCACAGAGGTACCGATATTGTTATACTGGGAACAAAGAGGGAGGGGAAAATCCGGCCCAATATTAGTTGGAACCTGGGAAGCGACCAGTAAATGAGGAATTACTGGGGGAAACGGTAATTACAAGTTACATTCCTCAGTAATTCTCTTTTTTTCCCACAGACTTTCAGAAGCTGAAACCCGCATGTGAAAGTAAAGAGATATGCTGTGTTCCAGCAGCAGGGCTTAGAATTCCCATGGGGCTGGTAATTGCGGTTGCCGGCCCCCTCTCACTCATAATGAGGGCGTAAGTATCTCAAACATCTCTGTCCTTGCCTTACATACTTACAATCCATCCTCCTCCATCAGTAGTCATGTCACAGAGTACATTCAAAGCTTTACACCCTTCAGGATAGATCGTGTACCAGCCACTCATAATAGTTCCTCTGTCCTGCAGCTCCTTGCAGTTCTTTGGCCCTGGAGAAAGGAGAAAAGTCTTTATTGAACAAATTAGCAGTCAAGATAGAATATCATTTGTACTGTTCTAATCTCGCAAAAACGTCCTTTTTATTCATATTTTACTTTTTAGATCAAAGGTTTGTGCATATAACATTAGAAGCAATTCATTTTTAGGTCTCGCCTGCGTGAGCACTAACACGGTGTCTTGTGGTCGATTTATGTATGTTGCTGTATGAAAACTGAGGAGTGTTGCCACTATGCATTCCATAATGGGTTTGGAACCAGCCCATTGTTTACCGTTCATTTGCAGCGTTGTCACTCCAATTATGTGACTTCTAATTGGGCAGTGCTACTCAAGCGTCACTTCCTTTTCTGTCAGCGGCGCAAGGACCAAGCACAGATTAATTTAAATTGAATTAACGTCCCTTCGCTGCAAGTGTTGGTTCAGGTATTATTTCTTTGTTTAAAAAAAAAAACGCTATGACGTGGTCAACGCTGGCCGCATCGTAGCGCTTTTGTTTTACCTTTCCCCACTCGCCCCAATGTGTTTTTGCTTTGCAGTTTTCCATAGCGCCAGCACAATCCGAAGGTATTGGAGTGCTTTACATGCTCACCAGCATAATAAAATCACAAATATGCCTGGGAGAAATCTAAAGATTGTGGAATTCTGTGTTATGCTTGTTACGGGTAATTCATGAAATGACAACATTAGCCACTTTGTGTAATTATCCAGTATTCGAGGAAAGATACAGAGAGAAAATGCCATTCACAGTAAAACTTTACAGCTAATGCAGAAGAACAACAGCACGCAAGCTGCTGTGATATGTCACAAAATGAGGGTTACGTATTTCACTTATTTACATGTAATTTCTCCTAATTTTGCAGACATTTCACATAATTACACAACAGCAAATTGCTTGAATGTCTTACACCCCTAAAGCAGCCGTGGCCTGTGCAGGCAAGAGCGGTAGGGTGGGATTATGCAACACATTTTTTATTTAAATTCAATAGATTCTAAACAATTACGGAGGTAATTCATCCAATGCAACACAGAATCATTCGATTCTCAGCAAGTAGGGACCAAATTACAATCATAAATAGGCTAGTCGGTATTGGGGCACAGAAAGTAGAATTCACAGTAAAAGCGGATGTTTTTCCTAATTGTACCATACATCATAAACACATTTGTTGCATTCCACAGATACTACTGCTGCATACGTTTCTCCTATGGCCATGCTTGCATGGACAGTTCCAATATTATATAATGTATTAGTATTAGCTGTTATGCTGCCATGTGTTTGCATTGCTCTGTCACATTACGGTACAATATGTTATCAGGTATGTCCTTGTTATGTAATATTGGCCTATACTTTTTTGTTCTGCTGCACCAGAGAAGAGGTACGTTTGCCAGAAATAACATTCTGTTTACAGCTGTTTCACTTGAGGATTACGATGTGGCCTATAATCTGCAATTGCATTTCTTTTGCAACCTACATATCAAGAAGAGGACTATGTTAGCCAATGAACAGAGGCACACAGCACTATAAGGGTAATGAGAAACACCTAACCATGTGTCAAGGTCCTCTGGAGGTGGTGACCTGTCCCAAAGCCATGAGGATCTTGTAGTCAAGAGATCCAGAAGCAACTCAAGGATGTATTTGTTGCATACCGGTTCAGGACTTCTAAGACAAAATCCAGTAACTCAATGGTGGTAAGCTACCAATCAAGACCCTCACTTAAGTGGGCCTGTGGGTGCACAGGGGCTTCTGAGTCCCAACTGTGGTAGTTGAGGGCGTTTGCCACCTGTGGCCTGGGGTCCGTCCTACAATGGCTCTGGGAAATGGGGCAAGTACAACTCTTTCTGCACTTAACTTTCTGAGTAGCAAAGGTGAGCAGTCACAGGATTCTCAGGGAGTGAGTATTGAGGGTAAGAGCTCAGAACTCCACAGTCAACCAACAGATACAATAACATAATGTCCAGCCCAGAGTTTATCTTTTATGTATATTTAGGAAACTTTAATCACACAGCTCAACAAATTACTACACAATTAATGGAAGCAACACAGATGGTTGAAATCTACTTTGTATTAAATAGTGAAGAGGCACACCCCTTTCCTATTGGTGCTTCCTCAGTATTCCGGGTCCCTACTGCTATGGTCGAGACACTTCACTTATAATCCTCAACACACAATAGGCACAGATTAGGCACAGATTTTAGTGTCTCTCACTGGGAAACTGAACAACTTCAAAGTTCAATGTCTGTTTACCCCTTAATGGCAAAACATTATTATTCACGGTAGACTCGTCTGTATCTATCTAATTTCTGATTTCTGGTCCAGCCTGGGCCCGAGTTTTACCAGCCGGCTTCCGCAGCAGTTCAGGCTTCTCTCATGTGCAGGCCACGACATCAGCCTCATTCTGGACGATGCAGAGGTGATCTTTTGGGCGGCCCTGAGGGGTAGCACCTGTTCTCAGAAGTGGGAGCCATCTTGGTTGGCTACAGTAGGCATCCTGGATTGTAAGTTGCAGCCTCCAGGCTGAATCACTTGCAAGGTTGTCTTCTGACAGTTACTGCCTCTGGGCCAATTAGGGCTTCTTGCATCCTGGCAAGGAGTTCTTTCCTTACAGCTTCTGCAAGGGCAGCACCAATCTTTCGGCTTATTGCTAGGTGACAAGTTTAGTTGTTCAGGTTCAGTTTTGTTGCTTTTCGCACAGAAACTAGACAGAGTAACCTGGAGATGGATTCCTACATGACACAAGTCACTCCTGGCTTTGCTCAGAGAAAGTCAGATTTCTCTTGGCAGTCCTCTTGGTGGGAGCATGCTGGACTTCTCCTCCTGGATAGCCTCTACTCCTGCAGAGGCAGGTACACTCCTCCTCACTCTACGCAGGCAGGTAGGCTTACTTTTAGGCAACCTTCAGACAGACCAAAAGAACAAAGTGGGGTGATTCGGATCCCACTTTTATTTCACTCACTGACAGTGTATGTGGACTGTTTAAGGCTTCAGACCCAGTGTGAGCTGTTTTATTTTAATGTAATTTTCAATTTGCTCTGTAGATACAGTCTTTAGGTGAGGTAATGTTAATCACAGCTGGAAGCAAAGGGGCTGTCTCCAAGTAAGAGTATCCAAAACAGGCACTCAATATAGTGTGATGCTCATGCACTGGCTTATCTTGAGTGTTGGACCTGGCCCTTTTTGCATGGTCATCCCTGAACTTTTTGCCTTCCTCCTCTATTTCGTCTGACCTGTTGTTGGCTGTTTTATGATGATCAGTGCTAAAGTGCATATGCTCTCCCTTTTGTAAATTGATGTATGGATTAGTGATTCCATGATTGGCTTGTTTGGTTTACTTGTCAGACCCTAGTACAGTGCACTGAGTGTGCCCAGGGCTTGTAAATCCAAATGCTGCTGGTGGGCTTGCAGCACTGGTTGTGCCACCCACAGAAGCAGCCTTGGAAAATGTGTCTAAGGCCACCATTGCAGAGCCTGTGTGCGGTCTGTTACTGCCATGTTGGCTGGGCACGTGCACCCACTTGCCAGTCCCTAAACCTTCCCTTATCTTCATATCAGACACCCCTATGGTAGGCCCAAGGGCAGGGTGCATTGTAAGTATACGGTAGGACATGCCCTGGTGTATGTGGCATGTCCTAATAGTGAATTACAGCCATTTTCGTTTTTCACTATTGCAAGGCTACCTGTTCTCCATAGGCCAGAATGGGCAGTTAGATTATTATATTTTATAATTCTAACTGACTCAGAGAACATGGTAGAAATTCGAGTTTAGTATGCCTGGACTCAGAATGATAAAATGCATCTTTTAGGGAAGTTGATTTTAACATTCTGTGTTTAAAAATACGACTTTTAGAAAGTAGGTATTTTCTTGTCTAATTATCCAAGCCTGCCTCTGCTAGGTTGAGTATTCCTTGTCTGGTGTTTGAGTGACAGGCCTGGGGGGGGGGTTCCAGGAGACAGAATGAGTCAGCCCAGTGGTGAATAGAGAGATCTGCATCTAGATGGGAGGGAGGAGTTGCACCTTGGACCTGATAGGAATGTGCCTGCCACCCATAGTGCTGGCTCACCCCCTGTGGTGCGTCTGATGTCTCTGCCCTGCACTGTGAAAGGAAGGAAGGAATCATGTCAACAGAGTGCTCCAGGGCTGTGCTTTCCCTCCACAATGCTGGTTCCACCTCCTGTGGGGCGTCTGATGTTTCTGCCCTGCACTGTGAAAGGAAAGAAGGAGTCATGTCAACAGAGTGCTCCAGAACTGGTTTGGACTGGGCAAAGGCCCCTCTGCCCTCAGAGGACAAAGGATTTTGGGGTATAAATATTGGGACTCTGATCCCAAGAAATTAGATCACTTTTGGACTACAAGAAGAATCCTTTGCTGAGGAGAGGAACCTGAAGAAACTGAGGAGAGACTATCCCTAAGCTGAAGTGCTGCTTGGGGGATTGGCCTGCAGTGGTTGCCTGACTGCCAAAGAGAGGAGAGAGGAATTTTGTGTGTACTTTCGTCAACTTGTGTAAGGATCTCCAAGGGTTTGGAACAGAGCTTGCCTCCTGCTGATGTCTCAGGGAAAACAGACTTCACCCACCAGCTCTTCAAGAGATCTCCTGAAGTAGCCTACAGTTGTCTTAGACTTTTTGGGGACTTGCATGTCGCAAGGAGCTGGAAGAGCGACTCAAGAAAGAGAAGCGTGTCACAGAACTGCCATTGCCGCTTCGCAGCACGAAGCGCCTTGCATTCCTGGAGGAGAGGATCGACGTTGCCGCAGACGCCACCGCATCACAGGGAAGCGTGTCGCAGGAGTAGAGGATCGACGTTGCATCAGACGCCGCAGCATCTCCGAGAAGCGTATCGCAAGGCCTGTCGTGGCTCATCGCCAGAGAAGAGGCTCGACGTCGCCGCAGATGCCGCGGCATCACCGGGAAGAGTGGCGCAGGGTCTGTCGCGACTCGCATCATTGTGGAAGCAACTCGCATTGCCAGGAGAGAGGATCGATGTCGCCGCAGATGCCGCTGCATCACTTGTGAAGCGTGTCGCAGGGCCTGTCGCGGCTCGCATCATGTCAAGCATCTCGCATCGCCGGGGAAGAGGATCAACTTCGCTGCAGACACCGCCGCCTCACCGGGAAGCGTGTCGCATCAACGAGAAAGCGCCATATTTATTTCTTTGCACCGGATCTTTGCTGCATTTCCATCGTTGCAACATTTTCGTTGCCCTGCGTGTCGCATCTTAAGGTACATTGACTCAAAGTGTCGCATTTTAAGAACTAAAGAGAACTAAGCTAAAACTACCATTTTAAGTACAGTATTGTGGATTTTTGTTGTTTGTGGTCTTGTGATAAGTCTATATAACGAATACTTATTTTTTTATATAAAACCTGTGTGGTGTCCATCTGTAGTGTTGTCACTTGATTACTGTATGTGTTCACAAATGCTTTACACACTGCCTCTGAGATAAGCCTGTCTGCTAGTGCCAAGCTACCAGGGGGTGAGCAGGGGTTATTTTAGGAGTGTACCCCCTTACCCTGACTAGAGGCAAGGGTCCCTATTTGTCACAAGTATCTACCTGTGCCAACTAGAGACCCCCAATTCTAACATTGAGCCTTCCTGAAAAAGTCATCAGAGGCAGACAAAAGGGCTGGCCCTGCCTAAAAACATCCTCACCTTGAATAACAGAAACTGCAGTCCTATTGCTCATCCCTACTATTTACCAAATGGCAATGCACAGGAAGAACTAATCGGCAGCTTGCAAGGTCTTCATTGAATTTGTAAGGGAATCCATGTCTCCATCCTTTACTTCAGTGGCTGGGTCTCAAGCATCCAGCCAAAGGAATGCCTGCAATACACTCCCACTGACTAGTGAAGCTCTCCTTATTCTCCATTTTCTGCCATCATAAACCAGGTACATTGAAAAGGGATCCGAGTGGCTCCTCTACTCCGATACACACACACACATGTGCACACACCCACACATGCACGCGTGCACACTCACACACTTTTCTACCACTATATACATGCCACCACACTCAATGCATGCTCAGTGCACAGATATGCACTCAAGAAGCACATGGGATGTCAGGCCAAGTTTCTGGGTTTCACTTAAAAGCAACACTTTACACAAGGGGTCAGAAGACCGCACTCTTATAGGTCACACTACAGATTCTCAAAACAAAGTAAGCTGCCACCACCGCTTTATGTTATATGCCTAGAGCATGGACATAGTCCATTACCTTCTATGAGGTCACACTTGGAGCACCGCTCTCGGCCACAGAACAGGTCCTGAACCTCACATTACCAAATACAGGCCTAAGCCTTCAAAAGTCAGGATTTTCGTTTCACATGCAGTCAGAGACTCAGTGAAAGGGAAAACACCCTTTACCTAGCAGGCAACATTCCCATCCCAACACACATTCTACTATTCCTGACTTAGAGAAAGTCTGTTTAGCCCAATTTGCACAGAGAGGTTTCTTTGCTTTCACCCTTGGATAGACCTTTTTCACATTACTAAGAATGGTGGCTGTAGCTCTAAGAATTCTAGCTTTATTACAGTTAGAAATTGGGTTTGGATCTTTACCTTAAATTCCCCTTCTCAAGTTACTGCAAGCTGAATGGTCACTTCGTTGTCGTAGGGTTTGTGTGTATCCAGTCCAACAGAAAATCCTGATTCTGGCCAGTTTCCAGAAAAAGACCATTGACGTTCATTATCTCAGTTTACACACTATTGGGTGCCAGAACAACTCCAGTATGAGCATTTACACACCCCACTAACAAAATGCCTCATCATGAGATCAGTTAGAGCAAAAGCTGAGATGAGAGGAGCTGCAGCAGGCACCGGTGTCTTGCTGAACTGTGTCTGGTGCCTAGGGTACGACGACCAAAGCCTCTTTGGTTCTGGTTCACCACACATCAAGACTTTGAGCAGCCTGTCACTCAGAAGCTTAATCCTTGCCTTCTGAATTGGTTAAATTCACATGTTAAAAGACATTTTTAAAGATGTAACTCTAAGTAGGAATCAAGTTTACTGTGTGTTTTCACTTCTTTTACAGTATCCTAGCTCCAAATCCTATTTCTCCTATTAAGGTTAGCCTCGACTTCTCTCCGTCACTAACTTTGGAGAGTCAAGTGTCCAATTGGAGTACAAACAAGAAATCCTGAGGCTTTGGGACTCCAGTGGTAGGGGGCAGACCCTACTACTAATGTGCCCAGAGGTTCATAGAGGAGGCCTAACACCATGAACTATAAAATGTTTGGACCAAGGTCTTTTTTAAGAACCCCCAGTACTGTTGCTTGCTCATACTTATGAGGTAAAGGCCTTGTATCACAAAATAGCATCAAAACAATATACCCAGACAGACCCAGCTCTGGACTCAGAACATTTTAAGGGTCTGAGAAAGGGTTTTTAGTCAGGTTCAAGAAAGGGCGCACAGCTAAGTATTAGCACAATGATGATTGCCGAATCCTAGTGGAAAGTGAGGTGCAAAAAGGGTAAGGGGATGAGCCCTATAACCCCCCAATTGCAGTGTCAGCCCAGGCTGACACTGTGTACAGTAAAGAAAAAAAGACCTATGCACACTCTAATTAACAAACAGTGATGTCAGTGTGGACACTTAAGAACATGGAGACAAAGCCATTCATTTACATACAAATAATTGATTTATTTGGAATCTGTCGTTGGAAACAGTGTCTTTAATGTTCAAGAAAACCAGCTGACACGTGTTTCGTCACGTATGGGACAATCTTCCCGTGACTCCTCAGGGCTAAGAAAAAGGAAATATTGTTGGGAGAATCGCTCTGTCGGTGATACCTCCGACCCGACAGGGCCCTGGACTGTTGAAAAATAACGTGGTGGTTGGAGAGATCTGTTAAGTGTAATTTCAGTGGTGCGAGATATAGCAGGTTGAATCAATCTCGTGGGACACTCCAAAAAGCATTGGAAAGACTTTAAATTGATATGTGTGACTCCACGATGTTTGGCGGTGAAATTGATTCGTAAATCCTCATGAAGCAGCTGTCTTGTGTCAACAGACGGGTGCATCCGTTTCACAGCTCTTCCCTCCGTGTACCGGGTATGGTCACTCAAATGTCTCCAACTGCCCTCCCTCCATCTGGCCGTAGGTGAAATTTGGCTATAGCAGGTACGGAGTAGTCACCACTGTAGCCAAGCATTTTGTCTGCCCACATTTATAACACGTGGGTAGACCAATGTGTTAGCGGGGAGGGAACTCCGTCGCTGTTCAAATTAAGGTTACTGACAAGAAAAATAACACCAAGGTTGCCAAACTTAATGCAAAAACACTTCACCATAAAATTAATTGATACAGATGCAGGATCTGAACATTTTCACTATCCAGTTTTCATACAACGATGCATACATACATTTAGGGCTAGATGTAGGTAATTCTTATTTACCACTTCTTAAATACCGAAATTTACCGATTCGGTATTTAAGAAGTGGTAAAATAAAGGGGGGGGGATGTAGGTATTTCAGAATCGGTAAATACCGAATCGTTAAGATTCAGTATTTACCGATTCTGTAAATACCGATTCGGTAATGCCCATTGATTCCTATGGGCCCTGAAGCCCATAGGAATCAATGGGCAATACCGAATCGGTATTTACCGATTCGGTAAATACCGATTTTTGCAAGGGTGCAGGGGGTGTCACTTTGACACCCTCTAGCACCCCAAAGACGGGCATGTGTGCCATGTGGCACACAGACATGCCCTAAGGGCATGTCTGTCTGTCACATGGCTAGGTGTGCATGCACACATGTACATGCACACCTGGATTCGGTATTTTCCCACCCAATTGGATTGGGTGGTAAAATACCGAATCTGTAAGGCCTTAGGGACTCTGAAGAGTCCCACCTACATCTGGTCGTTACCGAATCGGTAAAAATACCGATTCGGTATTTTACAGAATCAGTAAATTTACCGATTCGGTAAACTTACCGAATCTGTAAAAATAGCCCCCTACATACCAAATACCCATTTACTGGTCGGTAACGGTCGAAATCGGCCATTACCGACCGGTAAAGGCCTTCCTACATCTGGCCCTTTGTCTCTTAGGAATCTGCAGATTTTCTTCACTTTTTCTTCAGAAGTCTGTGCTTCTCAGATTGCTCCAGTATGTTCTGAGTCAACTCACCTCGGGTCGGGGTCCAAAACCGCAATTACGATGCGACCGCACATTGTGCGGTCGCAGACTTTCATTTCCCTATGGGAGTTTGTGCGGCAGTGGAACACCGGCTGCAGGACAAGAACCCATATAGAAATGGGAGTCACTTAACGCAGCCCTTTAAGAAATGGATGAACATATAGCTGTTGTTTTACTGTCCGTCACCGCCAGGTAAACCCTGGTGGTGAAGGACATCAAAAAACACAAAATACCACCCTTGGGTGGGAAATCACTTTTATTTTCAAATAGAAAATTGCGTTTTAGGATTCGCTTTTTAAAATAAAATAAAAAAACAGTTGGTGCAAGGCTCCGTCATGTTGATGGAGCCTTGCACCAAATTGCGAAAGGCATTGACAGGAACTGCCATGATGGCGGTTCCTGCCCATGCTTTAGAAATGACTGCCAGCTAGGTTGTTATTTCTACATTCAGCAGGCAGCATCTCAGAGAAATGGAATTCTCACTGATAAACAAATCAGCCACAATGACTGAGCTAGCAGAGCAGCTCTACTCTATACTTCCAGGCGGAACAAGAGCTGTGCACCGGAATGAATGTGTTTGTCTTTCCTTGCATGAATATACTATTGAAAAATGTAATTGTAGATGAAAGAGCCCTTAGCAATGATTCTTATTCAGTAAGTTCTTGTGATGGGAGAGACAATATGCCACTTTACGAATGTGACAATGCATTAAAACATTAAGCATGGTGCAACACACTACCATGTTCTAAATCTAATAATGAGGCGGCATCTACCAGAAGCCTGACGGAAAGTGACTTTGGGGGCTCTCTCTCTACATTTCTGCACCTTGTTGTAGGCACAATGAGGTGTCTGCCACATGATGCAGAGATTTAAGTGACTCCCATTTCTATATGGGTTCTTGTGCTGCAGCCGGTGTTCCACCGCCGCACAATCTCCCATAGGGAAATGAAAGTCTGCACGCATCGTAATTGCGGTTTTGGACCCCGACCCGAGGTGAGTTGATCCCGAAACCTCAGGGATGTGGTCAGAGGAAACTCCGACTGACATCCTAATCAGCCCCTCTATGTTTAAACAACATTCAGGTTATTGCTGACTCTTGTTGAGCATTGTCAGTAAAAATGCTCTCCCTCCCTCGCAGCTCCACCATTAAGTGAGACCTTCCCCCGAGCCCCTGCACTCTTGAGTGTTGGTGTTCGAGGCCCTCCTCCACCCGCAGGTTTCAACTGCACCTCGTCCCTGGTGGTCCAGTGGACCTCTGTCTCCATTCTCTTGCTCCGCTTTTTCTCTTCTTTTTTACTTGTTTTTCTCTCACTTCTATCCCCCCTTTCACTCTCCTTCTGGGTCTTAACCTCAATTTTCTGTAATTTCCCCTCATTTCAAGCTCCCCCCTTTACTCTGCTGTGTCTTTCCTCCGTTTTTTACTCGTTTTTTACCCTCATCTCAATCTCCTCCTTTCACTCTCCTGTGTCCTGTGTGTCTTTCCTCCACTCTTTCTTGCACTTTTGCTGCCTTATTTGCACTTTTCTCTCTCTTTTTGCTTTTTTCCTTTTGCCCGTCTTAGCCCATTTTTCCCCGCGGCTGCTGCCCCCGCGGCCCCTCCCCACAGCACGAACAGTGCAACCGGCCCAATCCAGCTCCCCTCCTTGCTCCCGCCTCCCAGCTGTCCAGCCCTCTCCGACCCCTACTTAATGGCAGCCACTGCGGGGACAGGCGAGCAAGACCACTGACTCATTGTCCGAAAAATTGCTCTCCCTTCCTCGCAGATCCAACATTAAGTGAGGCCTTCCCCCGAGCCCCTGCACTCTCGAGTGCTGGTGTTCGAGGCCCTCATCCACCCGCAGGTTTCACCTGCACCTCATCCCTGGTGGTCCAGTGGACCTCTGTCTCCATTCTCTTGCTCTGCTTTTTCTCTCCTTTTTTACTCGTTTTTCCCTCACTTCTATCTCCCTCCTTCACTCTACTTCTGGGTCTTAACCTGGGTCTTAACCTCCATTTTCTGTCGTTTTCCCCTAATTTCAAGCTCCCCCCTTCACTCTCCTGTGTCTTTCCCCAGTTTTTCACTAGTTTTCTACCCTCATCTCAATCTCCCCCTTTCACTCTCCTGTGTCCTCTGTGTCTTTTCTCCACTCTTTCTTGCACTTGTGCTGCCTTATTTGCACTTTTCTCTTTCTACTTGCCTTTTTCCTTTTGCCTTTTTTAGCCTGTTTTTCCCCGCCGCTGCTGCCCTCGCGGCCCCTCCCCACCAGCACGACCAGTGCGACCATTCCTATCCAGCTCCCCTCCCCGCTCCCACCTCCCAGCCGTCCAGCCCTTCTCGACCCCTACTTAATGGCGGCCACTGCAGCCGCGCCGCAGGGGCGCCAAAGGCAAGCCCGCCTGCGCCTGTCTGCGACCCGACAGCAACCAGCGCCAGGAACCCTGGATCTCTGCACCGCCAACACTACAACCCAGCGGCACTCCACGCTCTCAACCCAGGCCGCAACAACAACTGCAAGCTAGCATTACCAACCAACACCCACGGACCCTTCAGCTGTCACACACCTGCAGCACCGCCAAGACCACTGACCCAGCGCAATCCGCCCGCAAGAACACAACCGAACCGAACACCCTGGAATGCATCCTCCTCAATGTCCGATCCCTCCACAAACACGCCACCGAAATCTGGAACCTCCTCAACAGCACTACCCCGGATGTAGCATTCTTTACCGAAACCTGGAACAACACCTCCTCGGAACCGGACATCGCCGTCGCCATTCCCCAAGGATACAAGATCTCCAGGAAGGACCGCCCCACCCTCCCGGGAGGTGGAATCGCCATCGTCCACAAATCCACCCTCCGCCTGAGCACACTCCCTGACGAGCCCACAGACCTGATGGAACACCTTCACTTCAAGATACTGGCCAGCCCTACCACCACCCTCCGTAGAACACTCATCTACCAACCCCCTCTAATCTCCGCCGAACAGCTAACCTCATCACTCAGCAACTCCACCCCAACCATCGCGGAAAACGACGACGCCAACACCGCAGCCCGAACCCTGCACAGATGGATCTCCGACAGTGCCAACACCATAGTCCCCTCAAGAAAAACAACAACACCCACGCCAAGAAAGCTAGATGGTTCACCACCTCGAGAGTCCAGACGCACTTGCCACCACCTCGAAAAGGCCTGGAGGAACACCAAATCCACAGAAGCTCACAATTTCAGAGCCGCCTCCAACGCCCACTGCCAACTCATCAGAAAAACGAGGAAAAAAGCGATTGAAGACCGAATTTCCACTCATGCACACAACAGCAAAGAACTCTTCAACACCATCAAGGAGTTCGCCCAACCCCCCAGCGAGTCCACCGACATCCCTCGCTCACAAAACCTCTGCGACAAACTCAGCACCCTTTTCCACCACAAAATCAAGAGCACCTAAGACAACTTTGATGAAGACAACCAACACACTGAACCCTCACCAACCACCCCCAACACCCTGAAGCCAGCGATCGACAACTGGAGAGCCCTCACCACCGAAGACACACTGAAGACGATGAAGTCAATCCACTCCGGGGCTCCCACAGACCCCTGCCCCCACCACATTCACAACAAAGCCGCTGACACCATTGCACCCATTCTCTACCACACCATCAACCACTCCCTGGCAACCGCCTCGTTCCCTGAGGACTGCAAACACGCTGAGATCAACCCCCTCCTGAAGAAACCCTTAGAGGTCCCCACCGACCTCAAAATCTGGTAAACAACCTTTATAACGCAACTTTTACCACGCAGTGCCTTTACAACGCAACTTTTACAACGCAAACTATTACAACGCATTGCGCTGGGGGGCGCTCTAGGATAGGGAATAGGTTTAATGTACTATCCAACACCTTCCCTACTATCCACGGGGACTGGAGTTGGAATAGTAAATTAAACAATTCACTATCCAGTGCCTAAAAGCACTATGCGTTGTAATGGTATGCGTTGTAAAAACCAGGTTGTAAAAGCATGCGATGTAAAAGCATGCGCTGTAATGTCATACATCCTCAAAATCTACAGACCCATCTCCCTGCTCCCGTTCCCAGTGAAAGTCATTGAGAAAGCCATCAATAGCCAACTCGCCACATTCATCGAAGAGCACAACATCCTCGACTCCTCCCAGTTCGGATTCAGAAAAAAACACAGTATGGAAACCGCCCTCCTTGCCACAACAGACGACATCCATACCTTACTTTACAAAGGATAAACAGCAGCCCTCATCCTCTTCGTATTCTCAGCGGCTTTCGACAGTCTATCACTGCACCCAAATACGCAGACTCCATGACGCAGGGATCCTAGACAAGGCCCTTGACTGGATCCGCTCCTTCCTCTCCGGCAGAACGCAGCTGGTCAGATTCCCCCTTTCCTCTCAGACCCTACACCTACCACCTGCATAGTACCTCAGGGGTCCTCCCTCAGCCCTACGCTCTTCAACGTCTACATGGCTGCGCTCGCCCCCATCGCCAGAACCTACAGACTCAACATTGTGTCATACGCAGACCCAACTCATCCTCTCCCTATCTAATGAACCCAACACTGCCAGACACAACTTTCGAGAAGGCATGGAAGACATCGCAAAATGGGTGGCACCCCTCACTCGGAAGCCCGCCCACCCCCACGGACCACGCACACAACCTGGGAATCATCCTGGACTCAGAGCTCAAAATGGACCGCCAGATCATCTCTGTCTCATCCTCCTGCTTCCACAGCCTCCTACGTAAGACCTACAAATGGATCCCCCTCGAACACAGAACGATCGTCACTCATGCCCTGGTCACCAGTAGGCTCAACTATGGCAACCCACTCTGTGCCGGATTAAACAAAAACCTCACCGCAAGCGACAGAACATCCAAAATGCCGCTGCAAGACTGGTCCTCAATTTTCCAAGCCACTGCCACATCTCCCAGCACCTGCGCACACTCCACAGGCTCCCCATCGAAGCTAGAGTCACCTTCAAGATGCCAACCCACGCTCACAAGGCCCTCCACGACACGTACATACATGAACAGCCAACTCAAATTCCAATTACCCCAAAGGACCCTACGATCAGCCCAGCTCTCCTACGCCGTGGTCCCCCACACCAGAAAGACCAGATCGGGAGGCCGCTCCTTCTCCATCCGCACAGCCAGTGCCTGGACCGACCTTCTGCCCCACCTCCGACAGATAACATCACTCCCCATCTTCGCAAGAAACTTCAAAACCTGGCTCTTTGACAGGTTCCCTCCTTGATAGACTGGAACCTGCGAACCCCCCTTGCCCCCCCCCCGCCGCCCCACACCCCTAGTGCCTTGAAACCCTTACGGGTGAGTAGTCGCGCTTAACAAACACCTGATTTGATTTGATTTGATTTGATTTGATTTGGGGCTGTCAGTAAATAAAAGCCAACAATGTCACACCAGTTGAAAAGGGCCCCGGTGTTTCAGCACTACCACCCGAAAAGTCATGTTCCTCTGGGCCAGACTCTTACAGTGTCTTAAAACCTATTCGGGTATGAGAAATAGATTTGCTGTCACAGGCCCTAGCCAGTAAGATATGGGCAACAGGAAACATAATTTATCTTTCAGATGCTTGAAAATGTAAGATCAATGTAACTTGAAAGTATCTATGTTGCAGCAGGCCTAACACTGTATGATATGTGTAATCTGAGGGATGTCATTGCTGTCAGGTGTCTATGTGCTAGAACTGCTGTCTGAGATCTAAGACTATACGATCTATGTAGCATGGATGTGTTTGTACAATCTGTTTAACATGAGGGATTTCTCAGAGGACCAACTTTAGAGGAGTTGGCACCAGAGCCTGTAATCTCTGTAGATGTAACTTTGGAGATAGATCCCTGTGTAAAATCTGAGCTTGTATTAAGATCCGTGCAAACTAGGACATTGCTTTGCTCTCAAAATGTTGAAAGTTTATTATTTGACTTACATGGATGAAGACAATTTTCTAGAATGAAAGCAGGTGATTTTAGCGCTGACCACAATTAGCTCAACCTCAGTTCAGCATAGAGCACTTAGACGTGTAAGGAAACTGTACAGTTATCATAGAGTGTTCCTGAAAAGGCTGGAGCCACCCCACATTGTTCTCAAGTGAAGTACTCTTTAAAAGAAATCTGTGATACCTTTCTTCTTATTAAGTTTACTAATGTTGAAGTTAGCCTCTTATGTTTGATGACCTCTGGTTGTAGTAATTGTAAGTGGATGTCATCCACGATTGGATTTTTTGGGGTGTTAAGATGTCCTTCAATGAAGAATTTTTCATTTAGAGATGTTTATCATGAATGTGGAAATTATACGACTTTTGTGTGTTATTAAGGATTGGCTATCGGTAAAATGGTTGATTCCATGCTGCCTGCAACCTTTCCTGAAGCCTCCTGTTATTCATGCAGTAGGTTGTCAGAGAAAATGTGTTTGCTCGGCACAATGTCACAGCTTTCCACCATTTTTGGTAGAAATTGTATGTTTGAACAGTTGTTCACATCCTCTATTCTTGTTTCCCAAGTATTATTATGACTCCTCTCACGCTACCACCTACCTCACTACCAACCTATACCTAAATGAGACACTATCAGCGCTTCCACCTCTGGCAACCACTGGAACATTTTATACCTCAAAACTTTGAACACTATGCATATTAACACAGAAACAAAAGTGAAACCCTGTTTAAAATGCATTCCCAACTAATTATACAGTGATCAAATGGTCTGAAACATACATATACTAAGCAAATCCTGAATAACATTGCAGCTGGTATTCTGACCCACTACGGATAAACAGTTCTTTTACACTTACATTTTCACTGCAACCCTCATTGGGGGTTATGCAATTAATATAAAAAAGAGGCTACTCATCATTTGCAGACCAAAAGGATCCCATATGATGTTCTATATTATAGTGGTTAGCATACATTAATGATCATTGTCTACCTTCCACCAGACATATTTAGTATTCAATAGATGTCAATTCAATGTCACATGTAATGTTTGCTCAATCTATTTTTAAATTTTTATTTTTGCATTTTCCAAAAACCAAGAAACAAAGCATCACAGTGAGTCGGCAGTAAGATACATTAGACAATACGATGAGACCAAGGTACATCTCGGGCAGTCCAACAGGCAGCAAATGACTTAAGATCATATATAGAGATATATCGATAGTACAGTGATCATGCCCACGTGAGCATACACAGGATTTGTACTAATTTAACATTGGAAAAGGTAACAATCATCCTCATGTAGGCCTATAAACATCCTCCATTACATCGAATCCATAATATTTTCGCCAGTAGCCCCAGATCTTATCAAATTGTTTGGGTCATCCTCTTGACTGATAAGTTACTTTTTCCGCAGCCAAGTATCAATTCCCACTCTCCACTCCTCGAGAGTAGGCGGTTCGTGTGCCCACAGTCTCTTTGCCAAAGTCTCTCTTTGCTACTACTTAGCCTACTTTACAGAAAAGGAGTCAGGGTCTTGGTAGACCTACTTTCGGTGGGAATGCCTAGCAGGATATATTCGGGATCCATTCAGAAGGACACTAAGACGATTTTTTTGCAGCTTTTCTGTTACCGCAGTCCAATAAGCAGCAATAGCGGGGCATTCCCAGATTGTGTGAAATAATGTGCCAGTTTGCTCCCCACATCTCAGACAAGTTGCCGACTCTGCCTATCTGAATTGATGAAAACGAGCCCTGTCGTAGTAGACTCTATGGAGTATTTTGGAATGTATTAACCGCAACCGCGATTTGATTGGCACTATTCTTGGAGGCATCTTAGCCTCCTCCCAGTTCTTTTAATCTTGTTTGCCCAGGTCCCTTTCCCATTTCTCCCTGAGTTTCTGTAAAGTATTAAGCGCATTGTTATTGATTGTTTTATATTGATATAAGACCTCCTTTTCTGATAGTTCACCCATGAGTAACCTCACTTCCAAAGGAGCATATTCAGGGATATCCGTTGTATCTATTCCTTCTGCTTGCCATGCATGTTTTAATTGTATGTATTTGTAGAATTGTGTGGAGACAAGGTGATAGTCCTGTTGGAGGGAGGTGAAGGGAGGTAGCTTACCCCCTTCCAGTAGGCTACCCAACTTAGAAAATCCAATAAAATCCCAGGATCCGAAGCCTTTCAATTTTCCTATTTCTTTAAATCTCTTGCCTAACCACAGCAGGGTCTCTTGGGTGTGTTATGTTGTCCACCTCAGGTGTCTCTGAGCCCTATTCCAAGCATCAATAGTTACCTGGGTCACCAGTAGAAGTTTTCCGGCTCCACTGCCCCATGTAGGTATATGTACATATGATTTGGATTGGCACTCGGTGCATTCGATTAAGTAAGTAGGGTGATCCACCGGCACATGTTCCAGTCATTTATAACTAGTAAGTGAGCAGCCCCATAGTACGCTCGGACGTCAGAGAGGGTAATCCCACCATATTGGTTTCTCTGTAGGGTTGGTAGTGAGATCCTAGGGTGGCCTCTATCCCACAGTAAATTACGGATCTTCCCGTTAATCTTGATAAAAAATGTGTCTGGGATTAGGTAGTAATCAGGTGAAATCTCCTCCACCGGTCAATATCGGCCTGGATCTCTAGAATAATTCTTTGGAGGATGCGATTCAGGTTTAATCATCTGTCGGTGGTGACAAACACTCCTAAGTATTTGAATCCCTCTCTTTCCACACGTAGCCGTTGAGGCAAGGTATCAAGATCTGGCATCAAACCCATATGATAGAGGCCTCACTTGTCCCAGTTAAATGATTATCCCAAAAGGGCACCATATTCGTCAAACACCTGCAATTTTACTGGAATTGTGTCATGTGGATGAGTTACATAAAGGAGGATGTCATTCACGTATAGTGACATTTTCTCGTTCTCACCTGCTTCAGAATTAGACATGCTGGGGGCTGTAGGATCAGGGTAGATAAAAGAGGAGACAAGGGGCATGCCTGTCTGGTACCTCATCCTATGGGGAATTCGTTAGACATGGTGCAATTTACCCGTACTGCTGCTAGTGAATCTTTTTTTTTTACATATTTTTATCGTCATTTATCATTAGCAATGGTTAGGCAGACGCATCAATAGTTAAACTTATGTCTCCTGATCTCCAGACATAGGATAAAATAGTACATGTCATCTCACAGTAATTATTAATCGTCAGTTTCATAAAAATTGAGGATCTCAGACATTATAATCAAATTTGTTACATTGCCAATCAATTAAGCCCTCTTGCTGGATAGGGTAAACAGGATGTGCACCTATGTGTTGGAACGTCTGCCTCTTGAGTGTCCGCAACATTGAGAGGAACTAGCCTCACTAGTTAGGAATATCTGAGGGGGAGCCTAAAGTGTAAATCCCAACAATGTAAACTTTGAAAAACGAATGCAGGGTGTGCAAATATATGGTAGCCTAGTGGTAGCTAGTACAGGGCAAATGCGGGGGGAACCCATGCAACCAGGTCACATCTCCTGTGTCCATTAACTGCCCCTAAACACTGGCAGGAGCACATTGGGTCCAGCGAGGAGTCGGGTCTCGGTCACCGGTTTTGGTGCTAGGTTGTAGTAGCCTTTTTAAATGTGGTCTGTCTCACTCTCACAATAGCCAGGTATAAGTTTCCAAGTGCTATGTTTGTATAAGTGTCCCCTCTTCTACCTGGTCAGCATCCTGATTGCTCAGGCCTTTGGCCTGCCCCCTCTCTGGGTGCTCCCTGGCCTTAAATACCTCCATCCACAGTTCTGCTACGGGGAGCGGCCTTAACCCCCAGGACTCCTCCCGCAACTGAACCCGTCCCTTTGCTTCAGGCTCCAGTCCATTGGGTTGCATCTCTCCCCCAGGTTCCCACCACAGGTCCATCGCTGGTCATCGAAGACATTGCTATCGTTCTTTTGGTTAAAGCCAAAGCTAAGTCAATGAATCTAGTTCCCACTTTCCGTTTGAGTGGTCGTGAAAAAAGCCCCAGCAGTCAGATTTCGGCAGTGGAGTCAAGAGCCTTCCCCAGTGTGCTCCCTAGGGCATCCATTACTGCATCCCAGAAGGGACGCTGCTCCGTACATTTCCAAGTCATATGAATGGAGTCTGCATCTGCATAATTGCATGTCAGGCACCAGCGCGGGTCACCGCCATATACTACCTGAATTCTGTGGGGTCTCATATATGTCATATGTAGCTAACTAAACTCTGTGTACTTTATTCTTGTGTTCCTCAAGACCCTCTTGGAGTAAGCTAGGAACTTATTCCAGTCTGAGTCTGAAAGGACTGAGTAGGATCGTCCCACATCTCTGGCGCAACTTCAACATAGGTTTACGAGACATCTCCAACAGCGATCTGTAAAACCACTTCACCAAATGTCTCGCCATGCCCAAAGAAAACAGAAGGTGCAATACCGTATGCGTCTTGGGTTCTTCCGGGCTCCCACTCCAAAGTTCTCTGAAAGTATGAATCAAGGCTTCATATATGTGGAAATGACTGGCTGGTAGGCCAAAGTTGGAAACCAGCTCCTCAAAAGGAATAAGAGTGTATTGTTGATAACAGTCACCGACCGTCACCAACCCTGCATATGTTCCAGCTGTTAATTGTTCAGTTGTATAGAATGTGACAAGCCCACTAAGGGCTGCTCCAGCACGTACAGGTGGTTCCCCGCTGTCCTGACTACACAATGCCTCCAACACTGCAATGCTCTAGTCAGCAATAGAGTTGAGTGTGGAATCTAAACTGCTGGGTTAAAAAATGTAGCCACAGTGCTTCCATGTGAGCAGAAGACCCCACCAATCCCATTTCCTCCTGCTTCAGCCCATCCAACCATTGCTTAATCCACTATATCAGAGAGACTAAGAAATACAACTCGAAATTTGACTCTCCAGGCCTCCCTCAGTTACATGGCAGTGTAGGGTCACTAATTACATCCTCTGGTGACCCTTGTCCCATATAAAGTCCTGCAGCAGAGTGCCAAGTTGGCGAACCAACACAAAGGCACTGTCACTGAAAGGTTGACAAAAAAGTACAGTAAGCGTGGTAACATGACCATTTTGGACAGGGATACTCGGGTCATGAATAGCAGTTGTAAGAGTGCCAAAAAGGGATGCATGATCGGAGGTATCTGAGTGTGTTCCCAAGGTTACCCTCCCATAGATCCTCAAGAAAGTGGAACATCTGAATCCCCAAGTAGCAGAATGTGGACAGAGCCCAATTTAGATTCGCTGGAAGATCCTGTAAATATTGGGCACCTGGGGACGCAGGGAGCAAATGGGTTTTGGTCCTATTGACCCTCAGACTCAAGAGTTGTTCAAATTCTCATCGACGTCCAAGTACCCAAGAGGAGCCTGCAGTGGCATCTTTCAGGTAAAGTAGAAGGTCTTCGGTGTATAGGAAGAATATGTTTACAGCTCCCGACAGTAAGTCTCATACCCATTCCCTATTGTGTAAACCATTCTGCAAGGGGCTCAATAGCCAACGCAAATAAGTGTGGGCACAAGGGGCATCCCCGTCAGGTACCATAAAGGATCTCGTCTTGCGGAGACAGCATTCTGCCAGTTCTAACTCAAGCAGTTGGGATTTCATATAGGAGTTTTACCCACCTAATCCTACTGTCCCCCAGTCCCATCTTCTGCATGACCTTCCTTGCCGCGATTAACCCACTTTGGTCATCATGGATAAGGGCAGACATGTGTGGCCAATATTTTGCCAAGGAGCTTAAAATCCATATTAAGCATAGAGAGGGGGTGGAAATCCGTGGTGCGGGAGCCCTGAGTGCTCACTTTGGGAAGGGGAATCACCACAAAGTCCCATGTAGACTCCAGTAGTATCCCCAAAAATAGGGCCTCTGCATATAAGGCCTCTAATCGAAGAGCTAGTTTTGAGGAATAAACTGAATAGAACTCTGCAGGGGTCAATCCAGGCCTGGGTTTTACCCTTGGCCATTCTCTCGATGTCCATACATATCTCCTGAGTTGACATCGGTCCCCCCAATGTCTCCAATGTTGGCTGGTCTAATTCACGCATCTGCAACGCAGCCAGTAAGGTCACCTTTGCCTCCAACAGAATGGGTGGTGGTGAGTAATACAAGTCTTTATAATATGCTGAGAACAGGGAATTAATGGACTCATGCACATATATAGGCTCCCTAGCTCTCATTTTAACATGTGTAAACGGGGACCATCGGGACTCCGGGTGAACAAGCCATGCCAGCAATCTACCTGGGTGACCTTCTTCCTGCACTTTAGAGAGATACTCCCTATATTCATGGCTTCAGAGCTTTTGAGTGTAGTTATGTAAAGCTCACATGCTTTCCTGAGTTCCTGTGGGCCAGCTGCCTCTGTGCTCTGGGTATTATCAACGTTTACAGTTTGCGCTGTATTCCTGTTGATTGCCCCAAGTAATGCACCCGTACCACCACCTTAAACGCCTCCCACTCTACCATCCCCTGAAGGCCAAATTGGTCTTTAACATCAAAATAACTGTAAATTGCGTCCCCCAAGGTTTCCCGGAAGCATGTGTTTTCTAGGGTAGATGGGTTGAGCATCCACATGGGTATCGACAGACACTCTCCTATTGGTTTAAAATCTAGCAATAAAGGACTATGGTCAGAAAATGTATGCCCAAATACTCAGTGTCCGTAATAGAATAACTGAGTCTATGGGAGCACATAACAGCATTAAGCCGTGTATGAAGGCGGTGTATGGGGGAGTAAAACGAATAGTCCCTAATGTCTACATGTTGCATCCGCCACATGTTTGTTAAAGTCCAATGTCTCAGCCAATCCTGGAAGCCCGCTGCAACTTGGTGGGCAGGTGCCCGCGGCAACTGCAGAAAGGACCCGTCCAGAATCACGTCCACCACACAGTTGAAGTCTCCCCCGAGGAGCAGGTCTTCAGTAGCCATGGAGGCCAGTGATGCGGAAAGTGTCTGTAGGAATGGTACCTGGTCCTGATTCGAGGTGTAAATGCTACCTAGTGTATGTCGCATCCCAACAGCCTCCCCACCAGGAACACATATCAGCCCTCTTTGAATATGGATGTATGTAGGACTTCAAATGGGATTCCCGTTCTGATCCATATCAGCACTTCTCATGCATAAGCCGAGTAGGTGGTGGCAAACAACTGCCCTCTCCATCTACGAGACAACCTCTCCACCTCGTGGAGTGTTTGATGTGTCTCCTGTAACATTGGCACCTGTACCCCCCATCAGTGCAAATATCTGTGTATGTTGTGGCGTTTTGTAGCCGACCCAGCCCTCTAATATAACAGGACAAGAATTTTAGCGTGTAGAATGTAGCTACCATGCAAAATGAAACAATGTACACCTCCCCCCACCCCTGTTATCCCAACCACCCAAAATCCTGCTATCAAGAATCATAAAGCCATTCCTAGTAACTGATCTAGAAACAATAACCAAAACTTACCATCCCAAGAGCAGCCTGGAAACGGCCAGTTACTCAAACTGCAGGCACAACAACACCATTATCGGGAAGTCTCTACCAGTCCCAGAGTGAGACTCTCTAGGAGCGGTTAGGCCACATCCCAAAGACAGCAACTCATCACATCGTCTGCACCGGTCCAAACCAGTGACAGTGCCCAAGGGTGCCACTCATCTCAGAATAAGGATACAGACATTTCTCTTTTTTTTTTTTTTTACTTTTTTTTGGTTATGCAGAGAACATAAACATTCCTCCCCAATTGCGGCGTCATACAAGAACTGTTGCATACAGTACGATAACCTAATTAAGGCACATTAGGGACACAAATATCACTAGGCAAGATCGGCCATTGGGACTATAAGAAGAGCTAGACATTACAAACAGGACATATCCACAGTGAACATGAGGTAGCAGCCGAGCGCAAACTACAACCCCGATCTAACCGTCTCCATTTCCCTCCCCCTCCCCATCAGTCCCCGACCCCTCTGGTGTGAACAGCTCTGCACTAGTCCCCTCAGAATCACTCAAGGTCAGACCAGCAGTGCACATTACTCTCCATGCCAACAGGTCATCCTGCAGTCTCTCATCCCTGCGCGCACATTGCATATGACTCTCCTCCGCCAGAGACCACTCCCAAACATCTCTCAACCATGCGGGAATCTCCGGGGCCCTCCGCCCCATCCAGGCAATGGCCACCCTGCGCCGCGCCTGAACCAACATAAGCTGTAATAATTTATAGGGGATTCTCCGTTTCCTAGGCCGGGGAACCAGAGCCAGCAGACAGTGGAGCGGGGTCAAGTCTATTCCAAGGCCGGTAGCGGCGGCTATCCGTCCCACCATTGCCGTCCAGAAACTTCGCACTAAGGCGCAATCCCAGGCCAAATGTAGGAACCCCGCCCTCTCAGCTCCGCATCTGGGACAAGTGTCCTCCCTGTCCGGTGGGAAGCGCTGCAGGGAGACCGGTGTCATATAAGTGCGGTGCATAAAATTAAAGTGTGTGAGCTTAAATCGTGCATTACATAACACTTTACGTGTAAGACGCTACACGCTTGCGTTGCCCGGCCTCCAGGGTCCCCCCCAGATCTGTTTCCCAGGCACTCCACGCAGGCTGGACCGGCGACTCTGAGTCCTGAGGCAGTGCAGAATAAAGCAAGGATATCAACTTACGATCATTGCCACAGGAGAGAATGATGTTTAATGTGTGAGAAGGCTGAGGCGTCTCCGGAAATTGGGGCCACAACTCCCTTTCCACCTCCTGAATGCTGCGGTAATGTAGATACTGCCCCCCCCAAACTCAAAGGCCTCCACAGCCTCCTCGTAAGAAACAAACGAGTCTCCCGGATAGAGATCCGCCAAGGTATCGCAGCCTTCAGTTCTCCAGTACCTAAAGGACATGTGCTCCTCCATGGCCACAATGGCCGCCAAGATCCAAACCGGCACGTCCCTATGAAAGGGGGCCCTCCGCAGTACTCCTTCCACACACCTCTGCCAGATTGCAGCCGTGTGGCGCACCACATATGGTAGGGTCACATCCGCTCCCCTCCCCTTCATCAATGCCACCTGCAACATCCGTTCTGTGGCACTCCCAGCCAAAAGCTGCATCTCCCACCCATCCGCATCTGCGAACCACTTCGCTGCCGGCAACAGATGTGCTGCGTAGTAATACAAATCAAACCTCAGGGCCTCCAGGCCACCTTCCTCCCAACTCCAAACCAGGGTGTGTAGCGCAACCCGGCTACCTCTTCCTGCCCAAAGCAGTGACGTTAGCAAGGTATTAAGGGTGAGAAATATTCGTGCCGGAATAGGGCAGAGCGAATTCTGAAGAGCATATAGCATCCTGGGAAGCATCACCATCTTTGCGATAGCGAGTCGTCCCATGAGGGAGAGCGGCAATGTATTCCAAAAGATTACCGAGCTCTGCAAGGACCTAAGTATCTGACTGATTTTTCGAGCCAGTACCTGGGAGTCTGTCGGGGCCACCTGAATTCCCAAATACCGAAATGCCTCCTGTTCCCAGCGCAGTCTAAGGTCTGGGAGGCCCGCCGCCGGTCCATCCCCACACCCCGCCAGAGGAAATATCAAGGACTTGTTACGATTGATCCGCAAACCCGAGGCCTCCCCAAAGCAGTCGAGATGGTGCAACAATACGGGCAACGATTCCTCGGCACCCTCAAATAGAAGAGAGCATCGTCCGCATACAAGGAGATCACGTTACACGTGTCCTCCACCAGGATACCTCATTGCGTCATCCCCGCATGGACCTTGACCGCCAAAGGCTCTATAGCCAACGCAAAGAGGAGCGGCGAGAGGGGACACCCCTTCCGCGTCCCCCGACCTAGTCGCCATTCCGCAGAATGCCCCGCGCCCAACCGTACTCTGGCACAGGGGGCTGTATACAACAGGCAGACCCAGCGACAAAAATTGGGGCCCATGCCCACCACTCGGAGGACCTCAGGAGGAGGCCCCAATCAACCGTATCGAACGCCTTGGCGATATCGATAGACACTACCACCAACGGTTCCTCCCGATCGCGAACTTCGTGCAGAATATGATTCAACCGTCGCAAGTTCATGGCGGTATTGCGCCCCGGAATAAAGCCACATTGATCCGAGTGGATCAAATGTGCCATGTGCGGCGCTAAACGGGCCGCCAGAAGTTTTGTCAAAATCTTAACGTTTGTATTAATCATGGTAATGGGTCTGTACGCCGCCGGGTCACATTTGTCACCCCCTGGTTTTAAAATCATGCAGATCTCGCCCTGGTTCATGGTAGGCGGTAGAACGCCTCTCTTGAACGCCTCAACATACACCTGCAACAGGCTAGGGGCAACCGTATCAGCATATGCTTGATAAAATTCCGGGGGGAAACCATCGCTCCCCGGAGCCTTGGCTCTCGGGAGACTGGCCATAGCAACCCGCACCTCCCCCAACTTCAATACTGCATCTAAGTCTTCCACTGCGTCCCTAGACAGGGTCTGCAAGGTTAAGTCCTGCAAATACGGCAGGTACAAGTGTTCAGAAACCGCTGGGTCGGCCACAGACACCGTCCGCAAATGGGACTGGAGGACCCGGAGTAAGGCCTCTTCAGAGTGCACCATGCGCCCCGCTACATCTCGCAGCTCCACTATCCTCTCCGGGGCAAACTCCTGCTGCAAAACCCAGGCCAGCATCCAACTCGCCTTATCACCCTCCCGATGAAGCCGCTGTCTAAATTGGCCTAGAGTGTACTTATCGAGCCGATCTAGGATGTCATGTACACATGCTCGGGCCACCAGTTCAGCCTCCTGCTGTGCCTCATCCGGGTCCAGCAATGTTTGCTGGTGCAACAAGTCATTCTCAGCATCCCGGAGTTTCCGGAGAAGCTGATTTCTGACCCCATAAGTGAGGCCCATACACTCCCCCCTTATGACCGCCTTTAGTGCATCCCACTTGGTGGAGTAGGCAATGGCCCCCTACTGCCAGTTCAACTCTATGTAACTGTTGAGTGCATTTTGGACAGAGTCCCTTGCTACCGGATCCTGTAAGAGATCCCCCGGCATTCGCCAGGTTCGAGGGCGGGCGGGCCGCTCCTCCCATGTCACCATGCACGTCACTGGGGAGTGGTCAGAGAGAAAGCGAGCCTGATGCGTGACCGCCAACGAGATGGAAGCATCCACATTGGCGACCAAGATCCTGTTCAGCCTGCTTTGTGTGTTATGAGTGGGGGAGAAGCATGTATAGAGCTTCAGTGTCGGATGTCGCGGGCGTCATATATCCATCAACCCCAGGTTCCCCATCACCTCGCCAAGCTGCTTCGTCATGCGCGGCTTTGTGCCCGTGTGGGGAGGGTGACGATCCAACATGGGATCCAGGACGCAGTTAAAGTCCCCCACCGAAAACAGAGGGGCCTCCAGATCCGGGACCAGCACCTCTTGATGTGTTAGGAAGAAGCCAGGGTCGTCTACGTTAGGAGCATAGGAATTCAAAAGCGTGAGGTCTCTCCCATCAAGTTTTACCCTTAGAAGCAAGTATCTACCCTGTATATCTGCCTCCATGTACTGTATGGCCAAGGGGACCCGGGGCGCCACCCAAATAAGTACCCCCCTGGCATAGGAGGAGAAGGAAGAGTAAAACAGCTGGCCTCGCCACTTTCTCCCCAATTTACGGGCACCTTCATCGTCTTCTACCATGTAATCTGGGAAATAAGACAACCTTACTGTTGTCCACCACAAATGGGCCCTTAGAGTGTGCCCTCTGGAGTACCATATCACTATCTTTATAGTGGATAAGTCTTGCCACCATAGGGAGAGGGGGCAACCTGGTGCGTGGGCACACTGGGAACATGTGCACTCGCTCCAGTATATAGAAGGTGGACAGGCCCTCCAGTGCGACCACTGTCTTAAGCTATGTTTGAGATATGCAATCATGTTGCTGCCTTTCGCCACACCGACTTATAGAATCTGTTTTAGTAATTTAAAGTCTGAATTTTGAATCAAAACTGAACAGTAGTTTTTAATATGTTCAATGTATTTTTGATTAGTAAAATGCTAAACGAATTACAAATGATATGACCAGGTTATAATTTTATGTTATTGTGTTACAATATTTCAGAGGGTCCATATCCAAATGCACTAAAGTTTATGTCCTGATGATTGTCTTATGAAAGCACAACACGAAGACCGAAACGTCGACAACTTTGTCTAATTCTGCACGAGATTCATTCATTATTGATTTCTATTTACTTGTTGATCTGGAATCTTTATGTTTTATTCGTTAGCAGTTTAGACTTTTTTGTGATATACCTGTGGAGTATTCAATACACGCCCTGTATATCTTCATTGCATTCTTTTGTACCCCATTTTTGATTTAGGATGAATTTCTATGTCTTTAAGTAAACAAAAAAACTTTTTTGACTTCCAAAACCTGGTTCTTGTATTATTATTCTTGATAATGTTAGTGTGGTAACATTATTTGTCTGTTCTGTAATTTATTTACCACAGCCACTAGTGTATAACAGTGTGAGTACTCTATTAATCCAAGTCTCATATTGGCTGATTTCCAACAATACAAACAAAATCCCTTGCTGGCCCAATTCTATAAAAGTTTATCTGCCCAAGCCCGCAAGGGTATATTGGGTTGCTCACCTGTTTATAATTTTCATTTTTGCGCAGTAACTATCTGCTGTGAGCCATTATTTTAGTGGTAAAACTGTTTGGTACAACAGTTTCTCGTGTTTTAATTCCAACTGCGCTTGGATGTCTGAACTCGAGACCCTTTCCTATACTGATGATTATACCTTGAAGATAGCGGCTGGACCCTCTCTTCTTGGTAACAGAAGTTCACTTGTGAGTCCACCTATCGAGTCTGACCTTAACCAACTAGAACGACTAAAAAATAAACTAGTTAGGGCAGAACTCCATGCGAAATTCCTCACCGACTGTCTAAGTGCCAACATCATTCCAAATGGCCTTCAAATTCGTAATATACCCATTATATTCATAGACGACAGTGATTTCAAAGTTGGCTTTAGTCACGCAGCTAACAAATGCTCACGCACCTGGATGGTGTTGAGCATCGAAACGGCGTTTAAACAAATTAAGCTGTTACTTAAAGAGATAGAGACACTTGAAAACAAGATCAATAGTGACTCAACTATCACCAACGCCAAAACACTACTTGACAAAATTGCTCAAACCATCAAGGATTTTGAGGAGTTTAACTCACAAAAGAAAACTGACAAACTACAAAGAGATATTCGTGGGTATAATAAGGAAAAAACTTATCCTTACTTAAATAAAGACTTCTACCAGCCACAGAATAGCTCTCGAGGTCAGAATCAGAATCAGCAGCAACAACATAAGAGAACAACTTTCTCTGACACTGGCTCTGATACTGACAGTGAACATACGACAGGCGGTCAATATAATTCAATACAAGATCAACAGCCATCCACCTCGCGCCAAGTTTTTTTAGGGCAGGACAGGAGGGGATCTCGCCCTCCACGGGGAGGCAGAGGAGGGAGACGCGGATGGTACCGGAATCAGTACACTCCGGGACAACGTCAAACCCGCAATCAACACTACGAATGGTGAAAGATAAACCTACGATTCCCATCTTTAATCTCTCTCAGCACATTCTTTCAGAAGCTGAAATCTCTGTGTTGACATCGGGTCTTTCTTTTGTGCCGACCCACAGAAACGAGAAATTCCAAACCAAACTTGAGCTTTATAACACGACTGCTGGAAGCGTTGCAGAGAAGCAGGACAAGATTACTGTGTTAAGGACTAGAAGAGCCATCTTGACCCTGTGTTGCTGGAGCGGCCAGGACGCCGGAAAACACCGCGTGGCCGCAGAGGAGGGTGAGGCGCTGGCCCCGGGACTGCGAGGACCAGCATACAACAGCTTCAGCTGGTCCTCTTCCCGCGAGAGCCGCGCCCCCTCACAGTGCCGCGCCCCCAGCCAAGCCTTTAACATCTCGTGGCACCCGCTTCGCGGGTGCCACTCGTAATAGACTTTGCTGCCTTCGCTGTTTTGTACCCCTGATTTGCCGCCTGTGTTACAGGACTAGAAGAGCCATCTTGACCCTGTGTTGCTGGAGCGGCTAGGACGCCGGAAAACACCGCGTGGCCGCAGAGGAGGGTGAGGCGCTGGCCCCGGGACTGCGAGGACCAGCATACAACAGCTTCAGCTGGTCCTCTTCCCGCGAGAGCCGCGCCCCCTCACAGTGCCGCGCCCCCAGCCAAGCCTTTAACATCTCGCGGCACCCGCTTCGCGGGTGCCACTCGTAATAGACTTTGCTGCCTTCGCTGTTTTGTACCCCTGATTTGCCGCCTGTGTTACAGGACTAGAAGAGCCATCTTGACCCTGTGTTGCTGGAGCGGCTAGGACGCCGGAAAACACTGCGTGGCCGCAGAGGAGGGTGAGGCGCTGGCCCCGGGACTGCGAGGACCAGCATACAACAGCTTCAGCTGGTCCTCTTCCCGCGAGAGCCGCGCCCCCTCACAGTGCCACGCCCCTACAATCCATCACATCTGAAAAGCGACCCCTGAAACGCGCATCGCGGGACGCGCGCGGGTCGGAGCCCGGGGCGAAGACCGGGCAAAGAGCGGGCCGTTTGAGGCCGTTCGGGAACGGGAGAGTCCGGTCCGGCCCATCCCCCTAAGCTCTATTTTTCTCTGGACATCAAAACACAGGTATTTACCATTTCTCCGACCTCTCCCGAAAGCCAACAGTCGCCATATAAAGTTCTCCCCATAATTTCTCTTTGGAAAATGAATACGAGAGCCAGCAAGCAAAAGAAACGTAAAAAAAATGGGATAGGTGAAACACTGCTAGGCCCAATGGACGATTTTCTTGCCAAAGCAAACACGTTCATCGATCAAAGTATAAGTCTAATTGAGGGGAGAGTTTCAACTGATCTTGCAATCGCACGTCGATCCTCATTGGGACTATTAGCAACCGCAAGAACCCCAGATATACAGTCAGCACCAACCCAAACCTCGGTAGCTGCAAATAGACTTAGCCTCCCAAACAATGTAGACCTTTCAGCCTCCCAAATCTCTGTCACTTTCACTGAAAGTGACCTAGAAAAACCCCCAGATATCTTCCCTGATCCAACCCCCGAAGAAGTAAGGCAAATAAGTGGGAGGCGGGAGGGAGCCATAAAGAAAAGGAATGCTAGGAAAAATCCAAATTCCATCGAAAACACTAAAACGACCGACCACATAGTTTTGGTTGGTGACACAAACCCAGCAGTATTAGCCCACCATTCTGCCCCCCCAACTAACAACGTAGTAATAATACACCAGCTACCTCACGATCTTCAAGATACCTCTATTCCAAATTCCCCAAGCTCACAACAGTTAGGTAAAGAAAGAGAATCAGCGAGACTAATTAAGGAGATTGCTTCCCTCCTAAACTCCTATATCCGTCCTTTAGAAACTAGACTTAGTAACATTGAGACTCAATTAACAAAAATTTCCGGTTCTTTCAAACCCACACCCCCACAACCCATCCCAAAACCAGCCTCAAATCCTACGAGTACACTTCCTATACCCAAGAAACCCGCAACCCCACTTCCTCTGCAGACCATAAAACAACCCACAGTAAAACCCTCTACAGCACCAAACCCTCCCACTGCACAAAAACCGATCCCCAAGCCCCTGACTATTCCCTCACAAATTAATCACCAATTAACACCAACAGTCAATACACCAACTGTAAACATACCTGCCCCCAAAACCCCCGCTACAACAAACACAAATCCACCAAAAACAAAAGGAGCCCCGAAAGGGACCACTGATCAAAGACCTACCTTAAACATGCCACCTGAGGCATGTCCATACGTGGTCGTTATGACGGGGGTCCCCGAACTTACAGGGGAGGGGACGGAACCCAATTGGTAATTGAAGAACAAAGTTCAGTATTGGCTGAACGCAAACCGCCCCGTCCCGCCATCCTGGAAAAGCAGAATAGCTTCAGTCTGCAGGACCTCGTGGGTGGGCCATAGGAAAAAAAGTATCCGGGGAGATTGTGTCGTAATCACTTTCGAGGACCCCAGCATAGCTGAGTACATCTGCTCCTGGGAATATAATAGCACCGCAGGTGGGATCACCACAAGATCTTTGTCATACTTTTACCCAAAAAGATATAATAACAACAATTATATACGTGACACTGATAACATTTGGCGGAAACCAATCCCACAGCCGTGGGAGTTAGATGTCGCCGGTCCAAGACCATTTCCGCAACATAGTGACCCTGATAATTCCTGGAGGACAGTAAACCAGAATTACCAGCAAAGAGAAGCCCCGTGGCAGATCATGGGCCCACAAAATAGACCTAGAAAATGGGAGCAGTGGGAGAGACCATCCCACCAACCATACGGACCCAATTATAGAGATTCCATCAACTGGCAAAACTGGTTAGGCATACCGACCATGAACCGGTTTAGCGGCCTGGAAATGGTCGATTGACCAATAACCAAATCCCCGGAGTCACAACAAACAACCTCGGCCCCACCCATTTCCATTCCAGCCTCTTCACAAACGAAAAACCCAGCAATAGATAATACATTCTCACAGCTTTCTGTGATCTTTTGGAATGTGGCGGGCCTCCGAAATAAAATAGAGGACGGCTCGGCCGCTGGTTTCCTGAGGGACACCCAAATCATTTGCCTACAGGAAACCTGGGCAACGACGCCCCTACATCTTGAGGGTTACAGGACATTTACATCTCCCGCCCTTCCTAGCATTTCAGGTAGACCTAAAGGAGGACTGGTAACCTACCTAGCAAACACAATTTCCAACATAAAGATCATCAAGGTAGATTTATTACCAAATTTCCAGATCCTCACCTTTATAATTGGGGAAAAACTTTTCATTACAATAATCAACCTATATAACAATCTAGAGGATGATAATTTCTTGAATGTCCTTTCCCTAATTCAAGAAAAAATAACTGAACACTGGCACCCCAAACAGAAAACGGAAAATGCCCATATAATTTGGGGAGGAGACTTCAATCTACATCCCTGCCCCAACATTGACACCTGCGGAATGGTGGACGAATACGAGAACTCTTTAGTCCACCTGATCCATTCAGGAGTGGGGTTAGCCATGAACAAAATTCTTTTTGATCTGGATCTGCAAATTATAAACCCTATCCAACTGTCAAACAACAAACTAGCTCCCACCTACAGAGGAAGGGGCCACGAGACCACCGTTGACTACGTTATAGTCTCAGAAGGCATCAAAGACCAAATCAAAAAATTTAATATTTTAGAAAACATTCTCAGCGATCATTCTGCTCTAAGCCTAATCTTTCAAACAAACCAACCAAAAACACTAATGGCAACTATAGCAAATTCGTTAACACAGAATAGGCTAGAATTGGGCAAAAATAATGGTTACACCATAAAATGGGAAAAAGTGGATCCCAATATTCTTACCAAACGGCTAGTAGAATCTGCCTATAATAACATTTTGATCTGTCTTGATCCTCATGCGGAGCCGAATCAAATTCTGGAAAACTTTAATATAATAACAGAGCAAATCAAAAAATTACTAATCAAAACACCCAAGCAAAATAAAACAAGCCCCATAGGTTGGTTCAATCGAGACTGTACCAAGGCACTGACTAATCTGAGGAAAGCTCTTGGCAATACGAATAGAGACAAAACAAACATCCAAGCTCTTCGACGGGAGTATAATACTGCTAGAAAAGCAAGAAAAAAAGAACTGAAACAATCTCTGTGGAACGCTCTGCACAAGAGTGCGCTTTTGAAAGATAGCCAGGCATTCTGGAAAATAGTTAAATCCCCTTTGTTAACGGACTCCAACGGCCCAAAAATAGATGTGGCCATCGACGAGGACTCGTGGGTGAACCACTTCTCAAAAATCTTTAAATTGACACCCACTAGTGAAGAACATCATCCCATCATCTACCCAGTAGTATATCCAATATCAATGGATGTTGATCTACAGGATGTCGAAATGGCGCTATCGCTAAGCAAGAGTGGGAAAGCTCCTGGCCCTGACTGGGTCCCAGTCGACTTATTTAAACATCTTCCTGACCTCTGGGTACCAATACTAACGAGAGTCTGTATAGCAACAACGAAACTCGGCCTGGTAGAATCATGGTCATCCTCCATCATGGTCCCTATATTCAAGAAGGGGGACCGACAAGACACCAAGTGTTACCGACCAATATCACTCCTCGACTCCTTGGGCAAGGTAGTCGGCAGAGTCCTTCTTGATAAGTTACAGCAATTGGCAGAAGACAAAAATATCCTCTCGGACTTACAGTTTGGGTTTAGGGAGGGCTTCGGAACCGTCGAACAGGCCCTAAATCTAAGCTTGCTAACATCAAAATATACTCATGCCAAACCCGGTTCCATCTATATGGTATACGTGGATTTGTCCTCCGCGTTTGACTGTGCGTTGCACGCAAAGCTTTGGTCACTGCTGAGTACAATGGGGGTAGACCCTCCTCTTTTAGACTATCTGAGGGAACTATACAGTGATGCCACGGCGAGAGTGAGGTACGGGTTAAAAGGAGAACTGACAGCACCATTTAGGGTAGAGCGGGGAGTGAGGCAAGGCTGTGTCTTGGCCCCCTTCCTCTTCTCTTTGTACACCAACGGCCTAGAAGAGACCATGTTGAGAGGGGGAAGGGACCTCCCTAGAGCAAAAGACCGCCCGATCCCCGCTCTGCTCTATGCGGACGACGCAGTCATTTTGGCACGCACCCCCATCGAACTACAGAAATCTCTATCTAAATATGCAGACTTCATGGGTGCTCTGGACTTGCACATCAACGTCAAAAAAACGTTTGCCATGGTAGTCGGCGGATCAAGAAAAGCAATTAAGTCCATCTTTCTGAAAGATCAAAAGATTGAAAAGACCTCACAATATCCCTACTTAGGCATTATGATCGATGACGCCCTAAATTGGAAAGCGGCGGTCGAGGCCAGGAGACATCTCTTCAAACGAGCGATCATGGCGTTGATGAAATTCTCTAACAAGCTCGGACAAAAACCCCAATCAGAACTGCTACAGATTTATGCTGCGAAATGCCAAGCCATCGCACTATATGGTGCAGGGATTTGGGGACATACACACACCGGCTCCATACAAAAAGAGGAGAATATCTTCATCAGATTCCTTTTATCAACTCCAAGAGGCACCTCCACCTATGCCTCACACATGGAATTGGGAATCCCATACATCGAAGACTTACTCAAAATTCAACCTCTTTTACTCTGGAGGAGAGCCTGGTTGTCGGAAAAAAATAGCCTGACTAAAAGTATTCTACAGGACACTATGGCTTTGGACCATGCTTACAAAATAGCCTGGCTGTCCTATGTAAGACATTTCTTTTCCGATCTGGGCCTACAAAAATATTACCACACGCCAGAAAATTTGAAAGAAATTTCCAAAAAAGAGCTGAAACTAGTTGCACTGAGACATCTGGAATCCTTGAGACTGACCTCGATGATTACAAAAAAATCTGTTACCCACGCAATTATGACGCAGCAGTCCCTGAAAATTCAGTCATATTTGACCCTGGAGATTACACCATATGAAAAGATGCTCCTAACAAGGTTCAGAATGAATCTTTTCTTCAGGCTAGTGACATTTCCCGAAAAAAACAACTGGAATACTAAGATGGATCCGTGCCCATGCGATGACCTCTCCCAACAATCCACCATCCACACAATACTGTTCTGTAAGTTTTTCTACTCCCACCGAAAACTTTGGCTAATCCCTTTACTAAAAAAATGGGGCCATAGACAATGTCGTCCAGCTATGCTGGCTCTTCAAACTTTGGACTCCGAATGTACTGTCTACCACGTACTGAATTTCCTAAAGTGTATTATGAGGCATAGAAATAACCTGTAAAACAGAGGACTAATTCGTATATCACCCAACTGTTTGCATTCTCACTTTTTTACCCGTACATTCAACTGTATTTTTTAAACAAATCTTACTGTGCATATTTTTACATAATGCTATGTTATCTTTTATGGTTTTGCAATGCTAAAAAAACGAATAAAGATTATTATTATTATTATTATTATTATTAAAAAAACACGACAGGATTACATCCACCATCAACTTTCTTTCCACTAAACAACATGATAGCCAAAAACATTCTTACATTTGAAAGCGCTGTACTCATAGAAGTTGAAAATCTTTTCAAACAGACGTTCTTTTTTAGGAACAATCTTAATAAAGAAGAGCACCTTGCACTTAAAAATCTGCAGTCTCTCACTAACACATTGATCAAACCAGCCGACAAAGGCGGAGGTCTGGTTCTATGGGATCGTGAAGCGTATAGACAGGAAATGTTGAAACAGCTGTCAGTAACTGAAAACTACAAACTCCTGAGATCTGACCCAACAAAAAGATTGGAAATAGAAATAACAGCTCTGAGCCATAAGGGACTTGAAGGAGGATGGTTAAGTGACAAGGAAGCAGCTTTCCTGGTCAACAAGACCCCTACAGTACCAGCAATTTACATCCTCCCGAAAATACACAAACATGCCACAACACCACCAGGGAGACCAATAGTCTTGGGGTGTAATTCTATTCTGAAACCCCTCGCCCAATATTCAGATTTTTTTATCAGACCTTTTGTTAATGAATCAGAAACGTACATTAAAGACACCACTTCAGTGATAAACAGACTTGAAAATCATCCCTTTAATCCTGAAGAAGAATATATAGTAACAATGGACATCACAAGCCTCTACACAAACATCCCTCAAGAGGATGTTCTAGTAATATTAACTGATATACTAGAGAGTCGTGTAAGGCCACATAATGTACCTACTGAATTCATTGTTGACTGCATCCGTCTCTCGATGTGTGAAAACTTCTTTCTTTTTGAAAAAGACTATTACCAACTACTCAAAGGCGTTGCTATGGGGGCTGTTTACGCCCCCAATATAGCGAACATCTATGTTTCTAACTTTGAACAGAATTTCATCTACCACCACTTGAATCCATTTCTAGCCAATATATCCAACTGGCTCAGATACATAGATGACGTGTTTTTAATTTGGAAAGGCAACATCAATCTTCTAAAACAATTTCATGAATGGATCAATAGCATCAATCCACATTTACAATTCACTCTGGATTATAACACCAGTGAGATGAATTTCCTTGACATTTCAGTCAAAGTGAACAATGACAATACGATCTATACTTCGTTGTATACAAAACCGACGGCGAGAAACACTCTCTTGAAATATGATAGCCATCACCCCAAAGCATTGCGTGATGGGCTACCATTTGGCCAATTTCTTCGAATCCGAAGAAATTGCTCAAAAAAGTCAGATTACTTTCAAGAAGCAAAAATTCTAAAAATGAAATTGTTAGAAAGAGGTTATCCCAACAAACTTCTGAAAAACTCTTTAAAACGCGCATGGTATAACAACCGCGACGCCTTACTTGAAACGAAACCGAAAAAGACAGAAGCCCCTTGGGTATGCATCACAACATTTGGTACTATGAGCCAACAGATCAAAAAAATTGTTGTGAAACATTGGCCTCTTCTTCATGAACTGCCTGAGTTGAGAGAAAGGCCTTTATTTGCCTTCAAACGAGGACCTAACCTTAAAGATCGGTTGGTTCATGCTTATGATAAACAGGAGCCCAATATTGTGGACAACATGAGACAATTGACACCAATACAGGGCCATTTCAAATGCAATAATTGTACTGCATGCAACACAACCAACAATATTAAATCTTTTGAGATCAATGGTAAAAAGATTTTAATCAAACACTTCTCTAATTGCAGAACCACCAACGTAATTTATTGCATCCGCTGCCCCTGTGATCAACTCTACATCGGGAAAACCACACAAATGGTTAAACAAAGGATATTGCAACACGAGTCCCGCATACGATGCAGGGTTGAGAATGCTCCTCTTGTAGACCACTATTCACAATTTCAACATGCTGAAAAAGAAATGACCTGGTGCGTCATTGAACTGGTCAAACCCACGATTCGACATAAAAACGTAGACAATATCCTGACTTTAAAAGAGAATCGCTGGATTGAAATCGCAGACAGTATAAAGAAAGGAATGAATTCATCTACCGAGTGGCACTCTTTAGCGTGCCTTAGGTGATGCTTTCTTAACGATTCAGCAACCTCTAGATAACTCGGCTTTTGGCCCGGGTTCAGAAACCCAAATTACACCTTGAATGAAACACAACTGATAAATTCAAGTTATCTATTAGGTTTAGCCCTGGTCCAAATGCCTTTCAAGTAATGCGCTATACAAATAGACTATGACACCGTAGAACTGTCGTTTGTATTTCTTGTATAAACATCAAGATTGTGCGCGCAGCTTGTCTGCGATAGTTATTCCATTCAAAGAACACATATATATATATTTCTTGTATAAACATCAAGATTGTGCGCGCAGCGTGTCTGCGACAGTTATACCATTCAAAGAATACATATATATATATATTTTTTGAGACTTTTTGTAATTGATGTCTGTTTATAATATTTAGGTTGACATGGAGATCGACTACAGATAATGAGAAACAATGCAATTCACTATCCCATGTTTGTAACAAACCAGTTCGTTTTAAAACTGGTTCGCTTCAAACAGATTGATTAAATCCATTATCGCGGACCGTCTTGTCTAATCTAAAAGAAAGTATTGAAATAGGTATTGTAAATAAAGATTTGCCTATTTAAATATGGCCGCCAAAGTCTTTTTAAATAAAGATGTGCCTATTCAAACATGGCCGCCAAAGTCGGCTTGCCTAACATGTAATCTCGCGTGATTTACTTTCTCGCGCCACTTTGTATCAATATAAAATAAAGGCAGAGGTAACTGTAAGGTATCAGCTGTTTTGACTGAATATGCTGCTGCGGCCGATCGAGTGACTGAAGTTTTCGATAGCGCACGATTTTTCAAGTAAGTGGAAGGCGCTGGACATCCTGCGTTTTGGCCCCAACATTAGCTTTAAGTTCGTCTAATAGCTGTGGTGCCTTATAGTAAAACTTATATTTCAACTTTAGCCAGTCAGCTTTGAACTTTAAATAACTCGGAATTATTGTTTGCAGACCTTAATTTTTGCGTGCTCTCGAGTTCGCTAGCAATCATGTACCTTATGCCAGAGTAAGTTATTTCTAGTCACATAGAGCACAGAGTCTCTCACTCCGACCTAAATAAGGAGTCAGTGCCTAGCCCAATAGTATCAATGGGTCTGGACTCATTCTGCAATCAAATTCGGCACATATTTGAGAAGTCTAAAATGTTTGACTCCCAGTTAGACTAAAGTCTTAATCTATCATTCCCTTCTTCACAGAAAACGTGACGACGCATTGAGTGCCATTATATGAACTGTAAACACCTTTCCCACGTCTTTTTTTCGTTAAGATTGAAAGGTAATTTTCACTGTCAGTAAAGTCTTGTGGGTAGAATAACAATTAAATAATTGTGACTGAAACCAGTTACTTTTGCTCTTCAGCGTGTGTTGAAGTAAAAGCTGCAGTTTCCTGACTTTGACCAAGGGTCCGAATCACTTATACCCCCTCAACCAACATCACTGACCTGGCTAGGAAGTTCTTGTGGGTTTGACCTTGAGTAAGTGTGATCTGCTCACAAACGTTTTTTAATAACACACCATGATGTATAAGTTATTTTAAAATCAATAGCAAGTCGCCACACCGACTTATAGAATCTGTTTTAGTAATTTAAAGTCTGAATTTTGAATCAAAACTGAACAGTAGTTTTTAATATGTTCAATGTATTTTTGATTAGTAAAATGCTAAACGAATTACAAACGATATGACCAGGTTATAATTTTATGTTATTGTGTTACATTATTTCAGAGGGTCCATATCCAAATGCACTAAAGTTTATGTCCTGATGATGGTCTTATGAAAGCACAACACGAAGACCGAAACGTCGACAACTTTGTCTAATTCTGCACGAGATTCATTCATTATTGATTTCTATTTACTTGTTGATCTGGAATCTTTATGTTTTATTCGTTAGCAGTTTAGACTTTTTGTGATATACCTGTGGAATATTCAATACACGCCCTGTATATCTTCATTGCATTCTTTTGTACCCCATTCTTGATTTAGGATGAATTTCTATGTCTTTAAGTAAACAAAAACACTTTTTTGACTTCCAAAACCTGGTTCTTGTATTATTATTCTTGATAATGTTAGTGTGGTAACATTATTTGTCTGTTCTGTAATTTATTTACCACAGCCACTAGTGTATAACAGTGTGAGTACTCTATTAATCCAAGTCTCATATTGGCTGATTTCCAACAATACAAACAAAATCCCTTGCTGGCCCAATTCTATAAAAGTTTATCTGCCCAAGCCCGCAAGGGTATATTGGGTTGCTCACCTGTTTATAATTTTCATTTTCGCCCCCTCAGGCAGCCCCACCACTCGGATATTGTTTCGTCTATTATGTCCTTCAGCGTCTTTGACCCTGTACTCAAGTGTGCGGACTCTATCAGAGAGTTCCTTAATTTGGTGAGACAGTGTCTGATGGGGCGGCCGTAGATCAGTGATCAAGGTTTCCACCACATTGACTCTCTGCTAATTTGTGATGATATCCTGGTGCAGTGTAACCTAAGTATCTGCTATGGCTTCACGTATCTTACTCAATTGCAGCAGGATAGCCCTTCTATGGCTTGCTCATTTGGGGTGTCATCCATCTCTGGGGTACCCCCGCTGTACGTGTACAGTTTTTGCTAATTTTCGAAGGTGCACATAGTCTCCGTGCAGAGGGAATATGACACCCACGGCCATTAATCTCTGCAGTCTGTGTAGGCCTTGGTAAGATGAGGCAAGAAACCCCCCAGTGTTGGTACTCTCAAGGGGGGCGATTATGCAATTATGCAGCGAGTGCACCATAACACCACAAGCAGGCAATAGTGTACAAACCCCTTGGTGTCAAATAGTCACTGGACTGCAGTTCATGATTGACTAGGCCCCTCCCCTTGTACTCCTAGCAACTGCCGTCTCACACACCTGCCTCAAGCGTTTCCCATCTGCGTCCTTATCTCCAGCCGCTCCCCCTGGAGTTTGGCCCGGGAGGCCAGGTGGTACAGTTCCACCCACCTCTCCATACACTTGTTTGCCACCTCTGCTCTAGGATCCCTCCAGTTGCTCAAAAGGGCCGACCTGCCTTCAACTCCGGGGAAGTTCCTCAGTCCAGAGACGCCAATTTAGATGCAGGAACCATAGCTCAAACAGCACGCCCTCTGCCTATCATGGGACATATATCGGCATCTCTGCCCCAATTTTGTCCACTCACGGGGCACGCTGCCATCCATGGTGTACTCTGTGGTTAAAAGCCGGCACCCACAGCTTGGATGTTAAATTATGTTAGGCGGGCTGGCGCGGAGCTGCATGCTCATGTGTCCACCATCTCTGGCCTCCAAGCCACACCGCCTGCCACTTGTGGATGTTTATAAAGCAAGTTGATCCATGACAGGAATTTGGGCTGAAACTAACTTTGGTGAGGGCATGCATTAGAAAGGACCAATGGACCCCGTTGAATGCTTTCTCCGCATCCAATGTGAGAAAGGCATATGGATTTTTCACGGTGCGAACTGTATCCAGCCAATTATACAGTCTGCATAGATTTAACTTAGTGGATCTTTTTGGCATGAAGCCGGATTGGTCATTGTGTATCAAAGGGGAGATGATCTTCATCAATCGTGAAGCCAGCACTGACACCAGGATCTTAGTCTCTACATTCAGAAGACAAATTGGGCAAAAGGATCCACAGTGTGTGAGTGGTTTCCCCTGTATATGAATCACCACTATCGTGGCTGTCCTCAAAGCACATGGCAACGTTGCTTCTTTGTGAGCCTACTGATCAAGTTTTTAAAGAACTCTGCCGATATCCCATTGGTCGCAGGGGCTTTACCAGGTTTAAGTAGGGATTATGGGTGGGCAGTGAACTCTGCTCCGTTGGCTGAGTTTGCAAAGTTTTGTTTACTCTGTGTTCCACTTGGAACTCGGAGTTTGGGGAAAAACTCTGCCTCCCGCCTAGCAAAGGTTACAAGCGCTGGCCCACCCCTAATCAAAACATGGGCACGTCCGATGGATTCACAAAGACGCGAGCTGGTAACTTACCTCTCCACCCCTAGGAACCAACTGAATTAGGAACCAACTGCTCAGTGCAGGTACGACAGAACAGCTGCAACGTCATTGAGAATTTACCAGGTCCAGGCACGTCCCCAATCAGCCATAGGGCAAGCACAAACTCCACCTATGTTAGGTACTGCAGCCTCTATGTGGTACTAGAGTTTGCACTGGGATCCCGCAGGGTCACCTGAGGAAGGGGGTGTGAGGGAGTCCAGCTGAAATAGGAGGATCCCCCAGGCTGCACACCAACCCCATTCCTTGCTCACAGTTCCCCTTCTGCATACCCTGACTGATACCAGCGACCACACTATGCCTTCCTGGGAGAGCAGGCTGAGGTCAGTGTGCTCTGAGCACCTCCTGTCTGGAGAGCGGGGAGGAAGTGCAGATCTGACCGGGCAGGGACAGCGGTGTACTGCCTCCCTGTCATCAGCACCCCTGTCTACCAGGGGTGTAACAAACGCCCCCGCAGCCCCCGCGGTGCGGGGGACCCCACTCTCCTCAGTAAATGAAGGGAGCCCTGGGCCCCCCTTAGCTCTTCAGTGAGAGCTGTGAGAGAGGCTTGCGCTAAAGCAAGCCTCTCTCCCTCCAAAGCAGGTGCAGGCTGTCTGCAGCCTGCTCTGAGCCCCTCCTGCTGACTGAAGGGAAACAAAGTATCAAGTTACATTGTTTCTCTTCAGTCAGAGTAGGTCCAGAAAGAGGATGGGGTGGGGGCCACAGAGAGCAGAAGGCAGCACAGAGCACTGCTCAGGACCATGACAAGGGTGGGAGTGGGGGCCCCCAGAGACAGCATTCTCCAGGGCAAAGCTCATATGAAAAGGGATGAGGCAGCAAAATGGTGCCCTCAGGTAAGCACTCTTGTTAGAATGCACCATGTGGGCATACGCATGGGTGAGTCACAGGGGGGCCGAGAAGGATGCAAGGCGGAGGGGAGAAGGGTGCAAGGTAGAGAGGAGAAGGGTGCAAGGCAGAGAGGAAAAGGGTGCAAGGTAGAGAGGAAAAGGGTGCAAGGCAGAGAGGAGATGGGTGCAAGGCGGAGAGGAGATGGGTGCAAGGTGGAGGGGAGAAGGGTGCATGGCAGAGTGGAGAAGAGTGCAAGGCAGAGGGGAGAAGGGTGCAAGGCAGAGGGGAGGAGGGTGCAAGGCAGAGGGGAGAAGGGTGCAAGGTGGAGGGTAGAAGGTTGCAAGGCAGAGGGGAGAAGGGTGCAAGGCAGAGGGGAGAAGAGTGCAAGGGGGAAGAGAAAAGGGTGCAAGGCAGAGAGAAAGGTGCAAGGCGGAGTGGAGAAAGGTGCAGGGCAGAGGGGAGACGGGTCCAAGGAAGAGGGGAGAAGGGTGCAAGGCGGAGGGGAGAAGGGTGCAAGGCAGAGGGGAGAAGGGTGCAAGGTAGAGAGGAGAAGGGTGCAAGGCAGAGGGGAGAAGGGTGCAAGGCGGAGGGGAGAAGGGTGCAAGGCAGAAGGGGGAAAGGTGCAAGATGGAGAGGAGAAGGGTGCAAGGCAGAGAGGAGAAGGGTGCAAGGCAGAGCGGAGAAGGGTGCAAGGTGGAGGGTAGAAGGGTGCAAGGCAGAGGGGAGAAGGGTGCAACGCAGAGGGGAGAAGGGTGCAAGGAAGAGGGGAGAAGAGTGCAAGGAGGAGGGGAAAAGGGTGCAAGGCAGAGAGAAGGGTGCAAGGCAGAGTGGAGAAGGGTGCAGGGCAGAGGGGAGAAGGGTGTAAGGCAGAGGGGAGAAGGGTGCAAGGGGAGGGGGAGAAGGGTGCAAGGCAGTGGGGAGAAGGGTGCAAGGCAGAGGGGAGAAGTGTGCAAGGTAGAGAGGAGGAGGGTGCAAGGCAGAGGGGAGAAGGGTGCAGGGGGAGGGGGAGAAGGGTGCACGGCAGAGGGGAGAAGGGTGCAAGGCAGAGGGGAGAAGGGTGCAAGGTAGAGAGGAGAATGGTGCAAGGTAGAGAGGAGAAGGGTGCAAGGTAGAGAGGAGAAGGGTGCAAGGCCTAGGGGATAAGGGTGAAAGGCAGAGGGGAAAAGGGGGCAAGGCAGGGGAGAAGAGTGCAAGGGGGAAGTGAGAAGGGTGCAAGGCGGAGGGGAGAAGGGTGCAAGGCAGAGAGAAGGGTGCAAGGCAGAGTGGAGAAGGGTGCAAGGCAGAGGGTAGAAGAGTGCAAGGGGGAGGGGAGAAGGGTGCAAGGCAGAGGAGAGAAGGGTGCAAGTCAGAGACAAGGGTGCAAGGCAGAGGAGAGAAGGGTGCAAGTCAGAGACAAGGGTGCAAGGGGGAGTAGAGAAGGGTGCAAGGCAGAGGAGAGAAGGGTGCAAGGCAGAGGGGAGAAGGGTGCAAGGTAGAGGGGAGAAGGGCGCAAGGCAGAGAGGAGAAGGGTGCAAAGCAGAGGGGAGAAGGATGCAAGGCAGAGGGGTGAAGGGTGCAAGGCAGAGGGGAGAAGGGTGCACGGCAGAGGGGAGAAGGGTGCAAGGCAGAAGGAGAATGGTGCAAGGCAGAGGGGAGAATGGTGCAAGGTAGAAAAGGTGCAAGGCAGAGGTGGAGTAGGGTGCAAGGCAGAGGGGAGAAGGGTGAAAGGTAGAGGAGGGTGCAAAGCGGAGGGGAGAAGGGTGAAAGGCAGAGGGGGAGAAGGGTGCAAGGCGGGGGGGGAAAGGGTGCAAGGCAGAGGGGAGAAGGGTGCAAGGCAGAGGGGAGACGGGTGCAAGGCGGAGGGGAGAAGGGTGCAAGGCAGAGGGGAGAAGGGTGCAAGGTAGAGAGGAGAAGGGTGCAAGGCAGAGGGGAGAAGGGTGCAAGGCGGAGGGGAGAAGGGTGCAAGGCAGAAGGGGGAAAGGTGCAAGATGGAGAGGAGAAGGGTGCAAGGCAGAGAGGAGAAGGGTGCAAGGCAGAGCGGAGAAGGGTGCAAGGTGGAGGGTAGAAGGGTGCAAGGCAAAGGGGAGAAGGGTGCAAAGCAGAGGGGAGAAGGGTGCAAGGAAGAGGGGAGAAGAGTGCAAGGAGGAGGGGAAAAGGGTGCAAGGCAGAGAGAAGGGTGCAAGGCAGAGTGGAGAAGGGTGCAGGGCAGAGGGGAGAAGGGTGTAAGGCAGAGGGGAGAAGGGTGCAAGGGGAGGGGGAGAAGGGTGCAAGGCAGTGGGGAGAAGGGTGCAAGGCAGAGGGGAGAAGTGTGCAAGGTAGAGAGGAGGAGGGTGCAAGGCAGAGGGGAGAAGGGTGCAGGGGGAGGGGGAGAAGGGTGCACGGCAGAGGGGAGAAGGGTGCAAGGCAGAGGGGAGAAGGGTGCAAGGTAGAGAGGAGAATGGTGCAAGGTAGAGAGGAGAAGGGTGCAAGGTAGAGAGGAGAAGGGTGCAAGGCCTAGGGGATAAGGGTGAAAGGCAGAGGGGAAAAGGGGGCAAGGCAGGGGAGAAGAGTGCAAGGGGGAAGTGAGAAGGGTGCAAGGCGGAGGGGAGAAGGGTGCAAGGCAGAGAGAAGGGTGCAAGGCAGAGTGGAGAAGGGTGCAAGGCAGAGGGTAGAAGAGTGCAAGGGGGAGGGGAGAAGGGTGCAAGGCAGAGGAGAGAAGGGTGCAAGTCAGAGACAAGGGTGCAAGGCAGAGGAGAGAAGGGTGCAAGTCAGAGACAAGGGTGCAAGGGGGAGTAGAGAAGGGTGCAAGGCAGAGGAGAGAAGGGTGCAAGGCAGAGGGGAGAAGGGTGCAAGGTAGAGGGGAGAAGGGCGCAAGGCAGAGAGGAGAAGGGTGCAAAGCAGAGGGGAGAAGGATGCAAGGCAGTGGGGTGAAGGGTGCAAGGCAGAGGGGAGAAGGGTGCACGGCAGAGGGGAGAAGGGTGCAAGGCAGAAGGAGAATGGTGCAAGGCAGAGGGGAGAATGGTGCAAGGTAGAAAAGGTGCAAGGCAGAGGTGGAGTAGGGTGCAAGGCAGAGGGGAGAAGGGTGAAAGGTAGAGGAGGGTGCAAAGCGGAGGGGAGAAGGGTGAAAGGCAGAGGGGGAGAAGGGTGCAAGGCGGAGGGGGAAAGGGTGCAAGGCAGAGGGGAGAAGGGTGCAAGGCAGAGGGGAGACGGGTGCAAGGCAGAGGGGAGAAGGGTGCAAGGTAGTAAAGGGTGCAAGCTGGAGGGGGGGAAGGGTGCAAGGGTGAGGTGCAGAAGGGTGCAAGGGGGATGGTGATGAAGTTAAAAATGTGCCCCCCCCTGGAAACATTTCTGCGGATGCCTATGGCAACGCACACTACTTTGTGAGAGAGAGAGTGGAGAAAGAATGGAGTGAGAGAGAGAGAGTGGAGTGAGAGAGAGAGTGGAGTGAGAAAGGGAGTGGAGTGAGAGTGAATGGAGTGAGAGAGAGAGAGTGGCGCGAGAGAGAGTGGAGAGAGAGAGAGAAAGTGGAAAGAGAGAGTGGAGAGAGAGAGTGGAGAGAGAGAGTGGAGAGAGAGAGTGGAGAGAGAGAGTGGCGAGAGAGTGGAGAGAGGCAGTGGAGAGAGAGAGTAGAGAGAGAGAGAGTAGAGAGAGTAGAGAGAGAGGGTGGAGAGAGAGTGGGGAGAGAGTGGAGAGAGAGAGCGGAGAGAGAGAGAGTGGAGAGAGAGTGGAGAGAAAGTGGAGAGAGAGAGAGAGAGTGGAGAGAGAGTAGAGAGAGAGAGTGGAGAGAGAGTAGAGAGGAGAGAGGGATGTATGACATTACAATGCATGCTTTTACATCGCATGCCTTTACAACGCGGTATTTACAACGAATACCTTTACAATGCATAGTGCTTTTGGGCGCTGGATAGTGAATAGTTTAATTTACTATTCCAACTCCAGTCCCCGTGGATAGTAGGGAAGGTGTTGGATAGTACATTAAACCTATTCCCTATCCTAGAGCGCCCCCCAGCGCAATGCGTTGTAATGGTTTACGTTGTAAAGGTTGCGTCGTAAAGGCACTGTGTGGTAAAAGTTGCGTTGTAAAGGATGTTTACCGGAGAGAGAGAGTGGAGAGAGAGAGTGGAGAGAGAGAGAGTGGAGAGAGAGAGAGTGGAGAGAGAGAGAGTGGAGAGAGAGAGTGAGAGAGAGAGAGAGAGAGAGAGAGCCTGGAGAGAGAGAATGGAGAGAGAGAGAGTGGAGAGACAGAGTGGAAAGAGTGGAGAGTGGAGCGAGAGAGAGTGGAGAGAGAGAGTAAAGAGAGAGAGTGGAGGGAGAGTAGTGAGGAGAGAGAGAGTGGAGAGAGAGAGAGCGAGAGAGTGGAGAGAGAGTGGAGAGAGAGAGTGGAGAAAGAGAGAGTGGAGAGAGAGAGAGTGGAGAGAAAGAGAGTGGAGGGAGAGAGAGTGGAGAGAGAGAGTGGAGAGAGAGAGTGGAGAGAGAGAGAGCGAGAGTGGAGAAAGTAGAGAGAGTAGAGCGAGTGAGAGACAGTGGAGAGAGTGGAGAGAGAGAGGAGAGAGAGTGGAGAGAGAGAGAGTGAAGAGAGAGTGGAGAGGAAGAGAGTGGAGAGAGAGAGTGGAGAGAGAGAGAGAGTGGAGCGAGAGAGTGGAGAGAAAGAGGAGAGAGTAGAGAGAGTGAGAGACAGTGGAAAGACAGTGGAGAGGGAGACAGTGGAGAGAGAGACAGTGGAGAGACAGTGGAGAGAGAGTGGAGAGAGAGAGTGGAGAGAGAGAGTGGCAAGAGAGAGTGGAGAGAGAGAGAGTGGAGAGAGAGAGAGTGGAGAGAGAGTGGAGAAAGAGAGAGAGAGCTGAGAGAGAGTAGAGAGAGTGGAGAGGGAGTAGAGATGGTGGAGAGAGTAGAGAAAGGGAAGGGAGAGTACAGAGAGAGAAGGGAGAGTAGAGAAGGAGAAGGGAGAGAGAGAGTGGAGAGAGTGTGGAGGGAGACAGTGGAGAGAGAGTAGAGAGAGTGAGAGACAGTGGAGAGAGAGACAGTGGAGAGACTGTGGAGAGACAGGGTAGAGAGAGTGGAGAGAGAGTGGAGAGAGAGAGTGGAGAGAGAGTGTGGAGAGAGAGAGTGGAGAGAGAGAGAGTGGAGAGAGTGGATAGAGTGGAGAGAGTGGAGAGAGTGGAGACAGAGAGAGTGGAGACAAAGAGTGGAGAGAGAGTGGAGAGAGAGAGTGGAGAGAGAGAGTGGAGAGAGAGAGTGATGAGAGAGAGTGGAGAGAGTGTAGGGAGAGAGGAGAGAGAGTGGATGGAGAGTTGAGAGAGAGTGGGGAGAGAGAGAGTGGAGAGAGAGAGAGGGAGAGAGTGAAGAGAGAGTAGAGAGAGTGGAGAAAGTAGAGAGAGTGGAGAGAGAGTACAGAGAGTGGAGAGAGAGTAGAGAGAGAATGGAGAGTAGAGAGAGCGAAGGGAGATAGAGAGTGGAGACAGAGTGGAGAGAGACAGTGGAGAAAGAGTGGAGAGAGAGTAGAGAGAGTGAGAGTCTGGAGATACAGTGGAAAGAGAGACAGTGGAGAGAGAGAGACAGTGGAGAGAGAGTGGAGAGACAGTGGAGAGAGAGTGGAGAGAGTGGAGAGAGTGGAGAGAGAGTAGAGAGAGTGAGAGAGTGGAGAGACAATGGAGAGAGAGACAGTGGAGGGAGAGAAAGTGGAGAGAGAGTGGAGAGAGAGACAGTGGAGATTGAGTGGACAGAGAGAATTGAGAGAGAGAGATAGAGTGGAGAAAGAGTGGAGACTGACTGACTCAGAGACTGAATACTGACTGACGGAGAGACTGACTGGTTGAGAAACTGACAGAGAGAGAGAGACTGACTGACTGAGAGAGACCGACTGACTGACAGAAAGAGAGAGATAGAGAGACTGACAGAGAGAGAGAGAGAGACCGACTGACTGACAGACTGACAGAGAGAGAGACTGACAGACTGACAGACTGACTGACAGAGACTGAATGACAGAGAGAGACTGACTCACTGAGAGAGAGAGACTGACTCACTGAGAGAGAGAGAGAGAGAGAGAGAGAGAGAGAGAGAGAGAGAGAGAGAGAGAGCGAGAGAGAGACTGTGATGGAATTGGGGTCACAGTGTGTATGAAGCTATGCAATGCCTCTTAAGATTGCTATTGTCTACTAATAAAAATGTATTATCAAAATGTGCTCTTTGTAGTTACATCTGCTTTTGAAATACTGCATTGTCGCTTTGTCTAATGTTTTAAAATGGAAACGAGAAGGAGCAGTGGATGCACTTTTGTCAAAACTGAACGATGAGCCACTGCTGTCTACAACCGCTCACTGCCAGCACCTCCAGAGGCTGCTCGAGAATTTCCTCAGCTGTGCCCCCTCCTGCCCCCATGGTAGCTCCCTCTGGCTGCTGCTGCATTGCACCACGGGCCCTGCTGCAGATGTGGAGCAAGGGTCTGAGCCCATGGGGGTCCACTGAAAGGTGCAGGGCAGAGGGGAGACGGGTCCAAGGAAGAGGGGAGAAGGGTGCAAGGCGGAGGGGAGAAGGGTGCAAGGCAGAGGGGAGAAGGGTGCAAGGTAGAGAGGAGAAGGGTGCAAGGCAGAGGGGAGAAGGGTGCAAGGCGGAGGGGAGAAGGGTGCAAGGCAGAAGGGGGAAAGGTGCAAGATGGAGAGGAGAAGGGTGCAAGGCAGAGAGGAGAAGGGTGCAAGGCAGAGCGGAGAAGGGTGCAAGGTGGAGGGTAGAAGGGTGCAAGGCAGAGGGGAGAAGGGTGCAAAGCAGAGGGGAGAAGGGTGCAAGGAAGAGGGGAGAAGAGTGCAAGGAGGAGGGGAAAAGGGTGCAAGGCAGAGAGAAGGGTGCAAGGCAGAGTGGAGAAGGGTGCAGGGCAGAGGGGAGAAGGGTGTAAGGCAGAGGGGAGAAGGGTGCAAGGGGAGGGGGAGAAGGGTGCAAGGCAGTGGGGAGAAGGGTGCAAGGCAGAGGGGAGAAGTGTGCAAGGTAGAGAGGAGGAGGGTGCAAGGCAGAGGGGAGAAGGGTGCAGGGGGAGGGGGAGAAGGGTGCACGGCAGAGGGGAGAAGGGTGCAAGGCAGAGGGGAGAAGGGTGCAAGGTAGAGAGGAGAATGGTGCAAGGTAGAGAGGAGAAGGGTGCAAGGTAGAGAGGAGAAGGGTGCAAGGCCTAGGGGATAAGGGTGAAAGGCAGAGGGGAAAAGGGGGCAAGGCAGGGGAGAAGAGTGCAAGGGGGAAGTGAGAAGGGTGCAAGGCGGAGGGGAGAAGGGTGCAAGGCAGAGAGAAGGGTGCAAGGCAGAGTGGAGAAGGGTGCAAGGCAGAGGGTAGAAGAGTGCAAGGGGGAGGGGAGAAGGGTGCAAGGCAGAGGAGAGAAGGGTGCAAGTCAGAGACAAGGGTGCAAGGCAGAGGAGAGAAGGGTGCAAGTCAGAGACAAGGGTGCAAGGGGGAGTAGAGAAGGGTGCAAGGCAGAGGAGAGAAGGGTGCAAGGCAGAGGGGAGAAGGGTGCAAGGTAGAGGGGAGAAGGGCGCAAGGCAGAGAGGAGAAGGGTGCAAAGCAGAGGGGAGAAGGATGCAAGGCAGAGGGGTGAAGGGTGCAAGGCAGAGGGGAGAAGGGTGCACGGCAGAGGGGAGAAGGGTGCAAGGCAGAAGGAGAATGGTGCAAGGCAGAGGGGAGAATGGTGCAAGGTAGAAAAGGTGCAAGGCAGAGGTGGAGTAGGGTGCAAGGCAGAGGGGAGAAGGGTGAAAGGTAGAGGAGGGTGCAAAGCGGAGGGGAGAAGGGTGAAAGGCAGAGGGGGAGAAGGGTGCAAGGCGGAGGGGGAAAGGGTGCAAGGCAGAGGGGAGAAGGGTGCAAGGCAGAGGGGAGACGGGTGCAAGGCAGAGGGGAGAAGGGTGCAAGGTAGTAAAGGGTGCAAGCTGGAGGGGGGGAAGGGTGCAAGGGTGAGGTGCAGAAGGGTGCAAGGGGGATGGTGATGAAGTTAAAAATGTGCCCCCCCCTGGAAACATTTCTGCGGATGCCTATGGCAACGCACACTACTTTGTGAGAGAGAGAGTGGAGAAAGAATGGAGTGAGAGAGAGAGAGTGGAGTGAGAGAGAGAGTGGAGTGAGAAAGGGAGTGGAGTGAGAGTGAATGGAGTGAGAGAGAGAGAGTGGCGCGAGAGAGAGTGGAGAGAGAGAGAGAAAGTGGAAAGAGAGAGTGGAGAGAGAGAGTGGAGAGAGAGAGTGGAGAGAGAGAGTGGAGAGAGAGAGTGGCGAGAGAGTGGAGAGAGGCAGTGGAGAGAGAGAGTAGAGAGAGAGAGAGTAGAGAGAGTAGAGAGAGAGGGTGGAGAGAGAGTGGGGAGAGAGTGGAGAGAGAGAGCGGAGAGAGAGAGAGTGGAGAGAGAGTGGAGAGAAAGTGGAGAGAGAGAGAGAGAGTGGAGAGAGAGTAGAGAGAGAGAGTGGAGAGAGAGTAGAGAGGAGAGAGGGATGTATGACATTACAATGCATGCTTTTACATCGCATGCCTTTACAACGCGGTATTTACAACGAATACCTTTACAATGCATAGTGCTTTTGGGCGCTGGATAGTGAATAGTTTAATTTACTATTCCAACTCCAGTCCCCGTGGATAGTAGGGAAGGTGTTGGATAGTACATTAAACCTATTCCCTATCCTAGAGCGCCCCCCAGCGCAATGCGTTGTAATGGTTTACGTTGTAAAGGTTGCGTCGTAAAGGCACTGTGTGGTAAAAGTTGCGTTGTAAAGGATGTTTACCGGAGAGAGAGAGTGGAGAGAGAGAGTGGAGAGAGAGAGAGTGGAGAGAGAGAGAGTGGAGAGAGAGAGAGTGGAGAGAGAGAGTGAGAGAGAGAGAGAGAGAGAGAGAGCCTGGAGAGAGAGAATGGAGAGAGAGAGAGTGGAGAGACAGAGTGGAAAGAGTGGAGAGTGGAGCGAGAGAGAGTGGAGAGAGAGAGTAAAGAGAGAGAGTGGAGGGAGAGTAGTGAGGAGAGAGAGAGTGGAGAGAGAGAGAGCGAGAGAGTGGAGAGAGAGTGGAGAGAGAGAGTGGAGAAAGAGAGAGTGGAGAGAGAGAGAGTGGAGAGAAAGAGAGTGGAGGGAGAGAGAGTGGAGAGAGAGAGTGGAGAGAGAGAGTGGAGAGAGAGAGAGCGAGAGTGGAGAAAGTAGAGAGAGTAGAGCGAGTGAGAGACAGTGGAGAGAGTGGAGAGAGAGAGGAGAGAGAGTGGAGAGAGAGAGAGTGAAGAGAGAGTGGAGAGGAAGAGAGTGGAGAGAGAGAGTGGAGAGAGAGAGAGAGTGGAGCGAGAGAGTGGAGAGAAAGAGGAGAGAGTAGAGAGAGTGAGAGACAGTGGAAAGACAGTGGAGAGGGAGACAGTGGAGAGAGAGACAGTGGAGAGACAGTGGAGAGAGAGTGGAGAGAGAGAGTGGAGAGAGAGAGTGGCAAGAGAGAGTGGAGAGAGAGAGAGTGGAGAGAGAGAGAGTGGAGAGAGAGTGGAGAAAGAGAGAGAGAGCTGAGAGAGAGTAGAGAGAGTGGAGAGGGAGTAGAGATGGTGGAGAGAGTAGAGAAAGGGAAGGGAGAGTACAGAGAGAGAAGGGAGAGTAGAGAAGGAGAAGGGAGAGAGAGAGTGGAGAGAGTGTGGAGGGAGACAGTGGAGAGAGAGTAGAGAGAGTGAGAGACAGTGGAGAGAGAGACAGTGGAGAGACTGTGGAGAGACAGGGTAGAGAGAGTGGAGAGAGAGTGGAGAGAGAGAGTGGAGAGAGAGTGTGGAGAGAGAGAGTGGAGAGAGAGAGAGTGGAGAGAGTGGATAGAGTGGAGAGAGTGGAGAGAGTGGAGACAGAGAGAGTGGAGACAAAGAGTGGAGAGAGAGTGGAGAGAGAGAGTGGAGAGAGAGAGTGGAGAGAGAGAGTGATGAGAGAGAGTGGAGAGAGTGTAGGGAGAGAGGAGAGAGAGTGGATGGAGAGTTGAGAGAGAGTGGGGAGGGAGAGAGTGGAGAGAGAGAGAGAGGGAGAGAGTGAAGAGAGAGTAGAGAGAGTGGAGAAAGTAGAGAGAGTGGAGAGAGAGTACAGAGAGTGGAGAGAGAGTAGAGAGAGAATGGAGAGTAGAGAGAGCGAAGGGAGATAGAGAGTGGAGACAGAGTGGAGAGAGACAGTGGAGAAAGAGTGGAGAGAGAGTAGAGAGAGTGAGAGTCTGGAGATACAGTGGAAAGAGAGACAGTGAAGAGAGAGACAGTGGAGAGAGAGTGGAGAGACAGTGGAGAGAGAGTGGAGAGAGTGGAGAGAGTGGAGAGAGAGTAGAGAGAGTGAGAGAGTGGAGAGACAGTGGAGAGAGAGACAGTGGAGGGAGAGAAAGTGGAGAGAGAGTGGAGAGAGAGACAGTGGAGATTGAGTGGACAGAGAGAATTGAGAGAGAGAGATAGAGTGGAGAAAGAGTGGAGACTGACTGACTCAGAGACTGAATACTGACTGACGGAGAGACTGACTGGTTGAGAAACTGACAGAGAGAGAGAGACTGACTACTGAGAGAGACCGACTGACTGACAGAAAGAGAGAGATAGAGAGACTGACAGAGAGAGAGAGAGAGACCGACTGACTGACAGACTGACAGAGAGAGAGACTGACAGACTGACAGACTGACTGACAGAGACTGAATGACAGAGAGAGACTGACTCACTGAGAGAGAGAGACTGACTCACTGAGAGAGAGAGAGAGAGAGAGAGAGAGAGAGAGAGAGAGAGAGAGAGAGAGAGAGCGAGAGAGAGACTGTGATGGAATTGGGGTCACAGTGTGTATGAAGCTATGCAATGCCTCTTAAGATTGCTATTGTCTACTAATAAAAATGTATTATCAAAATGTGCTCTTTGTAGTTACATCTGCTTTTGAAATACTGCATTGTCGCTTTGTCTAATGTTTTAAAATGGAAACGAGAAGGAGCAGTGGATGCACTTTTGTCAAAACTGAACGATGAGCCACTGCTGTCTACAACCGCTCACTGCCAGCACCTCCAGAGGCTGCTCGAGAATTTCCTCAGCTGTGCCCCCTCCTGCCCCCATGGTAGCTCCCTCTGGCTGCTGCTGCATTGCACCACGGGCCCTGCTGCAGATGTGGAGCAAGGGTCTGAGCCCATGGGGGTCCACTGAAATCTGGCAGGGTTTGCAAGATAGAATCAGATCCGGCTGTCGGCGGAGTTGCTGCTGTTTCTCTGAGACACCTGTTGCTGCTTATTCTACATATGACAGTGCTCAGGGGCATCTCTGGAAGCTGCACTAGCACCAACCACAGTACCCATGTGAGTCTCTTTCAGCATTGAAGCAGAGGTATATAGTTTTATCAGTGTTGCATGTAAAACTCCTGTGCATGTGAAAGGACAGGCTGCATAGATGCCGGGGACGCGTGCTGCAAGCATGCAGGACAGAGGATAAATTGCGTATTGTAAATTTGTACTGCACCATTTGAAAAGGGGGGGCCCTCGGCCCCCCCGCACGCATGGCGGCGCGGCGACCGCTTCCCCCCTTCCTCTCTGTGTGCCTCTCGGTGGTGGGGGCGGGCCCTTGGGCGCGACCCACCACCGATTGGCCGGCGGCCTCCCTGACCCGGATACCAGTGGAGGATGTCCGGGTTAGGGGGGGCGGGCTACTGGAGGGGCAGGGCGGAGGGGCGTCGCTACTCCGCCTGGCCCCTTGGGAATAAAGAGGCGGGGAGCGCCCGGGAGACCCCCTTGTCCCTGGACGCTCCCCCGCAGCACGGTGTGCCCCGCGCTCGGGGCTTCTTTGTTTTCTAATTTTCTCTTTTGTTCCCCCTGCAGGTTTGCGGGATCGTACCTTCAAACAACTGGTGCTTGCAGTGCGGAGAATACCGGAGAAGCTAGATCCTGGGGAAGAACGGACAACAAGGAGCAGCGATCGTCGAGGTGGACATTATGGCAGATGGTTTTTGCCCTTTATGGAACAGGCGTCGCGCCCTGGAGCAGAAACGGCGTCTTTGGGGGAGCCATGCTCGAAGATACAGGAGCATGTGAAAAGTTAAGTACCATGCGTAGAGTGGTTTGCTGATAGCTGCTGTTGGCGAGGGGTTTATTGCATGGCGCACGTTTGTTTTCTTGGGTGCAGAGACCGGGAGGAGTGTGGCAGTCCATGCTGGTACTTGTGTCCATACTGGTGCTTGCGCTTAAACAAAGGGCACGCAATCGCTCTTCCAAGACGAAATCGAAATCCCAGGCAGCCTTGGAGGACGCCTGGGCTGACAGGACAGAGGCGAGCTAAGAGAAATCAATAGCGCGCGCTTATTAATGGATTGCGTCTTTTTTCCAATTTTAGAGATAATGTGATTGCCCCTGTCTTCTTTTAAAACTGTCTTGTTTTATTAACTAATGTCTTCCCAGTGTTTTGTTGCTTGGTATAAGGATGTTGCTGCCCCCGCCCCCCAATTTTAATAAATCATTCAACGCTCTCATGCACTCGACAGGCCTCGTGCATATGTTATTGAAGAGTTAGGCGCATCTTTTCTATTCCGCTGGCTGCTACTGGAGCCACGTCGGGCCTAAGCCTCAATTGACCCTCCTTGGCTTTTTAGGTTCGGTACACGGTCCCGCACCCTTTACAGCTCTTCATTAACAAGCTCAGAATTTCATCATAGCCGGCCTAACATCCCCTTTCACACAGTGATAACATGTTTGAGATGGGCAGGTCTGCCGATTCAGCTTTCCGACCTTCCAAGGTGGGGGAGTTCAGTACTATAAACTGGGTAATAGTTACATCCATTATTCGCTTGCTTATAGGTAATGGCACAATCGCCGTATGAAACAAGTTATTATTGGTAATGTTTACCATTATTATTGTTTGTCATCCAGTTGGAAGCCAGCACGTTTCTAGAGGCATTTATTTTACCTTTCTATCTCCTTTCTTGAAGACTTTGGTCCCTGGAGAGCCCTACAATAGGTAACGATCTCTATATATGTAACTGGGATTCCGAGCAATTCTTGTTTATCAAGGGAAAGGGATTTCAACTTGACTTTTAGCCCTCTGTTGGATGAATTTGTCTTAAGAGTATCTAGGACCTCTGCTTTTCAGGATATACTTTTATTCATTGAGTGCCGAAGCTGGATTACCCCACTGTGGGATAGTAGAGTCTTTGGGCAGCCCTGTACAACAGCGCTATCGTAAAAATCATTCCCATGAATGCAGCAGCCCATAATGTTAATTTCACTCTTAGTTTAATTATGTTCTACTTACACAGGTTTGGCACGTCTTGCATCGGAATTGTAATGGCAGTAGAGCGGGTTTCACGCGGTGTTTACATTCGCGGATATGAGGTATTAACATAGACAGTCGGTGACTTCGGGTCACTTAAACATCGTGAATACCTGCTTTTCGAACACTTCTATGTCCTGCTGCCACCGTCCAGCAATGGTAGGCAGTGGAACACGCCAACTTTCCCTTTTGATTCCACGTGCAGTACTTACAGGTCTCTCATAGCTGCCAAGGTTTCAAATTGCTATGTGTGACATTTTCATAATGTCAGTGTAATGATGAGTGACATTCAAGGATTAGGAGTGATACTTTCACGTGCGCAAAATCAAGCAATGGAGATGAGGGAAGATATAAATATCAGAAATTACACCCATTTGAGCAACAAGAAATTCTTAAGAAAATCTTAAAACTGATGCAAACCACTAGAAATGGAGGGCACTAACCTAGTGCTCAGTTTACTTAAGCTTGTGATCATGATGCGCTAAAAGTAATTTAAGTAAAGGTAGGAGAAGGTATTAGTGACACTAATCTAAAACGACCAGCACGTGACTGGACAAACGCTATTTAATTCAAACAAATTCGGAGGTGTACTGCTGCACGCATGCTAGTACGTGGCAACACTGGTTTTAGTTCCGGCATAATTCAGACAGTCCCAGTTTCCTCGCCTACAACTACCAATTTCAATGACGGGTACGTGTTGCGAGAGATTCCCTAACCCAGGATAAGGGTAATATGGCATTAATAGCTTGACTTTCATCCGAGGGCGTATATTAGGCCATGGTCACGACTGCTGCTGGCCAGACCGGTACAGTAAGCGCTCTGAAGCTCCATCTAAGACTGCACGAGCGCTACACAAAAGCATTACAAATGTGGAGTTTGGCTGCTGGGAATTGTCATAAAGTAGAAAATCTACTTAGAGGCAGGGCATAAATAAATCGCTTATTAAGATGGGCGACTATTGGAAGGTTTTTGTAGGGAGCTGACCATGTCTAGACCGGATCAAGTAATTATACATCACTGGTGTTCCGGAGTAAAGCACACTATGAGACCATGGACAACTGTGACCATAGGCTTGTGTTTTCATCCACAACCCTCCCTCGTGTTTCCATCCTCAACCCTCCCTCAGGAATGAAATGTTTGGGTTGTGTGAGTATGTGCTAAAAGTTTGTATATACATGTTACCAAGAGAGCACTATCTTTGTTTTGGGTTGCCTAACATTCTAAAATGCTAGTAAGTGTTAATATTGACAAACATGCTGATCTTGAACTGTTGATACTGATAGTATTACTCCGACATTGTTTTCCCATGTCTGTGCAAAGGTTCCATCTCATTAGTACGGGCTGTAACACTTCAATATAGCAATAAGCAACAGCTAGGCCCTTTGACGGCAAGGCAACATCTATTGCTGCATTTTTGTAACTTTTGAACGGTTTGAGCTAGACACAGTTTGTTTTGTAAAATTCCTGGGCTTCTTTATTGATGTCCTCCAGGCACTTGCAATATTTTATCCAAGCCATGGTTGCTGCTTATTTATCTTACGCACGGAACAGCCATTGACATAAGTCAAATTTTGACACTCTAGAATTACAATCATTGGTGTCTGCTGAGGTGATAGTTAGAACAATCGTGGAACCATTCACGAATAGGGTATACCCCCTTCTCTTGGGGTCCTCCTGGGGATTAACGCACATCTAAGGGTAGGGCTTGACGAGACTGTGAAAGCCAGTTTCCCAGGTCCTACATTCCTTTGCAAGCCAAAGCAGAAAGCCAAACAAGGGACTTATTTCATTGTGAAGGTAATCAACATCTGAGGTGCTGTTCACTATTCGAGGGGGGACATTGCACCAGTCCAAACGACCCTTCATTGATGATAGGTTAAAGTCAACCTTATTAGAAAGCTATCCTAGTGGTAGCTGTATTGCGTGCAGCCTTCAGGCTAAGTCTTGAAGGAATGTAGAGCAGCTTGTTTTACCAGTCTATAATCTCATGAATGAGTAAATGAAAAGAGAACAGGTGTATAACAAATATATGTATTTGTTCTAAACACATCCCTTTAGTTCCTTTACGAGGCTAAAGGCAAGAAATTACAGTCAGTAAACTTATTTAACACACAAGTAAATTGGCACAATATACGTTGAGCCTATGATGAGATTAGAGGCGAATAATTACAATCTGTAAACCTATATAGCACACAGTAATTTAGCACCAGATACGTTGAGCTCTAGGGGTGTACCAAAGCCATATATCAATAAAGTGGTAGGGGGACCACAAATGGCATAGAGACAGGGCCTAGAGCCTGTAGAAAGACTACTTGGGGTCCTGATAATCCTACACACCCTGATGTCACACCTAGAAGGTGCCCAAGAGCCTAGTTGCTGCATCACATAGTTCTGGGGATGCGTGTGATCATGTACGGTTGCCTGGGATGATATTTACCAGAAGCCAAAGTGGCGAGCGAAAAAGGCCCTTGGGCCAGCTTACAGCCTGGCATAGTTAGGGCTGTGCTAATCCTTTTAGCTAAAGACTTTGATGCTGCACTGTTACGTAGACTGTCTTGTCTTCACACATAGATCCTATGGATAAAGACGTGGGTAGAAAACCAGGATTAAGAGGCGATGTCCTCGCCTGCAGCACAACTTTCTTGTAGTAACAATGAATGTGAAAATAGGAAGCCAATTTTACAGCCTAGCATGGTTAGGGCGGTGCTGATCCTATGCTTAACGACCTAGATGCTGCACTGGCAAACAGACTGGCCTTTTCAAACCTAGACCCTATGGCCTAAAGGCGTGGGTGGAAAACCAGGAATAGGAGGTGATGTCCTGGTCTACAGCAGAATTTTTAGTAGCCATAAATGTGCCATGGCACTGCCACTGGGTCACTGTACTGCACACGGGATATTGTGGCACTGCCACTGGGTCACTGTACTGCACACGGGATATTATTCCTAATAAAGGTCATTCTACAGGGCACTCTCCGTAACACTAATTCAATCACAATACATGGGACACAAACTGAGGCTATGCTTAACATTTACTGTCGAAGTGGTAATGAGTAGTCATCTGGCGCTAATCTTATCTAAAACTTAGCAAGTGATGGTAATGTAAGACTAGCACGTGTACAGCAGTTATCGCCAGAAACACTAATGGTTTGTGTTTATCTTTTCCATTTATGTATGACCGGGTCCATGGTGGATACCTGGAGTGCTCCACATCACAACAGCTGCAACAGGTGGACAGCCCAAGGGATGCTTACGTCAGTCACGGCTGGGTCCATGGCGGATATCTGAGGGGTGCTCCACACCGCAACATCAGCAGCGGGTGGACGTCAAAAGGGAAGCATACGTCAAGAAAGAGGACACCCAAGGGCCCAAGTAGTGCTGGCAGGTGTAAGTGCTACCCATTCCCTAAGGTGGAAGTGGGAATTGTCACCCAGGTTTTCTTGGTCTTTTCCTGGTTCTTGCAGTTTCTCAAACCAGTGACGCAGGGGAGGAACTCATCACCAGAAGTGGAGGAGCTACAACGTCCCAGCACAAGCAACGGGCTGGACGCGGGACAGGGAAGATCTGGTTTGGGGGTCTGTGCCTTGGTCAGTTCAGGAACTTCTTTCAGGGACTCTTAGCTCAGCAGCCCGACCCCCCGTCAGTGGTGATACTTCACCTAGGGGGGATTGACTTGGCCAAACTTGGGAGGCGAATACTCATTGATGAGTTCATCTCCACTGCGGGTGGGTCTCCAGGACTTGCCCGGGTGGCACAGTAGTAGGGTCTCAACTTATCCCGCGGTGGCAGGGGCGAGGGGCGGACTCGGTCAGGGCGTTGAATCACTCGGTAAAGAGGATCAACACACAGTTGGACAAATTATTTCATGCCCCACCGGTTGCAGACGATCCAACATGGGTGTATTTGGGGTGCATAATTCTACCTGGTGAGGGGAGTCCATTTGACGGAGGAAGGAAAGGTCCTGTGGTCTGATAATGTCAGGGCCTGGTTGGAGGGTTTTGCTATAGTGAGAACTTTCTAGGGTAGGTCAAGGCAGGGGGAGGCCAGATCGTCGGTTAACAATGCTGGCCTGTGGCGGTAAGGTCATGACCGGTGAGCACATATTTTAAGGTCTGAGGGGGCGGGCATCATCCTATGGAGGTTCCCGCCCAGGGGGAGGGGCCATTGGCCACTCCTAGAACTCCAGGGGCAAGGTAATTGATGCTTCAAAGGAGCGCGGGTCAGGAGTAGTCACGCTTTCCTTAGGCTGGTAGCCACCCCGCGCGCGCATACTCATGACGTCACCAGATGGCGCAGAGTAAGGGCCCTCCTTTAGTGGGTAAATGGAGTTCACGGCGTAGACCGGGCGATTACCGGAGCACGACTGCGCATGCGCACAGCTCTAGGTGAGGCGCAGCTCGTAGGACCTGACACCGGTTAGCGACCTTGCCATATGGCCAGAAATGTACAGAAATCAAGATGAGGATGTTAGATTCGGTTAGGAAACAACATGTATTAGAATTTTTTGTTAAGGTTAGCCTCTCAAACTTGTTGATGATATTGTATCTAATGTCCTGCTGATTTTTGTATACATTGTTGACCATGCAATTAAAACCTTTTTTAATTTCATATCTTAATAAATACGGCCGGGGGACTAGCCCCCGCCTTCCAAAGATAAAGAAGCCTCATGTTCATGTTTCTGGGTGTTGGGTGCCGGATTGGGGGGGGGCGGCAGCCAGTCGCTGACCATGTGAAAAGGGGGGGCCCTCGGCCCCCCCGCACGCATGGCGGCGCGGCGACCGCTTCCCCCCTTCCCCTCTGTGTGCCTCTCGGTGGTGGGGGCGGGCCCTTGGGCGCGACCCACCACCGATTGGCCGGCGGCCTCCCTGACCCGGATACCAGTGGAGGATGTCCGGGTTAGGGGGGGCGGGCTACTGGAGGGGCGGGGCGGAGGGGCGTCGCTACTCCGCCTGGCCCCTTGGGAATAAAGAGGCGGGGAGCGCCCGGGAGACCCCCTTGTCCCTGGACGCTCCCCCGCAGCACGGTGTGCCCCGCGCTCGGGGCTTCTTTGTTTTCCCACCCACCATCCCTGGAACCAAAAAATGTTGTGGCTTCACTAAGTCTGGTTTGAGCGTCATTTTGCTAGCGTACTGTTAACGTGTCTTACATGCGTAATCGAACTTTATCTGGACTGTATATTTTGGATGATGTAATTTTTGTTTAGGAATTTTTTCCCTTTGTAGCGAACTGTGTGTAAAGTGCTTTGATGCCAATTGTGTCTAGGCCTTTTTTCCCTTTGTAGCTTTACGTTGATGCGTGTTATTAATTAGCCAGTGTAGCTGTCCTTTAGAATTGTTTCCATAGGTCGTCGTATTTATTAGGTATGGGGCATGCGGTAAGGTCATGACCGGTGAGCACATATTTTAAGGTCTGAGGGGGCGGGCATCATCCTATGGAGGTTCCCGCCCAGGGGGAGGGGCCATTGGCCACTCCTAGAACTCCAGGGGCAAGGTAATTGATGCTTCAAAGGAGCGCGGGTCAGGAGTAGTCACGCTTTCCTTAGGCTGGTAGCCACCCCGCGCGCGCATACTCATGACGTCACCGGATGGCGCAGAGTAAGGGCCCTCCTTTAGTGGGTAAATGGAGTTCGCGGCGTAGACCGGGCGATTACCGGAGCACGACTGCGCATGCGCACAGCTCTAGGTGAGGCGCAGCTTGTAGGACCTGACACCGGTTAGCGACCTTGCCATATGGCCAGAAATGTACAGAAATCAAGATGAGGATGTTAGATTCGGTTAGGAAACAACATGTATTAGAATTTTTTGTTAAGGTTAGCCTCTCAAACTTGTTGATGATATTGTATCTAATGTCCTGCTGATTTTTGTATACATTGTTGACCATGCAATTAAAACCTTTTTTAATTTCATATCTTAATAAATACGGCCGGGGGACTAGCCCCCGCCTTCCAAAGATAAAGAAGCCTCATGTTCATGTTTCTGGGTGTTGGGTGCCGGATTGGGGGGGGGCGGCAGCCAGTCGCTGACCATGTACAACTTCCTTTGATATGCATGTCTGTGTGGTGCATGCAGCTCCTCGGCGGCGCTGCAAACAAACCCCTTTGTTTTCTGACCCCTCCACTGCGTGGTAGAGCAAAGCGGAACTCCACGGCAATTCCAGTTTTTATGCAACTCCGCGTAGTGGAACTCCGCAAACTCTGCTTACCCCTAGTTGGGATATGGCTTCTTTCACTTCTGAGAGGGTAATGTCTTCCTCTAAGCCGTCGCGGTCTTCTAGTGGGAGGGTCGGTACCTGCATCTCTGAAAGATAAGTCTCTATCTGGGAAGTGGTAGCTGGCGACGTGCCTCATGTAAGGTCTCATAATGCCCGGCAAATGCCAGGGCAACTTCCATGTCAATAGCATATTTATTACCCTTATCATCTATAATTGTATGTACCCAATGTGCCTCTATTTCTCTTAAAAATGCAAAGTAGAGGAGCACTGTTAATTAGACTAGTAGTTCCATACAAAGCCAGTCACCCGTGTCTCTCCATTCCCACCACTATAAAGGAGGAAAGTTTAGAGTCAAAGAAACATTTTGTGAATATCGAACATTTTAGATCATGAAGAGACAACAAGGCGTCCTGTATGTTCTTTCCATATTTTCTTTTTTATTTCTTCATTTCTTTCCACATAAAAAACATCAGAAATTTCAGCCAATGCGTTTCATCCCTCAATCTGGTTACTTCTTCAGGGCAGCTAATTAGATATGTTGACCATATTTCAATCGCAAAGAATCGTTAGCTCAGAAGTCTATAATTGGATAAATAGTGTCAAAAATGTCTCTCCTCAGAAACAATCCTGCAGAAAACCATCACACATGTACCTGTAACATAATTCCTACAAGTGCTCCTGAACTTAGGACATCTTATCCTCACTGCCTTATATTAACCCCAACAAGCAGTACTCTTAATTTCTGGGTGCAACCGACTATAACCGTCTGATGTGACATTTGGCATGAAAAAAAAAAAAAGAAGTGCCTCTATTACTCACTGGTGCCCAGCCATGCCAGTAATCTACCAGCCTTGTCACCTGTGTTATATATTCTATGCTGTGTGGCCAGAATCTGGGTTTTCACCTCCTTGTTTTCCAGGAGAAGGTATTCTTCTCGGAGAGTTGCCATTCTGCGGAGTATCTGAGGGGGTAAACAACCTTTACAACAAAACTTTTACCAAGCAGTGCCTTTACAATGCAACTTTTACAACGCAAACCATTACAACGCATTGCGCTGGGGGGCGCTCTAGTATAGGGAATGTGTTTAATGTACTATCCAACACCTTCCCTACTATCCACGGGGACTGGAGTTGGAATAGTAAATTAAACAATTCACTATCCAGCACCTAAAAGCACTATGCGTTGTAAAGGTATTCGTTGTAAATACCGCGTTGTAAAGGCATGCGATGTAAAAGCATGCGTTGTAATGTCATACATACATCTGAGGGTTTTGGTCAGACCACATTTGCCCCTCAAGAGCCAGCAAACACCTCACAAGTTCTTCTATGTCTCCTGCCTCTTTCTTAAGTTCATGGGCTACAATGTGTTGTGCGCTGCTCCCGAAAAACGTTTGTAAGCGTCCCACAATATCATGGCTGAGTCAACTGATTCTTTATTTTCCTCAAAATATAGCTGAGTGTCAACCCTCAATTCTTTAGATACTTGAGAATCTTTCAGTTCCCAGGAACTTAATCTTCATCCTGTTCCACGTGTATGGGAGCGCTGTCCCAGGGTAATCCAGAGTGGCGAGTGATCAGAGAACCCCCTAGCTAAGTATTGAGCACTTGTTACAACAGTTACCTCAAGTGTCGGGGTAAAGATGTAATCTAACCTAGAGAAGATTTTATGGACACCAGAAAAATCAGAGCATTTACAACAGACTGGGTGACACTTCCACCGAGGGTCGTGGGCAGAGAAATCAGGGGTCGAAGAGGCTCTGTGACCATAGATTTGATCATGATAATTGTCGGCCCATGTGGAGTTTCAAGACGGCAAGTCTACCCCGTCATGAAGTTGGCTCCGCTCCATTCTGGCTCAATCTTAACTTGGAGCAACTAATTCAGAAACTTACTTAACCAGGAATTCAATTCTCTTTTCATCAGCTTACTTTATCTGAATCTTGGCATTACACAAATAAAAATAAATCACCAGTACTCCAGGTTAGTGCTGATCAGGTGACAGGTTTAAGAAGAAACAGTAAGCACACACAATGCTTACAGAAAAATAAGAAGCGCAGGAGATATGTATTTATTTACGAAGACAATTATGAAATGTATAAATCACTCACCTTTCTTACAGAGAAAGTCATCCAGATCCTGGTTTCCTGAAGGTTTAACAAATATTTGCAATATATTAGTGACTGAATTAACAGTTGTCTACCAAACACTTAATCAGTTTATGACATGAAGTGAAAAAAACCAAGAAGAGAACCTACCCTTAGTAGTGTTTTACATTTGAAACCCTAACATTTCTCAGTCAGTATATAGAGAGAGACTGAGAAAACTCATTTATTCAAAATTTAAATAACAGGGGTAGACAGTACACCATATCTCAATAGAACTTGTTTGCAAAATGTCTGCAAATTTGAAAATTAATGAAAAAAAACAAGAAGAGAACCTACCCTTAGTAGTGTTTTACATTTGAAACCCTAACATTTCTCAATCAGTATATAGAGAGAGACTGAGAAAACTCATTTATTCAAAATTTAAATAACAGGGGTAGACAGTACACCATATCTCAATAGAACTTGTTTGCAAAATGTCTGCAAATTTGAAAATTAATGGAGTTCTTGAAAGAAAGAGACTTTTCACATGCTTGTTGATCCTATATATTTAATGGTCTTAGAACAAGCAACCTCTTGTACACCTCCAAAGCGTGAACCATAATACACTATTCCTCACACCCCAAACACAGTGCTTCTGGCCTCAGCAATGATGTGCTCGATATCATCACAAATGACATTGGAGTAGTGGAGAAGCATAATTTTGATCTCACCTTGAGATAAAAAGTAGGAGTGCATCATAACTATGAGTAGTCAGCACTTGAGAAAATATTTTGTGTGATTAACGTTACTAAAAGACGATGGAGTACCGCATATATAAAGTGCTTTACATATAACAGATACAATTTATAAAATATGTGTTTAAATTGTGACCAATGGAGAAATTTAATATCCTTATTTATTAATATTACTAGCGGCCCGTCCCGACGTTGTCCGGGTATGACAAACCGTTCAATGTGATAATGCGCCCCAGCGATGCTCATGTGCCTCTGCATCCGCTGATTAAGGCGCCGACATTCAGCGTGTGTACCTGCTCTGAAATTCTCTGGCCTTGGCATTGAAGATGAGCATGTGTGCCCGCTCCCAAGTTGTGTGGCCTCACAGTCTGCAAATACGGCACAGCGATTACCCGCTCCCAATGTGTGTGGCCTCACAGTCTGTAAATGCGGCACAGCGATGACGTTGAGCGTGTGTGCCCGCTCCCAAATTGTCTGGCCTCACAGTCTGCAAATGCGGCACAGCCGTCCTGCCGTGCACATCGTGCCTGGGTGTCTTCTGTTTGGCCTCGTACTTTCACGCACTTCAACAGCACGGCACGTACTTTCACACACTTCAACAACACGGCGTGGTGCACTGAGATGCCACACGCCGCGTCAACGTCATCCGACGGCGTACTCAGCCGCCACACATTGTCAACATGATAGAACGCTATTCTCACGCTTCAAACATAATACAATGCTGAACGCACACGCCCACCTCAGAAGTGGTGCTACATCCAACGGACTACTTTGTCCCACAACGTGCTTTGTCCCTTCTACTTTTTGCGCTGGTGTATAGCCTATGTTCATCTGCTTTGCTTCACCTTTCCAATGCTGTTTGGGGTGTTCCGGTTGGCGCAGTGGTTCCGGAGCTTACCCGCCTCAAAGGTTTGGTCTCTCTCTTTATATTATTAGTATGGATATGGATAGGGGAAAACAGATACATGATATGATTTATCCTGAAACTAATTAAATGAAATGTGCAAACAAATGTTTAGAAGATTCGGGTGTAACACGACATCCTGTTCACTTCAAGAGTATTTTATTAATGATTCCTAATAGATTTTGCATTATTTATGTGTTAGCAGAATTCATTAGTAATGCTTTTACATTTGTGCACGTATTTGTTACCCAGTGCACTCGCTAAAGTCGACTATTATTTTGAGGCCTAACGTGTGTTTAGTTTAACTTCATGTGTAATTTCATTCTAGCCTAACATTATATTTCAGTGCAAGTTCACTTTGCAGCATCACGTTCTGCTTCTGCCTAACCTTCAATGTGGAATGTTTCATTGAATTTAATTTCCACTGCAGGTGTGGACAAAGACTCATTAGTTAGCATAGAGGATTTTTTTTTTTGCTAGGCAGTAGGGTATGAGAAGAAGGAGTTGGCAAGGAGAATCGTGGTAACGGGAGATGAGTTCTCATGAGAAGAATGACCAAGGACGAATGAAGTTGCAATTTATCGTTGTGGGAAAGGTGTAAGAAGTATCCAATTTGTGCTGGAAGCCTGGAAATGTACTGGGAAAGGAGTCACATGGGATTGTCCACCTTGAATACAATTGATATTATATGCTGTGCTTAGTGAGGGAGAGACATCTTGAGACTTTGTAGGGTGCAGCCATATGCCTCTGCACGTGTAGCTTTATGCTACCTGACCCAATGCTTAGAGTATTTCTACTGAATGGTATACAACCTTTACAACGCAACTTTTACAACGCACTACCATTACAATGAAACTTATACAACGCAAAATCTATTACAACTCATGCATTTACAACGCAGTCATTACAACGCATGACAATACAACGCACACTACTACAACGCATACCATTACAACGCAGTCATTACAACGCATACCATTATAACGCAAAACTTACCATCGAATACTTACCCTACTGTTGCACCCCCTGGAGTTAGAATAGTAATTTTAACCCCTACACTATCCAACACTTTCCCTACTGTTGCACCCCCCTGGAGTTAGAATAGTAATTTTAACCCCTACACTATCCAACACTTACCTTATATGCAATGTAATGTAATGCGTTGTAATGGTATGCGTTGTAAATGTAGTATTATTTATTTATTTATTTAGTGTATTTATAGAGCGCAGAAACCTGTCACCCAAAGGGCATCCTGGCGCTTTGATCAAGAAACCGTACACTTTAACCGCTCAGGCCGTTTTTGGAAATAAGTGAGTTTTTAACGCTTTCCTAAACGGAAAATAGTCCTTGTGACTCCTCAAGGAGAGTGGCAGGGAGTTCCACAGTTTGGCCGCTGCAATGCTGAAAGAGCGGCCACCCATCCTCACTCTATGAAACCTCGGAAGCATAAGGAGATGCGCCGATGAAGAGTGTAGGGGCCGTGAAGCAAAATACCACGTAAACATATTTTGCAGAGGGATAGGGCCCTGTTGGTGTACAGCTTTAAACACCAGACATGCAGCTTTATACTGTACCCGCAAATCTACCGGGAGCCAGTGTAGGTCTCGTAAAGCAAGAGTGGAGGAGCTGGACCTAGGGCGGGAAAGAGCCAGCTTGGCGGCCATGTTCTGCACCCGCTGTAGCTTCCCCGTCAGGTTTTTTGGGGCCTCCAGAAGAAGCCCGTTGCAGTAGTCGAGACGACTTAGTATGGTCCCACGAACTACTTCCGGTCTGGCTTGAACGGGGAGAAGAGGCAGAACTTTGCGTAACATGCGCAGCAGCAACATACACGTAGCAGTAGTTTTATTCACGTGTATGTCAAGCTGTAGGTTAGGGCCAAAAATCACCCCCAGGTTACGGGCTGATTCCGCCGCCAACACTGGCTCAAGGAAGGTATTGGGCCAAAAGTTCTCTGGAAGTGCCCACGGAATCCGGTCGATGGAACAATGGAGCACCTCCGTCTTGGAGCTATTAAATTGTAGGGAGTTAGCTCGTAACCAGTCCGCTGTAGCTGCCATGCAGCGATGGAAAGTATCCAGCGAAACCGCATTGTTCCCTTCCAGAGAAAAGACCAGCTGGGTGTCATCGGCATAATTAAATGCCGAGACACCGAAAGATTTTATTAGCTGGACTAAAGGGCGAAGGTACAGGTTGAACAATATAGGGCTGATGGCCGAGCCCTGTGGAACCCCCTGTCCTACACTCCTTGGCACAGAGCTAAATGGCGGGAGTGAAACCAACTGTTGCCTGCCACCAAGATAGGATATCAGCCAGTCTCTAGCCCCCTCAGTGACCCCGCACTCCTCCAGTCTCCTGACAAGGGTCCGATGGCAGACCGTGTCGAACGCGGCCGACATGTCGAGCAACACTAAAAAGGCTGCCCGGCCACTGTCGACACGCGAACAAAGATTGTCCAACACGGTCACCAGCGCGGACTCCGTCCCGTGACCGGGGCGGAAGCCAAACTGGGCCTCATCGAACCAACCGATGTTCTCCAGGAAACCTGAGAGTGAGCGGGTCACCCATTTTTCCAAAATCTTAATGGGAAAGGGGAGCAAGGAGATAGGCCTATAACTGGAGAGACAGGCCGGATCCAAAGTTGGCTTTTTTAGCAGAGGTGACACTACTGCTAACTTCCAGCACTCTGGCACCGATGCCGACTCCAAGGATTGGAGACAGATCGAGAACAAAGGCAAGAAAAGTTCTGCGTGGAAAGCCTTCCAAAATTTGGGGGGCAGCGGATCAAGCGGGGACCCCGAAGACACCGTATGTGCCACATTACAGAATTCCTCAAAGGAGGGAGAAGGGAAAAACCTTAGTTGGGGTCGACTGGAGGGGGTAACTGGAGCTCCCAAACAGAGGTCAGGGGCATTCGGCTGGGGTCGACTGGGTGAACTGCCCGGAGCTCCCAGACCAAGGTCAACAGCACCCGTCTGGGGTCGACTGGGCGGGCCCGCCGGAGCTCCCGCACCAGAGGCTCCCGATATACGAGCAGAGCTAGTCGGCTGGGGTCGACTGGATGAGCTGCCCGGAGCTCCCAGACCAAGGTCAGCAGCCCCTGTCTGGGGTCGACTGGGCAGGCCAACCGGAGCTCCCGTACCAAGCGCTCTTGAAAGAAGGGCAGAAACAGTCGACCGGGGTCGACTGGATGACTCGGTCGGAGCTCCCAAGCCAGTGCTGAAAGCAGTTGGCTGGGGTCGACTGAACGAGCCAACCGGAGCTCCCGGGCCGAAAGCAGCAGGTAAGGGGTGCGTTAGGCCCTCTAGGATCTTAGCCGTCGCACGAACCGTGTTAGCCGCACACGCAGGGTGGGACAAGTCCCTGACAATTTTGAACAGGGCTTGGGATTTATTGGGCGCCTGAGTCAGGGAAGCTTCTAAGAAGGCCGCCTTGGCCCGCTTAATCTGTACCTTGTAACCTCTCAGAGCGATCCTAAACGAGGCTTTTGCCGAAGTGGAGTACTCCCTCCTCCACACTCGCACAGCACATTTACAGCTCAACTTCAATTGTCGTAACTCCTCCGTTTACCAGGGGAAAGCCCGGTTCACTCTCCCTCTAGATCTCCGGAGGGGCACCACCTTGTCAAGAGTGTCAGTAATAGACCGGCACAAAGAGGAATAACTTTCTTCCACCGAGTTACTCAGGCAAAAGTTAGCAGGTATTAGGGAGGGCATAGGAGATGAGCTGAGTAGTCGGGACCAAGGTCTACCCAGTTTTGAAAGTCCTACCCCGGCGGCTTCAGAGGAGTAGTCCCCTAAGCATAGGGAAAAAGCCACAAGCGCATGATCGGTCCAGCATTGGGCTAAGATGTCATTAATCACTGCCGATTGAGCGTCAGCGAAAATCAAGTCCAAGACATGACCACCCCTATGAGTCGCCGCGCACACCAGTTGCTGCAGTTGGATGTCAGCAAGAGCTTGGCAGAGAGACGTAAACGCTCCGTCTGATGGACCCCCCTGCCATAAGTTGAAGTCACCCAGGACTAACAACTTCGAGTGTGTATTTGATAAATCGTACACTAGGTCAAGGAACTCTGATAGAGAGGGAGCCGAGCCCGGCGGCCGATAACACAGCACCCCCGAGATCAGTGTTCTCTCCAGGTTTCGAATGGAGAACCCCATCAATTCAAAGCCCGATACCTCGCTGATTTTAAGCTGAGATTTTATGCGTTGTAGTGGAATGCGTTGTAAAGGTAGTTTCTAAGAATTTGTTGTAATGGTATGCGTTGTAATGGATGTTGCGGTGTAAAAAATGCGTTGTAAAGGTATGCGTTGTAAAAGTGTGCGTTGTAACATCCATACTGAACATTCCAGCATCTGACAACTTTCTTCCTTCTATTTCTATCATAAACGGAATCAAATGCTTTTTAGAATAGTTGGTCCCCTTTATTGTATTTTTTTTTAATTTTGTTGTCCTTATTTAACAAAAAAGCTCAAAAGTTTGAAGAAAGATAGCCGGTTTATTCAGGAAAAAACTGCAAGCCACTATTTAAAGTGGAGGGGGGTTAAAATAGCCCCCGGGTATTTATCTGCAACAGCAGTTTATAGTAGAAAAAACCAACTCTCCTCCACTGTATAGGCCACTCCCACCTAGCCTTAGCTAGTCTTCTGTCCTTTCGGCCATGCGAGCCATTTGTAATCATTGGACCGGAGAGAAAACAAATATCCTGGCACAGAGAACACACAATAAAATGAAAGAAAACAGTCGAGGACAATATAAGGCAGTATAAAGCAGTATAAAAAAACGCCTAACTAGAGGAAAAGGATATAAACCAACTATCCCATAGGTCCCAATATCTTGTTTTTTTACCCCACTTACTTGCTCTGTCAAGAGTAGAAATACATTGGACTGAGCTTATCCATTCTAATTTAGAGGGTGGAATAGGAACAACCCATTTAATGCAAAGCTTGCGTCGTGCAAAGAGGATTAAAACAAAAAGAAGTGCCCTCTGGTCCCTTGAAAAAACCTGATTTTCCGTCTCATTTACACCTACCCCAAAAATCACTGTTTATGTGGTTAAACCCACCATTCCACCCAAGATTTCGGGAATGATACTACTCACATGATCCCAGAAGAGCTTGATCGAAGGACATTTCCAAAACATATGTACCTCGTTTACATTGATGTCACCACACTTCGAGCACTTCCTTGCCAATCCGCTCCCCAATTTTGAAAGTTTCGAGGGTGTCCAATAAGCCTTATGGACAGTAAAAAGATGATTTATTTTCAGTGGGGCAGCTTTCACACATGACCAAAGAGTAGACATGGATACTTGCCCGAGAGTGCCGAGGTCTTCATCCGGTATGTCCTTCTTCCAGCTTTCTGTGTAGGGGATCGCTTTGTTGTCTCCAGTCTCAATCAAAAGCCAATACCATACTGCCACTTCCTTTTGCGTTGATCTTATGGCGATTAGTTTTATGACCTCCCCATCTCCTTCTAATTCCTTTCTAATCTTGACCAGCCAAGGATTTGCACGTACTTAAACCTTGAGACGGTGTTGTTTGTTAAGGCAGGAAAACACTGCCATGGAATTAAGTCTTTTTCCACTATCAGCTCTCCCCATTTAGCTATCCCAGCTCTGCATAGTGGTAGAGTCAAAATATCTTGCAAGCATGCCGGGGTACCCGGGGAGTCCCATATAGGTGATTCCTGATTGTAGTATGGTATATCCAGTAACAACCTTGTTTGAACCCAAACTTTTAGGGCAGCAGTGAGAGTCTTTAGCCTCACCTTTTTATAGAATTTTGGGTGGCCAAATTTTAAAAGGAATGAATCGGCTTGAAGATTAAAAGGCTTAGTTGAGGCTACAAAAAGAGGGGAATATGTCTGGGAGTTATTAAGGAGTTGGCGAAAGCTTTTAAGATGGAAAGCACAGTAGTAGCTATGCCACCATTAGATTTCTTTCTCCTGAGTTTCCTTTGTGAGATTCTAGGGGTCTTCCTTCCCCAAATAAATGAGGAGAAGATCCCTTGTGCTTTCTTAAACCAAGTTCTGTGGAATTCTAAGCGGATAGTGTTGAAAAGGAAGGTAAACCTTGGTAAGAACGACGTGTTGAATAGATTAGATCTGCCTATAATTGACAAAGGAAATTTCTCCCATGCCTGCATTTAATGTTCTACGCTGCAAAGGGTTTTCTCAAGGTTTAATTGAGCGATCTTATCGATATATTTTGTTATTTGAACCCCGAGATATCTTATTTGTATTTTTAAAAGTGTCTTCTTATATGGGGAGTTCCACAGCATCAGCTCTGTTTTCTGCTGGTTTATAGAGTAGGCTGATACCTTCCCGACATTTTTTAACTGTGCCCAAATATCTGGAAGTGCTTGTTCCAAGTCTCCTGTCAGGATCATTAAATCATCTGCATAAAGCCCTATCTTTTTCTCCCAACCCATACAGATAAAAGGTGGAATAGCTTGACATGATCTTGATTTGCAGGCCAAGGGCTCTATATAGAGATTGAAAAGGAGAGGCAAAAGGGGGCAGCCTTGTCTGGTCCCTCAGAAAACCCGGAATTGCTTTGTTAGATTCCCATTGACAAGCATCCTTGCCGAGGGATCTTTATAAAGAGATTTAACTGCCACTACAAAGCTACCTCCCAATTTAAAGCGGTTAATTACTTCGATTAGAAAGGGCCAGCTGAACCTATCGTAGGGCTTGGCAGCGTCGAATGTTAAAACTGCCAGTGGAGTATGGAAAACATTTGCCAAATCTATCGCCCCTATTAGGTCCTGTGTTAGTTCTTTCAGTTGCCTTCCTTTTACAAAGCCCTTTTGATCAGGATGTACTATTAAGCCTGCTACTTTGTCAAGTCTTTTTGTAAGGATTTGGGTGTAAATTTTATGATCACTATTTAAAAGTGAGATGGGTCTATAGGATTCGCAGTTTTGCGGATTTTTATTTGGCTTCAAAATTAATGTGATGGTTGCCTCATTCCACGATAATGGTATTTCCTGTGCTTCTTGAAACAAGGAGTTAAAAAGTTGACACAGAAATGGTGCCAGTTCATCTTTCAAAGCAATATGAATTTCGTTAGGGATGGCATCCGGACTTGCAGCTTTCCCCTTTTTTAATGTTTTAATTACTTGTGCCACTTCTTCTATCATGATCTGGTCGTTCAACTTTTCCCTGTGTAAAGCAGGTACAATGTTTGACCCCTTGAAAAAAGATTTCCAGCATCTCTTGCGAAGGGCTTAAATCTTCACAATATAAATCTGAGAAGAAATTTACAAAAGCTTCTTCGATATCAATGTCGTTTTCTAAGATGCTCGAAGTGTTTGGACATTTAAGGCTCCTCACACTATTTCTGACCAGGTCCGATTTGGTTTTCCACGCCAAACATTTTCCGCACCCCTCGCCGTAGTCATGGTGGGCGAGTCTACTTGCCTCACATTTTTTCTTATTTATTGCCTCTAAAAAGTCTGTTAGCTCATTTTTAGCCAAAGATAACTGTTGCAAAGTAACCAGGTCAGTTGGTGCTTGTTCTACTATTGAAGATTTCTAGGCAATTTTAGCTCCTCTTTTTCCAATCTCCTCTCTTGATTTTTTATTGTATATGACAGATTGGGAAATTAGTAATCCCCTTAAAAAGGCCTTATAGGAGTCCCAAACAATGGTAAGAGCTGCTGAGCTTTTGTTGAATACAAAAAACTCTTCTGTAGCGGTATTTAGTGTATCGATAACTGTGGGTTCAAGCAATATAACCCGTTTCAAAGTCCATCTGCGGGGGGTAGCATGCTGTGGTATCGTAATTTCTAAAGAAATTGCAGCATGGTCAGATAAATCTTCTGGTAAATGGGTAATTTTATTCGTATCCCTGCAGGTAATACGGTCCACCAAGAAAAAATCAATTCTTGAATGGTGACCGTGTTTCTTATTGTGGTAAGTATACTTACCCCCTATCAGTCCTGACCCATGCATTTTTTCACTCCATACGTCTATGAGACCCTCTTCTGACATTAGTTGTTTGAGTAATTTACGTGTTTTTGGGGTTGCCCCTTCAGCTCTTTTAGACGTAGAGTGTTTAGTAGGATTTAATACTAAATTAAAATCTCCTCCTATAATGATTTGATCGTTTACATCAGCTAGTTGAAGAAACAAGGATTGAAGATGGGACGGATCATCTAAGTTCGGGCCATAATAGCTAGCAAGAGTAACCCAAGTGGCTCTAATCTTTGCCCTGACCACTACCCATCTGCCGTGGGATCTGCTACCACTTTCCCTATGCTTACCCAATTGCTCTTCCTGAAAATAATAGCTACACCTTTTACCGGGACTGTTTGTGTTGATTTTTAAGTATTGCTGCCCACTCTTCTTTAAGGAGGTGCGACTCTTGAATAAAAATAACATCATGACTAGTAAGACCCAGGTATTCCAAAATGTTTCTTCTTCTAGCCCGGAATCTAAGCCCATTCACATTCCAGGATAAAATCCTTAACCCTTGAGAGCTACTCATGGATTACAGAAAACAGAGACCGCTTCCGTGCAACGGTACTGTGGACATAACATCTCATATTTTTGAGCACACTTTTGAAAATGAGGATTTTTTTTTTTTTACCATAATGCACCCCCACCCAGTGAAACACAAGTTTTTTTATGTTATTTATGTTTTGGTGCATACCCTTAAAACCTCCCCCCCTTTCCTCCCCGGGGGAACCCTCCCTCTTCTCTAGAGGCGTGCTAGGCACCTCTCTCCTTTAACCTCTCCTCTCTCCAGGTCATACAGGGAAATTACATATCAGTTAAATTTTGTGTTTTAGTTTGACTAGCTTTTAATCTGCGTAATCCAGGAGCTGACCTCTTCTGGATCTTTGAAATGGAACATCTTTTTCTTCCACATAACCTTCAGGGAGGCAGGGAATTGAAGTTTAGCGGTAGCCCCTAGGATTTTTAACTCCTGAATCTGCTTTCCCAATTCCCATTGCCTGTCCTGGGTGGTACGTGAGATGTCGGATCTAATGCGAAAAGACCAATTTGCCTTAATATATTCCCCCTTTTTCAAACCCTGTGAAAGAATGTCTTCTTTTAAAGAGTAAGATTTAAAGTTCACCAATATTTTCCTTGGCATTTTCTTACCCGGACGTCTGTTAAAAGGGTCTCGGTGGACCCTCTGGATATCATCTTGCAGGGTCGATTTACCAATTTCAGGATGAGTGTCGCATAGGAGATCTATTATGAAGGACCTTATGTCTCCACCTTCAAGGTCCCCTGGGATATTTAAAATCCTAATGTTGTATTCTTAAGACTCTCTAGTTTATCTGCTAAGAGTTTGTCTTTTATTTTTAGCCTCTTAATCTCCCCTGTATTTTCTGTTACTTGTTTTGTGAGGTTCTCCACTGTTGCTTCCATTGCCTCAACTCGACCCAAAACATCATCGAATCTAGTTTCCAAAGTCTCGCAAGTTCCTTGAATCTTTAGTTGGTTATTTTCATATATTGAGAATGTATCTCTAATCTCTGTAATCAGATTTAAGAGCAAATTCTCTGTCTTAGTAGTAGACCCTTTTTCTAACTCTGGGAGATCTCCGCCTTGGGCTGGGTGGTTAATTACTGAGACATCAGGCATAGTGTTGAAACTCTGAGGAGTAGCTGGAGATGCAGAGGTAGTGTCGCCTAGTGCAGTTTTGATGCTGTAAGACTTCTGCACTGCTCCCAAACTTTGATTGTTTTGTGGCGGGACCTCGTTGTCTTCTAGCCCTGCTAAGACGGAGAAGCTGTTTTCCAATGGTATCAAAATTTCACTTTGCTCTATAACTCCCGACTCCCTTCCAGCACTCATATCTCCAGAGGGTCTTATATTCAGATTCAGATTCGTATTAACTGAACTTGTCTGTGTATTTTGAAGTTTTTGGGCCAAGGCTTGTACCTTAAAATAGGTGCGAAAGGAGGGAGTAACACGGGAACTCACAGTACTAACAGGCTTAGACTGTTTAGACTGTTTTTTCTATTCCCTCTGACAGACTTACACCCCTCAGTGGGGATCACTTTCTCCTTTTGTATGACTTTTAGGATAAGGTCTCCTTGAGTACTCTCAATAGGGGACAGTTCTTTGCCCCAAATGCCTTTACTCCGCAGGGTGTATCTGTTTGTAGCGCTGTTTTTTAAAAGTTGTCGTTTACCTCCCCCACCATTTAGTCCAGAGATTTCCACCGCTTCTGAAGGGCTCTCTGCCAGCAATGGAGTGGGAACCCCAGGGTCGACCTCACCACCCTTGATGGCCTTTGTGGTACTACAATCCCCTTTCAACAACTGTGCCCCCTTCTTTCTCCCACTTACCGGTTGCATCGGTGAGAGGCTATCATCTCCGGACACGCTGCTCCTGCTGTCTGTATGTTTTGCATGGGCTGAAAGCACGAGAGGACTTCCAGCGCTGGGAAAACCAATCCTGGCTGCTGCCCTACGTCCTCTTGCTAGCTGTGAAGCTGCCTCCGCCCAGGTCCCACCTCGCGGAGGCGGAACATCACTTCCAGGAGCCACCGCTGCGAAAATGACCACAACACCAGAGGACCGGCAAATACCCCAAGCCACAGAGACGCGGAGCAAAACAAACAGAGTTACGGGGCAAAACGGAACAAACAGAGCCCCGGAGCCACGAGACCGCCGAAAAACGCCGAGAACGCTGACAGCGCGAGCAGCGGAACAACACCTTTGAAAGACGGCACAAAGAGCCCCGGGCCGCGAATAAAGAGAAGTCCGAAAGGTAAAGAAACAAACCGGCAAACTCGTACGTAAGAGGTGAAGATGGGGACATAAAGTTACCCCCTGGTTAAATATACAAGCCTCATAATAGCTCGTATCGGTTCCTCATAGTGTGTAGACGCTCATCTTGTGCTAGTTTTCCGTTGATGTGGAGAGCGAGAGAGCCACGACCGCTCAGCAACCACTGACGGCCGCCATGTTCCCCGCCCCCCTTTATTGTAATGTAGGGTAAGACAGGACTAATGCTTTCTTTTGAAAACTGATTGATGCAATTTAATTCACAATTATTCTCCCTCATCTTTGCCTAACCATAATCGAATTGGTCGTATTCTTTCTTCTGAATAGGGTGAATCACTTTAGGAGATTTTGACACGTTTTGTTTGTTTTGTACTTCTATACCCTTATGCTGAGACAGGTATTTGTGAACTTATTTTGGAATTTATGAGTAAAATCTCACTATTCCCATATTGAGTTGTGGCCTGGATTATTGTGTGACCCAATTGGTTGCACTGTATTGAAATGTTGATGACTGATTGTGTTCTCCCTCTTGCCTCTTGTGTTGCTAATAAAAGTCCAGAGTAAATGTGTAAATGAGCTCAAGCTCTCTCAGCAGCATTACTCTGTATGTTAACATTGATATTGTTGATGGCAATACTCTGGAAATAGTAATAGCTCTTTGAATATGTGATGCTATTTAATTATGGCATGCTGTAAAGTCGGGAAAAAACAACTTTCCAAAGGAGGGCCAAGGGAACTATATTTACCGACCATTCAAGAAAATATCCCTTATTACCAATACTTTTAACAACGAAGAACTTGAAGGTCAAAGGAAGGCCGAGTTGGACAGACACCTAAAGAAAGAAAACGTCACACCATAAACAGTTTCCACCTGTGGTAAAGAAACATCAAATACTTAAATAAGTCCTATCAGCCCACCCATGTGGCGGAGCATCATCATTTAGGACCTTCTGAACAGGGTCCATATGTCCAAGCCCAATGATAGTGGCTTAGTCACTTCAGACCATTGTTCTAAAGATAGATGTATCCTCACCACACATGGTGCTGAAAAAGTGCAGTGCTCAAAAAGAAATATATAATAGTGATTTTAAAATGGCGGTCAAAGTAGAAAAATATGTTTATTGGTATCCACCTTGACGTCAAGTAAAAAACAGTGTAATGACAGTGTGAAAATATCACTGTCCAATATGCTAGTAAGATCAATTAGGCCAACATGTTTCTGCCGTGTTGGTGGTAGTTCACCGGCATTCTTCAGGGCCAGGCTGGAAATATAGCTACTGCAAAAACACTATCATCAGTGTAAATCAAAAAACATTTTGTTATTTTTATGATAACATATAGGTATTGCTAAAATAGGTGAGTGTGGTGAAATCAACCACCCTACCGTATCCTCGTGATTTTTTGGGATAACGAGGAGTTCTTCCTGTGAATATTGAAAAAGATTAATGTCAATACCTAGTTTAATTATGGTGTCATATAAAAAAAACAATAATATGGAGTCAATTCTCGGTGAATGTCCTAACTCAACTGCGCCAATTCCTGTCTGTGATGGCAACAATTCTAATGTGCACTGTAATAGTTACATCAAACTCTTCAGTTAGAGCAAAGAAAAAGAATATAAATATTTTTTTCACTTACCCAGCTTTGTGTGGGACGAATGCCTCACCTCACCCGGCAACGACTCGGAATGTGGGGCCCCGCTCTATTGAACATATGAAGAGGGACAATTTCAGAAAGATCAAATGTCCCCCTAGGGAAAATGTTCTAAAAAAACTTGGTTGTTCAAATAAGCCCAAGGGGTTAGAAAAACGATGTCTAACAAAAGCCTGGCCACACCCAATCATGGGAACTTGATGTAAAAGTCATACAATCCAATATGTACCTCCAGACGGGTCTATGTCAATATTTTGAAAGCCACTGGTCTGGATAATTACTTATATTTAAGGAAACTAACCGAAAAAAGTGATTGTATCTTTTTCAAAGTTAGTGCAGAAAGAAGAAATTCTAACGAGAGCCTTGTTTAAAGGTCACCAACCCTCTCGGTCGGCTTAAGACAAAGCCCTCGGGTGCAAAAGCAGAGTTTACTGAACAGCGCTTAAGTCCTTACCTGTCCGTCGGTACCTCCTGGAGTGTTCCTGAGTCGAAGGGGAGGAACCGACGGACGGAAGGAAGAGCGTTTATATACCGTCATTGATTGGTGCAGCGCTTAGTAACTACCTGCACCTGGCTCGGGTCTGCGGAGGACTTGAGAAGAACTTCCGGATGATGCAAGTAGTGGTATCTCACTTGGCACATGCGCAGCTCTGTCAAGAGACCCACTAGCTGTAGCGTCGGCTGTCTCAATGACAGCGCTTGCGCATTAGTAGCGTTTGTCAATTTCTGCACAGCTCTATTGTTATGCCGTGTATCTATGAGTGTTCTAGCGCGGTTAGCTATGGTTCAAGTGTTCGCTTTCCACACATTTAAAAAGACGTGTGATATTTTAATGCCATTATTATTTTTTACCATATAATGCTCTTAACACCTATTTTCAAATATAGTATGTTAACCAGAGGTCAAATCATGCTGCTCGTTAGTGATCCGATGGAAAACAGTTATCAGTGATATTAGTATTATCCTATTTGGCCAAACTGGAGTTTAGCAAAAAGTCTAGAACAGGTCTAATTCATCCAGGTTGAATATCTGGATAGGATGTGGTGACATAGAGCGTCACAGGGGAGCACTAGTTAAATCCCCAGCGCTATAATCCTGTCTCTTGATTATGTTAAAAAAGCGCTATTCATGCAGGTACTTGTTTAAGGCCCGGCTAAGCCAGATCATCTGTGTCATAAGTGTTACGCTGGTTATACTCATATCGAGACCCAAGGAATATTGTTATTCAAACCCCTAACATCAGTTTTGAGTTTAAAAATCCAACGTTGTTCTTTCAGAAATAGAAAACGTGACACATCAGTGACATGTGGAGGGATAAAAGGCTTTTCCAGTACTACCCACTTAAGGTCGTCTGCCTTGTGTTTCAATTCTAGGAAGTGGTTAGTTAAGCAAGTTGGTTGTTTCTTGCACCGAATGGTGCTTTTATGTTCACTGATGCGGAGCTTAATCTTCCTAGTGGTATGGCCAATGTTTATAAGCCCACAGGGACACTTGATCATGTAGATCAGTTTCTCTGAATTACAGTTTGTGTGATTGTTCAAGCGCCATGGTCTGTCAGTGCCAATATCTATCATTAAAGTTTTGCTTGTCTGGGGACAGGCAGCACAGCCTCCACATGGATAGTGGCCTTGTACTGGATCGGGGTTCCATAAAGTATTGGTGTTTACTCTTGGATGATGTTTTGGTCGAGTGTGTACTACATTGTCTCTAATGCTAGGGCCCCTTTTAAATGCAAACAGGGGACGGGGGATGTCTCCTGACACTGTGTTCAGTATTTTCCAATGTTTCAAGACAATTTTCTTGACCCCGTTGGAGAGGGTACTGAATGTATTCACCATAGTCATGCGTTCTTGTGGTGTTGTTGAGCGTTTGTGTTCAATGAGTGCTTCCCGGTTATTGTTCGATGCTCTTTTACAAGCTTTTCTCACCAGATGGTGTGGATAATGACGTTCTCTTAGTTGTACTGACAGATCTTTTGCGTGTTGATGAAACAGGGTATTGGAAGAACAATTTCTTCTTACCCTCAGGAACTGTCCAACCGGTAAGTTATCCCGGAGAGATTGAGGATGAAAGCTATGGTAAGACAACAAAGAATTACGTGACATCGGTTTCCGATATAGTTCACTTTGTAGACCTCCCTCTCCTGGAAAGATTGATATGTCTAAAAATGGAAGTTTTTCTTTGCTGGATTCCATAGTGAATTTCAGATGCCGATTTTGTGAATTAAGCCAGTTATGAAAGGTTACTACTTCTTCGTTGGTACCCCTCCAGATCACGAACACGTCATCAATATATCTCTTCCACAGCAACACCTGATGTAAAAAAGGGTTGCTGTGGTGGAGGACGTGGTCTTGCTCAAATTGATGCATGTACAGATTTGCAAGACTTGGGGCAAATACGCTCCCCATTGAGGTCCCTGAAATTTGTAAGTATAGTTCATCCTCATATTGGAAAAAATTCTCCATCATTGCCATCCTGACACATTCCATAATAAATCCCACTGGGGTGATTGTATCCATTTGTCTTGATTCTAAGAGACTTCTGATGCAATCCAATGTTTCTTGTTGTGGGATGCATGTGTATAGAGACTCGACGTCAAAACTCACCAAAAGGTCAGTAGTGACGTCGAACTCTGCCTCTGCCAGCAGCCGCAGCATATCACCAGTATCTTGTAAGTACGTTGGTGTTTCACTCACAATCGGTTTAAGAAAAAAATCCACAAATGTGGATAATGGCTCAAGTAGTGAGCCAATCCCTGAGATAATAGGGCGGCCAGGTGGCGGTCTTGTCTCCTTGTGAATCTTCGGGAGACAATAAAAATATTGTGTTACCGGATGTGTTGTAATGAGGTATCTGGCCTCTTGAGGCGTGATCCAGCCTTCTCCGGATGCTTCCTCAATCAAACTTTTGATTTCATTTTTGATCCTGGTGGTCGGATCCTCTATGAGGCGGCGATAAGCTCTTGTATCATTCAGCTGTCTCCTGCATTCTGCTCGGTAGATCTCTGTGTCCTGGAGCACTGTCGCTCCTCCCTTTGTCGTCCGGTTTAATGGTAAGGGTAATGTCTTTGGCCAAATCCGAAAGTGCATTTTTTTCAGCTCTCGTGATGGGATGGTAGAATCGTTGTTTAGTTTGGCTTAGATTCATAATTTCATGGGTCACTGCTTGTTCAAAGGCGATAACCCGGGCTGGAACTTGACTGCTCAAGGGCATGTAGGTAGATTTGGGTTTCAAGCCAGTATTGCGATCAATAGGTTCTGCAACACCATTTGTATCCTTATTGGTATTGAAGAAAAAATGGAGACGTATCTTCCTGTAAAAATTCTCAAGTTCACATCTCAGGTTGAAAGGATCACACTTATTAGTAGGGACAAAGCCCAATCCTTTATTGAGGACAGATTTCTCATCAACCGTGAGTATCCGAGAACTGAGATTGACAACTAGATCGCTATCACTGTCATTGGTCTGTTCATCTATTCCTGGCCTCCTCGACTGTTGATGTTCGGGTTCGGGAGAGTGGCGTCTGGTGCCCAGGACACCGTCTGTTGTCCTCTTCTTCTCCCCCGTCTCCTGCCTTGACCTTGTCCTAAAAAAGACTGGTCATAGTAGAACTGTGGGTGTGATGGAAAGTTAGGTCCAGGGTGGCCCATCAGGGGTGGTCCCATCGGTGGTGGTTGGTAACCCCAAGGAGCCGGTGGCCACCATTGGCCCAGGTTTGGATAGTAATTCATCATTCCTCGCCCCCTGTTTGGCCTTCTTTGGGAACTTCTATTACGCCCTCTATTCGGAGCCCCTATGTTAGAGTTACCTGGATCACTAGATCCGGAGTCTGAGCCAGACGAAGAGTAGTTGGACCCGTATTTTCTCCCTTTAGAATTGTAGTCTGGTGCTACATACGAGTCGCTGGTGTAAGGATAAGTATGTTCCATGGAGAACCGTGCCAAATCTTTTTTAAACTTATCAACTTTATTCAACAAGATGTTATCTCGGTAATCTTTGTTTGTTTTGTTTGTCTCATCCATGTTCTTTTTAAAGATCACAGGTCTGATGGCAGCATTGATTTGGCCCTCCAGAATTTGGATCTCTATGAGCACCGCATCTGCAGCTTTCTTAGCTGTTTTGATTATTAAAATCAGCCAATCACGCGTACAGCGCCATGCTATAAGAGCCCAATCGCGTAAGAAGGTTTTGTCTGTGAGAAAAAGTCTCGGTGTATTAGTCCCTATCAATCCTGCTGGTGCACACTTACCATGCAGGTATTCATTCATTATTACACCATGTAGAGAAATACGAGAGTGGTTCTTTTTTAGGTTTAGCAGAGTTACCCAATCATCTTGAGTGGTATTAGATGTCGTAGGCAAGTCATCTAGAATGCTTGGATTGTTACTAAGGATGTTATTTAGATCCTCATCATCGAATGCTAACCCACCAAAGTCAGCCATCGTGAAACGACCCCCAGGGCAAAAGAACAATCATATATAACACACAAAATTTGGGAGGGCCTGAGAGACATTTAGAGACCTGCATAGGTTGTATCTCCCTGTAACAGTATATAAACAACCTAACAAACCTATGGGTCTAGCAACTGAAAATCTAATCAGGAAATTATATCTCAGCAACTCATTGGTATACTGAGATGAAATCAGAGAACAGGATTCTGACTCAAGGCGTCATACAGAAGATGGTTAACCTCGTGTTAGCAGAGTGAATAACTATGTTTGGATTCCCATCAATGTCATGTGTGATCAATATTATCATATGGTCCTCCGTCCTGGGTCTTGTGTCTCTAGATCACCGAGACAACTACAGTACCCTCCACGAACTCATAGTTCACATGTACCAACATTTGGACAACCATAAGAATCTGATCTGACGGGTATGTGCAGTGCAGAAAAGAAAGGTGCGTGAAATTTAAAATAGGATAGAGAATCTCATTATAGTATTTTAGTCAGCCAAGACCTCTTCCTAATTAAAACCAAGAACAGCGCAAAACATTACTCATGCAGTTTAACAAATATCTGCTAACACGAGGTTAACCATCTTCTGTATGACGCCTTGAGTCAGAATCCTGTTCTCTGATTTCATCTCAGTATACCAATGAGTTGCTGAGATATAATTTCCTGATTAGATTTTCAGTTGCTAGACCCATAGGTTTGTTAGGTTGTTTATACAAAAGAACAATCAACCAAGTGAGCGAAAAAGGAAAGCTACCTCCAAAAGTGTACAAGGTGCTTCTAAACAGGCCCGCAGCCAGAGAGCTGCTCAAAACAAGAAAAAACAACTTTCCAAAGGAGGGCCAAGGGAACTATATTTACCGACCATTCAAGAAAATATCCCTTATTACCAATACTTTTAACAACGAAGAACTTGAAGGTCAAACATTGGAAAATACTGAACACAGTGTCAGGAGACATCCCCCGTCCCCTGTTTGCATTTAAAAGGTGCCCTAGCATTAGAGACAATGTAGTACACACTCGACCAAAACATCATCCAAGAGTAAACACCAATACTTTATGGAACACCGATCCAGTACAAGGCCACTATCCATGTGGAGGCTGTGCTGCCTGTCCCCAGACAAGCAAAACTTTAATGATAGATATTGGCACTGACAGACCATGGCGCTTGAACAATCACACATACTGTAATTCAGAGAAACTGATCTACATGATCAAGTGTCCCTGTGGGCTTATATACATTGGCCATACCACTAGGAAGATTAAGCTCCGCATCAGTGAACATAAAAGCACCATTCGGTGCAAGAAACAATCAACTTGCTTAACTAACCACTTCCTAGAATTGAAACACAAGGCAGACGACCTTAAGTGGGTAGTACTGGAAAAGCCTTTTATCCCTCCACATGTCACTGATGTGTCACGTTTTCTATTTCTGAAAGAACAACGTTGGATTTTTAAACTCAAAACTGATGTTAGGGGTTTGAATGACAATATTCCTTGGGTCTCGATATGAGTATAACCAGCGTAACACTTATGACACAGATGATCTGGCTTAGCCGGGCCTTAAACAAGTACCTGCACGAATAGCGCTTTTTTAACATAATCAAGAGACAGGATTATAGCGCTGGGGATTTAACTAGTGCTCCCCTGTGACGCTCTATGTCACCACATCCTATCCAGATATACAACCTGGATGAATTAGACCTGTTCTAGACTTTTTGCTAAACTCCAGTTTGGCCAAATAGGATAATACTAATATCACTGATAACTGTTTTCCATCGGATCACTAACGAGCAGCATGATTTGACCTCTGGTTAACATACTATATTTGAAAATAGGTGTTAAGAGCATTATATGGTAAAAAATAATATTGGCATTAAAATATCACACGTCTTTTTAAATGTGTGGAAAGCGAACACTTGAACCATAGCTAACCGCGCTAGAACACTCATGGATACACGGCATAACAATAGAGCTGTGCAGAAATTGACAAACGCTACTAATGCGCAAGCGCTGTCATTGAGACAGCCGACGCTACAGCTAGTCGGTCTCTTGACAGAGCTGCGCATGTGCCAAGAGAGATACCACTACTTGCATCATCCGGAAGTTCTTCTCAAGTCCTCCGCAGACCCGAGCCAGGTACAGGTAGTTACTAAGCGCTGCACCAATCAATGATGGTATATAAACGCTCTTCCTTCCGTCCGTCGGTTCCTCCCCTTCGACTCAGGAACACTCCAGGAGGTACCGACGGACAGGTAAGGACTTAAGCGCTGTTCAGTAAACTCTGCTTTTGCACCCGAGGGCTTTGTCTTAAGCCGACCGAGAGGGTTGGTGACCTTTAAACAAGGCTCTCGTTAGAATTTCTTCTTTCTGCACTAACTTTGAAAAAGATACAATCACTTTTTTTGGTTAGTTTCCTTAAATATAAGTAATTATCCAGACCAGTGGGTTTCAAAATATTGACATAGACCCGTCTGGAGGTACATATAGGATTGTATGACTTTTACATCAAGTCCCCATGATTGGGTGTGGCCAGGCTTTTGTTAGACATCGTTTTTCTAACCCCTTGGGCTTATTTGAACAACCAAGTTTTTTTAGAACATTTTCCCTAGGGGGACATTTGATCTTTCTGAAATTGTCCCTCTTCATATGTTCAATAGAGCGGGGCCCCACATTCCGAGTCGTTGCCGGGTGAGGTGAGGCATTCTTCCCACACAAAGCTGGGTAAGTGAAAAAAATATTTATATTCTTTTTCTTTGCTCTAACTGAAGAGTTTGATGTAACTATTACAGTGCACATTAGAATTGTTGCCATCACAGACAGGAATTGGCGCAGTTGAGTTAGGACATTCACCGAGAATTGACTCCATATTATTGTTTTTTTTATATGACACCATAATTAAACTAGGTATTGACATTAATCTTTTTCAATATTCACAGGAAGAACTCCTCGTTATCCCAAAAAATCACGAGGATACGGTAGGGTGGTTGATTTCACCACACTCACCTATTTTAGCAATACCTATATGTTATCATAAAAATAACAAAATGTTTTTTGATTTACACTGATGATAGTGTTTTTGCAGTAGCTATTTTCCAGCCTGGCCCTGAAGAATGCCGGTGAACTACCACCAACACGGTAGAAACATGTTGGCCTAATTGATCTTACTAGCATATTGGACAGTGATATTTTCACACTGTCATTACACTGTTTTTTACTTGACGTCAAGGTGGATACCAATAAACATATTTTTCTACTTTGACCGCCATTTTAAAATCACTATTATATATTTCTTTTTGAGCACTGCACTTTTTCAGCACCATGTGTGGTGAGGATACATCTATCTTTAGAACAATGGTCTGAAGTGACTAAGCCACTATCATTGGGCTTGGACATATGGACCCTGTTCAGAAGGTCCTAAATGACGATGCTCCGCCACATGGGTGGGCTGATAGGACTTATTTAAGTATTTGATGTTTCTTTACCACAGGTGGAAACTGTTTATGGTGTGACGTTTTCTTTCTTTGGGTGTCTGTCCAACTCGGCCTTCCTTTGACCTTCAAGTTCTTCGTTGTTAAAAATAAAAAAATGCTGTAAAGTCATTTTATTTATCCGTCGACCTATTGTGATGTCATGAGCATTGATTTATTTGTGTAAATTATGGTTTGTATGACAGACCTGTGAGTTATGACTTGCTCAGCTAACCCTTTGACCATTTAAAACCTTCCAGACCCCTATTGTAATGCACACTTCTCAAAAACTACTAACACATTGGCACTGCCCTGAGGTCTGTTTCCATGCCAAGTTTAGTGTAATTACATTCAGCAGCTTCTGCTGTAGCGGAGAGCAATGTTTTCTAAAGAAGTTAAACATTATGACCCCTAGCCACTCTGGAGGGAACTGTTGGAAAGTTGAAATGCTGAAATTGGATTTTTTATTTGTATTTAAAATGTTTTCAGAACAGTGACAAACATATTGATTCAGCTTTGTAAACGTAACTATAATAACTTGGCCCTGTGCTTCTTGTTGAAAAGTAGAATATTCACAGAAGCATGCTTTAATTGTCCCCTAGTTGGCACAATACAAAATAAAGTTAATAAGTGTAATGGATCTTTGGCATTATTCTTACCTATTGTTCCTTGCACACCTGTGGTTTCTTTGTCCCCTACACAAAACAAACACATTCAGATAGAGTACATTTCCAATAGGACCGCTGTCTCGACCATGGGGGAGACTAATGTGAGTCTGGCCGCTGTCTTTTGTATGACCTGAAGTATTCTGGTCAGTTGAGCAGTGATGATGACATACAGTGTGTTACGGTAGTCCTGTTTGCCCGTGATAAAGTCCTGGGTGATGGTTCTGAGTGTGTTGAACGTGAGTCATTTGAAGATTTGTTTTGAGGATATTTAGGACATAAAACAGAAGGAAGCGACCATGTTAACTAGCCTGGTCATTGAGAGTTGGTTGTCCACCTCTAGACCTAAGTTCTTGGCTTTATTGGGCAGATAGGGTGTTGGTTCGAGATCTGCCGGCCATCAGATACAGTTTCATAGAGAGGTGTGCTTGCAGAAAAGTACCATTTCTGTTTTGTTTGTGTTGAGTTTCAGCAAGATGATTTTCATCCAGCTGGTGATTTCGAACATGCAGTACGTGAACTTGGTCCGACTGCAGGAAGTTTCGCTGGAGCGGGAAAGGATGAGTTAGCTGCTGCCGGAATAGGTGATGATGTTGATTGCTTGGGTTCAAATGATGTTGGCGAATGGTGCCATGTAGGAGTTAAACAGCAGGTGTCTAATGAGACTGGGCAGTAAACGGTGTCTAACGCAGGAGATAAATTAGGCTGAGAGCAGCTGTGTCTCCTCTTTCCATGAGCAGTCGGATGTCATCTGTGCTGGCAATGGGGGTAGTCTCAGTGCTTGTGTTGGGCCTCAGTCCAGATTAGGTGGGGTTGAGGAGTTGGTTGTTCTTCGGGTGGTCAAACTGTTGTTTTTTTAATGACTTTCGCCAACACTTTGGCAGGGTAGGGCAGCAAGCAGATCAGTTTGCAGTTAGCCAACATCTTCAGATCATGCGAGTATTTCTTCAGAAGGAGGTGTATGGGTGCCTGCTTCCAGGTGTCCAGGAAAGTGGCTGTGCTGATGGAGTTGCTGATTATCGGAATCAAAGTTGTTCGGCTATGGTCCAGTCCTTTGGCGATGATGCAGTGTGGGAAGTGAACAGATGGTGCTCTTGAGAGGATGGAGCGCATGGTCATTTCGATTTCCAGTAGGGTGATGGAGGGCCAGGTGGTCAGGGCGAGGTCCTGGCAGTTACTTTGAATGGCTACGATGGTGGACTGGTTGACATTATTTCAGATGTTATTGATCTTGTAGCTGAAACAGTGATAGAGCTGACTGAAGAGGTCCTGAGATGGGATGACAGTTGTGGAGCCGGCAGTGGTTGATGTGAAATCTTTCAAAATGGTGAAGGTATCTTTCGTTTTATTTGTGCTACTTACAATGCTTTTGTTCACTGCTTATCGCTTGGTAGATCTGATTTGCTGATGGTAGAACCTGAGGCCCAACATGGAGGGGCTTTCATTGGTTTAGGACCCTAAAGGAGTGATGTCTAGTGATCTTCTTTGCCTTTTTTCAGACCATCAAGGTATGTTGTAGCAAACCTTTGAGAATCTACTTCATTTGTAATGGCATGACTCACCCAGATATCAAGGGCCTGTTACTGCCCATTTCCGAGTTTACCTTTTGTTCCTGGGGCTCCAGGTTCTCCTTTAGGTCCTGCAGCTCCTGAGCTCTCAGGGCAGCCTGGGATGAAGGCAAGCTTCTCAATACCACGGAGATCAATAATTTGCAACTCTGTGAAAAAGAAAAGCTAAAATTAGGCATAGACAAGAATGAGAGAGGACAATATATAGTCATACTTACATTAGTGGCAGCAGAAGGGGCTCTGTCATAAACAGATGTCAAGCAGGAGGCATCTTTGTACTTGAGTCAAGACACTACAGCAATATTAGTTCTGATTTGACTGAGCATTTCTGAGCATAGTAAGTGGGTCATGTAAACCCTGGCAATGGCCTCTGAATTTGTTGGGCCTTTAGGGTGGCAGAGGCATCATCTGCCTCAACATGCGACGGGCCTCCAGCCCTATTGGCAGTTTTCCCCCTCAACAGTGATTTATTTCTAAAGCAAGTATCCTGCCGAAAAGGTACATTGTTCAGAAATGCCAAGATGATGTCATGTTTTTAGCTCATTCACCAATCTTTGGAAGTTTGTTTGTGAAAACAAAAATGGTATTGGGCATGATGAGCAGAGAATTTTCCCCCTAAATGTGGTGGTCATTATTTGTTTTCCCTCGCTGGCACCTCTAAACCTAACATGGTGGACCCAGGAAGGGAAAATATTGAGGCTTGTAGCCTTCCCTCATAATACAGGCAAGTTAAGGGCATTGTGGTGGATCAGATTGGTCCAAGGCTTTGACTGAAACCCTGCGGAGCTAGCAGAGGCTCCACTGGCATTCATTTAGCAGTTCCACTTTCTCTAAAAGAGGTGGCTGAATAGTGGTCTTTGTGGGGTGGGAAAAATGAATCACGGCAGTTCTCCACTCCTGCCAATCAGGAAGTTGCTGCGACAGCATGGCGACTTAAAGACTCTATGGACCGACTCCATTTTATGTAGGCTCTGACTTCCTCTTAGGTAATAGAGGTCACCATCTTCTAAATCTTAGACAATGGAAGTCACCATATTCACAGATTTTTGCAGAATCAATGTTATGTCTGCCATTAGACACATATGTCAGCTATCCTTATCTTTCTTAGAACTGTGGAGGCATCAACTCATTCGATTAATGACATAGAGACAACACTTGATGCAACATTCGTCAGGGGCAATTGTCAACTTTTCACCATGTCAAGGTTAAATAAGAACAAATACAGACATAAAGCCGAAATACTGAATTCTGAATTGAAATCCATCTATTGAACATATCTTCATCAGGAAATGTCTGAACCAGACACATTGATGAACATAATCTATGTCAGACATTCTTATGTCAGAAATTCTAATTTCTGATCAGATTTAGTATATAGGGACTACCACTTGACCACTTGTCACCTAGATTATTGCACAAGATTCTGCCAGAAAAGGTCACAAATTCTGCCAGCTCACTTCGCACTTCTGGCCTGAAGCCGATAAAGCTGAGTACCAGAGGAAGATCATAGTGTGTGTTTGCCTTTCACAGGGAACACTGTCTCCAAGCCGCCACTCACATAGGCAGGTTTTGCTGTCAACAAGATATGCAGTTGCATCTCTTCTCCCTTAGACACTCTAGACTGCAAGTTTCTCGGCCTTCCATGCTCTCTTAGTGTAGCACATAGAAGTATGAGTTAGGGTGTTAGGTTGTAGATGATATTTTAACCATGTTAGAAATGTTCATTTTATTCTCATAATTTATAATCTACATTTGTGCTGTTTTTATACTATTCTGTGTAGTTGTTTTATATGTTCTGAGAAACAGATTATTACTGTAGTAATAAATACTCTTTACTTTAAAGTGTTCATTCTTCTTAGTAAAGTTGGTGTGTGATATTGTGAATAACATATGAAGTCTGTTACTCTTATCACGGTGTCCCTAATCCCTTTGTTTATTTATTTTATTTAAACAAAGATATTGCTTTAGGGTAAAAGCAATAACTTTATTTAAATAATACATTGAGTAGGTGCTAAAATATCCGTCATGGATGCACTGAACCTTGTGGTAGGTTCATTGAACCAAGTTCAGCCGTGTCTCCCCCGTGGGTGGGAAGCACACCTTGTAGAGCTAGGTCAAAGTCATAGGTTACGCAACAATAGCAATGGTTAGATAAAAACATGTAAATGTTTCACACAAAAAATCAAGCAGTTGGAGTACTAGACCTTTATTTTAAACCAAGTATGATTAAAACAATTTATATCAGCATGGTTATTACATTGCAGATTTGTTAAAAAGAAAAGAATGGCAAAGTTGATTGAGATCATTGAGAGCAGGATGAGAATAAAGAACTCAGTCTGCAAAGTCTGGTATAGATTGTATAGTATTGTATTGGCATTGTATTGCAGTTACATACCCCTTTGCGATTTGTGATTTCAAATACTATAGCCTTATAGCCCGCCGTAGAGGGCTATACCGGCTATTAACCCCTTGCATGCTGATGACAGAACGGTTCCGTCATCAGCGTCGGTGCTCCGGTGCTGATGACGGAACATTTCCGTCATGAGCCAATACGGTTTTAAACCCTTCAGCACTGCAGCAAAATTCGCGCAGCACTGAAGGGGTTAAAGGCCCTCTCCAGCGTTAAAGGCCCCGAGCCGAAGGGGAGGGCCTTTAACAAGGGAGAGGGACTTTAATAGCGGTATAGCCCATCTACGAAGGGCTATAAGGCTATTAGAACATTCTGTCACTAGAGGACAGAATGTTCTAACAAAAAAAAACAAAGCCTTTTGGGAGCGTGAGGGGATTGGAATCCCCTCAGGCTCCCTGAAGCCTTTGTTCACAGCCAGAGCTGTGAACAAAGAAACATTGGAATGTTGGAGCTCCAGGCTTATACCAGCCATTATAAGCCCAGAGCACTCCATTGTTTTCAATGGAGCTCCCAACATTCCAAGGTTCTAATACTCTTTACTCTCCATTTTGCTAAATATAAAGGTATTGCTAAAACATCCTTGTCCCCCGCTGCTGTGAGAAATTAGAAAAGGTTGTGGGTTGAAGATTTCTGCAATGCCTTACCTTCATTCAGCCCATTTAATTTAAATCTAGCTTTCTCCACCTCTGGACCAACACTGTACTCTGCAGACGGCTTACCTCCAGTCTAGCTAATAACTAATAAAGCAGGCATTGGCATAGCTAATAGGTCTCGCCTTGGGACATTATAAGGGCCTCATTTACAAGAAAGTGCCGCAGCGCAGCACCTGAAGCCCTTTGGCTGCACCACGCTGTGCAGCTTTCAAAGCACAGGGATGTGTTATATCTACAAGGATATAAAGGATCCCTTTTCACTCCCTGCCCTGGCCCACCATTTTCTGTCCTGCACTGACGCAGGCACCCTTCCACAATGGTGCATGGATGCCTGCCGAATGGGGATGATTGTTTATGTGCAGGAAGGTGTCCCTACCCGCAGGTAATCAATCTGAAATTGTGTTTTTCAACTTCTATGTGTGCTGCATTAGATCTTGTTGGTATATATATGCACAATCCTTTGTAAAGTAAACAAAGCTGCAGAGCCCAATTCCTTTAGTCAACATGGTTTGATGAATTAATTCATGTAGCATATATATATATATATATATATATATATATATATATATACACATATTTACATCTACATATATATACATATATATATATGTATATATATATATACACACACATATATATATATTACCTACTGGCGGTCGCCAGTAGGTAGTTATAGTTAGGACCTAGTTTCCATAGGAATTCTGCAACATTCTATTGGGAATAACTTTGGCCCTGGTGGACGAATGCTTGCGAATTTCTCAAAGAAGATGGCTAGGTCAGCTGCGCTCATTCTGTGAAAGTTTTGGGGGGATTGGTGAAGTGGGGGCTGAGATAAAAGGGGGGTCCCAAAACGTGTTTTTCCCATGTTATTTTCCATAGGACGTTTAGACACGGCTACAGCTCGAACGGCTGAATGGATTTATAAGAAATTTGGTAGAAAGGTAGAGTGTGGGTCGCAGATCACGCTTTTGTTTAAATGGTGTAAATCCGTTCAGTAGTTGCTGAGAAAATTAAAGTTGAAATCAGTTATATATCTATAAGCGAGCACGGGTGCGCGCACCTATGCGGGTGTGCGCGAGCGGCATTGTGATTTGCTGTTTAACGTCTGTCAACATTCGATTCGGAGGAAATCAGGAAGTGTTGTCCGCCATTTTGTTAGTGCGAGTGAATATATAATACAGAACAAAGGGTTAGTACATGGAAAGGGGAGAAGGTAGAGATTGTCTGGCTGGGTAGGTTTTCTAAGGGGGTACAGTATGGACCCTGAACGCGAAAATACCATTTTTTTTTGGGAGAAAGAATTTGCGGGGTGCATGCATTCGGTCGCGCACCCCTATTTACAAGAGTGTGAAAAACTATAGTGGTGAGAATGGAAAGGGAGCAGGGTGGAGAGTGTTTTATTTCGTAGGTTTCTTGAGGGGTTTATTAAGGATGACGAAAGTCTAAAATTAGCTTTTTTTCGCAAATAAGTTACGAGGTGCGCGCACTCGGTCGCGCACGGCGATCAAAAAACATAAAGAAAGATGGAGATAAATTACAAGTTTGAGTGTTTAGATCTAAGGTGGCTCTTAAAAGAGCCCTTGTGTTAATTGAGTTTTTGCTGAACTTATAAGTAAGTTCCGATGCAGAGTCTCATGTTACAGAGGAAAATTCTATTTCCCTCATCCGTGAAATGAACACCATCTCTCCGATAGATGCCTTCCATGTTGAAACGTAGGTTGTTGTTGTATATAGAACCCATGTTATATTCTCTGAGGAAAGCAGAAACAGATTTATTTACATGTTTCCTTGCTTTCTCAATCTGTGGACAACGTTCATTGGACCAATTCCATTTTTGTCTTTGGCATATATTTGAATACACCAAGACAGTTAGAGGAAAAAGTGACATCAATTGATGAAAGGTGTCTTTTAGAAGCATTTCTAGACCTACACCTGTTAATGTGCCTAGATCATTCCCACCACAGTGCACAATTATCAGGTTAGGTTCAGGGAGATGCGTAAAAGTTTTCACAAATGGTATCAATTGGTGACATCTTAATCCTCTTTAGCCAATCCAAGTAATCTGCACATTTGGTAAATCAAGGTTAGAAATTCGTCTGTTTGCAGCATATTTTTCACTCCAGTGAATATAACTGTGTCCTACAAGCCAAACCTTCATTTTCAAGGTAGATGCAGTAGTACTCCGATGGGTTCTTGAAGTGGAATGGCAAGTAGATGATGAAAGTCACGATAAAAAAAGTGTGTGAGGTTTGGTGTTAAAGAAAAACTGAACATGATTGGTTAATTGATATACTTCAAGATTGAAGACTACGCTGTATGTTATTACAAACAAATCTTCTATTGGTCGTGGAAAAAAAAGAAATGTAAAACAAGAGTGGATAGGCAGGTGTGTTTGGAGGGAAATTATCCTTTTTGCTTGAATTTAGAACGTTGAGATATGAACTTTTGACCTGTGCCTTCAGGCAGGTGCAGATTGAGCTGTTACCATGGTAACAGCCAGAGAAGGCAGAGGGTGAAGGGTGACCGTTATGTGACTTTGAAAATATTGAAAGGATAACCAACTGAAATGTTAATTTGAATATGAAATTGTGCGGGAACAAATATGATTGGTTGAAGAGACATATATGAGTGTGTATTGACAGAAAATCTATGCCATTATTCTTTGGTTGCAGTGATAGAAGTATTATTGAGAGCTCCGTCAAACGGTTATTGTTGTACAACTATCATTGTTCTGCATCTGATAAAGCATTGGTAAAGGTGAGTGTATAACTGTTTGTTTTATGATGTACCGTTAAATGTGGTTTGATCAATATATTTGATTATGTGAGTTACTGTGTCTAAGGAAGCACATTTTTGACTTTGATACAGTTTGATATGTTTTCAACTAATGTTCCATTTTATTACATCAATGTTTTGGAACATTGTTTCTTTGTAATTATTAGTTTAAAATTACGATTAATTAATGTGATTAAGGATAGTGGAGTTCAGTCATGTTTTGAAGTTATGAGCTACTGTTAGGTCTATGAATTAAATGTTACTTAGAGACGGATCTGCAACGAAATTTGGGGGGGGGAAGGACGATAAAAAATGATTTTTTGTAGGGGGACATGAACGTGTAATCAGTAGGTAGAGTTAAGGTGGAGGGGCTCTTAGAATGGGTATAACAAGTGCGAGGCCTAATTAATATTGAAATGGTTCTTTATAGAGATGTGAAACGTTCAGGTGCGGCTCTGTGTGTATCTGGGATGTGTGTTATCTTGGGATTCCACAGCAGACGTGAGAGGGGGGAGGGGCTGAAGTTCTGTGAAGTTAATGGGGGTTGTTCGCTTTTTCTTCACTTTCTTTCAAGTCTGAATTATAGTTTTGAATGTATTTGTGGAAAACTGAATAAATAGAAAATAAAATGTAATGAAATAAACAGAAGTTAATAAACGTTTGGGAGTGTTTGCACATAATTTGTAAAGTTGGTTACAAATCAAAAAAAAAGGAATTGGTAGAGTACAGATAATGCAGGTAGAGAGAAAAATAGTTGATTAAATGTGATATTGTCGAAAAAAAGTGGTAATGGTTTTGGTATTTTAAACTTTAAGTTTGAGGAAAAAAATTACAGTGCGGTTTGCGGCCGAGGAATGCAGTGGTGGGGTGGGGTGAGAAGGAGAGGTGTCCCAGTACAATTAAATGAAAAATTGTGACCATGAGGTTGTAGACAGGTTCGTGGAGTATATGCCTTTTATAAATTAATGTAGAAGAGCAAATATATATAGAGGTTTCTGTGTACCACAGTGTGACTCCATTTTCATCTCACTCCTGCTTTCTATATTAGTTGCTTTGTGTTATGTTAGTGTGTGTATGTGTGTATGTGTGCGTTCAGTCTGAGCTAAGGAAGTTTGTTCTGCAGGCAGACACAGTTGTTATAGTGGAGATGAAAGGGTGATAAGTACTGAAATAGGATATAGCGTGTGCTCTGTGGAAGCGAGGGAGCAGTGATTAATACTCTGAGTGAAGCACAACTGCGGCGGAGTTTTGTTACAGTAATAAATAATTTTTTTGCCAGAGGTACGATTGATGCTATGGTTCACAACTCGTAAAGAAAGTGTTGACTGACCGTCACAGGCCAGCGGGTTGAAGTATGAAAAATTCAGGTTGACATAAGAAAACATGAATTGAGTGCAGCTGAGATTATGTAAAACACATGAATACAGTTTTAGTATAAATTATTTCAGTTGTGAATATGGGTTAAAAGAGGGAACATATAAATTTCAAATTTTTATTCAATGATGCAGTAATTGGAGAGAACGTTTTTTATTTAATACAAGTAAACATAATCTAAAGAAAATAGTGGGTATAGTTACTAGTTCATAGAACACAAATGATGGAAATGTAGTATGAAGCAAAATGAATATCGTTTAAAAAACATTGTACAGCCCCGCAATCAAATATATTTAATTATATTGCATGCAAGAAGGTGTGTTTTGATTTTAAGTTCAGTAATCATATATGAAAATAGTAATGGTTAAACATCACTTCATTTACAGTTAGTTTACAGCATACGAAGCAGTAACAAGCTTGTTGTGTGGTATTGTGAAAGGAAATGAAAAACGCGCCAAAAGGGAGAATTTGGCTCGAGGTGCATGTATGTTATGTGCAGGGACATTCGAAAATCAGTACTCAGAACAACTATTGTATTGATATAATTTTTTGAAAGGTTTCAGTACACAATGTCTCATACAGGTTGATAAGCAATGGTAATATCAGGGTAATCATAAACTTTTTAGTTATGAATCAAAAATCTTTCAATAGGCATAAATTAAAAGCAGCACATGTGTGTGAGGCCGAAATAAGGAGTAGAAAGGGAGAATGGTGATAAACCATATAAAATCATATAAAAAGTCATTGTAACTTTACACATTTCTCAGGGCACATTTAATCATATTTAACGCAGCCTTGGTTCGAGAATATTTTAAATCAGATAAGATAACATAAGGTAGTGATTTGTTGAAATTAGAGCATCATGAAATGTTTTGAACAAAATGGAGGAGGTGTGAAAAAAAATTAACTCCACTTAACTTAAAAAATTCACACCACTAGGAAATTACAATGTCCAATGCTAGTAAAGCCAATAGGTCAGTTTATATAAAATATAATAAGAAAAAAAAATATGAAAAATTAGGAAGGGAAAAAACAGTCAAGATGTCAATGGTTTGCAGAACAGCTATCCTTCCATTGAATAGGCAAAGTAAGTGGCAACTGCTTCTAAAAGAAAGTCATTGTTATCATCCGAAAACAAGTCAGCCATCCAATTGAGAAGAGGAAATGAACATACATGGTCATTAATCACCGGAGCCTCTAGTAGCATCAGAGGAGAACTCGGTGAATTTTCAATGTAGCTGTGTGCCAAGAAATCTTGCGCCGCTGCGAAAATATTCCAATGACCCAGAACTCCATGTATCGCTGCAAAGGCCATAATCCCTCCGTCGGAACAAAGCTGTTCATGATCAAGTAACGGATTCATGAGATGATTGTAATTCACTTCAGGAGGTACAGAGTTGCAGAGACATAAATCCAGGGCCCACATGAAATCACAGCTCAGGCAATGAAATACAGGCTGCACACAGGTGAAATAGGTAAATCGAAACGATAATCCATATGATGCACTCAAAGTCGCGAGTGGCAGAATGCCATACTCGTCAAGCATTCTGTGGCGAAATAGTTGTAAGTGTTCCAGCTCGTTTCCAAAGGCGGGACGGACATCCATTTTGTAATGACGAAAATAGGAATACAAAGGTTGCAGCTGCTGGTAATAGATGAGGATGTCCAGAAACATAGATCAGACAGTATGGAGTGAGAGTAGCAGAATGCCTTTAAATGATTTGGTGCAAAAAAAGCACCAAAGCATTGGTTAGTAGTTGTAAAAAAAATAGTGCAGCTGGAAAGTGGAGGAGCCTTAAAGATTATGAGAGTCACGTTAGAAAATTGTAAAGGAAGGTCACTATTTAATAAGATATGCAGTTTTCTGCGACTGTTAGCTAAGTGACTGAGATATGTTTGTGAACAGATGCTCGGGTAGCTTGATTTTGGGACAATAAGGCTGTTGTTCAAGTCTTGGGATGGAACTTTGAGTTCAAGGCCGTATTTCGCGGCCAGATGCAAACATCAAGGTTCCCATGCGTGGGTGGGTGAAGTTCATTTTTACAGAGAAACATTTGCAGAGTGACTATTTCAGATTAAAGTTTGTCGTTTATTAAAAAGTCATAGTAATTAACATTGCTTGAAAATAAATAATTACTGCTGAGTGTTATGGTAAAATTAGGCATAATAGGAGATACCGGTGTATCATTGAAGACACATGAAACATTACAGCGCTTCATGTTAAACAAGTTATGCAATTGGTAGTGCCTGGATGTGAACGATTATGTGCGGCATTGATATTTTTGACACTGTGGGCCTCATTTATGAAAATTTTGCACCATAGATGCGTTACTTTTTCCTATGTTAAAAGTGACACACCGGCGGCGCAAGGGCTTCATAAATAAGGCTCTGTGTACTTATGACTAGTGGAGAAGTGACGCAATGAAATGATGTTAGGTGAGTGTAGTGTAGTTACGGAACGGAAAACTTTTAAAGAGAGTTACATTTAGTATGGAATAGTTTTTTTTTTTTCACAAACTAATGTATGAGAATATTGTTACAGTGTTAGCGGAACTGTTACTTAAAGTTTGATAAAGATTAGTGAAATAGGTAAATTATGGTGTATTTAATATGTGCAGCTAATAATCTGTGAGAAAATGTAATAGTGCACAGTCTTGTAAATAGGGGTGCGCGATCCAATGCGCGCATCACATAATTTTTTACGGAGAAAAAAAAAAATTCATTCACATTCAGGGTCTATACTGGACTTCCTGAGAAAACGTACTGGGTTACATAATCTGTACCTTTTGTCCTTTTCATGTTCTAACCTTTTGATCAGTACAATATATTCACTCACAGTTACAAAATGGCGGCCAATACTTTCTGATTTTAACTGATTCTAATGTTAACAGATGTTAAACAGCAAATGAGAATTCTAGAAACTGTATATTTTTGTAATTTTACATAATAGGCAAAATAAGTAAACTTAAAGATCTGAAACGATCTTCAAGTGTCGTCTGCATTTGCAGCATTAAATTTTACTTATAAAGCATGTGAATCACAGTCTTGTAAATAGGGTTGCGCGATCGAGTGCGCGCACCCCGTAACTTTTTTCAGAAAAAAAAAATGTTGTTGTGGCGTTCAGGGTCTATAGTGCACTCCCTGAGAAAACGTACTCGCTTAGATAATCTATACCTTTTTCTAGTTCCATGTTCTCACCATTTGTTCGGTAGAATATATGGAGTCGTATTAACAAAATGGCGGCAACACTTCCTATTTCCTCCGAATGGAATGTTGAGAGACGTTCAGCAGCTATTTATAATAAATGGTATAAAAAACGGCTACAATGCATGCATATTGTTAAAAAGTTAGCGATATTCAGCGATCCAATGCGCGCACCACGTAACTGTTTACATTGAAAAAAAAAGTTTCATTCACGTTCAGGGTCTATACTGGACTTCCTGAGAAAACGTACTGGGTTACATAATCTGTAACTTTTGTCCTTTTCATGTTCTAACCCTTTGATCAGTACAATATATTCACTCGCAGTTACAAAATGGCGGCCAATACTTTCTGATTTGCACTGATTCTAATGTTAACAGATGTTAAATAGCAAATGAGAATTCTATAAACTGTATATTTTTGTAATTTTAAATAATAGGCAAAATAAGTAAACTTAAAGATCTGAAACGATCTTCAAGTGTCGTCTGTATTTCCAGCATTAAATTTTACTTATAAAGCATGTGAATCACAGTCTTGTAAATAGGGTTGCGCGATTGAGTGCGCGCACTCCGTAACTTTTTTTAGAAAAAAAAATGTTGTTCTGGCGTTCAGTGTCTATAGTGCACTCCCTGAGAAAACATACTCGGTTAGATAATCTGTGCCTTTTTCTCTTTCCAAGTAGTTACCGTTTGTTCGGTAGAATATATGCAGTCGTATTAACAAAATGGCGGCAACACTTCCTTATTTCCTCCGAATGGAATGTTGAGAGACGTTCAGCAGCTAATTATAATAAATGGTATAAAAAACAGCTGCAATGCATGCATATTGTTAAAAAGTTAGCGATATTCATGCTATACCGAGCTAATGCTCTTAGCTATGTTATCTAGGTTCCATTGGATAACATGACTAAAAACTGCTCAGGGCAGATGTTAACTTTTGGAGATATTCACGCTTAGCGCGAATATCTTCAAAATTGGTAATAGGCGATAGTGATGTTAGTGACTGTTTCCAGTTGCTCTCATCTTACAACGCTCACTTTAGGATATCATTAGTGATAATTATTACTGACATGCAAAGTGGTGCACTAGATGGTTGCTATCTGCTACTAGGTGTCGCTAACTGGTGTTAGCGACAGCTACGTAATAGGGAAATAATTTTATCTTCGCTTTGTTGGCACTTGAAGGCAAAAAAGTGGAGATAAACTCCTTTGATAATATGCCCAATTTGGGGGAATTCAGAAAGTGTTGAGCGCCATTATGTTAAAAAACTCCCTGCACATAATGTATATGTATTTACGTAAAAAATATAGAAAGTAAGGTTGTGTAGTAGTGTATATCAAAAATATTGCATGTAGTATCCTGGTAATGTATGGTAGATTATATTGTATATAATGATTGATTTAAAAAAAATGGTAGGGGGAAAAATTTGATAAATAAATGTGGTTCACAAAGACATCTTGGGTCTCATTTATGAAGGTCTTGCGTCGCTGGTGCGTTACTTTTAACATGGGAAAAAGTGACGCACCGGTGGTGCAAGGATTTAATAAATAAGGTCCCTTAAACTTAGGCTTTACGATATATATTGGATAGAAAATTAGGGAATGTATATGGTAGGCATCATATTTGGTAAAATGGGTGTATGTTGTGTAATACATATGTGTGTATTATGATAACTAAAATTCAGTTCTGTTTTTTTTTTAAAGAGTGTTTGGTGCTGAAAAGCAACAACCAGAGGTTGAACGTGAGAGTATAGAACCAGAAAATCCTTTTTTACTGGTGAGTTGATAAATTTAAAATGATAACTTATTTTGGAAAAGATTATCATAATATGCATGTTTATTAAAAAAATATTAACACTGCTTCTCTTATACATGAGGGTTTTAATTTGTACTTTCAACATGTCTGAACATGCTTGTAGTATATATGTATTTTGAAATACAGTTTTATTGTTAATTGTTACAATCTTTTGATGGGCCGGGTTCATGTGTTATTTTGTATACAGTTTGGGTTCATCTATTCTTTGACTGTAAGAGTTTGCTGTTTACCTTGGTTAATTTGGGCTAAGTCATCATTATCTTTCAACTTCATGCTGTATCATTGGTGTACAGTAATTTTTGAGAAATTATAGAGGTATATTATGACATGGCTGTTGGCGTGATGGACATTTCAGATGCTTTTTTGTGACAGTACTATGTATTTGCATTCTATTATATGCATTTGCACAGGTGTATTATGATGAGGTCAGTTGGACGCCATCGAGGGAGTAATGATAGGGCAGGGAGGGAGGGAGGGGGAGGTGTAGGGTAGAGAGATCTAAAATATGGTATATAGATAAATGTAGGAAAGTATATATTTTAATTAATAAAACATTTTTTACAGTGTATAGAGCATCGCATTTTGGAATGTAGTGCACACTGTAAAATTCATTTAAATAATTAAATTATGTATTTACTACAAATTATCTGTATACTGCTTTTTAGGTCCCTCCAGCAAAGATCTTCCCTCCTTGTCTCCCTGTCGCACCATAATTGCCTCCACGAGTTGCGGCTCATTGTGGTTTTATATGACTATGATGAAATGTTTTACATTAGATGAAATTTACATGATGAGTATGCTGTTAAAGGTAAAAGCAACTGTCTCTGTGGGAAGTAGCAATCGGTTTAGTGAATGTTTAATTGGTATGTTGTGAGTTATTCTTTCAGTTTGCATACAGTTTGAATCACAGTTTATAGTGGTGAAGTTAGAAAATAGATCTCTACAATAAAATTAGAAAGTGTATAAATAGTTCTACAGCACGAAATGCAGAAAGCAAATTTCACAGTGAAATGTGTTTTTATAGCACAATTTTAATTACAAAAATTAAGCAGGAAACTGTTAATGTCTAGCATGAAAGTATCTGTTTTTTAGAAAAATAAAGAGGAAGGTGTTATAATAATCAATGTAGTTAATGTCTTTAAAAGTATGAAAGTGTATGTAATTAAAAGATTACTCAAGGTAATCATTGGTTAACTAATAATACAAAAAATTTAAATTAGTCTTTATATTTTTTTAAAAGGAGAAAGAAGATAGAAAATTAATAAAAAGATGGAAGATTTCTGTGAAAATGAGTTTATTAATTTTGAAATGGCAAAAGAAGTCCTAGAAGAATTAATTGAAGGAGTATTTGACGATGAAATTCCAACTGAAAATGAGGACTTTTTGGACAGTACTTTTGATAGTGCATACTTAGAGATGGTGGAAGAAGAGAATTTGGAAGAGCAAAATAGTAATGAAATATCAGATGAAATTATGCTAAATGTGATTTTGGAATATGAATTATTAAATGAATAACATTATTTTTGATTAAATAAAAAAAAAAAGGAAAATATTATTGTTGTACCGTTAATCAGTATTCTCTTTTTTAAGAATGACAGTAAAAGTTGTGATAAGGTGGATAAAAGATTAAAGTTATAAAAATAAAAAGCATTATGAACATCGATAATGCTTGAAAGTTAGAATAGCACTTATATCTCTCAAAAATTACATTCATGCAATACATGTGTAAGGATAACATAGATATGGAGTGTCACAAATTTAGAAACAATATTCACTATAGGATTTCCTACTCTGACCAGAGACTGTTTCTTTGTTTTTATTCAAGTTATAAAATCAAGCCTTGGTTATAATTTGTATGGTATATGGTAGTAGGGGTCTATAATATTTTGTAACTTTTTTCCAAACAGGTTATCATTAATATCAGAAACATCAATCAGTATGCCGACAAGAAATGAAAAAAGAAAGCTGTATAAAAAGACATATCATTTGAAGAGAAAAGAGGGACAAGATTTACGTAATCAACAAAGGACGGACAAAAACAAGAGTGCTCCTGGTAAGAGCAGTAAGGAATTTTTAAAAAAATTGTGTCAGAGGAAAAGTCAATTGGATAATGTTGCAAAGGAAAAACAGTTTTCAGGATCTACAAGGAGAAATGGACGAAAAAAGAAAACTGTGTTGGAAAAGAGTGGTGAGCAAAATATGTACAGTAAAAGACGTACAAATCAGTTTGCGGAAATAAGGAAACGTATGTTTCATAAGAGAGTTGTTATGAATTTATTACAAAAGGAAAAAGTTTCAAAAAGGAAATCTGCTTTTTATAAGAAAAAAAAGTATATAGAGGAAGTTGTGGATGATGCGTTTGAGACGAAAAAAAAATTGTTTATTTTAGTGCTTAAAAGAATAAATACACTAAATAAGGCAATCAGAGTTTTGAAAGCTAAGAGTAAATGGAAGAGACACATAAATAGAACTAATTTTTGTAAAATCTTTTCTGGTAAATGGATGCATAGTTCAAATTCTGAGCCATTTTTTAATGAAGAGAGTTACTTTCAAAGTAATGATTTGTTGCATGCAGTTGACACCAGTGGTCGAGCGTATGAAGTGAAGGATGGCTGTCCTATTGAGAAAGAGAAAATTGAGGTGAGAAATACAGAAGGGGAAATAGGTGGACAAGTTTTACAGGGACGTGTTCATGCTCCTGTTTATAGTTGGAATTGTAGCTGTATTTGCAGTGTGCGACAGGATTCAATTGATTTCTTTCGCAATTTCTTACGTAAGTACACTAAGGAAAGTTTAAAAAAAAAATTGTACTGTTGCAAGAATTAGATCGTTGCAGAGTGAGAGAAAAAACGGGTTTGGAAGGACATTCTTTGGCTTGTCTTTCAAAAATAATATGCCAGAGTGTTTTTCATCACTTTAGGATGTTAGCAGTGCATCATACCAAAATGAGAAAATTAGTCAGAAATATGTATTATGCAAAAAGTCCAGCACTTAAACTTAAAGAGTTAAATAGTGCTCTTTTGCATGGGTCTGTATTAGATGTGAAGAGTATTTGTGCAGAAATTGAGGTAAGTTATTTTGGTCGAGATGAAGAGAATGTAGAAACTGATATAGTTAGAGAAGGAAATGTGTTCGAAAATGTTGGACACTTTAATACTGAAGAATTTGAACAGGAAATAACAAAATTTAAGGTCATTGCAGGTGAAAAACCAAATTTAACTTGTGTGTGTTGTCGACGCATTCATTATAAAAGTCAAACTAGGTTAGTTGATTTATATTTAAAAAGTGAAGATGAAGATAATACTCAGTGGAGAGAGTTTGCGACTTATTTGCTGGTAGAAAACTATTTTGATTTGGGTTTTGAACAACGTATTTGTAAATATTGTTATAATAAATTGAATGAAAATAAAATGCCTGCTAGAGCTGTTCATAATAATCTTGAGTTGATAAATATTCCATCGGAACTGAAGGATTTAAATACTTATGAGACTATTTTGATTCAATGTGTACATCCTTTTCAGGCTATTGTTCGTATGGAGCCTAAGACTGGGAAATTAAATCCTACAGATTTACAAAGAGGATTAAAGGGTAGAGTTGTATATTTGCCACTTTATTTAAAAAAAAATATGGAGACAATTGGTATTGAAAATGTAGAAGAGGAACCTCTTGTTATTCTAGTTAATGGTGTACCTACAAAGAGTAAGAAAATCTGGCAAGATTTAGTGGATGTTAGGAAAGTGAAGAAGGCAACGTTGTATTTAGTTAAAAATAATAAATACTATAAAAATGTGTACGTTGAACAAGAAGATGTAAGTGATGAAGAGAATAATGATTTGTCTATTGGACAAATTGAAAAAGTTGACATGTCCAGAAGTGAAGAAATTTATGAACATTATAGTGTTCATCCACTGCATTCCAAAGAAGCAATGGGGAATGCAATTGAGTTATTTCAGATGAAAAAAGCAGAAGGAAGTCCTATTAGTGTGTGGGAAAAAAGTTTGGAAGGTCGTTGTTTCCCACACTTATTCCCAACAGGTGAAGGTGCGCGATATGATGATCGACCTATGCAGATTCCTGCTTCTGAGTACCGGACTACAAGGTTATATGCAGAAGATCCCAGATTTCGTCAATGTATTCCATATTTGTTTCATCTTCTCTTTGAGAGTGACTTATCTGGTCTTTCTTATGCAGTAAACCATGTCTTAAAAAGTGGAGTGCATCTGCATAATGTTTCTGCAAAGGATTTCATGGATAAAGTGCAACAGAAAGATAGTGTTTTGGATTCTCATCTAATTAATTTAATGGCATGTCAGCGTGGTACTAATGAATATTGGTACCGTCGTCATGGAGATTTAAAATGCATGCTACAAAACTTGGGAGCACCAACATGGTTTGTAACTCTAAGCTGTGCAGAGTACGCCTGGGAAGATTTACTTGAATATCTTCGAGAGGCGAATGTAAATATTGAAAATATAAACTACAAGACACCAGGAGAATTGTGTTCGTTGGATCCGGTTAATGTTTGCCGATATTTTAATCATCGATTTGAAGCAATGATGTCGTTTCTTACAAACAAGAAGAATCCACCACTTGGTGAAGTTTTGGATTTCTTCTGGAGAAAAGAGTATCAAGCTAGAGGTGCTCCACATATTCATATGTTACTATGGATTAAGGATGCTCCCAAATTTGGAAAAGACTCCGACGAAACTGTACTGTCTTTTATTGAGGAATATGCCACTTGTGACATACCTAACAGTACAAGTGATAAAGACTTAAGAGGAAAAGTGTTACGGTTTCAAAGACATCGTTGTGGGAAATATTGTCTGCGAAAATTCAAAACAAAGGATAAGTTCTATACAAAATGTCGTTTTGGATTTGCACGACCAGTGCTTTCAAAAGGAAGAGTGAATAATTTGATGTCATCTTTGCGACATAACATCAGTGGAAGATCACCCAAAAATACTTATAATTTAAGAAGAGGAGAAGAGTCCAAATATATAAATGACTACAACCCTGTCATTTTGTCCATGTGGAATGCTAACATGGATATACAATATGTTGCTGATAACTCTATTGCTGTGGCTCGATATGTAACGTCTTACATCACAAAATCTGAAAAGACGGAACTGAAGGAGATGTGGGAAGATATTTCTCATGAAAAGAGCCTAAGCAAGAAATTGTATACATACAGTTTGAAGATGTTATCACATCGAGAAATTGGAGCATATGAATGCTGTGATCGATTATCATCAGCAAGTCTTTATGCGAAATCTCGAAGTATCCTGTGGGTGAGTTTAGGTCTAGCAGGAACACGAAACCGTGTTTTGAAAACTGTGCAAGAAATTGAATATTTAGCACAGAAAGAACCAAACAGTACAGACATTTTGAAAACACATATGTTGGATACATACTATCCAAAAAGAAGTACTCTGCTAGAAAATATTTGTCTGTATGAAGTTCTTGAAAAATACACTTTTAAAAGGAATGTTAGAGAGAATGTTGAAAAAGGTATGTACGCTGTAATTGGACAGGAAGGATGTCTGGTGAAACAAACAAAAGGACATTTGATTAATCACCGAAAACTGAGTTGCGAAAATCCAGACAAAAGAGAATTTTACTATTTAGCTCTTTTGCAACTCTTTAAACCATGGCGTACCGAAGAGGAACTACTTGGAGAGTTTATAAGTTATGAAGATTCTTTTAACGCATCTAAAAGTAGTATAGAATGTCCTGCTTTTAGTAATTATCTGAAAATGTTGATCGACGAAATAGAGCAAGAAGCAACAATTGCAGCGGAGATTGCAAGAGAAAGTTCACAAGATACACAAAGTTCAGCATCGTTGAGTCAGGATCCACTGGGAGAACCAATTATCCGAAATGAAGCAGCCACTGCTATGGATGAGGTACAAACAGTAATGGAGCAAGCTCAAGAGGATATAATAAACTTAGAAGAATTGGAGAAGGAATTTAATCTTGAGCAAAGACAAATATATGTGGAAGTGACAGAGCACATTGAGCATGGTTTTCGTCATGAGAAAAAAGAATGCTCATGTATGTCATTTCAACCTATAAGACTATATGTAAGTGGAGAAGCTGGTACAGGGAAAAGTTTTCTTATAAAAGGAATTACTGCATATCTACAGCAAAAAACTCAGTCACCATTGTCTTGTGTTGTAACAGTTCCAACTGGATTGGCAGCACATAATATTAAAGGTATTACTTTACATCGTTTATTAATGCTGCCAGTTGAACATGAAAACAAATTACAATATCACAAGATATCTGGAGATGCTTGTTATGAAGTTTCAAGAGTTCTTAAAGAAATGAAACTTCTTATTATTGATGAGGTAAGCATGGTATCCAATTTAATGCTTGCTTTTGTACATTTAAGAATGCAGCAGATACTTAAAACTGACTATGATGTTTTATTTGGAGGGAAACATGTCATAGTTTTTGGAGATCTACTGCAACTAACTCCTGTAAAAGGACAATCTGTATTTGAAACTGTGACACATGAAGACACGAGAAAGTGCCTTGGCAGTATTGGAAATGTAAATATATGGTCACATTTCAAATATACTGAACTGATTCAAAATATGCGACAGGAAAAGGATACTAAATATGGAGAGATTCTTCAAGATATAAGGATTGGAAGACTAACTGAAGATGCAAAAGAAGCTCTACAAACTCGATTAATATGTAAGTTGTTTCCCAATGAAGATAATGTACCTGAGAAAATATATAGTAAAGAGGTAAAAGATAAGTCAGTTATATGCTTGATGCCAACTCTAAAAGAATGCTCAGTTTTCAATGAGAAAATGTTGAAGTTGGAAAATGAAGAAATTAAGAAACTGGTAGCAAAAGATAAAATAGAGTATGAAGGAAGTACTATTGTTTTGTCTGATAAATTAAAGTTAAAATTGGATAGTCTACAGACTTCTATATCTAAAACTGCTGGTTTAGAGAAGAATCTGTATGTATGTTTAAATTGTCGGAATATTTTACGGAGAAATTTACTTGTAGAAAGAGGTCTGGTGAATGGAGCAATGGGTAATGTTGTTAGTTTTGTAAATTATCCAAATAGAGATGAGATTGAATTTTTACGAATAAAATTTGATGAAATAGAGGAAGTTCAACTAATCAGTCGCTGCTCAAGTCGTTTTTTACTTGTAAAAGACTTGTATGTCCGTCGGAAACAATTTCCAATTTGTTTGGCATATGCAGTGACTATTCACAAATCGCAAGGTTTAAGTGTAGATTGTGCTTTGGTAAATATTGGAAATAGTGTATTCAAAGAGGGTATGGGATATGTTGCTTTATCACGAGTTAGAACTTTATCTGGGCTTTATCTAATTGATTTTGATGAGACAAAGATCAGTGCAGATTTAAAATGTGTACAGGAGTATAATAGGTTAAGAAGAGAATACGCTCCACATTTACCTCAATATCCTTTAATTAAAAAGAGTATAGTTGGTCAGAAAAGGAGAAATGAGAAACAATGTAGTGAAGTATTAGAGAAACGAAGAAAAAAAGATGAGACTGTCATTGATAAGAGTCAGAAAAACGTTAGTTCTACAGAGATTGTTGGATTTAAATTTGAAAATAGGTCTGGTGTCAACTGCTATGCAAATGTAGTGGTTAATGTGGTTTTTTTTCTAAAAAAGTTACAGGAACAAATTAGAGAAAATCAGGAGCAAACATTTTGTTGTTCTTTAAATTCTGTGTTTGAAAAATGTACTAGTGGTAATAGTGAAGTAGCAAGTGTTTCAGAAGTAAGGAATGTTTTATATATATGTGCAGAACTAAATCAATTTTCTCAGAATATTCAGCAAGATTGTCAGGAATTTATTATGTATATGCTTACAGTTTTGGAAGAAGAAGGTGTAGGTATTGATAGTCTATTTGGCCTTTCTTATAAATGGGAACATATTTGCGATAATTGCTCTTTTGTATTGTATTGTATTGTAAGGGGAATTTATAAAGCGCGCTGACACCATGGGTTTCCTGGCGCTGGTACAAGTACTACTGACATACACACAGAAAGATTTATATATTTAACATTACCAGATTGTAAAACAGTGTCCTTTAATAAACTAGTTAAAGATGCATATCAGAACATGGTCTGTTCTCAATGTAATTCAGAAATGTTATCTACCTTATTTATCCATAGATATGGACAGTATGTTATTTTAATGCTTCAACGATGCAGAGCTGATGGAAGTAAATTGTCAACTTTAATTAAAAATTATGTGGCTTCTCAAATATCTATTTCTAGAAGAACATTTGTAACTGTAGCAATTATTTTTCATGAAGGGTTATCTATATCATCAGGACATTACATAGCTTATTTGAAGAGTACAACTGGTTGGACGCTGTGCAATGATAGTCAATTAAGTTTTAAGAAACGTTTGCCTTCTGAGTTAAGAAATTCTTATTTGATATTTTTGCAACCAAAATTTCAGTGAAATTACTTGGTCGAGTCAGAGTAATACTGTAAAGATATGAAAATGTGTTCTTTAGAAATATGATGTGATTAAGGGTGTTCAAATATGGAAATGAGATTATTATGTGCCAAAGTGATAGCATCAGGTAAGGTTTCCTTAATGTTTCTGGTACAGGATATGTTGGAATTAACTTATACTATTTGGCAACACGGAAAACAATCAGATATGGAAATGTTGACTTACGATAAATGTTTTTAGAGTACACTTACTTGGAAATTTGTGGAGAGGTAGTCAAAAAAAACGAATTAACTCATACCATTTGGCCTTGCGGAAATGTATGAGATATGTAAATGTGAAATACAGATAAATGTTTCTAGAACATACTTACTCGCGAGTTTGTTGAGAGGTACTCAAAAAAATAAGGAATTATCTCATAGTATTTGGCCATGTGGAAAAAAATCAGATATAAAAATGTTGTTTTGAGATAAAATAAGAACATAGTTGCACGGTTATTTGTGGAGCGGTATTTGAAAGTAACTGGTATACTTTAGTTAGTTTATAATTGTGGAATATGTGGTGTGCTTACTCAAGAAATTGTGAATTAGAGAAAAACATTTAAGACATGTTTTTTTCTAAGTATTTATAGTATATATAGAGATCTTTTATGGTTTTTTTAAATACAATCATTTTGATTGTGGTTTTTTTTCCCCGCTGTTACATGATGATTACTATTGAAATCACTGTTTATAGTGAAAATCAATTTATCTGAAGACAGCAAAAATAAACCAGTAAATATGTTGTTTAAGATATTTTGTTATATTGGATTTGGAAGTATGTATTATAACAGATTTCTTTATTGTCTTCCACAGATATTATATTTTTAAGGTAAGAACAACTAATCATATCTGAAAGTTTCGTGTACCTATCTCTTACTCTAATTTTCTTCATCCTCTTCCTTTGATAATGGTGTTTAGATATGGTTATTTTCTTTAACTCATCCTTTTACTTTTACATCGTTTTTGTTAGTATTCTATTCAGTCTTTCTTAGTCTTCAGTTTGTTACCTACGTTGCTTTACAGAGAGTTAGCTTCATTTATGTTTTATTGGCATTGTTTCCTGAATCTTAATTTGTTTGTCTTACTATACCTTACAATTTGTTCCCTTACTCTGCTTTCTTTAATTATGAACACTTTCCAATCTAAAATCTATAGTTTAGTTTTGTCATCCTACTTTCTTTTTGTTTATATGTCTCTGTTATACTCCATGTCTGTTTGTATTTTATTTCTCTTCTGTTACTCTACCTTTTTGACCCTTTTTCTCTTAGTGTTGGTTCTTTATTTTATCTATCTCTTTAAGATATGTAGGTACTCTTAGTCTGTTTATTTCAGAGACTATTTGTTTTGTGTATTATCACTGATCATACTCTTATTTTGCCTGTCACTTTAGTTTCCTTTAGACTGGCATTGTTTGAGTGCTTTTATTTCTTTGAACATATTCTGTCTTGGTCTCTTTCTGTGCCTCTGTCTTCTTTTCTTTCACTTTCTGCTTCAATCACTTCTACTTTGTTTTGTTTAATGAAATAACACTATAACCATATTTTTACTTATCTTTCACAGATACCATGTTTTTCAAATTTTTCAATATTTTCTTTGTTACTATTGCTTAGGTAAGTATAAATAATAAAAATACTTTTTACACCCTGTGTTATTTCTTTGAGTATCATGGTCATATTAGTGTTGTGTTTTATATAAACATTTCCATGGAGGATTGGCTGCACGGTCACAAGGAGTGTCTAAAAAATTAGTTTAAGAAATCAACAACATTTCAGTCAGTCAGTTCACTAATGCGGATGTGTGAAAATATTGCAGGTAAATGATATGTGTTACAGAACTTTTCAGGAAATTATCAAAGGAATTTTATTTTGCATTTTTGATTTTAAAAGGCAAGATAGTGCAGAAAAAATTGTCTTATTAGTATGTAGCTGATGCTAACAGCAGTTAGTGACAACTAATGATAGATAATGAGTATATTGGGATGTGCTTTGTTTGTCTGTGAAATTTAATATAATTGACATAGAAAGTTAACATTGCAAGATGTAAGTGGCTGTAAACAGTTGCTAACATTACTATTTGTTTTTACTCACTTTTGAACATATTTGTGCTATATTTGAAAATGATCAAAATCAAATAGTTGCCCCTGAGCAAAAAAAGTGGTCCACATTCAAGAGGCGTGGTCCATATTTAATGGGTGTGGTCCATATTCAAGGGGTGTGTCCTTTCATGAAACATCATTTGCACATACAAAGCATAAAAGTGGGAGGACACTGTTCTTCTATAGGGCACAGGGCCAAGGTGCTAATGGGAATATGCTGAGCAACTAAAAAAAATAGGAAGGCCCCTTTGTCACAAAATTATTTTAGCCGTTCAGCACAGGAGCACCTGAAAAGCAGAATAGCCGCTGGTATTACTAACCTACTTAGTCCTTCCCAGGCCTTTAGCTTAGGAGCACTTGAAGAGAGGTAAGGCCCCTGCAATTAGGTAATTAATTAGTCCTACAGGCCTCGGGAAAATGTCCTAGCAGGGGACCACAAAACACAGCCAGGTAGGCAGAGGGAGGTTGAGGTGAAGCTGGTGCATGGGAAGTACCATCCCAGTGTGTTCTGTCAGATTAAGTCTTTACCATTTACTGTAGTATTATCCTTGTACTTGTGTATGGTACTCTTTTGTTACTTGCACACTTCAGTTTTTGTAGGTATCACACTGTATGCTACCTTTTACTTTTGTTTACTTTACATACTTGCTGCATGGGCTGCATGGGCCCTAGGGGGGCTTAGGTGAAAATGGCTCAAAGGCCTGAGAAACACCTACCCCCTAGGGAGGTCGATTCTTGAAAACAATCATCCCTCCCCAGCCCAGCCTTAGCTTTATTGCTTGGTAGGGCAGGGGTGTTCAGCCGCACAGAGAGGTTGCTTTTATTTTCCCTGTCTGTCTCCGTGTACTCTGTGGGTCGGCTTTTTTTTCTACCCTTTCCAAGTGCAGTCTGTGTGGACTGGGGCAGGGGAGAAAAAAACGACCCACAGAGAGCACTGAGGCACTGGCCTTTCGGCCCATCTCTGAATGTCCGCCTTGGTAATCCGCCCCTGACTTTTAGCACTGTTTTAAAAAAGGAAGGAGTGTTTTCAAAGGAGGTGTTGGTTGTTATTGTGTAGGCAGATTAAAGCATCTAAACTACAAATATGCGTGTAGTATAGTGTGGTGCTCGACTGGAGGTATGTTGTTTGTCTTACTGCATGCAGATATGTAGTTTAGGAAATACCTTCACACAAATAACAAGCAAACACTATTGCCTTTGAGATTAGGTCCTACTTCCTTTATGTACATAAGCAGTAACCATGGTATTGTTGAATATGTTAATAAAAAGACTGCTGTTTTAAATTTATAAGATAATCAAAGAACGTTATTCTGATTTAATAATTTTGTTTTATAAACTATTTTAAAGAAACTGTTTCATAATAAGCCTTGATGGTAGTTTAACTTTTTTTATCTAAAACAATGTCTTCTGTTTATTGAGGCAGAAAGCTCCTTTGAGAATTCCAATGCGTGGGACGGGTGCTCCTGCTGCAGTATAAATCAAGGCCGTTTCAGAATGGACTGTCAGCGTTATCACAGGGGAGGAGCGCGCAGCTTTCTGAGATGGATACAGTTACACATAACAGAGTACTGACGTCTGTGCAATTTACAGACGGTTAGGCATCCTAGTGTGCGTCGTGTTTTTGGCACCTCATTAAGGCGGACTGGGGAGCCGTGGTGCACAGTTCGGGAATCACTAGTTTTAGAATTAAAGTTTGATAATTGTATCACTCCTAAGCGTTAAAGATCGCCGCTGGTCTACGAAAAATTATTGGAAGTAAGCCAACATAGTGATAATTTTTGCTAGTTGTATACGGTAAGTAGATTGCTAAAGGCAAAAAACGGCACATAAAATGAAAATAGAAGAAGGACTATGATTTCACTTCTAATCATGAGAGTGCATGTTAGCAGAGAATTACAAAAGAGGCAGTCTTAACGTAATTTTAATACATATGTGATAGTACTCCTGTAACAGTCTGCGGCACTTAATATTGCCGCGTGAAAACAAGCGTTGCTTTTATGCACTAATGTGTGCTTTGTAAATACGAGAGGGGGTTGATTTAGTTTTATTTTCCACACCTCCACGTTAACGCTGCCAAATGCTTCATCACAGCTGCCCGTGGCACTCGTATGTTAAACAAGTTTATTTAAACTGTTTTCCTAACAGGAGTCGTGTACGAGGTAGTATTTTTGCCTTTAAACAGGTTTTGCTTATAGTTTAACATATCCCTACTATGCATGTCATTAACTGTCTGAGCGGCACAAATGCAAAGTGCTTTTACCGCAGGCGGTGTTATCACGTTCTTATAAAGATGTTGACGAATATTTACAAAGATTCAAAAGAGTTTAACGCTGCCTTGAACGGCAGGAAGTTGCCGATATAGAGGCGAAAACGGCATCCATAATATGCTTTATAAATTGCAGTGGAACGTCATGTTAGATATAAAGGCATATAACATACGTTTTATTTTGAATTTTGAAAAACATATGGGCATATTATAATGGACAGTCGATACATTTAAGCCGCTTTTATCAACAGGAAATTGGCGATAAAGCGGCGATAATGGGTTTCATAATTTGCTCTATGGAAATCCTATGAAAGCCCATGTAAGATGCGAAAACATGTAATATGGGCTACGCTAGGAATTTCATACAGCATATTATCAAGTCCATTATCGCTGGTTTATCGTCAGTTTGCTGTCGATAGAAGCGGCGATATTGTATCGTCTATCCTTGATAATATGGCTCATATTATGAAGGCGATTATCGGCGCCTGTTTAACAGCGTTATGCCGATTAAAGCGAAGTGAAATTATCACGTCTTCATAATATGTCCCAAGTTTTGCCGCATTCTTTAATTATTGTTCCTAAAATGCGGCAATAATTTAGCTTATGAATAGAGCTCTTTTTGGTACAATGAGGTAGTTCTGAAAAGAACTGTTTTTTTTGTGTTTTTTTAAAAGTTTTTCATTCTTTAAAATTTGTGAAACAGGAACCACATTTTTAAACTGTAAAACAGGAACATTAGAAGTTGTAAAAAAATTAGATGCATTCGAACATTTTATGCGGATTAAATCTTCTTTCAATAAGAATGACGCTTTGCTCTCCGTACACAATTAATCCTTTGCACTTGTTGCATTTTATATGCACTTTCTTTAAAAATGGTTTCAACTCCATCTGTTCAAGCGATGCAGATGTAGATCGTCTGCTCGATGAAGTACTGGCCTGAGATGGTGGCAGTTGTGTGGCCAGATCTCTTGTCGCTGCTTTTGCATATTGAACAGGGTGGACTTGGCTCATATGCCTCTTCATAGTATGAATTGAAAAAGAATATTTTTTGGTTGGATTTCCTCTGGAAAGTACGGAGCCACAAATTGTGCACGTTACTTTCGGAGCATTTACTTTTTTTTGCCCCTCAGGAAAGGTAAAAAATTGCCAAATAAAAGATTCCTTTTTTTTTTTAAAGGAAGATAACCACTTCCTTCAGATTCCGAAGAAGAATTGGCTGCGGCCGCCATTTCAGCAAAGTGTCTGGAAATATGAAAAAGGTTGTTCTCTCTTCAGCGCCAAATAGATAGTGAGGGAAGTTGGTGGTTTCTGGAAAATTGCGGAACAGAAACTACTATGAACCAATAGGAAGTGTTCTTTTCAAGTCACATGATTTGACATGCGCGTATTAGGACGTATACGCGGTGACGGAATCCGGACACGTACGTGAATTAGAAGTATCGGTTTAATTTAATGAAGTTTTAAAATGTGAAAATGAGGAAAGGTATACATTCTCAAATATTAAATACCTTCATATGGGGTCACAAGAACAATGCCGATAAAGTATCAAACTTTTTTAATTGTTTTAAAACACCGGGGTGCGCGCACTCTGTCGCGCACCTCGGAACGTTTTTTAACATCTGACAAGTCTGTAAACGGTGAAATGAACGTAAGGTAAAGACTTTGTAAAGCTTTTGAGACTTGCAAGGAGTTCCTAAGCAATTCTGACAGTGAAAAAAACTTTATAATACTATGAAAGCATTTCTTGAAAATCTATAATAAAACTATAGAATACATTTAAAAAATATTTTATATTTCGCAATTAATAAAAGCTAAGAAATATAATGAAAAAATATAACTTGTAAACAGTTTATAGTTAACGACTAGCCTTTAAAAAACCTATGAAATTCACTGAAAAAACCATAGGTTTTACACAAGTTATAGTTAGGAATTAGCATTTAAAAAACATATGAAATTCACTGAGAAAAACATAGGTTTTACATACGTTATAGTTAGGAAGAAGCATTTAAAAAACCTATGAAATTCATCGAAAAAACCATAGGTTTTACACCAGTTATAGTTACCAGGAAATTGTACTCGCATAAAACCATTGAAATTCCCACGTTATAGTTAGTTGGACTCACTATAACTTGCGCGTGCAATGCACTGCTGATGACGTCACATATTACATCACTCATGACGTGGTCAGTGACATCACTCATGACATCCCTGATGACACCAGCCTTGCGACAGAGTGACAGACCTCTTTTCACTGTAATGTAACCCTTGAAACACATATTCAAAAATAGAAACTAAAATTTACAAAAAAATGGAGATACCCATACCAGTTACAACAACCAATTCACTAAATCCACCATCTATATACACATCCACTCTTTCACCAACAGTTCTATGTAGTCACTCATACATATACTCACTCATCATATATAGTGATACACCTATATATCCTGTTACACAACGACAGTCATCCAAAAGATACTCTCACGCATACTCACACATGCAAATAAACTATTAAACATCCATTTATTTGCATATACAGCTATACACACACTACCACTTTACTTCTAAGGAAAATTACACATACTTATTCTCTTAAACAATCACTTATAGAAACACATACTTATTTAAACAGGAACTCTTACAATCCCTCACTCTCACATATACTCACTTATATACATCAATATTCACATATACTAGATTAAAACATATGTAGTTACAGAAAAAGACACTAGTGAGACAGTGATTCACTCACTAACATACATATATAGACACTCATCCACCCATACAGTTCTGCACATATGCTGTATTCAAAACACATACAAACAGAGAGTCAGTCATTCATGCATCTATGTGCTAAGTAACACCCCCACCAAACATATAGACACTCATATTGATATTTAAAAAAACATCTAATAACCCATATACCTACACATGTAGCTACTCACCAACCCATGCAGCCACTTATACACAAAGTGAAACATTAATACATATGTTTAAAAATTTAAACATTACTCACTAATATTTATTTTTCAGAAAGACACACATTCACTGGATGGTGTCATCAGTGATGTCATGAGTGATGTCACTGACCACGTCATGAGTGATGTAATATGTGACGTCATCAGCAGTGCATTGAACGCGCAAGTTATAGTGAGTCCAACTAACTATAACGTGGGAATTTCAATGGTTTTATGCGAGTACAATTTCCTGGTAACTATAACTGGTGTAAAACCTATGGTTTTTTCGATGAATTTCATAGGTTTTTTAAATGCTACTTCCTAACTATAACGTATGTAAAACTTTGAAACGCGTCAGGAATGGTGTTTTTTACTCTGGATTGTACAAGCTGGGTTAATAAATTTGTGGTGAAAGCCACCCTGCAGCAGGCTTGTTCTCGCCTCAAGGCAACTTTGTTTGGAATTTAAATGCGGCAGCCCGGCCGCACAGAACTCGCCACTACAGGTGTTGTGGGGCCTGTCTACTGAAACATTTCATGCTGGACTTAAGGCGCTGCAGGGCAGAAAAATTTAATTAACAGCCAGTGCAACCTGGAGGCCCACTGGGGCATTTTATTTGAACTTTACTGTCACAAAGGAAAACAGAACCCATAGTGCCAATTATCAGAAACTACAAGTGCCAGCATGCTCTGCAGTGAGCCCACCTGGGAACAATTGTTTTGCGCATGTGTTTAAGCGCTTGAGGCAGCATTTCCATGATTTCATTCGTGACTTTCCTCCGAAGAAGAAGCTTTGCGCTTTGAAACGCGTCAGGAATGGTGTTTTTTACTCTGGATTGTACAAGCTGGGTTAATAAATTCGTGGTGAAAGCCACCCTGCAGCAGGCTTGTTCTCGCCTCAGGGCAACTTTGTTTGGAATTGAAATGCGGCAGCCCGGCCGCAGAAAACTCGCCACTACAGGTGTTGTGGGGCTGTCTACTGAAACATTTCATGCTGGACCTAAGGCACTGCAGGGCAGAAAAATTTAATTAACAGCCAGTGCAACCTGGAGGCCCACTAGGGCATTTTATTTGAACTTTACTGTCACAAAGGAAAACGGAACCCACGGAGGTAAAATAGTGCCAATTATCAGAAACTACAAGTGCCAGCATGCTCTGCAGTGAGCCCACCTGGGAACAATTGTTTTGCGCATGTGTTTAAGCGCTTGAGGCAGCATTTCCATGATTTCATTCGTGACTTTCCTCCCCCGAAGAAGCTTTGTGCTTTGAAACGCGTCAGGAATGGTGTTTTTTACTCTGGATTGTACAAGCTGGTTTAATAAATTTGTGGTGAAAGCCACCCTGCAGCAGGCTTGTTCTCGCCTCAGGGCAACTTTGTTTGGAATTTAAATGCGGCAGCCCGGCCGCAGAGAACCCCCCACTACAGGTGTTGTGGGGCCTGTCTACTGAAACATTTCATGCTGGACCTAAGGCGCTGCAGGGCGGAAAAATGTAATTAACAGCCAGTGCAACCTGGAGGCCCACTGGGGCATTTTATTTGAACTTTACTGTCACAAAGGAAAACGGAACCTACGGAGGTAAAATAGTGCCAATTATCAGAAACTACAAGTGCCAGCATGCTCTGCAGTGAGCCCACCTGGGAACAATTGTTTTGCGCATGTGTTTAACCGCATGCGTGTGGGCGGAATTCCGCCCGTACGCTGAGTTTTTTAAAAACGCATGTTACGTGACGAGCTGGGCTCGTCATGAGCGTGCGAGGAGGCTACCTCATGACGAGCCCAGCTCGTCATCAGCGTCGAAGGGGTTAAGCGCTTGAGACAGCATTTCCATGATTTCATTCGTGACTTTCCTCCGAAGAAGACGCTTTGTGCTTTGAAACGCGCCAGGAATGGTGTTTTTTACTCTGGATTGTACAAGCTGGGTTAATAAATTTGTGGTGAAAGCCACCCTGCAGCAGGATTTTTCTCGCCTCAGGGCAACTTTGTTTGGAATTTAAATGCGGCAGCCCGGCCGCAGGGAACTCGCCACTACAGGTGTTGTGGGGCCTGTCTACTGAAACATTTCATGCTGGACCTAAGGCGCTGCAGGGCAGAAAAATGTAATTAACAGCCAGTGCAACCTGGAGGCCCACTGGGGCATTTTATTTGAACTTTACTGTCACAAAGGAAAACGGAACCCACGGAGGTAAAATAGTGCCAATTACCAGAAACTACAAGTGCCAGCATGCTCTGCAGTGAGCCCACCTGGGAACAATTGTTTTGCGCATGTGTTTAAGCGCTTGAGGCAGCATTTCCATGATTTCATCTGTGACTTTCCTCAGAAGAAGAAGCTTTGTGCTTTGAAACACGTCAGGAATGGTGTTTTTTACTCTGGATTGTACAAGCTGGGTTAATAAATTTGTGGTGAAAGCCACCCTGCAGCAGGCTTGTTCTCGCCTCAGGGCAACTTTGTTTGGAATTTAAATGCGGCAGCCCGGCCGCAGAGAACTCGCCACTACAGGTGTTGTGGGGCCTGTCTACTGAAACCTTTCATGCTGGACCTAAGGCGTTGCAGGGCAGAAAAATGTAATTAACAGCCAGTGCAACCTGGAGGCCCACTGGGGCATTTTATTTGAACTTTACTGTCACAAAGGAAAACGGAACCCACGGAGGTAAAATAGTGCCAATTATCAGAAACTACAAGTGCCAGCATGCTCTGCAGTGAGCCCACCTGGGAACAATTGTTTTGCGCATGTGTTTAAGCGCTTGAGGCAGCATTTCCATGATTTCATTCGTGACTTTCCTCCGAAGAAGAAGCTTTGTGCTTTGAAACGCGTCAGGAATGGTGTTTTTTACTCTGTATTGTACAAGCTGGGTTAATAAATTCGTGGTGAAAGCCACCCTGCAGCAGGCTTGTTCTCGCCTCAGGGCAACTTTGTTTGGAATTTAAATGCGGCAGCCCGGCCGCAGAGAACTCGCCACTACAGGTGTTGTGGGGCCTGTCTACTGAAACATTTCATGCTGGACCTAAGGCGCTGCAGGGCAGAAAAATTTAATTAACAGCCAGTGCAACCTGGAGGCCCACTGGGGCATTTTATTTGAACTTTACTGTCACAAAGGAAAACGGTACCCACGGAGGTAAAATAGTGCCAATTATCAGAAACTACAAGTGCCAGCATGCTCTGCAGTGAGCCCACCGGGGAACAATTGTTTTGCGCATGTGTTTAAGCTCTTGAGGCAGCATTTCCATGATTTCATTCGTGACTTTCCTCCGAAGAAGAAGCTTTGTGCTTTGAAACGCGTCAGGAATGGTGTTTTTTACTCTGGATTGTACAAGCTGGGTTAATAAATTCGTGGTGAAAGCCACCCTGCAGCAGGCTTGTTCTCGCCTCAGGGCAACTTTGTTTGGAATTTAAATGCGGCAGCCCGGCAGCACAGAACTCGCCACTACAGGTGTTGTGGGGCCTGTCTACAGAAACATTTCATGCTGGACTTAAGGCGCTGCAGGGCAGAAAAATTTAATTAACAGCCAGTGCAACCTGGAGGCCCACTGGGGCATTTTATTTGAACTTTACTGTCACAAAGGAAAACGGAACCCACGGAGGTAAAATAGTGCCAATTATCAGAAACTACAAGTGCCAGCATGCTCTGCAGTGAGCCCACCTGGGAACAATTGTTTTGCGCATGTGTTTAAGCGCTTGAGGCAGCATTTCCATGATTTCATTCGTGACTTTCCTCCGAAGAAGAAGCTTTGTGCTTTGAAACGCGTCAGGAATGGTGTTTTTTACTCTGGATTGTACAAACTGGGTTAATAAATTCGTGGTGAAAGCTACCCTGCAGCAGGCTTGTTCTCGCCTCAGGGCAACTTTGTTTGGAATTGAAATGCGGCAGCCTGGCTGCAGAGAACTCGCCACTACAGGTGTTGTGGGGCCTGTCTACTGAAACATTTCATGCTGGACCTAAGGCGCTGCAGGGCGGAAAAAAATATTTAACAGCCAGTGCAACCTGAAGGCCCACTGGGGCATTTTATTTGAACTATACTGTCACAAAGGAAAACGGAACCCACGGAGGTAAAATAGTGCCAATTATCAGAAACTACAAGTGCCAGCATGCTCTGCAGTGAGCCCACCTGGGAACAATTGTTTTGCGCATGTGTTTAAGCGCTTGAGGCAGCATTTCCATGATTTCATTCGTGACTTTCCTCCGAAGAAGAAGCTCTGTGCTTTGAAACTCATCAGGAATGGTGTTTTTTACTCTGGACTGTACAAGCTGGGTTAATAAATTCGTGGTGAAAGCCACCCTGCAGCAGGCTGGTTCTCGCCTCAGGGCAACTTTGTTTGGAATTTAAATGCGGTAGCCCGGCTGCAGAGAACTCGCCACTACAGGTGTTGTGGGGCCTGTCTACTGAAACATTTCATGCTGGACCTAAGGCGCTGCAGGGCAGAAAAATGTAATTAACAGCCAGTGCAACCTGGAGGCCCACTGGGGCATTTTATTTGAACTTTACTGTCACAAAGGAAAACGGAACCCACGGAGGTAAAATAGTGCCAATTATCAGAAACTAAAGTGCCAGCATGCTCTGCAGTGAGCCCACCTGGGAACAATTGTTTTGCGCATGTGTTTAAGCCCTTGAGGCAGCATTTCCATGATTTCATTCGTGACTTTCCTCCGAAGAAGAAGCTTTGTGCTTTGAAACGCGTCAGGAATGGTGTTTTTTACTCTGGATTGTACAAGCTGGGTTAATAAATTTGTGGTGAAAGCCACCCTGCAGCAGGCTTGTTCTCGCCTCAGGGCAACTTTGTTTGGAATTTAAATGCGGCAGCCCGGCCGCAGAGAACTCGCCACTACAGGTGTTGTGGGGCCTGTCTACTGAAACATTTCATGCTGGACCTAAGGCGCTGCAGGGCGGAAAAATGTAATTAACAGCCAGTGCAACCTGGAGGCCCACTGGGGCATTTTATTTGAACTTTACTGTCACAAAGGAAAACGGAACCTACGGAAGTAAAATAGTGCCAATTATCAGAAACTACAAGTGCCAGCATGCTCTGCAGTGAGCCCACCTGGGAACAATTGTTTTGCGCATGTGTTTAAGCGCTTGAGACAGCATTTCCATGATTTAATTCGTGACTTTCCTCCGAAGAAGAAGCTTTGTGCTTTGAAACGCGCCAGGAATGGTGTTTTTTACTCTGGATTGTACAAGCTGGGTTAATAAATTTGTGGTGAAAGCCAGCCTGCAGCAGGCTTGTTCTCGCCTCAGGGCAACTTTGTTTGGAATTTAAATGCGGCAGCCCGGCCGCAGAGATCTCGCCACTACAGGTGTTGTGGGGCCTGTCTACTGAAACATTTCATGCTGGACCTAAGGCGCTGCAGGGCAGAAAAATGTAATTAACAGCCAGTGCAACCTGGAGGCCCACTGGGGCATTTTATTTGAACTTTACTGTCACAAAGGAAAACGGAACCCACGGAGGTAAAATAGTGCCAATTATCAGAAACTACAAGTGCCAGCATGCTCTGCAGTGAGCCCACCTGGGAACAATTGTTTTGCGCATGTGTTTAAGCGCTTCAGGCAGCATTTCCATGATTTCATTCGTGACTTTCCTCCGAAGAAGAAGCTTTGTGCTTTGAAACTCATCAGGAATGGTGTTTTTTACTCTGTATTGTACAAGCTGGGTTATTAAATTCGTGGTGAAAGCCACCCTGCAGCAGGCTTGTTCTCGCCTCAGGGCAACTTTGTTTGGAATTTAAATGCGGCAGCCCGGCCGCAGAGAACTCGCCACTACAGGTGTTGTGGGGCCTGTCTACTGAAACATTTCATGCTGGACCTAAGGCGCTTCAGGGCAGAAAAATTTAATTAACAGCCAGTGCAACCTGGAGGCCCACTGGGGCATTTTATTTGAACTTTACTGTCACAAAGGAAAACGGAACCCACGCAGGTAAAATAGTGCCAATTATCAGAAACTACAAGTGCCAGCATGCTCTGCAGTGAGTCCACCTGGGAACAATTGTTTTGCGCATGTGTTTAAGCGCTTGAGGCAGCATTTCCATGATTTCATTCGTGACTTTCCTCCGAAGAAGAATCTTTGTGCTTTGAAACGCGTCAGGAATGGTGTTTTTTACTCTGTATTGTACAAGCTGGGTTAATAAATTCGTGGTGAAAGCCACCCTGCAGCAGGCTTGTTCTCGCCTCAGGGCAACTTTGTTTGGAATTTAAATGCGGCAGCCCGGCCGCAGAGAACTCGCCACTACAGGTGTTGTGGGGCCTGTCTACTGAAACATTTCATGCTGGACCTAAGGCGCTGCAGGGCAGAAAAATTTAATTAACAGCCAGTGCAACCTGGAGGCCCACTGGGGCATTTTATTTGAACTTTACTGTCACAAAGGAAAACGGTACCCACGGAGGTAAAATAGTGCCAATTATCAGAAACTACAAGTGCCAGCATGCTCTGCAGTGAGCCCACCGGGGAACAATTGTTTTGCGCATGTGTTTAAGCTCTTGAGGCAGCATTTCCATGATTTCATTCGTGACTTTCCTCCGAAGAAGAAGCTTTGTGCTTTGAAACGCGTCAGGAATGGTGTTTTTTACTCTGGATTGTACAAGCTGGGTTAATAAATTCGTGGTGAAAGCTACCCTGCAGCAGGCTTGTTCTCGCCTCAGGGCAACTTTGTTTGGAATTGAAATGCGGCAGCCTGGCCGCAGAGAACTCGCCACTACAGGTGTTGTGGGGCCTGTCTACTGAAACATTTCATGCTGGACCTAAGGCGCTGCAGGGCGGAAAAAATTATTTAACAGCCAGTGCAACCTGAAGGCCCACTGGGGCATTTTATTTGAACTTTACTGTCACAAAGGAAAACGGAACCCACGGAGGTAAAATAGTGCCAATTATCAGAAACTACAAGTGCCAGCATGCTCTGCAGTGAGCCCACCTGGGAACAATTGTTTTGCGCATGTGTTTAAGCGCTTGAGGCAGCATTTCCATGATTTCATTCGTGACTTTCCTCCGAAGAAGAAGCTCTGTGCTTTGAAACTCATCAGGAATGGTGTTTTTTACTCTGGACTGTACAAGCTGGGTTAATAAATTCGTGGTGAAAGCCACCCTGCAGCAGGCTGGTTCTCGCCTCAGGGCAACTTTGTTTGGAATTTAAATGCGGTAGCCCGGCTGCAGAGAACTCGCCACTACAGGTGTTGTGGGGCCTGTCTACTGAAACATTTCATGCTGGACCTAAGGCGCTGCAGGGCAGAAAAATGTAATTAACAGCCAGTGCAACCTGGAGGCCCACTGGGGCATTTTATTTGAACTTTACTGTCACAAAGGAAAACGGAACCCACGGAGGTAAAATAGTGCCAATTATCAGAAACTAAAGTGCCAGCATGCTCTGCAGTGAGCCCACCTGGGAACAATTGTTTTGCGCATGTGTTTAAGCCCTTGAGGCAGCATTTCCATGATTTCATTCGTGACTTTCCTCCGAAGAAGAAGCTTTGTGCTTTGAAACGCGTCAGGAATGGTGTTTTTTACTCTGGATTGTACAAGCTGGGTTAATAAATTTGTGGTGAAAGCCACCCTGCAGCAGGCTTGTTCTCGCCTCAGGGCAACTTTGTTTGGAATTTAAATGCGGCAGCCCGGCCGCAGAGAACTCGCCACTACAGGTGTTGTGGGGCCTGTCTACTGAAACATTTCATGCTGGACCTAAGGCGCTGCAGGGCGGAAAAATGTAATTAACAGCCAGTGCAACCTGGAGGCCCACTGGGGCATTTTATTTGAACTTTACTGTCACAAAGGAAAACGGAACCTACGGAAGTAAAATAGTGCCAATTATCAGAAACTACAAGTGCCAGCATGCTCTGCAGTGAGCCCACCTGGGAACAATTGTTTTGCGCATGTGTTTAAGCGCTTGAGACAGCATTTCCATGATTTAATTCGTGACTTTCCTCCGAAGAAGAAGCTTTGTGCTTTGAAACGCGCCAGGAATGGTGTTTTTTACTCTGGATTGTACAAGCTGGGTTAATAAATTTGTGGTGAAAGCCAGCCTGCAGCAGGCTTGTTCTCGCCTCAGGGCAACTTTGTTTGGAATTTAAATGCGGCAGCCCGGCCGCAGAGATCTCGCCACTACAGGTGTTGTGGGGCCTGTCTACTGAAACATTTCATGCTGGACCTAAGGCGCTGCAGGGCAGAAAAATGTAATTAACAGCCAGTGCAACCTGGAGGCCCACTGGGGCATTTTATTTGAACTTTACTGTCACAAAGGAAAACGGAACCCACGGAGGTAAAATAGTGCCAATTATCAGAAACTACAAGTGCCAGCATGCTCTGCAGTGAGCCCACCTGGGAACAATTGTTTTGCGCATGTGTTTAAGCGCTTCAGGCAGCATTTCCATGATTTCATTCGTGACTTTCCTCCGAAGAAGAAGCTTTGTGCTTTGAAACTCATCAGGAATGGTGTTTTTTACTCTGTATTGTACAAGCTGGGTTATTAAATTCGTGGTGAAAGCCACCCTGCAGCAGGCTTGTTCTCGCCTCAGGGCAACTTTGTTTGGAATTTAAATGCGGCAGCCCGGCCGCAGAGAACTCGCCACTACAGGTGTTGTGGGGCCTGTCTACTGAAACATTTCATGCTGGACCTAAGGCGCTGCAGGGCGGAAAAATGTAATTAACAGCCAGTGCAACCTGGAGGCCCACAGGGGCATTTTATTTGAACTTTACTGTCACAAAGGAAAACGGAACCTACGGAAGTAAAATAGTGCCAATTATCAGAAACTACAAGTGCCAGCATGCTCTGCAGTGAGCCCACCTGGGAACAATTGTTTTGCGCATGTGTTTAAGCGCTTGAGACAGCATTTCCATGATTTAATTTGTGACTTTCCTCCGAAGAAGAAGCTTTGTGCTTTGAAACGCGCCAGGAATGGTGTTTTTTACTCTGGATTGTACAAGCTGGGTTAATAAATTTGTGGTGAAAGCCAGCCTGCAGCAGGCTTGTTCTCGCCTCAGGGCAACTTTGTTTGGAATTTAAATGCGGCAGCCCGGCCGCAGAGATCTCGCCACTACAGGTGTTGTGGGGCCTGTCTACTGAAACATTTCATGCTGGACCTAAGGCGCTGCAGGGCAGAAAAATGTAATTAACAGCCAGTGCAACCTGGAGGCCCACTGGGGCATTTTATTTGAACTTTACTGTCACAAAGGAAAACGGAACCCACGGAGGTAAAATAGTGCCAATTATCAGAAACTACAAGTGCCAGCATGCTCTGCAGTGAGCCCACCTGGGAACAATTGTTTTGCGCATGTGTTTAAGCGCTTCAGGCAGCATTTCCATGATTTCATTCGTGACTTTCCTCCGAAGAAGAAGCTTTGTGCTTTGAAACTCATCAGGAATGGTGTTTTTTACTCTGTATTGTACAAGCTGGGTTATTAAATTCGTGGTGAAAGCCACCCTGCAGCAGGCTTGTTCTCGCCTCAGGGCAACTTTGTTTGGAATTTAAATGCGGCAGCCCGGCCACAGAGAACTCGCCACTACAGGTGTTGTGGGGCCTGTCTACTGAAACATTTCATGCTGGACCTAAGGCGCTTCAGGGCAGAAAAATTTAATTAACAGCCAGTGCAACCTGGAGGCCCACTGGGGCATTTTATTTGAACTTTACTGTCACAAAGGAAAACGGAACCCACGCAGGTAAAATAGTGCCAATTATCAGAAACTACAAGTGCCAGCATGCTCTGCAGTGAGTCCACCTGGGAACAATTGTTTTGCGCATGTGTTTAAGCGCTTGAGGCAGCATTTCCATGATTTCATTCGTGACTTTCCTCCGAAGAAGAATCTTTGTGCTTTGAAACGCGTCAGGAATGGTGTTTTTTACTCTGTATTGTACAAGCTGGGTTAATAAATTCGTGGTGAAAGCCACCCTGCAGCAGGCTTGTTCTCGCCTCAGGGCAACTTTGTTTGGAATTTAAATGCGGCAGCCCGGCCGCAGAGAACTCGTCACTACATGTGTTGTGGGGCCTGTCTACTGAAACATTTCATGCTGGACCTAAGGCGCTGCAGGGCAGAAAAATGTAATTAACAGCCAGTGCAACCTGGAGGCCCACTGGGGCATTTTATTTGAACTTTACTGTCACAAAGGAAAAAGGAACCCACAGAGGTAAAATAGTGCCAATTATCAGAAACTACAAGTGCCAGCATGCTCTGCAGTGAGCCCACCTGGGAACAATTGTTTTGCGCATGTGTTTAAGTGCTTGAGGCAGCATTTCCATGATTTCATTCGTGACTTTCCTCCGAAGAAGAAGCTTTGTGCTTTGAAACGCGTCAGGAATGGTGTTTTTTACTCTGGATTGTACAAGCTGGGTTAATAAATTCGTGGTGAAAGCCACCCTGCAGCAGGCTTGTTCTCGCCTCAGGGCAACTTTGTTTGGAATTTTAATGAGGCAGCCCGGCCGCAGAGAACTCGCCACTACAGGTGTTGTGGGGCCTGTCTACTGAAACATTTCATGCTGGACCTAAGGCGCTGCAGGGCAGAAAAATTTAATTAACAGCCAGTGCAACCTGGAGGCCCACTGGGGCATTTTATTTGACCTTTACTGTCACAAAGGAAAACGGAACCCACGGAGGTAAAATAGTGCCAATTATCAGAAACTACAAGTGCCAGCATGCTCTGCAGTGAGCCCACCTGGGAACAATTGTTTTGCGCATGTGTTTAAGCGCTTGAGGCAGCATTTCCATGATTTCATTTGTGACTTTCCTCCGAAGAAGAAGCTTTGTGCTTTGAAACGCGTCAGGAATGGTGTTTTTTACTCTGGATTGTACAAGCTGGGTTAATAAATTCGTGGTGAAAGCCACCCTGCAGCAAGCTTGTTCTCGCCTCAGGGCAACTTTGTTTGGAATTTAAATGCGGCAGCCCGGCCGCAGTGAACTCGCCACTACAGGTGTTGTGGGGCCTGTCTACTGAAACATTTCATGCTGGACCTAAGGCGCTGCAGGGCAGAAAAATGTAATTAACAGCCAGTGCAACCTGGAGGCCCACTGGGGCATTTTATTTTAACTTTACTGTCACAAAGGAAAACGGAACCCACGGAGGTAAAATAGTGCCAATTATCAGAAACTACAAGTGCCAGCATGCTCTGCAGTGAGCCCACCTGGGAACAATTGTTTTGCGCATGTGTTTAAGCGCTGGAGGCAGCATTTCCATGATTTCATTCGTGACTTTCCTCCGAAGAAGAAGCTTTGTGCTTTGAAACGCGTCAGGAATGGTGTTTTTTACTCTGTATTGTACAAGCTGGGTTAATAAATTTGTGGTGAAAGCCACCCTGCAGCAGGCTTGTTCTCGCCTCAGGGCAACTTTGTTTGGAATTTAAATGCGGCAGCCCGGCCGCAGAGAACTCGCCACTACAGGTGTTGTGGGGCCTGTCTACTGAAACATTTCATGCTGGACCTAAGGCGCTGCAGGGCAGAAAAATTTAATTAACAGTCAGTTCAACCTGGAGGCCCACTGGGGCATTTTATTTGAACTTTACTGTCACAAAGGAAAACGGAACCCACGGAGGTAAAATAGTGCCAATTATCAGAAACTACAAGTGCCAGCATGCTCTGCAGTGAGCCCACCTGGGAACAATTGTTTTGCGCATGTGTTTAAGCGCTTGAGGCAGCATTTCCATGATTTCATTCGTGACTTTCCTCCGAAGAAGAAGCTTTGTGCTTTGAAACGCGTCAGGAATGTAGCTTTTTACTCTGTATTGTACAAGCTGGGTTAATAAATTCGTGGTGAAAGCCACCCTGCAGCACGCTTGTTCTCGCCTCAGGGCAAATTTGTTTGGAATTTAAATCCGGCAGCCCGGCCGCAGAGAACTCGCCACTACAGGTGTTGTGGGGCCTGTCTACTAAAACATTTCATGCTGGACCTAAGGCGCTGCAGGGCAGAAAAATTTAATTAACAGCCAGTGCAACCTGGAGGCCCACTGGGGCATTTTATTTGAACTTTACTGTCACAAAGGAAAACGGAACCCACGGAGGTAAAATAGTGCCAAATATCAGAAACTACAAGTGCCAGCATGCTCTGCAGTGAGCCCACCTGGGAACAATTGTTTTGTGCATGTGTTTAAGTGCTTGAGGCAGCATTTCCATAATTTCATTCGTGACTTTCCTCCGAAGAAGGAGCTCTGTGCTTTGAAACGCGTCAAGAATGGTGTTTTTTAATCTGGATTGTACAAGCTGGGTTAATAAATTTGTGGTGAAAGCCACCCTGCAGCAGGCTTGTTCTCGCCTCAGGGCAACTTTGTTTGGAATTTAAATGCGGCAGCCCGGCCGCAGAGAACTCGCCACTACAGGTGTTGTGAGGCCTGCCTACTGAAACATTTCATGTTGGACCTAAGGCGCTGCAGAGCAGAAAAATGTAATTAACAGCCAGTGCAACCTGGAGGCCCACTGGGGCATTTTATTTGAACTTTACTGTCACAAAGGAAAACGGAACCCACGGAGGTAAAATAGTGCCAATTATCTGAAACTACAAGTGCCAGCATGCTCTGCAGTGAGCCCACCTGGGAACAATTGTTTTGTGCATGTGTTTAAGCGCTTGAGGCAGCATTTCCATGATTTCATTCGTGACTTTCCTCCGAAGAAGAAGCTTTGTGCTTTGAAACGCGTCAAGAATGGTGTTTTTTACTCTGGATTGTACAAGCTGGGTTAATAAATTCGTGGTGAAAGCCACCCTGCAGCAGGCTTGTTCTCGCCTCAGGGCAACTTTGTTTGGAATTTAAATGCGGCAGCCCGGCCGCAGAGAACTCGCCACTACAGGTGTTGTGAGGCCTGTCTACTGAAACATTTCATGCTGGACCTAAGGCGCTGCAGGGCAGAAAAATGTAATTAACAGCCAGTGCAACCTGGAGGCCCACTGGGGCATTTTATTTGAACTTTACTGTCACAAAGGAAAACGGAACCTACGGAGGTAAAATAGTGCCAATTATCAGAATCTACAAGTGCCAGCATGCTCTGCAGTGAGCCCACCTGGGAACAATTGTTTTGCGCATGTGTTTAAGCACTTGAGACAGCATTTCCATGATTTCATTCGTGACTTTCCTCCGAAGAAGAAGCTTTGTGCTTTGAAACGCGTCAGGAATGGTGTTTTTTACTCTGGATTGTACAAGCTGGGTTAATAAATTCGTGGTGAAAGCCACCCTGCAGCAGGCTTGTTCTCGCCTCAGGGCAAGTTTGTTTGGAATTTAAATGCGGCAGCCCGGCCGCAGAGAACTCGCCACTACAGGTGTTGTGGGGCCTGTCTACTGAAACATTTCATGCTGGACCTAAGGCGCTGCAGGGCAGAAAAATGTAATTAACGGCCAGTGCAACCTGGAGGCCCACTGGGGCATTTTATTTGAACTTTACTGTCACAAAGGAAAACGGAACCCACGGAGGTAAAATAGTGCCAATTATCAGAAACTACAAGTGCCAGCATGCTCTGCAGTGAACCCACCTGGGAACAATTGTTTTGCGCATGTGTTTAAGCGCTTGAGGCAGCATTTCCATGATTTCATTCGTGACTTTCCTCCGAAGAAGAAGCTTTGTGCTTTGAAACGCGTCAGGAATGGTGTTTTTTACTCTGGATTGTACAAGCTGGGTTAATAAATTTGTGGTGAAAGCCACCCTGCAGCAGGCTTGTTCTCGCCTCAGGGCAACTTTGTTTGGAATTTAAGTTTGGCAGCCCGGCCGCAGAGAACTCGCCACTACAGGTGTTGTGGGGCCTGTCTACTGAAACATTTCATGCTGGACCTAAGGCGCTGCAGGGCAGAAAAATGTAATTAACAGCCAGTGCAACCTGGAGGCCCACTGGGGCATTTTATTTGAACTTTACTGTCACAAAGGAAAACGGAACCCTCGGAGGTAAAATAGTGCCAATTATCAGAAACTACAAGTGCCAGCATGCTCTGCAGTGAGCCCACCTGGGAAAAATTGTTTTGCGCATGTGTTTAAGCGCTTGAGGCAGCATTTCTATGATTTCATTCGTGACTTTCCTCCGAAGAAGAAGCTTTGTGCTTTGAAACGCGTCAGGAATGGTGTTTTTTACTCTGGATTGTACAAGCTGGGTTAATAAATTCGTGGTGAAAGCCACCCTGCAGCAGGCTTGTTCTCGCCTCAGGGCAACTTTGTTTGGCATTTAAATGCGGCAGCCCGGCCGCAGAGAACTCGCCACTACAGGTGTTGTGGGGCCTGTCTACTGAAACATTTCACGCTGGACCTAAGGCGCTGCAGGGCAGAAAAATTTAATTAACAGCCAGTGCAACCTGGAGGCCCACTGGGGCATTTTATTTGAACTTTACTGTCACAAAGGAAAACGGAACCCACGGAGGTAAAATAGTGCCAATTATCAGAAACTACAAGTGCCAGCATGCTCTGCAGTGAGCCCACCTGGGAACAATTGTTTTGCACATGTGTTTAAGCGCTTGAGGCAGCATTTTCATGATTTCATTCGTGACTTTCCTCCGAAGAAGAAGCTTTGTGCTTTGAAACGCGTCAGGAATGGTGTTTGTTACTCTGGATTGTACAAGCTGGGTTAATAAATTCGTGGTGAAAGCCACCCTGCAGCAGGCTTGTTCTCGCCTCAGGGCAACTTTGTTTGGAATTTAAATGCGGCAGCCCGGCCGCAGAGAACTCGCCACTACAGGTGTTGTGGGGCCTGTCTACTAAAACATTTCATGCTGGACCTAAGGCGCTGCAGGGCAGAAAAATTTAATTAACAGCCAGTGCAACCTGGAGGCCCACTGGGGCATTTTATTTGAACTTTACTGTCACAAAGGAAAACGGAACCCACGGAGGTAAAATAGTGCCAATTATCTGAAACTACAAGTGCCAGCATGCTCTGCAGTGAGCCCACCTGGGAACAATTGTTTTGTGCATGTGTTTAAGCGCTTGAGGCAGCATTTCCATGATTTCATTCGTGACTTTCCTCCGAAGAAGAAGCTTTGTGCTTTGAAACGCGTCAAGAATGGTGTTTTTTACTCTGGATTGTACAAGCTGGGTTAATAAATTCGTGGTGAAAGCCACCCTGCAGCAGGCTTGTTCTCGCCTCAGGGCAACTTTGTTTGGAATTTAAATGCGGCAGCCCGGCCGCAGAGAACTCGCCACTACAGGTGTTGTGAGGCCTGTCTACTGAAACATTTCATGCTGGACCTAAGGCGCTGCAGGGCAGAAAAATGTAATTAACAGCCAGTGCAACCTGGAGGCCCACTGGGGCATTTTATTTGAACTTTACTGTCACAAAGGAAAACGGAACCCACGGAGGTAAAATATTGCCAATTATCAGAAACTACAAGTGCCAGCATGCTCTGCAGTGAGCCCACCTGGGAACAATTGTTTTGCGCATGTGTTTAAGCGCTTGAGGCAGCATTTCCATGATTTCATTCGTGACTTTCCTCCGAAGAAGAAGCTTTGTGCTTTGAAACGCGTCAGGAATGGTGTTTTTTACTCTGGATTGTACAAGCTGGGTTAATAAATTTGTGGTGAAAGCCACCCTGCAGCAGGCTTGTTCTCGCCTCAGGGCAACTTTGTTTGGAATTTAAATGCGGCAGCCCGGCCGCAGAGAACTCGCCACTACAGGTGTTGTGGGGCCTGTCTACTGAAACATTTCATGCTGGACCTAAGGCGCTGCAGGGCAGAAAAATTTAATTAACGGCCAGTGCAACCTGGAGGCCCACTGGGGCATTTTATTTGAACTTTACTGTCACAAAGGAAAACGGAACCCACGGAGGTAAAATAGTGCCAATTATCAGCAACTACAAGTGCCAGCATGCTCTGCAGTGAACCCACCTGGGAACAATTGTTTTGCGCATGTGTTTAAGCGCTTGAGGCAGCATTTCCATGATTTCATTCGTGACTTTCCTCCGAAGAAGAAGCTTTGTGCTTTGAAACGCGTCAGGAATGGTGTTTTTTACTCTGGATTGTACAAGCTGGGTTAATAAATTTGTGGTGAAAGCCACCCTGCAGCAGGCTTGTTCTCGCCTCAGGGCAACTTTGTTTGGAATTTAAGTTTGGCAGCCCGGCCGCAGAGAACTCGCCACTACAGGTGTTGTGGGGCCTGTCTACTGAAACATTTCATGCTGGACCTAAGGCGCTGCAGGGCAGAAAAATGTAATTAACAGCCAGTGCAACCTGGAGGCCCACTGGGGCATTTTATTTGAACTTTACTGTCACAAAGGAAAACGGAACCCACGGAGGTAAAATAGTGCCAATTATCAGAAACTACAAGTGCCAGCATGCTCTACAGTGAGCCCACCTGGGAAAAATTGTTTTGCGCATGTGTTTAAGCGCTTGAGGCAGCATTTCTATGATTTCATTCGTGACTTTCCTCCGAAGAAGAAGCTTTGTGCTTTGAAACGCGTCAGGAATGGTGTTTTTTACTCTGGATTGTACAAGCTGGGTTAATAAATTCGTGGTGAAAGCCACCCTGCAGCAGGCTTGTTCTCGCCTCAGGGCAACTTTGTTTGGCATTTAAATGCGGCAGCCCGGCCGCAGAGAACTCGCCACTACAGGTGTTGTGGGGCCTGTCTACTGAAACATTTCATGCTGGACCTAAGGCGCTGCAGGGCAGAAAAATTTAATTAACAGCCAGTGCAACCTGGAGGCCCACTGGGGCATTTTATTTGAACTTTACTGTCACAAAGGAAAACGGAACCCACGGAGGTAAAATAGTGCCAATTATCAGAAACTACAAGTGCCAGCATGCTCTGCAGTGAGCCCACCTGGGAACAATTGTTTTGCGCATGTGTTTAAGCGCTTGAGGCAGCATTTCCATGATTTCATTCGTGACTTTCCTCCGAAGAAGAAGCTTTGTGCTTTGAAACGCGTCAGGAATGTAGCTTTTTACTCTGTATTGTACAAGCTGGGTTAATAAATTCGTGGTGAAAGCCACCCTGCAGCACGCTTGTTCTCGCCTCAGGGCAAATTTGTTTGGAATTTAAATCCGGCAGCCCGGCCGCAGAGAACTCGCCACTACAGGTGTTGTGGGGCCTGTCTACTAAAACATTTCATGCTGGACCTAAGGCGCTGCAGGGCAGAAAAATTTAATTAACAGCCAGTGCAACCTGGAGGCCCACTGGGGCATTTTATTTGAACTTTACTGTCACAAAGGAAAACGGAACCCACGGAGGTAAAATAGTGCCAAATATCAGAAACTACAAGTGCCAGCATGCTCTGCAGTGAGCCCACCTGGGAACAATTGTTTTGTGCATGTGTTTAAGTGCTTGAGGCAGCATTTCCATAATTTCATTCGTGACTTTCCTCCGAAGAAGGAGCTCTGTGCTTTGAAACGCGTCAAGAATGGTGTTTTTTAATCTGGATTGTACAAGCTGGGTTAATAAATTTGTGGTGAAAGCCACCCTGCAGCAGGCTTGTTCTCGCCTCAGGGCAACTTTGTTTGGAATTTAAATGCGGCAGCCCGGCCGCAGAGAACTCGCCACTACAGGTGTTGTGAGGCCTGCCTACTGAAACATTTCATGCTGGACCTAAGGCGCTGCAGAGCAGAAAAATGTAATTAACAGCCAGTGCAACCTGGAGGCCCACTGGGGCATTTTATTTGAACTTTACTGTCACAAAGGAAAACGGAACCCACGGAGGTAAAATAGTGCCAATTATCTGAAACTACAAGTGCCAGCATGCTCTGCAGTGAGCCCACCTGGGAACAATTGTTTTGTGCATGTGTTTAAGCGCTTGAGGCAGCATTTCCATGATTTCATTCGTGACTTTCCTCCGAAGAAGAAGCTTTGTGCTTTGAAACGCGTCAAGAATGGTGTTTTTTACTCTGGATTGTACAAGCTGGGTTAATAAATTCGTGGTGAAAGCCACCCTGCAGCAGGCTTGTTCTCGCCTCAGGGCAACTTTGTTTGGAATTTAAATGCGGCAGCCCGGCCGCAGAGAACTCGCCACTACAGGTGTTGTGAGGCCTGTCTACTGAAACATTTCATGCTGGACCTAAGGCGCTGCAGGGCAGAAAAATGTAATTAACAGCCAGTGCAACCTGGAGGCCCACTGGGGCATTTTATTTGAACTTTACTGTCACAAAGGAAAACGGAACCTACGGAGGTAAAATAGTGCCAATTATCAGAATCTACAAGTGCCAGCATGCTCTGCAGTGAGCCCACCTGGGAACAATTGTTTTGCGCATGTGTTTAAGCGCTTGAGACAGCATTTCCATGATTTCATTCGTGACTTTCCTCCGAAGAAGAAGCTTTGTGCTTTGAAACGCGTCAGGAATGGTGTTTTTTACTCTGGATTGTACAAGCTGGGTTAATAAATTCGTGGTGAAAGCCACCCTGCAGCAGGCTTGTTCTCGCCTCAGGGCAAGTTTGTTTGGAATTTAAATGCGGCAGCCCGGCCGCAGAGAACTCGCCACTACAGGTGTTGTGGGGCCTGTCTACTGAAACATTTCATGCTGGACCTAAGGCGCTGCAGGGCAGAAAAATGTAATTAACGGCCAGTGCAACCTGGAGGCCCACTGGGGCATTTTATTTGAACTTTACTGTCACAAAGGAAAACGGAACCCACGGAGGTAAAATAGTGCCAATTATCAGAAACTACAAGTGCCAGCATGCTCTGCAGTGAACCCACCTGGGAACAATTGTTTTGCGCATGTGTTTAAGCGCTTGAGGCAGCATTTCCATGATTTCATTCGTGACTTTCCTCCGAAGAAGAAGCTTTGTGCTTTGAAACGCGTCAGGAATGGTGTTTTTTACTCTGGATTGTACAAGCTGGGTTAATAAATTTGTGGTGAAAGCCACCCTGCAGCAGGCTTGTTCTCGCCTCAGGGCAACTTTGTTTGGAATTTAAGTTTGGCAGCCCGGCCGCAGAGAACTCGCCACTACAGGTGTTGTGGGGCCTGTCTACTGAAACATTTCATGCTGGACCTAAGGCGCTGCAGGGCAGAAAAATGTAATTAACAGCCAGTGCAACCTGGAGGCCCACTGGGGCATTTTATTTGAACTTTACTGTCACAAAGGAAAACGGAACCCTCGGAGGTAAAATAGTGCCAATTATCAGAAACTACAAGTGCCAGCATGCTCTGCAGTGAGCCCACCTGGGAAAAATTGTTTTGCGCATGTGTTTAAGCGCTTGAGGCAGCATTTCTATGATTTCATTCGTGACTTTCCTCCGAAGAAGAAGAAGCTTTGTGCTTTGAAACGCGTCAGGAATGGTGTTTTTTACTCTGGATTGTACAAGCTGGGTTAATAAATTCGTGGTGAAAGCCACCCTGCAGCAGGCTTGTTCTCGCCTCAGGGCAACTTTGTTTGGCATTTAAATGCGGCAGCCCGGCCGCAGAGAACTCGCCACTACAGGTGTTGTGGGGCCTGTCTACTGAAACATTTCACGCTGGACCTAAGGCGCTGCAGGGCAGAAAAATTTAATTAACAGCCAGTGCAACCTGGAGGCCCACTGGGGCATTTTATTTGAACTTTACTGTCACAAAGGAAAACGGAACCCACGGAGGTAAAATAGTGCCAATTATCAGAAACTACAAGTGCCAGCATGCTCTGCAGTGAGCCCACCTGGGAACAATTGTTTTGCACATGTGTTTAAGCGCTTGAGGCAGCATTTTCATGATTTCATTCGTGACTTTCCTCCGAAGAAGAAGCTTTGTGCTTTGAAACGCGTCAGGAATGGTGTTTGTTACTCTGGATTGTACAAGCTGGGTTAATAAATTCGTGGTGAAAGCCACCCTGCAGCAGGCTTGTTCTCGCCTCAGGGCAACTTTGTTTGGAATTTAAATGCGGCAGCCCGGCCGCAGAGAACTCGCCACTACAGGTGTTGTGGGGCCTGTCTACTAAAACATTTCATGCTGGACCTAAGGCGCTGCAGGGCAGAAAAATTTAATTAACAGCCAGTGCAACCTGGAGGCCCACTGGGGCATTTTATTTGAACTTTACTGTCACAAAGGAAAACGGAACCCACGGAGGTAAAATAGTGCCAATTATCTGAAACTACAAGTGCCAGCATGCTCTGCAGTGAGCCCACCTGGGAACAATTGTTTTGTGCATGTGTTTAAGCGCTTGAGGCAGCATTTCCATGATTTCATTCGTGACTTTCCTCCGAAGAAGAAGCTTTGTGCTTTGAAACGCGTCAAGAATGGTGTTTTTTACTCTGGATTGTACAAGCTGGGTTAATAAATTTGTGGTGAAAGCCACCCTGCAGCAGGCTTGTTCTCGCCTCAGGGCAACTTTGTTTGGAATTTAAATGCGGCAGCCCGGCCGCAGAGAACTCGCCACTACAGGTGTTGTGAGGCCTGTCTACTGAAACATTTCATGCTGGACCTAAGGCGCTGCAGGGCAGAAAAATGTAATTAACAGCCAGTGCAACCTGGAGGCCCACTGGGGCATTTTATTTGAACTTTACTGTCACAAAGGAAAACGGAACCCACGGAGGTAAAATATTGCCAATTATCAGAAACTACAAGTGCCAGCATGCTCTGCAGTGAGCCCACCTGGGAACAATTGTTTTGCGCATGTGTTTAAGCGCTTGAGGCAGCATTTCCATGATTTCATTCGTGACTTTCCTCCGAAGAAGAAGCTTTGTGCTTTGAAACGCGTCAGGAATGGTGTTTTTTACTCTGGATTGTACAAGCTGGGTTAATAAATTTGTGGTGAAAGCCACCCTGCAGCAGGCTTGTTCTCGCCTCAGGGCAACTTTGTTTGGAATTTAAATGCGGCAGCCCGGCCGCAGAGAACTCGCCACTACAGGTGTTGTGGGGCCTGTCTACTGAAACATTTCATGCTGGACCTAAGGCGCTGCAGGGCAGAAAAATTTAATTAACGGCCAGTGCAACCTGGAGGCCCACTGGGGCATTTTATTTGAACTTTACTGTCACAAAGGAAAACGGAACCCACGGAGGTAAAATAGTGCCAATTATCAGAAACTACAAGTGCCAGCATGCTCTGCAGTGAACCCACCTGGGAACAATTGTTTTGCGCATGTGTTTAAGCGCTTGAGGCAGCATTTCCATGATTTCATTCGTGACTTTCCTCCGAAGAAGAAGCTTTGTGCTTTGAAACGCGTCAGGAATGGTGCTTTTTACTCTGGATTGTACAAGCTGGGTTAATAAATTTGTGGTGAAAGCCACCCTGCAGCAGGCTTGTTCTCGCCTCAGGGCAACTTTGTTTGGAATTTAAGTTTGGCAGCCCGGCCGCAGAGAACTCGCCACTACAGGTGTTGTGGGGCCTGTCTACTGAAACATTTCATGCTGGACCTAAGGCGCTGCAGGGCAGAAAAATGTAATTAACAGCCAGTGCAACCTGGAGGCCCACTGGGGCATTTTATTTGAACTTTACTGTCACAAAGGAAAACGGAACCCACGGAGGTAAAATAGTGCCAATTATCAGAAACTACAAGTGCCAGCATGCTCTACAGTGAGCCCACCTGGGAAAAATTGTTTTGCGCATGTGTTTAAGCGCTTGAGGCAGCATTTCTATGATTTCATTCGTGACTTTCCTCCGAAGAAGAAGCTTTGTGCTTTGAAACGCGTCAGGAATGGTGTTTTTTACTCTGGATTGTACAAGCTGGGTTAATAAATTCGTGGTGAAAGCCACCCTGGCAGCAGGCTTGTTCTCGCCTCAGGGCAACTTTGTTTGGCATTTAAATGCGGCAGCCCGGCCGCAGAGAACTCGCCACTACAGGTGTTGTGGGGCCTGTCTACTGAAACATTTCACGCTGGACCTAAGGCGCTGCAGGGCAGAAAAATTTAATTAACAGCCAGTGCAACCTGGAGGCCCACTGGGGCATTTTATTTGAACTTTACTGTCACAAAGGAAAACGGAACCCACGGAGGTAAAATAGTGCCAATTATCAGAAACTACAAGTGCCAGCATGCTCTGCAGTGAGCCCACCTGGGAACAATTGTTTTGCGCATGTGTTTAAGCGCTTGAAGCAGCATTTCTCTGATTTCATTCGTGACTTTCCTCCGAAGAAGAAGCTTTGTGCTTTGAAACGCGTCAGAAATGGTGTTTTTTACTCTGGATTGTACAAGCTGGGTTAATAAATTCGTGGTGAAAGCCACCCTGCAGCAGGCTTGTTCTCGCCTCAGGGCAACTTTGTTTGGAATTTAAATTTGGCAGCCCGGCCGCAGAGAACTCGCCACTACAGGTGTTGTGGGGCCTGTCTACTGAAACATTTCATGCTGGACCTAAGGCGCAGCAGGGCAGAAAAATGTAATTAACAGCCATTGCAACCTGGAGGCCCACTGGGGCATTTTATTTGAACTTTACTGTCACAAAGGAAAACGGAACCCACGGAGGTAAAATAGTGCCAATTATCAGAAACTACAAGTGCCAGCATGCTCTGCAGTGAGCCCACCTGGGAAAAATTGTTTTGCGCATGTGTTTAAGCGCTTGAGGCAGCATTTCTATGATTTCATTCGTGACTTTCCTCCGAAGAAGAAGCTTTGTGCTTTGAAACGCGTCAGGAATGGTGTTTTTTACTCTGGATTGTACAAGCTGGGTTAATAAATTCGTGGTGAAAGCCACCCTGCAGCAGGCTTGTTCTCGCCTCAGGGCAACTTTGTTTGGCATTTAAATGCGGCAGCCCGGCCGCAGAGAACTCGCCACTACAGGTGTTGTGGGGCCTGTCTACTGAAACATTTCACGCTGGACCTAAGGCGCTGCAGGGCAGAAAAATGTAATTAACAGCCAGTGCAACCTGGAGGCCCACTGGGGCATTTTATTCGAACTTTACTGTCACAAAGGAAAACGGAACCCACGGAGGTAAAATAGTGCCAATTATCAGAAACTACAAGTGCCAGCATGCTCTGCAGTGAGCCCACCTGGGAACAACTGTTTTGCACATGTGTTTAAGCGCTTAAGGCAGCATTTTCATGATTTCATTTGTGACTTTCCTCCGAATAAGAAGCTTTGTGCTTTGAAACGCGTCAGGAATGGTGTTTGTTACTCTGGATTGTACAAGCTGGGTTAATAAATTAGTGGTGAAAGCCACCCTGCAGCAGGCTTGTTCTCGCCTCAGGGCAACTTTGTTTGGAATTTAAATGCGGCAGCCCGGCCGCAGAGAACTCGCCACTACAGGTGTTGTGTGGCCTGTCTACTGAAACATTTCATGCTGGACCTAAGGCGCTGCAGGGCAGAAAAATGTAATTAACAGCCAGTGCAACCTGGAGGCCCACTGGGGCATTTTATTTGAACTTTACTGTCACAAAGGAAAACGGAACCCACGTAGGTAAAATAGTGCCAATTATCAGAAACTACAAGTGCCAGCATGCTCTGCAGTGAGCCCACCTGGGAACAATTGTTTTGCGCATGTGCTTAAGCGCTTGAGGCAGCATTTCCATGATTTCATTTGTGACTTTCCTCCGAAGGAGAAGCTTTGTGCTTTGAAACGCGTCAGGAATTGTGTTTTTTACTCTGGATTGTACAAGCTGGGTTAATAAATTTGTGGTGAAAGCCACCCTGCAGCAGGCTTGTTCTCGCCTCAAGGCAACTTTGTTTGGAATTTAAATGCGGCAGCCCGGACGCAGAGAACTCGCCACTACAGGTGTTGTGGGGCCTGTCTACTGAAACATTTCATGCTGGACCTAAGGCGCTGCAGGGCAGAAAAATGTAATTAACAGCCAGTGCAACTTGGAGGCCCACTGGGGCATTTTATTTGAACTTTACTGTCACAAAGGAAAACGGAACCCACGGAGGTAAAATAGTGCCAATTATCAGAAACTACAAGTGCTAGCATGCTCTGCAGTGAGCCCACCTGGGAACAATTGTTTTGCGCATGTGTTTAAGCGCTTGAGGCAGCATTTCCATGATTTCATTCGTGACTTTCCTCCGAAGAAGAAGCTTTGTGCTTTGAAACGCGTCAGGAATGGTGTTTTTTACTCTGGATTGTACAAGCTGGGTTAATAAATTCGTGGTGAAAGCCACCCTGCAGCAGGCTTGTTCTCGCCTCAGGGCAACTTTGTTTGGAATTTAAATGCGTCAGCCCGGCCGCAGAGAACTCGCCACTACAGGTGTTGTGGGGCCTGTCTACTGAAACATTTCATGCTGGACCTAAGGCGCTGCAGGGCAGAAAAATGTAATTAACAGCCAGTGCAACCTGGAGGCCCACTGGGGCATTTTATTTTAACTTTACTGTCACAAAGGAAAACGGAACCCACAGAGGTAAAATAGTGCCAATTATCAGAAACTACAAGTGCCAGCATGCTCTGCAGTGAGCCCACCTGGGAACAATTGTTTTGCGCATGTGTTTAAGCGCTTGACGCAGCATTTCCATGATTTCATTTGTGACTTTCCTCCGAAGAAGAAGCTTTGTGCTTTGAAACGCGTCAGGAATGGTGTTTTTTACTCTGGATTGTACAAGCTGGGTTAATAAATTCGTGGTGAAAGCCACCCTGCAGCAGGCTTGTTCTCGCCTCAGGGCAACTTTGTTTGGAATTTAAATGCGGCAGCCCGGCCGCAGAGAACTCGCCACTACAGGTGTTGTGGGGCCTGTCTACTGAAACATTTCATGCTGGACCTAAGGCGCTGCAGGGCAGAAAAATGTAATTAACAGCCAGTGCAACCTGGAGGCCCACTGGGGCATTTAATGTGAACTTTGCTGTCACAAAGGAAAACGGAACCCACGGAGGTAAAATAGTGCCAATTATCAGAAACTACAAGTGCCAGCATGCTCTGCAGTGAGCCCACCTAGGAACAATTGTTTTGCGCATGTGTTTAAGCGCTTGAGGCAGCATTTCCATGATTTAATTCGTGACTTTCCTCCGAAGAAGAAGCTTTGTGCTTTGAAACGCGTCAGGAATGGTGTTTTTTACTCTGGATTGTACAAGCAGGGTTAATAAATTCGTGGTGAAAGCCACCCTGCAGCAGGCTTGTTCTCGCCTCAGGGCAACTTTGTTTGGAATTTAAATGCGGCAACCCGGCCGCAGAGAACTCGCCACTACAGGTGTTGTGGGGCCTGTCTACTGAAACATTTCATGCTGGACCTAAGGCGCTGCAGGGCAGAAAAATGTAATTAACAGCCAGTGCAACCTGGAGGCCCACTGGGGCATTTTATTTGAACTTTACTGTCACAAAGGAAAACGGAACCCACGGAGGTAAAATAGTGCCAATTATCAGAAACTACAAGTGCCAGCATGCTCTGCAGTGAGCCCACCTGGGAACAATTGTTTTGCGCATGTGTTTAAGTGCTTGAGGCAGCATTTCCATGATTTCATTCGTGACTTTCCTTCGAAGAAGAAGCTTTGTGCTTTGAAACGCGTCACAAATGGTGTTTTTTACTCTGGATTTTACAAGCAGGGTTAATAAATTCGTGGTGAAAGCCACCCTGCAGCAGGCTTGTTCTTGCCTCAGGGCAACTTTGTTTGGAATTTAAATGCGGCAGCCCGGCCGCAGAGAACTCGCCACTACAGGTGTTGTGTGGCCTGTCTACTGAAACATTTCATGCTGGACCTAAGGCGCTGCAGGGCAGAAAAATGTAATTAACAGCCAGTGCAACCTGGAGGCCCACTGGGGCATTTTATTTGAACTTTACTGTCACAAAGGAAAACTGAACCCACGTAGGTAAAATAGTGCCAATTATCAGAAACTACAAGTGCCAGCATGCTCTGCAGTGAGCCCACCTGGGAACAATTGTTTTGCGCATGTGCTTAAGCGCTTGAGGCAGCATTTCCATGATTTCATTTGTGACTTTCCTCCGAAGGAGAAGCTTTGTGCTTTGAAACGCGTCAGGAATGGTGTTTTTTACTCTGGATTGTACAAGCTGGGTTAATAAATTCGTGGTGAAAGCCACCCTGCAGCAGGCTTGTTCTCGCCTCAAGGCAACTTTGTTTGGAATTTAAATGCGGCAGCCCGGACGCAGAGAACTCGCCACTACAGGTGTTGTGGGGCCTGTCTACTGAAACATTTCATGCTGGACCTAAGGCGCTGCAGGGCAGAAAAATGTAATTAACAGCCAGTGCAACTTGGAGGCCCACTGGGGCATTTTATTTGAACTTTACTGTCACAAAGGAAAACGGAACCCACGGAGGTAAAATAGTGCCAATTATCAGAAACTACAAGTGCCAGCATGCTCTGCAGTGAGCCCACCTGGGAACAATTGTTTTGCGCATGTGCTTAAGCGCTTGAGGCAGCATTTCCATGATTTCATTTGTGACTTTCCTCCGAAGGAGAAGCTTTGTGCTTTGAAACGCGTCAGGAATTGTGTTTTTTACTCTGGATTGTACAAGCTGGGTTAATAAATTTGTGGTGAAAGCCACCCTGCAGCAGGCTTGTTCTCGCCTCAAGGCAACTTTGTTTGGAATTTAAATGCGGCAGCCCGGACGCAGAGAACTCGCCACTACAGGTGTTGTGGGGCCTGTCTACTGAAACATTTCATGCTGGACCTAAGGCGCTGCAGGGCAGAAAAATGTAATTAACAGCCAGTGCAACCTGGAGGCCCACTGGGGCATTTTATTTGAACTTTACTGTCACAAAGGAAAACGGAACCCACGGAGGTAAAATATTGCCAATTATCAGAAACTACAAGTGCCAGCATGCTCTGCAGTGAGCCCACCTGGGAACAATTGTTTTGCGCATGTGTTTAAGCGCTTAAGGCAGCATTTCCATGATTTCATTCGTGACTTTCCTCCGAAGAAGAAGCTTTGTGCTTTGAAACGCGTCAGGAATGGTGTTTTTTACTCTGGATTGTACAAGCTGGGTTAATAAATTCGTGGTGAAAGCCACCCTGCAGCAGGCTTGTTCTCGCCTCAGGGCAACTTTGTTTGGAATTTAAATGCGGCAGCCCGGCCGCAGAGAACTCGCCACTACAGGTGTTGTGAGGCCTGTCTACTGAAACATTTCATGCTGGACCTAAGGCGCTGCAGGGCAGAAAAATGTAATTAACAGCCAGTGCAACCTGGAGGCCCACTGGGGCATTTTATTTGAACTATACTGTCACAAAGGAAAACGGAACCTACGGAGGTAAAATAGTGCCAATTATCAGAATCTACAAGTGCCAGCATGCTCTGCAGTGAGCCCACCTGGGAACAATTGTTTTGCGCATGTGTTTAAGCGCTTGAGACAGCATTTCCATGATTTCATTCGTGACTTTCCTCCGAAGAAGAAGCTTTGTGCTTTGAAACGCGTCAGGAATGGTGTTTTTTACTCTGTATTGTACAAGCTGGGTTAATAAATTTGTGGTGAAAGCCACCCTGCAGCAGGCTTGTTCTCGCCTCAGGGCAACTTTGTTTGGAATTTAAGTTTGGCAGCCCGGCCGCAGAGAACTCGCCACTACAGGTGTTGTGGGGCCTGTCTACTGAAACATTTCATGCTGGACCTAAGGCGCTGCAGGGCAGAAAAATGTAATTAACAGCCAGTGCAACCTGGAGGCCCACTGGGGCATTTTATTTGAACTTTACTGTCACAAAGGAAAACGGAACCCACGGAGGTAAAATAGTGCCAATTATCAGAAACTACAAGTGCCAGCATGCTCTGCAGTGAGCCCACCTGGGAAAAATTGTTTTGCGCATGTGTTTAAGCGCTTGAGGCAGCATTTCTATGATTTCATTCGTGACTTTCCTCCGAAGAAGAAGCTTTGTGCTTTGAAACGCGTCAGGAATGGTGTTTTTTACTCTGGATTGTACAAGCTGGGTTAATAAATTCGTGGTGAAAGCCACCCTGCAGCAGGCTTGTTCTCGCCTCAGGGCAACTTTGTTTGGCATTTAAATGCGGCAGCCCGGCCGCAGAGAACTCGCCACTACAGGTGTTGTGGGGCCTGTCTACTGAAACATTTCACGCTGGACCTAAGGCGCTGCAGGGCAGAAAAATGTAATTAACAGCCAGTGCAACCTGGAGGCCCACTGGGGCATTTTATTCGAACTTTACTGTCACAAAGGAAAACGGAACCCACGGAGGTAAAATAGTGCCAATTATCAGAAACTACAAGTGCCAGCATGCTCTGCAGTGAGCCCACCTGGGAACAACTGTTTTGCACATGTGTTTAAGCGCTTAAGGCAGCATTTTCATGATTTCATTTGTGACTTTCCTCCGAATAAGAAGCTTTGTGCTTTGAAACGCGTCAGGAATGGTGTTTGTTACTCTGGATTGTACAAGCTGGGTTAATAAATTAGTGGTGAAAGCCACCCTGCAGCAGGCTTGTTCTCGCCTCAGGGCAACTTTGTTTGGAATTTAAATGCGGCAGCCCGGCCGCAGAGAACTCGCCACTACAGGTGTTGTGTGGCCTGTCTACTGAAACATTTCATGCTGGACCTAAGGCGCTGCAGGGCAGAAAAATGTAATTAACAGCCAGTGCAACCTGGAGGCCCACTGGGGCATTTTATTTGAACTTTACTGTCACAAAGGAAAACGGAACCCACGTAGGTAAAATAGTGCCAATTATCAGAAACTACAAGTGCCAGCATGCTCTGCAGTGAGCCCACCTGGGAACAATTGTTTTGCGCATGTGCTTAAGCGCTTGAGGCAGCATTTCCATGATTTCATTTGTGACTTTCCTCCGAAGGAGAAGCTTTGTGCTTTGAAACGCGTCAGGAATTGTGTTTTTTACTCTGGATTGTACAAGCTGGGTTAATAAATTTGTGGTGAAAGCCACCCTGCAGCAGGCTTGTTCTCGCCTCAAGGCAACTTTGTTTGGAATTTAAATGCGGCAGCCCGGACGCAGAGAACTCGCCACTACAGGTGTTGTGGGGCCTGTCTACTGAAACATTTCATGCTGGACCTAAGGCGCTGCAGGGCAGAAAAATGTAATTAACAGCCAGTGCAACTTGGAGGCCCACTGGGGCATTTTATTTGAACTTTACTGTCACAAAGGAAAACGGAACCCACGGAGGTAAAATAGTGCCAATTATCAGAAACTACAAGTGCTAGCATGCTCTGCAGTGAGCCCACCTGGGAACAATTGTTTTGCGCATGTGTTTAAGCGCTTGAGGCAGCATTTCCATGATTTCATTCGTGACTTTCCTCCGAAGAAGAAGCTTTGTGCTTTGAAACGCGTCAGGAATGGTGTTTTTTACTCTGGATTGTACAAGCTGGGTTAATAAATTCGTGGTGAAAGCCACCCTGCAGCAGGCTTGTTCTCGCCTCAGGGCAACTTTGTTTGGAATTTAAATGCGTCAGCCCGGCCGCAGAGAACTCGCCACTACAGGTGTTGTGGGGCCTGTCTACTGAAACATTTCATGCTGGACCTAAGGCGCTGCAGGGCAGAAAAATGTAATTAACAGCCAGTGCAACCTGGAGGCCCACTGGGGCATTTTATTTTAACTTTACTGTCACAAAGGAAAACGGAACCCACAGAGGTAAAATAGTGCCAATTATCAGAAACTACAAGTGCCAGCATGCTCTGCAGTGAGCCCACCTGGGAACAATTGTTTTGCGCATGTGTTTAAGCGCTTGACGCAGCATTTCCATGATTTCATTTGTGACTTTCCTCCGAAGAAGAAGCTTTGTGCTTTGAAACGCGTCAGGAATGGTGTTTTTTACTCTGGATTGTACAAGCTGGGTTAATAAATTCGTGGTGAAAGCCACCCTGCAGCAGGCTTGTTCTCGCCTCAGGGCAACTTTGTTTGGAATTTAAATGCGGCAGCCCGGCCGCAGAGAACTCGCCACTACAGGTGTTGTGGGGCCTGTCTACTGAAACATTTCATGCTGGACCTAAGGCGCTGCAGGGCAGAAAAATGTAATTAACAGCCAGTGCAACCTGGAGGCCCACTGGGGCATTTAATGTGAACTTTGCTGTCACAAAGGAAAACGGAACCCACGGAGGTAAAATAGTGCCAATTATCAGAAACTACAAGTGCCAGCATGCTCTGCAGTGAGCCCACCTAGGAACAATTGTTTTGCGCATGTGTTTAAGCGCTTGAGGCAGCATTTCCATGATTTAATTCGTGACTTTCCTCCGAAGAAGAAGCTTTGTGCTTTGAAACGCGTCAGGAATGGTGTTTTTTACTCTGGATTGTACAAGCAGGGTTAATAAATTTGTGGTGAAAGCCACCCTGCAGCAGGCTTGTTCTCGCCTCAGGGCAACTTTGTTTGGAATTTAAATGCGGCAACCCGGCCGCAGAGAACTCGCCACTACAGGTGTTGTGGGGCCTGTCTACTGAAACATTTCATGCTGGACCTAAGGCGCTGCAGGGCAGAAAAATGTAATTAACAGCCAGTGCAACCTGGAGGCCCACTGGGGCATTTTATTTGAACTTTACTGTCACAAAGGAAAACGGAACCCACGGAGGTAAAATAGTGCCAATTATCAGAAACTACAAGTGCCAGCATGCTCTGCAGTGAGCCCACCTGGGAACAATTGTTTTGCGCATGTGTTTAAGTGCTTGAGGCAGCATTTCCATGATTTCATTCGTGACTTTCCTTCGAAGAAGAAGCTTTGTGCTTTGAAACGCGTCACAAATGGTGTTTTTTACTCTGGATTTTACAAGCAGGGTTAATAAATTCGTGGTGAAAGCCACCCTGCAGCAGGCTTGTTCTTGCCTCAGGGCAACTTTGTTTGGAATTTAAATGCGGCAGCCCGGCCGCAGAGAACTCGCCACTACAGGTGTTGTGTGGCCTGTCTACTGAAACATTTCATGCTGGACCTAAGGCGCTGCAGGGCAGAAAAATGTAATTAACAGCCAGTGCAACCTGGAGGCCCACTGGGGCATTTTATTTGAACTTTACTGTCACAAAGGAAAACTGAACCCACGTAGGTAAAATAGTGCCAATTATCAGAAACTACAAGTGCCAGCATGCTCTGCAGTGAGCCCACCTGGGAACAATTGTTTTGCGCATGTGCTTAAGCGCTTGAGGCAGCATTTCCATGATTTCATTTGTGACTTTCCTCCGAAGGAGAAGCTTTGTGCTTTGAAACGCGTCAGGAATGGTGTTTTTTACTCTGGATTGTACAAGCTGGGTTAATAAATTCGTGGTGAAAGCCACCCTGCAGCAGGCTTGTTCTCGCCTCAAGGCAACTTTGTTTGGAATTTAAATGCGGCAGCCCGGACGCAGAGAACTCGCCACTACAGGTGTTGTGGGGCCTGTCTACTGAAACATTTCATGCTGGACCTAAGGCGCTGCAGGGCAGAAAAATGTAATTAACAGCCAGTGCAACTTGGAGGCCCACTGGGGCATTTTATTTGAACTTTACTGTCACAAAGGAAAACGGAACCCACGGAGGTAAAATAGTGCCAATTATCAGAAACTACAAGTGCCAGCATGCTCTGCAGTGAGCCCACCTGGGAACAATTGTTTTGCGCATGTGCTTAAGCGCTTGAGGCAGCATTTCCATGATTTCATTTGTGACTTTCCTCCGAAGGAGAAGCTTTGTGCTTTGAAACGCGTCAGGAATTGTGTTTTTTACTCTGGATTGTACAAGCTGGGTTAATAAATTTGTGGTGAAAGCCACCCTGCAGCAGGCTTGTTCTCGCCTCAAGGCAACTTTGTTTGGAATTTAAATGCGGCAGCCCGGACGCAGAGAACTCGCCACTACAGGTGTTGTGGGGCCTGTCTACTGAAACATTTCATGCTGGACCTAAGGCGCTGCAGGGCAGAAAAATGTAATTAACAGCCAGTGCAACCTGGAGGCCCACTGGGGCATTTTATTTGAACTTTACTGTCACAAAGGAAAACGGAACCCACGGAGGTAAAATATTGCCAATTATCAGAAACTACAAGTGCCAGCATGCTCTGCAGTGAGCCCACCTGGGAACAATTGTTTTGCGCATGTGTTTAAGCGCTTGAGGCAGCATTTCCATGATTTCATTCGTGACTTTCCTCCGAAGAAGAAGCTTTGTGCTTTGAAACGCGTCAGGAATGGTGTTTTTTACTCTGGATTGTACAAGCTGGGTTAATAAATTCGTGGTGAAAGCCACCCTGCAGCAGGCTTGTTCTCGCCTCAGGGCAACTTTGTTTGGAATTTAAATGCGGCAGCCCGGCCGCAGAGAACTCGCCACTACAGGTGTTGTGAGGCCTGTCTACTGAAACATTTCATGCTGGACCTAAGGCGCTGCAGGGCAGAAAAATGTAATTAACAGCCAGTGCAACCTGGAGGCCCACTGGGGCATTTTATTTGAACTATACTGTCACAAAGGAAAACGGAACCTACGGAGGTAAAATAGTGCCAATTATCAGAATCTACAAGTGCCAGCATGCTCTGCAGTGAGCCCACCTGGGAACAATTGTTTTGCGCATGTGTTTAAGCGCTTGAGACAGCATTTCCATGATTTCATTCGTGACTTTCCTCCGAAGAAGAAGCTTTGTGCTTTGAAACGCGTCAGGAATGGTGTTTTTTACTCTGGATTGTACAAGCTGGGTTAATAAATTCGTGGTGAAAGCCACCCTGCAGCAGGCTTGTTCTCGCCTCAGGGCAACTTTGTTTGGAATTTAAATGCGGCAGCCCGGCCGCAGAGAACTCGCCACTACAGGTGTTGTGGGGCCTGTCTACTGAAACATTTCATGCTGGACCTAAGGCGCTGCAGGGCAGAAAAATGTAATTAACGGCCAGTGCAACCTGGAGGCCCACTGGGGCATTTTATTTGAACTTTACTGTCACAAAGGAAAACGGAACCCACGGAGGTAAAATAGTGCCAATTATCAGAAACTACAAGTGCCAGCATGCTCTGCAGTGAACCCACCTGGGAACAATTGTTTTGCGCATGTGTTTAAGCGCTTGAGGCAGCATTTCCATGATTTCATTCGTGACTTTCCTCCGAAGAAGAAGCTTTGTGCTTTTAAACGCGTCAGGAATGGTGTTTTTTACTCTGGATTGTACAAGCTGGGTTAATAAATTTGTGGTGAAAGCCACCCTGCAGCAGGCTTGTTCTCGCCTCAAGGCAACTTTGTTTGGAATTTAAATGCGGCAGCCCGGACGCAGAGAACTCACCACTACAGGTGTTGTGGGGCCTGTCTACTGAAACATTTCATGCTGGACCTAAGGCGCTGCAGGGCAGAAAAATGTAATTAACAGCCAGTGCAACCTGGAGGCCCACTGGGGCATTTTATTTGAACTTTACTGTCACAAAGGAAAACGGAACCCACGGAGGTAAAATATTGCCAATTATCAGAAACTACAAGTGCCAGCATGCTCTGCAGTGAGCCCACCTGGGAACAATTGTTTTGCGCATGTGTTTAAGCGCTTGAGGCAGCATTTCCATGATTTCATTCGTGACTTTCCTCCGAAGAAGAAGCTTTGTGCTTTGAAACGCGTCAGGAATGGTGTTTTTTACTCTGGATTGTACAAGCTGGGTTAATAAATTCGTGGTGAAAGCCACCCTGCAGCAGGCTTGTTCTCGCCTCAGGGCAACTTTGTTTGGAATTTAAATGCGGCAGCCCGGCCGCAGAGAACTCGCCACTACAGGTGTTGTGAGGCCTGTCTACTGAAACATTTCATGCTGGACCTAAGGCGCTGCAGGGCAGAAAAATGTAATTAACAGCCAGTGCAACCTGGAGGCCCACTGGGGCATTTTATTTGAACTATACTGTCACAAAGGAAAACGGAACCTACGGAGGTAAAATAGTGCCAATTATCAGAATCTACAAGTGCCAGCATGCTCTGCAGTGAGCCCACCTGGGAACAATTGTTTTGCGCATGTGTTTAAGCGCTTGAGACAGCATTTCCATGATTTCATTCGTGACTTTCCTCCGAAGAAGAAGCTTTGTGCTTTGAAACGCGTCAGGAATGGTGTTTTTTACTCTGGATTGTACAAGCTGGGTTAATAAATTCGTGGTGAAAGCCACCCTGCAGCAGGCTTGTTCTCGCCTCAGGGCAACTTTGTTTGGAATTTAAATGCGGCAGCCCGGCCGCAGAGAACTCGCCACTACAGGTGTTGTGGGGCCTGTCTACTGAAACATTTCATGCTGGACCTAAGGCGCTGCAGGGCAGAAAAATGTAATTAACGGCCAGTGCAACCTGGAGGCCCACTGGGGCATTTTATTTGAACTTTACTGTCACAAAGGAAAACGGAACCCACGGAGGTAAAATAGTGCCAATTATCAGAAACTACAAGTGCCAGCATGCTCTGCAGTGAACCCACCTGGGAACAATTGTTTTGCGCATGTGTTTAAGCGCTTGAGGCAGCATTTCCATGATTTCATTCGTGACTTTCCTCCGAAGAAGAAGCTTTGTGCTTTTAAACGCGTCAGGAATGGTGTTTTTTACTCTGGATTGTACAAGCTGGGTTAATAAATTTGTGGTGAAAGCCACCCTGCAGCAGGCTTGTTCTCGCCTCAGGGCAACTTTGTTTGGAATTTAAGTTTGGCAGCCCGGCCGCAGAGAACTCGCCACTACAGGTGTTGTGGGGCCTGTCTACTGAAACATTTCATGCTGGACCTAAGGCGCTGCAGGGCAGAAAAATGTAATTAACAGCCAGTGCAACCTGGAGGCCCACTGGGGCATTTTATTTGAACTTTACTGTCACAAAGGAAAACGGAACCCACGGAGGTAAAATAGTGCCAATTATCAGAAACTACAAGTGCCAGCATGCTCTGCAGTGAGCCCACCTGGGAAAAATTGTTTTGCGCATGTGTTTAAGCGCTTGAGGCAGCATTTCTATGATTTCATTCGTGACTTTCCTCCGAAGAAGAAGCTTTGTGCTTTGAAACGCGTCAGGAATGGTGTTTTTTACTCTGGATTGTACAAGCTGGGTTAATAAATTCGTGGTGAAAGCCACCCTGCAGCAGGCTTGCTCTCGCCTCAGGGCAACTTTGTTTGGCATTTAAATGCGGCAGCCCGGCCGCAGAGAACTCGCCACTACAGGTGTTGTGGGGCCTGTCTACTGAAACATTTCACGCTGGACCTAAGGCGCTGCAGGGCAGAAAAATTTAATTAACAGCCAGTGCAACCTGGAGGCCCACTGGGGCATTTTATTTGAACTTTACTGTCACAAAGGAAAACGGAACCCACGGAGGTAAAATAGTGCCAATTATCAGAAACTACAAGTGCCAGCATGCTCTGCAGTGAGCCCACCTGGGAACAATTGTTTTGCACATGTGTTTAAGCGCTTGAGGCAGCATTTTCATGATTTCATTCGTGACTTTCCTCCGAAGAAGAAGCTTTGTGCTTTGAAACGCGTCAGGAATGGTGTTTGTTACTCTGGATTGTACAAGCTGGGTTAATAAATTCGTGGTGAAAGACACCCTGCAGCAGGCTTGTTCTCGCCTCAGGGCAACTTTGTTTGGAATTTAAATGCGGCAGCCCGGCCGCAGAGAACTCGCCACTACAGGTGTTGTGGGGCCTGTCTACTAAAACATTTCATGCTGGACCTAAGGCGCTGCAGGGCAGAAAAATTTAATTAACAGCCAGTGCAACCTGGAGGCCCACTGGGGCATTTTATTTGAACTTTGCTGTCACAAAGGAAAACGGAACCCACGGAGGTAAAATAGTGCCAATTATCTGAAACTACAAGTGCCAGCATGCTCTGCAGTGAGCCCACCTGGGAACAATTGTTTTGTGCATGTGTTTAAGCGCTTGAGGCATCATTTCCATGATTTCATTCGTGACTTTCCTCCGAAGAAGAAGCTTTGTGCTTTGAAACGCGTCAAGAATGGTGTTTTTTACTCTGGATTGTACAAGCTGGGTTAATAAATTTGTGGTGAAAGCCACCCTGCAGCAGGCTTGTTCTCGCCTCAGGGCAACTTTGTTTGGAATTTAAATGCGGCAGCCCGGCCGCAGAGAACTCGCCACTACAGGTGTTGTGAGGCCTGTCTACTGAAACATTTCATGCTGGACCTAAGGCGCTGCAGGGCAGAAAAATGTAATTAACAGCCAGTGCAACCTGGAGGCCCACTGGGGCATTTTATTTGAACTTTACTGTCACAAAGGAAAACGGAACCCACGGAGGTAAAATATTGCCAATTATCAGAAACTACAAGTGCCAGCATGCTCTGCAGTGAGCCCACCTGGGAACAATTGTTTTGCGCATGTGTTTAAGCGCTTGAGGCAGCATTTCCATGATTTCATTCGTGACTTTCCTCCGAAGAAGAAGCTTTGTGCTTTGAAACGCGTCAGGAATGGTGTTTTTTACTCTGGATTGTACAAGCTGGGTTAATAAATTCGTGGTGAAAGCCACCCTGCAGCAGGCTTCTTCTCGCCTCAGGGCAACTTTGTTTGGAATTTAAATGCGGCAGCCCGGCCGCAGAGAACTCGCCACTACAGGTGTTGTGAGGCCTGTCTACTGAAACATTTCATGCTGGACCTAAGGCGCTGCAGGGCAGAAAAATGTAATTAACAGCCAGTGCAACCTGGAGGCCCACTGGGGCATTTTATTTGAACTTTACTGTCACAAAGGAAAACGGAACCTACGGAGGTAAAATAGTGGCAATTATCAGAATCTACAAGTGCCAGCATGCTCTGCAGTGAGCCCACCTGGGAACAATTGTTTTGCGCATGTGTTTAAGCGCTTGAGACAGCATTTCCATGATTTCATTCGTGACTTTCCTCCGAAGAAGAAGCTTTGTGCTTTGAAACGCGTCAGGAATGGTGTTTTTTACTCTGGATTGTACAAGCTGGGTTAATAAATTTGTGGTGAAAGCCACCCTGCAGCAGGCTTGTTCTCGCCTCAGGGCAACTTTGTTTGGAATTTAAATGCGGCAGCCCGGCCGCAGAGAACTCGCCACTACAGGTGTTGTGGGGCCTGTCTACTGAAACATTTCATGCTGGACCTAAGGCGCTGCAGGGCAGAAAAATTTAATTAACGGCCAGTGCAACCTGGAGGCCCACTGGGGCATTTTATTTGAACTTTACTGTCACAAAGGAAAACGGAACCCACGGAGGTAAAATAGTGCCAATTATCAGAAACTACAAGTGCCAGCATGCTCTGCAGTGAACCCACCTGGGAACAATTGTTTTGCGCATGTGTTTAAGCGCTTGAGGCAGCATTTCCATGATTTCATTCGTGACTTTCCTCCGAAGAAGAAGGTTTGTGCTTTGAAACGTGTCAGGAATGGTGTTTTTTACTCTGGATTGTACAAGCTGGGTTAATAAATTTGTGGTGAAAGCCACCCTGCAGCAGGCTTGTTCTCGCCTCAGGGCAACTTTGTTTGGAATTTAAGTTTGGCAGCCCGGCCGCAGATAACTCGCCACTACAGGTGTTGTGGGGCCTGTCTACTGAAACATTTCATGCTGGACCTAAGGCGCTGCAGGGCAGAAAAATGTAATTAACAGCCAGTGCAACCTGGAGGCCCACTGGGGCATTTTATTTGAACTTTACTGTCACAAAGGAAAACGGAACCCACGGAGGTAAAATAGTGCCAATTATCAGAAACTACAAGTGCCAGCATGCTCTACAGTGAGCCCACCTGGGAAAAATTGTTTTGCGCATGTGTTTAAGCGCTTGAGGCAGCATTTCTATGATTTCATTCGTGACTTTCCTCCGAAGAAGAAGCTTTGTGCTTTGAAACGCGTCAGGAATGGTGTTTTTTACTCTGGATTGTACAAGCTGGGTTAATAAATTCGTGGTGAAAGCCACCCTGCAGCAGGCTTGTTCTCGCCTCAGGGCAACTTTGTTTGGCATTTAAATGCGGCAGCCCGGCCGCAGAGAACTCGCCACTACAGGTGTTGTGGGGCCTGTCTACTGAAACATTTCACGCTGGACCTAAGGCGCTGCAGGGCAGAAAAATTTAATTAACAGCCAGTGCAACCTGGAGGCCCACTGGGGCATTTTATTTGAACTTTACTGTCACAAAGGAAAACGGAACCCACGGAGGTAAAATAGTGCCAATTATCAGAAACTACAAGTGCCAGCATGCTCTGCAGTGAGCCCACCTGGGAACAATTGTTTTGCGCATGTGTTTAAGCGCTTGAAGCAGCATTTCTCTGATTTCATTCGTGACTTTCCTCCGAAGAAGAAGCTTTGTGCTTTGAAACGCGTCAGAAATGGTGTTTTTTACTCTGGATTGTACAAGCTGGGTTAATAAATTCGTGGTGAAAGCCACCCTGCAGCAGGCTTGTTCTCGCCTCAGGGCAACTTTGTTTGGAATTTAAATTTGGCAGCCCGGCCGCAGAGAACTCGCCACTACAGGTGTTGTGGGGCCTGTCTACTGAAACATTTCATGCTGGACCTAAGGCGCAGCAGGGCAGAAAAATGTAATTAACAGCCATTGCAACCTGGAGGCCCACTGGGGCATTTTATTTGAACTTTACTGTCACAAAGGAAAACGGAACCCACGGAGGTAAAATAGTGCCAATTATCAGAAACTACAAGTGCCAGCATGCTCTGCAGTGAGCCCACCTGGGAAAAATTGTTTTGCGCATGTGTTTAAGCGCTTGAGGCAGCATTTCTATGATTTCATTCGTGACTTTCCTCCGAAGAAGAAGCTTTGTGCTTTGAAACGCGTCAGGAATGGTGTTTTTTACTCTGGATTGTACAAGCTGGGTTAATAAATTCGTGGTGAAAGCCACCCTGCAGCAGGCTTGTTCTCGCCTCAGGGCAACTTTGTTTGGCATTTAAATGCGGCAGCCCGGCCGCAGAGAACTCGCCACTACAGGTGTTGTGGGGCCTGTCTACTGAAACATTTCACGCTGGACCTAAGGCGCTGCAGGGCAGAAAAATGTAATTAACAGCCAGTGCAACCTGGAGGCCCACTGGGGCATTTTATTCGAACTTTACTGTCACAAAGGAAAACGGAACCCACGGAGGTAAAATAGTGCCAATTATCAGAAACTACAAGTGCCAGCATGCTCTGCAGTGAGCCCACCTGGGAACAACTGTTTTGCACATGTGTTTAAGCGCTTAAGGCAGCATTTTCATGATTTCATTTGTGACTTTCCTCCGAATAGGAAGCTTTGTGCTTTGAAACGCGTCAGGAATGGTGTTTGTTACTCTGGATTGTACAAGCTGGGTTAATAAATTAGTGGTGAAAGCCACCCTGCAGCAGGCTTGTTCTCGCCTCAGGGCAACTTTGTTTGGAATTTAAATGCGGCAGCCCGGCCGCAGAGAACTCCCCACTACAGGTGTTGTGGGGCCTGTCTACTGAAACATTTCATGCTGGACCTAAGGCGCTGCAGGGAGAAAAATTTAATTAACAGCCAGTGCAACCTGGAGGCCCACTGGGGCATTTTATTTGAACTTTACTGTCACAAAGGAAAACGGAACCCACGGAGGTAAAATAGTGCCAATTATCAGAAACTACAAGTGCCAGCATGCTCTGCAGTGAGCCAACCTGGGAACAATTGTTTTGCGCATGTGCTTAAGCGCTTGAGGCAGCATTTCCATGATTTCATTTGTGACTTTCCTCCGAAGGAGAAGCTTTGTGCTTTGAAACGCGTCAGGAATTGTGTTTTTTACTCTGGATTGTACAAGCTGGGTTAATAAATTCGTGGTGAAAGCCACCCTGCAGCAGGCTTGTTCTCGCCTCAAGGCAACTTTGTTTGGAATATATATATATATATATATATATATATATATATATATATATATATATATATATATATATATATATATATTAAAGTTCACTGTTGCCCAATGCGAGGCGCACTCCACGTTGGTGAAATATTAGGACCAGGAGAAGGGTGTCAGGCATGACGGCGTCTGCAGCTACCTGACGCGTTTCGGGCATCCGCCCTTCTTCATAGGATATGCTGCTCCCACATATTGCCACCATTTTGGATTTCCAGTGTACTCCCTTTTAATGGAAAACAGATTCAATCAGCCAATGCCACACAGGTGAGTTACAATACTGCATTATGGGACTGGAAGTCCATTGAAATAAATCCCAAGTGGGGCTGCTGGCAAGATGCAGTAAATTACCAAATGAGTGTCCTCGTTATGCCTCCAGCACCTTTTCACATACTGCCAAACACCAGTTGGTCCGCTCTGCTCCTGAGTTGAAAAGCAAGGGAACCACTCCTTTCAGCCGCGGTGCACCTCTCGACCGGACCGGCCGAAATAGATTAAAGTTCACTGTTGCCCAATGCGAGGCGCACTCCACATTGGTGAAATATTAGGATCAGGAGAAGGGTGTCAGGCATGACGGCGTCTGCAGCTACCTGACCCGTTTCGGATATCCGCCCTTCTTCATAGGATACGCTGCTCCCACATATTGCCACCATTTTGGATTTCCAGTGTACTCCCTTTTAATGGAAAACAGATTCAATCAGCCAATGCCACACAGGTGAGTTACAATACTGCATTATGGAACTGGAATTCCATTGAAATAAATCCCAAGTGGGGCTTCTGGCAAGATGCAGTCCGGCCGCAGAGAACTCCCCACTACAGGTGTTGTGGGGCCTGTCTACTGAAGCATTTCATGCTGGACCTAAGGCGCTGCAGGGCAGAAAAATGTAATTAACAGCCAGTGCAACCTGGAGGCCCACTGGGGCATTTTATTTGAACTTTACTGTCACAAAGGAAAACAGAACCCACGGAGGTAAAATAGTGCCAATTATGAGAAACTACAAGTGCCAGCATGCTCTGCAGTGCGCCCACCTGGGAACAATTGTTTTGCGCATGCGTTTAAGCGCTTGAGGCAGCATTTCCATGATTTCATTCGTGACTTTCCTCAGAAGAAGAAGCTTTGTGCTTTGAAACGCGTCAGGAATTGTGTTTTTTACTCTGGATTGTACAAGCTGGGTTAATAAATTCGTGGTGAAAGCCACCCTGCAGCAGGCTTGTTCTCGTCTCAGGGCAACTTTGTTTGGAATTTAAATGCGGCAGCCCGACCGCAGAGAACTCGCCACTACAGGTGTTGTGGGGCCTGTCTACTGAAACATTTCATGCTGGACCTAAGGCGCTGCAGGGCAGAAAAATGTAATTAACAGCCAGTGCAACCTGGAGGCCCACTGGGGCATTTTATTTGAACTTTACTGTCACAAAGGAAAACGGAACCCACGGAGGTAAAATAGTGCCAATTATCAGAAACTACAAGTGCCAGCATGCTCTGCAGTGAGCCCACCTGGGAACAATTGTTTTGCGCATGTGTTTAAGCGCTTGAGGCAGCATTTCCATGATTTCATTTGTGACTTTCCTCCGAAGAAGAAGCTTTGTGCTTTGAAACGCATCAGGAATGGTGTTTTTTACTCTGGATTGTACAAGCTGGGTTAATAAATTCGTGGTGAAAGCCACCCTGCAGCAGGCTTGTTCTCGCCTCAGGGCAACTTTGTTTGGAATTTAAATGTGGCAGCCCGGCCGCAGAGAACTCGCCACTACAGGTGTTGTGGGGCCTGTCTACTGAGACATTTCATGCTGGACCTAAGGCGCTGCAGGGCAGAAAAATGTAATTAACAGACAGTGCAACCTAGAGGCCCACTGGGGCATTTTATTTGAACTTTACTGTCACAAAGGAAAACGGAACCCACGGAGGTAAAATAGTGCCAATTATCAGAAACTACAAGTGCCAGCATGCTCTGCAGTGAGCCCACCTGGGAACAATTGTTTTGCGCATGTGTTTAAGCGCTTGAGGCAGCATTTCCATGTTTTCATTCGTGACTTTCCTCCGAAGAAGAAGCTTTGTGCTTTGAAACGCGTCAGGAATGGTGTTTTTTACTCTGGATTGTACAAGCTGGGTTAATAAATTTGTGGTGAAAGCCACCCTGCAGCAGGCTTGTTCTCGCCTCAGGGCAACTTTGTTTGGAATTTAAATGCGGCAGCCCGGCCGCAGATAACCTGCCACTACAGGTGTTGTGGGGCCTGTCTACTGAAACATTTCATGCTGGACCTAAGGCGCTGCAGGGCAGAAAAATGTAATTAACAGCCAGTGCAACCTGGAGGGAGGCCCACTGGGGCATTTTATTTGAACTTTACTGTCAGAAAGGAAAACGGAACCCACGGAGGTAAAATAGTGCCAATTATCAGAAACTACAAGTGCCAGCATGCTCTGCAGTGAGCCCACCTGGGAACAATTGTTTTGCGCATGTGTTTAAGCGCTTGAGGCAGCATTTCCATGATTTCATTCGTGACTTTCCTCCAAAGAAGAAGCTTTGTGCTTTGAAACGCGTCAGGAATGGTGTTTTTTACTCTGGATTTTACAAGCAGGGTTAATAAATTCGTGGTGAAACCCACCCTGCAGCAGGCTTGTTCTCGCCTCAGGGCAACTTTGTTTGCAATTTAAATGTGGCAGCCCGGCCGCAGAGAACTCGCCACTACAGGTGTTGTGGGGCCTGTCTACTGAAACATTTCATGCTGGACCTAAGGCGCTGCAGGGCAGAAAAATGTAATTAACAGCCAGTGCAACCTGGAGGCCCACTGGGGCATTTTATTTGAACTTTACTGTCACAAAGGAAAACGGAACCCACGGAGGTAAAATAGTGCCAATTATCAGAAACTACAAGTGCCAGCATGCTCTGCAGTGAGCCCACCTGGGAACAATTGTTTTGCGCATGTGTTTAAGCGCTTGAGGCAGCATTTCCATGATTTCATTCGTGACTTTCCTCCGAAGAAGAAGCTTTGTGCTTTGAAACGCGTCAGGAATGGTGTTTTTTACTCTGGATTGTACAAGCTGGGTTAATAAATTTGTGGTGAAAGCCACCCTGCAGCAGGCTTGTTCTCGCCTCAGGGCAACTTTGTTTGGAATTTAAATGCAGCAGCCCGGCCGCAGAGAACTCGCCACTACAGGTGTTGTGGGGCCTGTCTACTGAAACATTTCATGCTGGACCTAAGGCGCTGCAGGGCAGAAAAATGTAATTAACAGCCAGTGCAACCTGGAGGCCCACTGGGGCATTTTATTTGAACTTTACTGTCACAAAGGAAAACGGAACCCACGGAGATAAAATAGTGCCAATTATCAGAAACTACAAGTGCCAGCATGCTCTGCAGTGAGCCCACCTGGGAACAATTGTTTTACGCATGTGTTTAAGCACTTGAGAAAGCATTTCCATGATTTCATTCGTGACTTTCCTCCGAAGAAGAAGCTTTGTGCTTTGAAACGCGTCAGGAATGGTGTTTTTTACTCTGGATTGTACAAGCTGGGTTAATAAATTCGTGGTGAAAGCCACCCTGCAGCAGGCTTGTTCTCGCCTCAGGGCAACTTTGTTTGGAATATATATATATATATATATATATATATATATATATATATATATATATATATATATATATATATATATATATATTAAAGTTCACTGTTGCCCAATGCGAGGCGCACTCCACGTTGGTGAAATATTAGGATCAGGAGAAGGGTGTCAGGCATGACGGCGTCTGCAGCTACCTGACGCGTTTCGGGCATTTGCCCTTCTTCATAGGATACGCTGCTCCCACATATTGCCACCATTTTCGATTTCCAGTGTACTCCCTTTTAATGGAAAACAGATTCAATCAGCCAATGCCACACAGGTGAGTTACAATACTGCATTATGGGACTGGAAGTCCATTGAAATAAATCCCAAGTGGGGCTGCTGGCAAGATGCAGTAAATTACCAAATGAGTGTCCTCGTTATGCCTCCAGCACCTTTTCACATACTGCCAAACACCAGTTGGTCCGCTCTGCTCCTGAGTTGAAAAGCAGGGGAACCACTCCTTTCAGCCGCGGTGCACCTCTCGACCGGACCGGCCGAAATAGATTAAAGTTCACTGTTGCCCAATGCGAGGCGCACTCCACATTGGTGAAATATTAGGATCAGGAGAAGGGTGTCAGGCATGACGGCGTCTGCAGCTACCTGACGCGTTTCGGGTATCCGCCCTTCTTCATAGGATACGCTGCTCCCACATATTGCCACCATTTTGGATTTCCAGTGTACTCCCTTTTAATGGAAAACAGATTCAATCAGCCAATGCCACACAGGTGAGTTACAATACTGCATTATGGGACTGGAAGACCAGTGAAATAAATCCCAGGTGGGGCTTCTGGCAAGATGCAGTCCGGCCGCAGAGAACTCCCCACTACAGGTGTTGTGGGGCCTGTCTACTGAAGCATTTCATGCTGGACATAAGGCGCTGCAGGGCAGAAAAATGTAATTAACAGCCAGTGCAACCTGGAGGCCCACTGGGGCATTTTATTTGAACTTTACTGTCACAAAGGAAAACGGAACCCACGGAGGTAAAATAGTGGCAATTATCAGAAACTACAAGTGCCAGCATGCTCTGCAGTGAGCCCACCTGGGAACAATTGTTTTGCGCATGTGTTTAAACGCTTGAGGCAGCATTTCCATGATTTCATTCGTGACTTTCCTCCGAAGAAGAAGCTTTGTGCTTTGAAACGCGTCAGGAATGGTGTTTTTTACTCTGGATTGTACAAGCTGGGTTAATAAATTCGTGGTGAAAGCCACCCTGCAGCAGGCTTGTTCTCGTCTCAGGGCAACTTTGTTTGGAATTTAAATGCGGCAGCCCGGCCGCAGAGAACTCGCCACCACAGGTGTTGTGGGGCCTGTCTACTGAAACATTTCATGCTGGACCTAAGGCGCTGCAGGGCAGAAAAATGTAATTAACAGCCAGTGCAACCTGGAGGCCCACTGGGGCATTTTATTTGAACTTTACTGTCACAAAGGAAAACTGAACCCACGGAGGTAAAATAGTGCCAATTATCAGAAACTACAAGTGCCAGCATGCACTGCAGTGAGCCCACCTGGGAACAATTGTTTTGCGCATGTGTTTAAGCGCTTGAGGCAGCATTTCCATGATTTCATTTGTGACTTTCCTCCGAAGAAGAAGCTTTGTGCTTTGAAACGCGTCAGGAATGGTGTTTTTTACTTCGGATTGTACAAGCTGGGTTAATAAATTTGTGGTGAAAGCCACCCTGCAGCAGGCTTGTTCTCGCCTCAGGGCAACTTTGTTTGGAATTTAAATGTGGCAGCCCGGCCGCAGAGAACTCGCCACTACAGGTGTTGTGGGGCCTGTCTACTGAAACATTTCATGCTGGACCTAAGGCGCTGCAGGGCAGAAAAATGTAATTATCAGACAGTGCAACCTAGAGGCCCACTGGGGCATTTTATTTGAACTTTACTGTCACAAAGGAAAACGGAACCCACGGAGGTAAAATAGTGCCAATTATCAGAAACTACAAGTGCCAGCATGCTCTGCAGTGAGCCCACCTGGGAACAATTGTTTTGCGCATGTGTTTAAGCGCTTGAGGCAGAATTTCCATGATTTCATTCGTGACTTTCCTCCGAAGAAGAAGCTTTGTGCTTTGAAACGCGTCAGGAATGGTGTTTTTTACTCTGGATTGTACAAGCTGGGTTAATAAATTTGTGGTGAAAGGCACCCTGCAGCAGGCTTGTTCTCGCCTCAGGGCAACTTTGTTTGGAATTTAAATGCGGCAGCCCGGCCGCAGAGAAATCGCCACTACAGGTGTTGTGGGGCCTGTCTACTGAAACATTTCATGCTGGACCTAAGGCGCTGCAGGGCAGAAAAATGTAATTAACAGCCAGTGCAACCTGGAGGCCCATTGGGGCATTTTTTTTTAACTTTACTGTCACAAAGGAAAACGGAACCCACGGAGGTAAAATAGTGCCAATTATCAGAAACTACAAGTGCCAGCATGCTCTGCAGTGAGCCCACCTGGGAACAATTGTTTTGCGCATGTGTTTAAGCGCTTGAGGCAGCATTTCCATGATTTCATTCGTGACTTTCCTCCAAAGAAGAAGCTTTGTGCTTTGAAACGCGTCAGGAATGGTGTTTTTTACTCTGGATTTTACAAGCAGGGTTAATAAATTCGTGGTGAAAGCCACCCTGCAGCAGGCTTGTTCTCGCCTCAGGGCAACTTTGTTTGGAATTTAAATGCGGCAGCCCGGCCGCAGAGAACTCGCCACTACAGGTGTTGTGGGGCCTGTCTACTGAAACATTTCATGCTGGACCTAAGGCGCTGCAGGGCAGAAAAATGTAATTAACAGCCAGTGCAACCTGGAGGCCCACTGGGGCATTTTATTTGAACTTTACTGTCACAAAGGAAAACGGAACCCACGGAGGTAAAATAGTGCCAATTATCAGAAACTACAAGTGCCAGCATGCTCTGCATTGAGCCCACCTGGGAACAATCTTTTACGAATGTGTTTAAGCGCTTGAGACAGCATTTCCATGATTTAATTCGTGACTTTCCTCCGAAGAAGAAGCTTTGTGCTTTGAAACGCGTCAGGAATGGTGTTTTTTACTCTGGACTGTACAAGCTGGGTTAATAAATTCGTGGTGAAAGCCACCCTGCAGCAGGCTTGTTCTCGCATCAGGGCAACTTTGTTTGGAATATATATATATATATATATATATATATATATATATATATATATATATATATATATATATATATATATATATATATATTAAAGTTCACTGTTGCCCAATGCGAGGCGCACTCCACGTTGGTGAAATATTAGGATCAGGAGAAGGGTGTCAGGCATGACGGCGTCTGCAGCTACCTGACGCGTTTCGGGCATCCGCCCTTCTTCATAGGATACGCTGCTCCCACATATTGCCACCATTTTGGATTTCCAGTGTACTCCCTTTTAATGGAAAACAGATTCAATCAGCCAATGCCACACAGGTGAGTTACAATACTGCATTATGGGACTGGAAGTCCATTGAAATAAATCCCAAGTGGGGCTGCTGGCAAGATCCAGTAAATTACCAAATGAGTGTCCTCGTTATGCCTCCAGCACCTTTTCACATACTGCCAAACACCAGTTGGTCCGCTCTGCTCCTGAGTTGAAAAGCAGGGGAACCGCTCCTTTCAGCGGTGGTGCACCTCTCGACCGGACCGGCCGAAATAGATTAAAGTTCACTGTTGCCCAATGCGAGGCGTACTCCACGTGGGTGAAAAATTAGGATCAGGAGAAGGGTGTCAGGCATGACGGCGTCTGCAGCTACCTGACGCGTTTCGGGCATCTGCCCTTCTTCATAGGATACGCTGCTCCCACATATTGCCACCATTTTGGATTTCCAGTGTACTCCCTTTTAATGGAAAACAGATTCAATCAGCCAATGCCACACAGGTGAGTTACAATACTGCATTATGGGACTGGAAGTCCATTGAAATAAATCCCAAGTGGGGCTTCTGGCAAGATGCAGTCCGGCCGCAGAGAACTCCCCACTGCAGGTGTTGTGGGGCCTGTCTACTGAAACATTTCATGCTGGACCTAAGGCGCTGCAGGGCAGAAAATTGTAATTAACAGCCAGTGCAACCTGGAGGCCCACTGGGGCATTTTATTGGAACTTTACTGTCACAAAGGAAAACGGAACCCACGGAGGTAAAATAGTGCCAATTATCAGAAACTACAAGTGCCAGCATGCTCTGCAGTGAGCCAACCTGGGAACAATTGTTTTACGCATGTGTTTAAGCGCTTGAGACAGCATTTCCATGATTTCATTCGTGACTTTCCTCCGAAGAAGAAGCTTTGTGCTTTGAAACGCGTCAGGAATGGTGTTTTTTACTCTGGATTGTACAAGCTGGGTTAATAAATTTGTGGTGAAAGCCACCCTGCAGCAGGCTTGTTCTCGCCTCAGGGCAACTTTGTTTGGAATATATATATATATATATATATATATATATATATATATATATATATATATATATATATATATATTAAAGTTCACTGTTGCCCAATGCGAGGCGCACTCCACATTGGTGAAATATTAGGATCAGGAGAAGGGTGTCAGGCATGACGGCGTCTGCAGCTACCTGACGCGTTTCGGGTATCCGCCCTTCTTCATAGGATACGCTGCTCCCACATATTGCCACCATTTTGGATTTCCAGTGTACTACCTTTTAATGGAAAACAGATTCAATCAGCCAATGCCACAAAAGTGAGTTACAATACTGCATTATGGGACTGGAAGTCCATTGAAATAAATCCCAAGTGGGGCTTCTGGCAAGATGCAGTCCGGCCGCAGAGAACTCCCCACTACAGGTGTTGTGGGGCCTGTCTACTGAAGCATTTCATGCTGGACCTAAGGCGCTGCAGGGCAGAAAAATGTAATTAACAGCCAGTGCAACCTGGAGGCCCACTGGGGCATTTTATTTGAACTTTACTGTCACAAAGGAAAATGGAACCCACGGAGGTAAAATAGTGCCAATTATCAGAAACTACAAGTGCCAGCATGCTCTGCAGTAAGCCCACCTGGGAACAATTGTTTTACGCATGTGTTTAAGCGCTTGAGACAGCATTTCCATGATTTCATTTGTGACTTTCCTCCGAAGAAGAAGCTTTGTGCTTTGAAACGCGTCAGGAATGGTGTTTTTTACTCTGGATTGTACAAGCTGGGTTAATAAATTCGTGGTGAAAGCCACCCTGCAGCAGGCTTGTTCTCGCCTCAGGGCAACTTTGTTTGGAATATATATATATATATATATATATATATATATATATATATATATATATATATATATATGTATATATATATATATATATATATGTGTGTATATATATATATATATATATATATATATATATATATATATATATATATATATATATATATATATATTGTAGCTCCTTGTTGCACCAAATCCGGGTCACTCGCAGACGGGTGCCTCTTCGTGGTGGCGCACCACGTTACACACTGCAGCTCCAAGTCTTTCTTAATATCGGAAAGAATTTTTGGCACTCATGGGGGAAGTGTTCACGTTAGTTTATTGAAAACACTCAGCAGACAAACGCGTTTCGGTTTTCCTTCGTCAGTGTCTACCATTGACACGGAGGAAGCGGAAATAAAAGCATTTTCATTATTTTTGCATGTCCATAGAAAGAGGACTTTCGTGAATCCCCGTGAAAAAATCATTTGTGCAGTATATCACTTTTTGTTTAACATATTGATAAACATGATGAATGGCTATATTCATGTAATTCATTTAACATTTATATACCATATTTTCAGATAATTATAAATTATAAATTAAATTATTTCCGAAAATTATTTACAATATATGTACAGTTTGTGTTTTGCCATTTCTCATGGTATATAAAAATAATGAAAATGCTTTTATTTCCGCTTCCTCCGTGTCAATGGTAGACACTGACGAAGGAAAACCGAAACGCGTTTGTCTGCTGAGTGTTTTCAATAAACTAACGTGAACACTTCCCCCATGAGTGCCAAAAATTCTTTCCGATATTAAGAAAGACTTGGAGCTGCAATATGTATATATATATATATATATATATATGTATATATATGTATTACCTACTGGCGGTCGCCAGTAGGTATATATAGTTAGGATTTTTTCTCTATGGGATTTTTGAAAATTCTATGTCTAATAACTTTGGCGTTTGTGGACGGAATTGGCTGAAATTTTCAGGAAAATGGCACATTTTGTTTCTGAGCAGCCCTTGAAAATTTGGGGGGGGGGTCGTCAAGGGGGGCCGAGAAAAAAGGGGGGTCCCAAAACGTGTTTTTAACATTGAGTTTTCCATAGGGCGGTTGGCCTCACTTTTAGCCCGAACGGCTGAATGGATTTGCACGAAACTTGGCAAAATTGTAGGGACTGGTAGCCCGATGTGCCTTTTGTAGGTCTCAATATATGTGCTACAGTGGATTTTGAGAAATTAACGTTTAAAAAAAGATATATATCTGTAACAGCGGACCGGGCAGCGCTCCAGGACGCGTACTTTTCGCGCAACGGAGCTTTGTGAAGCGAAGCTGATTGGTTCTCCGGCGTCTGTAAACATTCCAAACAGTCCGTAGCGGCCGCCATCTTGTCTCTCGGTAGGATCGAGAGAGAAGAGGAGGCCAAAGCGAAGGGGCAAATGACCATAAGGGGGCATAGTAGATCCTCGCTGACCCCCTAGGTTTGATGTGGAGGTTTTAAAAGGGCCCCGCGGGGCAAAAAAAAAAAATAATAATAATAATCGAACGGCTGAATGGATTTGCACGAAACTTGGTAAAATATTAGGGACTGGTAGCCCGATGTGCCTTTGCTAGGTCTCAATATATGTGCTCCAGTGGATTTTGAGAAATTAACGTTCAAAAAAAGATATATATCTGTAATAGCGCTCCGCTTCGTGTACTTTTCGCGTTACGGAGGTTTGCGAAGCTGATTGGTTCTTCGGCGTCTGTAAACATTCCAAACAGTCCGTAGCGGCCGCCATCTTGTCTCTCGGTAGGATCGAGAGACAAGAGGAGGCCAAAGCGAAGGGGCAAATGACCATAAGGGGGCATAGTAGATCGTCCCTGACCCCCTAGGTTTGATGTGGAGGCTTTGAAAGGGTCTCGCAGGGCAAAAAAAATATATACCGTTTTTTAAGTTTTTTTGCGTGGAGTGCACCCGGTTCGCGAACCGGGAAGCATTCTGGGGAGCGTACTTTCTTGAAAATTAGTGAAAAAAGTTAGAGTAAAATAATAATTGTGAGTGATCAGATGTAGGGTAGCTCTGAGAAGAGCTTTTGGGTTTATGGTACATTTAGGTACTTATAAGTAGGTACCAATGCACAGTCTTAAATTCAGAGTGAAAATTCTGTTGCCCTCATCTGAGAAGTGAACTCCATCTCCTCTGTAGATATCTTGCATGTAGTAACGCAAGTTATTGTTGTACAGGGAGCCCATTCCATGGTCTCTCATGTAAGCTGAAACACATTTGTTTACATGCTTCCTCGATTTCTCAATTTGTGGACAAAATTGGTTCGACCACCTCCATTTTTGTCTTTGGCATATATTTGAATATACCAAGGCAGTCTGAGGAAAAAGTGCCATCAATTGCTCAAAGGTGTCCTTTAAAAGCATTTCCAGACCTACCCCAGTCAAAGTGCCCAAATCATTACCTCCACAGTGCACAATTAACAGGTCAGGTTTTGGCAAATGCATAAAGGTTTTCACCAATGGTATCAATTGGTGACATTTTAATCCTCTGTGGCCAAACCACTTAATTTCCACATCTTGTAAATTGAGGTTAGGTAAATTCCTGTTTTCAGCGTACCTTTGAGCCCAATAGATATAACTATGTCCAACAATCCAGACAGAAAACATGGCGAGAGAAGGTTCTGCTGCAGTCAGATGAAGTGTGGCAATGAAATGGCAGTTGAAAAAATGAGAGTGTAAAATGAAAAAAACTGAGGAGTTTCTGTGTTAATGAAGCAGTAAGAGTGATTGGTGGATTTTGATTGCTGAAAACAGAAAGTTAGTGTGCATGGATGAGTTCGTTGAAAGATGTATTTTGAGTGGCGAAGAAAAAATCATTAAATGAAAGAATGCTCTGGATATGCAGGTGCACTGAGAGTTCAGAGTTCAATTGCAACATTGTTGTGTGAACTTGGAAACACCAGAGGCTTTGCAAGAGGTGGTTGCTATGCAGAAAAAGCAGAGAGGGGGCAGGGTTTTGCTTTGAAAAAAAGTGAGGGAAGAGTTTTGATTGGTGTGACATGAGAGATATGTGTGAGGAATTACAGCATTTCTGTGCTTTTGATAGCTGCAGACTCTGGAGTGCATACCTTTTGCTCTGCTGAAGACAAATTGGTGTGTTTCTGAGACTGTTTTGAAACTCAAAGTATGAATATATAAAAAAAAAGAAAAACGTTTTTGAGGTAAAGGAATGTTTTCAAAATTTATGTGCGCCATATGCCCCCAAATTTCTTTTTCGGGGGTGCAGCAGGGTGTTCTTGAGACACCCCTGCACCCTCGGAAAAATTCGTAATTTGCGATGAGGTAATTGCTAATCGCAAATTGCACCTTCATTCCTATGGGCCTCCTGCTGCATGGAAATGAATGGGTAATTTGTAATTAGCAAATAGGTCATCGCAAACTAGGAATGGTAAAGAATCGCTATTTATTCCTTAAAGTTCGCTATTTAGGAAATGCAAAAAACTTTGATGATACATATGGCGGTTCATCTCTAACAAGATAAGAAGCATAGGGATAGATTTATGATGACTGGCGCATCACCAGGGATGTGTTAGTCATTCTGTGCCGCTGTTCCGTCACCTATGGTGTGCTGCATTTACAATGCGGCGCATCATGGGGCAAAAACAGCACAGATGCGTGACGTATCTGTGCCGTAAAGGTGGCGCATTGCTGGAGTTGTATCGCAAGTGTGATGAAGCTCCAGCAAGGCTCAGGGGTGCCCCTGTCGCAGGGTTTCTGTTCTCACACAGAACTGTGGACAGAGGATTGGAACCTCGGCGAATTAAAGTGTCCCAGAACTCACCTTAGTAATCAAAACCCCTTAGCAAGCTAGGTACAGTGTCACATTGGATATAACAAACTCTCAATGTTTAGACAATCCAGAATATGAACTTATAGTACCTCAGGATACGTGGAACTCATGAACAGTCGGTCGTTATATATTTCTTAGAAACCAGAACATGGAGTTAAGAAGAACACATGTGTATTTGAAATGTTTATTTACTAATGCCGTCTTCTCAGGCGTAGTATGTTAGATAATACAAGTACACATATTATCAGTAGCAAAATTACCAGCATAGTTACTAGTACATAAAAAGCGAATGGTGACAGTATGTTAACATGCTGTAAATGAATAAGAGTTAGCAACACTTATAAGCAGCCGCGGGCCGTGGAGGGAGTTACGGTGGGGCAGGGAGGCGGGGAGGGGGAGGGGCAGGGTGGAGAGGGCTCCACCCTGCCCCTCCCCCTCCCCGCCTCCCTGCCCCACCGTAACTCCCTCCACGGCCCGCGGCTGCTTATATCTCACCCTCCCTAATACACATATTATATTATTTGCTAAGAAGGTCTCTTTGTGTTGGTTTAGGGCGTGCCCATACTTTAGTGTCTTAGATTTGAAGGAATCACATCAGCATACACCAGCTCTCTCTTCATGTGAACCGCATCAACTGTTGTGTATGTGTGTTCGGCAAAGCAATATAAGACCCGCCTCATGCCCAGAATTGGCAGAAGTTGCACTTATGTTATGAGTATGAAGTCGTGGAGATCAGACCTCATAACAATTCTGTATCGTGTTGTTCTTGAAACTTCAGCACTCGCTGTACAGATATAGTTTAACAAGCAAAGCAGATAGTAGAGCAAGAACATATTATTCTCATGTAAACCACGATGAACTACTAGGTTGAAAGCTAAAGCAACAACTAAGTGTCGTGTGCAGAAGTTGCAAAAAAGGAAAAATGGCGTTTAAACCGGTAATGAGCCCATGCTAACTTAACACGGTGTAAAGATATCCAGGACCTAGATGACACCTCCCCATGATCCGGAAACGAACTGAATAAGATAATAGAAGTGCCATCTCATGAGAGCAGATTGCAAGTTTATATGTGGACGGTCCGCAAGGTAAAGCATTAAAAACTAGGAAAATGTAATGCTAAAGAAAAATAAAACAGCCAAGTACTTTATCGAGTCTTAAGCCAATAGGCAAGCTAAATAATAAAAACTTGACAAATAAGTCAATGAATTGTCAATGAAATGCTAGTACTCAGCATATCAAACATGAAAAAGGTCTATGACATAACTGTGTATGCAAAATAAGCTGCAACAGCCTCCAATAGGAAGTCACCGTCTTCATCCGAAAAGAGTTCAGCCATCCAATTTAAAAGCGGAAAAGAACATACGTGCTCTCCCAGCACCGGATCCTCTATCACCATCAGAGGACAGCTCGGTGGGTTTTCAAGAAAGCTCTGTTCCAAGAAAGACTGTGTTGCCGCCAGTAAATTCCAGGGACCAATTAGTCCATGCATCAATGCCACAGCCATAATCCTTTCGCCAGGACAAACCAACTCGTGAGTAATGATAGGAGTCATCAGCTGATTAAAGTCGACGTCAGGAGAAACCGGTCCGCAGAGACACAAATCAATGGCCCAATCGAAATCACAGGTCAGGCAGTGAAATACAGGCTGGACACAGGTGAAGTAGGAGAATCGAAAAGATAATCCATATGCCGTGCTTAATATCGCCAACGGCATTGTGCCATAATATTCTAGCATGCGATTGCGGAACAGTGTCAGCAGCTGCAGGGCGGGAGCTTGCACAGGAGGGACATCCATATTTAAAAATGTAAAAAAGCACAAGAGCGTCCGCTGGTAATGCAAGTAAAAATGGGAATCCACGAAGCAGAGTGGAAAAAATAGAATGAAAGAAAGCAGGGATGACTCCAAAGATTTTCTCAAATGAAGTCACGAGACCACTGGTAACAACTTTAAAAAAGTGCGCCAGGGCCTTTGTGGAGGACGCGTTAAAGATAGTCCGAACCATCTTGCTGAAATGGAAAGGCAAATCTGTATTGAAAAGGGTCTGCACCTCTGTACGGGTGTTCGCTATGTGAAGCACGAAAGTTTCACGGGCCGAACTCAAGGCCACCTCTCTCTGAGACAAAAGAGCTCTTATTCTTGCCATGCCGTTGAAATCTGCTCCCAAGGTTGGTATTTGTGGCGAGATTGAAAACTCCCTATGTTCATGTGTGGGAGGAAATAGAACATTTCTGCAGCAAATAACCCGTTCACTTACTGTTACGATAAAAGGAATACTTTTAATTAACCCAGAACAATCTTCATTATTGAGCATCAAATAACTACCATTTTCCAACAACTTGAACGTGGGGATGATAGCAGGAACTGGCGTGCCTTGCAACACGCAAGCCATATTTGGTCGGTGTTTGTTGCATGAACCGTGTAACTGTATGTGCCTACACATTAGTGAATGATGTGGCGTCTCAGTGCATTCCTCTCCATTCAGATAAACTTCTTGATCATCTTTGAAACATCTGTATGTGTATGGAAGCGACCAGACCTCATGAAGAAAAGCACTACCTAAAGGTTCATAACGACCTATTGGTATATATTTCATACAATTTGAAAACTTATATAAAGCAAAAGGCAGCGTTATTAAACCGTGGATAAGGCACGTTGCCAAAAAACCCGCAATCCTCTGCTGATGATGTCACTGAGCATGTCATGAATGATGTAATATGTGACATCATCAGCAGTGGATTACGGGTAATAGTATCTCTAGTTTACTCCCTTATAGCTGTCTTTCTTTTAACATAAGTGTCTGTTTCCTTCCCTTATACTTACTGTTCTTTTTTAAAAAAAACATTTTTGGTTCACTTCCGGTTCGCGTACCGGCGAGCGAACTGGGAAGCGAACTACGAGAAATAGAGGTTGGCACAGTTCCAAATATTGTACCAATTTTTTAATAACGGGGAGGTAGTTCTGAAAAGAACTTTTTTTTTAATTGTTTTTGTTGTTTTATATTTTTTTTATTATTTTTCTGAACATTTTTTTACTTTTTTTGAATTTTTCTGAACAGTTTTATATTTTTTTGGGTTTTTCTTGGAGGGGGCAATGAAAACGATTCATTGTAAAGGGCTCAACAGGAGCAACAAAACAAAAAAAAAGTATTTATTATTTTGGGCGTTTCGTACAAACTTGCATATGATAGTCAATAGCTCTGTTGATCAGAGTGATGCTTCTTTCTCCGTAGCAAATGAATCCATCGCAATGTACGCAGACGTGTTTTACTTCACCAAATCTCATTTGTATATTTGGCACTATCTCCCTGCCCTCTGGTCCCGTTACTTCCGGTACAACAGATCTTCTGGCCATAATAGGGAGATTATCTAGGTCGTTCCGAAACTGTGCAGCACTGTAGTTGTTAGGATGCCACCTAGTCATATGGCGATGCATTGTGTAGTTTCCGAAACTGTATTTTTTCTCGGTCCCTCTGGACAGTCTATCTTGACATATAAGGCAAGTTACGTATCTTGCATTTACTTTTTTCTGACCTTTGGGAATTTTAAAAAATTGCCAAATGAAGTTTTCTTTCCGGTGAGACGTCCTGGGCTCCTCAGGCAAAAACTGCCTCTCTTCGTGCTCGTCGTCCTGTTCCTCTTCTTCCTCTTCTTGTTGAATTATAACTTGAGCAGGTGGTCCACTCTTCCTTGGATGTGGTGGAGGTGGTGGGGAAGCACCAGCTGAAGCTACTAAAGAAGCCATTGCTCACTGGTAACAAAGGGTCTTTCTCTCACAAAGATGAAAGTCAGAGTGAGGAAAGAAGGAGGGATTTTCATCATTTGGGAAAAACAAGAGTTCTCAACCAATGAAAAGTGTTCATTTTATATTATATGACCTAGTCTTACATCATTAGGAAACCAAAAGTGAAATGAACCAATGAAAAGTGTTATTACCAAGTCATATGACCTGCTGTGTTTACGTTAAGCGCTTTGCAGGGCCTCCCGGTTTGCTTCCAGAAACCTGCGCTTTGCGACTCGCTTCGCGTACCAGTTCGCTAACGTAGCACGTCATATGACGTATCACGCGACAACGTGAAACGTCATGCGGACGGGAGGCGTCACGATGTTGTTTTCTAACGCGGCAGTTGTGGTAAAGAAACGTTTACCGGCTCGCGGTCTATTTCGCGGCATCAAGGTCAGCTAACGGGAAGCTTCCCGATTCGCGAAGCGGGAACGAAGAAAAAAAAATATTTAAAAAAAAAATTATTCATAAACATATAAAATATATTTTTGGATTTAAAGAAGAATACATTTTACAGCTACAGATATTAGCTGTTAAAAAACCAATGAAATTCACTGAAAAAACCATAGGTTATAGACCATATATAGTTAGGAATTAGCATTTACAAAACCTTGAAAATTCACTGAAAAAACCATAGGTTATAGACCATATATAGTTAGGAATTAGCATTTACAAAACCTTATTTTACTCACACAAAACCATTGAAATTCCATATATAGTTAGTTGCACTAACTATATATCGCGCACCCGCAATCCACTGCTGATGATGTCACATATTACATCATTCATGACATGGTCAGTGACATCACTGATGACATCACTGATGACATCTCAAATGACATCACTGATGACATCTCATTTGACATCAATGACCACATCACTGATGATATCATTCATGTGACAATACAATGCATCTCCTCACATTTTAATATAACCTCTGTTTCACCCAGTGTTAAATACAGAGTATAATTTTTGAAACCATTGACACACCAATACTAGTTACTACATACGCACTCACTGATTCCTATGTCTACACACACATTCACTCATTCACTCATACAATCATTCATACATACAATCACTCATCTTTACAACACTATCATATGCACTCATACACCTATACAGACACTCACAGTCTGCCACTCATCCATGGAGTTACTCACACACCTAGTCAGTCCTGTAAAGAATCAATGACACTTCCATTTTCTTGTCTATACAGTTAAACATAGAGCACCTTACATTTTCAAACATATACTAACACATACTTACCTTCTTATACAATCATTGATACAAGTACACATTGATCTGCACAGAGTCACACACCTCCCAGCCAGCCACACACACACTCAGTCTCCCATACAAATACTTGGACAATCAATCAGTAACCCATATAGTTAATCATATAGCTACTGATCAACACATGCAGCAGTTTACAGAACAACAGACATAATGATGCACAAATTAAGACAGTTTAGTCACTAACCCATGCACTCAGTGAGACACATTTAATCACTCACTCATACATTCAGTCATGCACCTACTAAATCCTTTGTCCAGACACTTATACTTCCACTCATTCTTCAATATGTAAGACACATTTTAACTTTACAGAAACATACAGTCACTGTATGTTGTCATCAGTGATGTCATCAGTGATGTCATCAGTGATGTCATTTGAGATGTCATCAGTGATGTCATCAGTGATGTCACTGACCATGTCATGAATGATGTAATATGTGACATCATCAGCAGTGGATTGCGGGTGCGCGATATATAGTTAGTGCAACTAACTATATATGGAATTTCAATGGTTTTGTGTGAGTAAAATAAGGTTTTGTAAATGCTAATTCCTAACTATATATGGTCTATAAGCTATGGTTTTTTCAGTGAATTTTCAAGGTTTTGTAAATGCTAATTCCTAACTATATATGGTCTATAACCTATGGTTTTTTCAGTGAATATATATATATATGTATATATATATATATATATATATATATATATATATATATATATATATATATATATATATATATATATATATATATATATACATGTCTGGATTTGTTCATGGAACTACAGTGCATCCCCGTGTTTATGTACACGTTTTCCTGATGCATACCAGTATTGGCATCTCAGGAGAATTGATTCTTATTCTTAACTCACAGCCTCTTCCATCTTATATGTCAGATCCGGTTGTCAGTCCGGCTTCATCCAAAACTGCAGCACTGAAACAGCCGTATTGCAAGTGATCGATGACGCCCTGAGGATACTCGACTCGGGGGGGGGGGGTCCCGTCTTCTTATTCTCCTTGACCTCTCTGCAGCCTTTGACACTGTCAACCACGACACTCTCCTCAATACTCTGCAACAGAGAATGGGCATGCAGGGTAATGTGCTTAAATGGTTTGCTTCCTTCCTCTCAGATAGATCCCAAATGATCAAAATAGCGAACAGCCTTTCATCTCCTCTGGCGGTAGGTCAAGGTGTTCCTCAAGGCTCTATACTTGCACCTACTCTGTTCAACCTCTACCTAGAACCCCTGGGAAATCTCCTAAGTAAATATGGGATCCACTATCATCTCTACGCAGATGACACTCAAATCTACCTCAAGGTTGCCTCCACCCACGATCTCGCTATCCTTAGCTCAACTCTCGACTCCATTCAAAACTGGATGTCAACTCATCAACTGATTCTGAATCTCTCCAAAACTGAATTCCTCCTCCTCTCCTCCTCACTTTCTCCTCCCCCGGTTCAATCTTGGATGGATCAGACGAATCTACTTAACAATAAGCATATCATTGTTGAAAGCGCAAAATCCCTTGGTGTCTTACTCCACAACAATCTCAATCTAATCTCTCACATCAATTCCATGGCAAAGTCTGCACGATACCAACTGTGACTTCTTTGGGGAATCCGTCGCTTTTTCCCTGAGCATGACCTTAAAACACTGGTGCAATTGCTGGTCCTCTACAGACTGGACTACTGCAATTCTCTACTTACTGGCCTCCCCAAATCCCACCTGTCCCCCCTGAAATCTGTCTTACACTCAGCAGCCCGTTTCATCTATGGGGCTAAAAGAAGCGACCACATCACACCGCTGCTATCCTCCCTTCGTTGGCTTCCCATCGAGGCTAGAGCTATCTACAAGACTGCCTGTATCACCCACAAACCTTGCACTCCTCCTCTCCTCGCTACCTGTCGAATAAACTGAAACTCTCTGGAGGCTCTAGACCATCTCGGAATGCGGAAAATCTTCTGCTTGAACCCCCCACTTTCAAGAAGGAAAGATCGATGTCCCAATCCTTTTCAGGCAACGCAGTGAGAATCTGGAACTCACTCCCGCCTCAGCTCCGGACTACCTCCTCCTCTCAGGCCTTCAAACGGGACCTTAAAGTTCTCCTCCTCCAAAGGCACCTCCAAGTCTAACTCACACCCTTGCCTTCGTCTGAAGGAAGACCTCCCATTACTGGAAAGTCTATTGGCCAGGTTTATGGTACTTCCTCCCCAGGGTGTTCTGGTAGTTTAAATGTTTAGTAATCTCCCAATACCTGTGTATGGTACCCTTTTGGAACTTGCACACGTCACTTTTGTTTGTAACACACTGTTTGCTACCTCGCACGTTTTGTTTGTTTTAGAGACTTGCACAAGTGCCACCTTTGCCTACATAACGTTTGTTATTGTGCTGGAGTGTCTGCCTTCTATTGCAGTATTATACCTCTACTTGTATTTTGTAAGTTTTTGTAACCTGCACCCTTATCACTTTTTTCTCCTATAATGCACCGATTGCTACCTCATGTATTTTGGTTGCTCACTAGTGTCACTTTTGATCCATGTAACTTATTGTTTGCTTTTGTATTTTGTTCCTGTATATCATTTGGTCCTTCTGTGAAGCGCTCTGACACCTTCGGGTAAAGTCCGCGCTATATAAAATTGCATAAATAAAATAAAATAAATTATAAATGGGAAGTTTGCCCCCCGCAGGGTGGTTGCTGTCCAACATGGCACTCTTGATTTGCCTCTAAAGACACAGGCGACTGTTGAAACCTGAGGAAGGGTCCCCCAAAAAAGGTATTTCTGTTAGGTTAAAAGATATCCAAGCCACCGCTCAATTGTATGATCCTGCGACGGGACTTGTGTGAGCTCCTGCCCGAGCCCGCCTCAAAGACAATACACTCGACATGCAGTCAGCAGTCTTGTCCGCTCTCTACGAACAAGTGGGCCTGTCTTTCTACGGACCCAGCTGCTACCATGGCAGATCCGTGGGGAGCACATCTTAGCCCGTTAGTGAATGTTTACTGTAAAGTGGTTAAATGACCACACGGGAGCGGTTGAGTTGAGGAACTTTTATCTTTATTTCCCCGGAGCGCCGGGAGTGACGCTCGATATCTAGCGGTAGGCGCCAATGCACAATATGGCCGCCTTCCGCTTCCTGCACTCTCCTTCCTGTTCCGGGAACAGAAAGACTAGACCGCCACTACATATCTCCCCCCTTTATGCATTTAACCAAACAAGTAACCAAGTTCTTACTTCCAGTTCATGTCATAGTCCTTAAACTTCTCTGGTACCTTCACTCTCCTCCCCACACGGGTCTGCACACCTTCACTGCTTCCTTCTCCTTCTGATACTTTGTCCTCTGTTCGTTCTCCAAAACCATCTCCATCTCCGTCCATTACGTCCTCTTCACTTTCTGCTTTGCGTCCACTTCTCTCTTTCTCCCTTGTTCCCCTTTCTCCTTCTCCATCTGTCACATGCTTCTCTCCTTCTTCTACATTCTCTCCATACCTTTCCCTACGTTCGCTTTCTCCTTCATCTTCTACGTACTCTGCACCTTCCATCGTCTCTTCTTCCCACTTCAGTATTTTACTGCATTTCGCCATTCTGTCCAGTGACCATATCTTGCCGTAACTTAGCAAGGCCGATCGGGCGTAGGGTTCTACCACCTTCAATGGTGGAGAAAACTTGCTCTCTCCTTTTCTCTTCAAGATTGCCAGTTTTACCCTAACCCACTCGCCTTTCTCCAAACTCGCTTTCTGTGTGTTCCGTCTCTTGTTGTAGTGAGCAGTGTATACCTCCTGTGCTCTTTCCAGATTTCTTCTGACCACGGCTGGTGACCACTTGCTCTGCACTACTAGTTTTCTCCATGCCGTGTTGTCCTTCGTGAAGGCCTCCCTTCCTCTTAAAACCTTGAATGGGCTATATCCCGTGCTCCCAGGTGTGATGCGATAAGCCCAAACCATCTTCTCCAATTCTTTCTCCCAGTCCAAACCAACATCTATGGCCGCTTGAATGGTGCCCATAATCACGCGATTGAAACGCTCCACTTGACCATTGCCCGCGGGGTGATAGATCGGTGTGTGTTTCACTTCAATTCCATTTCTGTTGGTAAAGGCAATCCATTTTGCTGAGGTGAATTGGGGCCCGTTGTCGCACGTGATTATCCTTGGGATCCCTTCCCTCACAAATGTGGCACGTAAAAAACGTACCACAGCTTCTGTGTCAGCATGTTCCATAATCTCAATTTCTGGCCATTTTGAGTATTTGTCGATGATGACTACTGCGTATTTCTGAGTTCCCTCTTTGTCGAGGACTGGACCCATTATGTCCACTGATATCATTTCCCACGGTCCATCCGGAACTGGGAATTTCCCCAAGGGCGGTCTCAGCATGCTCTGTGACTTGTCCGCTTTAGCACATGACTCGCACTTACGCACATGACGTTCCACTTGCGCATCGATGGCCGGCCACCAGTACGCTTGTCTGGCAAGGGCTTTCGTTTTCGTTATTCCTTGGTGCCCTTCATGGAGTATGGACATCAGATGATCTAGAATGTTCTGTGGTGGAACCACCTTGTCACCTCGGAGTAAGAATACAGGGTTCTCTGCCAGAGACAGCTCGTCCCTGACCTCCCAGTACCTCTTCAGTTCTTCCTTCAAATGTCTTTTTTCCGGCCATCCATGGACGACATACCCTTTCACTGCCTCCAGATCGGTGTCCTCTTCGTATGCTTTTTCCCATTCCTGAGCACTTATCACTTCTTTTGTGTTCTGGATAGTGGCTACCACATAACCTTCCCATTCCTGTCTCTCTCCGCTCCTCGCTTCATCCATGGCCGCTGCTCTACTCAGGAAGTCCGCAACTTTGTTCTGCGGGCCCGGAATGTGTTCTACCTCATAGACGAAGTCTAACAGTCTGAGGGTCATCTTGGCAATCCTGGGTGTTGCGTGATCGTGGCCGCTGGATGTCAGCACACGGACCAGTGGTTTGTGGTCTGTCTTCACGAGGAACTTGGCTCCCCACAAGTATTGCCTAAACTTCTCTATCGCCCAGACTACCGCCAGCATTTCTTTCTCCACAACACTGAATTTCTCTTCATTGGAGGCTAGCGAGCGAGAGGCGAAACTGACAGTCGACAGCTCTCCGGAGTCTGATCTCTGCATCAGTACTGCCCCAAGTCCACGGTCACTGGCGTCGGTAGTGAGGATGGACTCTGCTCTCGGGTCGAATCCCTTGAGGGGAATGGCGGTGCTCATCTCCAGTTTGAGTGCGTCAAATTCCATTTGTTCGTCTTTCCCCCATTGGAATCTGTTCTTTTCCTTGAGTAGTTGACGAATGAAGTGCGTTTTCGTGGCGAAGTGGGGAATGAATTTGCTGTAATACTCGGCCATTCCCAGGAATGACCGAACATCTTCTTTCTTCCCAGGAGTGGGTGCCTCCAGGATGGCTTTCATGTTTGTTTTCTTAGGTGTAATCCCCTGTCCGCTCACCTCGTGACCTAGGTATGTGACGGATTGTACTCCTAAATTGCATTTGGACCACTCCGCAGTAAGCCCATTGTCCTGCAGTCTTTGTAACACCTTGTGGAGTTTCTCATTATGGTCTTGCTTCGACTTCCCCATCACTAAGATGTCGTCCTGAAAGAATAGGACATCCTTTAAGTCTTTTAGAAGTCTGTGCATTATCTTCTGGAAGACTGCTGCGGCGGAAGCCAGGCCAAAGGGCATCCTCACAAACTCGTAGCAACCAAAGGGTGTGATAAAAGATGTGAGATGACTGCACGACGGATGCAGTTTCACTTGATGGTAGGCTGACGACAAGTCCACCGTGGAGAACCATTTGACATCTTTGGTCTTCGCCAGCATTTCATTGATCCGTGGAAGAGGGAATTTGTCTATGACGATGTTTTTGTTTAACTCTCTGAGATCTACGCAGAGCCGTACCTTGCCGTTCGGCTTCTGGGCTACCACTAGGGGTGATAGCCATTCTGCACTCTCAATCGCCCTGATCACTCCTTCCCTTTCCAGTCTGTCCAGTTCCGTTTGCACCGCCTCTCTACTGCGGAACGGGATATTCCTCACTTTGTGCACTACGGGTTCCGCTCCCTCCTTTAGCTTTATGAGATGCGTGTATTTACCTAGTTCACCAATCTGGCCGTTGAACACCTTGGGATACGCCTTCTGCCACAACGTCGCATCTTCCATGTTCTCCATGTCCATAAGTAAGATTTTTTCGATTCCTCCCGGGTTGAGTTGGATTCCCAACGCCCCCTGGTCCTTCCAGCTCAGCACCGAGGGACCTTTCTCTGCGACATATAGCTTGCAACTTGCGTGGCGGCCCCTGAATTCGAACAGGAGAGGACAGTACCCTAACATGGGAATCTTTTGTCCGGTATATGTGACCGGTCTCACATCCATTGGCAGTAGTTTCTCTGTGATCCTTGGCGCGAATTTGTCTTCCCAAACCTTTTTTTGTACGATGGAGATGGGCGCCCCACTGTCTGCGATCATCTCCATAGGTATGCCCCCGATGTGCATGTTAAGTTTGGGTTTATCTGAGTTCGATCCTTCCATTTCCAGTACTTGTACATCTATGTAAAGGAACTCCTCTTCTTCCACTGTGTCTTCTCTGTCGCTTGCGTCTTCACTCCGTCCTTGGTCCACGTAACGTACCATTGCGTTCTTCGGTTTCCTGCGACACACCTTCTCGTAGTGTCCAAAAATGTTGCAGTAAGAGCATTTGGCCCTGAACGCAGGGCACGCCTTGTCATTTCCCAGATGGGCATTGCTACCACACCTGTAGCAGTGGGGTCTACCTCCTTTGTTGGATTTGCTGTCCGTCTGGTGTTTCGTGAAGCTGTCGGATTTTCCACCTCCTTGATACCTCTGCGTGTCGCCCTGCCTCGAACGGTCATTTCTGGTAGGCGTCATTATCTTGCATACTGTTTGCGACTCCGTGGCTTCTTTCTTTGCTGCTTGAGCGTACCGTCTTGACAATTCCGCTTTCTTGACCATCGCCCAAATTTCTTTGAGTGGAGCATCTCCATTCACCCACAACTTTTCCTGTATGTGAGAGCTGGAAGTATGCATGATAATCTGATCCCTGATTAGTTCATCGTGAAGCGTGCCAAACTTACACGTGAGGGCCAATTTCCGCAACGCTACGACGTACTCGTCCACCGTCTCGCCATTCTTTTGCTTCCTCTGAAAGAAGTTGAATCTGTCGATCGCGATGCACACCACCGGTCTGTAGTGTGCATCTAGGTCAGCAAGGGCATGATCAAAGACCTCCGTGTCTGTGGGGACCCTCTCACCTTTGACTATGGTGTCGTACACTCTGATCCCTTCTGGACCCAAGTTATGTAGTAGGATCTTCTTTTTCCTTTTGCTCGAGAACGGGGTATCACCTTCTTCCTCCAGTGCCTCCAGATAGTTAAGGAAATACCGTTTCCAGTCTTCCCATTTCATCTCCGGTTCGCCGCTCTTTGTCAGAAATGGTACCAGTTGGGTGAGGGACGTAGTCTGGCTCGCCATTCTGGGCTCTCTCCTCCTGTTTGTCGCAGCCTGGATCGCCTGACTGGGTGGACTTCCTGGCGTGTGCTGCTTCGCCTTGTCCTCCTCACTACTCTCTCCGTCACTCACCCCCTCCTTGACTCTCCTCGTGGGGCTCGACAGTTCTAGGTGGCTCTCTTCTCTGACGCTGAAGGAAGGGCCAGGTGCCTCAGCCACTCTCTGCTGTTCAGCCAGGGTGCCTGACTCGGTTCTTGGCACTCAGGAGGAGTCAATAACTATGCTTTGACTCAGTGCTTGGTATCTTGGTTGAGCCTGTGTTTCCTGATGCCAATGTGCACCGAGTGTAGTGAAGGCAGCACTGGTGGTGTTGTGTGCACTTCCCCTTTATAAACACTGGCCCAGGAGCAGCGGTATGCACTGTGGGGGTCGCGTTGATTTTCGCGCTCTCTTCCTGGGCTTCCGACGGCTCCTCTGCCGCGCTCCGGTTGTCTGTGCTCCCGCACCCGCAAGATGCGTGATGCGCGTCGTCAAGCGCTTGCCGGCGGGTTCATACCCCGACACTCGTCGCCATTGTAAAGTGGTTAAATGACCACACGGGAGCGGTTGAGTTGAGGAACTTTTATCTTTATTTCCCCGGAGCGCCGGGAGTGACGCTCGATATCTAGCGGAAGGCGCCAATGCACAATATGGCCGCCTTCCGCTTCCTGCACTCTCCTTCCTGTTCCGGGAACAGAAAGACTAGACCGCCACTACATTTACCTCTCACATTCCTACCATGCAGCTCAAGTGCCGAGAACTGGTATTAATATTCTCACTGCTAAGAAACATAGCGAGGTTTCTATACAGATGTATAGTTCTTGCAACTGCCACATGAGGGCAGCAAAGATTACCAAACGGAAAGCTTTCAGCAAGAAAACACCATACTGATTCACCCAGGCAGAGCACAAGTCCTAAACCAGTAATTATACCATTGTCAGCGAGAGTAGTCCCCACACACATCATTTTTATTTATTTATTTATTTGTGCGTTTTTATATAGCGCGGACTTTACCCGAAGGTGTCAGAGCGCTTCACAATAAGAACAGAACTAATACATGAGAACATTACAAGTGAACAAGGAGAACGAGGGCGGCAGGAACGGTCCCCATGATGCGCATCAGGGCAGTGGCGTAACGAAACTTGAGGGGGCCCCCCTGCAAAGCACATGGAGGCCCGGCCCACCACCTACCACTTTACCTTAGCACCCAGAACTCTAGTATATTTTGATTTGACTTCAGCATGACATGGCCACGTTTTCTATCATGTTCACCAGTCCCCCGCGTAGTGTACCTCGTCATTGGCGTCAGTGCTTTCAATAAACATTATCTGATTCAAATAGGAATATCAAACTGAAAGCAGCAGATGCAAACAAAAAAACAGGTTCTCTCGAGCTCTGAGTCGCTAATGCAGACCGAGGGAGGGTCCAGGTCAGCTACCGTTCCTTACTCTTTGTCGTGTTGATCAATTATTTGTAGTTTCATTTAGTGTCTACCAGACCCAGTTGTGACCAAGGCAAGTTCTTTATATAAAGGACAAATATGTGCAAACGTCCCCTTAAGTAACTGTAGCCGGGTCTGGTGGCTTAGTGGATTAATACATCCACTGTGGGGGCCTGTGTTCTTGTGGTCACAGGTTCAAACCCCAGCAGGCCTTTTATCCTTCTGAGGTCGATAAAATGAGTTCCATTGAGTTGGGTAACGATAAACATCTGTTATTCAGCGCACAGATACAATTGGGTAAATGTGCGCTTTTCAAATACACTTTGTTATCTGCACATTCAAGGTTGGACACACCACTGGGAAAGTTTGGATGTCACACTCGCATAACTCCAGCCCACTCTGGTGGCACCTGCTAGCCCTCCACGGAGGAGTCTTTGTACACCTTAAACAGTAAACTTAGGACTACAGAAAACCCACCCATGCAGCTCTGGCTGCACCTTTGTGCATTGTGTCCCTATGCTGAGACCCGCTTGAGTCTAAGAGCCGAGTGTGTAAAAAGGGTCACCCGTGGGGTACATGTTTCCACATGGTTTATGAACAATGAAAGCATCATCAACTCTCTACATTTAAAGGTAGTCTGAAACTGGCAAGGGAGATTTAGCTAGTAACATTACTGGCAGGCAGCTGATCGCGCGCCGCGCACTGCAGTTTACACTAAAAAGCAAATTATTGTTAACACGTGCTGCAGCCTGCAGTGCAGAATCCGGCTCAGCTTTCCAGGCCGTGAGCTGTGGCGCTGGGTAATTACCGTGGAGGCGGGCTAACTGACGGGGCCTGGACGCCCGCCTCCTCAGATTCCAGAAGGTCACGACTCTGACCGCACCATCTTTGTGCCACTCGTAACTGTCGAAGTGTGTTACTCTCACTGTGGCCCCCCTTTATGCCAGGTCTGTGACCTCAGACCTCCGTGCCCCCATCTTCAGTCTGCCTAGAGAGTTAGTACCACTGAACTCTGCTCTAGGCCTCACTTTAAGGCCCCTTGGCCCCCCTCTGTTTCCAGAGTGTTTCACTGGCAGTAGCTTCAGGGTGCCAGTCTACGTTCACCTTTTCTCCCAGTCACTCTCTCCTCCCTGTGTGTCGCTGCCCACGAGTCCTCACTGCAGACCACCCATCTCCCCCTGCCTCGTGCCCCTCCCTGCAGGACATGTGTGTATCAGTCCTAACGGCCTCTCTGTGCATGTCATGTCTCTGCCTCACCCCCGTCCGCCGGAGCTAGTTGACTTGAACGGCACCCTTCTTCTCTAGACCCCTCTCTCTAGACTCTAACCCCTTGTGCTTTCTGCTGCACGAGTGTACCACAAAGCCCCCACTGTGCGTCAGACCACACATCTCTTTCTCTGACCCTCCTGTCCTAGTCTGTCAGCACTAGTGAGCTTATTTTGCAAGCATCTAGCACCTTTCTATAACTCCCTGGACGCACTGTGCTGAGGGCGGACTGGCTACCGGGCGTTTTGGCATGCTGCCAAGCTGTGGGCTGATGTCACTGCAGTGGGGCTGATTTTGTTGATGGAGACCTGCGTGTGCTTCGAAATAAACATAGCAAAACAAATTTCGTTCAGCACACGCAGGTCCTTATCAAGGAAATCAGCCCCCAGCTCGGCAGCATGCCAAAACGTCCGGTAGCCAGTCTGGCCCTGCCTGTGCGCCACAGGTGTGTGCTGACAGTGAAATATTGGTGCAGCCAACACCTGGTTTTCTCCCCTCCTCTCTTTCCTCTTCTTCTGACTGAGTGAGTCCATGCTAGGGAGCTCTTGATGTGTCTCGGACAACACCTCTACCTCTCTCATGACACTTTCACCCCATCTCTGCCTCACCCTTCATCAGCTGTCCAGGTGTGTCAGTGAGAATGAGTGAGTGAGAGAATTACTGAAGGAGAAGGTGAGTGAAAAAGAATAGAAATGAGTGTGAAGACTGTCAAAGTGTGAGGTTGTTAATGAGAATGAATGTGAGTAAGAATGAGTGAGTGACTGAGTGAGCGTAGCTGGGAATGGATGCTTCCAAGTAAATGAGAATAAGTGAGAAATGCTTGAGTCACTGATGGCAGACCACAGGCTGCAAAGATTTTGAAACACAGATAACAAACGGCACAGGGCGTACTAACTGTCCTGGAGAGAGGAGAGAGGTACATGGACGTCGATTCACCAAAATGCCTGGGGTAGGGAAAGTAACATCACACACTCTTTCACCTTAATAACATCACAGGAAGTAACATCATTATGACCCTTGACTCTGGATCTTCCCAGGAAGTGATACAGGATGAACTTTAGGGTGCTGGTATGATATGTCAGGAGAATCATCTTCTTTTCTCTTTGTATTACATTAAAACATATCTGTTCGTCTGAAAAGAATATAGTGCCATAGAATACTGAACAGTACAGGGAGCCTACAATTATTTAATTGCCTTACTGTATAACACAACATGAAATGCACTAATAAATCATACGGAAAGGGAAAACAGAAAAAAACAATAGTATTTTAATTTCACATGTATCGATTGATATACACCATAAAATTAATATATGCTATGTTATTAGCTTACATTGTTCCTTATTGTCAATACATTTTGATTCATGATCATTTGCACAACATAATCACCTGTGCAAATCACAGAGGTGAAGGTTTTATTCACACACATTTTCATGTATTAACAATAATAAAAAAAACAAAAGTTTGTTAAAAAATGTCTTTGCTTTTTCAGTTATTTTTTTCATTTAATTAGAACAGTTTGTATTGCATGCACTGCTAAAATTATTTGCTTTACAAAATCTAAATGTATTATCCCGGTCCCAGTGAGAGCTACAGAAAGTAGACAGTACTCATCCAGACTGTTTACTTTTTTATTTTTGAGGGGTGGCTGGTGATCTTTTAAAGTGTTTGGGGGTAATACTTGCCCTGAATTGTTGTAAAGGAGAGAAGCGAATGAGCCTGACCTCTCCTAATGGGCTTCAGGATTTTTTGTTTTTTAAATAGAGTCAAATGCCATGGTTGCCCTCATGTCAGCGAGTAACTTCCAGTGTCCAGTGCCAGCATTTTGTCATTGGTGTCCCCGATTCCAAGAATTTCCTACAGTATGGTGCAACCGCATTTTTTAATGGGTGTTCCTTTATTCTATGTATTACGATAGTATGTTAGGGCCCGTACATGCTAAGAATTGTATTTAGTATGCTAGCACAAGTATTTTGCCATGTATACCTCTATACACCAAGAATTACCTTTAGTATGTCTGGAACAAACGGCAGACTTGCAAGCATAGCACCACATTCTCTCTTGTACTCACTTACCTTCGCGCACTCAATCTCACTCATTCTCATTCACACTTTCTCGGACTCACTCATAAATATCACTGACTCACTCATTCTTTCTCACTCAGTCTCACTTATTTTCCCTCTGACTCACTCAGTCTCATTCTATTGCATGCACTCCCCCTCACGTCCACTTTTACTCACTCCTGTGTACTTACTCATACTCACTTGCAACCAGTTTTACTCTAAATCAACATATCAACATCCTTCACACTGTTTCTACGATAAAACAGTTTTCATCTCTTCATTACTGTGTGACGGGAGCTTGCAGTCCAGATATCCCTTCTATTTACATGTGCATAGAAATAGCAGCTTTCCCCCCATGACCTCGCCCCAATCCCCAGGCACTTAAAGTAGCCCACGGCATTGACTTATAAATAAAAGTTATAATGAAAGTTAGGCTTTGATTGCGAGCCTGCAGGCCCCTATGATATTAGGATTAATAAAGAGCCGATGGTTTCTGCTTGTCAATGCCCTCCTCCCCTGCCGCCCCCCCCCCCCCCACCCGGGCATGCTACAGTACTGACCTGCCGGGCTGGCAGAGGCCGGCCGTGCACATCGCTGCTGCATACTGACAGGGGCCATCAGATGCCACATTTTCTTTCCCAGACCTGCGCTGGCAGAGACAACTGCGCGCCATTAAATTATGAAAAGCCTCAGAGGCCCGGCGGGGCCCAGACGTGCGCATGCGCAGCAAACATTTAAATGGTGCCCGCACGTCAGGGCCTCCTATTTATGAAATAACTTCATAAATAAGAGGCCATGACGGGCGCGCACCATTTAATTTTATGGGGAGGCCATGTGCACTATTTAATTAATGATAGACTTTGAGAGGCTTCCTTGCTGGCTTTGCTAAACGAGGGGGCCCCTGGAGCGACGGGGGCCCCTGGAGCGACGGGGCCCCCCGCACCGCATGGGCTGCGGGGGCCTGTGTTACGCCCCTGCATCAGGGGCGTCCTTAGGCATGAGCAAGGTGTGCACCTGCACAGGGCCGCCAAACCCCAGGGGCCGCCACGCCAATATATATCCTTAATATAATAATCCTCTGAGGATGAATACATATTTGCGTGGCGGCCCCTGGTAGGAATTTGGCGGCCTCCGGCTCTGTTCCACTTCCAAACACCCTGACCCCCCCTCTTCACTGGCCTCCGGGCTCCGCCCTGCCCGGACCCCCTCTACCGGGGCCCCCTACCTACACTTGCTTCCCAGGGCCGCCATGAGCCTAGAGCCGCCCCTGTGCGCATATCTTCTCTCTGAAGAACCCAAGCCTTTACTCAAGTGAGGCTGCGTCTGTCCTACCAGTGCGTGTGCGCTGAAGTGAGGCCCTCCCTCATAGGGCAAGAAGACTGTGTTCATGCCTGCCCAATGTTTACCCTGATGGCAGTGCACAAGCCAGCAACAATAGGAAGGAGAGAAAGTGACAAGTAAGAGGGGGAGGGAAGGTAACACAGAGAAGCTGTTGAATCTCAAACCTCTTTGCAGTCGGAAAACAGCCTCTAACATTTGACCTCGGTCTTTGAAGCACAGCAAATGTAAGCAGATAAGAACAGGATTTACAATCCTGTTTACAGACACGGACCCCAGAGCACTGAAAACACCCAGTGCTCTCGTCAAATGCTCTTACAGACAGGGAAAAGTAGTCCCTAAACAGATGTTACAGTGGGAGAAGTGGAAGTCTACAAATCCTGGGGAAATACTCCAGGACAGTGAACAACTTAGAACAAGCATTTGCAATGCAATAGGTCTCGCAGTTAAGCAAGTTTCAGCTATTGGCATTGTAAATAACAATGCCTTTTATTTAAGTTTTTAAAACAAAAACAAAAATAAAAGTCATTATTATTTGCAATGTAATTAGCTCAAACTCGCATAAATGCGAGACCTATTGCATTGCAAATGCTTGTTTTGTTAAAGTGCCTGATTAAATGATCAATGGAACAATCCTCAGAGGTACAATATATCTAATATCTAAATACTGTCGCATAAAGTGTGAGAGGGCTCTTTAATGCTCTAATAGATGGAAGAGGGCGATTAGTGCGGCAATACTTCTGAGTGGGGGACTACTGCCTTTAAACGCTGCATGGGTTGAGGACGCCATCAATCTAGTGAGGTAGAGCCTTGGATAACAATGCACAAAAGATGCTTCCGGTTTTCTGCCGACTTCTTGCTGAGGGATCCTTGCAATAATTGCAACTGTTTTTGCTAATTTGCTCACATCTACTGGGCCTTCAGATGGCGTACGTAGTCGCTTTATTTGAGTTTCGGCCATTGCTGAATCGATAAGCTATACTGATGTGAGAGGTTCAGTAGTAAGTACCCATCCACTCAAAGTGACCATGAAATACATGAATTACAGTCCTGGGTATTCCAGGTATATGTTGCCATGGCGACCCGAGTAGCTATGTAATTATGTAGAGCTGGACTGGATAATCTGGTTTCTTTTTGCCATTGTAACATTGCAACTTCCTGTAAACATGTATACATTACATGTGACGTAACCATTTACTTTCAAAGAAAGTGGAGTGTTCTCATGCATGAGTTCCCACAGACAGAAAATAAATAGTTTCAAACAATATCCAAGGTGTTATCAGCCTGGTTGAAGAAAAATAAGTTTAGTCTTCTCCCAACATATGGACACCAGCACATGGGTCCTGGAGAATTTAACCAGCGATTGTGGACAATCTTTGTGTCACCTGATCCCTTTCCTAGAGAATATCGTCAGTTTTCTCTGTCGGGCAGTGGTGGCGGTCGAAGTGTGGTCAACCACACCTAGATATGACAACTTGGAGATGAGGTCACAATGGATGGTGGAAATGGGGCTGGACTTGCGTGTCAGAGGCGATCAGTGAGTACACTATTTTTCATGATAGGTACTGAAGGAAGAGGAACTTGTGTACTGAAGATGGCTGCAATGGATTATTTTATATTTTGCCACTGCTCAGTAAAAGAGAATGTATGTATCTATGTGGCATTTCTATTGCATAGAGCTAGCCAAATGGCTGGTCTAGTAGAACACTCATCTACTTTTTTATATAATTGGGAGGGGGCCACGAGGACCCCTCCTGGGCCGTTCTAGGCCCTGGGGACCACGACCTCCAGGGACAGGCCCTTCAATAAGAGAGGAGGGGGCCCAAGGCCCCCTCCAGGAGCTCTAGATTGTCCTGCAGACCCCCATCCTCCAGGACCACTACTGTTATGTCCTGGGGTGCCCCCCCAGGGACAAAACCCCCTTGTACAAAACAAAGTACTGTGATTTATTAATAAGCAGCAGCAAGTGAACTATTATCATGTTTTTTTATTTTCAAGTGCAAATCTCTAAATGTGTATACGTTCAAAAACTATGTTACAATGAATTGAATAGTCTTTAAATAACACATGGTCATTTTAAATTACAATGACTATGCTGAACTCTTGATCGAGGCTCAGAAGTAGAGCTGAAACACATTGGGGATTGAGGATACAAGCGAGCTGTCACCTACCTCACTTGAAATAAAGCATTTGAAATCCTTGGGTGTTTGGGGTCGACATGCTTCTTTTTTAAGGAGTGAATGTTGGTACATATCGAGGGATCTTCGTTACCGCAACATTGAAGCTGTCCTGCTAGGGTCTGGTGCTCGCTGAACGATGGATGTGGTTTGATATATATGTCGAGAGTAGTATAAAAATTCATTTTGCAGAGGGAACTAACTGAAATTTGGAAACTTTTTCATGGTTGCCTGTGAAATATGGATTCTCAGGGCTACTAGGATTATGCAGCATGGAGGATTAAATTATATGGCAAGGTGTAGTGTTGTCGATGAAATGATGAGCAAGCAGGAAGAGGTAAAGTAAAGAAGAGTTTTCTTGTAAACTCTAAGCTAGAGACCTCATCCTCCAAAGTCCAGCAAACAACTGACTTCAGCTTGAGGCCTAACATTCTAAGCTAAACACATTCCACATTAGAACCCCATGCACATGCAAGTGGCACAGCACAAGACACATGAAAGAGGATGAAGAATGCCACAACACCTCCCTCTTATCAACCACAAAATGTATAGGACACAAGATAAATGAATTAAGATGAAACATAATCACTTAAGCGAGAGGGAACAGATCTCTCCCTTGCAGATTTTCTCACCTGACCAGTGGGTGAAGAAGTGGAGGGAGAAGAAGAATCATCCTCAACATTATTGGAGCGACATACAGCAAATCTATTAAGATTCCAAACCTTATGGTCCTGTGTCCTAACAGCATTACCTAAAAGTTTGATAACTTTTATGGGTTGACTAAACTTGGAAATTCCAAACTTCCTCTCAGGCAATTTAATCCTCACCAAATCTCCCACACACACAACAATTCTTTTTACAGCCTTCCTCACATTGTACTCACGCTTTTTTATCCATTCTTTCCAACTCTTTCTCTCTCCAACAGGTAGTGTTGTGCGTGTTGTCACTGGGGCCTGCAGCATCACAGAGCTTCATAGAAACCCAAAAGGGTTTGCGTGGAGTGCAAGCTGACCTTCCCTTGAACAAAGCAAAGGGTGAGACACCAGTAGAGGAATGTTCAGTAAACCTATATTCACAAATCTTCTTCTTGATGGCCTCCTCCCAATCACATCTAGAAACAAGAGTTAACTGCATGGTTTCCTTAAGCACCTTGATAAATCTCTTGACAACTCCATTGCTTTCAGGATGATACACAGAAGCACGCTTGTGAACAATGCTTCTTTCACTCAGAAAACTTTCCACAAGACCAGAAGTGAATTGCACCCCATTGTCAGTAAGAACTGAGCTTGGCAGATCTTCACATGCAAACAACTCATCCAGAAAAGAGATCACTGACACAGAATCCACACGATTCACAATCTTGATGAAAGGCCATCTGGAAAACATGTCCACACATAGAATAACATATTTATCCTGACTTCTCACTTTGACAGGACCCAGAATATGCAAAGAAATATCCACCCATGGACCAGTAGACTGTTTCCTGATCACCATGGGTTGTGCCCTACATTTTAATATCTTGTCGCTCACTGAGCACTGTGCACAATCACGCACCAATCTTTCAATTTCAGTGTCCATGGCAGGCCACCAATAGACCTCCCTAACTCTCGCTTTGGTCTTGGCAATACCCATATGACTGGAATGGGCGTAGTCAACAATCTTGGACCTCAGATTAGCAGGAGGAACAAGTCTACTGCCCCTCAATAACAGAACATTGAGTAAAGACAATTGATCTTTCACACCCCAGAAACCTTTAATCTCCTCACTACAGTCCTTCTTTTGACACCATCCATCACGCACAAACCTAATAACTTGCTGGAGAACATCACCGGAACTTAACACAGTAGTCCATTCACCCTCTGTGATGACTCCCTCCGTAACCGCGCACACTTTTGAATTCTCAGAAAAGTCCTCATTACAAAAGGAAGAATCATCGTGTTTCTCAGAGACACAATCTCCAGTAAGCCTAGACAAACAGTCAGCCAGTATATTGTTGGAACCAGGTAAATAGGAAACACTAAATTCAAAGTCCTGTGAAGCGACAACCCATTTCCTTATCCTATGCGAAATACAATCAATCCCTTTCTTTTCAAATACCTCTTTAAGGGGTTTATGGTCCGAAATGATGGAAAATCTTTTACCCCACGTAATTTTTTTTTAGCTTGTGAACAGCCCAGTAAACTGCTAGCGCTTCCTTTTCCACAACAGAGTAATTGCATTCGGCACCTCTTAGTGGCCTTGAAATGAACAAAATGGTGTTATCTACTTTCTCCCCTTTCTGCAAAAGAACAGCCCCAATACCTTTGCAGCTGGCATCTGTCATAATATAAGAGTCTTTAGTGGGATCAAAACTTGCTACATCTTGAGCATGACTAAGACAACTCTTGATATGATCATACTCATCACAACAACCTTTGTCCCAGATACATTCTTGTCCTTTCTTCAACAAACTTCTCATCCTCTCAGTTTTTTGGGCAAACCCCGGAACAAATTTATTATAAAACTCAGACATTCCCAGGAATTTGACTAATTCATCCTTACTGCTTGGATACTTAAGATTGGAGATGGTCTCCACCAGTGATGGTTTAGGTCTGATACCTGACACAAGATGCCCAAGATATTCTATAGTTTCAACGCCAAGTTTACATTTATCTAGTCTAAGGGTGAATCCAGCTCCTTGCAATCTATCGAAAACTTCACACATTCTGTCATCATGTTCTTTACGAGTTACACCTTGCACCAAAATCCTGAGAGACTTTAACCCCAAGGACACCAACCAAAATGCCCTCCATCACCCTCTGGAAGACTGAAGCAGGCGATATCAGGCCGAAAGGCATCCTGAGGAATCTATAGGTGTCGAAGGGAGTGATGAAGGTCGTGAAATCCTAACAAGATGGGTGTAACCTGACCTGGTGGTAAGCAGAGGAGAGATCTAACGTGTAGAAGTGTGTGGCACCACCCAAGGAAGACATCATTTCAGTAATATTGGGCAGCGGATAATGATCCACAACTACCGCTTTATTTAACTCTCTCATATCAACACACAATCTTGCCTCACCATTGGCCTTACGGACCATCACCACCGGAGAAACCCATTCTGTGCCCTCGACCTCTTCTATGACTCCATTGCTCATCAGTTTATCTATCTCAGCCTTCATTTTATCACAAACCAAGAACGGAACATTTCTGACTTTGGCCACTTTAGGGACGTCGTCCTTCTTTAACTTTATCAGGTGCAAATACCTTTTAAGACACCCAAGCTCTTTGGTAAAGACACTTGGATAGTTCTTGGCCCAATCACTGTGATCTGACACCACTGCCACACCAGGAGGAGGATCCCTCAAACACACTAATGGAACCTGGTTGGGGTCAATATAAACACCCAGATCTCTCTGATGTGCCCAACTGATGAGAGAATCCCCCTTCATAGACACGTAGATTTTTCCAGCAGTAACTCTCCCCTTGAAGTCAATAGTGCCCACAAAACACCCCAGCAGGCTAATGATTTGGCCACCATATCCTCTGGGGATTATGTCTGGTTTGAGCGGTTTAACTCTGTTTTGTAGACACTTCTCAAAGAAGAATCTGGGTCTCAAAGTAATCTTAGCACCTGAATCAAATAACATGTCTACCGGGCAATCATCAATCAACACCCTTTCCATGGGACCATCCATCCCAACAGCATTCACTTGACACACCACAGATTCTTCTTGGGGATGATCATAAATGTACACTTCTCTCACTTTTCTTTGAGCCTTATTAGACTTGCTACGCTTCGAGAAATGACCTTTTCTTTTACATATAGAACATGTTGTTTCCCATCCAGGACAATCCTTAGCATTGGCCAAATGACCTAAATTGCCACAACGATAACACTTGACATTAGCCAATTTGGCATTCGAGCTTGAACCCTTATTATCATTGGAGTTCCCTGCCTCAGGAAGAGCTGTCTTTTGAGACGTGGAAGCTGAGTAGACCCCTTTTTCTCTTCAGAGCTATTTTTACGAATAACCTCAGAACATGTGTTGGAATGCTCATGTAATTTAGGTGCAGGGATCACTTCCTGAAGCGAGGGATTATCCTTTTGCCACAGATTGTCCTTCGCCTTTTCAAGGGAAGAGCCAAGCATAAGCTGATCTCTAAGTCGCTCATCTAAGGTACCAGCAAAAGAGCACGTGGAAGCAAGTTTGCGAAGAGCAGTAACATATTGTTCTACAGGTTCGTCCTGCCTCTGCATCCTCTTTCCAAAGTGAAAACGTTCTAATACCATACTTAGTTTGGAAAGATAATGCAGATCCATTTTCTTCATACATATCTCATATTCATTGAGTGAGTTTCCATCGGCATCAGATAAATCAGGGAGATTTTCAAAAACATCCTGCCCTTCTGAGCCTAGGCAGTGCATAAACAAGGAAGACTTTCTCTCCGCACTCAGGGAGGTACCACACACTCTGGCATAGTGAGTAAAGACTTTCTTCCACTTGAGCCAAGGAATGCGAGGACCCCCGGGCTCAGACCAACCAGTAACCCACAAGTTCACTATAAGGAACCTAGACCAAGAGGAATAAATGAAGATTATACTGTAACACTGTAAGAAAAGCAAACCTAAAGTGCAACACCTGTCTCTCTTTTTTTTTTTAAATTTAGGATGAGAGAATACAACCCGGAACAACTTACACGTTAGGATCAGCGTGAGTTGTGTCAACATGAAAGAAATAGGAGATATTGTCACCAAGCCCCAAAGCAGTTAATTAGGTTGAAGCCGGAAAATCGGCGTGAGCTGTGCGATCAGCGAGTAGAGTAGGACTCGTGTAACATCCCAGTGACAGCTTACCGCGTAGACGTGACTCGGGGTTGAAATGCAGGAGCTGTGCCGATCAGTGAAGGCAGGACCGGCTTGAAGCTGCGCCGATCAGCAGGTAAATAGATTGAAATGCAGGAGCTGTGCCGATCAGTGAGGCAGGACCAGCTTGAAGCTGCGCCAATCAGCGTAGGTAAATAAACAAAATGGCGGATGACGTGTCGACGTCACCGCGCACCGTGTTGACGAAGAGGGAGCACCTCGTAGCGTCAATAAGGAGATGGTTGCCAGGTGAATCAGGGACGCTGGATACAAACAGAAGACGGGTGGTTGCCAGAAGAACAAGAGACGCTGAATACAATCAGATGCCGATGTAGGAGAGAATGGCAGAGTCTGTGGGTTGCTAGGCTGCTGTTTAAAGCACAACACGGTGCAAACGACCTGCTGACTCAACGGAAGGTAATAGTCACTTTTGAAATACAAAGTCTTTCATGTTTTGTCGAAAAACCACACACTGAGTTACATCCACCAAGCCTCAGATAAGGTATGGTCGAACAAAACAAACCAGCTGAAAGTGATCCTGGGAACAATCAGCGTTTGAAAGAAAAGCAGAGACGGTAGAGGCACACCAAATAGCACCAAGATTCACAGTAGTAGATAAACGCGTGTCTCTACCTTCAAAAGGCGGTGGGTGCTTGATATTGAGCTAAAATTAAGTCCAGGATTCAGAGTTGGCCAGGAACAAAATAAAGAGAAGTGAAAATCCAAATTAGATGTGTTGAGTTGAGGTCTCTAGGCGTAGGTGAAGTCCAATCGTCGCCAAAATGTAGTGTTGTCGATGAAATTATGAGCAAGCAGGCAGAGGTAAAGTAAAGAAGAGTTTTATTGTAAACTCTAAGCTAGAGACCTCATCCTCCAAAGTCCAGCAAACAACTGACTTCCGCTTGAGGCCTATCATTCTAAGCTAAACACATTCCACATTAGAACCCCATGCACATGCAAGTGGAACAGCACAAGACACATGAAAGAGGATGAAGAATACCACACAAGGTTATCTTAATTATTAGGCAAAAATGCTATTTATTTGGCACATGCTTTGTCAATATTATTTGTGTCCATTTGAGATGAAAGCAAAGTTTGCAAATTATATGGCAAGTGCAGTAAACCCATAATTATGTGGTATAGTTGCAGCCACAAAATTGGCTCAATTCACTGACGCTCACCATTGCCCATTGTTTCATTAATATGTTTATCATCAAAAGATAAATATAATATTCTAATTCCAAACAATGCCCATTGTCAGCTGGGCCTTGAAGAAAACAACCTTTTCAAACAAGCTCAGTGCGTTGGTGATGTTTACAAACCACTCGCCATTTGGCTTTGTGGTTTATGATGTCACCAGATCCCCTTTTATGGTTTCCTGCTATGTATTCCCTCTCTCCATATAGTTCAGAAAACAAAACAATGCTCTGACAGCCCACAAACTTCAGCTCACATTCTTAAACTTCATTTAAGTCTCTTATGGAATACAAATGTAAACAAACTGACTGAGTTTTGCTCTGTCTGGAGGATTAGGAATGTGGCAATGGGTGCTATAGCGTTGCATAGTAATGATTCAGGGATTGCTAGAACAATAATATGGTGTAACAAGAAGAAAACTGAGGGCCAAAGAGCTGCGTTAGCTCAGTATAGAGCCTAACATTTAGTTTGTTTTCAACAAATTCTGCATCATATCTTCTTGATCAACAGTAGGACGTTCTTCCTGCCACCACTGCCATTTCACATCCAACTTAAAACCTCCCGCCCGCACGGCCGCCCACACCACACCCACTGCACCGACCACAACCTCCCCGGAATCACTCCAGTGTCCCCTGCTCAACATTAGATCACTCTGCACACATGCCACCGAAATCTGGGATATCTTCACCACCATCACCCGACGTTGTTTTCATCACAAAGCACTGGCTCAACCTCTCCTCCACCCCTCCACATAACCACCAAGACACCCAGAGTCTACAAGATGATTTAACGGGACCGCCCCAACAAATCCAGAGGAGGCATCGCCATCATCCACAAAGAAGTTATCTGCTGCACCACCGCCGAAGACAACACCACACTGATCATGGAACACCTCAACTTCCAACTCCAAAGCGATGACAAAACTGCCATCAGAGGCACCATTGTCTACAAACCCCCAAGACCACGTCTGGTTTCTGCAATGCCATCCCCAGATTCATCACCCCACTCGCCATTGACTCCAAGCAATTCAAGCACTACTTCTTCCTCGGTGCCCAGAACTTCCACCTCAATAACCATAAAGATACAAACTTCACCAACCTCCTGGAAAGCCTGAGCAACATCTGCCTCACCCAACTAGGCAATGACCACACACATAGTGCAGGACACATGCTCGAACCAATCTTCATGGCTAGTGACAGAGTCAAGTGCAGCCATGTCACAGAACTCACCTGGCCTGACTACGCCATTATCCACTTCCCCATCATAGGACCCCCATACACTACCCCAGCTCCCCCAGATCCTCTCATCACAACTGGAACAAGGTAACTGAGACCTAATGGATGGACCCCCTCAATACCACCCAGCCCGGCTCCGCTGCCAGTCTTCAACAGGCCATCCAGACTTTCACCGACTGGATCACCAACTACGCCAATAGAGTCATGCCCATCAAGCCAGCCAGGACCAGCAGATTTACTAAACAAGCCACTTAGTATACACCGCAACTCAGGACAATGAAGCACAACTGCAAAAGGCTAGAAAGAAGATAGTGCTTCAGCAGAAATCTCACAAATCAAACCTGCTTCAAATTAGCCCTCAACAAATACTAGCAACGCTGAAAAGATACAAAAAGAAGCACTGTGGTAGACCACATCAGATTAAGTGCCAACCCCAGCAAGGAGCTCTTTAGCATCGTCAGAGAGTGTGCATACCCATCAAACACTGAGAACACGATCTCTCCTTCGAGGGAACTCTGAAACTCCCTGATGGACCACTTAGACAAAATAGCCACCATCTACAATAACTTCGAACCCCAACACACCGACATCCACAACCTCCTTACAGAGACTGACGACACCCACAACCACAAGCTCACCGCATGGGAGCACCTCACCACCCAGGAGACCACAGCATCATGAACTCCATCCACTCTGGAGCTCCCATGGAGCCTGTGCCCCACCACTGAGAAGCAAGGAAATCAGCGGCAAACTCACAGCCATTCTCAATGCATCCATCATGAAAGCACTCAGAGTTCTGTCCCCTCCTCAAGAAATCATCTACCAACCACAGCGAACTCAAAATCTAATGTCCATCTCTCTGCTCCCCTTCATCACCAAAGTCCTCAAGAAGGACCGTCAACTCACCAAACACCTGGAGAGAACCAAACTGCTGGACAGAACAATCTGGCTTCTGTGCCAACTAAAGCACTGAGACTGCCCTGATCGCTGCCACCGACGATATCAAAACTCTCCTTGACCAGGAGGAAACAGCGGTCTTGATCCTCCTCGACCTCTCAGCAGCATTCAACACCAAATCCCACCACATACTCATCAAGGGACTCCACCACATCGGGATCCAAGGAGACGCCCTCAACTGGGGTGGCTGAGTGAACTAAAGAATGGTGATGGATTAAACCCAGATCAGTTGACTGGGGGTGAGTGTTTGATTTGTTCAAATGCTCCGTCCATCATCCCCTTTTGTATCGCTCAAATGGATCGCATCATTCCTCACTGGACGAAACCCAGAGAATTCACCTACCACCCATCACCTAGGAACCCAAGAGCACCATCTGCGGTGACCCACAAGGGTCATCACAGCCCCACCCTGTTCAGCACTCACATGATGCCACTAGACAACATCATCAGAACCCATGGCCTTAATTTCATATCGTATGCAGCTGCCACCCAGTTAATCCTCTCGCTCTCAGAAGACCCCTCCACCAATAGGACCAACTTCCACAACTGCATGACGAGTGTCACCGACTGGATGAAGACAAACTGCCAGAATCACAACACAGACAAGATCAAAGTGCTGATATTTGGGAACGACCTCTCCAAGGAACAACACCTTGTTGCCCTCCGAACTTGGACCCACACCAACAGGCTGCACCCGCAACCTCGGCATCATCCTTGACAGCAAGCGCACAATGAAATGTCAGATCAACAAAGTCTCCTCCGCCTGCTTCCACACCCTCCACATGTTCTGAAAGAACTTCAGATGGCTCCCCGTCAACACCAGGAAAACCATCACTCAAGCTCTAGTTACCAGCTGGCAGGACTACGGAAACAGAATCTAAGCAGGAATCACCACACAACTCCTGAAGAGATCCCAGACGATTTAGAACACAGCCGCTAGACTCATGCTCAACCTCTTCAAATGGACCTACATCACTCCCACCTCAGGAAACTCCACTGGCTCCCCATGCGGAAAAGATGCCACTTCAAGATGCTGACACATGCTTACAAAACCACTGCCTGAACTTCCACCAACCTTCCAGACACCTGTGTTCCACCTCCCTTGCCCTCGCACACACTCTCCACATCGCTGAAGCTACAGTGGAGGATGAGCCTTCTCCTACTTAGCCGCCTAGTCCTGGAATGACCTCCCGCTCCCCCACCAAACAGCATCTTCCCTGTGGCAGGCCTCGAGCATTATGTGCGACAGCCTGGAATAGGCTATAATGAAGTTGAGGGCCTTCTGCAACCAGGACAATTACCTTTTCCTTGTTTGCAGTCTATGACAAACCTTTAAGTACAGTTCCTTGAGGGACGGGACGATTTGCTTACAGACAGGAATCATTGTTTTTTGCAGAACCCTTACGAAGCATTTAAAACACTTCGTGCCCTCAAGCCAATGCTTAGCTTACCGTACCTGATACGTGACCACACCCCACGCCTGGCTGATACTTTCGCGCTTTGGATTTCCCTCGACTGCAGCTCTTGTTCCGGGACCTTGAGGACCTTTTAACGGGGAACCGCTGCTCGTCGACTTTCTTTCCTTCCCCTTTTTTTAGACCAATTTTTCCCTGTGTTTGGCTTGAACCCAGCTGTAAACACTACCTGTGCTTCGTTTCCCACACACTCTGCTGGCATTCCCGGGTAGTGTCTTTTATTTGTTACACCAAAATCGGATGTCTTGAAGCCTTGTTTATTCAAAGCGGTAATAATTCCCAGTGCTGGAGCATTCTACGTTAACAGCAAAGGTCAGTGCACTGACAACCATTTTTGCCTTTTTGTTTTTTTGCTTTCAGCATTTTTTTGTTAAGAGACTTCCTACAATTTGATATTTAGGTTATCAGTACTGGACTTTTTTCTGAAGTAAGATAGAGTACTTGTTCTTCCTCTCATACCCTAGTGGGAGTGACTTGAACTCCTAGGCTTTACCCATATTTGTCTGGAAAATGTATGTTGGGGAATTCAGAAGCACCTCTGCCTGGTTTTCAGGAAGTCTGTTTCCACTATTTCTGAGTTGGTGTGGTCCCTTAAAGAACTCTTACCCCCTGTCTCCCGGAAGAGAGTTGCCTATGAAAGAGAGAAATGTAGCGCTCATAGAGGCACTTACTTCGGAGAGAGTGAGGACTACTCTTCGCTCCTGTGGATTTGGGCATTACCGGTTAGTGGTTATTCTGTGAGTGAAACCCCGCAGGAATTTAGAAAGGGACTCAAGACATTGCTTTTCGACTAAGCCCACCAAGAACCCAGCACCTGGATACCCTCTTGTGCGATTAGCCGTGCTCTATAAATCCGAGTTGATTGACTGATTGATTGAAAACCACAATGTACTGCCCCGCAGGGCAAATATTTACTCTGCCTTTGGACGTTTTTTTCTGGATCTTGTGCGATATTTGTGGATCAGTGTCAGATCTTAGTTGTAACTTCCATTGCATACGAATACATCATTCATCAAGATGAGTGATACTGCAAGAGGCAACAGATAAGTTGCATAATTGAGGAATTTTGTATGTTCCTCTAAAGTGTAGAGTTGAGGAATGATCTATTTTGGATTTCAGACTAACACCAGTACAAAAATAGAATAGTAGATTACCTTTCACAATTACGTGTGTCTTTTCTCAATCGATAATATCCAATAGAAAGCTGCTAGAATGGTGTAGGTCGGTAAACGCAGTGGTAGAAAAGGGTGGGATCGGAAGGGCACTGCGTGCCCCTACTTTTTAAATTTATTACAGTCCATTCCCCTACTTCTTTATTTTAAAAAAGTGTCCCAGGACGGAAGGAATGGTTGGTACTTTAAAATTATAACTTGATCATTCAGCCCTATCCCCTGTGTGGTGCATATCGAGGAAGGCTTCTGCAGTGGTCCAGACCGCCTCCCCCTTCCCCTATGTATCTGCGGGTAGGGACCTGCAAAGCAACACTGAAAGGCCTGTCAATCTTAGGTTAGCACGCAAAAACTGATACCTCTGATGGCCTTGCTGCTGCAGTGATTTAGAGCTCATTTCCTGACTACACTACCTGCCTTTCCCCACTGTGACCAATACAATGGTCACTTCAGGATGCTTTGGTGACCCCGCCATTGACCTCATCTGCCCTTTACTTTTGGGCTCAACCAGACTGACAAAGCCACCTGGAAAAGAAGAAAAGGGCAGAGGATACCAGACGGTAAGGTAGTATCTGAAGAGATCATCTTGGTATGGCTTGGGGACTGATTTGCTGTCTCTGGTTGTCTCATCCACTCCCGCTCGCGTTTGGGACTGGTGAACCCTGGGACCGTCTGGGTAGGTGTAGGTTAATCCCTCATCCGATGATGACCTGTCTCTATTGACGCGTCTGGCTTCCCTTGCAGATCGACTGGCTGGTCCTTTTCCATCTCGTTATTAATGTCCACTATATCTGTTTTCCTTTTGTAGGCCCTTTGAGTCAGCCTCGCTGACCCCTTCCGGGGTGACGGTGTATTATTTATGTCTTGATACACCTGTGACTGACATGACAGGTTGTCTTGTGGAGTGATTGAGTGTTCAGAGACATTGGTGTGAGACATGTTGCTCTTGACGGGAAGAATGTCCCTTGTTTCTCTGGTGTGTTCGGGTAATTGACGCGATGGCCGTTGTCGGGACCACGACTCGGTCGACTCAAAGGATCGGACCGACATGCTTTCTGAATCAGAGGAGTTCTTTGTCGATTTCCTTTGAGAACGTTCCTTTGAGAATGTCTTAACTGGTGGATTTCTGAAATGGGTAGTCCATGACGAGCTGCTTTTCACGTCGGAGTTATCTGTGGGATGTTTCTCCGGGTATCTTTCTCGAAGTGTCTTCGTTGTCAATTCACTGGAGAAGTTGTTTGATAACCACGTTCTTGTTTCTTCAGATTGATCCCAAGGTATTTCATTTCTGCCTCTCTCGCATGATGGTAATGACCTCCTCTCAGTTCCTTCATTCTCTTGGATGTCATGAATGTGTTTGTCTTCCCCTTTACATTGTCTGAGTGAATCAGTCAATCTTATGCAGTTCGCTTCCTCTTCACACTTGTTTGGTGTACTGACATCTGTGCTACCGGTGTGATGTGTTCTCCTGTTTGATGTCTCCTCGGACTCGTCTCTAGAATTTGGCAAACAGGGAGGTGCTTGTGTGTGGTGGCGTACCAATTTCCAGTGGTGACGTGACTGGTCCAGTCTTCTATAGTTTGCCTTTCTTGCGCATTTGTTGGGCAGACTGTCATCTGGTCCATTGGTGCGATCTGTCCCACTTGACACTTCATCTGCTTCAGAACCGTTTGCACCATATGTTGAATGACTCCTTGAGGTTGACTGACTCCTTGAGGTTGTATCAGTGCCGCTATCGCAATCCTGACTAATCCTGGTCCTTTGTGTTGTTGGCTCAGAGTATTTCATGTCACTTCGTCTCTCCTTTGTTTGGAGTACTTCATGTCCCTTTGTCTCTCCTTTTGTCTTGACTCTGGTCTGCCTTCACCCTCCCTCTTACTGGTTTTGTTTGTTTCTTGGGTTTTAGTCCCAGACATGAGGGATGTCTCTTTCCTGGTGTCTTTGTGTCTTGCATTCGAGTGCAATTCTTTTGATATGTCTCTTGCTTTGACCCGCACTCCAACTTCGGCCTTTCTGATGATTTCCTTTAGCGACCACTGCCCTCGAAGGATCTTGCGCTTCGTGTTAGAATTTGAACAGCCTTCGATTATCCGGAGCCGAACTGCTTCCTCATTCGTAAATGTATTGAAATGGCAGCATTGTACCAGACTTTGCAACCGGGTGATGAAGTTTGGCAATGGTTCTCCTGGTTCCTGACGTGCAGTGTTGAAAGCAATGCGATCATGACCCACGTCTGCCTGTGCGTCAAACTAGGCACGTAGCTTCTCTTGGAGTCTTTCAAAGGTCTCTGTGTCCTTGTCAGAGAATGTTCTGATTAAGCGTCGGCCCTCATGGCCCACCAGCTGGAGGAGTAGTGTCATACATTTTCCATCTCTTCGTTCGCCGATTGTGTCAAGGAAATCGTCCAGTGATTTCAGCCACCGGTTCCATTTGGGACCCAAACTATGAATGTCAGTCTGTGTCACTGGGGGTGGTACTTCAACGCAGGGATTGGAATTGTGTGTTTCTTTTCTTGCCGACATGATGGTGGAATGTGCTAGTATGACAATGTCACAGGACTGTTCGCTTTGCTTCCTGTCTTCGGGCGAGAGCCTTTGTTTGGTCGTTTCCTTTGATTGTGGTAAGATTCGCCGCTCCCGGGTGACTACTGTAGGTTGTCCGCCCTTGGCACGACTGTCTCGGTATGCTTCAGTGAGTTGAGCTTGGATTTCCTGAGTTCAAAATGGCCACCATTCAGCTGCACCATGCGTGACTCGTGGCTCATCGAATTCCCGCTTTCTTTGGTGTTGTGTGCTAACTGCAGGTAGTCGGTGGCACTTCCTCAATGATACGTGACAACGTTGACATCTTGTGCTTGCGTTTCGTTTCAGACTAGTGCAAGTTATCCAGTCACTTAGTTGATGAGAGAAGGCTTCTTTGATGTTTGTTTAATCCTGCTTCTGGATCATTTATTTTCTTAGCTTCTTCTACTTTTAATTATTTGTCTTCACGTGGTGCTGAAATTTACTTTGGCATTTGCCTTTGCTCCTGCTCGTTACATTCGGGACTGGTATTCGTCCGTGCTTGGTATGTTCGGGTTTTTATTGGCTCGTGCTTGCGGCGTCCTGGATTTGCATTTGCTTGTGTTTGTCACATTTGAGGTTTGTGCGGGCTTGGGCTTATTTTCAGTGCATCCCTTGCACTTTCCAGTGTTTGCTATGTTTATTGGCCCTTTGCTCATTTCACTTCATGTTGCTTAGACTCGTGCTTGTTTACATTCAGTGCGATCTTCGCTTGTTGCTGGCGCTGTCTTCTGCAGCCCTCTTCGGGGTCTTCAGCCCTCTTCAGGGGCTTCAGCAATTCTGCCTTCTTCGGGATCTTCTGCAGGACTGCCCTCTTCAGGTCCTCTGCAGTTCTGCCCTCTTCGGGGTCTTCTGCAGGATTGCCCTCTTCAGGTCTTCTGCAGTTCTGCCCTCTTTGGGGTCTTCAGCAATTCTGCCGTCTTTTTGGGTCTTCTGCAGTTCTGCCCTTTGCAGGGTCTTCTGCAGGACTGCCCTCTTATGTTTGTGCTCAACGTTTTCTTTATCTGTCTCTTGCATTAGCTTGTGCTTGGTCTCTTACACCTCTTGCGTTTGCTTATGTTTGTTTGATTACTTTCTTGTATCTGCCTAGGCTCGTTTCATCACACTTCTTATATCGGCCAGTGCTTGTTTTCTTGCACCACTTCTATTTGTGTGTGCTTGTCTTCGTCAATGTTTGTTTGGTCTTTGCCAACACTTGTTCGCTTGCTGCTTGCTTTTTCCACTGCTTGTTCTGCATTTACCACTGCTTGTTTGCTTATCGCTTGTCTTCGCCAATGCTTGTTTGCTCTTCGCCAATGCCTGTTTGGTCTTTGCCAATGCTTGTTCGCTTGCTGCTTGCTTTTGCCAATGCTTGTTTTGCATTTACCAATGCTTGTTTGCTTGTCTATTGTCTTCGCCAATGCTTGTTTGGTCTTCGCCAATGCTTGTTGGGTCTTTGCCAATGCTCGTTTGTTTGCTTGTTGTTTTTGCATGCATCAATGCTTGTTCCTTAAAGACTGACACTGCCTGACCTTAAAATGGCCGCTTGAAATCCACACATAGGGGATGTCCTGATAGTTGCCTGACTCCAAGATGGCCGCCATCACTGAACTCTATGCTCACACGAGACTTCATCTCCATTCATTCTCTCAAGGCTGATTCTTTCCAGGACTCACCGGCAGCTGGTCTTGGAGGCGATGGGGCTTCTTTACAGCCTCTCACTTTCTTGCGTCGCTGCAACATCCAGGTAAGATCGGGGTAGGCTCCCGACTTACTTTCTTCAGTCGCAGTCGATCTCCGCCGCCGCGTGCCAAGTCTCACGCATCCGGGGTGAGCTCCCGATATTGGCGCCGAGTGACGCTCGAAGTCAGTTGTCTTTGGCGCTCAACAGCGCTCGTCATTAGGACACTTCCCAAGTCCTGGGCAGCACCGCAGACGCTCCTTGGTCACCGGAGCGGTAGGCAGAGTCGGGGTGGACTCCCGACTTCTTCTCATGAAGTGCGTGCCGACTTGCACGCATCGGGGGTGAGCCACGTTTTGGCGCGAACCGGCGCACTGCTTCAAAACGCCCCAGCACTTACTGGCATTTGCTTCCTCTGGGCTCTACGCAATTAACGGATCGCGGAGCAGGGGCAACTACCGCTGGCCTCTTGATCCGGGCGGCGGCCTCGTGTCTCAACAGCGTTTTTCTTCTCCTTTCACGCTGCAGGGGACGGGATGCTCCTTCAGGGGTTCTGTGGGTGGCAACTGCACCATCCCACCCTCGTCGCCAGTTGTCGTGTCTTTATATTAATAACGACAAACACTTTATATGTATTTATCAAGGAGCTTTATTCTTTGCTTCTTGGTCGGTCCCCGTCCCTACTCTAACTGTCCCTTTCCTGTCTCCGCTCCTCCTCTTCCTCTGGCCCCCTAGCTCCGCCCACTCCCAACTACTAGAATGCATCACAACATTACAGACCCCACTCCAGGTCAGACTGTGAAAACAAATAGGCCCTGGCAGCAAGGTCGGCCTAGCCTTACCGGGCATGGGACGGGAGGCTGGAGGGGTGGGAGGCTGGTTATGTAACTTGGGACCGGTTTTGCTTAACCCCTTCCTTGCTGTCCAGGAGTGCAACAAAGGCACACATGTGTACAGGAGGAGCCCTGTATTCATGTCCTCAACATTTGAGACAAAAAAAACTCATCTATTTCTGAACAATGAGTGTGAAAAGCGTTAAGGTAACATGTCGTTCTTGCTTATGTTTCACATGATTTACATAATCTTGCATTCCCTATGAGTGTTTGCTTTTTCCAGGATGTTGTTACTTTTTTTGAGGCAGCGCATAATTTGAATTGAGTCACATCCAGGTGTATATAATGGGGCAAAATTTGGCTGTAGCTGAAGACAGTGCGACAGAAGGGTGTTCGGAGGAATAGGGTATGGCACTATGGCCAGAGCTATTGACTTTAGAACTGTGGAACCTGATTCAGCCTTCATGACCAGTCCACCAAGCCACTCTCTTGAGGGAGCACATTCCGCTTCTAGACCTCAGAAAGCCATGCTAGACCATAGAAGCCCTGGTCTCTTAGCCCAGGTCTCTTAGCACCAGCAGGTGGACCCTACTGGTGGCCAGTCTGGGTTAACCTTGAAGCCCTGTCCACCACAATCCATACTGAAGTTCACCTCCAGTCTTGTGGGCAGGCCTATGAAGCAGCATACTCTACAGAAGCAGTGACTTTGTCACTGAGGTCAAAGGACCCTTGAGACCAATCCGCCTCACTCATTGGTGCCTCCATTGGCCTAGTTCCAGCAGTACTAATGAAACTCACCAAGGATTGGCAATGCAGGATTTGCAGGTACACCAGGCTAAGGGGCATGTTTACGAGAGCCTTGCGTCATGCTTGCACCATGCAACACGGTACATGCACAATGCAAAGCTCCAAGTCATATTTTTCAAAGCCACTTAGCATGTCTTTGAATGGCTTCATAAATATGGATTAATGCAACGCAGCTCAAACTACTGCATTGCTTTACTGTGCGCAAGGGAGTTGTTGCGGCGGGTATTGCGTGGGAGACTGGTTTTGCAACATGGGAGCAGTTTTGCAGCAATGCAAGGGAGGTGTTGCGGTGGGTGTTGCATGGGAGGCTTTGTAACTGAGGACTGGTTTTGCAGCAATGCTGAAAAATCGGCCCCTGGTCACAGACCAGAAGAACTGTGCAGCATAATGACTCGCTCTTAAAATCACTGCAGAGTTCCTTGTAAACCCAGAAGTTTCCTTGTGATGCAGGGCAGCACAGCAAAGTAACGTGCTGCGCTGCCCTGCGCCACGATTCCCATACATATGCCCGTACTTTCACAAACTTTGCGGTCTCTCTGCTTCAAGCACAAGCACTTTTCGCATTTGCTGCCTGCTTTGGGGGCACTGCAATTATGCAGCAATGGAGGACAAAATGATGTTGCAGTGTTGACTAAATATTGCAGCGTAATGTAGTACATTTTCTGATACCTTATTATGCTGACATTTTTACACAGATTAACAGTCTCTGCAAAGCTTTCGCTTAATATGCAGCAGTGAGAGAGGTGACCAATCAACCTCTGCGTATGGCCCTCCACTTCACAGCAACACAAGTCACGTTGTTTAGTAACTTTTGATCCGTTTGAGCTACAAACAATTTTTTGTTAAAACCATCAGATTATGCAGCAGATGTTGTATCTTGTGGCAAATACAGCTGAGCTATAATTATGTGGAAAACATTTGCAAGTTGGATATTTTGACATTTATGTTTGAACTTCTCTCATGCAGTCTCTGTTGGGTGGTATTTCTAGACACCTACAGTCCTCGCGGTGAGACAAAAGATGAAGGTGTCTAATAGTGATTGGAGAAGATAGTAGTTTGAAGGGGAGAAACTAACTGATTGAGATAATCCAAGGACCACTACCTATATCTGAACCTACCAAAGATTGAGTCTCATTTTTTCAGAATTGATATAAACTTCTAATATCATAGTTGTATCTCATTCATCTGACACTGCTAAAGTATCTACAAAACCAACAGGTCTGGGCTGTTTTAGGTGTATATAGTCACTTTTGAGTGATATGTCTAAATGCAACAACAGGAAACTAAGATGCATCTAATGCAGGCCTTGTGGCCTGTTGCGTGATGCATTTAAAAAACAAAGGACTACAATTTTGCACTGAACGAGTGTCACAGAATGACATAATCAACAGTGCTCCCCAACACAGAAAACACAGACAGTGAAGTATAAGAGCCCGATTCACAGAACTAACTTAATTCAAAATACTAAACTTACTACTTTTGGTATTCACAGAAGTTAGGATTTTGTCTTAAGTTTGTCTTAAGACAGACTTAAGACAAAATCCTAACTTAAGTCTGTCTTTAGTCTGTCTTAAGAAAATCTTAAAACAAAATCCTAACTTCTGTGAATACCAAAAGTAGTAAGTTTAGGATTTTGTCTTAAGTTAGTTCTGTGAATCGGGCCCAATGGGTTAATTAAATGTAACTATTATGCACAGCATCGCCTTTGCTAACTACAATGCTTTATGCCAGAACGCATTAACTTATTGTGATCCATGCCTGGTTTACCAGCTGCTATAAGATATATACTGCAGTAAGATATCTAGGGGGTTTACTTGGCCAATTCAAGTAGTCCCTACTTTATTAGAAGCTGCAAGTGTGGGCCGCAGAGCTCAGTTGTTAGAACAGTGGTCTTTAAACCAGGATTTACTGGTGCCTTGCAGTTTGTTTTGTCCCTGAACTTAGTTACGGATCCATTTAAAATTTTGCAGTTCCTAATCTGTAAATACCAGTGCAAAATGATCAATATTGTCTAATGAATGTATGTTAACTTTTATTAAACATTCCTTTCTATAATTGAAAGATTTCTCAGATCGTGCTATTGTAGACACTCACCAGAAACCAGAGGAATGTGTGTCTCTTCAAAAAACAGAAAGACAGGTCATCATCAAACCACAGCACTGCAAGGCCAGAGAGGGATCAGGATCACTGCTAGATCAGAGGCAAAGCAGTGTCACTGCATAGGCCACAGAGCACAGTTGTCACAGAATCTCTGAAAGTAGGGGTGCTGCCTAAATCTCCAGGTACCCTTATGCCTGCCACATAAATTACTGCTAGTCCAATCCAGAAGCTTTGCAATATTCGGCTTTCTTCAATTTTACGCCAAGTTTTAAAGAGGTAAAGAGCCTCAGCCAGGTTTTGAGACTATCCAATGTATTCCCTCACATTTATTGGGACCTGCTCATTGATACAAACAATGTAGCATTTCATTCCCCCATTATTCCTTTGCATAAATGCATGTAAAAATATTTTTCAAGTAAATGCCTCAAGTGTGGGCTAACACATTTTCATTGACACTTATTGTCATGATTAAACGGCTCATACTCAATATAGTGTAAACCATGGTATTAAAAAACAAGCATTTGCAATGCTGAAAGTTTGAGCTATTGGCCTTGCATTATTGTTTGCAACAGCTCAAACTTTCAGTAATGCGAGACTTATTACCTTGCAAATGCTTGTTTTGTGTGCAGTTTTATATAGTGCGATCTCAACCAGAAGGTTTCAGAGCACTTTACATGAGCACCAGTTACATTACAGACGGATGTGAGAAGTTGGCCTGGTATATGATGTCCACTATTCTAGTGGGCACCCTGCACCAGTCCAAACGACCCTTATGGTGATGGTTGTAAAGTCAACCTTATAGACCAGCTATCCTAGTGGTAGCATGGACAAAGCAGTCTTAGGCTAAAAGTTCAGAGAGCATGTGAAGCCAGCTGTTTTACCATATATAATCCCTTGAATACCAAATGAAAGGACATCACACAAGGTATATATAAAATATATATGTATTTATTACTAACACAACCCCTCTGTGCTCTTTATGAGGTCAGAGTTCGAGATACGTTACAAGTTACTCATTAAGCATACTATAAGTTGCACAAATACAATTCTGCCCAAGGGGCCTCACAAACATTATATACTAAGTAAGTGGTATAGAAGCCACTTCAAGAAAGGTGAATAGGCCTAGGGCCTAGGGAATCGCCTGGGCTACACTACAGGACCAAAGGTTTGAAAGTAGGAGACCCACTGGAGAAGCGTGCAGTGTGGGAACACAGACGCAAGCTACCATTGACTTACAATGGAGAACGAAGAAGTCACAAAGTTACTGATTAGGGACACTTCCGGGTGGACTACGGTGAAACCCCTTTAAACTAGGACACTTGGATAGTCAATACCCACGGGGAGCACTGGAGTACTCGAGTTACCTCACCCAGGGAAGCCGGGTGCATAGGTGTCTTTTCGTGTCGGGTTTCGTCGATGCTTTCAATGGAGACCTGCAAGAGAAGTGCTGCAGGCGGCCGAAGGAAGAATGTCCGGGTGGATCCAAGGGTGGATCAAGGAGCTGAAGAACCTGAAAGCAGAAGGGACAGAGTCTGTGTCACTAGCAAGTGACCAGGATGGAAGCATGTGATGTTGCGATGCAAACAGGTGAAGCTTGTCTCTGCAGCCACGAGGACCAGGAGGTGTCGACGACAACCAGGAGCTGGAGTCGAGCTGTCCCACGAAGGCTCTAGTTGACTGCGGTGTTGGTATTCAGATTGGACCCAACAAGCCTTGGTAACCCCAACCCACGCAGGATGTAAAGATTCGCTTCAGTTCAGACCAGCAAGGTCTGAGGACCTTCTCTTTTGGAAGGAAGCTGGAGCAAGCCCAGAGCAACCAGGCAAGCATTAGAAATTCAAAGGATCGTCTTCAGGGGGCTCACTAGCCAATGGGCTAGCAACCAAGAAGACACGTTGAGCTGAAATGCAGGAGCGGGCCCCACGTGGCACTTGTGGAGAGTGGACGGCTGAGCTCTGTTGCAGATGTTGCTCGGGTCTGGGGCTTTTCTTACCCCAATGCACAACTGTTAGGGTGCCTAAGTCTTTGCACAATTATCAAAGTGCAGGTAGTCCAGGATAACCGGTCCCAAGTCTCTCGTGTCCGCCACGGGTCACAGCTTTGCTGTGGATGTGGATCAAAGTCGGAGAAGTCTGGAAGTCTAGTTTCTGAGTCGCTGAGTCATCGGGTTCCCACTGGAGCGTCGACAAAGCAAACTGGCAAGTTACTGGTTGTGCCTGTTTGAACAGGGTGGTTACTCCTTGACGACAAGGGAGATCTTCTTCAGTCTTCTAGTCAGCATAGCATTTCGAAGTACAAGAGTTCTGTATCGTAGTTTCTTTCCAGGGTAATTTGATGTCTCTAGACACAGCTCCTAACTTTATACCAAACTAAGGGGCTGGAATACCTGCTAGGTCCCTCCTATGGGTGGACCCTGAAAAGGAGGTGGTTACACCCCTTTCTCTTTGTCCAGTTTCGAGCCAGAGCTGGGGCTGGAGTGCCCCAGCAACTGGTTTGAACCGGGCTATGCATGGAGCACCTTGTGTGCCCCAGGCAGTGTCTCATTTTGCAGCCCTTCCTGTCCCAATACACTAAAAGCCTGTCTGGGGAGGTGTTAGCACCTCCCAAGGCAGGAAACCCATTGTCCAGGCCTCCCCTGCCGGAGTTTCGTCCAGCGGCAGGAGGTCGTGTCTGTGGCAGCAGCATCCATTTTGTGATGCTGAGGCTCTGTCTAACTTTAACCGGGTAAAGCAGTAACCAACATGTCTTCTCCCTCTAGAAGGGTGGAGTGCTACCCCCGCCGCCAGAATTGGCACGGGGAGGGGTAGTATTCCAAAGCGTTTGACACCTTACACAACATATTTTGATAAAGCCAAATCAAAGTTAGCATTTAACCGCGAAGTCTATAATGGACTTGAGAGTATATGGTATGGCTATATCATAGAACAGCAATAAGGACATGGTTCCGAAAGCTGCATAGGGGCTCAGCTCATGCTTGGGCACCCTCTCACATAAAACCAAGCACTCTGCCTCCAGGATTGTTAAGGCCTGCCATAGGAGTGACTTATAGGTACATATGTGTCTATATATAAGGGTAGATATAGGTATACTATATCTAAGCAAGGGGTGATTTCACCACCTTGCCCAGGCTGAGTGATCAGCCTGTGGTGTCAGTTTGGATGGCCAGCCAGGGTGGCATAGTACATGCTGCAGCCCCTGGTAGGCCTTGGATGCACCTATGCCCTGGGTACCTATGGTACACTATACAGGGGCTCACAGAGGTGACCCAATACCCAATCAGGTATGTACCTAAAGTACATGGTATCAATTTAGAGAGAGAACAGCCGGGCTGTGGATCTGATTAGCAGGCCCCCAGCCATACTAAAGTCGAAAAAACTGAAAATCATAGCAAAAAGTGGGGGTGACCATAGGAAGCAGACCCTACTCTCCTACAACGGACACATTCATTTTTAGGCACAGGGAGATTAAGTGATTTGCTCGGAATCACAGATTGTTTAAGCCTCCTGGCAAATTCGAACCTGGTTCCCCAACCTCAAAGCTGGCCACTCGAGCTGTTTAGCCACATCCGCTGTGCCTCATAGCCATGACACTGCATGCTGTCATGCCTGGCATGCAAACCTATGCACACAAATTACAAACAAACAGTTGAGTAAAGGGGCATGTTGACGCCAAGGCGAGGCTTCTGGGGTGGGCTTGTGATGCGAATGCAGATACCTCGCCTAAGACAAACCTTTACTCCCTACAGATATCTCCAAAACTGATAATGGGGCCACCCACATCTAAAACCCTTCCGCTGCCCCAAGGCAGTAGCCACCTCACACCTAAGTGCAAATGGAAGACAGGGCCATCTCCGAGCCAAGCCTGGAAAGCTACTGAGATGAGCCCGACCACTGCCTGGGCATGCCCCGTACCATGGGCTGCGAAACAGCTAACAAGTCATGAAAATAATATCCACAGGGCAAACCTACTTGCGGCCACCCCACACACTCACCATTCCATCACAAATGTGGGCAATGGTAAATGTGCACCCTCTTTCCCTAATAGACTAACTTTAAAGACCATGGGGTTCTGTCCTGCTGCCACAGTCAGGCCTCAAGGGAGGGGCAGACTGCTGCTTCCTCAGCCGTAATACCGTGAATCTCACGCCGTCACCCCCAGACCTGCTGTGGTTTATTTCCCCTCTGGCAGCGCGGAACGAAGACTTGCCTCAAACAAATGACGGTTACTGTCAAAAACAAAACAAAAACCTCACACATTATGATTGTGCATGGACGGAGGGTGCGACTGGCTGAGGTTTGTGGGGGGCGAAAAGAGGAACATCGCTGGCAGAGGGACGAGAGCCCCCTTTACAGTAGGAGCACGGAGAAGGTTTTGACATTAAGGGGCGAGGGTGCAGGCACAAAATGGGAGAGAAAGCGAGAGAAGGCAGTTTTAGAGAAATAAGACTGGATCAAGCGGGCAAGTGGGGTTCTTAGGGAAAAGCTGTGAAGAAAAGGAAAGGAGTCTTTAGTTATTTTTTATTTTTATATTTTAGTTATTCAGCAAATCTGTTTCATCCACACTGTATTCACGCCAAAGCAGTATGGATACTCACGCTCAAAAAAACTGGTATTTTTTTCCAACTCTCCTCCTCTTGTTCTCTCGCCCTCTAACTCTATCACTCACGCTGTCTCACTAATCCCAACACTATGCTTTAGGAATGGGGCTTAATTTGTAACTAGAACGCCATTCCCTAAATATGTCCCTCAACTTGGCATTGAAACTGAGTCGTCAAGAAGTAGAAGCGCGGAAAAAAACAGAAAGGTAAACAAGCATTGGCCAGGGCGGCAGTAAAGCCGCGCGGCCGTGAATGGATCATCTAAATAAAAAAAATGTAAAAAGCGCGCGCCTCTCTTGGCAGCAGGGGGAGGGGACCTGCGCGATTCCCTTGCAGGAGCGTGTGACCATGTGGCGCTGGGCACTCCCGCAAGGAAATCGCCAAGATGTGCACGCGTTGCATTGCAAGCAATGCAACGCATGCACGTTTTTGCCCCCAAAGCTGTGGCGATGGCTACAGGTCTCTGTCCTATGCAGCACATGCGCGCTGCGTAGGCGAGGACTAATGACATGGACTTTTTTTAGTTTAATGAATGATATGCTCACACCACTGCAGAACCGAATGTCAGTCAATCGTCTGTCTTCTGTAATGTTCATTAAAATCGTGGGGCCTCCTGTCATTGAATTTAGACCAGAATTTTACGTTCATTAATGATTAGAAAAAGAGAGAAGTGCTGATGAAAGAAACTGCATGGCTCAGAGACAAATGACTTATGATTCCACTTATAAGTGTATTTGGGACAAACTGTGATTGGAAACATGTCCCACATTGTAAATGTATTTTACTGTAAATAACTTGTATATTAACCCCTTCCCTGCAGGGCTAATTCCCCCGCTGTGCTTGGGGGGTGGGGGCTCACACAGCGCCCCGGTGCTCGTGACAAGCTCACCTCGTCATGAGCCACGGTGGCCGTGTGCTCATGACAAGCTGAGCTCGTCACGGCCACACCCGTTTCTTTAGAACGCTCAGCACAGCGGGGGAATTAGCCCCGCATGCGAGCGTTGCGGCCGTTATGACGAGCTCAGCTCGTCATGAGCACACGGCCACCATGGCTCATGATGAGCTGAGCTCTTCATGAGCATGGGAGGGGTTAAACCTCAAATAAACATGTTTATCCATTGTTAGAATTAAATAACGTTATAAGCTGTAACTGGTCAGTGGAATGCCAAACATACTAAAAATTGGTATGTTTTGCTATTTCTAGCCACACTTCTGACTCCGCCCACTGACCCAATTTTCTGGTTATTCCCGCCCCGTGAGTCTCCGCCCACAGTTCCCCTAACTTTTTTTCCCCACTTCCACTACTGAAACACTATAGCTGACTTCAAGCTATATTAACCTTTCATTGACTAACATGTAACAAGCAATTTTTGTGATACAATTACTTAATAAAATACATTCCGAAATGCTTACATTTCCATCCAAAAATAACAATCTTATTGGTCAAAACATTTGTCTTATCCATTTATGGGGCTAATATTAATATACAATCATCTAGTGATACCACTTTTCCCCACTCTTTATCTTGCTTGATATGTACACTTTTGAAAACCCATATATCTTCATCTAAGCTCGCAATTCACATCCACGTAAATGGAAAGAAAGGATGCCTTCCATCACCCTATAAACACCCCAGCAATCCCTCCCACAAGTGACATCATTTGCAGGCCATTTGAGCAGGATGTGACATCACCCAGGAGCCTTGACCCGAAATAACTATCCTCGGATACGACATGAGCTACGAGCTCTGACCCAGGAGGCCTACCCGATGAAGTAACAGCACTAGCCCTTCTGACTCAGAAAAGGCCCCAGGCCTCCATAAAGAACCCTCACCCTCAGTCTAAACCCACCCTGCCATGTATGCTTTAGGAATACAGCTGTAGGCACCCACAGACATCAGGTTGTCCAAAGACCCAGTGCACCGTGTGTGTGTGTGTGTGTGTGTGTGTGTGGGTGTGTGTGTGTGTGTGTGTGTGTGTGTGGGTGTGTGTGTGTGTGTGTGTGTGTGTGTGTGTGCGGGTGCGTGTGCGTGTGTGTGTGTGTGTGTGTGTGTCCACCCATGTGCGCGCGTGTCTTCAATATCTCCGTGACTGTGCAGGCTCTCACAGGGAAGGCTTGTACTGTTACTGTTCTTGTGGTACCTGTTCTGTGCATGAGAGGGAAGCATGCATTGTGGACACTAGTGTGGTAGGCATACTTGAATGTGTGGTTTTACAAGGACACGCCTAGGTGTAGAGCAAGCGAGGTAGGGGATAATCAGAGCAGGGAGTTGGACATAGGAGAGCAGTGGGAGGGAATGGCAGAGATAAAGGAAAAAGTGAACCTCCTTTCTTCTGTCCCTTCCCTTCTCATCTTTCCCATTGTTCTCTGTTTGTGAGGCACGCTGGCACTCCTGATGCCCATGTGGCACTCTGATGCTCTGTTTGTGAGGGAAGTGTGCTCTGCTAATGCCCATGTCGCACCTGATTTGTGTGTGTGAGGCCGACTTGTGTTCAGCAACATTCACTAACATTCAACACAGGTACAGAATGGGTAATAACGTAGCAAATGGGGCCATAAACAAACCACTTCAGTCCAGAAGGCAGGAGATTGTGAGGCCTGAAACAAAGGAATGCAAGAAGGAAGGAACCAAGGGCAGGTATTTTCCATCAGTACACCCAAGACCATGAACAACACACCTTTCCACATACTCCAGCCCCTCCTGCACTTTGGAAGAAGCTGAAGAGGCTCTTCAAAGAGCACCCTACAGGATAGGAACCCACCGCCCCCTGGCACCTCCGAAACGATCTTGAACCCAAACCCTGAGCTCACAGTGCTGTTCAGGGGGATAGCGCCTCTCCAACCACAATTACATTATGCAAATACCATTATATACACAGAGAACTATAAGAATGCAGGTGGCAGCAGGATCTCCATCCCAGTCACAGAACATATACAGGCCCGGCTCCAGGATTCGGGATCCCAGACGGCCGGGGGGAAGCATGGGTGGGCCATGAAGATGAATGGGGTTGCCCTGCATCTCCCCGGTGTTTGAGAGCTGGGTCCGGACATGCAGGATAGTCTTGTAGGGGTGAGGAGCAGCATACTCTACCTACTGCCCGGGTTGTGCCTACTAGTTGTACTTACAATTTCTAAAGGTTTGTGGGTATGCGCTTTACTCCTTCTGCTTTCTCCACCTCACCCCTTTCACTTTCTGCCTCACAGTTCGCTCTCTCTGCTTCCACCCACCTCATCCTCTTCTCTCTCCACCTCACGCTCCTCTTTTTCTTTTCACCCTCTTACTCCTCACCTCATCCTCATTTCGCCTTGCTATGGCCTCCACTCTCTCTGCCTCATCCTTTCTTTCCACCTCACCCTTCTCTTTCCAGCTCACCTCTTTCTAATACTCCAACTTCCCATGCTTTTACTGTGCATCAGCCTCCTCTCTCTCCACCTCACTCTTCTGTTTCCACCTCACCCATCTCTCCCCATCTCATCCTACTTGCTTGTCCTCCCATTCCTCTCCCTCTCTCCCCGTCCTGATCCTTCTCTTTCTTTCCAATCCACCCTTCTTCTCTTCACGGTCTTCTGTCTCATGCGCACGATCTTCCCTCTCTCTGCCTCACCCTCCTCCCATCTCTCTCCCAACTCCCCTACCCATCACTCTCTCCTTTCAATGCATTCCAAAATAATTTTTCGAGAAATAATTTTTGGGGAGGGAATAAGCCTACGGGTACCACAGTGTGCTGTTTGTGCCTTAAATTCCTTTAAATTATATTAGGAGACTCGAGATATTTGTACGACCGTACATACATTTTCAATTTCTTGATCTTGGGATGGAAACATCCTGGCACAATGTTTCTGCAGTATGGCCTCTCTTTAGTACCATGTGATGGGAGCTTGGCTCTGTCTCTTATGATGTGGTGGGAGCGTCACAGATACCCCAGTTGTTCACACATGCATGATAACAGCCATCATTCCAACTGACGTCACGCCTGTCCCAGGCAATTCAAGCACCCAATGGCATTGGGGTTATTTATGAAAGCTAACCAATGAAGCTGATAAAGGGAGGCTGCAGGCCCGGATGAGTCATTAAGAAAAAGAACACAAGCTGTGAATCTAATTGTAAATGGGCCTTGGGTGGACCATGGGGCTACCCTGTAAGGGCCAAGCTCACCGGGCCCTCCTTCTAGAACCGGGCCTGAACATTTACAACGTGTGCAACAGGCGCCATATAATGCGAAGTTACAAGATACGTGACGGCAGCATCTGCCTCCTCAGACACAAAGCCATGTGCAGAAATAGTTCAAGTTTTCACCACACCCCGCAACACCGCCCGCCACCCCACCGCTCTTACCTACTGCCTGTGATGGTTTAGATGTCTCGGACCGAGGCGCTGAGGCTTTCCTCGCAACCCCATATGTGGCATCTAAAGATGTAGCCATGGTCCATTCATTCAAATAAATGAGAGACGTGTTGAATGAATGTATGCAACAGTGGATGAAGAAATGAGGATGGAGAATGAATGACTGTATGCAGTAGTGGATGAAGAAATGAGAATGGAGGAATGAACGTATGCAACAATGAATGAAGACATTAGGATGGAGGAATGAATGAACGTATGGAGTAGTGGATGAAGAAATGAGGATGAAGGAAGGAATGAGCAAACGTTTGCAGTGGTGGATGAAGAAATTAGGATGGAGGAATGAATGAACGTATGCAGTAGTAGATGAAAAAATAAGGATGGAGAAATGAATGACTGACAGTATGCAATAGTGGAGTAAGAAATGAGAATGGAGGAATGAATGATCGTATGCAATTGAAAGATGAACATTCATATTGAAAAGAACAGTGCGGTTTTGTTAAAGGAAGGCTCACCTCCGACAATTCTCGAATCTTTCTAAATGTCTTGAACAAGGCCCCATCTCTTTCCGTTCCTTTTGCCGCTATCTCTGTAGATGCGGAAAAGGCCTTTGATAGAGTAGATTGGTCTTTTTTGTTTGCTTCCCTAAGATGACATGGCTTTGGTCCTAACTTTATTTCTCTCATATCCTTGTTATACTCTTCACCCAAAGCCTCAGTTCTCGTAAACGGTCAACTTTCCTCCTCCTTCACCCTTCAAAGGGGAGTTCGTCAAGGCTGCACTCTTTCTCCCCTTCTTTTTGTTTTAGTTCTTGAACCATTTCTCTCCTCCATCCACAACAGCACTTCTATATCTGGTTTCCCTTATGGTTATAATCAATTAAAACGTTCTGCATATGCAGACGATATCCTTTTGTTTATCTCAAACCCGGAATTATCTATCCCCCCTTTACTGTCTGAATTTGCAGCATTTTCCCTTGTCTCTGGTTATAAGATCAATTCTGATAAGACAGAAATTCTTCCCTTGACCAAATCTTGTCTTCCTCATCTTTTTTCCTCAACTGGTTTTGCCTGGAACAGCACTGAGATCAAACATCTTGGAATTTGGTTTTCCAATTCTATTCCCTCTTCCATTAAATTGAATATGTCCACAGTTCTGTCTCGAATTGATCAATTGTTTTCCTCCTGGAATCCCCTCTTTCTCACCTGGTGGGGTCATCTTTACTCTATTAAAATGATGATTACCCCTATTCTTATTTATATTTTTTCCATGTTACCTGTGCATATTCCTGCCCTTTATTTCAAACGTATTGATTCTTCTCTTTCAAAATTCCTTTGGAAAAATATCAAATCTAGAATTTCTCTTGTAGCTCTTCGCAAAGCTAAATTGAACGGTGGTGTTAATTTCCCGGACTTCCGTCTATATCACAAATCCTTCTCTTTACGTCAGGCATCTCGATGGCTCTCGTCAGAACCTTCCCCCTTTTCTCCTCTTTGGCTCCGCATTGAACAGACATTATTACAACCCTTCTCTTTTGAGGAAGTATTACGATTTTCTGTCAAATCTCCTTGTACTTCTCTTCCTTTGTTTAAACATGCTTCTTCTCTTTTCAAGCCTCTGATCTTTCCATCGCCCATTTCACGTGAATCATTTCTATGTACCCCCATTAAGTATAATTCACTCATTCTTTTAAATACCAGACCTATTTGTTGGACATCTTGGAGGCTAAAATGTATCATATGGGTTAATCATCTCTTTGATGGTGTGTCGCCTCGCTCTTTTCCGCAGTTTCAGCTTCAATTTCGCTGTCCTCGCTCTTTTCTACACAAATTTACTGTTCTTATGGAAATAATTCTTGATCGTTATTACTCTCTTCCTTCCTCGACTTCACTAACTCCCCCTTCTCATCTTCTTGTGATACTTTCTACCCTTCCTAAAGCGTCTTTTATTTATAGATTATTTTCCTCCCCTACTCCTGACCGTGTCAAAACCAAATTGGAGCTTTCTTGGGAAAAGGATCTGGATTGTACCTGGTCCATTGCTCTCTGGGATAAGCTCTGGACCAAAATTTTGAAAGTTTCTTGCTCTGCTTCTCTTACTCAATCTTTATTTTTTCTATATCATAGACTTTATCTTTCTCCTCTTTCTCTTTCTCGTTTCACACCCTCCTCTGATTCTAATTGCTGGACTTGTGGTGCTTCCAATGCTGATCTTTTGCATCTATTTTTTCTCTGTCCTACTGTATCTGCTTTCTGGAAATAAGTTTGGTTTTACATTACTCGCATTTTCACATCTTCCATTCCATACTCAATTCACCTTCTTTTTCTGGGCTCTCTCTCTGATTCTTTAGTTCTGCCTCCGCACTCACATGGTCTTTTAGATCTCATGCTTGCACTCGCATTTCAACATATTTCTTCTAACTGGAAATCCTTTACGAATATTTCTATACAAGGTTGGTGGAACTCTTTATGTCACTTTCACAGACTTGATGTTGCCTTTGCCTCTTCCCTGTAAACCAAATCGCAATGTAGATCTTTACTGGCTGCCTCTTACCACATACCTAGATCAATTAGTTCAGAAGAAACAGATTCATGTCAGTTCAGAGAATTTTAAACCTCCTTGAAGAACTATACTCTCTCCCGCTTGTTTATATAATATTGTTTACAGTTTTCCTTTATTGCATTTTCTTTGTACACTGCATATTTTGTATTTTTGCTTGTACAATTTGTTTCTTTGCCATTATTCTCTATTGCTTTATTTTGTTATAACACTCTTTTTCTTCCCTTTCCCTCCCCCTTCCCCTTTTCCCTTACAAAATAACCAAAATGCTTTTATTTCTTAGTTACGACATTAGCGGTTTGTTATCCCCTTATCTCTTTTTGCTGATGTCATATTGCTGTTCCTTATTATTGCTCTTCAATAAAGCTTTCAAACACAAAAAAAGAAAGATGAACAATCATAAATCCGCAGGAACTTCTCTAGCAACTCTCAAAAAGACACACTGGTTAAGGATTTTAAATCTTGTTGATTCTTAGCTGCTGTAAACAGTGAGGACAATTGTAATGCTTTTAATTAACTAAACAATCAAATTTTACTTACATTTACTTACAGTCACACTGCTTAATTTTGATCCAAGGAACATGTTGTGTCGGGGTTTTCTACAGTTTTAGCACCAATCAAATTTGGGAACCAGTGCTTAAATTTGAGCCTGTGTTTTCTGGTGCTCAGCACCGGTACTTAATCGTCAACACAGGTGCTTATAGCGCGAACCCGATCCAAAGTGCTTTTCATGAGCACCATTTTAAGGACACATTTATTTTTTGTAGGCACAGGGAGAATGAGGTATTTGCCCAGAATCACAGGATATTGAGTATACACAGAGACTCGAATCTGGTTCCCCAGCTCCAAAGTCAGCAGCTCTGGCCATTAAGCCACCCCTGCCCCCACTTGTAGGGTTTCATGGTCGGTGGTTAGTTATGTTATCTGTGGTGCTAATAGGAGCAATGGGCTGGTGCAAGCTGCCTCCTGACGAGAGCACCAGCATGTATTGTTTCACAAATTAACCACTGTTGGGAACAACAATGCTGCTTCAAGGAAAAGATGCAAGGCTCGTTTGTTAAGATTTGCAGAAAGGTTTGCTGGCAGGTACATGTGTGTGGTGTGCTCACCTGGGCAGGTGTCTTTGCCGCTGCACATCGTCACAGCGCACAGGACAAAGAACACTGTGGACTGTACAACCCCTCTCATGGCTGCTGAAGGTCTCGGAGATGGGTCGATCCCTGTTCCTTTCGAGCTCTGAGAGCCTAGTACTTGTTGAAAGTCTTTTTCAAGTAACAGAAAAAGCTCCCCCGGTTCTCCTTATATCGGTTTGACCCCCCCTTTCGTTCCCTCCCTGGCTCTCTTGGCCGCCACGGTCCTAGCCTTCACCCTAATCTAATAGACAGATGACGTCTTTGTGATGTTAACTGAAGGGTCATCAATTATAGCAGCTCCATTAACGTTCCTGTGTCTCGCTCTAACTCGAGCGTAACATTTTCGATTGTCTCCAAGCTCTCATTTGCAGTTGTTTGCTCAGCTGTTGAAAGAGACCTTTTCATTGGCCGTCGACCAAAGATAACAACGAGCTAGCTCGTCTTTCAACCTTAAGCACCAAGATTATTTGATTCCAGTAATAACGTTTTTATTGTTCCAAGTCCCATTAAAATAGCGCTCCCAAGACTCAGGGAGCATTGTATCTGATCAGGGGCGGCTCTAGGCTCATGGCAGCCCTGGGCAGCAAGTGTAGGTAGGGGGCCCCTGAAGAGGGGGTCCGGGAAGGGCAGAGCCCGGAGACCAGTGAAGAAGGGGGTGGGTCAGGGTGTTTGGAAGTGGAACAGAGCCGGAGGCCGCCAAATCCCTGCCAGGGGCCGCCACGCAGATATGTATCCATCCTCAGAGGATTATTATATTAAGGATATATATTGGCGTAGTCGCCCCTGGGGTTTGGTGGCTCTGTGCAGGTGCACAGCTTGCACATGCCTAAGGCCGCCCCTGATCTGATGTCCTAGGATTCGCAGTAATTTCGCCTGTCGCCCCTGGGCCTTCATTGCATTGCAGCAAGAGACTGTAGCTGCAGCCCAGCCCACTGATAATATTTGGGATCTGTTATTTCTGACAGAGACGTGGCTTAGAGAGGACACCAATCCCACTCTGTCTCTAGCCATTCCCGATGGCCATGGCATTGTTTGTGCTAACAGGCAGAATGGGAAATTGTGTGTGGGGGTGGCATTATTTATAAAACTAAATGGGAGATCACAGCAGCTCCCTTTGAGCTAGTGGATTCTAAGGAGGGGCTATCTTTCTGTATAAGACTTTCTGCTACTACCTCCTGCTCTGGCCTCCTGCTCTATAGACTGCCGAGCTCTAGCGTTGATGAAATTGCGAGGCTTGCTGACTACATTGCGCAAGCCAGTATACGCTACGCTAACTTTACTATCTTAGGGGACCTAAATCTACATGTGGACGATATTTCATGTCCATACAGCTCTAATTTTATAGCCACTTTAATAGGATACAACATGACTCAACACGTCTCCGCCCCAACTCATAAAGCAGGCCATACCTTGGACCTGATTTGTTCTAATTTGCCTGAAATCACAGCACATGCTCCTATACCTGTGATATGGTCCGATCATTTTCTGATCCCTTTTCAACTTATGTTGCCCAGCCCTAAGAAAGCTACCTCTATTTCTAAAGAATTTAGAAGGAATTGGAATAATATCACCTTGGACTCAATAACGCAATTCACTAAGGACTCTAAACCCGTACCCTCCAATGATCTTGACGTCAGCATTTTGCACTTGAATATGTGGGTTGGTGAGGCACTTGAGGCCCTTGAATGTAGTAAAATCACCTAGGTCCTCTCCCTCTGCACCATGGTTTTCGGAGGAGTTGAGACAAAAAAAAGCGGTATGCAAAAGACTAGAACGTAGTTGGAGGCTGACGTATTCGGCAGAAAGTAAGACAGGCTATCGGGCAGCTCTTAAAGAATACTGTAGAATGCTTACAAAAAGCAAAAGAGAGTTTCTAGCGGAGAGAAGTGACAATGCTAAATGCGCTTCCACAGAGATTTTTAAAATTGTTAAGTCATTTCCTGAACCAGGAGATGAATCCCAGATCTGTATTGATTCTGGTCCAGGAAAGCCCCCCAGCTCAGTCCTCTCGGAGTTTGCAGAAGTATCAGAGGAAGCCTCGCTCCTGGAATTGCAAAAATGCAAATCGGGCTCACCGAGTGGCCCCTGGCCAGCTAAACAATATAAAGTCCTGGCGGACTTCCTCAACCCGCACTTGAATCCCATCTGGAATTCATCACCTAGACTGGGAATCTATCCGATGGCCTGGAAACATGCCTTTCTCCAGCCAATCTTAAAAAAAGTGAATGCGGATCCGTAGGTTCCTGGTAACTATAGACCCATCTCTCTACTGCTCGCCCCCGCGAAGATCTTGGAGAAGCTATCCTATCAACAACTGGCTGGCTTCATTGAGTCTAATGATCTTCTTCAGGAGTCTCAATCCGGCTTTCGGGCCGGCCATAGCACGGAATCAGCATTAATTGAAATGGCTGATTCGATACGCTGGGTGGTAGATGCAGGCTCAAAGGCGGTGTTAGTGCTGTTAGACTTGTCTGCAGCATTTGACACCGTCTCACACTCTATCCTGCTGGATCGACTTAAGGCCATAGGAATTCAGGGCACAGTACTGACTTGGATAACGTCCTTTCTCTCTGACCGCAAACAACAGGTCCGGACTCACCCTTCTACAATAAACCAAAGCACACAGCAGCTGACCAAGGTTTCGCACATCAACTTTGTCTGTTTCAAAAAGTATTTGGTGGTGCAGCTACTCTCGCCATCCGCTGCCAAGGATTTTTGTCAGAGCAATAGTACAAGAGAGTAGAGAGGCGCACTCAATAAAGTCAAAAGCACAAAAAGTTCATTAAATGTGTAAATCTTCTGTTCTTTTCTTAAATATATTCTTTATTTTCCTTTTGCATACAACGGCACAGCCAACGCGTTTCATTCCCATTCGTGCCTAGGGAATTTCATCAGGGCTGCAAGAAGATATTGACATACATAAGTATTTGATTTCCCTTATGTTTAAATATACATATAAAATGACATATGTCAAAACTAGTTTACAAAACGTTTTTACAAAAATTTAAAAAGTCTAAAAAGACATGCCAATAGATCCAAACATATTCGAGAGATTTTACTATCTGCCAAGTGGCAAAATTTAACTGTCTCCTTATGGATGCAAGTACACCCTCACCGGTACTTTGCTACCACAAGGCCAGTTCAAGCCATAACGCTTGACGCTGGATACAAACACCGAGCTGTGCCTATTGGAGAGAAAGGCACCTGGGAGGATTCAAGCAATTGTGACATGCAAAAGTGCTTGTTATGTCGAAAAAGATGGTGTGTGGTCAAAGTAACCATGGTCAAAGAAAAGAATTGAGAGTCAAGATAATAAAAGTCCCTTAAAGTGCAAAAGTGCCAAGCTGTGGTGACCCAAAAAGCCCTTGAGTATCACGAAATGTGATTAAGAGATATTAAGGCTCACCATATACTGTATAGTCAGGTGGGTACGATAGTCCTAGATGAGGTTGCTCCTAGGAAGCTGATGTAAATGAATGATCACAATAGACCACAATGTATTCCTGAAAATAGAAATACAATAATATAGTTTGTAGTTCGTACCGTCCCCATAAATAAGCCAAGTTCCTAATACAAATAGAAAAACGGACAAGATTATCTATACGTCCCATTCTCATTTGGGTAAGTTGCGTTCCAAAAGCACTTGACCACTTTAGCGCTCAACTTGAAGGTATAGTTCTGCATGGAAAGTGTAAGCAAAGTGTATAAGCAACACTTCCAAACCCCAGGTATTTTTCAAAACAACAAAGAAGGGATGAACAACAGCGAACGCACGGTGGTCCCTTAAGGACTTATTTGTAACTGTGAGAGACTGGCTAATACCTGAGTAAACTTGGCACTCAAATCCAATTGGAATGGTGGTTCGAGTCCCCCGAATTAGCTGAGATGTAAGATTTGAGAAAGTCGAGGTGTCTGTTGATCCTGGACCCCTGTGTTTAAAAGGAAGTCTTCAGATAAATGCGGGTGTCTTAAAGAACATATACATTCTTTTTAAAATGTCAAAAAATATTCATTATAATTGGATGCAACCCTCCTTCTGTTGATACCGATAATTTTCATCTTCCCCCCGTTTATTACGAGCCAATGTGGAATTGGCTGATGACCAACTGGAAAAGGCAAATATCTAAGCTGTGGTAGCTTTTGGGTAAGACATGCATGTGTGTCGACGTGTCCAACACGTTGAAGAATCATGTGGGACAACAGTCAGCACCTTCAACTGGCTCACGACATTAGTTGACCGGATTCGAAAACCTAATAACGGGACATGGGAGGGAGAGGGGCAGTTATGATGAACAGTGATCCCTCCTCCCGCTGATGCCCTGGGCAAAGGGTGGTCAGTGTCAACCTCCACCTTCTGACAGACATTCGCACACCACCCCGGAGTCACCTGCTCCCCAAGGTGCTAAATAATCAAGTACCACCAGGTTACACATAATACCTTAAGGGAACTGCGAGGCGGAGGGGGGTCAGCGCGCTCGGGATGATAACCGGCGTGTAGAATGGTTGTAACAGAGTTTGTAAAATACGGTACCTGGAAATGGCCAAATAATATATGATTACCAGAAGTGAAAACATAATTTAACAGCAGGCGGAAAACTCGAACTTCCCCGCAATCTCACGTACCTCTAATAGGGTCTCCGTACTCCACCGCTCCTCCCCATGGATTACTGGAAGCGGGGGTATACTGGTGTACGCCATATTTAAAGAAGAGTGTACCGGCGCTGGGAGGCGGTCACGTGGTACCGTGACTGAGCCCATCGTGATCCCAAGAAATCCCATATCTACACTTTGTTTTTGTTGTGGAAACACGATATGACCATATCGTGCTTCCCTTTTAACATTTTATGGTCTTATAACCTAACACAATCAAATAGGTACGTTCGTACTTAACTTAACACAACCAAATAGGTAGGATCGTACCAAACGTTACTATTACTGATTTAACACATATAATTATCGGTAACAAGGGAATGTCCCTTTTTATCTTATTTAAAATTTGTCGACCTACCAAACCGTCGACGCAATGCGACGTGTTGCATTACTATACATATGAGACACTCTGTCTCTCACTATATTCAAAGATGGCCGCCTTGTAGATATGGGATTTCTTGGGATCACGATGGGCTCAGTCACGGTACCACGTGACCGCCTCCCAGCGCCGGTACACTCTTCTTTAAATATGGCGTACACCAGTATACCCCCGCTTCCAGTAATCCATGGGGAGGAGCGGTGGAGTACGGAGACCCTATTAGAGGTACGTGAGATTGCGGGGAAGTTCGAGTTTTCCGCCTGCTGTTAAATTATGTTTTCACCTCTGGTAATCATATATTATTTGGCCATTTCCAGGTACCGTATTGTACAAACTCTGTTACAACCATTCTACACGCCGGTTATCATCCCGAGCGCGCTGACCCCCCTCCGCCTCGCAGTTCCCTTAAGGTATTATGTGTAACCTGGTGGTACTTGATTATTTAGCACCTTGGGGAGCAGGTGACTCCGGGGTGGTGTGTGAATGTCTGTCAGAAGGTGGAGGTTGACACTGACCACCCTTTGCCCAGGGCATCAGCGGGAGGAGGGATCACTGTTTATCATAACTGCCCCTCTCCCTCCCATGTCCCGTTATTAGGTTTTCGAATCCGGTCAACTAATGTCGTGAGCCAGTTGAAGGTGCTGACTGTTGTCCCACATGATTCTTCAACGTGTTGGACACGTCGACACACATGCATGTCTTACCCAAAAGCTACCACAGCTTATATATTTGCCTTTTCCAGTTGGTCATCAGCCAATTCCACATTGGCTCGTAATAAACAGGGGGAAGATGAAAATTATCGGTATCAACAGAAGGAGGGTTGCATCCAATTATAATGAATATTTTTTGACATTTTAAAAAGAATGTATATGTTCTTTAAGACACCAGCATTTATCTGAAGACTTCCTTTTAAACACAGGGGTCCAGGATCAACAGACACCTCGACTTTCTCAAATCTTACATCTCAGCTAATTCGGGGGACTCGAACCACCATTCCAATTGGATTTGAGTGCCAAGTTTACTCAGGTATTAGCCAGTCTCTCACAGTTACAAATAAGTCCTTAAGGGACCACCGTGCGTTCGCTGTTGTTAATCCCTTCTTTGTTGTTTTGAAAAATACCTGGGGTTTGGAAGTGTTGCTTATACACTTTGCTTACACTTTCCATGCAGAACTATACTTTCAAGTTGAGCACTAAAGTGGTCAAGTGCTTTTGGAACGCAACTTACCCAAATGAGAATGGGGCGTATAGATAATCTTGTCCGTTTTTCTATTTGTATTAGGAACTTGGCTTATTTATGGGGACGGTACGAACTACAAACTATATTATTGTATTTCTATTTTCAGGAATACATTGTGGTCTATTGTGATCATTCATTTACATCAGCTTCCTAGGAGCAACCTCATCTAGGACTATCGTACCCACCTGACTATACAGTATATGTTGAGCCTTAATATCTCTTAATCACATTTCGTGATACTCAAGGGCTTTTTGGGTCACCAAAGCTTGGCACTTTTGCACTTTAAGGGACTTTTATTATCTTGACTCTCAATTCTTTTCTTTGACCATGGTTACTTTGACCACACACCATCTTTTTCAACATAACAAGCACTTTTGCATGTCACAATTGCTTGAATCCTCCCAGGTGCCTTTCTCTCCAATAGGCACAGCTCGGTGTTTGTATCCAGCGTCAAGCGTTATGGCTTGAACTGGCCTTGTGGTAGCAAAGTACCGGTGAGGGTGTACTTGCATCCATAAGGAGACAGTTAAATTTTGCCACTTGGCAGATAGTAAAATCTCTCGAATATGTTTGGATCTATTGGCATGTCTTTTTAGACTTTTTTAATTTTTGTAAAAACGTTTTGTAAACTAGTTTTGACATATGTCATTTTATATGTATATTTAAACATAAGGGAAATCAAATACTTATGTATGTCAATATCTTCTTGCAGCCCTGATGAAATTCCCTAGGCACGAATGGGAATGAAACGCGTTGGCTGTGCCGTTGTATGCAAAAGGAAAATAAAGAATATATTTAAGAAAAGAACAGAAGATTTACACATTTAATGAACTTTTTGTGCTTTTGACTTTATTGAGTGCGCCTCTCTACTCTCTTGTACTACCGGACTCACCCTTCTACATCGCCGGTTAAACCTCTTCTATGGGGCGTGCCACAGGGCTCCGCCCTGAGCCCGCTTCTTTTTAATGTTTACTTAATCCCGCTTGCGGAGATGATTTCTAAAACTGGGATCAAAATTGTTTCCTATGCTGACGATACCCAGCTGCTATTCACCTTCAAGAAGGTATCTATCACCACTTTTGATCCCCTCAAGACGTGTCTTAAGAATATTGTGGCCTGGATGTACCGCAATTTCTTAAAACTTAACGCTGATAAGACGGAGATCCTTTTTTTAAATCAACCCTCCCCTCTCTCCCCTAATTTATGGTGGCCTGAGGAATTGGGCACAGCCCCACTTCCCAAAGAATCGGTCAGAATTCTGGGTGTCAGATGGAACAAACAGCTATCCCTTGGAGTGCAGGTGCAAACAGTTGCAGCCGCCTGTTTCGGAAAAATCAAAACCATCAGAAAATGTATTAATTACCTGCCTAACGCTACACGCAAAACGGTAGTCCATGCCCTAATAACCTCTCATTTGGACTAGGCAAATGGATTATACCTCGGCCTTTCCCTGGGATTGATAGGCAGACTACAGACAGTACAAAACGCTGCTGCCCGCCTAGTCTGTAGTGCCCCTCTCAGACAACATATCTCCCCCTTTCTGCGTCAACTCCATTGGCTCCCCATCGCTAAGCGAATCGAATTCAAGGTCCTGACACTGGCATTTTGGGCGGGGAAAGGGCTAGGGCCTGTCTATCTCAGAAGGAGACTTCGCCCTTATGCTCAGACCAGAACTTTATGGTCCAACACCCAATGCCAGCTGATTACACCCAGATTAAAAAAAGCCAGATCTGGTGGTAAATTATTCGACGTGGGTGCCACTCAATGTTGGAACAAACTTCCCATGCACTTAAGCCGCATTCAGTTGGAATCTCTGTTTCGTAAAGCCCTAAAAACCTGGTTATTTAGCCGTCAGGACTAGTTTAGCTTTGCCATTTGCCCTCCTCACTGTCTGCGATAGCGCCGGGACACCCCGTTGGGGTAGCTGTGCGCTTTATTATTATAGTAGGTCCCGCACCCCATGCACTGGGGCGGCCTGCAGTGGAAGCCCAGATAAGCGCTGCTGGGAAATCACAGACGAGAACCGGCCATACGAGCAGACCTCGCCATCGAACACTGCGAGGCATGCCGCAGGCCGAGGGACTTGAGAGAGCGAGATAGGTCTTGCAGGAGACGAACTCCCGGTGATCATCAGCGCTGGATGGGCGGTGCCGCGGCCCTGCTGCACCCCCCTGGACCAAACCACCTTGTGGCCGAGAGAGCCCAGACCACTAGAGTAGTGACGTCACTATACATGCCCGGTCCTTGGTTGGATGTATGTCGTTACAACGCATGCTTTTTCCATGCATGCCTTTACAACGCAGGTACTACAACGCAAGTCGTTACAACGACTTGCGTTGGGGGGCGCTGGATAGTGAATAGTTTAATTTACTATTCCAACTCCAGTCCCCGTGGATAGTAGGGAAGGTTTTGGATAGGAAATTAAACTATTCCCTATCCTACAGCGCCCTCCAGCGCAAGTCGTTGTAACGACTTGTGTTGTAATACCTGCGTTGTAAAGGTACTGCGTGGTAAAAGTTTTGTTGCAAAGGATGTTTCCCCCTTGGTTAGGTACTGAAATAAAGTCTTTATTTTGGTGCTGCTCAGACCCCTGGGCCCCAGTTCCACTGCACCTGCTGCACTTCCGGAACTACGCCCCTGATGTAGCCCAGCACCCCAAAAATCCTGAAGCGACCCTCTAATATCAACCGAATCCTAGGAGATATCATCTAGTGTTCAGCTCGTCGGGATGTATTTCCATTTTACATTCAAAAGGTTTTCACAAGCGTTCATCTGGGCATCTTCATTTTACATTTAAAACCATTTTCACAATTTGCACCACTAGATGGCAGTTAAGTCAAGCGCGTCGGTCAACATGGAATATCATATTGGTATAGCCCATCTGTGGAGCCCAGATTTAGGAAGGGCTTGCGTTGGCGTTGTGTCATGCAAGCCTGTAAGTGAGATCTACTATCCCATGCAGACAAATTATCCTGAGCACTACTCAGTGTGTATTATGAAATCACAGTCCAGTCCGTCTTCTTTTAAACTCCGGTGTTTTTTCCCGAGATAGGTTACAATCTTCTCCAGGTAGCAAAATAGCCAACACTTGTTTCGTCAGATCAGATGCGTCCGCATCTCTGACTTCATCAGGGCTATAAACAAATTGACAACATATGTCTGAGTCACACTAGAAATGTTATATACGATCACCTTCACCACATCACCCATGTGATTGGCAATCTCAAAGTGATTCGTAGATCATTTTAACCCCTTCCCTGCAGGGCGCCCCGATGCTCCTGACGAGCTGAGCTCATCACGGCCACACCCGTTTCTTTAGAACGCTCAGCACAGCGGGGAATTAGCCCCGCGTGCGAGCTTTGCGGCCGTTATGACGAGCTCAGCTTGTCATGAGCACACGCCCACCGTGGCTCATGACGAGCTGAGCTCGTCATGAGCATGGGAGGGGTTAAACACTCCAACACAAGTGGTCACATCAGTGACCATGAAAATGTGTGTGTCACAGAAAGAGGGAATTGAATACAATGCAATAATTATTACATAAGAAGTTCAAAGAACAATAGTAGTCTCATTAAGTAGGTACAATATGTCCACAATATAAACACAAAACAAAAGTTACACAAGTGCAAAAAAAAAAAATCTATTGTATGTAGTGCATAAATCACCACCTAACCCGTGACTAGCACTAGTTATCCATTTAGTAATTCAGGATTATGAGCTCACCTTTATAAATATCTCTTAGTCCAGACGTCTACTGCTTAAGATAGGTTTCTGTACAATCTGGAGCGCAAAATATGATAATCAAATCCAATGGCCATAATTGGGTTAGTACAGGACACACAAAGTTCCACCTCAATTAGATGCAAAAATCCTTACCAATATTCTTCTCTATCCCACGCAGAGCCAGCTTGTGTGGCTTTGCCTAGCATAGTATATCTGGAGTAATGAAGGTCGTCCCACAGGTGGAGTGTGGGTGTCCCACGCATCCATCTATGGAATCAGCATATTCCCAGAATTACTTACACTAGCAAACCTGGGAATGCTTCAAAATGCTACACCTTCCTAGGTGAGGCGTAACTAGGTGAAATATGTTTATTTAACTTCGTTTGTATCTCTTTCTATGTGTGAAAGAGAAAGAAAATGCCTCAGAGCATTGTTTTTGTGCAGAAAAGTGTCCCTTCCTGCACAAAAACAATCCGGTTTGTAAAACAGGCATCCTTGCACCATGGTGCAAAGGTGCCTGTGTTGGCGCCGACATGCACATGCATAGATAGCAGGAATGCACCATATGTTAGTAGACATGGCCCATTCCTGCTCTATCTATTTGAGGCAGTGCTGAAAGTTGTCTTGCTTCATTAAGCTGTGTCAAATTTTAGTCAATCTGCCCCCTCACGTCGAGCTGGTCGCTATACATCTGACTGCAGAATTTGCCTATCAAGCTAAAGCACTCCTGGGTTAAATGCATGATTTTCATGATACTTACCCGAAAAAAAGAGACAATAGGACCATGGTTGATATTTCTCCTAAGCATCTTGTTTGATTTGCTTTAATTTATTCTTTTGTGTGTGAGTGTCCTTTTGAAAATCATTCTCACTACTGAAATACTGTTCCGTGATAGAGAGAAACCCTTTGATGCTGTGAAGCCTATTTTGTGTATGCAAATATACATCCATTGTACCCAGAGGTGAACTGCAGTATAGGGCATGGAGTGGAAGCATTAATAGAATATATCAGAGGATGCTAGGTCCAGAGATGTACACTGCTTAAGGGATCCTTGAAGGAGGGGGTATAGTGTTTAAACCCTGACCAGATGGAAAGGCCTAATACTGTTCACGATTGCACAGATGAAGTGAGACAAGGCCTCAGATTGTATGCAAGCGTAGAAGCGCAGTGAGCAGGGGCCAGATTTACGAAAGGATTGTGTTGCCCTTGCGTCACTCAAAGTAACGCAAGGGCAATGGAATCCTTAGGTCAGATTTACCAAGCCACGCAAGCCACCTTGCGTGGCCCTGCGTGGCTTGGTAAAGCCAGAGTAACACAAGGCAGCACAGGTCACTGCATTACGTCAATCTGCTCCCGGAAGGTGTTACATGGGTGGAGCGTGGATGTTCCCACGCATCTACCTGTGAGCTATGGCGCATTCCCAGATTTACTAAGAGTAGTACACTTGGGAATGCATCAAGATGGTATGCCTTCCTGCCAAAAAGAGGAAACAACGAGGAGAAATAAAGATATTTCTCCTAGTTGCGTCTCTAAGTGAGTGTACCTCCTTCGAAGTGTGCTATTCAGCAACACACTTAAAAAGAGGAAACAGCCGCTATGGGTTTTTTTTGTGCAAAAAAGGCATCCCTTCCTACACAAAGACAATCCTGCCTGCAAAGCAGGCACCCTTGCATCCTAACGCAAGGGGGCTGGGGTTGGCAGTATACATAGTGCACCAGTGCAGTAAGAGAGCAGGTATGCTCCAACGGTTAGTAGATATGGCACATTCTTGCCCACTCCGTTTGGCACAGCAAGTTGTCTTGCTGTGTTGCGTCAAATCTGGCCGCCGGCGCTGTACTAAAGTGGCTCTGCCGGCAGTCTGTATGGACCTAGGAGACCATGTGTGGCGTCTTGCATAGGTGCCTGGCTGGAGGAGCTCTTGTGGAGGTGCGGCTTGTCTTGGTGCATGTAAGTGATTATGTTCACTGGTTTTCAATCCGGGTTCCTACCAAGGAGAGACATGGGGGCTCGAAGTCCGACCCACACACTGAGGTGGGAAGAGAGGTAGCGAGCTACAGAGATAGTTCAGCTGAGAGGTCTCTAAATGAAATGGGACCTTGCAGGAATAATGGACACGACCCTTAGTGACCAAAAAGGCTTGATAGGTCAGCATCAGGCTGGCCTTGACCCGCTGGTGGGCAGATTCCTTAGAGCACTTTGGGCCCAAGCCAAGCATGCGCCCCTAAATAAGTGATACTTCAAATGCATTGGGCGCCATTTGTTTTTTTGTTCACATTTCTTTAGAAGGGCATTTTGGAATTGGAACAGTTGCACTATCTGTCATACGTTTTGTTGCCTTTAGAAACTGCATCCAGAAGAATGCGCCACAACCCAGTTTAAAAATATACCTTTAGGTGACTAGTTTATTCTATGGATTAATAACCTGTAAAGTAGCTCTGCTGGAATACGCCAATCTGCACAACCTTAGAGACACATTTGTTTGAAGTGCTCTGCTGCCAGATGTCCGAGCCTTTAAAATATGTCCATCCAAAGGATGCCTTTTAAGAATGAAACCTCAACCTGTAAGGTCTTTGTAATCTGATGTATAGTTCTTCATACTGAGGCCTTGGCGTGTAATATTTCTGTGCACTAGGGAATAGATATGCTGTCAAACGTCTGCGTCTTCAAGATATAAGCTATCTGTGGGATAGGTTTACTCTCAGAGGTGTGAGGCTGAAAGCTGTATGTAAACTGAGAGATAGTTCTGTTGTATGGGTTTGGGAGAGCTCCCTCTAGGCTAAGAGATTTGCTATGCTGTCAGAGGAATGCACCTGTAAAATCCGTGTAACCTGATTGGTAGCTTTGCTCAGCATTTAGGTTTCCTGACACTTTATGACAAGTTCAGTTTCGTCTGATAGATCTGTACATGTAAATTCTACGTCACCTGATGAAAATCTCCGCTGTCGAATATTTTAGTCTGTAACAGACTCAACCGAGAGACAGTGTTGCTGTCCCTAAATTGAACCTGTGAGAGGTCTGCTCTTAGAGGAATGGCTGTGCTGTCAGACCTTGCCTGTAAGAACTCTTATGAGTGATAATATGTTATCATATGCCAGGTCCCGTAACGCATGTGTAACACAATGGGTAATGTAAATCGCCTGAGGCTGTGCGTCGGCTGTAGCCTCAGGAATGGGTTTATCACCCAAACAAAAGGAGCTCTCTGCAGCAAGTCGATGGCTCTGCTGTCTCCTATTATTTATTTATTTATTTATTTATTTTAAGGTTTTATAGAGCGCGAACCAAACCTGTGAGGGTATCAGAGCGCTTTACATGATTGAGGGGGTGGTATACAAAGGGCATAGGAAGGGAGGATATCAAAGGGAAACAAGGGTTATGTACATTATGTAGGAAAAACAGGCAGTCTCAAGTTCCGGATAGACTTGGGATAAAAAACAGGTAAAGTTAATATACAAGAAAGTAGGTAGTCTCAGCTCTCGGGTATGAAGCCCAGAGGGCTGGGAGGTAACATCCGGGAAAGTCAATAACTCTGTTATCTGAGATCCGAGCTGTGCAATATTTGTGCCTTAATGAACAACTGTGAACCTATCTTGTACGTGTTACCTTGGGGATTACTGCCTGCCTAGTACAAATACATTATAATATTACAAGGGATACTAGTTTGTCGGGGGGGGGGGGGAGATGGCGGCCGGTCGATAGGTCCGGTCGGGAGCTCCGTGCCATGTAACTAGACGAGCGTTTTCTTGACTCCAGGAGGAGCTGCTGCCGCATACAGAATGTCGCATTTCTAAAATAGTCCTAATGCCCTGAGATCAGAAGCGAAAGTTTGCTAGGAGGAAATAAAATACAATATGGTGGCTAAACGTGTGCGGTATTCGCTTTTGGAAGAAAACCACCCGCTGTAACCACAGCCCTGCTCCGGTATCTCGCAGGTTCGCAGTTTGTTACCTGCGCGCATTGAAATCGTGCTGCCGGGTGTACGGGCTTACCGGGCTCCACTGCGGTTTGATCCGGTGACCTCGGCAGTGTCTGTCCAGGTTTCCCGCTCCTGGCTCTACGATCGCGGGCGGAGGCGGGCGAGTGCGGCCCGCGCCGGAATGGTGGTTTCTCCAGACGGGGCTCTGGAGGAACCGGCTTTGGAGCATCGGCCTCAGCAGCGGAGGAGGGCTTTCATCGAGGGACCTACGATTCAAGTGTTTCAGATAGGCACCAGTAGGTGGGAGGAGGCGTCACAAGCACAGCTTAACTCAAGGAGAGCAGTAAGCAGGATTTCGTCTTTTTCCAGAGGTAAGGCAGTGAGGTCTGTGGTGTGGGGTGGCCGAGTTTTGCATGCAGGTCCCGGGGGCCGGCTTATTAAAAAATTACTGCTTCAAGGGGGTGAGCAAACAGAGGCCCCTCCATGTTACTCGCTTAAGATCATTAAACAATCAAACAAGTTAGAGAGTCCAGAGACTCTATCTGCACTGGGTCTGGTAAACTGCCCCTTCTACATGCTTAGTCTCCCAATTGACCAAGGGATAAGCTTATTGGCTGCAGAAGTGGAGGGGGTAAAAGGTAGGGTAGGCAGCGCTATTCCCCCCACAATTTTCAATTTCAGCTCAGGGGGTAAAACTCTCAGCCAAGAAGTAAAAAACTCTGCTTTAAAAGTGGAAAGGCAAGTTATAGCTGAACCTGAAGTCAGGGGGAAGTCCTCGTACTGTTTGAGGAATAGACAGTTTCTTAAGGCTAACTCACCCCCAGTAGCTAAACAGCCGGTTATACCGCGAATCACGAAAAGGGTTACACGTAAATCCCGGAAACTACAAGGAGGCAAGCCCCTAAACAAAACCAAAAAAGGGGGAATTGGGGGGGCTGGGGACAGCCTGGACTCGGGTGAAGGGGGCAGACCTCTTAATATAAGAGTTACTCCTTCATTAAGGTCCTATTTTAAGGTACAGAATAGAAATTGTGATCCCTCTAGAGAGTTTGAAGAAGTCAGTGGTCAAAATAGTGCTATGGAAGCATCTGCCCCCCTAGATCTGATAGAAGCAGTGGAGGACATGGATGCCTCTGTCCTCACAGAAACCCAAGTGGGGGGAGGAGTGGAGGGAGCAGAGGGATCAGAATGCAAAGGGCTTCAGACTCAAACTCAGACCCAGACACAGACCCAGACTTTGCTCCAAAATCAATCTCAAGCCCCTACTCAATCTGCAAATTTAAGCTCACCACTTAGCGTGGATCTTACTCAGGATCAGTGTACACCCCAAGACCCCTGTAGAGTGCGAAACAGTCGTCCTCTGGATACCCTGAATTTGCAAAGTGATCCACGATGTAGCACAGATATCATGTTAGAAAAAATGCTGGATGAAATGTCAGGGATCCACAGGAAGTTGACTCTCTTTTAGAACAGATGCGAGAGCAGATCCAGATACAATCACACTCTTAGTACCCAGTATTAAGTCAATCAAAAGGGAAAGAAAAAAAAAAAGATGATGATGCAACTATAGCAGCAGCTCCTCTAGTTTATTAATCACTGAGGCACGGAGTTCGAAGAGGGCTAGAATTAAGGCCCAGAGGAATGGGAGGCTTCCCCAGGGTGGGAGGGTGCTCCCCCGCGTCCTCCTTTTTCTTCTCTTTCTTTTTTTCTATTATTCACATAAGCACAGTTGGTTTAAGGTATATACTAGAGGGGGGAAAGGGAGGGGCACACGGGGGATGGGAGCAAAATAGGGAAAAAATTAAAAAATATCCTCAGCAAAATAAATCTTCCAGAAGAAAGGGGGTAATTAGGATCCAGATTAATATCTACGAAAGCCCGATGAGGTCAGGAAGAGATGGATAAAAACTATAGAGAGATAAAAAATAACCTCCTGGAATGTCAATGGGCTAAGAACAAAGAGCAGGCGACGGACATTTTTTGAATATTTGAAATCAATTGACAGCGAGATATTAATACTACAGGAAACTCATCTATTAAAAAAAGAATGGGAGGAGATAATGAAATCTTTGCACTGGGTTGATTCATATACCTGTACTAATCAAGAGTGCGTAATAAAAGGGGTAGCTATCCTTTTCAAAAAATCCTTGAAGGCTAGAATAATTTCATCTGAATCAGATCCCAAGGGGAGATGGACGATAGCAAATGTTAGTGTATGTAGTGATATCTTTACGGTAGCTGGCTATTACGGACCTAATTTAGACGACCCTACTCCACTCCAGTCTCTTTACACCCAGTTAATCTCGGTATCATCTCCTGTGATTTTGGGCGGAGACTTCAATATTATTTTAGATCCAAATTTGGATCGGAACCCCAGAGGCAAACAGGCAAGTTTTCCAAGAATGAGAGAGTGGTTGGGAATCTAAAAAAGAGATTTAAGTCTAATTGATATATGGAAAGAGAAGGGCATTAAAAAGGGTAATTTTACCTTCATCAATAAAAAACTCGGAATACAATCGAGAATAGATTTTTTTCCTAGTTGATCTAGGGTTACTAGAAAAGGTCCAGTCTGTAATACATCTCCCTGCCCATCTTTCGGACCACTCTGCCGTTAAAATCACGTTAAAAATAAATGTCAAACCAATGGTGCCAAGATGGACGCTGGATCGTTCAGTCCTTTTGGACTCAAAAATTATTGATCAGCTCATAAGAGAGACAGAGTTATATTTTGAGGATAACATCGAATCTGCCCCCTTTCAAGTGGTCTGGGAAGCTTATAAAGCAGTAATTAGGGGGAAAATCTGCGGGCTAACCACACATAAATCAAGGGAGCTTAAAAAAGAAATCCAGAAAATAGAAAATAAGCTAAAAACCCTGGACCAGCAAATATCTTCAGACAACTCTTCCTCGAGAGGGCAAGAATTAGAAAAGGAAAGATTAAAATCAAAAGACAGCCTAGCGACCATATTAGAGGTCAAAATTAGAGAGAGATGGGACTGTAGCAAACTAGCCCACTATGAATATGGTGAGGGATGCGGGAAAATGCTTGCGTGGAAGATTAAAACAGATCAAGCCAGAAACAAAATTGGTAGTATAGATCCAGCCAATCCCACCCTCATCGGTTCTGATGAGGCAGTGATTAAACAGGAATTTTCAACCTTTTTCTCAAATCTATATACAGAGGACTGTCATCCGAAAGTCGAGGAAATAAAATCATTTCTTGACTCATATAATATCCCCACTCTGCCCCCTGAAGAGAAAGAAATTCTAAACGGTGAAATAAAAACTCAGGAGGTAGAGGGAATTATAAAAAGTCTGAAAAAAGGTAAAGCGGCAGGACCTGATGCTCTTCCTAACGACTTTTATATGAAACTAAAAGACACCCTGCTCCCTCATTTAACAGCTCTCTTTAATAAAATTGTTTTGGATCATGGTAAAATTCCTGAGACCTGGAATGATGCAACCATTTCTATTCTTTTAAAGCCAGGTAAAAGTCCAAAAAATGTGAGTCTTACCGCCCAATATCCATTTTAAACTGCGATTATAAGATTTTCACCCAAATAATGGCTAAAAGATTAGGGAAAATTGTGGGGGCTCTGATAAACTCCAACCAAAAGGGCTTCATGGCAGGAAGGCACCTCCAAGATCTTACACTTGAGCTCATTGGAGCAATAGACATCGCCACCACTGAGAAGCTTCCTTTATCAATTATTGCAGTAGACGCTGCTAAAGCGTTTGATAGAGTAAATTGGATCTATCTAAGTGAGGTCCTAAAGAAATTTGATCTAGGGGAAAACATAATAAGAATGGTAGAAAACATCTATAACTCACCCAAAGCGAAAATTCTGGTAAATAGCACGCTTACAGAGAACATCAAGATAGGCAGAGGAACACGCCAGGGATGTCCCCTCTCCCCCTTGCTTTTTAATTTTTATATTGAGCCAGTAGCGGAATGCCTCAGGATCCAACTCCTAATTTCCCCTTTTCATTACCAAGGGTGGTATAAAAAAGTCGCTCTTTACGCGGATGACCTCATGATTTTTACCTCTAACCTAAAAGAAGCTCTTAAGGCAACAGAGGAGACTCTGATTAGTTTTGGGAAACTATCAGGTTACCAGATAAACCAATCCAAAACTGAAATATTGAGTTGGAATGAGGAATTCTTATCCCCGTATTGTAAAGAAAAAATAAGATATTTGGGTATCGACCTGGTAAAAGACATCGAGAAAATAACTCAAAGTAAAGCGCTCTGATACCTGATTCAGTTCGGGTCTAGTTCGCGCTATATAAAACTCTGCAAAAAAAAAAACTCAAATTAATGTGCATAGAGTTGAGGTTGACGTAAAAAGGTTGTTGAAAGTATGGAGCGGGCTACCACTAACATTCCTGGGTAAATCAAACATCTTAAAAATGTCAATATTGCCGAAATGTACTTTTATCTTTAGCTCTATTCCATTGGAGGTAGATAGAGAATCCATCAAAAAAATTCAGGGAGACCTCTCTAGCTTTATCTGGTCCTAAAAAAAAACAAGGATTGCCTGGCACAAACTAAGGAGAAATAAGGATCAGGAGGCATTGCTAGCCCAGACCTCCTAGAATATTGTAGGGCGTTTCAACTCAAAACCAGCAAGGTGTTGCTGGGCTCTTACAATAACTACCCAGTTTTCTTACAGAAAATAACGAATAACACCAGTCATTTCTTATATAAGTTCGGCCACCCGAAATTCTTTAAAAAAATCAAATTAAAGATCTTGAAGTCAGCCGCTAAGTTATGGTACTGCGTAAGATCTACACTGGATATTCCTCTCTACAGTGACAAGGCTCCCATCTGGGACTCCCCTACAACTCCAGACTGTCTTAAGGACAGCCTAGCAGTACCTCTAAAAACAGCAGGAATACTGGAATGGGGGCAACTCCTGTTTAAGAATGAGCTTCTAGACTGGGATATATTATCGAGCCGTACGAACTCTACACTTTCGAAATTCAAATATTATCAACTCCTGAGTTGGTCAAAGTCACTTAAAGATCCCAGAAAAGGAAATAGTCCCCTAGAAGTAAAATTATTGGACAGGAAACCACTCAAGAAAGAAGTTTCTTACTGGTATTGGGCCCTAATCTCAGCGGGGGAGGAAGACTTCCGGATACCGGAGAGTATCTGGGGTAAAGATCTGCCGACGCTGGATATGACCGATATATGGCAAGTATCTACGAGCAAATGCTGGTCGATTGTTACTTCTGCTGCTCTTAAGAGAAATCACTTACTCACCATCCACAGAGCCTACTGGACTCTGAAAAGATTGTCAAAACTGAACGGGGCCATAGTAAAGAGCTGTCCAAAATGCGGATTACAGAGGGCCGACGACCTGCACATGTTTTGGCAGTGCCCCAGACTCGATGGTTTCTGGAAGGATGTGGGTAACACCTTAGATGGGGCAATGGGAAGACATCTAACTGTAAGTACAGATCTTATCATTTTCGGGGTTATGGGCGGACAAGCAACAATGATTCTTACTAAAGCTCAGGAAAATCTTATGTTTATTTTAATCTTGTTGGCAAGGAGGGAGTTATGCTTACAATGGATAAGCCCAAACCCACCGACTCATAGAGAATGGTTAGCTTCAGTTTTAAAGGTTTTCAACTTGGATAGAAATAAGAAATCACTTTCCAAAAAATACAAATTCTGGGAGATATGGGAAGAGTTTTACAGAGATTAAATGGGTTGATTGGGTGGATACCATATATGTTGTAAATACACTTTTGCTTGGGTATGTTAGTAAATCACCTAGTCCTATGATTACGTGAATGCAACATCTCAGATGAAGGCTTAAAAGAGTAGCCACAATGGCTAGCCCAACCCCCATCCGCAAAAGAATCCTTCCTCTTAAAAGCATATGGAAGTAAGGAGATTCCTGTTCTCTGAAAAACCGGTTGGTTATGGCCAGAACCCACAAATAAATAACGGGCTGACTAAGAGAAAGGACCCTGAGAATCTCCTAACTTTAAACTGTTGCGTAATGAGGACAAAAAAAAAGAGAGAAAAAAGGGATACTAGTTTGTCTACCTGGAGATTGGACCTTTGAGGACTGTGTACCCCGATGGGTGGTCCTGTGCGTGAGGTCTTGGCCTGTACTGCTTCTGTAACCTGCATGACAGGTTTGCTGCACTGAGGCTGACAGTCGTGTCTAGAAAGAGTGGGATCGATTCAATTTCTGAAAAACTAGCCTGTAGCCTCGAACTATCAACGACCAAGATGCATCTAAAGCAGTGACGTTCATCGGGAAATGTTTCACAAATAACCGTATAGAATTCTACCAAGAAAATGTTTGTAGTGTTTCTGATTTCTATAGGATATATCATTAACATGCGGTTTTCCTTCAAGAGCTGGTATATTCCCGAGGCCGCTGGCATGGTGTGGGAATAGAGGACCAAACTATGTGGCATGGTATCCGAAATAAGAAAAGCCATTTATGGAAATGAAAATGACATACATAGTATGCGATTAAAGAAATGATGCAGTCCATTCTGTAGCATTATTGTAGAGCTATTAAGCAACTTCCAGACATTTTACAAAGAATGCATCATTATAGTATGCAACATGCGTAGGGTTTATTCAAAACAAAACTATACACATTCTGGCAAATCGAATCCAAAATGTTATTCAGCAGCAATTATTGATTTTTCTTTGCATGAAAGTACAGGGACACCATTCTATTAGCATTGCCCTTTCTAATTCACTAAATAATGTAATTTATGTAAAATATATGCACTGTCGCCATGAGCGGAAAACAAACCAACATAAACATATTCCATGTAATAGAGAATGCACCTCTACCGTTCAGTGCTTCCAAGCTACGCTTGGACTCGGGGTTACTCTGTTTGCAGTATAAGGAAGCAAACAGAAAGTCATGCAGAACAGTATTGTGCATCACACATTTAATAACTAAGTACTTCAATGGGAGGCGGTTTAAGATTCCAGACACAGGTCCATAAAAAGACATACAAAATGTGTTGGACTCTTCTAAACTTCTATTGCCCTGCTGAAAATATGTAACTGCTGCTTTAAGCACGGTGATATAAAATGTAAGTTCCCATGGATAAGTAAATGAAACATTTTACTAGCCTGTTTCAGTTACATTTAAATTAGTCGGGGCCTGTTTCCCGCTGCAGACAAAAGACCTACTCTGGCAGCTGCCTGTGGACAGCAATACCAAGTGGGCAAAACCGATCTGATCAATGTGGTTCTTCTGAGTAAAAGTAGCTCTTCGAACATTAGAAGTCTGTTCGTACTACTGGAGATAGCCCCCTGCACATGGCCACAAGCCAGCTGCCTAGTCTTTGATTTAGAGAAAGCATTTGACACCCTGGGATGTTAATATATGTTTTCAATTTTAGCTTCACTCAGCTTTGGTCAACAAACAGTATGGTGGATCAGATTACTATGTGCTGAACTGGCTATGAGAGTGAGTGAAGGCAAACTGCTTTCGACTCCTCTAAAGATCATTAGGGGAATCCGACATGGGTGTCCACTATCTCGCATATTATTTGAGCTAGGGATGTAGCCCATATAGGGTGACCAACTGGCATTGGTGAAAATTCAGGACGGTGAGTGTAAAAATTCAGGACAAAGGGTCACAATTCAGGACACAAATTCAGGACAGGAGGCCAAAATTCAGGACAAAACTTCAGGACAATTGGATAAGTTTTACAGACACATCAGAGGTTGCACAATAGTATATAAGGGATGTATGACATTACAACGCATGCTTTAACCACGCATGCCTTTACAACGCGGTTTTTACAACGCATGCCTTTACAACGCATAGTGCTTTGGGGCGCTGGATAGTGAATATTTTAATTTACTATTCCAACTTCAGTCCCCGTGGATAGTAGGGAAGGTGTTGGATAGTAAATTAAACCTATTCCCTATCCTAGAGCGCCCCCCAGCGCAATGCGTGTAATGGTTTGCGTTGTAAAAGTTGCGTCGTAAAGGCACTGCGTGGTAAAAGTTGCATTGTAAAGGATGTTTCCCGTATATAAGTAAGCCCAGCCATATCCAAACATATTCAACCATTTGCAAACCTATCCAGCATGTATCCTTCCATCTATCATTTCACTCATCCATCCCTTCATTCATCCTTTCACTCATCCATTATCCATCCATCCACCCTTTCACCTATCCATCTGTACACTCATCCATCCACTCTTCTACCCATCCATCCATTCATTCACTCATCCATCCAGCCATTTATCCTTTCACCCATCCAGCCATCCTTTCACTTACAATCCATCCACCCAGTCACTCATCCTTCCACCCTTTCAGTCATCCATCCTCCCTTTCTCTCTCCATCGACCCTTTCACTTAGCACTCCTTCCTTCCATCCATCCACCCACCCACCCATCTACTCATCCACTCATGAATGCATCCATTGACGGGCGTGGCTTGGCACGCAATGGCGACGGAAGCAGCAGGGTAGATTTCCGATCCGAGCTCCCCTACCCCGGGCCGATTCTCCGTCCCTCTTATCCTGAATGGGCCCAAACTGCAGGCGGAGTGAAAGTTAACCCTCCTCCAGCGATTGGCCAAGTTTGCAGCTGATCGCTGCTTCGGAACCGCTCCGGCGCGGCCTGACGGACTGCTGCCGCGTTGGACGCTGCTGATCCGGCGGAGGAGATCAACCGAAGCCGTGGTCTAAACTCAACCACTAGGCCTCAAAACGTGGCCTACACTGTGCAACATTGGCCAGCCTGATGATCGGCAATTGAACCCAGCCGGCAATCCCTGCACCTCCGCTGCCCTGGAGCACAGCGGCCCTGAGACCCATGACACCTACTTGCACCCACCCCTGAGTGGGATCCGAGCGGAGCCCTGAATACCTGGCGACGAGAGCGGGCGGAGTCGAGGAGACGCGCCTGAGTGGGAGACACGCATCACCCGGCCTCACTGACAACCGGAGACGACGAGCAGATGCGAGACCGTCCCGACCGCCGAACGGAGAGGTACGCCATGAGCGACGCCATCAGCGAGGGTCCACTGCGAGGGGGCCGCTACCCATCGACGTTGCACTGCAACTGGAGTCTAACGGCCCGGACTTGGAAGCGGCGCCTGATCTACCTGGGGCTCCTGCGCAGGAGCTGGACCCAGTGGCGGATCATTGCAGCGCGGATCGTTGGCACACCTGGCAGCGGGTCACTGGAAAACCGGACCGCGATCCGAGCACACCACTATCCAGCCACCCCAGGAACCCCTCGCCGCCCAAGAGAGAGGACCCCCTGGACTTGCGATCTTGGAAACCCCAACGCGGCGGACACCGACTAGAGGATAATGAGGGGGATGGGAGAGCACAGGCCCCCCCGCCTGCCCAATAGTGGCAGAGGTCGCGCACTCTATAACCGGTGCTGGATCCGTCGCGGCAGCGGAGGTGAGGGGGTCCTAGCAGAATGCGCCAAAAGCCGCATCGCCACGTGGGGACTACACAACACCGGCTGAGCGCCCCGGCTGGCTACCCTACCTAGTGTCCTTTGACAACTAGACTGCGCCTGCTGCCCATCGCGCACGTGGGGCACTGGGGGAGAGGCGAGCGGACGGCGCCCGCACCGGACACACCGACTGTCCTAACAGCAGCTTGCAGGGCACGAACCCTATTCATGTAACTACCTAGCCTACCAGTTGGGACGTCCCCCGAAGGTTCGAACCAGCCAGGCTAAGACGACCACTGCTACCCATCACCTTGCCCATGTCTGGAGGCGGAAGACACGCACTGGCACTGGAGGTGCGCTGGCGAAGGGGAAACTGGACAAAACATCCACTAAAATGAATACTGACCAAGTGTCGACAAAACTGGACAATGTACTGGCTGTTATGGAACGCCTAGAAGAGTCCCTCCAACTGACTCGTACATCACTAGAGACTAAAATTGATAGTGTGGCGATTGATCTCAACCACCTCAGAGCCGACCACAAAAAATTGGCGGACCGCACCAAATCGTAAGAGGGAACAGTGGCAGACATTGGGCCCCGGGTGCACCAGGCGGACAATCACATCCAAGACCTCCTGAACAGGGTTGAGTTTCTAGAGGATCGTGCTGAGGACGCGGAGGGATGGGCGCGAAGAAATAACGTCAGACTTGTGGGTGTGCTGGAGAAATGGGAAGGGACAGACCCCACGCAACGTGTAGAAAAGTGGCTGAGAACTATTCTCCCAGAAGGTACGCTGTCACCGCATTTCGTGGTGGAACAAGCACATCGCGTACCTACAAGGCCACTCCAGTCGGGATCCAATCCCAGGCCGCTACTCCTCCGCATCCTTAATTATAGAGGCAGAGATGCGATTTTACGGGAAACGAGGAAACTCGGAGTGATCCAAATTGAGAACACCAAGATAATGTTTTTCCCTGACTATACAGTTCAAGTGCAACGTCAGAGACACTCCTTCCTCGATGTGAAACGACGACTGCGGCAGGCGGATCTCAAATACTCCCTACTCTTCCACGCCAAATTGAGAGTGGTGGCGCAAGACAAGACACACTTCTTCACTCGCCCAGAGGAAGTCGAGGCTTGGCTGAACGGAGGAGTGAGCGAAACGCCCCGGCGGACACATGGGACAGTTACTATGTCGCGCTCCCGTGGATCGCGGCAATGCCGCAGACGCAAATCGCCCACGCCCCATCAAACACAGGAGGAGATGACTCATTCCCCACCTACGGATCTAGTCTTACAGGAACAACAAGATGCACTTCGCAAAGTCACGGAAATCAGTAGCTCCCCGACACCGTCCTTTGCCCTCAACACCAGCCCACGAGCGTTCCCAAGCGATGATGAAGCCATTTACGGAATATCTGACTCCCAGCTGTCTACGGACCCGTCTGATGTCACACCACAGACAGCAGATTTACTCAACTGACGAGAGCAGCAAGGTCCCCCCTATAGATATAAGACGGGCACTACCTTCTCTGCATCTTCAGGGCTTGCTTCAGGGTGGTTGAGATGTGTCAATGGCAGATGAGAGACTCCTTTGACATGGGGAGGTGGCGACGACAAGACGCAGTGAGTAACAACCCCTGACATTGAACACTGTTGATGCACCATACTCCTGCCACCCTCCCACCATCTACACCAGCTGGATCCTGGCAGCCGGAGGCCTGGATCTGTCAGAGACGTGTGCCCCGGCATGACCCTTCCTTTTGAATTCCTACACCAGGCAGATACACTTTTATAAACCTCGGCAGTGATGCCCCAGAGACTACCTGCAGGCTGTGACCTCTTCTCTATAGCCCGGGGTGGGGAAGACAACTCCCCTCTGTATACATGGTATCCTTGATTCAAAGATTTGCGCTTAACGCCTAATACCCCCTAGTACTGTGAGGTTTATGGCTCTTTTGAGAATTTGGACGGCAGCATGTTCTGCAACCGACCTTTTGGTATTATTTACTGTTTAGGCCTATTCTGGTCAGTTGTATTAAAGTGTTTCTATCCAAGTTACGTTAATGAGGACTACTTGCTAGTGATACAATGCCTATGTTTGAATGAGAGACAGGGGGAGATGTGGGGGGCTTGGGGGGGCTGCGTGGGGCGGGACGGGGATGGATGGGGAGAATAGGAATCACTTAGACAACAGACATGGCTGAGATAAAAATTTGCACCTGGAATGTTAGAGGCATGCACACACCATCGCGTCTATACCAAATATATTCCTATCTAAAGTGACACCGGATACATATTGCACTTACAAGAGACACATCTAAACAAAGCCGAAGTACGTACATTACACCGCAGATGGCGTGGGCAGCTATACGCCACGGAATACTCTTCATTTGTTCGCGGAACACTGCTATGGGTTAGACCTGGGACCCCTCTGACTGTGGCACAAACACAGGTTGACCCTGACGGTAGGTTTGTGGTGATTCGGGGCAGATTAGATGGACAACCGGTGGTTCTGGGCTCCTTCTATTCTCCGAATACCGAACAAGGAGGTTTCTTAGCACGACTCTCACTGATATTAGTGCCATGGCATGGCATCCCATGGATCTTAGGGGGCGATTATAACTGCATCCTGGATGCACAGCTAGACCGCTCTTCCCCACCTCAGCACGGCACGCCAGCACACGGAGCCATGAAAGCGTTAACTACCTGGGCCACACAATGGGACCTGCATGACGCGTGGCGCACACACAATCCCACCACTAAGGTATATTCATACTACTCGGGAGCACATGACCTACACGTGCGGCTAGATAGATACATGGTATCACCTGACCTGCTACCCCTAGTCATCGACACATGATATATGGGACGCACCCACTCTGACCACAACCCACACATACTAGATATAGCATGGGAACGCCCGCACCCACCCATCCCCACCTGGAGGCTCCAACCAGCCCTGCTGCAAGATGCAACATTCCGGGACTCCCTCCTTACACAAACAGCGCAGTATTTTGAGGACAATGCAGGCACGGCGTCCTCCTCCCAGATAGAGTGGGATGCCTTCAAGGTCGTAATTAGAGGACACTGCTTGGGCACACAAGGACAAATGCAGAAACAACTAGAGAGAGACTTGGCACACGTGGAGTCTGAACTGCTCCTACGGGAGCAGGATGCGATTAATGGCGCCGATGGCGCTTTACTGACGGCACGCGAGGAACACGCGTGACTGATGGAGCGACTTCGTACCCTTAACTACGCAGCTCACTCAGCACGCACACACCACCTCAGTGACAAACCAAGCAAACTACTCGCATGGCTAATCAAACAAGAGGATCGGGCACAGCCGGTGTCAGCGATCAGCACTAATGAGGGTGGGATGGTCTACACACAGAAGAAAATACACAAAGCTTTCACAAGACACTACGAACTGCTATATGACTCCCGTCTGCGAGTCCCTCGTGAAGCTATAGCAGACTATCTCTCAGACTTACAGCTACCGCAGCTGACTGCTGCACAGCAGGACGACCTCGGAGCTTCGATCACGAACAACTGAGGAGCTTCGCACAGCCATTTTTAACTTGTCTAATGGCAATCCCCCGGTCCGGACGGGTTACCCGCCGAGTTTTACAAGGCCTGCTCAGATGTCCTTATTACTGCATTACTGAAAGTTTATGCAGCGGCCACGGAGGACACCTCTCTCCCACCCATACAGAACGAAGCTAACCTTATCTCCATCCTCAAGCCTGGCAAAGATGCTACACTAATGGGCTCCTATCGCCCGTTGGCACTCTTAAACACGGACTGCAAGGTACTCGCCTCCACCTTAGCCCAAAGACTGGCCCCCTTGGTTCCAGGGTTGGTACACCAAGATCAAAACGGCTTCGTCCCCACACGCAGCACCTCACATAATATCTGCAGATTGTTTCGCATACAGAAATACGCTACTCACCTGTGGCCGCGGTCGGGGTGCCTAGTACTGGACCTCGAAAAGGCCTTTGACTCAGTGGAGTGGCCATACCTAGCAGCAGTACTGGAAAAGTACGTCTTGGGAGATGGTTACACAGATATGGTTAAATTGTTGTATCAACGGCCCACAGTCCGCGTGCGCACGGGCAGACTCCTTTCGGATGCCATACGGGTGCGAAGAGGCACCAGACAGGGCTGCCCCCTGTGCCCATTGCTGTTTTCCATGGCTATGGAGCCTCTGGCTACGATATTGAGAACACGGGGGGAGGAGTGGGGAATCCAGATGGCGGATGGTATACATGCAGTCTCGCTTTATGCAGACGACCTGCTTCTATACGTCAGGGATTTGACCTGCATCCCGAGATCTCTGGCTACGATATTCCAGACTTTTGAGGACATGTCAGGATTACGAGTCAATTGGACTAAGTCGGGCGCATATTCATTCAGTCCGGAGACACCTGAATGCGACATCAGACTTGTGGATGAAAGGCTCAATTGGTATCCCACGACGTTCCGATATCTGGGAAAGCACATATATAGGAACCCAACGGACGTACTGGATGGGAACCTGATGAGAGGGATCTCCTCATTGCGCGCACAGGTGACTTTCTGGAAAACCCTTCCCCTGAATGTGCCAAGCCGAGTGGCGCTAACGAAAATGATAGTCCTACCACGACTACTGTATTACTACGCTACTATCCCGAACTACGTCCCTACCAATGTTTTTCCGAGACTTGGAGACCCTGCTTCGCGACCTAACCTGGAACACGGGTACACCCCGTGTGGCGTTGACGAAGTTGTATATGACAACTGAGACAGGGGGCCTGGCGGTTCCCAATCTGGAATTGTACTATCTGGCAGCGCAACTGCAATGGGTATCGGAATGGCTAAGTGGCAGAAATTTGGAAGACCCAGCCACAGACACCACTCACTGGACCCACACACAAATTTGCACGTTGTTCCACCCCTGGCTAAAGCCCCACGCCCCACACAACTACACACAGCGGTGGCACACAAGTGCTTCCTACGCTGCTTGAAACTGACCCAAGCGGTGAAACCATACTCCCCAGCACTCCCCTTACTGGGCACTCCCAGAGGAGATGGAGTAATGACGGAGGCTGTGCTGGGGAGATGGACGCAGGCGGGAGTGGAGACATTAGGGGACCTCTATGCCGACGGAATCTTACTCACCTTTGCTGAACTTGCAGCGGACACAAGCTTACCAGCTGGTCAATTTCTAACCCACGCCTCCCTGGTGCGGACGCTAGCGAATGCCTCGGCGATATCTCCGAGGAGCCGCCAATGCATCAATTCATGCAATATCTGCATGTCATGGGCAATGGCACTCATGTGGTACACTGGCTGGCACAAGCTCTCTTGGAACTTACGCAACAATCCACCTGACAACTAAGAGACAAATGGGAAGTAGACAGAGGGCGGGCCTGGACAGACAAAGAATGGGCAATGGTGCTGTATAGCCAAGTCAATGTCCCACGTAACTCCAGCTTCAAAATTATACAATTCTACATCTTGCACCGTGCGTACTTGTCACCTGACAAAATTAACAGATACTTCTCAGTCACCAACACTGCATGCCAGAGATGTTCCTTGATTGGAGCAGACCTGTTACATATGCTCTGGCTGTGCCCCAACATCCAGTCGAACTGGAGCACGATCACATCACTGCTGACACAATGCACAGACGAAGACATACCTCACACATGGGAGGCTTGCATCTTGGGGCTATACAAAAGGACCAATTGCACACCTCTGGGATGCCGCACTGAAGTCCTTCCAGCAAGCTAGTCTAGCACAAGGGATCACCTGAAATAAGACACACTTTCGGAATAGACCGAAGATATGAGAATGTAGTTAAGATGTATCATTTTGAGCAAGACCTGCTAGAAGGTCATCTGACTACAGCAGTGACTGTATAAAGATGCCAGATTGCATTCTGGAGGAAACTTCTTTTGTTGGTCATGAGCAGGATTGCACTGGCAAAAAGGATCATGTTTCCTAGTTTACTTTATTACTTTGTGAACCCCCCTCCCCTTGATGCCAACTACAAGTGTCTTTCACGACCTGGATGTGATGCTGGGAGACCTATTCTGGACTTCAACCAGGTGCAAAGTGTCCTTAGCCAATTTCTGGCTACTGGTGGAGGCAGGGGGACTTATGGCCACATGCATCAAACTTTGCATTTGCGATTCCTAAATTGCAATTTTTAAGGTTAACCACTTCATCGACCCCTGTATGTCGACGTAGACCAAAAGTTTTTGCTGCGAGGCTTCCCGCTTTCCGACGGCTACGAAGGACTGCTGCCCTGACTGTCGCCCTGTCTTGGATTCTTGATTGATCCTTTGTAAAGCGAGATGATAAACGGTCTTCTGGTGGCGTGACAGATACTTTGGTTAAGTATAAGTGGGTCGCTCCCACGATCTTTGTTTTGGTCCTTGGTTTTGATTCGGGTATTGCAATAGTCGAAGCCGAGGGGCTCGTATATTTACGAGTGTATCGATAGTTGATAACACCTTGAAGTTTGAAGCTAGACTAGTGAGCTATAAGATGCCTGGTCTTAGCAAATTTGGGAAATGGTTTAGTTATGGTTGCAACAGGGATTCCCGATTGGAGAATTCGTGTCCGATACCTCCGGTTGGAACTCCGACTTATGAGCTCTATTCAAAACACGGAGTGGGTCCTATCACTTATAATGAAGTGAGGGTTCGCTATAGAAAGAAAGATGGTGTTTTACAATGGCCCCAACTTGGTAGTTTCGAATTAAATATTTTAGATAATCTGGAAGTTGCGCTATTTAGGAAGAAAGCCCGGCCGGCAATGTTTGACTCTTTCCGCCTTTGGCGTAAGGAAGCCAAACAGCAAGAAATTAAGCAAGCAAAGAGAGATAGGAAAGATAAGAATATGTCAGTACTACAAGCTGCTAGGCAGTTTAAGGTAGATGGAGAAGAGCGTGCGAGTGAAGTCCTAGATAGACAGCGTTGCATGGCTATAGATAAATGTTATCCGGCCTTGCCGCCTTCTCTTTCAAAAGTGAATGAAGACCCTGAAAAAGATCCTTTGATCTCTCATTTACTGAGATTACCACCTCCTTATGTGCAGGGTGCTACTGCACCTTCATTACCCCCGGTTGTTGCACCCCTTGCTGTTCAGCCTCCTGCTGTTGTTCAGCCACCCGTTGCTTCACAGATGGTTCTCCCTCCTATGGTGCAGCCTTTTCTAGGGCCGCCAGCTTTGTCACCAGCTTTGCCTCAAACTCCTTTGTCTTCTACTTCTGTATCTCCGACTCCTGCTACTCTTGTCCCTATGCCTCTTTTGCCTCAAAATACTATTTCTCCTGTTCTTATGGCTACTTCTTCTCCTTCTGCTCGAAAACGAATGACTGAGACTATTGCTAATCTTTTGTCTCCACTCTTTGGGTCATTGAATATGACCCCTGTTTCAGAACGTAGACAGAGTCGTAGTCAGTTTCCTAGTCCCGAAGAGCAGGCAGTGTTGGATCTTTTGGCTCGAAGATGGGTTTTAAATGCTTTGAGGTATAATTTACAAGCGATTATGGATGTTTTCTTTCAGTGGGAACCGCCGAAGCAAAGGTATGTGTTTGATGTGATGTGTACTTTTCTTCGTCAGGAATGGGAAAATAATGAGTTGGGTCCGATTCCGCAGGAAGTGCTTGATGTCCAGTCAGAATTTGCTAAAGGGACGATAGTGGAGTCCGATGTTACAGATGCCATAGAGACGATACTTGTCTTCAGGTCTAGGCTACCGCCTCAGACATTGTACGAACCTGAATCCTTTGTTAGGAGGAAAGTGAAGCAGTATCCCATGAGAGAAGTTACCCCTGTATGGAGAGAGGCAGTTGCTGCTGATGTTAATCAGGGTATTCAGGCTGAGCCGGCTCATTTCGTATGGGTACATGTCCCTTGGAAAAGAGCAGAGGTCTTGGCTCTTAAGCAGACCTTACCTGACCCCCGTAAGAATCCTGCTGGTTATTACAAAGAGTTGTCTCAGACAGTTGATGCGTGTATTATGAATTTAGCTGACATAGATATGTTGATGGGTAATGTAGTCCCTCAACCTTTGTGGGCGAAGATTCGTCATGAGAATCATGCGCAAGAATTAGGAGATACGTGGGCTAATATTGTTGCTGCAGATGGTCGGCAGGTAGGAGGTGCCAAACCTGAACCTTTAGTTGCAGAATTACCTGGTAGAATTATTAATTTGATGAAAACTATGATGCCTCCTTTACGAGTGAATTCGGATAGGTTAGCAGCATGCAAACAAAAGAAAGACGAAAGTGTGTCTGATTTCTTCACTAGGTTTGAGGAAACGTTTATCGATCATAGTGGTCAGGACATGAGCACTGAAGGTGGTCAAAGGTTGTTCGTGGACAAATTTGTCTTTAATTTGCTTCCCGAACTTTGCAATAAGTTAAAGGATTCTGAGAGTTCATGGGCTGTTTCTTCGTCGGCCCAGATATTGGCTACTGCACAATATTATGAGAATAGGGATAAAGATGAGAAGGATAAAGTAGAGAAGAAGACTAAAGAATTAAAAACAAAAGTTCTTTTGCAGCAAGCTTATCCGCCTCGTACGAATCAGCCTCAGTTTCAGCAACCCCCACAGTTTCAGAGATTGTTACAGAAGCCCGAGTATTTCGCTCCGCGATTTTTGCCAGGCCCTAATCAGTGTGCTTATTGCAGAGAAGAAGGTTACTTTAAGCATAGTTGTCCGGTTCTGTTACAGCGTACGAATGGTGTATCTGATCAGAGAGGTCGTGGAGGTTTCCAACAAGTTCCTAGGGGTAGGGGACGTGGTGTGTTTCCCCCGGAATGAGCGTTCCTTTCCCCCTCAGAATTCTGCGAATTGTTTTGACAGACAGAATGTTCCGAATGTCCAGTCTGCTCAGTACTATGTTGATGACTATTGTGTCAAGAGTGAGAGTGTTGGTTATAATGGACAAAGAGAGGAAGCAGTGTCAGTTCCAGTAGACCAGAGTGGACCTTATGTTGAAGTGATTACATTAGGTGTGGCAGAACCTTTTCTTTTGGATACTGGTGCGACAAAGAGTTCTATTATGCACTCTAAATTTCCTGGCGCACCTTTGTCTGGCTTGACCATTGTTTCAGTAGGATTTTCTGGCGCCCCAGTTCGTAATCCGGTTTCTAGTCATTTGCCTCTTTCTATCGGTCCTTGTGAATTGGAAGTTCCTCTTATTTTAACGACTGGTTGTGGTGAGAATCTGTTGGGTTTGGACTTGCTGAAAAGATTGCATGCGACATTACATTGCTCTCCTGCGGGAGTACATCTTACGATGGGTAAGAAAGTGATTTCTCCGATGTATTTGTCTAAAGATTGTCTTCCACTGGAATTGCGTTCTCTTCCTGATACACTTTGGACTACAGGTCCCAATGATGTTGGTCTCTTGCAGAGTCCACCCTATGTTGTTACTCTCAAGTCGAATGCTAGGCTACCTCATATTCCGCAATATAAAATATCGAGCGATGGCGAGAGAGCTCTTTTGGCGATTATCTATGATTTGGTTGAGAAGGGTGTAGTTGAAGAAACGAGAGGTAATGTGTGTAACAGTCCTGTTTTGCCTGTCCTTAAGCGTACTGATGCTTCTCAGCCACCTGTGTATCGGTTTGTGATCGATCTTCGAGAAGTGAATAAGATTGTTGTGCCACAGTTTCCTGTTGTCCCGGGCATTACTGCTTTGTTGACTCTGATCGCTGCTTCAGCTGCCTGGTTTTCAGTTATCGATTTGAAGAACGCTTTCTTTAGCATTCCGATTGCTGAGGAAAGTAGAGATATTTTTGGCTTCTCTTTAGGAGGCCGAAGCTTCCGGTTTAAGCGTGCTCCTCAAGGTTATTGTGAAAGTCCCTCAATCTATAGTCAAGCGTTGAAAACTCAGCTTGATAATTTTGTGTTGCCTTCTGGTGCTACTCTTATCCAATATGTTGATGATCCGCTGATTGCTGCTGATGATGAAGAGATTTGTAAAGAAGCAACTCTTTCTTTGTTACGATATTTGTCTGACCTTCATCATAAAGTGTCGCCTTCAAAGTTACAGTATTGCCGCCAAGAAGTGACCTACTTAGGTCATCTCTTGTCGAAGGAGGGACGACGATTGACCCCAGAACGAATTCAAGCGATTGCCCAAATGACTGTACCATCCACACAGAGAGAAGTGCGTGCCTTCTTAGGTATCACTTCGTATTGTAGGCAATGGATCCCCAATTTTTCTCTGCTAGCAAAACCTCTGTTGGCACTGACTCTTAAAGATACTCCGCATCCTCTCCCTTGGTCTGATGAATGTCAGAAAAGTTTTTCTGAATTACGTGATGCATTGTGTTCTGCTCCGGTATTGGGTACCCCGGACTACAGTAAACCTTTTACACTGAACCTACACAAGAGAGAAGGTTGTGCGTTGTCAGTGTTGACACAACAATTTGGAGACAAGCAACGCCCATGTGCGTATTTTTCAGCGACGTTAGATCCGGTAGCTAGAGCGTTGCCGAGTTGTTTGAGAGCTACAGCGGCAGCGGCTGTTTCTATCCGACAGTCTGCTGGTTTGGTATTGGATAATACGTTGATTGTGATGGTCCCACATGCAGTGGATACCTTATTGAATAAGACTAAGACACAGCACCTTACTAGTGCACGTTTGTCAGGTTATGAGTTGACGCTTTTGGCTAGCCATGTGCACATCAAAAGATGCAATGTGTTGAATCCAGCTACGTTGTTGCCGTTTTCTGTAGAGACAGATGTTCAAGAACAGCATGATTGTTTTCTTCGGACAGAGGAAGAAACGAAGGCTAGAGTTGATTTAAAAGACACTCCTCTTTTGAATGTTGATGGTATTCTTTGGGTAGATGGTTCATGTTTTAAGCTTTCGATGGAGAAACGACTGCAGCATATGCCGTCACAACTTTACATACAGTTGTTGAAACAGCACGTATAGCACAGAATTCAGCGCAAGCAGCAGAGTTAATAGCATTGACTCGAGCGTGTATGTTGTCAGAAGGAAAGCGAGTGAATGTTTATACTGATAGCCAGTATGCGTTTGGTGTTGCCCATAGTTTTGGACGCTTTTGGAGAGAGAGAGGATTTCTTACTTCCCATGGTACGAAAATTCAGCATGGGCAATTGGTGAATGAACTTCTTGAATCACTTACTTTGCCAAAGCAGATTGCAATTGTGAAGTGTAGTGCGCATAGGAAGGTTGGGGATGATGTGGGTAGAGGATATGCGTTTGCGGATGAAGTTGCGAAAGAAACGGCGAGAGACATGGCGAGTCGAATGTATGTTGCGGGCCCTGCGAGATGGGTTATGGCAAGTGGAATGTGTGAAGACACAATAGAAAGTGTGAAGATGATTCAGGCTGAAGCTACTGAGAAAGAAGTGAGTACGTGGAGAGAAAGTACGGGTATGTTGGATTCGACAGGTTGTTGGGTTGAGTTGTCGGAGCACCAGCGATGGTTGTTGCCTGATGCGTATGTGCTCCCAGTGGTTACTATGGCTCATGGAATGGCTCACATAAGTTCGAAAGGGATATGCAAGTTGTTGGCTCCAGTATGGCAGAATGCTGGAATTCCTAAATGTGCTGAGAATGTGGTGAAGCATTGTATGATTTGTCTGATGTATAATCCTGGAAAGGGAATTCCAACTCCAGCTGGTCATTTTGCTCCTCCAACGTATCCGTTTAAAGTGATACAGCTAGATTACTTTCACATGGAGAGATGCAATAAGTTGAAGTATGTCCTTGTGGTTGTTTGACCCTTTTCCAGATGGATAGAGGCCTACCCTCTAAAGGATAATACTGCCTTGTCTACAGCCGAGGTTTTGCTCAAAGAGTACTTCCCCAGGTATGGTTTGCCGAGAATTGTATGGAGCGACAATGGGAGTGAATTTGTGGGCCAGATCATGAAGAAAGTGTGTGCGGGTTTGGGTATCAATCAGAAATTTCATGCTGCGAATCACCCCCAGTCAGCTGGACTTGTCGAGTGCTACAATGGCACTTTGAAGTTGAAGTTAGCTAAGATACAAGCGAGCTCTGGTCTTACATGGCCAGATGCCTTGCCATTGGCTCTTTTGTCAACGAGGACGACAGTACATTCTCGTGTGGGACTTAGCCCATATGAAATTGTGTTTGGTCGTCCGGCCAATGTTTGGGGTGTCCCAAGGCCCAAGAAGTACAGCGACATCGAGTACCCTATGTTGGTGGATTACTTACATGACTTGACTGCTAAATTACGTGTTCTCCACCAACAGGTCTATGACAGTTTGCTGACAGCGACTGCGGATCCAGGCCACACAATTCAACCCAGAGAATATGTGCTCATGAAGAATTTTCAACGAACTAAGAACTTGGAGCCAAGGTTGACTGGACCGTATTTAGTTTTGCTAGTGACTCGGACTGCAGTTAGAGTTGCTGGTAAAAAGAATTGGGTGCATGCCACCCATTGTAAAAAGGTTCCGTTGCCCTTACCGTATGACAAGTGGGTGAGGGGAGGTATAGCTGATTCTGAATGTGAAAGAATTCCTAGATTCGTACCTTTTAGTGATGCACATTTGGAATGGACTCAGTCAGAACGTGCGGATGATGAAATTCTACAAGCTGCTGTGCCACCTCATCTAAGACTTGATACAACGGATCCAGAAGTGCTTTTTCAGGAGCAGACCGTGTCTGGTAAAGAGCGTTACAATTTAAGACTAAGAAAGCACAAATAAATGGACAAATAAAACTTGAATTTTTTTGATGTGAGTTACACCTTTTCAGATCAAGAGACAATTTTTTTCTTTTTCTTTTTCGAGTCACCATCCAGACTCAGCTGCAGGGTCGTGGTACAGCCTAAAGGGGTGAACCGCGAATTGACGAAAGGTCTGTGGTTCATGGTCGTTAGTACGATATTGACGCACACTTAAGTGAAGAAGGTAATAGTCGTGAGCAGCACGTTAGAGGATGGAGTCTTTTGGATCTGATAAGAGTGTTGAGAAAATTGATGCTAAAATGAAAATGTGTATATTAGTTCGTAGCAAATTTTTTTGATATTGTGTTTCTTGATACTTTTGAATATTATGTTGGGTTGTGTGGGTTGGATTGTCTATGCCATACAACATACTCTTGCATCTACATCCCAACCTACTCTTTTTTCTACTGTTTCTCCACATGAGTTTCATACGTTGCCTGAACATGAACAGACACGAAGATCACAATTCGTTTATACAGTTGTTGCATCAACATCAGCTAGTCGTAAATACTACGAATTGCTGGGTTTGTGGTCTTATGCCGCATACGACAGATAAGGGAATGCCATATTTGGTTTTGCCTTTTTCGCCTAACGGGTCAGTGTGAGCGCTCCAAGCGATGTTTATTTATGCGAATGAAGCATCTCCTGTACGTTCCGTCAAAGATGATGCGAGTAACAATGCCTTGATACAGGGAATAGTAGATATGATCAGAGATATCGATGCGTATAATGCTATCCCTAAGGATGAGGTACGAGCATATATTGGTTGGAACAAGACTGAATATAGCATTAGCCTGACAGAGAAGGAGAGACGAAAAAGGTCTCCCCCTATTTGGATTGTACCCCACCGAGGTCATTTTTGTCTGCAAGGTAATGGTCAGAATCCGAGAGCTCTGCTTGGTAAGAGTGTGTGTGTTCACACCTATGTTTATACGTCCCAGAAATCTCCACCGTTCGGGCCAGCTAAAGACACGTATTTTGTTTGTCACGACAGAGCATATACATGGTTGCCATCTGACCTTTCAGGTATATGTTATGTGGCATTTTTGCTTCCCCCTACATACACTGCTGTTTTCAATTACCACAAGACAAGATATGGTAGAGGTGTTATCGATGCGAAAGATACTGTTGCACAAGAAGCTGGAGACTTCTTTAAGGGTTTCGTGCCCTTTTGGGGTCCTATGGCCAATAGTAGTAATATTCGTCAGCTTACGAGAGTGGTTGAGGCCACTATAAATGAAACTGCTGGTGCCCTTAGCAATATTACAGCTGAGCTTCAGGCGGATTGTCTTATGATGTTACAAAACCGTATGGTTTTAGATATTATACTTGCAGATAGAGGTGGAGTATGTAAATTGATTGGGTCTAGTTGCTGTGTTTTCATACCAGATAATGCCCCGACAGTGTACCAAGCCATCTTGAAGTTACATAAGTCCACTGAGTCTATACATGTAGACGAAGGGAACTGGTCATTGACTGGATGGATTTGGGGACTATTGTCTAGATGGGGATGGAAGATTCTGATGTTCCTTGGTATGGCTTTAGCAATCCTTTTCTCGTGTTGTTTTTGCATCCAGTGTGGTCCCACCATTTGTAGTCTTTGTGCTATGATCTGTGTGAGAGGACCCGTCCCGAGAGAAGTGAAGGATAATAAGATGATGCTACAGCAACACCTTGATGACCTGATGAGAATAGATATAAACCTGGATTCAGATTGACATGAGTTTAGGTTATTGCCTACGTAATGGCAAAAGGAGGGTCTGAGGTTCCGTGATTTGCGAACCAGACTCCATTTTGTTTGTGTTGTTCGTGACGCCATTTTGTGTTGCCCTCTCGTAGGCCCGTGGAGGTAACCGAACGAACAAAGTTGCACGGGCTTCGTTGTTCATGTACGTATTAACTAGGCCTTTTCTGACTTGTGAGTGAACTGCAAAGACGCTGACCCCGTCACCTGAAACTGACCCTTTGCGAGGCCAATTTCCCTGGCTGATCGTTGTCTGAGATTGCCAATCAATGTTCAGGATATCGTTAACTTTTAGTTCGCTTGCACATATCTTTTTTTTTTTTGTCCTCATTTGCCTTGCCCTCCTCTTAATAGTGAGCCGCCAACCACCATGCGTGTCGTACTCTGAGATACGAGGTGTCTACTGTTGCCCACTCGGTGACACGATTTCTGAGGATTGGCAATAGATGGACCTTAAGAGGTAAAGGGAATATACAGGAGCGGGCCTGCTCTTACTCCATCTTAGTATTAATAACCTGTAGGACAACCCATGGTACGAAGGGAAGGGGCCCTGGTCCTTGGAGTAGAATGGCATAATCATAGGATAGGGGGGGAAAAAGAAAAAAAAAAAAAACCCCGGCAACTATTTCCACTGAACCAAAAGGTCCCAAAAAGCCAAGCTGCGATTGCTGCAAGATCTGGCCATATCCACCTTAGATGTTTCGTACATAGATGATAACCAGTTTGCATGTAATGGTGCCGTATTTTCTGCCCAGACTTTACATATCTGTCTCCTGGCCAGCAAAACTGCATAGAACAAAAGAGACCTTGCATGACCAGTTATACTAGCATCCCAGCCAAAGATAATAAGTGGCAGTGTGATGGACACAGATATGTTTAAGATAGATTCTGGAGTTACTTTCACTTCCTCCCAGAACTGGGCAATGTAAGGGCAGTCCTTGAACATATGGACGTCCGAGGCCTCGATGTAGTTGCACTTATTGCATTTCTTGCCTGGGATAAATTTAGAAAGTTTCAAGGGTGAGAGGTAGGCTCGATGGATCGAAAAAAAATTATCACGTCTCAGCCATGCTGGTTTTACAATTTTGTATACGAGGATACAAGATCTTTTCCAAGTTTCTGTGCATTGGGCACCTAACTCTTCCCCCCACAATTCCTCAGGGAGAGTGAACTCTCCATCAGCCTCCTCTAGCAAGCTCCAGTACCACTGACTCACCTCTTTACCCCCCCCTTGTTGTTCCACCAACTGTTGTTCCATGGTACTAATCTTCCCAAAAGTTACCCCTGTCCTACTCAGAGCCTTGACCCAACTGTCTAATTGTAGGAACTTAAATCTAGATAACCCAGGGCCCAACTGTTCCCGTAGCTCCTGCCAAGACCTCAAGGACCTTCCTGCCATCAATTCTCCCCATCTTGTTATTCCTCCATCCCTCACCGGAATTGCTAGTCTGTCTTTCAAACATAGTGGCAAGTCCGGGGAGTCCCAGATAGGTGCATAGTTTGAAAAATACGGCAGACCTAGTCTTTTCCTTATCTGTGGCCAGGCTTTCGCCTGAGACATAAGAATTTTTAACTTGACTTTTTAAAAGTATTTTTGGTCCCCAAATTTGAACAAATATCCGTCGGTTGGTAATGCAGCACCTACCAGCATGGCTTTAAACATTGTCCCAGCAGATGTATTTGATGGTGATTTTAAAAGCATTCTAGAGTGGGACAACTGAATAGCCCATGCATAGTAATGCAGATCCGGCAAGGCTAGCCCCCCTTTTCCCTCCTCCTCCTCAATTTCTTCCATGCCACCCTCGCCGATTTATATTTCCAAATAAAGGAATTTATCTCTCTCTGGCATTTATCCAGGGTTTTACCATCAAAGGCCAAGGGAATGGTGTTAAAAATGAATGTAAATTTAGGAAGGATAGACATCTTTATCAGACTCACTCTACCTAATATGGTTAGTGGAAGATTGGACCAAGTTTTTAACAGTTTTCTACACACATTGGACACTCTCTCTAAATTGGCTTGAGCGATGCCTCCAACATCTTGAATCACCCGGATTCCCAGATATCGCATTGAATTGGTCACATCCAGCTGTAAATTGGGGATGTTCCATGCCATGATGTCAGTTTTACTGGCATTTATCTCATACCCCGAGATGCGACCAAACTCTTCAGCCCTCTTAATAACCACAGGGAATGATGTCTCTGGATCGGATGTTAAAATAAGAATGTCATCTGCATAGAGTGCAACCCGCCTCTCCCATCCCCAAATCTGAATGATGGAATATTTTCATCTCCCCTTAAGATTTGTGCAAATGGTTCGATGTACAGATTGAAGAGGAGGGGAGAGAGCGGGCAACCCTGCCTCGTGCCCCTCATAATTTTAATGGAATCTGCCAAAGCACCATTAATTAGCAGCCTTGCCGATGGAACATTATACATGTTCCACACTTGCACATATCTTATCCTATTCAGCATCTGAATTGGTTTCTTTCCTTATGTCTTTTCATTACATGGGTAGTGCTTTCAATTATGGGTTTGTCCGGCTTGTGGAAATCGAATTTGAGACATTCCTAATAATTAACTTGTGGGTTGGTACAATGTAAAGTGAGCTTTTTATGATGTGATAATGTGTGGGAAAATGTATTTCATTCGTCAGTATTTGTCGCAGTGGGTGTGCATTTGTAATGAGCAAAAGAAGGATAAAAGGTGATGTCTTGCTCTACGAAAATTGAGCAGTTTCCTGAGTTGTACACCGTGTTGTATTGCTGGGATTACTGTTACTAGCTGCAGCTAATAAATTTGATCTCTGACGCCACCTAGAAGTATTCCGTGTCTCTGTATTCCAAGACAGGAGAACTCGAAGACTTCGGGTGTTTCCCTGGCACCGCGGGGTTCTAAGAAAACCCGGTTCTTCAGCAGAGATAATTTAAGTTGATGTATGAATGTGGTGCTTAATGCAGAGAATTGAAGTGGTTATCAGGTCGGTTGTGGCCTAAGATCCCAGGATATAAAACGAAAAGTCATGTTTAATAGAAGTTGCTGAGCGTAGTTGTCTGTTGTGTTGTGATGATCATTGTGAGACTTCATCGACAGCATTATTGAGCTAGGGACTTTACCTTTGTGGTGTTGTGAGTTGAGGTTAGTATAGTTGATCTCAGTGCAGAGGGATTAACTATATCAACCGGGGTGAGATCCCACTGGTTGAGGATTCACTTGAAGTGAATGAGAGAATACTTTGGAAAGTATTGTGTTGCGGTGTCTCTTGGGTACCAGATGAACCTTTAATTTCTTTTGAAGGAGTAGACCGAGTTAGTTGCTGAAATTGCTTGCACTTGTTTTGCTTATTTTGCATTCGTGGCTCGCATGCCTCATGGGCGGGGGAGCGGGTGCGCCACCTCCGCTCCGGCCGGGTCCCGCTGCAGTGCTGGAACAGGAAGAAGTCGCCTCCCTCCCCTCCCCTATGCCAATCTCAATGCTGCAATGGCAGCGTTGTGATTGGTGTGGACAGCGCCTAGCCGGGCGCCTAAGGAGAGGCCATTCCCTCTATGTAGAGAAAATCCAGAGTGCGCATGACTGGTTTGGTCAGCCCTAGAGGGTCGACCAAACAGTCAGGGCACTCAGAGTGGCCAAGCCACTCCTCCCCGACCAGGCATACCCTCCCACCCGCCCCCAACCAGACATACCATACCTTCTGCTTTCTCGCAGCACGAGAAGCAGAAACATAAAATGGTATTTAAATACCATTTTATGTATCCGTTTCTCACACTGCGGGAAAGCAGTGGGGCTAAGCTCCTCCGCTCTAATCGAGGAGCCGACCCTGGTATTTTGCTTAGAGAACGAGCTCAAGAGAAATTGGAAAGGAGGGTGACCGGCTGCAGAAGTGAGACTGACATCACAGTGTGCCATGATGGTATAGGTCAGATGATGTAGGGCTGCACTGGGATTGGTTGAATATACTATAAAGAGCCATGCTGGGATTGGTTGTGTTCGCCGCACAAAAGGAATGTGGGAGAGACTCATTTCCCAGTTTCAATGATAAGTCATTTGTGAATACTGCATATTGGATCGAAAATGAAATTCTTTAAAGCCATGCAACATTTTATAAAGAGTGGTGTGACTGTTCTTGTTAGAAAGGGAGAAGAAGTACCACCTGAAGGCACGCCAGGTCATATTATGGCAACAGCGGTGGGGTCCTACATGTCTTTGGCTTGCACAATGGCATAAGCTCACTGAGAAAGATGGAGCACTAGCATTTCCATGCTATGGGACATTTAATGTGAAAATTATTGAGAACTTAAGAAAATTGAATGAAATGAAACTGCCTCCTACACCTACCCAATATGAAGCACTTAATGCTTGGGAACATATAGCTCATATTAGACAAAAAGAGAAATTTCACGGTAGGGTTAAGAAGACCATATACACTTGTGCGGATGCTAGATCGAATGCAAAGCAGAAAACTTGAAGAACTGACATGATGGAGAGAAGTTGATTATACCCTGTACTAACTGGTGAAGAAGAGGGGAAAGGGAAGCACAAGGAGAAGAAAAATAATAGAGACAGAAGACACTGTGAATAAACTTGAGGATAGTGACAGTAAGGGATGCCTCAGAATGTGCTTACCTAAGTTATGGCAAAGTCAAAAGTTTGGAATGTGACATCACAAACAAGTGGATCTGCACCAGAGGGACGATAGATGAATAAAAGGACAGAACATTTAATTAATTCTATATAAGGTTTTTGTCACTAAATTATTGCTAAATTTTCCACCTCCATATAATGAGACGCAGATGGGTGGAATGAGCAATGCACCAATTGGTGGGGCATTTGATGTGCCTTCGGCACCTGTCAATATAAATTTGAATCCAATTGGAGAAAATTCAGCAATGACAGCCCCTTCAAATTCACTTATTTTGAATGCTCCAGATGCATTGACAGTTCCTGTGTCCCACTTGATAAGCCTGGATCAGTAGGAAATGCTACACATGCTTTCACTGGGACCAATTCTACCACCAATAACTGTGAACCCAATAATGAGTCAGATCCCTCAAACTCCAATTGTTCTGATTCAAGGGAATACCCCAGGTGTTCCAAGTACAGATGCTGTATTAAGTCAGACTCGGATTGACTGCTCCAGAAGGTTTCCTCAGAGACCCTCATCATTCTTTATGCCTAGAACGAATGAACTCCCAAATGTAAATTACAGTACCCCTCAGGCAGGAGTGCCTATGGAAACGCCGACTTCTGACATTTCCCTTTTAAATTCACCGACTGCTTATAGCAGAGCGATCATTCTTAATACCCCAGGATAACAACCAGGTCTTACTCCCTGAGAATTTGATGATTGGCTTAGAGGTATAGCTACTCCAACAAATAGTGGAAACCTAGGAAAGAGTGGGGGAGCTACAGCTCAGACCCCTGAGAGAGAAAAGGTTATGGATGTGGCCAAGCTGAAAGTCGAATTTGATGAAATTGTAATTGGAAATCTTAATTTGTCTCGGATAGATGCTTTCCAGGATGATTAACTGTTATTCCGCTGTAAAGACATTACTAGGTGTGCAGGATTGGTTCATGACAGGCGTTTAGAATTAGCTCAGAAACATGGAATTGATTTACAGAAATCTAAGGCCCTACGGAAAAATTACAGGTTGAGCTTCAGTGATCGAGACATGGCATATATGTGCCCACCTGGTTTGGAATTGCAAATTAAAGAAATAATCCCGTATGTGCAAAAGTTGCAAGATCTGGATAAGTAAGAAGTACATGGGGTTCACATGCCATGGAGCAGGGCAGATCTTTCATCCTTCACAAATGATTTGCTGAAATTGAGAGAGAATGCAGTGGAATGGTACAGACAAGTTGTTGAAGGTTTCAAAGGCTTTGTGGAAAGATTTGAATGCCTTATTTGAAATTATGGTACCAGGTGTGAGAAAGTAGCTCTATATATACTGGACGTTAAGGTAGTACAGAGTGTATAGAGTCCACCAACCTCAAAGGTATAACAGAGGTTAAAATCAGAACTGACCTTACTCTCCAAAGTGGTAGCTTGGTCATGCAGTAAGGCAGTAACAGAGGACAGTGTAAAGCATTTGTTGTACACACTCAGTCAGCAAAAGGTTTCACACACTCAAGAACTGAACTCCAGGCCAATTGTTGTTATATATTCAGATATAGTTGTGTTTATTTTTAGAACCAACACTTATAAAAATATACTTTTCGAGGTACGAGTACTCTCATGTAAATACTTTGCAGAGGAGCAATAAGTTTGTACACACACTAGTTACAGGATAGCTAATTAGCAATACAGTTCTTAAACACACTCTAGCATTGAGCTCAATGGGTTTTTCATAGGAAAGTACAGTTGATTACTTTACGGATGACTTTGGTAGTTGCAGGACTAGATCTTAGATCAGGCCTGGGGTCAAGGCTGAAACCAAATTAGCAAAAACGTTTTAGTTACTGTGATGAATTTTCCTGAATATAAAGCTGTTTTAAAAGTTGACACTTAGAAACTTTTCAAGGTGATTCTGACAATGTTATCCAATGGGAGGAAATTCAGGTTACAGGTAAAGTACGATCGGGTTACTTTTGTGACCCAGCACTAGTCTCCTAGGGCCAGCACTGGGGGCTTAACTCAAAACAGGTAGGTAATTGCGTTTCAGTATTTCGTACGAATTTTAAAGAATATTTGCAGTTTTCAAAAGTAGACACTTAGAAGAAATTTCATAGAAAAGCAGACAATGGATTCCTATGGAGAAAATACAGGTTACTAGTAAATCCGCTAGGGATTACTTTTGCGGTTCAATACTGGGCTGAAAGGTACAGTTCTGGCTTCTCCCCTGATCACAGGTGAGTACTTTCGAATTCGGACTTTGGCTGATTTTATAGGAATATTTTCAGTTTTCAAAACTTCCCACTTCTCAGAAAATTTTTGAGTCAAAACGGAGCAATCTTATCCAATGGCAGGTAAGTGAATTACCAGTTTCCAGGTGAGTACTTAGTTGGTGAAGTTAGGGTTCTGGGCGTAGACTCAGGGGTCCCCCAGGGTCAGGTAGGTACAGTTAGTACACCCTCAGCGGCAAAGGGGCTGCCGGGTGCAGAGATAGTTAGGCCCAATGTTAGTCAAGGAGAGGCAGGGGGCCTTCGGTTGGAGGTGGCTGGCTAGCAGGCCGCACGGATGTGGGAGCTGTGCTCCTGGTCACTTGCTCAGGGCAAGGGGGGGAAGTAGATTAGGACAGAGAGGTTAGAGATAGCGACACTCCGGCGGCTGGGCGCAGGGTGCTTTTGAGCCGTCGGACGCTCAATGTTGTTCAATGAGGATCTTGACAAAGGAACAAAGGCTGCAGGCTCGGGGATGGTGTCTCTCCAGGGGCGACCAGCACTTCAAGAGGTAAGTTGGGATCTTAGGCTGGTTCGTCGAGGAGGGTCATTGGGCATTGGACTTTGGGTCCCAGTCGCCGGGGGAACGTCCTCGTGGTATTGGTTCGGGTTGGCCCGCCAGGGCTCGGCTGGTGCAGAGTGGGCTGGTCCGGAGCTTCCTGGTGGGCGCCAGGTGGGTTTTAGCAGCAGAGCCTCTGCTGATGGGAGTCCCAATCTTCGAGAGGGTTGTCCTGCTGTTAGCAGTTGCGCGGAGGGTCTTCTTCTTCTTGATCTTCTTTCTTCTTGTTGGTATCGGGATCGAAGGAAGGAAGGTTCAGGGATCCAATTGGTCCCTGTCCTGGGGTGAGTACACCCCCTAGCCTGCTCCTCTCCTGTGGGAGGAGGGCAGGAGCCTAGCTGGGATTGGGCAGGACTCCTCATCTACAAGATGGCCGGGGTCGTGCTTCACCTCGCCTCCTCCACCTGAGGGGTGGAGTTGGCACAGGTTGGCACCCCCCCTCTTCCTGAAGTAGTTTTTCCCACCAGAGTGGGGGTAGGCATGGTGGGGGGCTGGTTGCTGGGTACAGCAAATGGTCTGGAGAAGCTCTCAGAGGCGGTATGCCTTTGAAGCTTCCCCCTCTACATCCTGGGGGAGGAGACATAGCACCTCGCCCAGGATGTGCTTCGTTGCAGACCCAGGAGAGCGGGGGGCTCTCCACCAACATGTCTGCTGTGTGGCAGCCTCTGCACCCACTCAGCCCAGACGTGGATTGTCGGTTTGGGTTTTTGGAGGGCATCTCTAAGATGCCCTCTCGTGCATTTTACATTAAATCCCACACTGGCATCAGTGCGGGTTTAATGTGATGAGAAGTTTGGTACCAAACTTGTCAGTCTTCAGTGAAGCCCTTATGGTGCAGTGGAGTTCGTAAATGACAACCTCCCAGCACCATATACTCTTAAATGGCAACACTGCACTTACAGTGCCCAGGAAGGGCCCTGGGTACTGTAGGGGCACAGGGCTCATGCACCTGGGCCCTCACCTCTGGCATAGGGCACCCAGCTAGAGGGGTGACTGAAGTATGCCAGGGCAGTGGGTTTCTGTGGGCATGGCACACAGGGATGTGTGCCATGTCGACTCTTGCTTTAGTTCTGTACTTAGGCACTCAGCCTGCAAAGGCAGTGTGTGGGTGCCAGGGTACAGGGTCCCTGAGGGTGGCACAATAAGTGCTGCAACCCTCAGAGGTCTTCTCTGGTCACCATGCCCTGGGTACCATTTACTAGGGGCTGACAGGTGGCCAGAGATGCCAATTGGGTGTTTTATTTCAGCATAGCTTTTCTTTGTAGGGAAGGAACACAGGCCCTGGGTACCTTGTTGGCAGGGACCCAGAGCACACTCAATCAAAGTACATCAGCAGTTCAGAAAAAAGTGGGGGCATACCAATGGCAAGAAAGATGGCACTTTCTCACACAACCCCCCCCCCCCCAAACGAAAGGTGATGAAACTAACCTTGCCCTGGGGAGTCTTCATTGCCTAAGTGGAAGAACCTGGAAAGTCCATCTGCATTGGCATGGGCAGTCCCTGGTCAGTGTTCCACTTCAATGTCCATAGGTTGTAGGGAGATGGACCATCTCAGTAGTTTTGGATTTTCCCCTTTCATCTGCATTAGCCATCTGAGAGGTCTGTGGTCAGTTTGAACCAGGAAGTGAGTCCCAAACAGGTAGGGCCTCAACTTCTTCAGGAACCAAACCACAGGAAAGGCCTCCATCTCAATGGCACTCCAACGCTGCTCTCTGGGCAGTAGCCTCCTGCTTATAAAAGCAACAGGTTGGTCTTGGCCTTCCTCATTGATCTGGGAGACGACTGCTCCTGTCCCCAGCTCTGAGGCATCAGTCTGCACTATGAACTACTTGGAGTGGTCTGGTGCTTTTAGAATGGGTGCTGAGCACATTGTTTCTTTCACGGTGTCAAAAGCCTTTTGGCAGCTAACAGTCCAGTTTACTTTCTTGGGCATTTTCTTGGAGGTGAGTTCTGTGAGGGGAGTCAAAATAGACCCATATCCCTTCACAAACTTTCTGTAATATCCAGTCAAGCCAAGGAATGCCCTGACTTGGGTCTGGGTGGTTAGAGCTGCCCAGTCCAGGATGCTCTGGATCTTGGCTTGTAAGGGTTGGACCTGGCCTCCACCAACAAGGTGGCCCAAGTACACCACAGTGCCCTGCCCTATCTGGCATTTGGATGCCTTGATAGTCAGTCCTTCAGATTGCAGAGCTTGCAGAACCTTCCCAAGGTGGATCAGGTGATCCTGTCAGGTGGAGCTAAAGACAGAAATATCATCAAGATAGGCTGCACTGAAGGATTCCAACCCAGTCAGGACTTGGTTCACCAACCTCTGGAAGGTGGCAGGGGCATTCGTTAACCCAAAAGGCATCACAGTAAACTGATAGTGCCCATCAGGGGTGGATAATGCTGTTTTCTCTTTGGCTCCTGGGGCCATGCCAATTTGCCAGTACCCTGCAGTCAAGTCAAAGGTGCTTAGAAATTTGGCTGCCCCTAGTTTGTCTATCAACTCATCTGCTCCTGGAATGGGGTCAGCATATGTCTTGGTGACAGAGTTGAGCCCTCTATAGTCCACACAGAACCCCATCTCTCTCTTACCACCCTGTTGATGGGGTTTGGGGACTAGAACCACTGGGCTGGCCCAGGGGCTCTCGGAGGGTTCAATCACCCCTAGCCCCAGCATCTTGCTAACTTCAGCTTTGATGCTTTCCATGACTTGTTCTGATTGTCGATAGATTTTGTTTTTGACAGGGTTACTGTCACCAGTGTCCACATCATGGGTACACCAGCTGGCCAGACCAGGGGTCAGGGAAAAGATGCTAGCAAACTGCTGCAAGACTTGCATGCAGTCAGCCTGCTGTTGGGGAGTGAGGGTGTCTGAAAAGACTACTCCATCCACTGACCCATCTTTTGGTCTGGTAGAGAGGAGATCAGGGAGAGGTTCACTCTCTGATTCCTGTTCCTCATCAGTAGCCATCAGCATGGCAAGGTCATCCCTGTCATGGTAGAGCTTGAGGCGGTTCACATGGATAACCCTTTTGGGTGTCCTCCTGGTGCCCAGGTCCACTAAGTTAATGACCTCGCTCTTTTTCTCCAGGATAGGGTAAGGGCCACTCCATCTGTCTTGGAGAGCCCTTGGTGCCACTGGCTCCAAAACCCACACCTGTTGCCCAGGTTGAAATTCAACCATGGCAGCTTTTTGGTCATACCAGTGCTTCTGCAGCTCCTGGCTGGCCTCAAGATTTTTGGATGCCTTATCCATGTACTCAGCCATTATGGACCTTAGGCCAAGCACATAGTCCACAATGTCCTGTTTGGGTTCTTAGAGAGGCCTCTCCCAACCCTCCTTTACAAGACAAAATGGTCCCCTTACAGGATGACCAAACAGAAGTTCAAAGGGTGAAAATCCCACTCCCTTCTGTGGCACTTCCCTATAAGCAAAAAGCAGGCATGGCAACAGGACATCCCATCTCCTTTTGAGTTTTTCAGGGAGCCCTATGATCATACCTTTCAATGTCTTGTTAAACCTTTCTACAAGACAATTGGTTTGGGGGTGGTATGGGATAGTGAACTTGTACTGCGCCCCACACTCCTTCCACATGTTTTTCAAGTAAGCAGACATGAAGTTGGTACCTCTGTCTGAAACCACCTCCTTAGGAAACCCTACCCTGGTGAAGACCTAGGAGGGCCTTGGCTACTGCAGGAGCTGTAGTCACCCCAAAGGGAATTGCCTTAGGGTACTTGGTAGCATGATCCGCTACTACTAGATTGAATTTGTTCCCTGAGTCTGTGGGCGGTTCCAGTGGACCCACAATGTCCACACCTACCCTTTCAAAGGGCACCCCCACCACTGGCAGTGGTATCAGAGGGGCCTTTGGCATGCCACCCGTCTTGCTACTGGCCTGACAGGTAACACAGGAGCTCACAAACTCCTTCACTTTTTGGTTTATCTGGGGCCAGTAAAAGTGGCTAACCAATCTTTCCCAAGTTTTGGTTTGCCCCAGGTGTCCAGCTAGGGGGATGTCATGAGCCAAAGTTAGGAGGAACTCCCTGTACTTCTGTGGCACTACCACTCTCCTGGTAGCTCCAGGATTGGGGTTTCTTGCCTCAGCATACAGTAATCCCTCTTTCCAATAAGCTCTGTGGGTACCACTGACATCTCCCTTTGCTTCTGCAGCTGCTTGCTGCCTCAGGCTTTCAAGAGTGGGGCAGTCTCGCTGGCCCTGGCACAGCTCTTCCCTAGTGGGTCCCCCTGGGCCCAGGAGTCCAGCCTGGTAAGGCTCAAGCTCCATAGGCTCAGTTACTTCTAGGGTTTCCATGTCCTCTTCCGGAGGAGAGGGGTCCTGAGAGGCTGGCTGTGTAGAAGCTGGTTCCCCAGTCTCCTTGCTTTTTCTCTTGGTTGGTTGGGCCATACTGTCAGGCTCCAACCCAACTTGCTCACCCTTCTTTTTGCTCTGTGCTCTGGTTTGGACACACACCAATCTAGGGATACCCTGCATGGCTGCATGGGTTACTTGCTCAACTTCAGCCCAGGCTGAGGTCTCCAGGTCATTTCCAAGCAGACAGTCAGCTGGCAATTGTGGTGAGACCACTACCAGTTTTAGGCCAGTAACCTCCCCCATCCTAATGTTACCATAGCGAGGGGGCGTTGGGTGGTAATGCTGTCAGCATTGGTGACTGGGTAGGTTTTCCCAATCAGGTATTGCTCTGGGGAAACCAGCTATTCCCTTGCCATAGTGATGCTGGCGCCTGTATCCCTCAGGGCTTCTACTCTGGTTCCATTGATGGAGGGGTATTGCATATATTTGTTACTGTTAGTTGGCCACCCAGCCACACTGGCAACCTCCATATTCCCCAAGCAGACTAGACTAGCTTGAGTGTATTCCCAGATTTGCTCTGGGCACTCCTCTGATCCCATCTGTAGATTTACTGTCCCTGGAGTAGCTGGAATGGGTGCCTTAGGGGCTTTGTTGTAGGGGCAGTTCTTGTTTACAGTTAAATGTCCCAACTTCTTACAGTTGTTACACTAGGCCTTGTTAGGATCAAAGTTTCTTCCCCTATAGGGCTGAGGCACATAGGGAGTACCTTGGGACCCACCCCCTGAACAGGTTTTTGGGGCCCTTTGGAAGACTCAGACGTTTTATCTGGGGGATTCTCACCACCTTTCCCCTGGGGGGTTTTGTGACCACCTTCTTTTGGTCACCCCCAGTGGCTGTCTTTGTCTCCCTAGTCTTGGCCCAGTGGTCGCCTTCTTTCCCAATTCATGGGGAGAAATTAGACCTAGGTCTACCAAATGCTGATGTAACTTTTCATTTGTGCAGTTACTCAAAATGTGTTCCTTCATAAACAAATTATACAATCTAGTAAAGTCATGCACATTGTGTCCAGTTAACCAACCATCCAGTGTCTTTACTGAGTAGTCTACAAAATATATCCGGGATTGGGTCTGGGTTTTGGGAGCCCCCTGAACCCAATTCTGTACTCCTTAGTAGTGAGTCCAAATCCCTCAATCAGAGTCTTCTTCATGTGGTCATAGGACCCTGCATCTGACTCAGAGAGGGTCAGAAGCCTGTCTCTGCAGTTACCAGAGAACAGTTACCACAGGAGTGCCCCCCGGAGAGGTTTCTTTAGCTGTCTGATATCACAAGCCCTCTCAAAGGTTGTGAACCATTTGGTGATGTCATCACCTTCCTCAAATTTAGGGACAATCCCTTTGGGGATTTTAGGATCATATGATTGCTCTCTATCCTTGTTATTGGTATTGCTGCCACCAGAGATGGGAGTTAGGCCCATCTCTTTTCTTTCTTTTTCTAGAGCCAGGAGCCTGGTCTCTAGGTCTAATCTCTTGGCCAACTTTGCTAGAAAGTCGTCCTCTGCACTGGGGTTTCCCCCAATGGGTTCTCTGGGGCCCAGTCCACTTGTGTGGCTCCTAGGCTCCCAAATGTTGACTATTGGAATCAAGGGTACAGAGACCCCTTCTTCCCTAAGGATGGGGGGGCATTATCCTCCCCCTCTTCCCTCTCTTCTTCCTCTGTGTGGGTGTCACCCTGCTCAGAGGGGTGGTCTTTTGCATATTCAGCCAGGAGCTCCTGGAGCCCTTGTTTGGTTGGACGCAGACCTACAGTTATTTGTTTAACTTTGCACCGGGCCCTCAATTCCTTGAAGTCCAAGTGCAAGTAAGGTGTGAGGTCGAGCTCCCCTGCCAGGTCTGTGTTATTTTCACTAACAACTGGGGTCCTTTGAGTCATTATAACCTGATAGTTCTAACCCTCTACCCTAGCTTGTAGTGACTTATTTTTCAGAAATTCTAAAGGGACTTAAGCAAGGCCCTACCAGAGGTTTAGTATTTTTGGAAAAGACCAATTTCAGATTTCTAAAGGTAATTTGAGTTCTGTCGTGTGATCAGATGGTCACCAAGTAGTCCAACAAATGCAAGTTTGTATCCCACCGCTGATCCACCAATGTGAGAAAGTGGCTCCATATATACTGGACGATAAGGTAGTACAGTGTGTATAGAGTCCACCAACCCCAAAGGTATAACAGAGGTTAAAGTCAGAACTGACCTTACTCTCCAAAGTGGTAGCTTGCTCGAGCAGTAAGGCAGTACCAGAGGACAGTGTAAAGCATTTGTTGTACACACTCAGTCAGCAAAAGGTTTCACACACTCAAGAACTGAACTCCAGGCCAATTGTTGTTATATCCTCAGATATAGTTGTTTTATTTTTAGAACCAACAGTTATAAAAATATACTTTTCGAGGTGCGAGTACTCTCATGTAAATACTTTGCAGAGGAGCAATAAGTTTGTACACACAATAGTTACAGGATAGCTAATAAGCAATACAGTTCTGAAATACACTCTAGCATTGAGCTCAATGGGTTTTTCATAGGAAAATACAGTTGATTACTTTACTGATTACTTTGGTAGTTCCAGGACTAGATCTTAGATTCAGTCCTGAGGTCTAACCAAATTAGCAAAAACGTTTTAGTTACTGTGATGAATTTTCCTGAATATAAAGCTGTTTTAAAAGTTGACACTTAGAAACTTTTCAAGGTGATTCTGACAATGTTATCCAATGGGAGGAAATTCAGGTTACAGGTAAAGTACGATTGGGTTACTTTTGTGACCCAGCACTAGTCTCCTAGGGCCAGCACTGGGGGCTTAACTCAAAACAGGTAGGTAATTGCGTTTCAGTATTTCGTACGAATTTTAAAGAATATTTGCAGTTTTCAAAAGTAGACAGAAGAAATTTCATAGAAAAGCAGACAATGGATTCCTATGGAGAAAATACAGGTTACTAGTAAACCCGCTAGGGATTACTTTTGCGGTTCAATACTGGGCTGAAAGGTACAGTACTGGCTTCTCCCCTGATCACAGGTGAGTACTTTCGAATTCGGACTTTGGCTGATTTTATAGGAATATTTTTAGTTTTCAAAACTTCCCACTTCCCAGAAAAATTTTTAGTCAAAAAGGAGCAATCTTATCCAATGGCAGGTAAGTGAATTACCAGTTTCCAGGTGAGTACTTAGTTGGTGAAGTTAGGGTTCTGGGCGTAGACTCAGGGGTCCCCCAGGGTCAGGTAGGTACAGTTAGTACACCCTCAGCGGCACAGGGGCGGCCGGGTGCAGAGATAGTTAGGCCCAATGTTAGTCAATGAGAGGCAGGGGGCCTTCGGTTGGTGGCGGCTGGCTAGCAGGCCACGCGGCTGTAGGAGCTGGGCTCCTGGTCACTTGCTCAGGGCAAAGGTGGAAGTAGATTAGGACAGAGAGGTCACAGCCAGCGGCACTCGGGCGGCTGGGTGCAGGGTGCTTTTGAGCCGTCGGGCGCTCAATGTTCTCCAATGAGAATCTTGACAAAGGAACAAAGGCTGCAGGCTCGGGGACGGTGACTCTCCAGGGGCGACCAGTACTTCGAGAGGTAAGTTGGGATCTTGGAGCACAGGTAGGTACCCCAAAGGGAGGCACTGGGGGCTGTGGGGTGTCGGGTGCAGGGGTGTCTTTAGGGGCCGGAGTAGCTTACCCTCGGCTGGTCGTGGTCGGGGTGGCCCCTGGTTCTGAGTCTACAGGTGTAGGCTGGTTCGTCGAGGAGGGTCATTGGGCATTGGACTTCGGGTCCCAGTCGCCGGGGGAACGTCCTCGTGGTCTTGGTTCGGGTTGGCCCGCCCGGGCTAGGCTGGTGCAGAGTGGGCTGGTCCGGAGCTTCCTGGTGGGCGCCAGGTGGGTTTTAGCAGCAGAGCCTCTGCTGATGGGAGTCCCAATCTTAGAGAGGGTCAAGGCAGGCAGGTCCTCTGGGTGTCCCAAGGTTGCTGTCCGTGGTGGACGCCGGGTTTAGGCAGGAGCAGGTTCCAGGATCAACAGGCCGGTAGGGCTGGGGCCAAATCAGTTGTTGTTGTCCTGTTGTTAGCAGCTGCGCGGCGGGTTTCTTCTTCTTGATCTTCTTTCTTCTTGTTGGTATCGGGATCTAAGGAAGGAAGGTTCAGGGAGCCCCTAAGTACTAAATTTACGGGTGTTACAGGTAGGGCAAGGGCAGGGACCAATGGGTCCCTGTCCTGGGGTAAGTACACCCCCTAGCCTGCTCCTCTCCTCTGGGAGGGGGGCAGGAGCCTAGCTGGGATTGGGCAGGACTCCCCATCTCCAAGATAGCCAGGGTCCGGGATCCTGCTTCACCTCACCTCCTCCACCTGAGGGGTGGAGTTGGCACAGGTTGGCACACCCCCCTTCCCGACGTAGTTTTTCCTGCCAGTCTTCCCGCCAGAGTGGGGGTAGGCCTGGTGGAGGGCTAGTTGCTGGGTACAGCAAATGGTCTGGAGATGCTCTCAGAGGCGGTATGCTTTTGAAGCTTCCCCCTCTCCATCCTGGTGGAGGAGACATAGCACTTTGCCCAGGATGTGCTTTGTTGCAGACCCAGGAGAGCGGGGGCTCTCCACCCAGGGGTCCAGCAACATGTCTGCTGTGTGGCAGCCTCTGCAGCCACTCAGCCCAGACGTGGATTGTCGGTTCGGGTTTTTGGAGGTATCTCTAAGATGCCCACTCGTGCATTTTACATTAAATCCCACACTGGCATCAGTGCGGGTTTAATGTGCTGAAACTTGTCAGTCTTCAGTGAAGCCATGATGGTGCTGTGGAGATAGTAAATGACAACCTCCCAGCACCAAATACTCTTAAATGGCAACACTGTACTTACAGTGCCCAGGAATGGCCCTGGGTACTGTAGGGGCACAGGGCTCATGCACCTGGGCCCCCACCTCTGGCATAGGGCACCCAGCTAGTTGGGTGACTGAAGTATGCCAGGGCAGTGGGTTCTGTGGGCATGGCACGCATGGATGTGTGCTATTTCGACTCTTGCTTTAGTTCTGTACTCAGGCACAGCCTGCAAAGGCAGTGTGTGGGTGCCAGGGTACAGGGTCCCTGAGGGTGGCACAATAAGTGCTGCAGCCCTCAGAGGTCTTCTCTGGTCACCATGCCCTGGGTACCTAGGGTACCATTTACTAGGAGCTGACAGGTGGCCAGAGATGCCAATTGGGTGTTTTGTTTCAGCATAGCTTTTCTTTGTAGGGAAGAAACACAAGCCCTGTGTACCTGGTTGGCAGGGACCCAGGGCACACTCAGTCAAAGTACATCAGCAGTTCAGAAAAAAGTTGGGGCATCCCAAGGCAAGAAAGATGGCACTTTCTCACACCAGGCGATTAGTTGGTCGAATGTAAGTTTTCTGTGGATTGGCCCGAAGTGGAGCCAATGAGGCATGCTGAGTCACTTGTACCATCTCCATTGGTAATGCAGAATTACAATCAGGTGATTACCTTTTTGAAATAACAAATCTCTCCTGAAGAGATAGATTGGGTTAAGATTGACTGGACAACCCAATAATCCAGAGTCAATTCATGCTTACTATAAAAGGTTGTTGCAGCCTTTCAAATAATTTAGTGGAACAGAGACAGTTGCAGCAAAGGATATGGGACAATTTGTCTACAGATTTGTGTATGGATTGAAGTCTGAGGTTAGTTCCATGATTCATCAGTATTAGATTTGTTGGCAAAGTTAACCCATTGATGAAATCCTGCGATATACGAAGTAATGCAGTGATGAGTTAGAGATGAAACACAAGAAACTAAAAGAGAAGTTGATGACTGGGCAGATGAAAGCTGCACAGAGAGCCCAGAATTTGCAGTTTGTTGAGAATAATGTATAGTGTAGTTCCTATATTCCCAATAGGCTCTGCGCATTGGAATAATATAATCATCAGTGTAGACGTAGGACTGAGGTCGACTAGGTCTCTTCTGACTATATTAGACCTAATTAGTTTTGCCAGCTAGCTCAGAGGTCACTAGAAACTTTCTCGAATGAAATAGGAAGGGGTTAACTTCCCTGATTCAGACAAGAAGGGATTAGCTTCTGACAACCATATAACATGACAACTTTGCTCCCTCAGAATAAAGAGTGTATCTCTAGAGTTGTGTGAAAACAATAGACGGTTATTTCACTCAGTCAATCGTTCATACTTAGTTTCACCAGAGTGCAGAGAAATAGAGAGACGGGCGTTTTCAATAAAAGGTGTTATTTATTGAGTAGTCTTCTTTCTCATGCAAGAGAAATGAATTGCCACAATTGCAATACTTATCATGAAGTAAAGTACGTACAGTAAAAGTAGTATTATGAAATAATACTGTAAAAGCATTGATATGGTTTCTTAGCCATATGATACTTTAAAATGGATAAAATATATACATACATAAAACATTGACTAACGTACTCAACTGGTGCTTCTAAGATACGCCTACCCCGGTGTACCTGACCTAAGCCTAATACGTGGGAAGGAGTAAATAAGTTGCAGTTTAAGTTAAGTTTGTTTTTGCCAAGATTCTGAGTCAAGAATTCTCTTAAGGGTTTAGTCAGCTCCATACCTTGGTAATAGAATGTAGGAGGTCTTGTATCTCGTTCTCAGGACTCGATCTACCAGCAACCCGCAAGGGTGACTGGAAAACACCGGAGCTGGATTTTCTCGGCTGGAGAAAAAGACAGCGTCTTTCTCAGTGCGTCAAAAGGGAGGGACGGCTTCCTTCGGTTCCTAGCATCAGCTGGGCTTCCGGGCAAGTAGATAGCCGCTCTGCTCCAAACCACCGTGTGTTTGCTTAAGGCAACGTTGGTATATTTATACCTGAAAGGTGCCGGGTTTGACGTAAGGTTGGACATAAGACGTCACTAAGAACTAACAGTTCTTTCTGGACTCTAGGAGTTCTTGTGCAAATCAAAACAAGAGCAGGGGGATTTCCCGGGCTGCTGGAGGTTTGGTTTGTTTACAGAACGCGTTGTACTTTCTAGGAGTCTAGGGGAGTAGCCTTGCCGTATTTGGACTGCATGGGCTATTACTAAATATGGATATGATTCTTATGCCTTTATAAGGATATAATTTATTATAACCATATAAGGGCATAAATCGGGAATATCGAATTAGGGTCCTAGATAGAAACACAACACCCACTCCACGTATTAATGTCCATCATTACTAAAACTAAGCAATATTAAACATATAACGATGCATGTGTGTTAACCAACCCACCCCAAAATACATAATTCGCATTTGAAATGGTATATGGGAAATACACGAAAATGAGTATTGGTACTGTACGCTTTTCAAGCAGTGTTATCATTCAGTTAAATGCATATATATATCAGCTGAATGAATTGCGAAAATGACACATGAAATGGCTCTAAATACAGAAAAGAAGGTCGAGACCATTTCATCACATATTTATACAAATGCTGTACATGTGCTAGAGGCTGAGGTAAGATATTGTCTCTAGAGTTCCTTAATTAGAAGCTCTGTTCTCTAAGAATAGTTCTACGTTAAGCAGAGTACCATGTGCCAGAAAAAAGGGTAAATATTTTGGAATTGAAAAAAAATTATTTCGCTTTCAGGGGAAAAAATAGTTCCAAATGTTTTCAGTAGCTGTGTTTATCAAAACTGAAGGCCGAATTCAGAGTTCAGGGAAGGCTGTTTGCTCATTGTTTTAAAAGTTATTCTTGTTGTTCAGGGGAGAACATCATATCAGACAGGCTTGCAAAAAATTGGTCTACAACATCAGGCGAAAGTTCGACCAAGTTCGAAAATGCCGAAATTGTGCATATGTGAGAATGATTGCTATCATCGATGTCAGGATCAGCAATGCTCACAGAAGGTTGTACCTGTGTGGTGCTGCTTTCATCTCGTACTCCACTGCCACCTACTCGTAGTGGTGAAGTCTCAACGAATGCCGTCATCAGAATAGGTAGCCGCTGGGGACAACACGATGCATGAGTTGTTACAGGACCTAGCAAAGTATCGATTTCCATTGGTACTGCTGATGGTAGTGTAAGACAGACGTCCAACACGCATTCTTCTCCGCATAGCATACATCGAAGCACAGGTAAGATGCAATCTTGCCAGATTGGTCTGAATGAAAGAAACCAAGTTGTACTTAGATCTCTTAGCCGGGCAAATCCGAGGACTTTAGTGATGCGGTCCCGGTAGCGTATAGCTAGGATCGTTTCTCCCATCATTGCTGCTGCTTTGTCTGTTGCTTGGCTTGCCATATCGAAGCAGAAGAATCAAAAATAAAATTCCTGCTACGAGTCCCAAAATAAGAGGCAGGCCGCCAAATAATGAATGGACAAAATTCGGGAAAATACCCAGAACTGTTTCAAAGGGTGCTAACAGTCCCAAAAAAACTGTCTTAAATACATGTGCGAAGCCACTGGTATCTGACATGTTTAAGATTTGACTTAACATTTCTACGAAATGAACGGGGCAATTTGTTGATAATAGGGAATGTATCTCTGCCGCTGTCCTTGCAACTTGCAGTTCATACGTCTCTTTGGACGAGGTTAAAGGCAGAGTTGTCTGTAAAAGAATAGTCTTCATTCTGCTTAAAGTATCAATTCGAAAAGAAGAGATATTCAAAGAAGGCCAGATTGCCGCCTCCATGTCTGGATTGCTGTTGGGATACAATACTTGCATACAGCAAATTACCCTGGACGTTACAGTTACGAGATAGGGTTTTCCTGGCACCATGCCACAACAGCTGTGGTCACTTATTAGAACATAACTGCCGTTGGAAAGCTGTCTGAAAAATGGCTCTATCTGTTTTGCAGGAATGCCTTGCAGGTGACATGAAAGGTTATTTGAAGAACCCTTGCAGGCTCCATGCAAGTTAATACCTTGACACAGAAGTGTACCTCTTAGTGATTTTTTACAATTGTCACCACTAAGAAATACCTCTTTATTCCTTTCACTATAACATTTGTGTGTATAAGGTAAATTCCAGGTCGATTTGATGTACCCTTTACCCAACCTTTCATACAGGCCTGCTGGTATATATTTTTGGCAATACTTAAACTGGAAAGTTGTTATCGGAATTGTAATCGTTCCGTGTATTATCCATTCAATGACAGGTCTTTCTGACATTGTCAATGGTAATCTCTCAAGTTTTTCAATGCTCAGAATCGTATAGTCTGCTCCTTTTTGTGCCAAACTGATTTGTTTATCTGTAAGGTTAAAGATAGAAAATAATGACGTTGTGTTGATTAGACGCCATGGCACGTAGCCTGAATGCAGGTTTTGCAAGGTCCAGCCAAGCTGTTTAATAGAACGCAATTGGGACTGTCCATGTTGTAACATTACTAAGTCCTGCTCTATTATATCAATGGCAGATGCTACAATGCTGTCCAGTGAATATATTCTGAAGGACAGAGTCATTAACCCATTGTCCACTACAGAAAGTGATTTTTCCAAATTAATACGATCAATTTCTCGTATTTTTTCAGCTGTTTCAATTTGCATTACTTTCCAAGCCTCGTTGTATGCAGCGTATATACCGGCCGCTATGAAACGTTTTTGACGCTGTTTGCGAGGTCCCAGTATGAAATCTCACAAGTCAGCACCGTTTTTAAGTAAAGTCAAATGTTGCTGAATTTCAGCCAGTGTGGATTTCTGTAGCCACTCAAGGCATAATTTCCCTACACTGTATGTTGTAACTATCCCTGGATGTTGTCTCTGGGAGTATCTAGGGTCTGGCCTGTTCTGTTTAAACCCCTGTGTTTTGTTCAGGAATCTATCTTGACAGTTATTTGTGTCTGTGGGCCAGATCAACCATTTTTTCCAATCAGGATGTGTTCTGTTTTGGTATAAAATATGGGATACGTCTATCTCCACATCTGTAGTGCTATTACTATCAGGTATGGGCTTTGGAATAGACGGTTTATTTAAGTCTTTTATCTTAGCTAGGCCAAGACAAGTAGTTTGTTGAATTGTGTCATTCAGAAATATTATTTGTTCTGGTATCATGCAGGCCCTATATAATGCTTCTAGGCCTTGTACCTGCCATTCTTTTGAACCCCAGATGGTTTTTGTTTCAATATTGTTTTTCCAGAATTCAAAACCAAATGTAGACATTTTGTCATAAAATGTTTCAGAATAAATCAATTTAGTATTTGTCAACATTGTTTTCATTCCCGTCTTATTTAACATTTTGAAATAAAACATTTCTGGATCACTATTGTTAAACCCTGAGAAGTATTGGAATTTCTCATAAAATGTTTTTGAACTGCCTTTTGGCGGAGTTGGACAATGTTCCCATTGGTTATAAATAAAAACATTTCTAGGCTGAGCAGTTTTGTGCAAATAGTGATCACCATAGTGATTATAACAATATAACTCTTCATAATTTGATGAACCCTGTAAATAATCATGCACAGAGTTTCACCAAGCACTCAAAATATACAATCAAAGTCCATAATAATAAAGTAAGTTTCTTCAGATATTCTTCTCTTTATTCCTTCATCCAATGTAACTGTAATTTCACAAAACACAGCCAACACGTGTTTCGTCTTGTCAGTATTTGACAAATAGACTTCTTCAGGGCTGTAAACAATACAATAACCTTAGTTTAGGCCTTAGCTCAAAAAGATCATATACATCAACCCAAAATCAACAATTACAGTGTCCATTATTATAAATTTAAACAATATTGAAAGTCACCGAATAGTAGGTGAAAAGGATAAGTAAAGCGAAAGACAGTACCTATCACCAAGAAAAAACCTAAATCACCCAAGTATGACAGAACGAAGTTGCCAAATTGGCAGTACCACAGTTTGAATCCCGTAGAAAACACAATAGTCCATATACTGTGGAGTAAAAACGTACCCCTATAGCTTCAGTACTTCATGAAAACCACAGTATGTATATCTCCAAATCTGTCTAAAATAAAATTAAAACACCCCGATCACAAGCCATTCTTTCGGGTCTAGTACATAAAGGTCACAAAGAAAACTCAGCACTCACCAACTAGAAAAAATTATGTATCACGTAGCACGAATCAAAAAATTCTTCCTCATTAATTCAACGTGTAGCTTGGTAAGATCAAGATAACGTATTATTCAGCAAGTAACTGCAAATATAAAGTAATTCAACCATAAGTACCATCAGTTCACTACAGTAGCCAGAATGTCACGGCACTACACAATAATCCAACTGCAACCACTATCTTACCTGTCAATATTATTGTATTAAATTCTCCCGTGTCCAGGATATCAATTTAAGAATCTCGGTCCATTAGCTGAAAAATAATAAATCATCTAAATCTCAGTATATGTTCACGCGCCCAAAACATGGCAAAAGTCGTAACTCTAAAAAATATAATCACGAACTAAATCTCTAACTAACTACTCAAATATCAGGGCAAAGCTTACCGCATATCTGCATGAACCTGCCATCTGTCATTCCGCGTGCTACGCGGACGCCATCTTGTAGTGGCTTTAAATAGTATTAATAAAAAGCGCCATCTTAGAGTGGTAAAAATCGTCCCGATTAACTAAATCTTAAATTATATTTGGCCACTAAAGCAAAAGCTGATGACACAACAAATGGATAGTATAAAAATGTGTGATTATGAATAACAGCCATACATCCGCGAGTACGCCACCTGAATGCCGGTAATATCAAAGTCCTCTGTCTATCATTATCACCCATAAGTAAACAACTTGTATGATGTTGAACCTTAAAATTACATTTACAATCAGTACCAGTACGCTAGTCATTAGGTCATATTAAAAACTACACGGTATATCAGCATCTCACGTAATATCCTATGTGCCCAAAATACTGGCTAGTTTCGGGGTGAAAGTTATCACTAGTATTACTGATTGATATAGCTTACTAATATCAAATCCACAGGTAGGGAGGAAAGATAGGCTAAAGGACATAGTGTGAGGGAGAAAATAAAGTATCAGACATCGATTACATCCATTAAACAATGTACATCTTTACAGATTATTAAATCTAAATGACATTCTTATTAAAGCAGGTAACCAAAATCAGTTTCAGTAACAATAAATGTAATCAATCGTGTCCTAGAAAGTATTCAAATTCATGGTCAATATTTAGACCTAGTTCCACAGCTTTCAATTTCATTAACCACATTACCTCTCTATGTCGCATTTGTAACTGTCTATTTCCACCTCTGGGATCACGTTTAACATGATCAATCCCGTGGTAAGTAAACACATGTTTATCTTTTTCTTTGAAATTCCTGACCATGTGAGAAGTGATGGGATAGCGGGTATCTCCTGTCTTTAAAGCTCTAAAGTGCTCCACCATCCTTTCTTTCAGTTTCCTGATAGTGCTCCCAACATATATTTGATTACAAGAGCACACTATAACATAAACTACAAAAGTAGTGTCACAGTTAATAAACATGTCAATGTAATAATCTCCAGTGTCATTGTAGTTGAAAGTTTTTACTTTTGTCTTAGCCCATCTGCACGAGCTGCACTTACCACATTTATAAAAACCTTTAGATGTTTCCATTAGCCAATCAGACCCTGTTTTATTCTTCTTCACAGGGTAACTAGGACTAATACAATTAGACAAAGTCCGGCCCTTTCTAAAGGTCAATACAGGTCTGTTCCCAATGAACAGTAATAAATCCTTGTCCATACTCAATAAGTGCCAGTGTCTTTTAATAATACTGTACAATTTTGCACTATCAGTACTGAAACAAACGAATTTTCATATCCCTAGCAGTATTCTCACATGTTTTTATCCAAAGTTTTAGATCTCTTAAGTTTCTTTGCCCTTACTATGGCATTTTCAACCACTTTCTTTTGGTAACCACGCTTCAAAAACCTCCTTGATAAATCTGTAAGGTTAAGTTAAAAGTCTCTGTCATTAGAGCAGTTACGTCTCGCCCTCACCATTTCGCCATATGGTATGGCATTAATTTGACTCGTAGGATGACAGCTTTGAGCATGTAGAATGGCATTACAACTGGTAGGCTTTCGATACATGCGACTACACAGTTTATCATCTTCTATATACAGCTCAATGTCTAAAAAAGTAATGCTGTGGGTATCATAGTGAGTTGTAAATTCCAGATTCAGCCTGTTATCATTCAAATAATCAAAGAAACCTTTAAGTTCATCAACTGAGCCAGTCCATATTAACAGGCAATCGTCTATGTAGCGCCCCCAGTAATGAATTTTCTCCGCCTCGAACCACCCCATAAAGAGGTTCGCAAAAGACGGAGCGAATCTGGAACCCATCGCAGTCCCGAGGCGCTGCCTGAACCATTTACCATCAAAAAGAAACACATTATTTTGAAGAACCATCTTTGTCATCATTAGGATCATCTGATTGTGATCATAAAATTCTGCTGCTCTATTACTCAGAAAAAAGTCTAATGCACTGATTCCTAGCTCATGGTCAATATTGGTATATAATGATACGACGTCTAACGTTACAAGTATCATCGTATCATCCCATGCAAGGTCACACATCAAGTTAAGCACATGTTTTGTATCCTCTATGAACGATGGTAAATTTCCGACATACACCTGCAAAAAAGTATCAACTTTCTGGGAGAGACGCTCTGTAGGCCCTCCAATACCTGAAATTATAGGTCTTCCAGGTGGGTTGACTCTAGACTTGTGAATTTTTGGCAGTGTATACATACACGGTGCTTTGGATGCCACAACCTGTAAATACAAATACTCATCATGATCTAGAAGTGCTAGATCATACCAGATCTTAAGTTGGTCATTGATAACCTTAGTCAGAACCTGCATGGGATTATAATGTAATTTTTCATAGTACTTGACATTATTCAGTTGTGAATAAACCTCTTCCTTATAATCAGCAGTGTTAAGAATCACCACATTTCCACCTTTGTCTGCTTTACGTATAGTGAGCTCGGAGTTACTCATTAATTCCTTAAGTGCCAACCTTTCACCAGATGTAAGATTATCCTTGTATCTCCTGAGCCTATTAGAACATTTTGTATCAATAGTTCTATCTATATCCAAATTCACTGCTTTGTAAAAAGCTTCAATAGTACTACCAGATGAGATTTTCGGCGTCCACTTAGATCTCTCCTTCAAGCCACTCCCCTCACTTAAGAATCTATCAACCTCAAGATCATCCAACAACTTGTATAAAGTTACTGGGTCATCTTCCTTTTCGGTAAGTGAGAGCAATAATTGAGTCTCTTTCAATTCCTGTATAGTAATGTTACTTAGTGGTTTAATTCTTTCATGTCTACTTTTTTCAGGTACATTGACAAAAAATTTCTTTAGTTTCAGTCTCCTGACAAATCTAAATAGATCGATTTTAGTCAAGTACCAATCAGACACAGTCACAGGACAAAATCCCATCCCTCTACTGAGTAATCTCCTCATTTCATCAGACAATTCAATTGAAGACAAATTTACAATTTCAATATCCTCAGTTTCTCCAGCATCACTTACAGCTAGGGTATCCAGGATCTCAGTCTCATCCCTACCCTTCCTCCTTGACCTCCTCCTACCTCTCCCCCCCCTCGTGGTTTTTTTACATTTGACTCCCGATTCCTTTCTATGTCCCTGTTCCCACGGCGCAGTCTGCGCACCGCCTCTAAAAAATTATTCTCAGGTGTAGGGAGGGCCAATGAATCAGGAGTTTCTTCATTTTCGCTACTAGATACGTTACTAGAACCTGGATCACTGTCACTAGCGGATGCGGTACTGCTACTCTGTTTACCAAGAGGAGTCTTGGCCATCAGGTAATAACATTTTCTTGCAAAAGTATATACGCGACCTGAACGATAATCCCGTTTGTCACGCTTAGGCTTTCTAGACTTCCTTTGCTTAATGTCTGTTTGCAGTTCATCTAATTTCTCATCTAAAGTGGTATAATTTTTAATAGTTGCCTCGGGAAGGTTCAGGCTACGTGTAAATAATCATGTTCTGTAAATTTAGCTGACATTACTAAATCTGCCATCATATTATTAATGTTTTCAAAGTCCCAATCATCAGAGAAAGTACTTGGTGTCACAAAGTCACTTAAGGAAACCTTAAACTGGTGTGGATATTTCAAGAGCTCAATCGGGCCATACATTTCATAATCAGTTTTGTCCATGCTACCCCACCGGGTATTGGATTGGCTGTGATGTTCACTGATGACAGTTCTCTTTTCTCGATGTGAGAGGATGTGTAGGCTTTAGGACCAAGTTGATATTCTGACTTGCTGTGTCCATTGTACTATATTTTCCATCAATCAATCTACCCAAACATAAAACCATGATGAGCCAAAGCAGGAGGAAAAGTACACCTAACACAATCCAAAATTCAATCCATGGTGAAATCAGATATGTTTCTTTTAGTTGGTGAAAAAGTTCAGTCACTTTGTCTTTGAAAGTTTTTGTTGCTGCAGTTTCTTCATGCTCGCTTGGATTTTCAGAAAAGTCATCGAAATTGATGAAGTGGCCAGATGCAGTTCTGTCAATTGTTAGAATTGCTTTCGGATTTTCATTTGCTTTTAGATTTCTCTTTGTTTCATTAGCATAGTCTAAGGCTACATAGTTGTAGACTGGTGTTTCTTGATGAACTGTTGCAATTTGGGTTTCAAGAGGCACAAGTTCCATGGCTTTGTTGCATAGTCCTTTTTTATTCACTGCAGGTTTATCAAATGTGATTAGTCTCTCAGTTTGAACCTCTTGGATTGTAGCAAGATTTGGTCTTCTGCTATTTCTTGGGAGTCCACTGGGCCTACTACTTATGATTGGCCACATGATTGTGATTTTTAACCAGGTCGATGGATACAACTCGGTTCTCCTTTTTACCAGCAAGGGGCGGTAGTACTACTGATCTTGTTCCGCTGATAGCTAAGACAGGTACTGCTTTTCTGTAAGAAGGCCCAAATTCCTTCTTCACCGCAATCTTCTCTCTGACCAGATCCCCAATCTTTGGAATCCAGACAGGTCTTGCTGGGACAGGTGTTTTTTCTTCAGTGGCTGTTGGCTTTAACTTTATATTACTCAGACTTCTTCTTGTTTCATTTAAGTCCTGTAAAACAGCCAAACGGTCTTTGATATCAAAGGCTTTTTCTTCTACCACTGAAGTGTGACTATCTAGGTCCTGAATGTGCATTCTAGTACCGAACAATAGTTTGTATGGAGTGAAACCTTTCAGAGAATTTCTTGGCAGATTGTTAAGACTACCTTGGACACTTGTTAAATGTTTGACCAACCCATCACCCGAACCTAATACCCTCGCCGTTATAGATTGCTTTATGTCACGGTTTTTTGTTTCCACTACCGCATTTCCCTCAGGATGGAAGGGAGAATAGTACCGCAATGCAATGCCCATGCTGGTCATGGCCTCTTTGTAAGCTCCAGAGCTAAACGTGGGACCCTGGTCAGAATGTAGCATGCCAATTGCGTATATGCCGATAAAGACTTGCACATCTTTTATAACAGTTCTGGCGTCAGCCGAGCGCTGGGGCCACATTTTTAAGTGAATCTAGTCTTAATTTTTATGGGAACGCAGTTCTCCGGCTGGATTTCTGCGTATAGATAGCCTGATGCTTTCTAATAACGGTGTCCTGGCAGTGGTCTGGTTCGGTTCACGACTGCGATCTCAGTTGCAGTCTGGACAACCCTTTGCAAATTTGTAATGTTGCAGGCTCATCCCCGGCCACCAGTATTCTGATTGTAATTCTTTTAGAGATTTTACGATCTCTTGGTGCCTTGGACCCTCTCCCATGTGTGCGTCTGCTATCAATAAGACTCTCCTGTTCGTGTTTGGAATTACTCTATTCCCCACTCCAGGAATTTGAGCAAAAGGAACGGAGTTTGCATCAATTACGTATGTATTATTGAGTGGATAGCCAAGAGGTAATGCTGCATAGTCGCCTTTCAAAGAAGCTTTTACCGCTAGCATGGTTTCTCCGTCTATGTGTTTTTTAGAACGCTTTTTTGTGGCTACGGAAGCCGGTTGAACCACTTCCGCTGTGGCTCTGTTAGCCAATGAATTCCCTGCAACGTGAACGCCATGACGTTCATGACTCAGTGCATGTATCACGTGAGTCTTTCGTAGTTCTTTCTGTAAAAGAACTACTTGTTCCCATAGCTTTTTATGCTTTTTTGTGGCACCTGTGTCATCTTTGTAATCGTTTTGAATCCAGGTCTGCAAGCTCTTATTGTAAGACTGGACGCAGTAATGCGAATCGCACACTATAAGTGTGGGGAATTCGCTATCGGCATTTTCAAGCGCCATCTTTAAAGATCTTATTTCAGCTCGCTGAGCTGAACAGTTTCTGAGTGATTCAGTTTTTGTGATTATTGGTCTGAATTTACCAAAGCGTCAGCGACCTTTAAGAATCGCGCACGCTGCGTTGTAGGATTTTTTCTCTACATCGTAGTGTTGTGCAAATCTGTCCATGTAGATTACACATGTGTACCGTTCGAGAGGCAGAATTTTGATTGGCAGAGGAGTTATTTTTCATATTCTAGATCTTCTAGTTTTTTCATATGCGGGTCAAAAGCGTGTTTCACGTCTTCTGCAGCAAGAGAATTTTCCTATTGTATCCATTTTGGATCTAATGCCCCAGCAGTCAAATTGCGTGGACTTGTTAATGCCTCAAGGGCTGATTCTGCTGTTAAAACAGTTATCTTCCTGCCTTGAGCTTGGGCTCTTTCATTTGCTACAGCAGTTTGAACCGCTATTAGAATTTTTTCAGTGGAACTGAATTTCATTTCAGCTTGTGTGTACAAATGTGATTTGTAAGCTATTGGTACCGTTTCTCCCTCATTAGAGGTCAGGTACATGAATCCGCATCTTCCTGGGATGACTCGGATTACAAGGTTGCGTACGTTTTCGCGTGTTTGCAATTTTATTTTAGCTAATATATCTGTTTGCAATGATTTAAAAATTGCTGTGTGTTTCTGAGTCCAATTTATTGGTTTGAAATCAGGTTTTATTAATTCATAGAGAGGTTTAACCCTCTCTGCGTAATTTAGAATCTATGTTCTTCCAAAATTCAGAAAGCCTAGTATTGATTGTAAGTTCTTCAGCGTTTAAGGTGCTTGGAGTACAGCGCACTTCTCTAAGAAGTTGTCAGCTAGGCTCTTGCCTTCACTTGATAATTCGTATCCTAAAAACAGGACAGTTAGATGGGCAATTCTTGACTTCTTGAAGTTGAATTTGTACCCTTCTGCTGCGAACCCAAGTATTATGGTGTTCACTCTTTTTAAGTGAGTCTCCAGGTCATCATCTGTGAGATAGATGTCATCGACATAAGATAATGCTTCATCATCATATATTTGTAGTAACTCTGTTACGCTTGCTGAGAATAATCCTGGGCTATTCTTGAATCCCTGTGGGAGTCGACAGAAGTAATTTTGTGACCCCATTATTGAGAAAGCGGTCAAATACCTGCTTTCAGGTGCAATGGTTTGACAAAAGAATCCATTAGAGATGTCTAATGTCGTTTTATACTTTTTGCGCACAATGTTATTCATTAGTGCTGCACTGTGTGAGTTTTGTACTGCAAATGTCTTGCAACAGGAGTTTAAGTGTCTGTAGTCCAAAACTAGACGTTATGAATCGTCTGGCTTGGAGACAGGAAACAAAGGATTGTTCATTTGTGAGGTGCATGTTTCAATCACCCCCTGATATTCAAGTTGATCTAAGATCTCCCTGACTTGCTTTGTAGCTTATTGTTTAACTGGGTACTGCCTTTGTGCAGTGGGCTGATTTTTTAACTGGATTTTGTGAGGAGGAGAGTCCTCATCCCATCCTACATGATTTTTATACAAAGCAGGGGCTTGGGCCACTGCCCATTTTCTTGCAAATATGTATTTTTTATGAATTGGAATAGGATTTGAGAAGGCAGGCATAATCGTTTCTTCGCCATGAGGGCACTCCCTGACAAACTCTGGTGGCCAGTCTTTCTCAGCTAACAGGATGTCATAGCCTTCTGAAAGGTTGTCCCAAAAGAGACCCCTTATTTTCCTAGTTTTGTCCCCCTCTATACGCAATGTTATTTCGTATAATTTATGGGGTTTGCTAACTCTGGTGTCTGAAGTTTCCACCTGAATGCATTCATTCGTGTTCACTGTCTCCAGAAGATTCATCAGGATCTTGCGAGCTATTGTCACTTCTGTTGCGCTGTCTAGCATTGTCTGGGCCCACTCTCCGTTTTTCAGTTGTGTCCTCAGTATCCTCGGCGTGTTTAATTTTAATACTTGCTACCTTCTTTCTTGGAAATGGTAATTTTTTACTTTGATGAGCAGGTTCTTTGTCTTTGGACTTGACGTGCTCTTCTTTGTGTTCTGACCGTCCTCTTCTTTCCGATTTCTGTGAGGAAGTCTGAAAAGATCGAGAGGGACGTGTATCAATATCTTGATGTCTATCAGGTTTTTTCAATTTATCCCTATCTCTAAGGTTGTATCTTTTCTCAGAGGGCTCCCTCTGGGGAGACTTGTGTCCTCGGTCTGGAGATCTATCTCTCCGTTGAGGAGACCTTCCTCTGGACTGAAAACGTTTTTCTTTGGGAGAGGATTGTTTATTACCCTCCCAACTCTTTTTTGGAGTTTTGAGATTATTTTTAATAAAAGTTTTTTCAGGATTTTCAGTTAGTTGGGGTTTTATTGGTTTCCCACCCAAACTAACTCTTCCTAGTTCTTCAAAAGGATTTTTCTATGATTCTGGCAAGTTCAAATGGTTGTTCTGCTATATCTGTTTCTTTCAATTTCTGGCGGATCGCCACAGATGCTGCTTCTCCTTTTATGTTGGCTAATGATATAGCCGGGACCTGTTTGAAGTCTTTCAGTAATTTCATACCCAGAGTTAAAGCAGGTTCTGTACCGTATTCATTTTGAATCTGTCTTAGCACATCTGGTATTACCGCCATGGACAAAACACCATGTGTTTTTGTGTATATAGAAGCAAAGACTGTGCCCCAAGTGTCACAGTCCTCCACAAGTGGTGCGATCCCCATTGGAAGACAGATAGTCAGAATTCTGTGTTTTTCAGTAGGCGTAGTGTTAGGAAATACTGCCTCTATTTGAGTGATTTTTTGTGCTAGCCAGAATGGAATTTTTTCCCGTTTTGCGGGTATTTTGCCTATGGCAGATTGTATATTCTGTGGTGTGATTTTATTTGTGTTCCCCTGGTGAGGGGTGTTCTGTGGAATTATTATTGCTGGTTGGACTGTTGAAGTCCGCATTACATATTGGACCAATTGTCTATGTATTTTAATTAGTTGTTTTAACTCAACTAAAAGTTCCCGGTCTGACATTGTTTCAATGTCTGGATGTGGTGTGTAGCTGGCTGGAACCGGCCACGTGGCTCCTGGTCTACCTAGTCGACCTAGCCTGGTGATGTGATTTTGATGTTTTAGGGCGCCTTTAAACCAGAGCAGGTGCTCTTGGTAATTTAGCGGGATTTCAACTTCCTCGAAAGGAGCGTATTCATCCGGAGGTTCCTCTATTTTGTAATAGTGGAATTTGTGTGTTACAGCGTTTGCTGCTGGAAAGTTTATCCATGAGTAGAATACCTCTGTTTGCCGATATTCAAAGGCCTCTACCACAAATATGACGTACCACCTCGTGATGATACTGCATTTTCTATAAGTTTTTTAGTTATAGATCTTCTTACTTTTACCGGAATGAGTATATCATTCGGGTCATTTTCTTGGAGACTTGTGTCATCCGCTAAGAGCTGAGCCGCTATTCTAGCTCTCTCTGTTTCATCGTCACTTTCTCCCATTTTACTGACAGAAAGTTTGTTGCAGATCAAGTTTCAAGGAAACAAAGATTAGGTGCACAATATTTTGGAACACTGTATCCTTCAACGTTGACTAAACCAAAAACTATACATAGGAATCTCTTCCTACTAAGTTCCGGCGGATTTTAACCTTTTATCCACTCCAGACGTCTATTGGAGTTTTTACGGGAAAAAGGGTCTGTGTGAAAAAGCACGACTGAGTTACTCTAATGTCTTGCGTTAGATTATCGCCTTACCAAATGTTGGGCGCCATGTAGTGTAGTTCCTATATTCCCAATAGGCTCTGCGCATTGGAATAATATAATCAGCAGTGTAGACGTAGGACTGAGGTCGACTAGGTCTCTACTGACTATATTAGACTTAATTAGTTTTGCCAGCTAGCTCAGAGGTCACTAGAAACTTTCTCGAATGAAATAGGAAGGGGTTAAGTTCCCTGATTCAGACAAGAAGGGATTAGCTTCTGACAACCATATAACATGACAACTTTGCTCCCTCAGAATAAAGAGTGTATCTCTAGAGTCGTGTGAAAACAATAGACGGTTATTTCACTTAGTCAATCGTGCATACTTAGTTTCACCAGAGTGCAGAGAAATAGAGAGACGGGCGTTTTCAATAAAAGGTGTTATTTATTGAGCAGTCTTCTTTCTCATGCAAGAGAAATGAATTGCCACAATTGCAATACTTATCATGAAGTAAAGTGCGTACAGTAAAAGTAGTATTATGAAATAATACTGTAAAAGCATTGATATGGTTTCTTAGCCATATGATACTTTAAAATGGATAAAATATATACATACATAAAACATTGACTAACGTACTCAACTGGTGCTTCTAAGATACGCCTACCCCAGTGTACCTGACCTAAGCCTAATACGTGGGAAGGAGTAAATAAGTTGCAGTTTAAGTTAAGTTTGTTTTTGCCAAGATTCTGAGTCAAGAATTCTCTTAAGGGTTTAGTCAGCTCCGTACCTTGGTAATAGAATGTAGGAGGTCTTGTATCTCGTTCTCAGGACTCGATCTCCCAGCAACCCACAAGGGTGACTGGAAAACACCGGAGCTGGATTTTTTCGGCTGGAGAAAAAGACAGCGTCTTTCTCACTGCGTCAAAAGGGAGGGACGGCTTCCTTCGGCTCCTCGCATCAGCTGGGCTTCCGGGCAAGTAGATAGCCGCTATGCTCCAAACCACCATGTGTTTGCTTAAGGCAACGTTGGTATATTTATACCTGAAAGGTGCCGGGTTTGACGTAAGGTTGGACATAAGACGTCACTAAGAACTAACAGTTCTTTCTGGACTCTAGGAGTTCTTGGGCAAATCAAAACAAGAGCATGGTGATTTCCCGGGCTGCTGGAGGTTTGGTTTGTTTACAGAACGCGTTGTACTTTCTAGGAGTCTAGGGGAGTAGCCTTGCCGTATTTGGACTGCATGGGCTATTACTAAAAAGGATATGATTCTTATGCCTTTATAAGGATATCATTTATTATAACCATATAAGGACATAAATCAGGAATATCGAATTAGGCTCCTAGATAGAAACACAACAAATGGTTCGGTGCTAAGAGGGTATCCCAAGGGATTTCCTATGGTGCAAGTTGTCAATGGTTTCCAGCACCAAGGGTTTCACCCACAGGGTAGGGGGCGTGGTGTCTCGAGGTGTCTCAATTGATCCAAGAACATGTATTGATGTGCTGACTTTGAAAAAAAAAGTAACCCTTGTCACGTGCAGCAAGTTGAGGCATTGGAAGCACGAGTGTTGGTGTAATACTGGTCAGATGGTTAATAGAAAGCAGGTTAAGAACGGGCGATTTGTGTAGTCTGAAGGGAATAGCATGGTTCAGACACTGCAGAGACAGAGACAAAGAGTTCAAAATCCCAATGTAGCCCAAGCCCAAGTAGTGTAGTTTCCACAAACCTTGATGCCACAATAAAATGTAAATGTTGCAAATGTTCCAAAATACAATGTGAATCAGGTCCCCAATGTAAACATGAATCCCTTTGTGAAACAAGAGATATCCTACCATTATTCTATGACAGACTATTTTATTTCTGACCTGTCGCAAAAACAGGGCCTGAGAGGGGAGGAGGATTACGTAGGTGGCGCAACCTTAGAGGTAGACCAGAGTGGTCCATTTTTGAATGGCGAGGTAAATGAGAAACCTGTCTCATTCCTTGTTGACACTGGTATTGCCCGCTCTTCTGTACAAACAGCAAAGGTTCCTAAACTACCCCTCATAAGAGAATGAATCCAAGTTGTAGGAGTTGCAAATAAATAATTGACTAGCCAAGTATCAAAAGCGGTACATGTCAAAATAGGGTCCGTTGAGGCTCATCACCTATTTGTGGTGTGTGATTCAAGTCCTGTGAACTTACGTGGACGAGACCTTTTATGTAAGCTAATTTGTTCCATGTATGGTACCCCAAATAGCATTGAGTTTCATACTCACGATGAAGACATTGTCTTCAAACTTGCTCATCAGAGATCGAAATGTACCCACTGTCAACTGAATATGATTTGCCTCTGGAACTGAGGGGCACAGTGTTGCCCGAGGACTGGGACTTTTTAGGTAAAGACATTTGACTTATCAAAGGTGTTGCAGCAGTCCACATTACTGTAAAACCATATTGCGTTCCTGAGAATCCCACAATACATTCTGACCCCTGAAACTATTTCTGGGATTACTCCTGTGATTGACTCAATGATTGAGCAAGGCATCTTAAAAGATATTATGGGGAGTCCATGTAACTCACCCATAATAGGTTTGCAGAAACCCAACAGCAAGTACTGCTTTGTCCAGGATCTGTGACAGGTAAACTTCATAGGTATTCCATGTTTTCCTGTGGTACCGAATCCAGCTGTGATTTTATATCAGGTTCCATGTGAGGCTTAGTGGTTCTCTGTCAATGATTTCTGCCAAGCCTTGTCTTCTATACCATTGGATGAGGACGGACAGCTCCTTTTGCGCTTTCCGTTTCGACAGCGGTGTCTTCGCATGTTGCCGATACTCACAAGGGTGGAACGGAGATGCCATCTATCTATAATCAGCTACTCAAAAAGAATCTAGAATCCTTAGTGATGCCCATCATTCAGTTCAAGTCCAATATATTGATGTCCTACTGGTGGTATCAAATATGCAAGAGGCCTGCAAATATGACACTATTGCTTTGCTGATCACTTAGATGAGAATGGACATAAAGTGTCCGCAACCGATATTACAGTTCTGCACGAAAAGGGTGTGTACCTAGGACATCACATTGAGAAAGGAGCGAGGAAGGTGTTCAAGAGAGAATTTCTGTGATTCTGAAAATGAACCCACCATCCACAAAGAAGAGGTCCTAATGTACCTGGCAATGGTGGGCTACAGTCTTCAGTGGATTCACAACTTTTCCTTGATAGCCAAGCCTCTCCAGAGCCTGACACACAAGGATGTTTATACTCATATATAGGGGTTTGCCCAAATGCTCTCACAATACCTGGGCAAAGAACAGACTAAACTTTAAAAAATTGTATTATATGGGAATAAATTATTACAGAAGTACTTTCCACCATGAAAATTTAAATGAGTCACTGGGGATGTATAGGATTATATAAATCATTATTTATTCTGATTTCCTGACATGCTTAGTAATCTTCACTCCGGGTACAGGTCCCTGAGAAGTACCATATATTATCATTTTTCTTAGTTTAGTCTGACACACAAGGATATGTTGGATCCAGTTCTATGGGATGACAACTTTATGTGTGCCTTCTCAGAGCTGCGATAATGTGTCTGACGCCCCCCAGGCCTGAGAATGCTTGATTATAATAATGTTTTGCATTATTTTGCAGAGAGCAAGAGGCATGCGCTTTCTCAGTGCCTACTAAACTGCATGGCAATACTTGCAGGCCAGTGGCATATTCTTCTTCCACACTTAACCATGTGGCTGTCGCTTTGCCTGGTTGCCTTAAAGTGGTTGCCTCAACCAGCTTCAGTATCAAGCAATGTGAGAGCATTGTTATGGGTCACACATTGACTGTATTTATGCCCCATTCAGTGGAGGTGTTGTTACCCCGTACTTAAACACCTTACCAATAGCCGACTCACCAGATATGAACAAGTCATCCTGGGAACAGAAAATGTATCCCTTAAGAGATGTACTGTACTTAACACTGCCAACTTGTTGCCTCTTCCTGGAAGTGAGACAGTCGAAGATGAAGTGGAGCATGACTGCCTTGATGTCACTGAGCTGTGCACCAAACCAGGACCAGGCATACAAGATATGCCACTACCTGAGTCAGATCATGTGCGATTTGTTGATGGCTCCTGCTTGCAAGACCATGAGGGAAATCTGAAAGCTGTCTATGCAGTTTGTATAGTTGCAGGTGTGGTCAAAGTCTCTTAGCTCCAAGAAGCCTTTTCAGCACAAGTGGCAGAATGGTTGCTCTTACTAGAGCATGCTATGTTGCAGACCAGCTGAGAGTGACAATTTTCACTAATAGTCTATATGGCTTTGGTGTTGTTCACCATTTGGACAGGTATGGTTACAGCGTGGTTTCAGGACTACCTCCGGTTCCTCTATATGCAATAGAGAAATTGTAAGAAACCTTTGTAAAGCTTTGCAACTATCGGCCAAAATTGCAACCATCGGCCAATACTGCAGTGGTGAAGAGTGCCGCCCATGGACAAGGTACTGCTGACTATGTGACGGTTGGCAACAGATATGCGAACAAGACCGCATGATATTTCATCTTAAATTCCAGATCATTTATTGGGGAATATGTCAATGGAATATCAGATGTCACAAGTCGCAATGTGTTGTTCTCTGCTGTTGATATGTGGGAGGAGGTTAAGAGATTATAGGAAGAAGTACCTGAGCAAATCAGCTTGGTTGGGTCGGAACAGGATTTATGAAAAGTACTATGGTTGACATTTGGGTTTCAGGAGATGGAAGTTTTGTGCTGCCAAACAGCTTGTTACCACCTATGGCTAGACACTACCATGGTCACGCACATGTGGGAAAAGACACAATGGTGCGCTTCTTCCGACAGACATGGTTTAATCCCAGTTTTAGATTGATGTTTGTGTCACAGATGTGTGGTGTGCCAGCAACAAATTCAGGGAGAAGAACCCCAGTAACAATGAATCACATAGGGAGATCAGGAGGTCCTTTTAACAGGATGCAAATGGAGTTCATTGAGATACCCATTTGTAATGGGTTGAGATATGTCCTGGTGATCATGTGCATCTTTTCACGGTGGGTGGAAGTTTACCCGACTAGGAGAAATGACAGTCTCACAGTAGCTAAGTTGTTGCTGAGGGAGTTAATACTGTGGTTCAGCTTCCTGACTTCTTTGGAGTCAGACCAAGGAATCCATTTTAACAATGAGGTTCTGAAGATGGTATAGGCAGCATTTTAAGTTGAACAGAGACTACATTGCAGTTACAGTCCAAAGGCTTTCAAAATTGTGAAGGAAGTCAATGGCACATTGAAATCCAGATTGGCTACAAGGCGTGTTTCAATGTCCCTGATGCCTTGCCTCTTGTATTGATAAGTCTGCGCAGTACACCAGACAGAAGGACAGGATTGTCCCCAATGAAATTATCATGGGGAGGGCTATGAGACAGCCAGCAGTGTCTGTGAATGCTGTTGTAAATATTACAGATGACATGATTCTTGATTTCTGTAAAGGACTGGCTGATATGGTGTGTGTTGTAATGTGTGTTTATGCACATATTATGTAATAAATTATTAGCTTTTGCCTGTGTTTATTTTTCATCTTATTGTACATTTGTATTCTCTATCTTATTTTATTGGTGCATTCCGCATTCCCCTTTCTTATCTACCACCACCCACTGGAATCTTGAAATGCTGTTATGGCAGTTGGAGCAAATGACTTGTTCCAGAGGAGGAGATTGGACATGGATGTTGACTGGCAACAAACTTCATTCTGTTCATCATTGGTTTGGTGTATTTTTGGAATTCAACACTGGTGACGACTAGTTGTGCAGTGGACAACTATATCAACGTTCCGCCTGAAGTTGTGAAGCCAATCTCTAAAGATGGCTGTAATTTAATCATTGCTTGGCATGCACTGTACAAAGGAATTCATGAAAGAGGTTCCCTTACCTGACCATCAGAAGCGACATATCATTCCATCTCAAAAACTGCACCATTCTGACATTGCTGGAATGACTATAGCAAGTATGATTCAAGAGAAATTTTTTATGGGAAATCCTCATTTAAAGAATGCAATACATATTGCAAAACGTGTAGAATACATTGTATTAGGGAGATGAAGGAATCTAGTGAACAAGTAGTGAATGAAATAGCAAAAGGCCATATAAAAGTGTCAGAAGTAACAGCAAAATGGAACAAGTAAAAGATCTTGACAAGGAAAGGTATAATCAAGGCAACTTCACTCTTACCACATCTCCTACTTCCCAATTCACTTGACTATGACGTACTTTGTTGTTCTAGATTAAGAGATTGGACATGGATGTTTACTAGCAATAAACTTCATACTGCTCATCATTGATTTGGTCTATTTGTGTTCTACAACACTGCATTCTGTATCTAACCAGGTCGTAGAGGCTACAGCTACACCTCAACAGTAGCAGTGCCATGACCTCAGTCCAGCAACAGGGTTATGTTCATGCTTGGAACCTCAGTGGCCTGGGCCATACCAGGTAATACTGGTTACCACAACTGAGGTGAAGTGGGTTCTCCCAACTGGGTACATGGTTCCGAGACTCGCAGAGTCCTGTGTCCCCTTGATGATATAACGGCACTGTTCCTGACGTGTCGGTGGTTACAGTGAGACAGAGTGAGCAGGTTAGTCAGGCGGTTGGGGATCCGCAAGCAGCTAAGACAACACTTGTTCAGCCCAAGGGGGTGGTGAAAGTCAAGAAAGGTTCCATACAGTAGGGTTGACTGTGCCAAATTCAGATTGTAGCGAAGGGCCTAGTGCAGTAGTAATGCGAGTTGGACCTGGAGACCATTGGCCCAGGATACAAGAATTAGGAAGACACTGTTTGACTGAGGTGCATGTTCCCCACACTACTGAAGAGAGAGCTGAGGGAGATTCTCAGAGTGACAGTGATGAAGACGGGCCTACAATGAGGCAGGCAAAGGTACTCTGTCATGGATACTCCTCACTTAAATGGACTTACTTGGCGGAAAATGACTGGGAGAGAGCATTTTATAACTCTTCCTATAACAATTAGCATCCACCTGAACCTTCTTGAATTGAACTTTGTGGTTGAACTGAGACTGTAATTTTTACTACAAAGAAGAATGCCAAGGCCTGAGTTGGTGAAGAGGCGTAAAGTTGTCCCTTAGACCAACATGGAGTAGGGCTGAGAAAGTCTCACGAAGATCATTTTACGTATTTTGCTGAAAGAGATGTCTGAACTTTGCTTTGCTTTGTTATTTGTGCAAATGAGAACTAAAAGAACTGTGCTGCTAATCTTTTAAGATAAACGGTATGTCACTAATGCTTATGTGCAGGAGTGTTTGCCGCTGCAACAATAGTATTAGTTGTCTTACTCATTATCCTTAACTTACCCCATCATTCACATGAGGAAAAGCCTAGATCTACACATGTCCCCAAATCCCCAGTGATGAGAAAGAGTTCCATGTAGACGCTTCTAAAGGAGATTATTCATTAAATGTATATACAAAGCTGCTTTACGAATATGTTGACACCAAGGATGCTAAAGATTGCTACATGTGTATGCAGTTGCCTGCATCTTTTGCCAAGGGGATAACTTATTATCATCTCCCTTTGACATATGGCGTTACCTGTATTTTATTGCTGAGCTTATTCTATAGGAAATATAATTTCCAATATTTTTACTCGGATCAGGATTTCAGAGGTTCCTGTACTGAAGCACTTAAATCAATTGCAAGATATTAAAAATGCTGAAATAATGGGACATTTCTTTAGACCTGGGCACTGCTTATGCACATAGACAGAATTTAACGTGTTCTTTGGTAGATGTACAAAATAAATTCAATGATTTAGTAGAGGATAGATAGAGAACCTTTCTAACTAAAGCTGCAAATCATTCAAAAGTGCCACCATGGGCCAAAGAGGAAAGTGAACACTGAATAATTGGAAACATGGCTGCATTAGCTCTAGAATGGCAACATAAAGGGAGATTATGCATTCACATAAAGAAATTCACCACTGACATCAACTTCGTAGGGACTAGTGAATATGACCAGACATTTGACGTTCATGGAAATTGGGGTTCATACCTAGATGGAGGAGATCCTGTGTTCCCTGGAGTTTAATACATTTGTGGAAAACATGCATTTGACAGATTACCCAAGTGATGGTATGGTACATGTTATATGAGAGTATTTTTCCCAAACAAATTGACGATTCAACAAAGGTACAACATCAGGAGGAGGAGCTACGCGGGCATCCAAGATGGTCGTGTGAGCAGAGGGCTCCCGAGACCCGCGCCGCCCTTCGCACGTATCCTTACTACATCCTGATTTTGAAGATGGGTTTTGAAGACGAACTCTTGCTGATCCCGACATTCTTTGACGAATTGAAATCGGACGTTGGGATCCACTTTTACCCCGTCTTAAACTTTGCGGCCCTCCCCGTGGCCAGACCGGGGGCTCGGCCACTTTGCCAGCCGGGGAGTAGTTGAATAACATCGGCCGGAGGGGTCTCCCCTCCAGCGGTCTCCTGCCTGACTTTCAGTTTCGTTTTCCTACTCCCGGCAATGATCCGCTGAAACGCTGCTTGGATCTACCCTTGAATCTACCCTTGGCCCTGCCTGATGCTCTCACACCGTTTTGGCGATTTGCCATCTACTCTGCACTAGTGGCATTTACTTCGATTTTGGCCGCTTTTGGCCGATTTCACTGTTTTTGACTACATCCCGGCCGGCCATTTTCAGCAGGTCGCGAGGACCCCTAAGGGGTCCTTTCTCCAATATGGCCACCAGAACCGAGACTGAGAGACGCAAGATCAAGACGCCTCACCGAGGGAGACAGACCCAGACGAACATCATGGATCATTACTCCCAATTGAAGGGTTCCCCCAGTAGTGCTGGCCGTACGCCTGATGACCCTAAGGCTGCCTCCGGTACGACACCAGGAGTGTCGCTGCAAGACGTGATGAGTGCTATCACCAATATGGAGGCCTCCATGGGGAAACAGTATGAGGCTCTTGCCCCCAAGATCGACACGGTGGCCGTGGATGTTACGCTGATTAGAGCGGACCTGGCAAAGACTAATGAGAGGGTCAAGGCGTTAGATCTGAAGACCTCCAGCCTGACCACTGATGTAACGGACATTCAGACCGAGATCGGGAATCTGCGTTCTTCCCGGGATGTGCTGGCCCGTCGTCTGGAGGACTATGACAACAGGGCCCGTCGCAACAACGTGCGCATTATCGGGGTCCCTGAATATCCCGAGGCTTCTGCAACCGACCTCCTGGTGGAAGATCTGATCACCAATTATCTTGCTCCCGCCGGACTCACTAAGTTCTTTGCGGTCGAGGGCGCACATCGAATCCTTGGCGGAAAGGTCCAGCCGGGTGCCCCCCCGAGACCTATCGTTGCTAAACTATTCCACTTCAGGGATAGAGATGCCATCCTGCAAGCCTCCCGGGACAAGGGCCCTGTGGAGTTCGAGAATGCCACCGTGAACTTTTATCCGGACTTTACCCCGTTCGTTCAGAGGCAGAGAATGGGATTCCAGGGAGTCACGAGACGGCTACGGGACTTGGGCCTCAAGTACGCCATGCTGTTCCCGACCAGACTTCGTATTGAGTATGGGGAACAAACGTTTTTCTTCGATCGCCTGGACAGTGTTAGTGACTGGCTTGATTCTCTGCCAAAAAAGGATGATCGTACTGAGCACCCCGACGGAGCCGATGGTGGCTTGCCGGAGCAGGAGTGACTGGTGGATCCAGACGTCTGAACTTTTCAACTTCTCCAGCTGAGTTTGGACAATGATTCTTTAGTTCTTCCTTCATATTGGCCTGAGGGTGGCGGGGGCGAAGGGATCTCTTCCTCCTCTGGGGTTCTTTGTGTAGATTAGTTTCTTGATGGGGCGACAGGCACACCGCAAGTTGGGGTGGATTTTGAGTCTAACGCAGGAGTGCAGGGTGGGGGGTGTTGTAACGGGTTTCAGTTGGGGGGTGAGGGGGTGTGTGTGTGGATGTTTTAGTTCACAAGGCATTCAACTGTTTCTTTAATTGTCTCGGTCTTCGGGTTCTGTGTCTGGGGCGCTCTGCTTCTTCTTGGGGATGGGGGGTGGTGAGTTGAGACTACTATCATGGAATATTAATGGGTTGGGAGACAGGATAAAGCGAGGGGTAGTGTTGCAGTTCCTTAGGCACCATTCACCCGATGTAGTTCTTCTACAGGAGACACATCTTATAGGGAATACGTGTCGAGCCATGAACAGACGTGGATACCGCCTAGTTGCTCACTCCGGTTTCACCTCTGGTTCCAGGGGGGTTGGCATTCTTATCTGGTCTTCTCTCCCCCTCGAAATTGATGAAGTTATACTTGATGATAGAGGGCGCTATGCCGCGCTCACGGGTAGATGGGAAGGGAAGACGCTGTCCATACTTTCGGTATATATCCCCCCGGGCCTTCAGGCCTCCATGTATGCCGACTTGGGTGGGGTCCTACTGGGGTTGCCTGAGGGCCTTCTTATCCTCGGAGGGGATTTTAACTCCGTTGTCTCTGGTACATCCGATCGTTTTCCCCCCAGGGATTTGGCTGGATCCCATATGTGGTTGAGTGACTTCCTCGATACCTTTGGGCTCGTCGATAGCTGGCGGTTGTTGCACCCTACACAGCTTCAGTACACCTTCCATTCTGGGGCACATGGTAGTCTTTCTAGGTTAGACTATTTTCCAATGCCATCGGCTCAGTCCTCCTCCATCAATGAGGTTCGCCATTTTCCCAGGGGTATTTCCGATCACTCCCCCTTGTGGCTTCGGATTGCGATGGGTGCGGGTAGTGCAAGCAGAGTGGCTCCTATTAACCCCTGGTACTTTCGTGACCCAAAAACCCGTTCTGAACTTGTTAAAGCCGTGGATCACTACTTTAATGACAATGTGGGGTCTGTTTCTTCTTCTGTGTCTTTGTGGGAAGCTTTTAAGACTGTCATTCGTGGGCATTCTCTTTCACTGATTGCCGCTGCCAAAAAGGCTAAAAATGAGGAGCTTGTGCGCCTGGAAACTGAGATAACTGCACTAGAGAGTGACCTTGATACAGGAGTAACACGTTTAAAAATGCATTCCCTCAGTCTGAAGCAGGCCGATTATAGGTCCGTCGTCACTGACGCGGCTAAGGTGATGAACAGGGAGCAACAGGGCAGGATGTATGATGTGGGTGACAAGGCTGGTAAATTGATTGCATGGCTTGACAAAAAGGAAAGAGCGAATCGTGTTGTCCCCGTGATTGAGAGGCTGGATGGTGAGTGTGTCACTGACCCTGTTGGGATTGTTGAGTGTTTTGTTGATCACCTTCAAACGGTGTTTGCCTCTGTCTGCTACAGGGACGAGGAAGACTCTCGGTTGTTGCTTCGTGACATTACGTTGCCCTGCCTTTCCGACGATGACAGAGACCTCATGGATGCACCCCTCACGGTGGATGAAGTAGCGGAGGCTATACGTTCCCTCCGCTCAGGCAAAGCAATGGGCCTCAATGGACTACCCATTGAACTTTACAAACTGCGACCCGACAAAATGGCGCCCCACTTGAAGGATATGTTCCTTGAGGCTCTGGACTCGGGTTCCCTTCCCGCTGATCAGCGACTTGCCACAATTGTGGTAATTCACAAGGAGGGAAAGCCACAGGATCGTTGTGCCTCGTATAGGCCTATATCTTAGCTTAATGCCAAACCCAAAATTTTAGCTAAATTGTTAGCTAATCTTTTGATTAAGGTGATCGGGGACCTGATACATCCGGATCAGTCCGGTTTCATTCCTCATCGGAACACCGCCCTTAATCTTCGGAGACTCCACGGAGTTCTCGCGAGGGCTGGGACTCTCACTGAGTCGGCCATTTTAGCTTCCCTTGATGCTACCATGGCTTTCGACACTATCGAATGGCCTTATCTTTGGGCGGCCCTCTCAAAATTTGGATTTGGCCCCGAGTTCATCGCTTGGGTGAAACTTCTTTATGAGAAGCCCCTTGCCCAGGTGGTGGTTAACGGGAAGGCGTCCGGTGTTTTCACACTCGGACGCGGCACTCGGCAGGGCTGCCCGCTGTCTCCTCTGCTCTTCGCCCCCGCATTGGAACCGTTGGCGGAGTGGCTCTGTTGGGAGCCTTCCATAAAAGGCATTCGGTGGTCTCTCGATTTCGAGGATCGTGTCTCGCTATACGCAGATGACATTCTCCTATATCTAACTTCCCCTCAGAAATCCTTGAACGTGCTCTTCGATGTTCTTACATCCTTTGGGAAGAACTCGGGACTCGTTATTAATTGGACTAAGTCCTGTGTCTACGTTTTGGCTTGTGGTCTCCCCCCATTGCCTCGTAGATTTCCGATTCAAGTCACTGAGTCCGGTTTTAAGTACCTGGGGATATATGTTTCCTTGGACCCCACCGTTCGGTATGAGCGCAACTTGCTGCCCCCTCTTCAACGCCTGAAGTTAGATGTCACACGCTGGCGTCATTTGCCACTGTCACCACTAGGTCGTGCGGCACTCTTCAAGATGATGTCGCTGCCTAGATTTTTGTATGCGCTCCAGAACTCGTTTGACCCCGTTCCCTCTCGTTACTTTCGGGAGGGGGAGAGTCTACAACGGCAACTGATCGGGGATGGCCGTGCACGCGTTGCTCTGTCTAAACTCACGCTCCCGTGGTATGACGGAGGCATCGCCCTTCCTGACATCAGGCGCTATTATTGGGCCTCCCAATTGAGTGCAGTCAACCACGCAACGTATGTTCCCGGTCCCGCCCCTGCCTTTGCAATGGATAAGCACCTTCTGCCAGGGGGGAACTTCAATAGGGCGCTGTATTCCAGGAGGCTCTGTACATCACTGACTGGCCCAACTAAAGTCGCGGTACGTGTGTGGCATGATGCGAATGCGGCCTTGGGATGGAAGGATAGATTCACTCGCGCGACCCCCTTGTATGACTTTGAATGTCTGGGTAATTTATGGCGAACGAAAGGATTTGACAAATGGGATATGATCGGAATCACTAAGGTGGGGGATCTTTGGTCCAAAGGCGATGTTAAGACCTTTGAGGTGCTTAAGGCGGAGTATGAACTCGGGGACAGGGAATTCTTCAGGTACGCTCAGGTCCGGCATGCCCTACTGTCGATCTTTGCTGTGGGTACGACTATCCCTGAATCCTCACCCCTTGAGGATCGTATTCTTGATGGACATGTGCCTGGCAGCACTATTTCATTGATTTACAAGAAGCTGATCTATAACAGGGCTGACCTGCTAGTGCGCCTGGGGGCCTTGTGGCTTGCCGACGGTCTAGAATTAGATGATGAGGACTGGCAGTCCGCCCTGTCTTCGCCAAAAGAAGTTGCCATACCTGCACGCCTTAGATTTGTTCAATTTAAGATCCTCCACCGTGTGTATGTCACTGGCCCGAGTCTGGTACGCATGGGATACTCTTCTGATGACTTATGTAAGCGTGTCTGCGGTATGACTGGTACATTTCTTCATATTCTGTGGGAATGCCCGGAGATGGTCGAGTTTTGGTCCTGTGTGCATGTCGTAATGGAGAGGGTTACTGGGGTGGCACTGCTGCCAGAGGCCAGGCGCTGCCTCCTGAATGTCTTGGAGCCCAATGACTACAATGCGGCACAGATCACCTGGGCGACCCTTGGCAATATGATCGCCAAAAGAGATATTGCACAGCTCTGGGGTTCCCATAGGTCTCCGACCGTAGCATTGTGGGCAGAGAATATGGACTGGTGCATGTTTCGTGAGAAGACTGTTTATCTGTCGCGTGGAAGGCCCAAGAAGTGGGGCAGAATCTGGTCGCAATGGAACGCATACCGTGGCAATATATGCACCCCTCCTCAAGATTTGTTTCCCGATGCCACCTTGTCCCCCTGATTGACATTCCCAATATTAATTACATTGTATTGCTGCTGTTTTCCTCGCTGCCCCCTCCCCACAAAACACTGTGCTATGTTATGTATGCTACATTGCTGAAGCGCCGAGTACATGGACCCACGACTGTATTTCTGATCCATTTTTGCCTTGTGTAACATGTTATTGTTGTTGTTATTTTTCAATAAAAATTTTAAAAACAAAAAAAACAACAACAAAAAAAAACAAAGGTACAACATAAGAAAACATAGAGAGGTCAAGTGCTAAAGAAATATTATGAGACATTTTTGGTGCTCTAATAACATCTGTAGGAGTGATACTTGACTCACACAAGATTAGAAAGCTTTCTATTGTTGGGGACAAATTGTCTGCCAGTACAGCTGGAGTATTTTTGGTTATTGACACAGAAATGGTTGCTATCAGATTGATGGTTTTGCAGAATCAACTTGCTTTAGGCGTCCTTCTTCTGAAATAGGGTGGAGTCTGCCAGATGGTAAAGGTTCAACAATATTACACCTACATTCCAGACGTGAGTAAAGATCTGAAGAAATACATTAGTAATCTCACTGACCTGAAGAAAGATTTGAAAGGGTTAACAGCGCAGGTGCTTGGGAATCAATAGGGAAGGGATTTCCTGCTATAAGCAGATGGTTTGGTAGCTTAGGGAGTGGACTTGTTGGAAGCATCTTGAAACCCTTAGTGATAATCTCTCTTTGAGCATTGTTATTGTTTGTTATAATCAAAGTGTATAAATGTGCGCAGGTGAAAAAGGGAGTGAAGAGAGAGAAGGTATGGAATTGGAGGAAAGACAGCAACTATTATGTGGACATAAAGGTTCTGGAGGATTCCAGAAGAAAGATGATGAAGGCAACCAAACTGTAACTTGTCCATCTGATAATGACATTGATGTGATGGTTTGATTTGCCATCAGAGGTTGGATTGGTGCAGCGCAAAAGTTGTGAAAATTATAGTGCCTAAACCTAAATGAATTATGTAATGTATGTACATATGTTGCACATATATACTTTCAAAAGTAATTCTTAACCATAGTCGTCGTTGAGAAATTTGGTAATTCATTGTGACACAGTGTTGAAATAAATGTACTAAAGAACTTATATTCGCTTATGTTGAATGTGTACTCGCATATTAAATGTGCACCATTGTATCAGTGTTTATGTTGTCATCTCAAGGCCTGCTTTTCACTCTACTGCCTTTCATAAATAATCATATTTCAGCTTCTGCTAACTTGACATTCTTGCAGGTGTTCTCATTCATTGTTAGTTTGGAATAAACACATTGCTGTGTTAGAATTAGATTCACACCATGGGAAAAGGACAGTGACAAGAGCACAAGGGAACCCGGAGCAGTAATGAAAGGACCACTGATGACCGATATGTGTATAGAAAGGACTTTCGTTCCCATGTTTAGTGTGAGATATTCTATCAATGTTGTATTCGGCAATGTGAGAGACTTTCAAAAAATAATCGGATGATGAGGAGGTGAACAAGTGGATGTCATCAATGGACTTTACGGATTATAACCTACTGACTACCTTGTGATGTGGCAGATGCTAATGCACAACAGATGTAGATTCTTTTCTCAAACTTTGCAGGACACCTTGTCGCTGAACTCTCTTCAGGGGCATAGCTTGGTCAGTAAGATTATGGGGGGTGTGAGCTTCAGATTTCCCAACAATCACGCTGTCATATAATGTTAAAATACATTATATGACAAGCAGGGCACATGAGAGGGGCCTAACGGACAGGGATAGGAATGTGGAGTGGTATGGGTACTAAGTGAGAGAAACACAATATTTTGTAAAATAATTTTAAAAATTTAGGACTCTCAAAACAGAGTTGGGAGAATGTGTGTGTCCAGATCATTAACAATCGCTCAACGGAAGAGGGTGCCAACACCGCCTGTCTTTTGCTCCCCCTTACATGCTCCCCTCCAGGCCTTAACGTGATTCAATACACAACACTGCTCTTTACTGAACTAATGTGTGTCTGTTATCGTCATGATAATTGTAAAGTGCTCCAATGCCATAGGGTCTGGCCAGCACTATATACAACTCTTAAATAAATAAGATTGTTTTCTGAACACTAGATCTTGATGTTGCTAACTGGTATTACACTTACTGTACTGTTGGTTTGCATTATGTTGGTTCGTCTAAACTTCTTCAGGAGATTTCAGTCTCTCTGTGATTATCTTGTAGCTCTATTGTATGGTCTTGAGAGTGATCTATTTGAATTTGATTACTAATTTGTAATAAACACCCTTGAACTTAGCTACCGATTCCTTGTCCTCATTGTGTAGCCAAATGGCTGCATTGCTAATTGATTGAATGACTGCACACCCTAACTTTTCTCATCCCTCAGTGCGGAAATCAAGGTCCATTGGAGGATCAAGGGTAAGTGATAGGAAAAAAGTCAAGTGTGTTTGGGCCCGGAAAACGCTGGATCAGTAGTGAATATGAATGATATGTGTTAGACGGGGACCCTGAGGGTCGGCCAAACACTGAGGGAGAGGTCCCCGATGAGGACCGTCTCCGACGATCGTACAGACAGGTCAGCTCCCTCCCCACAAACAGCCACCACACCAGGTTGAGTTCAATACTTTATATAAGGTTCGTAAGGCAAGGATATTGGCGATACAGGATATCTCGGACCCGAGGGTCCTCTCACTTCTAGTCTCTGTAGGGAAAAGGGGGTAGCGGGACAGTCTTGGTACCGGGTCGGTACAGGAGGTGGCAGGAGGCGAGCTCACAATCCTCGAGCTGGAGAGTCGGCAAGTCGGGCCGCGGCAGCGCCAGCAGGCCAAGACGATGGTTTCACGAGGCAGAGGGCCGCGGCAGCGCCAGCAGGCCAAGACGATGGTTTCACGAGGCAGAGGGCCGCGGCAGCGCCAGCAGGCCAAGACGATGGTTTCACGAGGCAGAGGGCCGCGGCCGCGCCAGCAGGCCAAGACGATGGTTTCACGAGGCAGAGGGCCGCGGCAGCGCCAGCAGGCCAAGACGATGGTTTCACGAGGCAGAGGGCCACGGCAGCGCCAGCAGGCCAAGATGATGGTTTCACGAGGCAGAGGGCCGCGGCAGCGCCAGCAGGCCAAGACGATGGTTTCACGAGGCAGAGGGCCGCGGCAGCGCCAGCAGGCCAGTCACGGATGAGTTCTCTTTGGGGTCTCTCGACTCCAGGATACAACTGCCTTCCTGGTCTGGCCCTGCCCCAGTTATAGGTCTGGTCCCCTTTGATGTCCGGACCCTCGCGCCTGGGGGCCGGGAGGTCCGGGATGAGGGAGTCCAGACACCCAGCAGGGGGGTGGAGCCAGCGCCCAGGGCGGCCGGGGGTGATCGACACCTGGCGGAGGAGAGCCGTTGACGATTCCTTCTTCCATTGACTTGCCAAGTAGTCACTCTGCCTCCTGGGGGGAGGTTGGTGCCTCGATGTCGGGGCCGGCCGGGCCCAGGGTTAGGGTCGAGTTGAGGCTACGCGGCCTCGTGCTGTAGTACCCCAAAATGGCGGCTGGGCCGAGGTCGGGGTGCGGATGGTGACCCGGGCCAGCCGGGTCCGGAGCTGGTGTCTCGGGGTGGAGGGATTGCAGGTCACTTCGGGTGGTCGCCGGGGACTCTGGTGGGGAATTCAGGGAGAGCCAGGGTCCGGGCCCCGTTGCGGGGAGGGGGGACAGCCCGACCATGCGGCCTGTCCAACATGCGTCCCCCCCCAGCTGAAGGCGGGGAGAGTCAGCCATCTTCCTGGGGACTCTCCTCGCTGAGGCGGAAAAAGCGTGACAGGCCGTCTGCGTTGGCGTGGTCCTGGCCTGGACGATGTTCCACCGTGAAGTCCATCCCCAGTAGGGAGATGGACCAGCGCAACAGCTTTGGGTTCTCCCCCCGCATTTGCATCAGCCATTGCAGGGGTCGGTGGTCTGTTTGCACCCGGAAGTGGGTGCCGAAGAGGTAGGGCCGGAGCTTCTTGAGGGCCCAGACTACGGCGAAGGCCTCCCTCTCAATGGTGCTCCAGCGCTGTTCTCGGGGCAGTAGGCGTCTGCTGATAAAGACCACTGGTTGATCGACCCCTTCGGTGTTGAGTTGGGAGAGGACGGCCCCCACGCCATGATCGGAGGCGTCCGTCTGTACAATGAATTCCCGGCTGTAGTCGGGAGCCTGGAGCACGGGGGTCGTGCACATGGCGGTCTTCAATTTCTCGAAGGCTGATTGGCAGTCTGGGGTCCAGTTGACTGTCTTGGGGCTTTTCTTAGAGGTGAGCTCCGTGAGGGGCCCCACGATGCTGCCATAGTCCTTCACGAACCGCCGGTAGTATCCGGTGAGCCCCAGGAAGGCCCGGACCTCCGTCTGGGTCGTAGGGGGTTGCCAGGCCTGTATGGCAGCAATCTTGAGCTGGAGGGGGGCCACCAGCCCGCTTCCTACTTGGTGCCCCAGGTAGGTCACGGACCCTTGGCCAACCTGGCACTTGCTGGCCTTGATGGTGAGCCCGGCTTGCTGGAGGGCGTGTAGAACCTCCCGCAGGTGGCGGAGGTGGTCGGTCCAATGGTGGCTGTACACAGCAATGTCGTCCAGGTAGGCGGCGCTGAAGTCTTCAAGGCCCGCCAGTACCTGGTTCACCAGCCGTTGAAACGTTGCCGGAGCGTTTTTCATGCCGAAGGGCATGACTTTAAAGTGGTAGTGCCCGTCCGGGGTAGAGAAGGCGGATCGTTCTTGGGCCCTAGGGGTGAGGGCGATCTGCCAGTAGCCCGCTGTTAGGTCGAAGATGCTCAGGTAGCGGGCGGCCCCCATCCGGTCAATTAGCTCATCTGCCCGGGGGATGGGGTGAGCGTCGGTCCTGGTAACTGCATTCAGCCCCCGATAGTCCACGCAGAACCGGAGCTCAGGGGCAACGCCCGGGGCGGCCGCCTTGGGAACCAGGACGACTGGGCTTGCCCAGGGGCTGTCAGAGGGTTCGATCACTCCTAGGGCCAGCATCTTGGACACCTCGGTCTGGATGCAGGCGCGCACCCGGTCTGGTACGCGGTACACCCGGTGTCGAATAGGAGGGCTGTCCCCGGTGTCCACATCATGAAGGCACCAGGGGGTGACTCCGGGTGTGAGGGAGAACAGGGAGGCGAACCGCCTTAGGAGGGTTTGACAGTCTTGGCGTTGCTCCGGGGACAAGGCCTCGGAGAGCTGGACCCCTTCCACTGAGCCATCCCGCTCGAGAGTCCTCAGTAAGTCCGGAAGGGGCTCGGAGTCTTCTTCTGTCCCATTATCTGTAGCCATCAGGAGGCTGAGTTCTGATCGCACAAAATGGGGTTTGAGTCTGTTGGCATGGAGGACCCGTAGAGGGTTCCGGGCAGTCTCCATGTCGATTAAATAGGTGACGGGCCCTTTGCGTTCGATCACCTTGAAGGGTCCGGACCATTTGTCTTGGAGTGCACAGGGTTCAACCGGGGACATCACCCAGACCCGTTGTCCCGGTTCGAACTCAATGGAGGATGCGTGCTGATCGTACCATCTCTTCATGTCCTCCTGACTGGCCTCTAGATTGGCTTTGGCGGTCTCTCGGAATCGCCGGGTCTGGTTGCGAAGAGCCAGGAGATACTTGTATATGTCCGGGGGAGTTTTCTGGGGAGGCTGCTCCCAACCTTCCTTGACTAGGCTGAGGGGGCCCCGGACGGGGTGCCCGTACAGGAGTTCAAATGGGCTGAAGCCGAGTGACTTCTGCGGGACCTCCCGATAGGCAAACAGACGGCACGGAAGTAGCACGTCCCACTGGCGACGAAGGGGTTCCTCTAGGCCCATAATCATTCCTTTAAGAGTGCGGTTGAACCTCTCGACCAGTCCGTTTCCTTGCGGGTGATAGGGGGTCGTGAATTTGTAGGTGACCCCGCATTGTTGCCAGAGAGACTTCATATATCTGGAGATAAAGTTCGTGCCCCTGTCGCTGACGACCTCCCGGGGGAACCCCACCCGGGAGAAGATCCCCATCAGGGCTCGGCCCACCACAGGGGCCGTCACAGTCCGAAGAGGGATGGCCTCGGGATAGCGGGTGGCGTGGTCCACTAGGACCAGGATGAACCGGTGTCCTTGGGCTGTTCGGGGGTCGAGGGGCCCCACAATGTCTATTCCCACTCGTTCGAACGGGGTGGTGACGACAGGAAAGGGTTGTAAAGGTGCTTTGATTTTTCTGCCACTTTTCCCGCTGGCCTGGCAGGTGGGGCAGGCCCTGCAGTGGTTGGTGACATCCTTTCGCATTTGGGGCCAGTAAAAATGGGTCACCAGGCGGTCGTAGGTTTTATCCTGTCCCAGGTGTCCGGCAAGGGGGACATCGTGGGCTAAGTTCAGGAGAAAGTCTCGGAAGCGATGGGGCACCACCAGTACCCGACTGGCTCCTAGCTCTGCAATTTTCTGCTCGCTGTAGAGCAGGTCCTGGTCCCAGTAGATCCAGTGGGCCCCCGAGGTATCCCCTGTGCTCTGGGCCAGGGCTTGCTGCCGGAGTCCCTCGAGAGAGGGACATGCTCTCTGTTCGGCCCGGAATGGTTCCTGGGTGGGGCCCCCCTCCTGACGCCACTGGGCCAGGTCAGGGACGTCCCGAAGCTGGTCGGATCCTTCTTCTGTTTGGGTCGAGGGACTGGCTTCTGGGTCGGCCTCCTCTGGGATGAGCGCGGGAGGAGGTTCCGGCCACTCGGGCTCTTCTAGACTGGGGACCGCGCGGGCGGTCATGGACCGGGTCGTGACGCAGGCCCATTCGGGAAGGCCGAGCATCCCCAGGTGTTCTCTTCGTTCGACGGCTGCCCAGGGAGAACTTTCGAGGTCGTTTCCTAGGAGGCAATCCACGGGGGCATCATCGCGGACAGTCACCTTTAACATCCCGGATACTCCTCCCCACTCGAAGGGGACGCAGGCCATGCGACACAGACTTTCTGAGTTGTCTGCTGATCGGACAGGGCAAAGGATGTTCGGCAGGATTTGGTCTGGAGTGACAAGGTGGCATCGGACCGCAGTTACACTGGCCCCGGTGTCGCGGAGGGCTTCCGCCCGGCGGCCATTAATGTTGACCCACTGGCTGTACTTCTGCGTGTTGGCGGGAAGGGGGGCCCGCGGAATCATATCTCTCTCCCCCAAGCAGACCAGCGCCATGGCGGCTGGTGCCCACTCAGACGGGTCGGTCTCGTACTCTTCTTGGTCTTCCAGGCTTAGTTCTTCCCCTAGGGCGGCCGCTGCGACCTGGCGGGGGGTAGCGTTCGGATTCTTTGGGCAGTTGGGATCACTGGCGTAGTGGCCGGGTCGCTGGCATCTGTGGCACATAATGTTGGCCCGGAAACCGGCCCGGATGGCCGGGCTCCCTCGGCCGACCGGGGTCGAGGGGCTGCTTGTGGGCGACAAGGGGCCGGGGTCTCTCCCCCGACCCTGGCCCCCTCCTCCTCCCCGGGGGCGATGGGGCCCTGGGTAAGGTCTGGATGATTCGCTGGGTCCGTTCCGGCCAACTCGGGTGCTTTCCCACCGGTCGGCTTCGGCGGCGAGTTGTCGAGGTTCGGTTAGTTTACTGTCCAAGAGGTGTTGCCGGAGTTCCACGAAGCAGTTGTTAGAAAGGTGCTCCCATACGATAAGGTCGAACAGTTGTTCGTAGGTGGTCACTTTGCTGCCCTTGATCCACCCCTCGAAGGCTCGACTAAAGAAGTTCACATATTCCACCCAAGTCGTACCCGGGATCCGTTTGCAGTCGCGGAACCGCTGGCGGTACATCTCGGGTGTGAGCCCGTATCGGGTGAGGAGGGCGGCCTTCATGTGGTCGTAGGATGTCATCAGGTGGTCCGGGAGTTGCAGCAGGGCGTCCCGCCCTTCGTTGACAAACCTCCCCCATAACCCGGCTCCCCAGTCGCTCCGTGGAATCCGGTGGGAGGTCATGGCTACCTCATAGGCTTTAAACCACTGCTGTATATCATCGTTCTTGTAGTATTCCCGGATGACATCTTTGGGGATGTGAACCTTGGGCTCGGTAGAGGCAGGCAGGGTCGGTCGTTCGGGGAACCCGAGTTCTTTATTCTGTTTCTGGATTTCCAGTTCCTTGAGGTTGCGCTCATGTTCGTACGCTAGTTTCTTTTCCTCTAGCTCTCTCTGTTTTTGCTTCTCTTCTCGCTCCTCTCGGAGCCGTAAGTGTTCTAGCGTTATGTGTCGTGGGGCGAGTGACTCTCTGTACGATTATGCGTAGGTTCGGATCGCGCCGCTGGCCACCAATGTTAGACGGGGACCCTGAGGGTCGGCCAAACACTGAGGGAGAGGTCCCCGATGAGGACCGTCTCCGACGATCGTACAGACAGGTCAGCTCCCTCCCCACAAACAGCCACCACACCAGGTTGAGTTCAATACTTTATATAAGGTTCGTAAGGCAAGGATATTGGCGATACAGGATATCTCGGACCCGAGGGTCCTCTCACTTCTAGTCTCTGTAGGGAAAAAGGGGTAGCGGGACAGTCTTGGTACCGGGTCGGTACAGGAGGTGGCAGGAGGCGAGCTCACAATCCTCGAGCTGGAGAGTCGGCAAGTCGGGCCGCGGCAGCGCCAGCAGGCCAAGACGATGGTTTCACGAGGCAGAGGGCCGCGGCAGCGCCAGCAGGCCAAGACGATGGTTTCACGAGGCAGAGGGCCGCGGCAGCGCCAGCAGGCCAAGACGATGGTTTCACGAGGCAGAGGGCCGCGGCCGCGCCAGCAGGCCAAGACGATGGTTTCACGAGGCAGAGGGCCGCGGCAGCGCCAGCAGGCCAAGACGATGGTTTCACGAGGCAGAGGGCCGCGGCAGCGCCAGCAGGCCAAGACGATGGTTTCACGAGGCAGAGGGCCGCTGCAGCGCCAGCAGGCCAAGACGATGGTTTCACGAGGCAGAGGGCCGCGGCAGCGCCAGCAGGCCAGTCACGGATGAGTTCTCTTTGGGGTCTCTCGACTCCAGGATACAACTGCCTTCCTGGTCTGGCCCTGCCCCAGTTATAGGTCTGGTCCCCTTTGATGTCCGGACCCTCGCGCCTGGGGGCCGGGAGGTCCGGGATGAGGGAGTCCAGACACCCAGCAGGGGGGTGGAGCCAGCGCCCAGGGCGGCCGGGGGTGATCGACACCTGGCGGAGGAGAGCCGTTGACGATTCCTTCTTCCATTGACTTGCCAAGTAGTCACTCTGCCTCCTGGGGGGAGGTTGGTGCCTCGATGTCGGGGCCGGCCGGGCCCAGGGTTAGGGTCGAGTTGAGGCTACGCGGCCTCGTGCTGTAGTACCCCAAAATGGCGGCTGGGCCGAGGTCGGGGTGCGGATGGTGACCCGGGCCAGCCGGGTCCGGAGCTGGTGTCTCGGGGTGGAGGGATTGCAGGTCACTTCGGGTGGTCGCCGGGGACTCTGGTGGGGAATTCAGGGAGAGCCAGGGTCCGGGCCCCGTTGCGGGGAGGGGGGACAGCCCGACCATGCGGCCTGTCCAACAATATGTGTTAGCATGCATGCCACTGACATTTGGATCAATATGTTTTCCTACGTTACAATCATGTGAGATTGGCCAGCAGGTCAAGGATAATGTAAAGCATGCGTCATATTTTTTTAATTAAATAAAACTCAAAGTCGATTGAGTAAACCTTCTGCACCGACAGTGACAAATCTCCAGGCTTCTCGTTGATGATTCAGTTTCAGGCTCCCCTCTCCAAATTGCTGCACAGGGCAAAATCGAGGCAGTCTAAATGCCATTCCAGCTCAACCCATGATCAGGGCCAGACTCCCCGTTAATTCCATTGGGCATTTCCCCGATGGGCTGGAGCTATTGTAAGCCTCTTCCACTTTCTCCTGCTCCGCTGGGTATTTTCAGCAGGCACATCAGGTGCTTTAGGTGACAGAGTGAAAAGAGAGAGGGGAGAGAGGAAAGGAGAGTGAGAGAGAGAGATGAAAGAGGGGGAGGAGAGAGGGGCTGGTTTGAACATTGTTACCAGGGCTATTTCTGCCCTGCCAATGATCCCATTCCAGTTCACCCTGTTTAATAGAAGTGCTATAATGTCCGCTGAAATAAGTATCACCAGAGCATCATTTAGTGAAATATGGCCTCAGAATCATTTCTGCAGGTCACAGTCCTTTCCCCTGTAAATTCTGGTTTGCTGCATTTGCATGTTATCCCAAAACGTTGCTGGACCTTCGTCCAGCATGTTCTGCTGATCCATGGTGACAATTATTTGACAACACACAGGAAGGAAGGAAGCACATAGATTGCTTTATGTCAAAGCACATGGGTACTAAATTCAAGTATGCCAACAGAATGCCTCAGCAAAATAAATGTCGGTCAAAATCCAAAGGATTAAGTAGCTCCATTCAGTACTTTTTAAGCTATTTGCTTTATGGAAAGGCACCAGGCGAGTTGCAAAGGGTTATATTTATGTACATCTTTACAGAGAAAAGGCATCTTTTGATTTGCCTATAGTTTAGCACCATTTGACAAATCTGCACACAATTATACAGGCATTTTTAAATTACTCTTGAATATCAAATTTAGTGAAATTCGTGCGGGGGACTGGCTCTCTCTAGGTGGACGGATTTTTCTTCTAACAAAGAGAATATGGGATAAGAAAAATTTACAAAGTTTCTCAATACAAAGCAAAATGGGAGTAAACTAATACTGAAAAAAACAACAAACACTTTTTCCCTCAGAACAAACAACATGGAATCCAAACTAAAATAAAAAATGACATCCACATAACACTTAAAACTCAAATCAACATTTTGATCTCCTTCATGCCAATCATCGAGATACTGTTATAAAAGACCAAGCATGTCATTTCTCTTCGGAAATAAAGGCTCTCAAATTATAATGACCACAAATAACATAATGACAATTTAGTGCTTAAAAGAACAAAAGCTGCACACTTAGACAAACAATGGACCCAAGACAAGTCTCTTCCAAACTGCAAGATGCACCCACAGCATTACCAGACATGATCACTCTACTCAAACCAGAAACTAAGCAAACCAACAATCAAGGATTTTTTTTTCATATAGAGTTTTGACTACAGAACGTTTTTCTTGCCAACAACGACACAACGTAAAAAAAATTGCAATAAATAAGAGCTTCCTAAACCATGATCGTCCAAACACCCTCACAAGTAAATATCTACACCACATAGTCTGTTGCTCAGTTATTCTGTATTGTATGTTAGATGCAAGTAAAGGACCATACGCTATAAGAACTGGTAATATAACAAATTCAAAATCATTTTTTCCCAGTTAAAAATGTTCTGTTTCAAGGACGGATAAGATCAAGACAGTAATGTTCTCCAAGTGACTGCTTCAAAGTTAGGTCAATCTATAGGAGTCAATAGCCATATGTGTTTTTTTTTTTTTTTTTTTGCACAATACAGAAAGTAAAAGGACTTCTCAGTTTTCAAAATAGCAGTTTCACATCAGGCAGGAATATTCGGTGTCCTTCCATCCGTTGTGATTTTACGAATCCTGGTCGTTTTTCTGTGGCCACAGCTGGGCGGTATGGGATAGCGCATTGATAGGAGCCTGTAAATGAGGGAGCTAATGTCGAGCCACTAGAAGCCTCCAGGGATATATGAACTCATCAGTCTGTGCTGCAGACATGTTGGATATTCTTCTTCTAAAATTCGCTGTACAATAGTCACTATTTTCACTGAGGATTATTATTAATCCTTAATTTTTAATACAGTTAAATATGGCTTACTACAAAAAATATGTAATAGCAAAAATGTTCTTATATATTTTCCTGACTAGGAATTAGACCATCAAAATATAGTTCAATAAATATCAGGGTATTGTTTTTGTGGGTTTGCTTTTTACAAGTCCTTTGTACAGTTTATTTACAGGTTACTTCTGATGTGTGGGCTTCAGAGGTAGAATCAGTCCGAACTCTGGTTGTCCGGTTGAGAGTCCAAACTTTCGGCAAGATCTTCCAGGTCATCGAGGAGCTCCGAGAAAGACGGTCTCTTGAAAGCCTCGAGCTGGAAAGAGAACAGAAAGCAATCAGAGCAAAATGTCAGCCTCAACAACGTCAACACCAAGCAGGTAAAGCAGCGACGCCGACATCAACAACAGCCAGGGAGACGAATCCTGTGGAAAGATGCATGGACAGTGCCCTGTTGAGTCTGCCCAAACCACCGTGCAGAAATGCCATCATAAAGCAGCTGGTACAAGGTGGAATATGGGGAAATAGAGTACCTTCCCTTTTTAGGAATCATTGTGAAATCTATTGTATTAAATATAACTTAAAAGGAGCTTAAATCCATCCCCCTTGCTTTTCATTGGTTCTTTTGTTTGTCACTTTTACACCCCTCATCAGCCAGGCTAGCCTGAATCCAGTGGGAAAGTGAGCAAGGGACCCACGTCTGGGCATACCCTGCCAACTTAGGGCGAACGAAGCAAACACAAGGAGATGACGGACAGAGAGCTGAAACTTTTCAGACACTGGGTTGAACACATCATCGTTCTTTAGCTCACTTTGTCACCCTAATTCAGATACAGCTATATGCTAATCCGTTTTGACCCTGTGCCTCATGGGAACAGTCTAGCCCGAACTGCCAAGCCATGTCTTCCCTGGACCGGAAACAAGAACCCTGGGACCGGTTTCGGGCTAACAGCCCTCATTAGCCAGGCTAGCAGACAAGGGGGGGCCAATCGGCCCCCCACGCAAGCATGGCGGGGCCCGGCCCCTCCCACACCCCGTCCCTTTCGGGGTCGCTTGCCCCGCGCCCTCGCCCCGGAAGTAGTTGTGCGCTTCCGGGGCGAGGGGGCGGGGCCGCGGCTGCGAAAGGGTTAAAAGCCTGGGGAGCGCGGGAAGCGGCCTCTTTGTGCCCGCGCTCCCAGGCTCGCTCCTCGCCCCACCGTGGGGCCGTGTAATTTTCTTTTCTTTTCTTTATTGCAGGTTCCTGTGTTGCCGGAGGACGCTGAGCCCAGACCGCCGCGTTGGATCGGAGCATTGCGAACTGGTCGCTGCGGAGGACTCGGTTTTCGTGGAGCCCAGACCGGCGCCCTCGAGATTCAGAGCGGGAGACTTTGTCGAGTGGTCGTGGACGTTGCCGAGCGGTTGCTGCTCTAAGGACACCGGGAGAGCGCGGGACAAAGAGTGAGAGGAGTCGCACAGCCGTGCGGTGCATAGTCTAAGGAGCGGCAGGACACGAGGTATTTTGCGGGGCGGGGGGCAGCGGCAGGAAGGCTTAGCGCCGTCGGGGAAAAGCCGGTTTTTAAACCGCCCAGCACAGCGTTGCAAGTACAGTGGGCGGTACGTGGTCTCATTTAAGTGAAATAATTAACGAGGCCAAGCGACCTGATTCATTACATTCTGGTCTGTTTGCCGGTTTTTCCTGCCTTGTTTGCTCACAGCATTTACGGTTAACAAAGGCTTAGCTTAGCCACCTTATCGATCACAATCTTGTCTGTTTGCCTGTTTTTCCTGCCTGCCTGTTTGCCGGTTTTTCCTGCCTTGTTTGCTCACAGCATTTACGGTTAACGAAGGCTTAGCTTAGTCACCTTATCGATCACATTCTTGACTGTTTGCCTGTTTTTTCTTGCCTGTTTGCTCACAGCATTTATGGTTACCAATAATAGTGCTTACGGTGCGCGAAATTAGCAGTGCATATGCAACTGGTGACAGTTTAAGTATTTATCGCTTATTTACAAACTAATGAGGTAAATGCTTTGAGGGGTGTATATTATTTACACTTTAAAGAGGTCAGGCAGTGTATGTACAAAGTTTGATTTCTGGTCAAGGCACTCAGGGCAAAAAAATTTAATTTTGCTGTTATACAAGGACTTGACTTAGCTACAAATTGCATGGGTATATATAGGATCTGAATGTGTATGATCTGAATTGCGTGTTTTACGGAGGTGGTAGGTCTAGCCTCAAGGCACGTTTATTATTTACGATCAAATAGTTGGATACTCTGAGGGGTGACGGACTTGCAAGGCACCCTGAAATTCTCATTTCTGCATTGTTTACTAAGGTATTGTTTTCTTTGCAAGTTAATAGGTAACCCACCCTGGAATTTGCCAATTTGTTTACTGGTATAGGGTCTTATCTACTCCATGCACCCACTATTGGAAGTGTAACGTACTTTCTTTTTCAGGACTGCAAGACTAGGTTGTGGTCTTCCTACCCCAGCACAGGCGCCTTCAAATTGGATCTGGTATTCCAGCTCGTGCACCTTCAACTGGGTCAGGTACGGAGCACGGTGTGCTCATAAAATGTCTCAAAGAAGGGGGCGTGGGAATGCGAATGTAGGTTTAATGTTCCAAAAAATGATGCGCAGAATGTCTGCAATGGACAAGCGACTAGGGAAATTTGATAAATTGGACAGGACTGTAGCAGAATTGGGGGCTAAGGTAGATGCCCAGGCAGGGCCATCTGGAAGACCTAAGCGTACGATAGTACCGCCCAAGCCAAGGGGGGTATTTGTGACACCACCCAGGCGGGCAAGAAATAAGAGGGTGGGTGGTCGCCCACAGAGTCCTACTCCCATTCTACCTCCTGCTGCACCTATCCCGCCACCTCAGGTCCCGTTGGGCGTCCCGGCACCGGTGCCCCAGCTGCCACTGGCAGTACCAGTCGTGCCAGTCATTCCGGTGGCGGCACCGGTGCCGCCTGTGGCTCCACCACACGCGCCGGTGCCCTTGGGTGCGGCCCCTGCCCCTATCCCTGCGTCGGGCCCAGTGCCAACAGACCTGGCAGCCCAGGTGGTGGCTGTCCTCCCGTGGTTGAGCGGGGGAGCGCTGCCGGCCAATATGGCCCTCACAGCAGAGCAGCAAACATTGGTTAATCAGATACTGTTGGCTAGTGGTCGGGGCGCCACGCCGCCGGCACCAGTTTCTCCCCAAACAGGTCCAGCGAATGATGGAGGCGGTGCCAAGACCGCGGAAGCGACGTTACCCAGCGACAATGGTAAGGAGATTGCCCTGCCACTGCTGGGCGAGGGAACATTGCCCTCTAGGGGAGAGTGCTTGGCGCAGCATGTGTCACAAAGTGTGAAGGAAATGATATGGGCTGACAAATATGTTAATATTTTTTCATTACTGATAGATAACAGAGAATGGGAATATGCAAAATCACAGAAGGATATGTTGTTGCCTAGTGAATGGAGAGCAAAATTGTACAAATTTAGGGTGGAAGAAAACATCATCAACTGGGTGAGGGCTTTTGCAGTGTACGGAGCAGTAATTGGCGAACGCTTTAAGGGAATGCAACCAGCTATGAATTGCTATCAGAGTAGGATCACAATGTTCCATGAGAACCATGCAGGGGATGTGTGGAAAGAATATGATGTCGCTTTCAGAAAATCTAAAGAATTTGATAAGACTTTGTCATGGGACAAGGTGGATTCTATTTCATGGCACAATCAATTTGAGAAGGGGCAGGGAGCAAGCACTAGCGCTACCCCGAATAAAGGTTATTCCCCCAGGCCGCAGCAGCCATTCCAACAGCCCTTTCGATCAGCACAGGGTGGGGAAGCGGGCCAAAAACAGAGAGGCAATGGAGGGGCGAAGGGAGTATGTTGGGACTTCAACAGGCGGACATGCCACAGGGCACCGGGCACCTGTAAGTTCAGGCACGCGTGCAACCTATGTGGGCACCCTTCCCACCCAGAAACAACATACCGAAATAAAAACAGTGGCTCGGGAAACAGGGGAAGGAAGAAACCTGAATAGTAAGATCCATCCCAATATAGCACATTCGCCCATTCAGTTGTCAGTGGCTCAAGAGACAGGGGTAGCAAGAAAACCGAATGGTAAGATCCACCCCATTATTGCACATTCACCCATTCAGTTGTCAGCTATGATCCCCTGGCTGAACAGGTACCCTAACCACACGTCTGCTAGGTTGTTACAAGAAGGTTTCACTCATGGTTTCCGAATTCCTGCTGGGGGGTATGTGGGGACACCACAGTGCAGAAATCAGCTATCCGTCCTTTCCAATCCCACACTGGTGGCGACAAAAATAGGTAAAGAGGTGCGTTTAGGTAGGGTAGCGGGACCTTTTCATGTCATTCCCACGAAAAATTTTGTGTGCTCCCCTTTGGGAGTGGTTCCAAAGAAGGAGAAGGGGGAATTTAGGCTTATCCACAATTTGTCAGCACCAAGGGGTATATCATTGAATGATGCTATCGATGATTCAGTTTGCAGTGTGAAGTATGCGTCCTTTGATCAGGCAGCGGACATGCTGAGGGGTTTGGGCGCGGGAACACTGATGGCTAAATCAGACATCGAGTCAGCCTTTAGATTGCTCCCTGTCCACCCAGAGGATCAGCACCTTCTAGGTTTCTCTTTCAAAGGGAAGTACTACATGGATAAGTGTATGCCCATGGGCTGTTCAATTTCATGTGCATATTTTGAGCAGTTCAGCTCTTTTCTGGAATGGGCTTTAAGACAACGTACGGGTCACCAGTGGGTCATGCACTACCTGGATGATTTTCTTTTTCTGGGTCCGGCGGGTTCACGGGAGTGTGCGTCAGCATTGTAGGAATTTTGCATGCTCATGCGCTCTTTCGGGGTCCCGTTGGCGCAGGGGAAGACAGTTGGGCCAGTAACATGCCTCGAATTTTTAGGCATTGAGCTGGATTCAGTAGAGGGCTGTTTTAGACTACCTAAGGAAAAGATTCAAAGATTCAAGAATACACTAGGACTGTGCCTACAAGCAAAGAAAGTGAATTTAGGGCTGTTGCAGCAGACAGTGGGGCAGTTAAATTTTGCATTGAGAGTAATTCCCATGGCACGCCCCTTCTCTCGCTCAATTGCACAGGCCATGAGGGGTCTTCGGGAAAAACATCACCGGACACGGCTATCTGCTGAGGTTCGCCAGGACATGCGGATATGGATTGCATTCCTGGAGGACTTCAATGGCAGAGTGCTGTGGGGTGCACCCACGCTGTCCTCTGAGGACCTTGGTTTATGGACAGATGCGGCAGGCAGTGTAAGGTTTGGTGCAATCCTCGGAAGGAAGTGGGTAGCACAGAAGTGGCCCGCCTGGTGGGAGGAGAGCGGGCTGACGGTGAACATTGGTTTCCTCGAGCTCTTCCCAATCTGGGTGGCACTGAAAGTGTGGCCTGAGGATTTGGCCAACCGATCGGTAATCTTCTGGTCAGACAATATGACAGTGGTTGAATGCATCAACCAGCAAGCTGCAAGGTGCCCACTCATTTTACGCTTGATCAAAGAGATTGTGTTGTGTTGCATGACATTGAATGTACTTTTCAGGGCACAACATGTCCCGGGGGTGTTAAACAATGCAGCTGATGCCCTTTCTCGCTTTAAGATGCAGGTATTCAGGGAGCTTTTGCCGGAGGCAGAGACAATCCCGGCCCACTTCCCATCGACTCTCTGGCAAATTGGTGCCCCCAACTACATGACCTCGTGGCAGCCAGCCTAGCACCCAAGACAAGGACGGCATACGAAGGGGCGTTCAGGTCTTATTGTCACTTTCTGGGCCAGGGCTGGGAGAGTAGGTGGACTCTGGAACTAGCTTCAATGGGTACATAGGCACCTTACACAGAGAAGGGCGCACGGCGGCGACAGCCAACAGGCACAAGGCGGCTGTCTCCTTCTTCGCACGTGCAAAAGGGGCGAGGGATCCTACTAACAGCTTCCTGGCTCAGAAGGCGTTGAAGGGGTGGCGGCGCATGCAGCCCCCTTCCACAGATTCTAGGAAACCAATAGGTTTTGAACGCTTATCAGCAGTACTCCTAGCCCTACCGGACACATGTAGCTCTACGTCCGAGGTGGGCCTCTTTAAGGCCGCGTTCTCGTTAGCCTTTTATGGGGCATTTCGGGTGGGTGAACTGGTGGCGGCCAACAAAGGTGATAAGGTAGGCGGCCTTCAGCTGCGGGATGTCAGCATAAAGGGCGACACTATGTGGATCATAATCAGAAAGTCTAAAACAGATCAGGAAGCTAGGGGCCAAAGCCTGGCGTTATATCGTGCAAGGAACAATCCCTGCTGCCCGGTGACACATGTTGAGGATCTGATAAGACAGCGGGCGCAGGAGTGTGAGGGGTCACTGCTAATGCATGGGGATGGGACTCCTTTGACCAGATTTCAGTTCCAGAGGGTACTAGCCATGAGTATGGCAAGGGCTGGTTATAACCACAAAGAGTTTGGAACGCACTCCTTCCGGATAGGGGCAGCCACGGAAGCAACAGCCAGGGGTTTGACCACAACTAGTGTGCAAAGGATTGGGAGATGGTCCTCAAGTGCCTATAAACGCTATGTGCGGTTGCACATGTTGTGAGAGCTGCCGCCATGTTGAGTATTTCTAATACCTGCTGTTTTCTGGTTACTTACAGTTTCACGGGCCTGTGACGCAGGACGGAAACTACCCATGGATCATCAAGGCAACTTGTCTACATCACGGAGGAACCAGGAGGACAGGCAGAAGAAAGTGGTAGTTTGGGTAGTGGGGCATTCGTATGTCAAGCGTGCTAACCCAATTTTTCTTGCAGGTTCAGGTAAACAGAGGGTGGAGAGTAGGGGGTGCACGGTCTCCTTCCATGGCAGGGGGGGGCTCCGCCTCAATCAGTTCAGGGACTATATGTCGGACTTACTAGCACGACATGCTACACCTCCCTCTGCGGTGATCCTTCATTTAGGGGGTAACGATCTGACAGGTTTGGGTAGAAGGGTCCTCCTGGAAGAGATTATAGCAGCAGCAGGGTGGCTGGTGAAGCGGTTACCGGGTAGTGTGGTGGTATGGTCACAACTGATACCAAGGATGCAATGGAGAGGGGGAGACTCAGTCAGCGCGTTGAATAGCTCGTTAAAGAGGGTCAACAACAAGCTGGACAAGTTATTTAGAACTCCGGTCTTACAGACCATTCCTCATGGGTGCATCTGGGGGGAGCACTTCTACCTGCGGGACGGGGTCCACTTGACGGAGGAGGGGAATGCCCTTTTTATAAGGAATATCTTGGCATGGGTGGAAGTTTTTGCAGGGAGAGTATGACCTTTTTATAAGGGGTGTGTTCTGGGGGGGGCCAGATAGTCGGTCAACTACCTGGCCTGTGGCGGTAAGGTCATTAATCGGTGAGCAGCATTTTAAGGTCCCTACGGGGGGGCGGACCCATTCACGAAAGGGGCCGCCCGCGGGAGGGGCCATTGGTCTCTCTCAGAACTTCAGGGGCAGGATATGATATCCCGTTTTTAAAGGGTGCGGGGGAGGGAGTCTACGCTTTCCTCAGGCTGGTAGCCACCCCTCACAACACTATGACGTCACTAAGGTGCGCGAGTGTCTGGGCCCTCCTGTTATGGTTAAGTGGAGTTCAGGGAGCGCACGTGGGTGTAACGTGCCCTGGGTTGCGCATGCGCATTTCGAACGTGAGAGCGCAGCTAAAAAAGGATCTGACACCGGTTGGCGACCTTGCCGTACGACTTTATTATTAGAATGCAGTTTAATTTTCAGGATGTTTAGATTCGGCTAGGAAACACGCTGTACTAGATATTTGTTAAGGTTAGCCCATCATACCATGTTGAAACGGATGTCAATCTAATGTTCTGGAATGTGCATTTTAATAATTGTCAGAAATGTTTAATTTATTAAAGTTTTGATTTGTTTTTATATTTTAATAAATACGGCCAGGGGGGGGCCCTGTACCCCCTGACTTCCAAAGACCCCCATGTGTTGACTGGTTGAATTGGGTAATTCAGTCAGTGTGTTAAGGGGGGAGGTGGCCGGCAGTCCAAGACCATGAGACAAGGGGGGGCCAATCGGCCCCCCACGCAAGCATGGCGGGGCCCGGCCCCTCCCACACCCCGTCCCTTTCGGGGTCGCTTGCCCCGCGCCCTCGCCCCGGAAGTAGTTGTGCGCTTCCGGGGCGAGGGGGCGGGGCCGCGGCTGCGAAAGGGTTAAAAGCCTGGGGAGCGCGGGAAGCGGCCTCTTTGTGCCCGCGCTCCCAGGCTCGCTCCTCGCCCCACCGTGGGGCCGTGTAATTTTCCCCACCCTCCATCCCTTTTTAGCAGACCTTGGGGCCTGGCAAATGGTAGGTATAAAGTTTGACAATGTGCCGGACTATAGGATTAGGGTGCTTGATCCAGTAGGCCTTGTATTTTCCGTTACTGGAAGGTAGAACAGATGTAAATATTGTGTGCAGTGCCGTGATATTTTAACTAATTCTCTCCTTAGGCCTTTTTCCCGCTTACAGGAGTATCTGTATATGTTTTGTGATTTGCTGTGTATTAACAATTTTCTCCTTAGGCCTTTTTTCCTTTTAGAATAGCAATGTCGTATTTATTATGTGTGTCTGGCGGTAAGGTCATTAATCGGTGAGCAGCATTTTAAGGTCCTTACGGGGGGGCGGACCCATTCACGAAAGGGGCCGCCCGCGGGAGGGGCCATTGGTCTCTCTCAGAACTTCAGGGGCAGGATATGATATCCCGTTTTTAAAGGGTGCGGGGGAGGGAGTCTACGCTTTCCTCAGGCTGGTAGCCACCCCTCACAACACTATGACGTCACTAAGGTGCGCGAGTATCTGGGCCCTCCTGTTATGGTTAAATGGAGTTCAGGGAGCGCACGTGGGTGTAACGTGCCCTGGGTTGCGCATGCGCATTTCGAACGTGAGAGCGCAGCTAAAAAGGGATCTGACACCGGTTGGCGACCTTGCCGTACGACTTTATTATTAGAATGCAGTTTAATTTTCAGGATGTTTAGATTCGGCTAGGAAACACGCTGTACTAGATATTTGTTAAGGTTAGCCCATCATACCATGTTGAAACGGATGTCAATCTAATGTTCTGGAATGTGCATTTTAATAATTGTCAGAAATGTTTAATTTATTAAAGTTTTGATTTGTTTTTATATTTTAATAAATACGGCCAGGGGGGGGCCCTGTACCCCCTGACTTCCAAAGACCCCCATGTGTTGACTGGTTGAATTGGGTAATTCAGTCAGTGTGTTAAGGGGGGAGGTGGCCGGCAGTCCAAGACCATGCTGAATCCAGTGGCAAAGTGAGCAAGGGACCCATGTCTGGGCATACCCTGCCAACTTAGGGTGAACAAAGCAAATACAAGGAGATGAGGGACGGAGCACTGAAACTTTTCAGACACTCATCCTCAGTCACAGATCTGAGTTGAATCCATCATAGTTCCTTAGCTCACTTCGCCACCACAGTTCAGACCCAGGGTATGCCCAGACGTGGGTTCCTTGCTCACTTTGCCACTGGATTCAAGCTAGCCTGGCTGAAGAGGGGTGTTACTCCCAAGCCGGTCCCAGGATGCTTGTTTCCGGGCCAGGGAAGACCTGGCTTGGCCGATCGGGCTGGACTGTTCCCATGAGGAATAGGGTCAAGACTGATTTGCATATGGCTGGGTCAGGTGTACACCATACTGGTAATAACACAGTACAATCGGTGCATGGACTGTTACATCAATTTACTCATAAAATGACCGACTGATCTCGCATAATCTAGTGGCATGCCCAAACATAGTGCATTTTGTATGTTTACCTGTACACGGAGTGTTTATGTGAGGCACAACTAGCATGGCGTGCATTGTGGACTCCAGATACAAGTGATAACCCTTGCCTTGAGCCAGTAAACCTTAGGAAGTGTTTTTGTGTCACAACGCATCAACATGTTTGAAATTGGCACATTTAAGTGACGCATGATTTTCATGTTACTTTTTAATAACAGCGGTCACGGGTAATACCTCGTAAATCCTCACTTTTTTTGTAATGGTACTTTACTAACGCGCACGTCAGACGCGAGTCTGGAAGCATTGTTTGGGACACTTCAGCATGATTAAGCGATGCATGATTTGGACAATCAGTCCCGGCAACAGCTCGTAAATCTTCACATTTGTTTACAGTGTTGTCTCACTACCATATTGTGATCGTAATTAACAAGTGTTATAAGTGACACGCTGTTTGATTAATTATACAACAGCACGCATGGAACTAACATTTACCTAACCTGAGAATTATCTATCTTGTACAAACAACATACTATAGCTTAAACATCACTCGGCATGTGGGAATTAGTGCATTTTTCAGTGCATGAGAATAGTTTTCTTTTCACCAACAGATATAATGTGCAATGTTTCCAGAACGTTCAACCTACTAGGTTACCACATATGGTACATTTTTTCAGGTTGATCTAAGTGATTTATCGTATAGGAGGGCCCATACATCAGTTGTGATTTGGAGAAGATCACGGGGAGAGCCTATAGGCGAACCCTAATGCATTTACCAATGCTTGTTGTGTATGGTTTAAAATAGGGTCGTCAATTTCAGATAAATACAATAATCAATTCTGTTTCTGTGACATTCCCATGATCATACATTTTCAGGTTCAGACTAACGCCTGTGTATGTAGGTGTGTCGTGTACACACTTGTTTTGCTCTCTGCAGTAGGCTCTCAGGGGTAGATTCTGGTTCCCACAGGATGCACGCCCCGGTGGTGAGGAACCAGCATCGAAACTGATGGTAGTCATAGAAAATAGGTGCAAACTCCATTGTCCTCTTCCTCCTCTCTATATTGAGTTTTTCTACAATAAGATGTGAGCAGAATTTGAGGAGGAAGCTTGCACTGAAACTTCCTACCCTGTGCTCCTTACACCGGCCAGCCCGATGACGTGTGGGCGCGAGACGCGTTCTATCAAAGCCTTCCTTTTCACATATGTGCGCCAAGAAGCCCTACTAAACTCGTGCTTAAAGCAACCCGGCAAGGGAAGCCCGTTAGCTTCATGGGGGCTGGAGGACTTCCGGACACAAGCAGCAGTGTGCGGAGAGTGGGGGGTGGGTGGTCAGTTGGATGTCGCAGCTAGAGCAAACAAAAGGATGGAGCATTTAGAATGAACTTTAAACTTATGTTTGCGGCACTCAAATCCTGAAGGGCTGAGAATATATACTCAGTGACGCTCATTAGTGAATTGGAAGCTGGTAAAGGTCAGACCCAGGGCTGAAAACAAAGACTACAGCAGGCACGTGATACCTTCAGCTTGTCTTTAACCAAACTGCACTTTGCATTCTGGGGCTTGTAGTTTTGCTGTGAGAATTAAAAGTAACGGAATGTTACTCCTGGAATACACCTTGTATCGCGATATTATATTCAGTAACTAATAAAGCACAGCAATGTAGCACTACAGATGTAATTTCTGATGTTTACCAAATATTATTTCAGGATTTACACAATTATTTTTTTTCTGGCTCGGCTCATGCTTCGGCTCTCAGATCCCACCCAGGTCGGCTCGGCTCGGCTCTGGCTTAGCTCTCTACCCATGGGTTCTTTGGTTTTCCCACCGCTACTTAGCCCCAATGTGAGCCTCCACAGGGTGCAGGTAAGACGAATGCTCGCACTTGCTAGGGCACAGCGCCCTCTAGTGGGAGACCCACTGAGAGACCGCTATCACAAAGAGATTTGACTGAGCTACTCATACATACTGGACAGACTGCCTAGGTCTCCCGCGTGCCAACACTTATTGGGTGAACCACCGCTTGACAACAAAGAGCACCTAAATACAAAGGATACACCCGGACATCCTACGCTGTGGCGTAGTGGCATGCACAGCTTCCAATCACTCAAAGAATAGAGCTCTGGCATCTCTTGACAACTCAACACCAAGAGGCGACTGAGTCATTGATGTTCCCTACATAACCTCAACGTGTTCATTCAATCACTCACTCAACTATTTGTTTATTCAAACTTTTATTCATTAAATCCTTCTTTTGGCTGCATTGCTTTTTTATGGCTCTGACGTACCGTCATTTCACGAGGCCGGCTCCTGAAAGCATTGATCCAGGGTGAGGATGGTAAGTGCTAGGCAGGTTAGGAAACGTGTTAAAGAAAGGTGTGCTCCGAAGAGCAGTCATGAGGTCTTTTGTTTATTAAAGGGAATGGAAACACCAGCCGCGCATCTGAGTGCCTACTCTTCTGGGAGTACCAGCTTGATGCTCCAAAGCCTCTTCTTCACATGCACACCCTACTTGGTTCTAGCTTGTAGCTTTACCCCGCGAAGTCAACGATAACAGGTCCTTTCAAGTTTGTTTGCCATGTTTTATTTCCTTTTCCCCACTCAAAGACATCTTCTGCTTCACTGCAGCTGAAGCACCCGCCTCTGTTCCTGGCGGATGACAGGCTGCAGAGGGGATGCTGAATCAGGGCCTTAGTCTGCGGGCCTGGCAGAGCCCAGCAATGAAAGCAAGGTAGGTGGTATGTAGGGAGGCTGGCATAAGCAATCCCTTTTGTTAACCTTTGGAGGTTATCAGCTAAGCTAGACCTTCTGATTACACTTGTAGCTGACGTAAGACCTAGCTATGGTAACACACAGAACTGGAGTGCCCGGCTGATACAAGCACCACACCGCACTCGAGCATTGTCCTGCTCCACACCCAGCTCGCCACACTGATTGAATGTCACTGTGTTATTATCTGGGCATCTCATAGGCTTTGAGTTTATTCTGTAACTGGTGGGTGTGAGGGAAGTTTACTTTGCGGCTGCTTGTGTTTTAACTAAAGTACAATGGTCATTTGGACTGTCTTTGTTTGGGGCTTCAGCTGCTCTCTGCATGTGAGGAATATCTGCACTTCTGCTGCTGGGTATGCTGTGCCTGGTCTCTCTATGTGATGGAAGCTTGCACTGCTGCTGCACATGCTGTGCCTGGTCGCTCTATGTGATGGAAGCTTGCACTGCTGCGGCAGGATATGCTGTGCCTGGTCTCTCTCTGTGATTGAAGCTTGCACTTCTACTGCTGGGCATGCTGTGCCTGGTCCCTCTATGTGATTGAATCTTGTACTTCTGCTGCTGGGCATACTGTGCCTGGTCTCTCTATGTGATGGAAGCTCGCACTGCTGCGACAATGTATGCTGGGCCTGGTCTCTCTATGTGATGGAAGCTCGCACTGCTGCAACAGGGTATGCTGGGCCTGGTCTTTCTATCTATGCGATAAGGGCATGTACTGCTACTGCACATGCTGTGCCTGGTCTCTCTATGTGATGGAAGCTTGCACTGCTGCGGCAGGGTATGCTGTGTCTGGTCTCTCTATGCAATGAGGGCTTGCACTGCTGCGGCAGGGTATGCTGTGCCTGGTCTCTCTAAGCGATGAGGGCTTGCACTGCTGCTGCTGCACATGCTGTGCCTGGTCTCTATATGTGATGTAAGCTTGCACTGGTGTTGTGCATGCTGTACCTGCTCTCTATATGTGATGAAACTTGCACTGCTGTTGGGCAAACTGCACTTGAGCTTTCTGTGTGATGAGGGCTTGTACTGTTGATGCAGGGTATGCTGTGCCTGGTCTTGCTATGTGATGAAAGCTCGCACTGCTGCAGCTGTGCATGCTGTACCTGGTCTCTGGATGTGATGAAGCTCGCACTGCTGCAGCTGTGCATGCTGTACCTGGTCTCTGGATGTGATGAAGCTTGCACTTCTGCTGCAGCGGTGCATGCTGTACCTGGTCTCTGGATGTGATGAAGCTTGCACTTCTGCTGCAGCGGTGCATGCTGTACCTGGTCTCTGGATGTGATGAAGCTCGCACTGCTGCAGCTGTGCATGCTGTACCTGGTCTCTGGATGTGATGAAGCTTGCACTTCTGCTGCAGCTGTGCATGCTGTACCTGGTCTCTGGATGTGATGAAGCTCGCACTGCTGCAGCTGTGCATGCTGTACCTGGTCTCTGCATGTGATGAAAACTTGCACTTCTGCTGCAGCTGTGCATGCTGTACCTGGTCTCTGCATGTGATGAAAACTTGCACTTCTGCCGCAGCTGTGCAGGCTGTACCTGGTCTCTGGATGTGATGAAGCTTGCACTTCTGCCGCAGCTGTGCATGCTGTACCTGGTCTCTGGATGTGATGAAGCATGCACTTCTGCCGCAGCTGTGCATGCTGTACCTGGTCTCTGGATGTGATGAAGCTTGCACTTCTGCCGCAGCTGTGCATGCTGTACCTAGCCTCTGTATGTAATGGAAGCTTGCACTTCTGCTGCAGCTGTGCATGCTGTACCTGGTCTCTGGATGTGATGAAGCTCGCACTGCTGCAGCTGTGCATGCTGTACCTGGTCTCTGTATGTAATGGAAGCTTGCACTTCTGCTGCAGCTGTGCATGCTGTACCTGGTCTCTGGATGTGATGAAGCTCGCACTGCTGCAGCTGTGCATGCTGTACCTGGTCTCTGCATGTGATGAAAACTTGCACTTCTGCTGCAGCGGTGCATGCTGTACCTGGTCTCTGGATGTGATGAAGCTTGCACTTCTGCCGCAGCTGTGCATGCTGTACCTGGTCTCTGGATGTGATGAAGCTTGCACTTCTGCCGCAGCTGTGCATGCTGTACCTGGTCTCTGGATGTGATGAAGCTCGCACTGCTGCAGCTGTGCATGCTGTACCTGGTCTCTGCATGTGATGAAAGCTTGCACTTCTGCTGCAGCGGTGCATGCTGTACCTGGTCTCTGGATGTGATGAAGCTTGCACTTCTGCCGCAGCTGTGCATGCTGTACCTGGTCTCTGGATGTGATGAAGCTTGCACTTCTGCCGCAGCTGTGCATGCTGTTCCTGGTCTCTGAATGTGATGAAGCTTGCACTTCTGCCGCAGCTGTGCATGCTGTACCTGGTCTCTGGATGTGATGAAGCTCGCACTGCTGCAGCTGTGCATGCTGTTCCTGGTCTCTGGATGTGATGAAGCTTGCACTTCTGCCGCAGCTGTGCATGCTGTACCTGGTCTCTGGATGTGATGAAGCTTGCACTTCTGCCGCAGCTGTGCATGCTGTACCTGGTCTCTGGATGTGATGAAGCTCGCACTGCTGCAGCTGTGCATGCTGTACCTGGTCTCTGCATGTGATGAAAGCTTGCACTTCTGCTGCAGCGGTGCATGCTGTACCTGGTCTCTGGATGTGATGAAGCTTGCACTTCTGCCGCAGCTGTGCATGCTGTACCTGGTCTCTGGATGTGATGAAGCTTGCACTTCTGCCGCAGCTGTGCATGCTGTTCCTGGTCTCTGAATGTGATGAAGCTTGCACTTCTGCCGCAGCTGTGCATGCTGTACCTGGTCTCTGGATGTGATGAAGCTCGCACTGCTGCAGCTGTGCATGCTGTTCCTGGTCTCTGGATGTGATGAAGCTTGCACTTCTGCCGCAGCTGTGCATGCTGTACCTGGTCTCTGGATGTGATGAAGCTCGCACTGCTGCAGCTGTGCATGCTGTACCTGGTCTCTGGATGTGATGAAGCTTGCACTTCTGCCGCAGCTGTGCATGCTGTACCTGGTCTCTGGATGTGATGAAGCTTGCACTTCTGCCGCAGCTGTGCATGCTGTTACTGGTCTCTGGATGTGATGAAGCTTGCACTTCTGCCGCAACTGTGCATTCTGTACCTGGTCTCTGGATGTGATGAAGCTCGCACTGCTGCAGCTGTGCATGCTGTACCTGGTCTCTGGATGTGATGAAAGCTTGCTCTTCTGCTGCAGCTGTGCATGCTGTACCTGGCCTCTGTATGTAATGGAAGCTTGCACTTCTGCTGCAGCTGTGCATGCTGTACCTGGTCTCTGGATGTGATGAAGCTCGCACTGCTGCAGCTGTGCATGCTGTACATGGTCTCTGCATGTGATGAAAGCTTGCACTTCTGCCGCAGCTGTGCATGCTGTACCTGGTCTCTGGATGTGATGAAGCTTGCACTTCTGCCGCAGCTGTGCATGCTGTACCTAGCCTCTGTATGTAATGGAAGCTTGCACTTCTGCTGCAGCTGTGCATGCTGTACCTGGTCTCTGGATGTGATGAAGCTCGCACTGCTGCAGCTGTGCATGCTGTACCTGGTCTCTGCATGTGATGAAAACTTGCACTTCTGCTGCAGCGGTGCATGCTGTACCTGGTCTCTGCATGTGATGAAAACTTGCACTGCTGCTGCAGCGGTGCATGCTGTACCTGGTCTCTGCATGTGATGAAAACTTGCACTTCTGCCGCAGCTGTGCATTCTGTACCTGGTCTCTGGATGTGATGAAGCTTGCACTTCTGCCGCAGCTGTGCATGCTGTACCTGGTCTCTGGATGTGATGAAGCTTGCACTTCTGCCGCAGCTGTGCATGCTGTACCTGGTCTCTGGATGTGATGAAGCTTGCACTTCTGCCGCAGCTGTGCATGCTGTACCTGGTCTCTGGATGTGATGAAGCTCGCACTGCTGCAGCTGTGCATGCTGTACCTGGTCTCTGCATGTGATGAAAGCTTGCACTTCTGCTGCAGCGGTGCATGCTGTACCTGGTCTCTGGATGTGATGAAGCTTGCACTTCTGCCGCAGCTGTGCATGCTGTACCTGGTCTCTGGATGTGATGAAGCTTGCACTTCTGCCGCAGCTGTGCATGCTGTACCTGGTCTCTGGATGTGATGAAGCTTGCACTTCTGCCGCAGCTGTGCATGCTGTACCTGGTCTCTGGATGTGATGAAGCTTGCACTTCTGCCGCAGCTGTGCATGCTGTACCTGGTCTCTGGATGTGATGAAGCTTGCACTTCTGCCACAGCTGTGCATGCTGTACCTGGTCTCTGGATGTGATGAAGCTCGCACTGCTGCAGCTGTACATGCTGTACCTGGTCTCTGCAAGTGATGAAAGCTTGCACTTCTGCTGCAGCGGTGCATGCTGTACCTGGTCTCTGGATGTGATGAAGCTCGCACTGCTGCAGCTGTGCATGCTGTACCTGGTCTCTGCATGTGATAAAAGCTTGCACTTCTGCTGCAGCGGTGCATGCTGTACCTGGTCTCTGGATGTGATGAAGCTTGCACTTCTGCCGCAGCTGTGCATGCTGTACCTGGTCTCTGGATGTGATGAAAGCTTGCTCTTCTGCTGCAGCTGTGCATGCTGTACCTGGTCTCTGGATGTGATGAAGCTCGCACTGCTGCAGCTGTGCATGCTGTACCTGGTCTCTGGATGTGATGAAGCTTGCACTTCTGCTGCAGCGGTGCATGCTGTACCTGGTCTCTGGATGTGATGAAGCTTGCACTTCTGCCGCAGCTGTGCATGCTGTACCTGGTCTATGGATGTGATGAAGCTTGCACTTCTGCCGCAGCTGTGCATGCTGTACCTGGTCTCTGGATGTGATGAAGCTCACACTGCTGCAGCTGTGCATGCTGTACCTGGTGTCTGCATGTGATGAAAGCTTGCACTTCTGCTGCAGCGGTGCATGCTGTACCTGGTCTCTGGATGTGATGAAGCTTGCACTTCTGCCGCAGCTGTGTATGCTGTTACTGGTCTCTGGATGTGATGAAGCTTGCACTTCTGCCGCAGCTGTGCATTCTGTACCTGGTCTCTGGATGTGATGAAGCTCGCACTGCTGCAGCTGTGCATGCTGTACCTGGTCTCTGCATGTGATGAAAGCTTGCACTTCTGCTGCAGCGGTGCATGCTGTACCTGGTCTCTGGATGTGATGAAGCTTGCACTTCTGCCGCAGCTGTGCATGCTGTACCTGGTCTCTGGATGTGATGAAGCTCGCCCTGCTGCAGCTGTGCATGCTGTACCTGGTCTCTGGATGTGATGAAGCTTGCACTTCTGCTGCAGCTGTGCATTCTGTACCTGGTCTCTGGATGTGATGAAGCTCGCACTGCTGCAGCTGTGCATGCTGTACCTGGTCTCTGCATGTGATGAAAGCTTGCTCTTCTGCTGCAGCTGTGCATGCTGTACCTGGCCTCTGTATGTAATGGAAGCTTGCACTTCTGCTGCAGCTGTGCATGCTGTTCCTGGTCTCTGGATGTGATGAAGCTTGCACTTCTGCCGCAGCTGTGCATGCTGTACCTGGTCTCTGGATGTGATGAAGCTTGCACTTCTGCCGCAGCTGTGCATGCTGTTACTGGTCTCTGGATGTGATGAAGCTTGCACTTCTGCCGCAGCTGTGCATTCTGTACCTGGTCTCTGGATGTGATGAAGCTCGCACTGCTGCAGCTGTGCATGCTGTACCTGGTCTCTGCATGTGATGAAAGCTTGCACTTCTGCCACAGCGGTGCATGCTGTACCTGGTCTCTGGATGTGATGAAGCTTGCACTTCTGCCGCAGCTGTGCATGCTGTACCTGGTCTCTGGATGTGATGGAAGCTTGCACTTCTGCCGCAGCTGTGCATGCTGTACCTGGTCTCTGGATGTGATGGAAGCTTGCACTTCTGCTGCAGCTGTGCATGCTGTACCTGGTCTCTGGATGTGATGAAGCTCGCACTGCTGCAGCTGTGCATGCTGTACCTGGTCTCTGCATGTGATGAAAGCTTGCACTTCTGCTGCAGCTGTGCATGCTGTACCTGGTCTCTGGATGTGATGGAATCTTGCACTTCTGCTCCTGCAGTGCATGCTGTACCTTCTCTCTCTATGTGATGGAAGCTTGCACTTCTGCTACTGCTTCCCTGTGCTGTATCCTTTCAGAGAACCGTCCGCTGCCGCCAGTAAACCTTGCAAATTTTCTCTGCATAAAAGCTAAAACGATCGGCATTGCCAATGCTTGCCTTCTGCAGTCAAAGGAATATAGTATGCGCCAAGAAGGGGACAGTCAACAATAACGTTAAATATTGTGTATCTCTACCTACCTCCCTAGAAAGGTAATCCAATCTTGCTTTAATATTAAAGGACGAGGGTTAAAAAGAAAGACCATAAAAACTCACCCTGCAACAGCTGGCCGCTAAATCCAAGATCTGTATGGGGCATTCTCCAACCATTGCACGAAAAGCAACCACGTCCAGTCCAAAGTCCTGAAAAGAAAAAGAAACTGTAACTTCAAAGGACTTGACGGCAGACAGGGTTTCTATTTCATACTTTTATGCATATTTACATTAGATTTCTATTTGTAATTGTCGAACGGAAGCTAACGAAAACAAAATATCTACAGAAGTAAAACTATAGTACAAATATAAATGAACACTATAGCACTAGCAGCACTCACAGGACAGTGAACACGTAGAATATAACACCCAAAAACGAAAGCAAGGCAGAACTTAATTCTTGAGCATTTGTTTTTTCTTTAATAAAATTGGTCATTTCTAACGAGGTTGAAGCATGTATTATCCAGAAGGGAGGTCAAATCCCTTAAATAAAATTTCATTGGAATGCCAAGTGACAGCCAATTCATCAAATAAAAGAGTTCCAACCCACGTATCTAATTTGTACGTTTTAGGAAAGGACTGGTTTAGAAAACCTTCTGGAAACAAAATGTTGGAAACGCTCAAATGGCTGCACGTGAGAAGATATCAAGCAGGAACTAAGAAGGCAACACGTCTGGTTTGGTACAAATACTGTGCATAAATACACCAGGGCCTCCCACCAAACAAGGAGTAACATATAATAAAATATTCCATATTCATGCATAACAATCCCGCAAAAAGTGGAACATGGCCTGAGATGAAGAGCAGAGCACCCTGACCAGAGTGGCACCTCCAGGGCACTCCTCCTTTCTGGAGATGGGCGTCTGTCCTCTCCCCAGGTTGTGACAGGCTTGCAGAGGCAGAGGGCACCCCTCCTTCCTGGAGATGGGCGTCTGTCATCTCCCCAGGTTGGGACAGGCTGGCAGTGGTGGCAGAGGGCACCCCTCCTTTCTGGAGATGGACGTCTGCCATCTCCCCAGGTTGGGACAGGCTGGCAGTGGTGGCAGAGAGCACCCCTCCTTCCTGTAGATGGACGTCTGTCATCTCCCCAGGTTGGGACAGGCTGGCAGTGGTGGCAGAGGGCACCCCTCCTTTCTGGAGATGGACGTCTGTCATCTCCCCAGGTTGGGACAGGCTGGCAGAGGTGGCAGAGGGCACCCCTCCTTCCTGTAGATGGACGTCTGTCATCTCCCCAGGTTGGGACAGGCTGGCAGTGGTGGCAGAGGGCACCCCTCCTTTCTGGAGATGGACGTCTGTCATCTCCCCAGGTTGGGACAGGCTGGCAGTGGTGGCAGAGGGCACCCCTCCTTTCTGGAGATGGACGTCTGTCATCTCCCCAGGTTGGGACAGGCTGGCAGTGGTGGCAGAGGGCACCCCTCCTTCCTGTAGATGGACGTCTGTCATCTCCCCAGGTTGGGACAGGCTGGCAGTGGTGGCAGAGGGCACCCCTCCTTTCTGGAGATGGACGTCTGTCATCTCCCCAGGTTGGGACAGGCTGGCAGTGGTGGCAGAGGGCACCCCTCCTTCCTGTAGATGGACGTCTGTCATCTCCCCAGGTTGGGACAGGCTGGCAGTGGTGGCAGAGGGCACCCCTCCTTCCTGGAGATGGACGTCTGTCATCTCCCCAGGTTGGGACAGGCTGGCAGTGGTGGCAGAGGGCACCCCTCCTTTCTGGAGATGGACGTCTGTCATCTCCCCAGGTTGGGACAGGCTGGCAGTGGTGGCTGGAGTTTTGATCATAAGCGGAAGGGCAGGTCTTGTTGCTGTTACCTTATGTGGGACAGTGCATGCTGGCATCTCCTATTTAAATAAGTCTAAGTGTGGCTTTTCACCCAAGCCCTTTGCTACATCAGTGTTGGTCATGCATGACAAGTGTGCTGTGTTTACTCTACATGCTGCTGCTATGTCGGTGGTAAAAGCGGGGTTTAGCCGGCCAGTATTATGAATTGGAGGGGCTCTGTCAGAAGATTCCTGAGGGCCCCATAGCATCTTGGTTAATTAAACCCTAAGAATTAGGGGAATCGATTGGATCATTTCTAACAAGTGAAATGCCACCAGTTAGCCCTTCTTTCCAATGTGCATGTGTTTTTCTTCTAATTCACTGAATATGTTCTAAGGGGTACTTTACATTTCTTCAAAGTTAATCCCTGATTTTTCATACTTTTAAGAAACATTGCAGAATTGGAAAGCAAAGCAACTGCAACACTCAAAACATCACGAACAGAACATTCTGCACCTACGGCAGGGAGCAGTGGGACTCCAGCGTCGTTGCTAGGCAGCAGAATATTTAGACTTCTGCAATAGCAGGATAAAGGCACTTGCAAGATAATGCCATAAATGTATATCTCGGTTCTTAAGCAGAATCACCAGAGCAGAAGTGAACATAGCTTTACCAGCAGGAGGGGCTTGTTTTTGCTTGGGCAATGTCTACAACTTCAAAATATCTATGCATATCAATAATAATAATATATTAATTGGACAATTCATTAAAATATTGCAATTCATACAAAAGAAAAATTAAGAGCACTTTCTGTTCGCTGTTAAAAAATGGTTCATGTTAAAAAAGACATTGTGGCTGGCACGGCAGAAGTTCACGTCAGTCGTCTACTGGTAGAATAGAATTAATCACAGATATGTATTTTACAAAACGGGCGGTCATCTGAGATGAGTCACCCTTCATACACTCCTCTAGGGTTTCTTGACATGTTTGCACGTTAAGGGTCCACCAAATGGACGAAACCAAAAGGTTCATAAGGTTCTGCAGAGGCACAAGACATGAATTTGATTTTGTACCCCATTACTGTAAAATCAGCACTGAGAGGGCGTGTCTGCCTTGTACCTCATGCCCCACTTGTACGCCATCAGGGGGATTAGGCCAAAACGTAATCTCATTACATGGTATTTCACTGGTGGCTTCATGGGGGATGACAGATAGTGTGGTAGGGTTTTAAGGTCATAGAGTTTTGACGCCCAGCCACCAAGGGAGAGATTTTTCACGGCTGCTGCATCATGTTCCACTGACAAGATCTTCGCTTGTTTGGTCAGGACTTTTGCAACCACCCCTATGGGCAGCGAACTTGCCCATATATCTTGAGTTTCTAGTGCGTCCAAACAGAATATTAAAAATGGACTCCTGTAGGTACTAGGATTATTTAACAGAGACCATATGCAGCTCTTCAGTGTGAAGTCACGAGCCATTTTGTTTTTTAAGCAGTAGGCAACAAATCTTGCTTTCATAATCCAGTGCTGGGATGACAAGCAAAACTCCTTTCGAATTTGGGCGTGAGAGGTCGAGTTGGGTAGATGGAACACTCTGCGAAAACAGGCTGACTACGCTCTATCTAGCCAGGTGAACATTTTATCTTTGAAGGTTATGGCGCAAAAAACTATGGTCAGTAGAAGTTTGGCACCTATCACTCTGATTAGCGGCGAGAAATCTGGAGAATGGAGGGCTTTCTTGGTTCTTAGGAAGGCCCCCTCCAGGCAGCAGGCCACTCCTTGCATTGCAGCGATGTGTGGAGCCAGTCTCCCTCTGTAGTCTATCCAGACTCCCAGATACTTATATGTGGCCACTACCTCTATTGATTTCCCTTCAATATACCAGAAGCGCTTTCTTGCTCCTTGGTTTTGACGATGTTGATCTCCAAAATGTTTGTTTTACAGTACAGAGCCAGGGAATCGAGGAGTATTTGAAGGCCCACCTGGGTTTGATCGAGAATAATTGTATCATGTGCATATTGCATTGATTGAATTTTAGTAGATGCGATTCTAGATGGAAATGCTCGAGAGAGAGCAAGCCACTCGGGCAGGTCTGCAAGATACAAATTAAAGAGTAGTGGGGCCAATATGCATCCCTGCTTTAAACCTCGGTTGGTCATGATTTTGTTGGTTGTTGACCATCCAGAGGAAACTCTTATTTTTACCCAGGTATCGGAATACTGGGCGATTACAGCATTCAGTAGGGATTGCAAGATGCCCCATTTCTTTAACCTTTCCCAGAGTCTGGGACAAACAACGCTATCACAAGCTTTTCGGAAAGCGATGAATCCCAAATAATGCGATTTTCCTTTTGTAGCTAGCGTGCCCTCAATCGTGTGGGCTAGGCAGATCAAATTGTCTTCGATGTGGCAGCCTTTTTGGAAGCCAGTTTGAGTAAAGGCTATTAATTTACAGTCCTCCACCCAGGTAGTCAGTTCTTGTAGTAGGACACTTGAATAGGCCTTCCCTTCAACATCGAGGAGGGCAATCATCCGGTAATTGTCAGGATTGGACCGAGGGCCTTTTTTATGGATGAGGTCAAGGAGAGAGCCGTCTCCAGGAGTCAGGTATAGGCCCACCCATTCTACTTGTCTTAAGTAGGGGGACCAAGAGTGCGGCCCAGTTGTGGGTAGATGTTTTATATATCTTTATTGATATGCCATTTGGGCCCGACGCCCCGCTGGGGTGCATTCACTTTATAATAAGTGCAACTTAGTTTGGTGTAATCTTGTTGGTGGGCTCTGATCCAATGTATGAGTTAGTATGGCTACAGCTGGGATGACTAGGCCAGTTGCTTTTAGTGGGCTCTACATAGAGTGCTTCAATGTGGGCCTCCCAATCAGTAGGAGAGATGTTTATTACAGTAGGTGGTTGGGCAGGTCTAACACCCTTGTTTACCCAGCTCCAAAATCTCCTTTGGTACTTTGATTTTATAAGTTTGTGGGTAATTGTCCTGAGATGTTCTTTTTTTCATCCTCTCAGAGGTGAACCTTGCCTTCCTGTACTCCTTGCAGTTGATCGATATCCTCTCTCGTAGGTATATGTGATCTATATCGTTGTAGGCGCGACTGCGCAGTAAGTTATTTAATTTCTGTTTAATATTCATTGTAGTCTGCTTGTGCTCACTGGAGTGCAGTGTGTTTGAAGTGAAGTTATTTGGCCTTTTAGTTATTTTTATGGCTAAGTTTTCTCTGACGTCCTCCACTGCCATTTCCCGTGATAATGCGCTCAGTTGGTCACTAAACTCTTGGGCCAGTATGTCCAAGAAGTCATCAACCTTCTCTTCAATTGCTTCCTGATGGTCCAAAGTCCACCGTAGTTTTCTTACGGGCTACATGTTAGATTCTTTCCCTATCAGATGGATTTTTGGGCAGAACCACAGCCGGGATAAAACTTTGCACCTTAGAACGGCATGATCACTTTCCGGTGAGGGAGTTACCGCAAATTCCTGCACAAGATGAAAGTGGGCAACCGAAATCCATATGTAGTCCAGAGTGGCCATTCTGAAGGGAGATACATGGGTATAAGCAGCGGGTGAGTCTTCCATTTTAAATGCGGAGGCCTAGTTGATTTAAATACGCTGCCACCTTTGACCTTGACCATCCTTCCGTTGGTACTGCCTTATATCCGAGATGGCCCAAACATGATCATCCAATGAAGATTGAAAAGAGGAGTCCAAGCCTGTCTCCATTAAGTTAGCGTTAAAATCTTTCATTATTAGCCACAAATCGTTTGGGGAGTGAGAGAAAAGGTCTCTCACGGCAGGGAGCATTTTACTCAAGGTTGCCTCACACTTAGTTTTAGAGGGATGTAGTTAAATACAACCAAGGATCGTTATTTGTTGTTTCGAGTTGTTTCTTTCGAGGAACTATGTCAGGATTTTAATAAAGATGTAATCTCCTTGCCCTTTACAGAGTGGGGAAACCTTTGAGGCCAGGTTGTTGTTCACAGCGATTAACATTCCTCCTCCTCCTCTACATTTGTGAAGTGTTTTCATCTCTTCACAGCAGTTTCTTGGTCTTGTATGAAGGACACAATGATGACCTTCAGTTATGATTCCCACTAACTATGGTCCCTGAGTGCCAAAATGAAATCCTTGCATTTGCAGGTATTTAGAAAGATCCATCTTCCACCCAGGGGCTTCTTGGTACTATTGCAAATAGTGCTTTGGATGCGGATTACTAAATGTGTCAATGTCAGTGCAGATAAAGACAAGTTTTAAACGTGTTTCAACACCTTAGCATGATCTTTTTTCACAAGGGCGAAGGAACTGAATTCTACCAAGTGACCAGAGAGTGCTACTCCTATATGGAAGTGTCTTTACTTAGAAATGGTCAACAGACACTGAGTAGAAGATTTCAGTTTCTGAGATCTTCCGACTATTCATACCTCCTAAGATGACTATGACAAGTGGAATGTGGTGAACTTAAAGAAAGGAGACAGAGAATCATCAGCGATCTCGGCGAGCCCTAGGAGGAGATCACTATTGTCTACTACTTTGATGACACGCCAGCTATGACTAGAGATCAAGAAACCTTGCTTTTATTGAACTTTTCAATAAAATTTGTCTTCCAGTGTTGGCAGGTCAATCTACCATGTGCAGGTCCTGAAGGTAAGTTCACATTCAGCATCAAGCGACAATGTTGTTTGCACATGTGCTAGGCAGAAGATCCTACTAACTTACTCAAAATGGGATAATGATTGGTGAAACTGTTCTTTATGTGTTTTGGAAAACAATGCTCAACTCAACAAAACAGACTGATGCAATAGACCTGATAGAGAGTAAGACTTGATGAGTAGTGATGAATCATCCAGTGATCTTCTCAAATCACAACGCTTGAAAAGTATTGACTGCAAAGGAATGAGTGGTTTATTGATGGGCTACTGAAGTCTTTCTTCATCAGCAATCCTCATCAGGGCACAAGAGAATGATAATTCGGCAATCAATGACGAGTTTTGTAAGGACATGAGGAATGGAGGCTTTGAATTGTTTGAGCACAATAGACTTTCTTTGTAAATTTAATTTTCTAACTGGCTCACCAGAGTGAACAACCATGGTTGCTCTGTGTGCCACCAACATTGGGGCTGGCAGATCCAAGCTGGTGTTCTCAAAGAAAAAGGTAGGAGGAAACAAAAGCATTTTGTGCAATCTCACCCCACATCACATTCATGTCACATATGTGACCAGGGTTTGTACCCAGGGTTTAGAAAGATCAGGCCTAGAAAAGGGTTTGATATTGAAAGTAGTAAAGAATATAATCTATCCATGGGAGATTGTAGGAGACAAGTTGGGGCTTCGAACTCTCCTGTGAACTGAGTAGAGGTTGGGAGTTGAAAAAATTAATAACTAGACCAGACTTTGACTCACCTTAGTCCTGGGCAGAACCTCTGGATCAGCCGGGATTCTACAGAGGACTATTCCAAAGGAGAAGACATCAACCTGTAGGAAGAGGAGAATAAGGGAGTTGGTGCTGGGCTTATGCGGTGATCAGAAGGGAATAACTAATGAATACACATTCTAGTGCCTCCGCCCATCTCATTCATAAATGCATTCTCTTTCAACAAAGGTGCATTCACAATATAAATAGATAAAGGCTCCTTACTCCAACCAGGCAGACATGCACACTTGAACCCTCACCAGACTCTGCTATGCAGCCCCCCAAGGCTCCAAATGAGCGTTGGCAGCCCCTCAAGCAGCCAATTCTCGTTCTGCTGGAGCCACGGGGGTGGGACTAGACTAGGGAGGTGAGGTACGCACACTGGCATGACTGGAGTGGAGCCTAAGATAAACTCATTATGTTCGGTGCTGAGAGCCGGACAGGATGGTGAGTGTGGTCGGCGTAAATATAATTACATATATATAAAATTCAATTAGAGTATTATTGAGGAAATTCAAGTTTAATGGTGAAAAATTAGTGGTGACTCCTCAGTACCTAAGTCTTATGTGTAGGAATGACTTTCAATTGGTCGCCTCGGGTCATCATGCGGTGACTGTAAAAAGTTTGCGACCAGATTTAGTCACGGTGGCATAGTGGAGAACACGGCTGTTATACATTTCAATTCCTCGTTTTACCTTATCTGTTAGTTGTTTGTGGAATGCTCAAAAGTGGTGTCTTATTGGAAACCAATCTGCGTCTTTAGTCTCACATCCGTGTACCGAGTTAATGAGCTTTCGCTCCAGAATGTGGTGCCAAGACGCGACGTCCTGACCTGCTGTGGAGCGCAGTCAATGAATTGGATTGGAAGGAAAGCTCGCTCACGCAGATCCTGCTATCAATGTCAAGTAAAGTTATGAGGTGATAGGATGCTTGATCAGTCCGTTGTTTACTGTGTTCGAGCTTGAATGTCTTGTGCCCTGGTTGGCCTGGGCACTGTGACCAGTTTTCAAGCAGTCCAGAACTGACCCTGGGTGGGGCACACTACAAGCAGGCTTGTTTTTTATATAACTACTTATCTCGGTTTTGGAGCGTTTCACCCTGCTTTTACTATTCAATGTGCCTTGTTTTGTTTGTGTTACATGAATTGGCAATGTCAGTGTTGTGCAGAAAAGGGGTCTGTCGACTGACTGAAATGCTGTTTTTAGATCAATGACACAAGTCCGGTGTTGCCGCTGATGCTGAGAGGAGGGAGACAGCACTTTGCTGCATGGTTCCTCCCCCATGGGCCAGTTGGAGTGTTTGCGACTATGTGTGTGTGTGCCTAGGAAATAGCTTAAAAATCCACAGAGCTGCACAGCAAATATGTGCTATACCAGGGTAGGCTCTAGCCAGGGTTAGTGCTGAAGGGGAAACTAATGGGTCATGGCATGCAAGGAAGTTTGTTGCAACCAGTGGGCCCAGTACTGTTTTTTTACTGCCAATTAAGTTATGTGGTTATAATGAATAAGCAGCTACCTATGTTATTATCATATGAAATCTCTTTATTGATGTCATAACTACACTTTCACAATTGCTTTATTAACTTTCTTGCTTTCTCAAATTTGCTTGAAAATGCACAATTTGCCCACTCTTTTTTCAAGGTTTTCAAGGATTTCTTGGAGTGATCACCCCCCCTACACCCACACACATGCCCCATATGCCGGCCAGGTATGCTCACTTGCCACAGTGCACTCAGCCACAACTTTTACGACTCAACACTTTCAAGTTTCACCAGCCGCCACTAGCTACACTTATATGCACATGTTTAATATTTCTGCGATTATCAAAAATAAGAATCCAATGCACTGGAGTGGCTGTATATTGCCAGTGCACTCTACCTCACAATATGCACATAATTATCATAATCTGTTGCAATTTTGTAAGGAACTGAGCACCTTCATTTTTAAGAAGTAGTTATTGTGGCGTTGCCTGGGCCGGCATAGAGTGAAGCGTGCAGTATCTCCTGTCCTTTGGTCTACACACATCAGATGCAGGCAGTCTATCATTCCTGACAGAGTGGTCCTTAAGGGAGGCAGAAAGACATGATTCATGTGGGAAAAATTTAGGACAGGAGAAGAGAGAAGATGAAGGCTCAGCGTGATATGGCCAAGAATGTGACAAGATTGCTACTTGCATTGGAGATTAGGGTTGCCATTTGTCTTTTACTGGCATAACCAGTATTTGTATGTCAAGACTGGCAAAAATTGGAAAATCAATCAAAAATTTTATTTTTTCACACTTTTGATATGTTTAAAAAAAGTAAATATGGGACAATCATTTGAAAAGTATTTGAGAACTGACTAAATGATTCATGACTGATAATTAATATAAACAGAAGCGGAATTGTCATTAAAAAAATAAATTCAGTTTACTTTACATAAAGTCTTATTTAATGGATAGTCCTGGCACCATCTTCACAACAGCTGCTTCATTTACAAGCCATCACGGCTAACATACCCGGTCATCTTGCAGACAAACTGACCATCTCTGGTGGTTCTTGACACACCTGCAACTAGTACAACAGCAGACTGCAGACTAATAAGTGTAAAATAAAAAACAAGGAAACAGGGTGTCTCCATTCTATCCCGTAGGATCTAGAACAGCATCCCTGTATCCATCAGGACCTGCCCAACCCTGCTCCAGTTCAGGAAAGAGTTGAAGAAGCAATCTGCTACATTTCAGGAAAGAGTTGAAGAAGCAATCTGCTACATTTCAGGAAAGAGTTGAAGACACAATCTGCTACATTTCAGGAAAGAGTTGAAGACGCACCTCTTTAAAGAACACTACATCACAATGCATTAACATTTGCAATAACCAGCTACCTCTCCTATCACCCATTCATTGAGTGCTTGCTTTTTATCATGTACAGCGCTGCTTTTTCATCTAGTTCACGCTATACAAATACCACATACATACATTTTCAGAAACCATATCTGTGCACTTGAGAGCGCAGGAGTAGAACACAGGCTCATTTTGCTCTTGTGATATATTTTACGGTTTATATTTTTGGGCAATAAATGATAATACATAATAATGCTTTTATGTTGGATCCAGTATGCATATGATGAGTGAATATTATTACAGCTGAAACAAGTTTAATATAATGTATAGAAGTGTGCTCACTAAACACCATCTTGGACAAGATGGATGCTGTCTATGCCATTCACTCACTCCTGGCTCATCCCCCTGCCAATGGGTACACCTGCGCATCGTCTCTCCCCACAAGCTTTGCTGAACGAAATCAAGCTGATGTATTGGTTTATTTTGACTGCCGTGAAACATAACTTTCTATTAGCTTTCCCCTAAACCTGCAAATTTTCAACTTTAAAGTCCTGTACACTGTAGTTCCATTGCGGAGCCTGGTCCTATTCATAGGTGTGAAGTTTCATTGTTAAGTGGTTCATATTTTGTTCGGGCAACTCCGTAAGGACAGTTGCATAGAAGATGATGAATGTTTTTTAAATCGAATAGTGTTCATGTGTTAAGGCAATGAATTCATAATTCTGATTCCCCAAAGAGTTGATACTTTGGTTATGCCATTGTGATTTTGCTGTTTTATTGATTTGTTATGGAAAAATTGTGAATAAGAACACCTTCATTCTGGGTGTGAGACAGATTTTTAGAGATTTTTTGATTTTCTACTAGAGATACTGTCCGATATCTATTAAATTTTGCTGCTAATTTGGAAGCTAAAGTACTTCTTATTTTGACTTCTCTCAGGAACTCTGCATTGAAGCCTTCAGGGCATTTATTCAATGTGCTTGATTTTGAGACTTTTGTAATAAAACCCTTTAACTTTTCTTCAATATAGAACTCAATTATTGAGTGGTCCTAATTAATTATATTCAATACTCTGCCAAACTGATGTCGGGGAGGGATCCTTTTCATGCAGTTATTTTTAGATGGAGAACCGTCAGAGGTAAACATTTCTGGAAGTTCTGAAATTTAAGGTGTGATAAAAAGTGGGGTGCAGTTGTTGTTCCCACACTCTGTGGTAATATCACAGCCACTTACTCTTGCCTTTGATAGTGCAGGGGAATAAGGAATTAATGGCCAGATGTACGACCATTGGATTTAGCGCCTCGCAATTTGCAACAAATTAGCAATTCCCAATTGGGTAGCAAATTGCGAGGCTCATGAATATTAATGAGCCTCTTGCAAATTGACATGCCCATTGGGAACGACAGGTCCTCCCAGGGTTGGTGGCCGGCTGGGTTCAGCAGACCACCATGTCTGGGACTGCTTTTAAATAAAGCAGTTTTCTTTAAATGCAGCCCGTTTTCCCGAAAACGGGATGCATTTTAAAAAAATAATGTTTTAGTTTCATTTTTTAAGGGCAGGTGGACCACTGCCTGCCCTTAGAAAATAATTGTGCATGATTTTGCAAAGGGGAGGGGGTCCCCTTCCCTATTGCAAGTGCATTACCACGTACTTGAAGTAAGTGGTAATTTGCAAGTGTCTTGCGACCGCAATTGCATTTGCAAAATATTCATACGTTGCTTTGGGGTCGCTATTAGGAAGGGAACGCCCCTTCCTAATAGCGACTTGCAATTCCAAAATTGCGACTCGCTATTTAGGAATTGTGCATTGCCCAGACTGAAACTGCATGCGCAAACGGGTCGCAAGCCCATTTGCGCATGCAATTCTAGGTCGTACGTCTGGTCCTAAATTACATCGCACTGGACTGGTTATAGAGCAGCAGCATCTCTATAACACCCTATGATCCAGAACTTTGACACCAGGGGCTATCAACGATAAAAAGATTACCTCGGACTACAAGAACCTCCAGATTAATTGAATTCTTCTTGACTACTATGATTAGACAGTTTCTGGGGAGGCGGCAGCGCCTCGGGTTGCCTTCTAGGGGCTCTGTTTTGGGTAGAACCAGGGAAGAAAAAGTGCTCTAGTTTGAAGGACAGATTTCAGTGAAAGATTAGTTAATCTAAAATGAATACCACGTATCTGGAAAGTCTGGCCTAGTCTAGTCTAACTTCTAGTTAGATTTTACTTCCATGATACTTTTCCTCACCACCCTCCGATCAACAGAGTGCACAGCACATAAGTACCTTTCGGTCATAGGGCTCTCCCCTCAGCATCTCTGGTGCCATCCAGAAGGCAGACCCCACAAGGGAGAGTTTCCGCTCTGCATCCTTCACCGGCACTTCAACCACTTCCCGGGCCAGACCAAAGTCAGTCACAAGGGCCTCGCGCCCCCTTTGTGTCTCCCGAATGAGGCAGTTCTGTGAATAAAGGGAAAAGATGACCTTAGCTGCCCAAAAAACAATGCAACAGAGCTCTATAGATTTGTTCATTTATTATTTTGTAAAAGCATTTTTTGCTCAAATCAGAATTCACATCTCATTAGCGGTCCATAAGTTCCATTTAAAAAGGAAACAATGCAACTGCATTTACTGTACATCTATGTGTCTGTACATTCAGGGCCACTAAAATTGTGCGGCAACGAGAGACCAAATTATGATGCACGGCTGAATAAATTATGTGACACCGGAGGTGTGAATTAAGCCTGAAGGAACAACCAATTATGTGGCACATTGGGTGCCATTATCATCTAACCAGAGTACCAATTTAATACACGATGATTAAAAAAAGGATCAGAATTTCAATTAAGTATAGGTTTCTCAACCCAAAAAACTATGTACATTGAGCAGATTGTACCCAAAACGTCATTCACCTAACAATAAGTTATACTCACAGTATCATGCAATCTCACCTAACTGTTATGAGAAATATGTTGAAGTGCCCACTAGAGGGCGCCAATACGTTACCAAAGCAATTTATGCCTAGTGAACGGGCAACGAATTTTTGCATTTTGCTTTGCCTATGATGAGGGTCTTGGTCATGGTCAGGGCCAGTGGAATTAAGAGGCAGAGAAGGACCAAATTATGCAGCAGGATTGATTAGAAGTCAAATTAATGAAACACATTTTAAGACAGTCTTACTACATAATTTTGTCACTTTTACACCTGTAAATGCGTCTGAGAAAAGAGTTTATCTTAATTAGTACCAATTTAAGACCCCAAATACAGCAATAAGCAGCTGAAAGATGACAATTAAACCTTTGCAAAAAGACTTCCTCTGCGTAGAAGCACGCGTCGCCATATTTTTTGTACCTTTTGATCTGATTGATCTAGATACTACACTATACTATACTAGTATTCGCTACTCACTTTTTTATGCTTAAGTGTGTACTGTTTGCAACAAGAAAAGCGTAAATAAAAGTTTTTGTATCTTGTATGCACAGTATTGTTCGTGGTATATGTTGAATGTTGTCAGTCCTGTTCACATATAAGTTGTATGTACACTGCACCATTCACTGTTTCTTTGGGTGTTGGACACGTTTACGTTAAGCTGGTTGTCACCAATGATGAGAACAGGGCCATCCTGGTGAGTACCAACCAGGGGTCCCATTGGTGGTGCGCCCGTGAGGTGATTTCCAGCTATTTCACAATTTTTTTGTCGTCCTTCTAGTGAATGTACGTCCTGTGTTGTTGTGTAATATACCAATCAGAGTATGGCTATTTTTTATCATGGCAACAGACTGAGACACAGTATCAATCTCTATAGTTAGAGATGTATCTGGAATGATTTTTCCGACAATCCTTGTGTGTTTAATGGTCTAGAAGATATATTGCCTTTAGGACTAGGTCTTTGTTTGTAGTATTTGAATTGAGTGGAGGGCGACCTAGCCCGGTATTTCCCTCTTGACTCCCATTTTTTTGGACTGATTGATCTAGAAACAAACATTTCTTTGTTAAGGTCTGCAGATCATGCCAATTTTTATTTTTTTAACTCCAATTTATTTATTTTGTTTTGGAACTCCTACGGAGGCCCACAAAAACACACCAACAATTAAAAGGACAAACTTTACACACAATGCAAAATTCTTCCTTATACCTTGCTATAAAAATTATATCAAACATACTGAGAGATGTGCAGATAATGCTATAAATACATAAGATCATGCAGAAGATGATGGATTATGCGTCAAACTCGGCAAATCCAGAAATATGCGAAAATCGCTCCTGGCACAGAATCGCATAACCCACTGGCCCTGGTCATGGGTTTAATATACCATCTGCCTTATGTTTAAAAGCATAAGATCACTCTGGAAGGCATTTTCATACCTGCCAACTCACACAGGGCTACAGTGTGACACGATATCAGCTGCCATCACACGACCTCCCATTGAGGAGCCGATATCACACGGTGGAAGGAAAACTAATTGAAAACCACTGTAAATAATGGTTTTCCAGCTCGTTTTCCGCGGTTTTGATCTGCCGACGTCCATTAAGGGGTGTAAAAACAGCCCAGGTCGTCAGCACCAGCCTCAGCAAGCTTTTTTATGAGGGGGGAGAAGGAGCTTGGGGGGAGAAGGGGCTTGGGGGTGGGGTGGGGTTCAAACGTGCCTCCTAGATACTTCTCGGCATGAGGCCCCATCCCCTTTAAGGCCCCAACCCCGTCCTCACACTTTATTTATTTACTAATTTTGATATAGCGCAAACTATACCCAAAGGTGTCAAAGCACTTTACAATAGAACCAGTTACATTACATAAGGACTTCAGAGTACATGAATAACAAAATATACGAAACAAATAAACTCTAAACTCACATAAGAATGGTATTAAGTACATATGTCGACTACAGATCCTAGCAGTTAGAGTTACATATATACAAGTACAAATTCATTCAAGATTACATTTTACAAAGAGTTGAAGTGATTAGGGTTGGACAAATATATATTACATATTTACAGAGCATGTCTTCTTGCCATTGCTGGGGTTCTTGCTATGCATGTTCAGTCAGGCCTTCAGGGTGCTGTTACACTCACAGGCGGTGATTTAGGGCCTAGAGGGATCATCGAGCTGCCCCGCAGTCTCCCTTGCACTGGTCACTGGTCATGGCAGAGCGCATCAGCGGACCAGGGAGCACACGTCGGGTAAGCCTGGGCCGGGCCGGGCCACAAAACACACAACTCTCCTGCTGGAGTGGGCTTCACCACCAAGATGGTCTCTTGCTTTTCTCCTCTCCGTTGTTGCTGGGCGGTTCCTGCCTTGTTGTCCCGTTCCATGAGCCTGGGCGGTTCCTGCCTTGTTGTACCGTTCCATAAGCCTGGGCTCCACTGTCCGCCATGTAAGATCGAACGATCGTCTCCCTTGACTCCTGAACACACAGTGGCTAAATGGAGGGGCTCCGCTGGGATCCATGCAGGAACGGCGATCCAGAGCCCGGGAATTCCTTAGAAGTCGGCCGTCTTGTTGATATTGTGACATTGTTCTTCCAGTTGGCAGGTATGCATTTATGCCCAATCTTTAGACCAGGCCAGAGCAAAGCCCCCACTCAAGCTAAACCCTGCCACTAAGAGCCACCCTTCCACCTCACACGCATGCTAGATTATACCCCTCGATTGCAGGCGTCCAAGGAGTGGAGGAAGAGTGTTTGTGGGACGGCCGCAATCTAAGACCACCTGGAACACCACACACTTGATTAAGGATGGGCAAAAGTGTTTTTTCATTTAAACCTGTCGTAAGTGGTTGCAAAACTTCTGGCAAATCCGCCCTTTCCACATCTTCCCGCCTCGCATTGAAAAAACGGAGGAACGCAGCATGTGAAATACCCCCGGCAGAATAAGAATTCCTTGCTCCGCCCAGTGAAGAATGCACAGAATGAGGAATGATTGTGCCACCCTGTCTGTTGGAGGCCAGGCAAATAAACCTAATGGGACTCACATTAAATGAATTACACTGACTGGCCCTCACAGTGCTCATTCAAAGCAAGGGAGCCTGTTTGTGGTGCCTGCCTGCTAGAGCACCAGGAGGTCCCTGCAGAGCAGGCTAATGCGGCATTCAGATTTCCCTGCTGGGAAAGTTGCTTTGAGGTGCACTGCCAGGTATAAGGTTATGCAATTATCTTTATGACGACTGCCGTTAGCATTGCACGGCCTCTCAATGTGCTTCTAAAAGCACATATGCCTTTGTCATATTTTCTCCACCCATGAAGCAGCAGTTTAGCCCCAGTTCCCAGCTAAGGGCAGAAAGGATACAGACAAATTTCCAGCATTTTGCTTACCGCACAAGAGTTTCACCCAACGACCATAGCAATCATCAGGCTGATGTTCCCATGAGTGCACATGTAGCCCGCGCAATTGGAATGCTAAAGATTTCCATTTTTTAAAACTATTTAAAGACCATACAGAACGCTGCAGCAAGACTCATTCTGGACCTCCCCAAATGAACCCACATCTTCCCCCAACTGAGAGACCTCCAGTGGCTCCCCATCCAGAAGAGATGCCTGATTAAGATGCTCATGTAGGCCTACAAATCCCTCCATGACCTAGAACCTGCCTACATAAACTATCAACGGAACTTCCGCCAACCCTTTAGACAGCTGCACTCCTCCTGACTCGCCCCTCGCACACACCCCGCATCCGTCGCTGCCGAGGTGGTGGCTGCTCCTTCTCCTAAATTACAGCCAAGACCTGGAATAGCCTTCCCCTCCATTTCCAGACAGACCTCTTACAGACAGACTTCAGAAAGAGATTCAGGACCTGGTTCTTTGACGAAGACACAGTGCCCAGATATCCCTAGGGGTGAAAGTGTGCGCTTTACAAATCTTTTTATATTGATGGATTGATTTCCCTTATATAAAGTGCCACTTGCGCAACCCTGAGAAGGGTAATCCTCGGACGTATTCAGGAGACCATGGACTTGTCTTCCTCCTCTTTGGGGTCCCCTGCCACGCATATTAAAATCGACCAGGGACACGTTCTGCGATACTTTGAGGACACAGGATGCTGCCGCCTTCTAGGGGTCACAGGCACCACTCCGCTGCCACCCTGCCTCACCACCTGGCTTTGTTGGATCTGGAAAGAGAACCACCATTCAATTCCAAAATACCAGAACTTTGTCAAGCTGCATTGCAGAGGGGAATTTGTGATATCCAATGTGTGGAATCCTCTCCTTTGCTCCTGTCTTTTAAAATTCATATTCGCTGTGGATGGAAGACCTTTGCCAGAGAGTGGCTACTGACTTCTTCTGCCAGGGCCTAAATCGAAGCTTAGACTGAGGTCCAACTTTAAGTTACTTTTGCACTTGGTCCCCTTCTTAAAATGAGTCTCCGCTTCTCCTCTGCTTGAAAAACAAACGGTTCCCTAAGGCCTTTGATGTTCCATGTTTGTCTTTGCCTTTACTATGTTCATCCTAGTTGAATTTTCCTCATCATTCCTTTAAAGCCCAAAGACCAATATGGTGTGAGTAGCTCATGCTTTGGGGTTTTTGAAAACAAGACGAGCGGCATGGGTTCAAAGATAGGGATCTAGACAGAAGGCCTCATTTTGGGGTTTTGGATGGCACTCTAAAGAGTGACGTAACATGAAATGACGGGGCACCCCTGCAGAATGTGAAGGGGGGACCCGCAGTCTCCCTAGTCTAGCAAATATGCTACGGCTTTGGGCCGGAATAGACCGTCTTGAAGGGTTGGGGCCGCAAAAGCATTGTCCCCCCCCTGTATTACGCCCCTGAATCAAAATATGCACATATCTGCAGGAATTTGTAAATAGGAGATTGAATCTGCAGAGTAGATTTCCTCCACCGTGGCACCATCATAGTTGAGGGAATTCAGCTGGTGGAATGTACTGCGCATGGAGCGTGTAGTCCAGAAATTGGAGGATAAGTTCCTTCCAGATTACAAATGAGGTTACAAGACTTTTCTTTTCCTTCCCTCAATGGTCGGCCAAACCTGCTGAGGATGGGGCTGCAAGCAGGGATTGATCTGAAGATCTTGTCCTGGGACTGCATAAGGACAGTACAGCAACAAAGGATGCCTCCCAGACTGTCCATACAAGGAGCCTGAGTGGGTCCAAGTGCTGAAGATGGGGCAGCAAGCAGGGTTGGTTATGAAGCTCCTACCCTGGCACTGCAGAAGGGCAGTACAGCAACAAAGGATGCCTCCCAGACTGTCCAGAGGAGAAGCCTGGTCCAAGTGCTGAAGACGGGGCCCCAAGCAGGGCTGGATCTGGAGCTTCTGTCCTGGAACTGCATTAGAACAGTACAGCAACAGAGGATCCCTCCCAGACTGTCCACAGGAGGAGCCTCAGTTGGTCCAGCCTGCTGGGGATGGGAATACAAGCGGGGATTGATCTGAAGCTCCTGTCCTGGGACTGCATAAGGACAGTACAGGAACAAATGATGCCTCCCAGGCTGACCATACAAGGAGCCTACGCTGGTCCAGTTCCTGTGAACTCCTCTTCGGTGTGCATGAGATTCCATATAGGTACAAATAGCAGACTGAAGAAACAGAGAACATTGAGAATGAAGGCAAACATGACATCACCCAAGACATATGTTGTGAAATCCCCCATGCTTTAAGTGGGCCGGTGCTCACAGGTACTGAGTACCTGCACTTTTTATTTATTAAATAGGGGGAGGGGCTACCAGCACTTCTCAGCATGGGCACAATCCTTTTATGGGAGAGCACTAGCATTTCACAGCAGGGGTGCAATGTGTTTAATGGGCGAGTACCATCACCTCTAAACTCACAAGCGGGTTGAGTGTGAATGGGAGTACTTGCACTTTTAAGGTTCGATGTCAGCACTGCTGGTTCCTCGAAAAGACTGCATCTCACACTTTGTGCAGACTGATGAAACATGGTCAAAGGTGGACACACGCTGACCATGCGCAACTTTCATTCTTGCAATTTATTGTCCACACACCTACTGCTCCTCTCTGCTGTGGAATGGATCTGTCACCTGGTTGCTTTCTATGTGGCTGTTTTAGTGGGAAAGGGATGAAGGAAAACGATAGGTCCCTTTAAGATAGTGGTGACGGCGCAAGGATGTTAAGTACCGCATCTTATGCGGGAGACCCAGTGGTGGGACCCACCCACCTGAAGCAAAGACTTACAGAGAGAAAGCAGGCATGCAACGCCCATTGGGCTCAAAGGGCTTCAGCCCCAAACCCTCGTCGTGTGTGGCAGCCCGGGCTAAGACCAGTGGCGGCTCCTTGGGGAAGTGCTGCATCTCCACTCTGCCTATGGCTGGAAGAATTAGCCTCCCCCCCCGATCTTTTTTCTTAACCACTTGGATGCTAAGGCACTTGGAGACTCTTCATGCTAATTCCATTGAAATGAATGGGCTCTTCATGACGAGTTACCCTTCTCATTAGCATCCAACACTCCCGAAATGTAGCTCTAGTTGCGCCTCTGAGAGAGAGTGAACAAACTCAGTGTGTAAACAGCATTTAAGTTTGTGATTAAAAAAATGAAGCTATGCAAACATAAGTTGTAAAGGTTACCCGGACTGGGGAAAGCCAAGGTGACCTGCGTGCCGCCTGCAGCCCTGCCCTACGCCATGACGTCGGAGGCGGAAGATCAAATATACAGCATCCGAGAACCTTTTAGTCGTGATGATAAAGCAGCGATCGCTTATAAGGCAGAGAATCAGATTCCACTCGCTCTCGTGTCCTGGGTGACATTGTCACTCAGGCGAGAGCTCGCGGTGACAGCATCCGTGGCATTAATGCCGCCCCACTGACCGGCGCGAGGGGGCGAGTGTTTGATGTCCTGCACCTGCGGCGGAAGCAGAGACGCCATTCAGCAAGCAGGGGGTGAAAACACAGTTAGGGGTTGGTTGCACTGCACATTCGGAGCAGAGCTTGAATCACACCAAGGATACCAGATCAAACACGGCTCTCATGGAAGTCATTTGACGAAAATGCGTGACGGAAGTGACGTCAATCACCTTTTGGCTCCTTGACATCACAAGGTTGGCACCCTGTCCCACACATAGCTCTTGTATATAATTTTTTCTTTGTTGTTTAGAGGCTGGGAAAAAGGCAAATAATGGCAAAGAAATATAATAAACATGGGATTTTGTTACCTGCTTTCTGCCAAGGCATTCAAACCACGGAGACGAGGATAGCAATAGCAGAGCAAGGGGTAGCAAATGGCATTCAGGTGTAGCATACACTACCCCCTCACAACACCTGAACAATTTTATCATGGGAAGAGAATGAACTGCCTGAAAGGTACTACCGGTAAGTGCTTTACTCATTACTACGCTACCCTTGCACCATTACTGGCTACTGCACAATGTCGTGTTGTCAGACCCTGGGCCAGAGTGAAGAGACACTACAAGCTTGGGTCTTAAAATCACCATCTGCACAGACTGACACCAAGTGCAGTACATGGGACTGACTGTGCTAATTTAAAATAAGCCCTTGGACATGGATTTGGGGTGATTGGTGTTGAATCAAAGAGGAGCTGGAACAGGCGCCAAAGGCAAGCCCGTCTGCGACCTGACCGCGACCAGCACCAGGGGCCCTGGTCCTCTACCCCGCTTCCCCTATGACTCCAGCACCCTCCACGCTCTCATCCCCAGACGCAGCAAGAAATGTCAGCTCTCAACGCCGAACAACACCCAAGCCCCTCTTCTCCTGTCTACCCTGCTACTGCACCTTCAGCCACCTACGAACCCCAGCAGCAGCCCTCAGACTTCCGGACTTCACCGCTCACAAACCTCTCAACTGCATCCTCCTCAACATACGTTCCCTACGCAAGCACGCCATAGAAATCTAGGATTTCCTCAACACCTACTCGCCTGATATCGCCTTCCTCACAGAAACCTGGACCAACGCCAACTGTGCACCTGACATTGCGACCACCATTCCTGACAGATACAAGATCCTGCACAAGGACCGCCCCATCCACCCAGGAAGTGGCATCACCATCATTCACAAAAGCACCCTCTGCATGACGACCACCACCCCGGACGACACAACAACCCTCATGGATCACCTCCACCTCCACCTCCATATTCAGACCAACCCTCAAACAACTTTCTGAGGAACCTTCATCTACAGGCTGCCCAGCCCTGTGCTCCCTTTACCAACACCATCACTGACTTCATCGCACCCCACGCCCTCTCCCCCAGAGCGGAGACTAAATCCTACTCGGAGACCTAAACTTCCACCTCGACAACCACAACGACCCAAACACCACCTCCCTCCTCAAGAACCTCACCAATATAGGATTCAAGCAACTAGTCACCCCACCTATGCACCCATGCACACAGCGAGACCACACTTGACCCCGTCTTCGCAGAAGAAAACAGCATCTCCTACAGCCACACCACGAAAGTCCTCTGGACAGATCACTACTGCATCCACTTCTCCTACACCGTACACAAGCATGCCCACAGCCTCCCCTGTAGAAGCTGGAACAAAGTCACCGAACACCAGCTACCCTCTGCCTTCATCAGCACCCACCACCGACTACACCAGACACTAACACCGCAGCATGCAACCTCCACCGCTGGATCACAAACTGCGCCAACACACTTGTCCACCTCAAGAAAGCCAGAGGAAGACACATCAAGAAAACAAGCTGGTTCACTCCTGCATTCCAAGAATCCAAACGCTCCTGCCAATGACTCGAAAAGAAATGGAGGAACAACAAAATCCCGGAAACACGCGCCGCCCACAGCGCAGCCACCACCGCACACCACAATCTCATCAAATCCACAAGACAGAAATCCCTCCAATGCTCACAATACCAAAGAACTCTTCTCCATCATCAAGGAATTAGTTAAACTCTACAGCGAAACAAAAGACTCAGCACCTTCTTCCACCTTAATGTTAAGATGATCTACGACAACTTTGAAAACCAAGACCTCCGCACCGTTCCTGCTCTCCCTCCAAGCGATGCCAACAGACCATGCTAAAATGGACCACTCTCATGACAGAAGACACCTTGAAGACCGTGAAAAGTATCCACTCTGGAGCACCCTCAGACCCATGCAAACCCCACATCTTCCACGGAGCCGCCTCGTCCATTGCCCCTGAACTATATCAGATGATCAACTGGTCCTTGGAAACCGCCACCTTCCCAGATGACTGGAAACATGCCGAAGTCAACCCCCTCCTGAAACAACCTTTTGCAGACCAGACGGACCTTAAAAACTTCAGGCCCATCTCCCTGCTTCCTTTTGCAGCCAAAGTCATCAAAAAGGGCGTAAACACCCAGCTATCAAACTTTATCGAAGGTAACAACTTCCTGGAGATCTCCCAATCCGGATTCCGCAGCAACCACAGCACCAAGACCAATCTGCTGGCCACCACTGACGACTTCTGCTCCCTCCTCAACCAGGATGAAAATACATCCCTCATCCTCCTGGACCTATCAGCTGCCTTCGACACCATGTCCCACCACACCCTAGCCACCAAATTCCACGATGCCGACATCCGCAACAAGACTGGATATACTCATTCCTCACTGGAAAAACTCAGCAAGTCAGACTCCTGCCCCACCTCTCAGAACCGAGTACTAGAATACCTGTATGTACAGCCGAACCGGAGAGAGGTGCACTGGAAGAGCTGCGGAGTTGTTTGTGTGAGCAGCACCAGAATATCTGTGTGTACAGCCCATCAGGAGAGAGGTGCTCTGGCAGAGCTGCGAAGGTGCTTGTCCGAGTACTAGAATATCTGTATGTAGAGCTGACCAGGAGAGAGGTGCACTGGCAGAGCTATGAACCTGTGTATCTGAGCACTACAATATTTGTATGTGACGCTGATCAGGAGAGAGGCGCACTGCAGAGGTACGGAGGTGTTTGTCCGAGTATTAGAATATCTGTATGTACAGCAGACCAGGAGGGAGGTGCACTGGTAGAGCTGCGGAAGTGTTTGTCCGAGTACTAGAATATCTGTATGCACAGCCGACCAGGAGGGAGGTGCACTGGCAGAGCTGCGGAGGTTTTTGTCCGAGTACTAGAATATCTGTATGTACGGCCGATCAGGACAGAGCTGCACTGGCAGAGCTGCGGAGGTGCTTGTCTGAGTACTATAATACATGTATGTACAGCCGATCCGGAGAGAGGTGCACTGGCAGAGCTGCGGAGTTGTTTGTCCGAGTACTAGAATATCTGTGTGTACAGCCGATCAGGAGAGAGGTGCACTGGCAGAGCTGCGGAGATGTTTGTCAGAGTACTAGAATATGGGTGTGCACAGCCGATCAGGAGAGTGGGGCACTGGCAGAGCTGCGGAGGTGTTTGTGTGAGCAGCACCAGAATATCTGTGTGTGTACAGCCGATCAGGAGAGAGGTGCTCTGGTAGAGCTGCGGAAGTGTTTGTCCGAGTACTAGAATATCTGTATGCACAGCCGACCAGGAGGGAGGTGCACTGGCAGAGCTGCGGAGGTTTTTGTCCGAGTACTAGAATATCTGTATGTACGGCCGACCAGGAGGGAGGTGCACTGACAGAACTTCGGAGGTGTTTATCCAAGTACTAGAATATCTGTATGTATGGCCGATCAGGACAGAGCTGCACTGGCAGAGCTGCGGAGGTGCTTGTCTGAGTACTATAATACATGTATGTACAGCCGATCCGGAGAGAGGTGCACTGGCAGAGCTGCGGAGTTGTTTGTCCGAGTACTAGAATATCTGTGTGTACAGCCGATCAGGAGAGAGGTGCACTGGCAGAGCTGCGGAGATGTTTGTCAGAGTACTAGAATATGTGTGTGCACAGCCGATCAGGAGAGTGGGGCACTGGCAGAGCTGCGGAGGTGTTTGTGTGAGCAGCACCAGAATATCTGTGTGTGTACAGCCGATCAGGAGAGAGGTGCTCTGGCAGAGCTGCAGTGGTGTTTGTCCGAGTACTAGAATACCTGTATGTACCGCCGATCAGGAGGGAGATGCACTGGGGAAGCTGCGGAGGTGTTTGTCCGAGTACTAGAATACCTGTATGTACGGCTGATCAGGAGGGAGGTGCACTGGCAGAGCTGCAGAGGTGTTTGTCCGAGTACTAGAATATCTGTATGCACAGCCGACCAGGAGGGAGGTGCACTGGCAGAGCTGCGGAGGTGTTTGTCAGAGTACTAGAAAATCTGTATTTATGTCCGATCAGGACAGAGGTGCATTGGCAGAGCTGCTTGTCCGAGTACTAGAATACCTGTATGTACAGCCGATCCGGAGAGAGGTGCACTGGCAGAGCTGCGGAGATGTTTGTCCGAGTACTAGAATATCTGTGTGTACAGCCGATCAGGAGAGAGGTGCACTGGCAGAGCTGCGGAGGTGTTTGTCAGAGTACTAGAATATGTGTATGTACGGCCGACCAGGAGGGAGGTGCACTGACAGAACTTCGGAGGTGTTTATCCAAGTACTAGAATATCTGTATGTATGGCCGATCAGGACAGAGCTGCACTGGCAGAGCTGCGGAGGTGCTTGTCTGAGTACTATAATACATGTATGTACAGCCGATCCGGAGAGAGGTGCACTGGCAGAGCTGCGGAGTTGTTTGTCCGAGTACTAGAATATCTGTGTGTACAGCCGATCAGGAGAGAGGTGCACTGGCAGAGCTGCGGAGATGTTTGTCAGAGTACTAGAATATGGGTGTGCACAGCCGATCAGGAGAGTGGGGCACTGGCAGAGCTGCGGAGGTGTTTGTGTGAGCAGCACCAGAATATCTGTGTGTGTACAGCCGATCAGGAGAGAGGTGCTCTGGTAGAGCTGCGGAAGTGTTTGTCCGAGTACTAGAATATCTGTATGCACAGCCGACCAGGAGGGAGGTGCACTGGCAGAGCTGCGGAGGTTTTTGTCCGAGTACTAGAATATCTGTATGTACGGCCGACCAGGAGGGAGGTGCACTGACAGAACTTCGGAGGTGTTTATCCAAGTACTAGAATATCTGTATGTATGGCCGATCAGGACAGAGCTGCACTGGCAGAGCTGCAGAGGTGCTTGTCTGAGTACTATAATACATGTATGTACAGCCGATCCGGAGAGAGGTGCACTGGCAGAGCTGCGGAGTTGTTTGTCCGAGTACTAGAATATCTGTGTGTACAGCCGATCAGGAGAGAGGTGCACTGGCAGAGCTGCGGAGATGTTTGTCAGAGTACTAGAATATGTGTGTGCACAGCCGATCAGGAGAGTGGGGCACTGGCAGAGCTGCGGAGGTGTTTGTGTGAGCAGCACCAGAATATCTGTGTGTGTACAGCCGATCAGGAGAGAGGTGCTCTGGCAGAGCTGCAGTGGTGTTTGTCCGAGTACTAGAATACCTGTATGTACCGCCGATCAGGAGGGAGATGCACTGGGGAAGCTGCGGAGGTGTTTGTCCGAGTACTAGAATACCTGTATGTACGGCTGATCAGGAGGGAGGTGCACTGGCAGAGCTGCAGAGGTGTTTGTCCGAGTACTAGAATATCTGTATGCACAGCCGACCAGGAGGGAGGTGCACTGGCAGAGCTGCGGAGGTGTTTGTCAGAGTACTAGAAAATCTGTATTTATGTCCGATCAGGACAGAGGTGCATTGGCAGAGCTGCTTGTCCGAGTACTAGAATACCTGTATGTACAGCCGATCCGGAGAGAGGTGCACTGGCAGAGCTGCGGAGATGTTTGTCCGAGTACTAGAATATCTGTGTGTACAGCCGATCAGGAGAGAGGTGCACTGGCAGAGCTGCGGAGGTGTTTGTCAGAGTACTAGAATATGTGTGTGCACAGCCGATCAGGAGAGGTGCACTGGCAGAGCTGCGGAGGTGTTTGTCAGAGTACTAGAATATGTGTGTGCACAGCCGATCCGGAGAGAGGAGCACTGGCAAAGCTGCGGAGGTGTTTGTCCGAGTACTAGAATATTTGTATGTACGGCCGATCAGGAGTGAGGTGCACTGGCTGAGCTGCAGGGGTGTTTGTCCGACTACCAGAATATCTGTATGTACGGCCGACCAGGAAAGAGGTGCACTGGCAGAGCTGCGGTGGTGTTTGTCCGAATACTAGAATACCTGTATGTACAGCCGAACCGGAGAGAGGTGCACTGGCAGAGCTGCGGAGGTGTTTGTGTGAGCAGCACCAGAATATCTGTATGTACAGTCGACCAGGAGCGAGGTGCACTGGCAGAGCTATGAACCTGTGTATCTGAGCACTACAATATTTGTATGTGCCGCTGATCAGGAGAGAGGCTCACTGCAAAGGTACGGAGGTGTTTGTCCGAATACCAGAATATCTGTATGCACAGCAGACCAGGAGGGAGGTGCACTGGCAGAGCTGCGGAGGTGTTTGTCCGAGTACTAGAATATCTGTATGTACGGCCGATCAGGAAAGAGTTGCACTGGCAGAGGTACGGAGGTGTTTGTCCGAGTACCAGAATATCTGTATGCACAGCCGACCAGGAGGGAGGTGCACTGGCAGAGCTGCGGAGGTTTTTGTCTGAGTACTAGAATATCTGTATGTACGGCCTACCAGGAGGGAGCTGCCCTGGCAGAGCTTCGGAGATGTTTATCCGAGTACTAGTATATCTGTATGTACGGCCGATCAGGACAGAGGTGCACTGGCAGAGCTGCGGAAGTGCTTGTCTGAGTACTAGAATACATGTATGTACAGCCGATCCGGAGAGAGGTGCACTGGCAGAGCTGCGGAGTTGTTTGTCCGAGTACTAGAATATCTGTGTGTACAGCCGATCAGGAGAGAGGTGCACTGGCAGAGCTGCGGAGATGTTTGTCAGAGTACTAGAATATGTGTGTGCACAGCCGATCAGGAGAGTGGGGCACTGGCAGAGCTGCGGAGGTGTTTGTGTGAGCAGCACCAGAATATCTGTGTGTGTACAGCCGATCAGGAGAGAGGTGCTCTGGTAGAGCTGCGGAAGTGTTTGTCCGAGTACTAGAATATCTGTATGCACAGCCGACCAGGAGGGAGGTGCACTGGCAGAGCTGCGGAGGTTTTTGTCCGAGTACTAGAATATCTGTATGTACGGCCGACCAGGAGGGAGGTGCACTGACAGAACTTCGGAGGTGTTTATCCAAGTACTAGAATATCTGTATGTATGGCCGATCAGGACAGAGCTGCACTGGCAGAGCTGCGGAGGTGCTTGTCTGAGTACTATAATACATGTATGTACAGCCGATCCGGAGAGAGGTGCACTGGCAGAGCTGCGGAGTTGTTTGTCCGAGTACTAGAATATCTGTGTGTACAGCCGATCAGGAGAGAGGTGCACTGGCAGAGCTGCGGAGATGTTTGTCAGAGTACTAGAATATGTGTGTGCACAGCCGATCAGGAGAGTGGGGCACTGGCAGAGCTGCGGAGGTGTTTGTGTGAGCAGCACCAGAATATCTGTGTGTGTACAGCCGATCAGGAGAGAGGTGCTCTGGCAGAGCTGCAGTGGTGTTTGTCCGAGTACTAGAATACCTGTATGTACCGCCGATCAGGAGGGAGGTGCACTGGGGAAGCTGCGGAGGTGTTTGTACGAGTACTAGAATACCTGTATGTACGGCTGATCAGGAGGGAGGTGCACTGGCAGAGCTGCAGAGGTGTTTGTCCGAGTACTAGAATATCTGTATGCACAGCCGACCAGGAGGGAGGTGCACTGGCAGAGCTGCGGAGGTGTTTGTCAGAGTACTAGAAAATCTGTATTTATGTCCGATCAGGACAGAGGTGCATTGGCAGAGCTGCTTGTCCGAGTACTAGAATACCTGTATGTACAGCCGATCCGGAGAGAGGTGCACTGGCAGAGCTGCGGAGATGTTTGTCCGAGTACTAGAATATCTGTGTGTACAGCCGATCAGGAGAGAGGTGCACTGGCAGAGCTGCGGAGGTGTTTGTCAGAGTACTAGAATATGTGTGTGCACAGCCGATCCGGAGAGAGGAGCACTGGCAAAGCTGCGGAGGTGTTTGTCCGAGTACTAGAATATCTGTATGTACGGCCGATCAGGAGTGAGGTGCACTGGCTGAGCTGCAGGGGTGTTTGTCCGACTACCAGAATATCTGTATGTACGGCCGACCAGGAAAGAGGTGCACTGGCAGAGCTGCGGTGGTGTTTGTCCGAGTACTAGAATACCTGTATGTACAGCCGAACCGGAGAGAGGTGCACTGGCAGAGCTGCGGAGGTGTTTGTGTGAGCAGCACCAGAATATCTTTATGTACAGCCGACCAGGAGCGAGGTGCACTGGCAGAGCTATGAACCTGTGTATCTGAGCACTACAATATTTGTATGTGCCGCTGATCAGGAGAGAGGCTCACTGCAAAGGTACGGAGGTGTTTGTCCGAATACCAGAATATCTGTATGCACAGCAGACCAGGAGGGAGGTGCACTGGCAGAGCTGCGGAGGTGTTTGTCCGAGTACTAGAATATCTGTATGTACGGCCGATCAGGAAAGAGTTGCACTGGCAGAGGTACGGAGGTGTTTGTCCGAGTACCAGAATATCTGTATGCACAGCCGACCAGGAGGGAGGTGCACTGGCAGAGCTGCGGAGGTTTTTGTCTGAGTACTAGAATATCTGTATGTACGGCCTACCAGGAGGGAGGTGCCCTGGCAGAGCTTCGGAGATGTTTATCCGAGTACTAGTATATCTGTATGTACGGCCGATCAGGACAGAGGTGCACTGGCAGAGCTGCGGAGGTGTTTGTCAGTGTACTAGAATATGTGTGTGCACAGCCGATCAGGAGAGAGGTGCACTGGCAGAGCTGCGGAGATGTTTGTGTGAGCAGCACCACTGCCGCTGATCAGGAGAGAGGTGCACTGGCAGAGGTACGGAGGTGTTTGTCCGAGTTCAAGAATATCTGTATGCACAGCCGACCAGGAGGGATGTGCACTGGCAGAGCTGCCGAGGTGTTTATCCGAATACTAGAATACCTGTATGTACAGCCGATCCAGAGACAGGTGCACTGGCAGAGCTGCGGAGGTGTTTGTCCGAGTACTAGAATATCTGTATGCACAGCCGACCAGGAGGGAGGTGCACTGGCAGAGCTGCGGAGGTGTTTGTCAGAGTACTAGAAAATCTGTATTTATGTCCGATCAGGACAGAGGTGCATTGGCAGAGCTGCTTGTCCGAGTACTAGAATACCTGTATGTACAGCCGATCCGGAGAGAGGTGCACTGGCAGAGCTGCGGAGATGTTTGTCCGAGTACTAGAATATCTGTGTGTACAGCCGATCAGGAGAGAGGTGCACTGGCAGAGCTGCGGAGGTGTTTGTCAGAGTACTAGAATATGTGTGTGCACAGCCGATCCGGAGAGAGGAGCACTGGCAAAGCTGCGGAGGTGTTTGTCCGAGTACTAGAATATCTGTATGTACGGCCGATCAGGAGTGAGGTGCACTGGCTGAGCTGCAGGGGTGTTTGTCCGACTACCAGAATATCTGTATGTACGGCCGACCAGGAAAGAGGTGCACTGGCAGAGCTGCGGTGGTGTTTGTCCGAGTACTAGAATACCTGTATGTACAGCCGAACCGGAGAGAGGTGCACTGGCAGAGCTGCGGAGGTGTTTGTGTGAGCAGCACCAGAATATCTTTATGTACAGCCCATCAGGAGAGAGGTGCTCTGGCAGAGCTGCGGAGGTGCTTGTCCGAGTACTAGAATATCTGTATGTACAGCCGACCAGGAGGGAGGTGCACTGGCAGAGCTGCGGAGCTGTTTGTCCGAGTACTAGAATATCTGGATGTACGGCCGGTCAGGAGAGAGGTGCACTGGCAGAGGTGCGGAGGTGTTTGTCCGAGTACTAGAATATCTGTATGTATAGCCGACTAGGAGAGAGGTGCACTGGCAGAGCTGCGGAGGTGTTTATCCAAGTACTAGAATATCTGTATGTACAGCCGACCAGGAGGAAGGTGCACTGGCAGAGCTGCGAAGGTGTTTATCCAAGTACTAGAATATCTGTAGTACAGCCGACCAGGAGAGAGGTGCTCTGGCAGAGCTGCGGTGGTGTTTGTCAGAGTACAAGAATATATGTATGTACGGCCGACCACGAGAGAGGTGCACTGGCAGAGCTGCGGAAGTGTTTTTCTGAGTACTAGAATATCTGTATGTACGGCCGATCAGGACAGAGGTGCACTGGCAGAGCTGCGGAGGTGCTTGTCTGAGTACTAGAATACCTGTATGTACAGCCGATCCAGAGAGAGGTGCACTGGCAGGGCTGCGGAGGTGTTTGTCCGAGTACTAGAATATCTGTGTGTACAGCCGATCAGGAGAGAGGTGCACTGGCAGAGCTGCGGAGGTGTTTGTCAGTGTACTAGAATATGTGTGTGCACAGCCGATCAGGAGAGAGGTGCACTGGCAGAGCTGCGGAGATGTTTGTGTGAGCAGCACCACTGCCGCTGATCAGGAGAGAGGTGCACTGGCAGAGGTACGGAGGTGTTTGTCCGAGTTCAAGAATATCTGTATGCACAGCCGACCAGGAGGGATGTGCACTGGCAGAGCTGCCGAGGTGTTTATCCGAATACTAGAATACCTGTATGTACAGCCGATCCAGAGACAGGTGCACTGGCAGAGCTGCGGAGGTGTTTGTCCGAGTACTAGAATATCTGTATGTACAGCTGACCAGGAGGGAGGTGCATTGGCAGAGCTGCGGAGGTGTTTATCCGAGTATTAGAATATCTGTATGTGCCGCTGATCCGGAGAGAGGTGCACTGGCAGAGCTGTGGAGGTGTTTGTCCGAGTACTAGAATATCTGTATGTCCAGTCGATCAGGAGAGAGGTACCCTGGCGGAGCTATGAACCTGTTCATCTGAGTACTAGAATATCTGTATGTGCCGTTGATCCGGAGAGAGGTGCACTGGCAGAGCTATGAACCTCTTTATCTGAGCACTACAATATCTGTATGTGCCGTTGATCTGGAGAGAGGTGCACTGGCAGAGGTACGGAGGTGTTTGTCCGAGTACTAGAATATCTGTATGTACGGCCGACCAGGAGGGAGGTGCACTGGTAGAGCTGCGGAGGTGTTTGTCCGAGTAGAAGAATATCTGTGTGTACAGCCCATCAGGAGAGAGGTGCTCTGGCAGAGCTGCGGAGGTGCTTGTCCGAGTACTAGAATATCTGTATGTACAGCCGACCAGGAGGGAGGTGCACTGGCAGAGCTGCGGAGCTGTTTGTCCGAGTACTAGAATATCTGGATGTACGGCCGATCAGGAGAGAGGTGCACTGGCAGAGCTGCGGAGGTGTTTGTCCGAGTACTAGAATATCTGTATGTATAGCCGACTAGGAGAGAGGTGCACTGGCAGAGCTGCGGAGGTGTTTATCCAAGTACTAGAATATCTGTATGTACAGCCGACCAGGAGGAAGGTGCACTGGCAGAGCTGCGAAGGTGTTTATCCAAGTACTAGAATATCTGTAGTACAGCCGACCAGGAGAGAGGTGCTCTGGCAGAGCTGCGGTGGTGTTTGTCAGAGTACAAGAATATATGTATGTACGGCCGACCACGAGAGAGGTGCACTGGCAGAGCTGCGGAAGTGTTTTTCTGAGTACTAGAATATCTGTATGTACGGCCGATCAGGAAAGAGGTACACTGGCAGAGCTGCAGAGGTGTTTGTCCGAGTACTAGACTATCTGTATGTACGGCCGATCAGGAGAGAGGTGTACTGGCAGAGCTGTGAAAGTGTTTGTTCGAGTACTGGAATATCTGTATGTACGACCGACCAGGAGAGAGGTGCACTGGCAGAGCTGCGGTGGTGTTTGTCCGAGTACTAGAATATCTGTATGTACGGCCGACCAGCAGAGAGGTGCACTGGCAGAGCTGCGGAGGTGTTTGTCCGAGTTCTAGAATATCTGTATGTATGGCCGACCAGGAGAGAGGTGCACTGGCAGAGCTGCGGAGGTGTTTGTCCGAGTACTAGAATATCTGTATGTATGGCCGACCAGGAGAGAGGTGCACTGGCAGAGTTGCGGTGGTGTTTGTCCGAGTACTAGAATACCTGTAAGTACGGCCGACCAGGAGGGAGGTGCACTGGCAGAGCTGCGGAGGTACTTGTCCGAGTACTAGAATATCTGTATGTACGGCTGACCAGGAGAGAGGTGCACTGGCAGAGCTGCGGAGGTGTTTGTCTGAGTACTAGAATATCTGTATGTACGGCCGACCAGGAGGGAGATGCACTGGCAGAGCTGCGGAGGTGTTTGTCCGAGTACTAGCATATCTGTGTGTACAGTCGATCAGGAGAGAGGTGGCCACTGCCAGCATATGCTTTGAATTATCACGGCTGTCAAGCCGCGATATTTCAAAACATATGGCCTCTGGTGCTTGTAATAGACACCAATAGGCCATGGGCGGAGCTACGCGACCGCCCATGGCCTATTGCGTGTTCTGTTTAAAAAGCACATGCACGCGAAGGCCAATGGGAATGGGCCTAGGATATAACACGCACGAGCTGCGTGGAATTCCTAGGTCCATTTTGAAGACGCCCAGAATAGGCTTGCGCTGCGCGACACTGCATGCGCAGTGTACGCTAGGCCCGAGACCTAAAAACGATCTCCAATATGCCAACATTTTCCCATGGGTGCCTCTATACGACAAGACCTAGAGCCAGCTGCAGACTCACAAGCGTGACACAGTCACAGACACACTCTCACTTACTCATGCTCCCTTACATTTTGTCGCTCTCTCTTATTCTGACCCACACTCATCGTAACTCACTCATACATACTCCCCTTCTCTTTCAACACTCCCACATTTCTTTATACTCCTACTCAAATGCTCTGTCCCTTACACTCACATACTGATACCAACACACACACGCAGACACACACATACACATTCACACAAACAATTTTTTTTTCAGAGTACTTTCTTATTAACATATTTTTTTCAGTTGCCTGATCTGGTCCACTTGAGCTGATGATGCAGGGCGGAACCTCGAGTAGGAACATAGCTTCCGGCCTCGAGCAGTAAACTGAAAGCTGGGATCTGGCCAATGATGCATAGGCTCCAGTTTCAATATCTTGCTTTTTCACCTCACCTTCTCCCACCTCATGAAAGGTTGTGGATGGGTCAGTGAGACACCTGACCCCACCCCAGTGGTTAATTTGTAAAAATATAAGTGCTGGGGCTCTCGTCAGGAGGCAGATTGCACCAGCCTATTTCTCCTCTCTCTGCCACTTTCAACAGAACCATGAAAGTTTGTGTGTGTGTGGGGGGGGGGGGCTGTAGTGTAATGGCCAGAGCTGCCAACTTTGGAGCTGCAGAACCAGGCTCAACTTTCTGTGAGTCTGGGTACATCACCTAATCTCCCTGTGCCTACCATAAATGAATGTGTCCTTAAATGGAGCTCATAAAAAAGCGTCAGTGTTGCTCATCAAGTGCTGGTGCTGAGCACCTGGAACCACTAGCTTAAATTAAGCACTGCCCCACCCCACGCTAGGTTGAGATGGAAGAGAGTGAGGAGGCAACTAGTATGATAGGTAGCCTCGGGTACCATAAGGTTTAATCCTAATGTGCCCAGACCTACCTGTACTAGTGACGCTGCAGCTTTTAAATAATGGGGAGGTCCTGAGGCATGGCAGGCCAGGGATGAAGCTTCGCCTTCCCTGGTCAGCCTCTCTGATGGATTGAGCAGATGCCGGTTTGCACTTACGCCGGTCATCAAACAGATTTGCCGCCAGAGGTTGCAACAAGGGTTGGCTTTTTTATTATGCTAGTAATGAAAAATAGATTCTTCTTCACAACTAGTCGAATAAAATGGACAGAAATAAGGGGAGCGGAGCCCCAACACCGATAAAGGCGAGCCGCCACTGAGTGGACCTTGTTTTTCGCCAGCCCCTGCAACATCTGACGCAGTGAAGCACGTAGAGCTGGTACCTTGTATTCTTTCGAACAGAAAACCTTGCACTGCTGCTGTTGCCAGGGTATCTTCAATGTGATAGAAGCAAGGACGTTTTAAGGCATGGGTAAAGTGGGCTCTGGCCTAGGGCCTGAGTCTTTCAAGGGGCCCCTGATAGAGCCAGCTCTGTTCTGCAGAGAGTTTTGCCATGATGACCTTGAATAATTCTTACACATATTTTTTTTAAATGCATTTCTTTTATTTCTAATGTGAGTGGTGTGTGAGAGTCTGTTACAGACAATTTTCAGGGAAATGTTGTGTTTATGTTTCGTGCAACATCCATAAAAAAAGTTTCTTTTAGATCAAAACAGGACCACACATATGAGAAATGGGAGGGTGTCACAGAGATTATTTACATTATCTTTCTCCAACCAAAAAGAATTGGTTACAAACCATCAAAGGTACATAAATCATGTAATGGATGCGACAGTTTTGCTTCATTCATAATACATAAATATACTATCATAAAACATTGAAACATAATCATAAAACACCCAGCAGCCCATGTGCAGTGCCATTCCAATAAGGCTGTTTTTGTTCCGAAATATCAAGAGTCATTCAAATTAATAGTCCTATCTCTACATATCTATTTTTTTTAATTTAAACTAATCCTAGTTTCCAAAAATATATAACATTTATGATAATGTATAAAATATATTATAAAAAGTGATTAAAATTGGACTGGCCAACCGAAAATAGATTAATATAACACAATTTAGCTAGACAAATATAATTAATTTGGTTCCCACTGGACTACCTATGTATTAAACTACTAGATCTGAAATATTTTCAGAAGCTTTTCCCACTTAATCCAGAAATTGAACAAAAATCGGCTCCCGGAAAAGACAATCTGGCCAGATCTAATAGTCGTCAAAATTTGTTTAGTCTCACTAAAGTGTGGTACCTCCAAGGCCAGGCAGATCCGGTGTAACCATTTCCTATGCAAACCCGATATTCAGGACAGACAAACATAATATGGTCAAGAGTCTCAGAATTCATGCCGCAAGCTTGACATCAATTAGGCAAGAAACTATAATTCCAGTTTTTGCTGAACGATCGAAGTGGCAAAGAGCCTGTTCTGAAACTGGTCAACAAACTCTTGGCCAGTGGTGGCGTTATATTGTCCATATAACTTTCAAAAACAGGAGTGGGTTTAAATGCCACGAACTGCTCGGTAAGAAGTCCCGTAGTGTCTCTAGATGTTATTTCTTGCCACACTTGTGGCTAGTAAAATGATTTTAAGACCTGCTTGTCCGTCTTACACAGTAATTCGGGCGACTCCCACATTCTGCGCAGACCCAATTTTTTAAACCAGTCTCCAAAGCACAGTCCATATTCTTTACATACCTCAAGCAATCTCTATATTCTGATAATTCAGGAGAAGTCCAAAATAATATTGGCTTTAAATGCACCAGATAAAATACTCTTTTCATCCTGTAGTGTAGTTCCTATATTCCCAATAGGCTCTGCACATTGGAATAATATATCCTATAGATGTAACGTAGGACTTACATCTACTAGGTCTCTATCGAATATATTAAGCTTAATTGTGAGTGCCAGCTAGCTCAGAGGTCACTAGAAACTTTCTCGAGTTCACAAGAAGGAATTAGCTTTTGACAACCGCATAAACATGGCAACTTTATTTCCCCAAGATAAAACTGATTTTCAGAGTCGTGGAAACAATAGATAGATATTCTACTCAGTCATTCGTGCATTTTTCGTTTCACCAGAGGTGCAGAGAAATAGAGAAACGGGCGTTTTCAATAAAAGGTATTTAATGAACAGTCTTCTTTCTCATGCAAAAGAAATGAACTGCTACAATCGTAATACTGGTAGCAAAGTATAATGCGTACAGTAAGAAGAGTATTATAAAACAATACTGTAAAAGCATTGTATGGCTCCTAGACCATAGATAAATACATCCATAAATAAATAAAAAGTACTCAACTGGTGCTTCTAAAATACGCCTACCCCAAATGTACCTAACCTAAGTCTAGTACGAGGGAAGAAGTAAGTGAGGTGTAGCATAGGTTTAGTTTGTTTTTGCCAAGAATCTAACCAAGATCTCTCTTAGGGTCTAATCAGCTCCGTACCTTGGTTTTAGAATGAAGGAGGTCAGTCTCAGGACTCGATTTCCCAACAACCCGCAAGGGGAGCTTGGAAACACTGGAACTGGATTTCTTGGCAAGAGAAAAGACAGTGTCTCTCTCAGTGAGTCTGCTGGAGGGTCGGCTTCCTTCGGCACTTGCTGTAGCAGGATGCGTCGGGCAAGTAGATAGTCGAACTGCTCCAAACCACCGTGTGTTTGCTAGGGCAAGTGTGGGTATATTTATACCTTGAAGGTGCCGAGTTTAACGTAAAGGTGGACATAATAACGTCATCAAAGAGTCTCCGTTCTTTGAAAACTCCATGAGTTCTTGGACAAATCAATATTCAACCAAGGGGAAGTCCCTAACTGCTGAAGCCGAGTTTTCCAAGAAATCATTGTGGATTTTCGGAACTAGTGGAAGTAGCCATGCCGCATTTGGACTGCATGGGCTATGTCTAAATATGGTCATGATTTCTATGCCTATATAAGGATATGGTGATTTATACCTATATAAGGACATCAATCGGGAAAATTACACTAGGGTCCTAAAATGCTATACAACACCCACTCAACTTTATTATGTTCGACATTACAAAGTCTGAGCACTAAAACATATCTAAAGCATGTGTTTACAATCCCACCCAAAAATACATAAAATGCATTTGAAATGGTTGTACACAAAAAATGAGTATTTGTACAGTACGCATTTAAAAGCAATAATTTCATTTCAAGCATATAGTATGATATTGGAAATGCTAACTGAATGAATCATGAAAATTTACATTTATGAAACGGCTCTAAATACAGAAAAAAAAATCGAAGCCATCCCATAGCAGAATATGGAAGCTGTTTCTGTTTGTGGATAAGGTAAATATAATTTCTAGGAAGTATTCAAATAATTCTTGTTCTCTAAGAATAGTTCTACTTTAAGCAGATTACTTTGTGCCAAAGTACAGGTTTTGGGAAAAAGTCAAATAAAATCGTAGAAAAATAGAGTTTCAAAGCTAGAAGTTTTTTTTGTTTTGAAAAACGAAGGTCGAATTCAAAGTTGATAGAACGCTCTGTGCTAATTTCAAAAGTTATTCTCGGTGTCAGCAGAAAACATTAAGGGCCATATGTAGGTAAATGGCTTTTACCGAATCGTAAATACCGAATTTTACCGATTCGGTATTTACAAATCGGTAAATGCCATGTAGGTAATTATTCTGTAATAATTACTGAATCTGTAAGAATCGGTAATTACCGAATCGGTAATTACCGATTCTGTATTTGACATTGATTCCTATGGGCCTTGAAGCCCATAGGATTCATTAGCAAATACCGATTCGGTAATTACCGATTCGGTAAATTTACCGATTTTACAAGGGGGACAGGGTGTCACTTTGACACCCTGTTGCACCCCTGTTTCTGGCTTGTGTGCCATGTGGCACACAGACATGCCCTTAGGGCATGTCTGTGTGCCACATGGCACAGGTGTACATGCACAGATGTGCATGTACACAGGAATTCGTTATTTACCATGCAATAATATTTCATGGTAAATAACAAATTCCTAAGGGCCTGTGGCACTGTTTCCAGTGCCACCTACATCCCATATTACCGAATCTGTACATTTACCGATTCGGTAATTTACAGAATCGGTAAATTTACCGATTCGGTAAATATACAGAATCGGTAATATTTTGGCCACCTACATCAGAAACTCAAAATACCGGTCGGTAACAGCCGAAATCGGCCGTTACCGACCGGTATTAGGCCACCTACATATGGCCCTAAATCTTCTAGGCTGGCAAAGAAATCGTCTACCACAGTAGGTGAAAGTTGAACCACTTCATTAAGTAGATCAATTGTACTCAGATGAGAAGCATCACCGTCAGCGTCAGTCGCATTAGCAATGTTCACAGTAGATGGTACCTGTGTGCCTGTTGGTCCACGTATCTCACCCACAGCTGGAATTGCCTGTGAGACCTCTATAAATGCCGTCATCGGGATTGGTAGCTGTTGGGGGCAACACAATGCATGAGCCGTTACCGAACAAAGCAAAGTGTCAACATCCGTTGGCAGTGCTGATGGAAGTGTTAGACAGATATCCAACACGCATTCCTCTCCACAAAGCAGGCATCGTAGAACAGGTAAGATGCAATCCGCAGATCGGTCTGAATGACAGCAACCACGTGTTATTCACATCTCTCAAATGAGCCAAGGCAAGAATCTGTGTTATGCGTTCACGATACTGCATTGCCAGTAGAGTGTTCTCCATGGTAATCTGGGTATCGCTGGTGACTGGACTTGCCATATCAGAGCAGAAGGAACAAAAATAGTATCCCTGCTACGAGTCCCAAGATGAGAGGCAGGCCGCCGAACACATAGTGCACGAAGTTTGGAAAAATGCCTAGGACTGCTTGAAAGGGTGCTAACAGTCCCGAAAAAATCATCGTAAATACATGTACAATACCACTGGTATCAGTCATGTTTAAGATGCGACCTAACATTTCTGCAAAATGTATGGGGCAGTTCATTGATAATAAGGCATGTATCTCTGCAGAGGACATTGCAACTTGAAGATCATTCGTCTCCCTGGACGAGGTCAGTGGCACAGTTATTTGTAAAAGAATGGCTTTCATTTTGCTTAAACTATCAATTCGTATAGAAGAGATGTTTAGTGAAGGCCATAACGGCGACTCCCCATCTCTCTTAGTTTTCAGAAACAATACTTGCATACAGCAAATGACCCTGGCTGACACACTAACGACATAGGCTATTCCTGGAAACATTCCACAACAGCTGTGATCATTCAACATTATGTAGCTCCCATTGCAAAGCTGCCTAAAAATTGGATCTATCACTGCTGCTGGGGAACCCTGCAGGTGGCATGATAAGTTGTTTGAAGAAACATCACAGGTTCCATGTAAATTAATGCCCTGACATAGAAGTGTACTTCTCAATGTGGTTTTGCAATTTTTACCACTAAGAAATACCTCCTTTTCCCCACTCCAACATTTGTGTGTATGGTAAATCCCAGGTCGACTTTATGTATTCTTTACCCAACCTTTCATACAGGCCTGCTGGTATGTGTTTTAAGCAATACTGAAACTGGAAAATCGTCACTGGTATCGTGATGGTGCCATGTATTATCCATTCAACGGCTGGTTTCTCAGAAACGGTTAATGGTAATCTCTCCAGTTTTTCTTTGCTCAGCTCCGTATAGTCTGCTCCCCTCTGTGCCAAAGAGATTTGTTTATCTGTAAGGTTAAATCCAGTAAACAATGACGTGGTTTTGATTAGTCGCCATGGCACATAGCCTGAACGAAGGTTTTGTAAAGTCCAGCCTAGCAGCATTATAGAACGCAGTTGAGACTGTCCATGTTGTAACATGAGCAAGTCTTGTTCCATTATGTTAATGGCAGAAGATACAATTCTGTCCAAAGAATTAATTCTGGATGACAGAGTTGTTAAACTATTCTCTAAATTAATACGATCAATTTCTCGTATTCGTTCTGCAGTTTCCATTTGCATGACTTTCCATTCTTCATTATAAGCAGCATAAATACCGGCGTAAATGAAACGTTAATGATGTTTTTTGCGAGGTCCTAGTAAGAATTCTCTCAAATCAATGCCATCTTTAAGTAAAGTTAAGTGTTGTTTTATATCTAGGAGTGCTGATTTTTGTAGCCACTCAAGGCACAGTTTTCCTACACTGTAAGTTGTTATTATCCCTGGATGTTGTCTCTGGACATATCTTGGAACTGGCCTAGTTACCGTAAACCCTTGTGTCTTGTTCAGGAATCTATCTTGACAGTTATTCGTGTCTATGGGCCAGATTAACCATTTTTTCCAATCAGGATTAGTTTGGTTGTGTTGTAAAATATAATTTACGTCTACCTCCTCATCTGTAGTTCTATTACTTTCAGGGGTGGGCTTAGGTATGGACGGTTTGTTTAAGTCTTTTATCTTAGCCAGGGCAAGATAAGATGTCTGTTGAACAGTTTCATTTAAAAACATTATTTGTTCGGGAATGATGCAGGCTATGAATAAGGCTTCTAAACCTTGTACCTGCCAGTCGTTTGTGCCCCAGACAGTTTTTGACTCAATGTTGTCTTTCCAAAAGTCAAAACCTAATGTGGACAATTGAGCATAAAACGCCGCAGAATAAATTTGCTTAGTATTAGTCAACATACTTTTCATGCCTGTCTTATTAACATTTTTAAAGTAAAATGTTTCTGGATTTGTGACATTAAAACCTGAGAAGTATGGACATTTTTCATAAAATGTTTTTGAGCTACCCTTTGGTGGCGTTGGACAATGTTCCCATTGATTATAATCTAAAACATTTCTAGGGTTTGCAGATTTTTGCAAATAATGGTGACCAAAATGGTTAAAATACATAAATTTGTTCATAATCTGATGAACCTTCTAAGTATTCATGTTTTGCAAATTTTGCTGACATTTCTAAGTCTGGCATCATGTTATTAACAGTCTCAAAGTCCCAATCATCAGAAAATGTACTGGGTGAAACAAAATCACTCAAGGAAACCTTAAATTGGTGTGGTGTGGAAATGTCATAATCAGTTCTGTCCCATGCTATACCATCAGGTAGAGGAACGGCTGTGATGTTTACTGATGACAGGTCTCTTTGCTCACGATGAGATGATTTGTGTGGCTTCAGGAGCAAGTTGATGTTCTTACTTGCTTGGTGATTTGCGCTATATAAATTCCTGTACAATTCCTGTACATTTACTTGCTGTGTCCATCTTACTATATTTTCCATCTATCAGCTTTCCCAAACTTAAAACAAGAATGAGCCAAAGTAGGAGAAAAATACACCTAACACAATCCAAAATTCAACCCATGGTGACACTAGATATGTATTTGTAAGCTGGTGAAAAAGTTATGTTACTTGTTCCTTGAAAGTTGTATTTGTTGGCGTTGTTTCAGGCTCACTGGGATCCTCAGAAAAGGTATCAAAGTTGATGAAATAGCCAGAGGCAGTTCTGTCAATTGTTGCTATTGCATTCAGATTATTTTAAATCGCTGGAGCTGCTTGTTCTCTTGACATATTAGTATAGTCAGGTGCAACATCATTGTAGACCGAGTTTCTTGACGAACTGTTATTTGGGTTTCAAGAGGTACAAGTTCCATGGCTTTGTTGCATAGTCCTTCTTTTCTTACTGCAGATTCTTCAAAGGTGATGAGTCTTTCAGTTTGAAACTCTTGGATAGTAGCAAGATTTGTTCGCCTGCTACATCTTTGGAGTCCACTGGGCCTACTACTTATTATCGGCCACATGGTGTGGTTTTACCAGGTCAATTGATACGGACTGGTTCTCTTTTCTTCCAGCAAGGGGCGGCAGTAACACTGTTCTTGATCCGTGGACTGCTAGTACAGGTACTGGTTTTCTGTAAGAAGGCCCAAATTCCTTCATATCCGCTATTTTCTCTCTGACCAGATCCCCAATCTTTGGAATCCAGACAGGTCTTGCTGGGACAGGTGGTTTTTCTTCAGTGGTCGTTGGCTTCTGTATGGTGTTGCTTAAATTTCTGCTTGTTTCATTTAAGTCCTGTAAAACTGTTTAACAGTCTTTGATATCAAATGGTTTTTGTTCTACCACTGAAGTATGACGATCGAGGTCTTCGACCATCATTCTAGTACCAAAAAGGATTTCATATGGAGTGTTTCCACCCAGAGAATTTCTTGGCAGGTTGTTAAGACTACATTGGACACTTATTAGATGTTTGACCCACCCGTCACCCGAGCCTAATACCATAGCTGTTATAGATTGCTTTATGTCAGGGTTTATTCTTTCCACAACTGAATTTCCCTCTGGATGGAATGGACTAGAGTGCAGCAATGGAAGGCCCAAGCTGGCCATGGCCTCCTTGTAAGCTCGAGAGCTAAACGCAGGACGCTGGTCAGAATGTAGCGTGCCAATTGCTTATGTGCCGATAAAGACTCGCAATTCTTTTATAATAGTTCGGGCGTCAGCCAAGCGCTGAGGCCACATCCAAATGAATCTTGAGCATGAACCCAATGCGACCATGATATATTTATAGTTGCCATCCCTTTGTAAGGGACCACAGTGGTCCAGGTAAACACATGCTAATGGTTTATCTGAAATTAGAAGGGGCGTCTGCGCCGGGCGTTTCACTGTTGAAACTTTCATTTTCTGGCAGAATTACGCATTTCATAACATAGTTTCGGGTCTGTTTCCTCATGTGCGGCCACCAGTATCTTTGCTTTAATAATGACACTGTGGCGGAAACACCTGCATGTGCAGAAGCAAGTCCTTCATGTGCTGCTAAGATTAGTCCCAATCTGTGTTCCATGTTTGGAATTACTCTGTCCCCCACTCCAGGGATTCGAGCAAAAGGAACATTATTTGCATCAGTTATATATGAGGACTTGAGAGGAAAGCCTTTTGGAAGTGTTTTACCACTATCTTTTATTGAAGCAGTGACAGCTTGCATTATTTTGCTGTCTAGTTTTGTTTTTGAAAGAGTGATTGCAGCTACGGAAGCCATTTGCACAGCTGCCTTCGCGGCTTCATCAGCCAATGAATTCCCTGCAATGTGAACGTCATCACGCTGATGACTCAGTGTAAGTATCACGTTGGTCTTTTGTAGTTCTTTCTGTAACTGAGCTACTTGTTCCCAAAGCAATTTATGCTTGATTGTGCCACCTTTTGCATCTTTGAAACCATTTTGAACCCAGGTCTGCAAGTATTCATTGTAAGACTGGACGTAGTAATACGAATCGCACACTATGAGTGTGGGGAATTTGCGATCGGTATTCTAAAGCGCCATCTTGAACGCCTGTAGTTCAGCTCGCTGAGCTGTACAGTCTCCGAGAGATTGAGTTTTTGTGACCATAGGTCTGAATTTACCATCGCGCCAGCGACCTTTGACAATCGCGCACGCAGCACTATAAGCTTGTTTACCCCCAATTGCGGGCTGTGAGGATCCATCTGTATAAATTATACATCCGTAATGTTCTAGAGGCAGAATCTCAGTGGGCAGAGGACATTCTTGTTCGTATTGTAGAAATTCTTGAGTCTTCAAGTAGGGGTCAAAAACGTATTCAACGTCTGTTGCAGCAAGAGAATGAACCCATTGTATCCATCTTGGATGTAAAGCTTTTGCATTCAGAATGTTCACTCTTGTCACTGCCTCTAAGGTAGGTACAGGAGTAACAAACTTTATTAGTTTTCTCTGCCCGAGGGCTCTCTCTTTTGCTACTGCAGTTTGAACCGCTGTCAGAATTTTTTCTGTTGAAGTGAATTTCATTTCAGCTTGTGCGTGATTTGTATGCTATTGGTACCTTTTCACCTTCATTAAAGGTTAGGTGTGTGAATCCGCATCTCCCTGGGATGATTCGGATTACAAGGTTGCGTATGTTTTCGCATGTCTGTAAATGGCTTGTTGCTAACATGTCTGTTTGCACTGAACGCAAAATTTCTGTGTGTTTTTGAGTCCAATTAGTTTGTTTGAAATCAGGTTTGATTAATTCGTGGAAAGGTTTAACCCCATCTGCGTAATGTAGAATGTAAGTTCTTCCGAAATTCAGGAATCCTAGAACTGACTAAGTTTTTCAGTGTTTTTGAAGGTTGGAGCAGTGCACATTTCTCTAAAAAGTTTGCTGCCAGGCTTTTGCCTTTACTTGAAAGTTCGTATCCTAAGAATAGGACGTTGAGGTGGGCAATTCTTGATTTCTTAAAATTTAATAGGTACCCTTCAGAGGCGAAGCCAAGTATTATGGTGTTCACCCTGTTCAAGTGCCTGTCCAAATCATCACCTGTAAGATAGATGTCATCGACATAAGATAATGCCTCATCATCATACGTTTGTAGTAACTATGTTACTCTGGCTGAAAATAACCCTGGACTATTCTTGAATCCCTGGGGGAGACTAAATTATTCTGTGTCCCCATAATTGAGAAAGCGGTCAAGTACCTGCTTTTTAGGTGCAATATATTTGACAGAAGAAACACTATGTTGTTCATCAGTGCTGCACTGTGTGCATTTTGTACTGCAAAGGTTTTGCAACAAGAATTGAAATGTCTGCAGTCCAAAACTAGACGATATGTAGTGTCTGGTTTGGAGAAAGGAAATAAGGATTGTTCATGGACGAGGTGCATGTTTCAATCATCCCTTGGTATTCAAGTTGATCTAGGATCTCCCTGACCTGTTTTTAATGCTTCTTGCTTAACTGGATACAGCCTCTGGGCAGTACATTGATTTTTTTAACTGGATTTTATGGTGAGGAGAATCCTCATCCCATCCCACATGATTTTTATATAAAGCTGGAGCCTGTGCTACAGCCCATTTTCTGGCATAGGTGTATTTTTTATGAATAGGAATATGGTTTGAGAAGGCTGGCATAATGAGCTCTTCGCCATGTGGGCACTCCCTGACAAATTCAGGTGGCCATTCTTTTTCAGCCAGAAGGATGTCATAACCCTTAGATAGTTTTTCCCAAAAGAGTGCTTTTATTTTTATAGTTAAGTCCCCTCTATCCGGAGTGTTACTTTATATAACTTATGGGGAACACTAACCCTGGTATCGGCAGTTTTAACCTGATCCACTGTCTCCAGATGATCCTTCAGGATCTTGCGAGCTATGGTAACTTCTGCTGCGCTGTCCAGCATTGTCTGGGCCCACTCCCGGTTCTTGAGTTGTGTCCTCAAGATCCTCAGCATGTCTGATTTTTAGACTTGCTACCTTCTTCTTGGTGAATTGAGTTTTCTTATTTTTTGGAACATGTTGATCGTCTTTGGACTTCACACGTTCTTCCTTGTGTTCTGATCGTCCTCTTCTTTCGGGTTTCTGTGAGGAAGTCTGAAAGGTACGAGAGGAACGTGTATCAGTATCTTGATATCTATCAGGTTTTCTCAAATTATCCCTGTTTCTGAGGTTATACCTCTTTTCAGAGGGCTCCTTTTGAGGAGACCTACCTCTGGATTGAGAATGCTTCTCTTTAGGAAGTGTCTGTCTAGTATTTTCCCACTTCTTTTTAGGAGTAGTGAGTGTATTTTTAATAAAAACTTTTTCAGGATTTTCTGTCAGTTCGGGCTTTACAGGTTTCCCTCCCAAACTATCTCTACCTAGTTCTTCATAGGATTTTTCTATTATTCTGGCCAGTTCATTAGGTTGCTCAGTTACATCAAGTTCTTTTAGTTTTTGGCGGATTGCCACAGATGCTGCTTCACCTTTAATATTAGCTAATATTATAGCTCAGACCTGTTTGAAATCCTTCAGTAACTTCATACGGAGATTTAAAGCAGGCTCTGCCCCATATTCATTTTTAATCTGTTTCAGGAAGTCTGATATCACCGCCATAGACGGAACGCCATGTGTTTTTGTGTAGATTGCAGCAAAGACTGTACCCCAAGTGTCACAGTCCTCCGGGTGTGGTGCGATCCCCATTGGTAAACAGATTGTTAGAATCCTGCGTTTCTCATGAGGTGTACCATGGGAAAATATTGCCTCAATCTGAGTAACTTTTTGAGCTAACCAGAATGGAATTTGTTCTCTTTTTGTGGGCAATTTACCAATGACTGATTGTATAGTCTGTGGTGTAATTTTGTTTGTGTTCCCCTGATAAGGGGTGTGCTGTGGAATTCTTATAGCAGGTTGGACTGTTAGAGTCCGCAGTAGCAGGATGCGTCGGGCAAGTAGATTGTCGAACTGCTCCAAACTACCGTGTGTTTGCTAGGGCAAGTGTGGGCATATTTATACCTTGAAGGTGCCGAGTTTGACGTAAAGGTGGACATATTAACGTCATCAAAGAGTCTCATTTCTTTGAAAACTCCATGAGTTGTTGGACAAATCAATATTCAAGCAAGGGGAAGCATCTAACTGTTGAAGACGAGTTTTTCCAAGAAATCGTTTTCGATTTTCAGAACTAGTGGAAGTAGCAATGCCATATTTGGACTGCATGGCTATGTCTAAATATGGTTATGATTTCTATATACGGATATGGTGATTTATACCTATATAAGGGCATGAATCTGGAAAATTACACTAGGGTCCTAAAATGCTATACAACAATCCCAGTGTCAAAATAAAGTGGAACCAGAGGGATACTTACGGGGACAAAAATCAGTGATCTAACAAATGTGTTTTCCATCACTGTGAGCTTTGTTAAATCACTGTAGCCCCAGACTTCTGTGCCATATAAAGTAGCGCTTTGAGCCTTTGCTCGGTAGGCTTTGAAGGTCGGGGAGCAGGAACGTGTGTCTGTGTTCTTCTGAAAGCGTAAAATGGCGTAGACCTATGACATATTATAGGAGCTCCTTTACTTACCTGGTAAGCCCACCTAAATATGTCCAACAGGGTTACCCCCAAATAGTCAAAACTAAAGACCCTTTTCAAACGGTCCTTCCCAGCTATTACTAAACAGCTCTTCTTTACACACTAACCAAGAACCATATATTTATTTTTTGCAGCATTCAGTTCCAAACCCCTTTGATTGCAATGTATTTAACAGATTTTGTAACCCCATCGGGGATATGAAGATTAATAATGAATTGTCTGCAAACAGGAGTTTTGCTGTTTTAACCCTGTTAAGAGTAGGAGAATCGTTAACACACGTTGTCAGTTCCTCAACCACATCATTTATATATAGGGTGAACAAAGTGGGGGCCAGAAAGCACCCCTGTCGAACCCCTCTTGTGACTGTGATGTGCTTTGTCAACACACCTCTGCCGCCCCACCTGACCATGTAACCTAGCTAGTAGCTCAATTTACCCCCTTGAAACTTCCATGCCTACTAGTACTCTCCAAAGACACTCCCTAGGAATCAAGTCGAATGCAGCACGCTGATCCACAAATGCCACATAGACTGACTGAATATTTGTAAAGCGCACTATTGCCGAGGCGTCTTGCCACTGAGGAGTGTGCAAAACTGGAACAGCAGGCATATTTAGGGTTGAGTAAAAAGCCATGTTTTTATATTTTTCCTGAAAAGCGACCTGCTGGACTGAAGTCGTAATTGTACGGGGAGGGAGTTCCATTATTTAGCTGCTTGGAATGAGAAGCGTTTTCCTCCCCATCTTACTCTTTTTATCCTGGGGAGGTGTACCAGTCCAGTATAAGTGGATTTTAGGCAGCGTGATGGGGCATACCAAGGAAATAAAGATTGTAAATCCTTCGCCCCTCCTCCATATAGGGCTTTGTGTACTAAGCAAAGAGCCTTGAACTCCACCAGCTCTCTCACTGGAAGCCAGTGAAGTTGCTTTATACTGGCGGAAGTAGGATGGTGTTTGGGTAGATGAAGCATTTTGGAGTGATTGGAGTTTAGTGAGCTGACTTACGCCCGTTCCTAGGTAAAGAGCATTACAGTAGTCTACTCTCGATAGGACTAGAGCTCCAACCACCATTTTCCTCAGAGAGAAAGGGATGAAAGGGAGGATTTTCGGTAGGACTTTCATTGTAAAGAAACAGGCTGAGGACACTTGATTTGTCTGAGGGGCAAGAATTAGATCTTTGTTGTTCAAGAAGCCTAGGTTCCTAGCCTTGGACACCGAAACAGGGTATGTTCCGGCCTCAGAAGACCACCATAATTGGCTCCAGACCGATGGTTTCTGACCGAAGTCTATGACCTCTGTTTTTTCTGTATTATGTTTTAAGAAGTTGTTGTCCATACAGGACATCAGTAATGTAAGGCAGTTGCGAAACCGTTCAGCTGATATGTCCACACTTTGCATTACAGACACCACTAGCTGTGTGTCATCCGTGTACGGCACAAGCAAAAGACCATGGCTTTTTATTAATCTGGCTATAGGGGCAACGTAAATGTTAAACATAGTTGGGGACAGGGCCGAGCCCTCTGGGACTCCACCTAGGAGAGTAAACAGTTCTGACCGAAGTCCATCCCAGTGAATTATTTGATCCCTAGATGACAAGAATGATATTAGTAGGGCTAAGGCTTTACCACTAATACCGACAGCCTGCAGCCTTCCTACTAATTCTGCATGATTTACAGTGTCAAAGGCTGCGGTAAGGTCAAGCAATATAAGGGCGGCCCTACCACCACCGTCCATCACCTTGCAGATCTCTTCTGTCGCCATGGTCAGGGATAGAGTTTTTGGTTACCCAGTAAGACATATTTTATTTCCAATAAAGGAGGGCAAATTTAAAAACCTGCTCTAAAGCACTAACTTTGGCACGAAATTCTGCCTGAAAGGGAGTCAAAATCCTCTGATATTTCATCCAATCTTGTAATCTATTTAATATCTACCTGGTGAATATTTTTTGAAGGTTATCTACTAGGCCAGTGTTTACCAAACTGTGGTCCACGGACCCCCAGGGGTCCGTGACACATTCCCAGGGGGTCCTCAAGAGGCAGTTTTAAAAGCACTGCAAAGTTCCTTGTCTAATTAGCATTTTTAGAGAAACAATAAAAGTGTCAGAATAACACCAGTGATTAATGCACCTGCTGGAGAGATGAGAGTTTTGTCCAGTTGCAGCTTTGAGTTATCTAACGTAGCACAGAACTGAGGGTGCAAAGATTGTGTACCTTGCATTTTTTTTTTAAAATGAGTTTTATGTGCATTGGGCAGTGGGTTGCTGCTTTTGTCACAGATTTTTTTGTTACTCTGCAGTTCATAAGTGACAATCGTAATCTAGCACAGTGACCTATAAACTGTCATCAAAGAGCTGCTTGCAAATTGCATGATACAAGTTAGTAACTTATTTTTTTTCCCAGTCTTTCATTATCCTGATGCTGCTAAAAAGGTTTATATGGGTCAATGCTAACCACTAGCTGATGTTCTGAATCCCAAGATTGCACTTCTACGGATCAAGCACTCTTTAAAAATGCCCACTAGTATGAATGACATGTGAATCCTACATATTGTAGTACCCTTTGCCTTATGTAACATTTTCTATACACTGATTTACACGTATGATTCATTGTCTATATATGTATGTGTTGTAAAGTGCTCCGACATCCTACAATGGTATGAGAGATACTATAAAACAAATGAAATACATGTGACAGAGAGGCTATGGAGGGATGAGAGGCACTGCTTAATATATGATAATAAGGGAATCATTGAAGAATCCCAACAAAGATTGTTGTATCCTGGTGTATAGTAAGGTCTTCATTTACTATTCGTTAATAGCCAAGACAATTTAAATATAATGATATATGTGTTTTAGACTGTGCCAATGTTTCCTAAATTTCTTGGAGGGAGAGCCTCTTAAAGCCCCCTTCGTAGTGGTCAGGCTCACTCACTGCACTTGGTGAGCACCGTATGGCGACTGGTCAGAAAACATTTGTCAGGGCTGCTTTGGGTTTCCAGTCTGGTCCTAGCAGGAGCAGGAGCCTTGTACTGCGAAATAAAACCAACCATTTAAAAGTTAGTCTGGAAAACATGGCGGCCGCCGGCTAGAGCGGACCGCACGCACCAGGCAGCGCTCTTAGAACCTCGCTGCAGAGAGAAGCCAAAACTTTTTTTCCCGTATGAAGCTGTTTTTCTTTATCTGACCTGACCTGCACGAGGCTGGTAAAGTGATCGGAAAAGCGGTATTTTGAACACTGAAGGTCCAGCTATCGGCGAATGTGTCTGCCGAGTATTGCTGTCTCCCAGGCACCCGCCCCTCACCCGACCTGGAGGCGGGCAGCCGTGGAGCTTCGAAGCGGCCGGACGGCCGCAGTTAGAGGGGGCCTGAGAGGATTCTCTACAGGCGGTGGCGGTGAGAGAGGGCTCCGACGCTCGCTGTCAGCGGGACACCTGTCTTCAGAGTTAAACGCCGAGGTGAGCTGCAAAGAAGCGGTAAGAAGCTCTCACCTGGAGATATCAAACTCTAACCTGGAAAGTAATACAGTTAGCTCTGAGGGGGTATGGGAGACAGCTAGAGGGGCACAGTCACAGCCTCGCATCACAAGAAGCAAAGCCAGGACTGGTTACAGAGGGGCCAAAGCAGGGAAAGCAGGGAAAGCACACAAACTACAAGTCCCAGAGTGCAATGTGGGGGAGGGCATAGCAAAGGAGCAGGATCTGAGACAGAAAGCAGGAGTGGTGGAACCAAGAAGACCTGCATCAAGCAAATGTGCAAAAAATACTAAGCAGACAAGGCAACGTAAAAACAAACCCGTAACAGACCCTAAAGCCATAACTCCTTCGTTACGGTCATTTTTCAAGCCCATACCCCAGATCTTGCAAATCTCACAAGACATGGCTACGTCCGGAGAGCAAGTTAATCTACAAGATAAATCAAAAGTTACCACGGGGGCAGGAGGAGATTTTACTCAGAGTGTTTCTGAGACATTATCTCCGGATTTGTTAGAAACTATTACACAAGCCCCTGAATCAACGCTAGCCGTAGAGGACGCAGCTGAGTCCCTCCCGAGAACAAGCTTTGTTAGAGAATCACCCACCCTCCGTGAAGAGCTAGAATTGGGTAATTGGCAGGGAGAACCTGGAGTGAGCAGCACCCTCGAGGCGCTGGTGGGATCAATTACAGCGATGAGACAAGAAATTAGACACGATTTCACAGTCTCTAAAGCCAATCAAGCAGATATAAGAGCATCCTGCGATATCTTAGAGAAAAAAGTGGACGGTCTGTATGAAAGAACAGAGACACTACAATGCTCCGTGGGAGCAATGGCCTCCAACCTTGAATCAGCAAGAGCCAAAATCAACACTCTCCAGAAGGACGGAGAGAGTATGCGGGATCGAATTGAGGTGTTGGAAAATTATTCCAGACGAAACAATATCCGAATTTTGAAGATTCCGGGGGGGAAAGAGGGGAGTGACCTTAAGAGTTTCATAGTTAAATTATTGAGGGAATCTCTTAATCTGGAAGAGTCCGCAGAGTCCCTCGAAAAAGACATACAGCGGATACATCGAGACCCATTTCGCCTGAACCCCGCCAGAAGTAAACCCCGGAAAGTACTAGTTAACTTTCTGACACATGCGCTAAAAGAAAGGGTTCTAAATCTTGCGCTAAAGGCCAAAACCACACAGGGTCCTGACTTCCCTTTCGAGATCCGCTCAGATCTTTCCAAAACCACACTTGATAGACAGTGGGAGTTAGGACAGCGCATGGAAAAGTTTAGATCATTGGGCGCTAACGTTCAGATGAGATTCCCCGCATTCTTAAAAATCATGTACAACAACAAAATGCATAACATTCGCTCTATACAGGATGCAGATGATCTGTTGCAAAATATACAAGATCACGTGCAGGCTCAGAAAGCAAAATAACCTAGTATAAGATGGCTAAAAATCTAAAACAGTCCAGACAGTAGATCACTAAAAAAAAAGTAGGGAGGAAAATTGAATTAAAAAGGAAGGAAAAAAAAAGAGGAAAAAAAAACCCCTTATTGACCAAATATAGTGAAGCATATAAATACATACATACAAATATATAATCATCACTATGAACAAAATATTATAGAATAAGGGAAAAAAAATATATATATATACGCGTCATGGCGGCAGCGCTGGCTTCACGTAATTAAACCACCCTTTGCACCAGCACTTTTGGGTCGACTCTTTGTTGCTGGACACTGTTGGCGAACTGCTTCTTTTTTCTGCCAAAGCGACAATATTCGGAATATATATATATATATATATATAACACGACAAAAGAAAACAGAACAAAAAAAAAAAAAAAAAGATTTAAAGCAGGGGAAAGGTAAATATACAAAACAGGGAAAAATATTGAAATCAAAAAACAAAACAATAAAAAAAAAAAATAATAATAATAATAATTTCCGAATGAAGACTAAGGTTTAAAATATTTTAGAAAGGTTTCCTCATAGGAGAAAAAAAAAAAACAAAAAAAAGGGATAAACTATGGAGTAGCTAATCCTTACACGGGTTGATAACAGCCCCAGATTTAATAAGGCATCTGCAGCTGAGGAAATAAGAGCAAGCTGCAATGGGCGTAAAGGTGGCTAGTCATCAGGCCACAGTAAGTAGGGGGGGTTTTCCTAGGGGGGCGGAGGGGTGGGGGGACAGAGGGGGTGATAACATAAAAAGTCCTTATAAGCCAAAACAAAATTGTACTCTAGCGTCTCCTTTTGACTTAAATATGACCTTCATAACCTTAAGTGTAGCATTTACTGGAACTAAAAAAATAAATAAAAAAAAACTACTATGAAGGTGAGGGCGGCAGGGAAATAACAAGATGACATCGTACCATTATTTATCTTGGAACGTTAACGGGTTACGGGTGAAGGGCAGAAGGGAGCGCATCTTTCAATACTTAAGGGATTCCCAGGCACAGATAATTGTCCTTCAGAAGTCACACCTAATTAAGTCAGAAGCCGAACAGATACTAAAGAAACATAAATGGATTGACAATTTCTGCTCTACAGACCACAATGCAAATACCAGGGGGATCATTATCATTTTTAAGAAATCAGCCAAAGCCCAAATACTAGAATACAAAGAAGACTACTCAGGGAGATGGCTGATAGTCAGAGTCTCGCTAGAAGGCCAAATTCGCACTCTGGTGGGCTACTACGGTCCTAATGTAGACGATCCGTCACACCTAGACGCAGTAAGGAATCATTTGATAGTAATGCAGGACCCAGTGATCTGGATGGGTGACTTTAACATCGTACTTAATACCAAACTAGATAAATCCACAAGATCTAAAATTCCTAGCTCACCTAAATCAAGGCAAACTCTGATCACAATAATGAAACATCTTGGCTTGGCAGACATGTGGAGAGAAAAAATGGGTAATAAAATGGGGGTCTCCTTTCGAAATGGTCGGTTTAAACATAAGTCAAGAATTGACTATGCTTTTTTTAGTTACTCATTAAAAGACACCCTGCTAACAATAGACTACCTTCCTTCACACCTCTCAGACCATTCCGCACTATATTTTTCTATGAAGTCAGATAATAAAACCGCATTCACAACGTGGTCTTTTGATCGCACACTCTTGCTTGAGGAGGAGGAGGTCAAGCTCTTAGTACAAGAGTCTTTAACCTTTTTTGACTTAAACCTGGGCTCCTCAAACCTCGCGATGGTCTGGGAAACGTTTAAAGCCTACTTGAGAGGTCAGATTACTAACAGGGCCTCGTACAGGCGAAAAATATACAGAGCGAAAATAGCTAATTTGGAGCAGGAAATGAGACTAATAGAACTAAACACCGATAAGCGCTTGGCAAGTCCACAGGAACAGACGAGCTTAGCTGAAAAGAAGACACAATTAGAGGGGATCTTACAAGAAAGGCTTAATAAAAGATGGGAAGCAAGTAAGATATCACATTTCGAATTCGGTGAGACAGCCGGTAAAGTCCTGGCTTGGAAAATAAAATCAGACAAAGCCCTTAAATATATCAAAGAGATTCAGGTAGAGGGAGAAACAACAGTAAGAGCATCTAATTCAGATATTGGCAATGCCTTTCATGATTTCTTTGAACTAATCTACAAAGAAGATCTCCCTAACAATCCGGGGGCGAGGGAAAATTGGTTCAAAGAAATTCTGTTACCTGCCCTTTCAATGTCACAGAGTAAAGCTCTAGAGACTGACATTACAGAGGAAGAGGTGAGGACAGCAATACGGCGTTCCAAAAAAGGAAAGGCGGCAGGCCCAGACGGTCTCCCAGGTGAGGTATATAGAGCTCTGGAAGAAGCTATAACCCCGGTCCTGTGCGGTTTATTTAATGACATCTTAATAGAGGGACACCCAATACCGAAATCATGGGGGGAGGCGACAATTGTCCTTATCCCCAAACCAGGCAAATCGCCTAGGGACTGTGGATCTTATCGACCCATATCCCTCCTCAACACCGACTATAACATTTTTACCACTATACTAACAACTAGACTGAGCAGCGTAATACCTAGCCTAATACACCAAGACCAAAAGGGCTTCATTAAAGGGAGACAGCTTTCTGAACTAACACACGATCTGATAGGAGCCATAGACATCGCATCCGCCTTCTCCCTACCCCTGGCCACGTTCACACTAGACGCAACCAAGGCGTTTGATCGGGTTAACTGGCCTTATTTAGAAGATGTCCTTACAAAATTTAACTTTGGAAATAGATTTTGTAAAGCAATATTTCAGCTATATAGTGCTCCTTCAGCCAAGCTCTTGGTTAACGGCATCTTGACTGAGGCTTTTCAAATCACCAGAGGCACTAGACAGGGCTGCCCGCTCTCCCCACTCCTTTTTAATGTATATATCGAGCCATTTGCTCAGGTCTTGCGAGCAGAAGCGAATATTCCATCATTTCGTTTTGGGGAGTGGGAGAGACGGGTTGCACTATACGCTGACGACATCCTGATCTTAACATCTGACCCAAAAAACGCATTACCCACAGTTATTCAGCGAGCAAAAGAATTTGGGCTTATCTCCGGGTATGACATCAACTCGAGCAAGACGGAAATCATGACCTGGAACATTCCAGAACAACACCTGGGTATTAATGTTTCACCATCTATGAGGTACCTAGGAATCCGAGTTACCCAGGATGTGGGCAACATTTGTCAAACCAATCTCGACAGAATCTATAAAGAGACTAAAAAGCTGCTGAAAACTTGGACACACTTACCACTCTCGATATTAGGTCGAGTAAATTTAGTCAAAATGTGCATCCTCCCCAAATACACTTTTATATTTAGTACCATCCCTTTGGCTTTTGATCCCAAGGCAATAGAAAAAAGTCAGCAAGAAATCAACTCCTTTCTTTGGAATTATAAGTCAACAAGAATTGCTTGGAAGAAGCTCAGGAGGAAAAGGGAGAAAGGAGGTCTGGCTCTGCCTGACCTAATGTACTATGCGTGGGCATTTCAAATGACACATTCGAGGATGCTTTTAAAAACCCCAACAAACCTCTTGAATGGATCAATGTACAAAGCCATGTTAATCGGAGCAAATTTACCATCAGACGGATTTATGTCCAAATTTGCCAGTCAGAAATTCTTCAAAAAAATCAAACTTAAAATACTACAATCCTCGTGTAAGACATGGCTCAGTATAAGGAAGAAACTCGGGCTATCATACTACTCTAACTTTGCCCCAATTTGGGATTCACCCGGGCTCCCATTATACATGAGAGATAGTCTGTCAGTTGTACTTGAACAAGCAGGGATTATAAGATGGGGACAGCTAGTAAACGAAGGATTTCTAATCACATGGGATGAGTTAAAAGATCAAGTTGGCCCCAGACTGTCTAGATTTAAATATATGCAGCTGGATAGCTGGACAAGGGCCCAGTCAAAAAAAGACAAAAATCTGGGGAATGTAAGCCCCTTAGAACAACAACTAGTGGAGAAACCAATCGGGAAAAGAGAGGTAGCATTCTGGTACTGGCAACTGCTTGAAGAAATTGACGGAGAATTCTCTCTCCCAGACCAATTGTGGGGGGCAGTAATGGGCTTTCATAATGAGGAGACGTGGCAAACCTCTTTTGCACTTTTGTATAAGATTGTTAAACCCTCGCGGTTAAGAAGAAACCACCTTTTTACTGTACATCGTGCATACATTACGCCACTTAAACTTTCCAAATTTCTTCGGGATAAAAAATGCAATAAATGCAATGTCTCAGGAGCATCAGATGTACATATGTTTTTCGAATGCCCTGACATAAGGCGGTTTTGGTCAGAAGTCGAGGCAACTCTAAATTCCGTTATGAATACATTACTCTCAATCACACTACCACTTATCATTTTTGGTTTGGACATCAACATCACAGGGAAAGCAAGGTCATTCCTTTTCTATGCTATCTTGCTGGCTAGAAGGCCAATATGTATACAATGGCTGGAGAAAGCAGCCCCCTTGCACTCTGCATGGCTTACATCATTATATGAAACATCTAAATCAGACCTTAATAGATCAGGCAGTAGGCGTAATTTGACATTCTGGGAATTGCTTATCGATTGGAGATAGAATCCGTTTTTTTTTTTTTTTTTTTCCCGGGTCCTATGATTATGCCGATAATACTCCCTGGACTGGATATAGCCTTGTTCCGACATTGGTCCTACTGGTGGTAACGCACCTAGATGGAGTCAGTTGATTGCCTCGTATTTTTTGGGTTTTATCTCCCACCCATTACACGCTCGAGTCCAGGCAATGGTTCGAGGGGACTTCTGAGAGGACCCTAAGGGAAGGACTCGCTAGGTGGTTGGTATCTTCCCAAATGGAGGTAATGGCAAATGAGGACAAAAAAAAAAACAAAAAAAAAAAGTTAGTCATAGAGATGCAGCACCAACTTTCCCATTAAAATGATTTGATTTTTGCAAATTCTTTGAAGTAAAATACTAAGGGTGATATTTACAACAGAAGTGGCAGAGCGTGTCTTTAGCCTCCTTGGCTTAACAGCACGCTCCACCACTTCAGAAATAGCGGGCTGCACCATTTTTACAAGAATATGGTGCAGACCTGCGTTTCCCCCTGTGCTGGCGCTACACTTAGCAGTGTAGCGCCAACGGGGAACCCTTGCACCATAGTGCAAGGGTGTGTGTATGCAGTTGAGGAAAATGATATTTTGCCTGACCAAAAATGTCCACTACATACACCCTATGTTACATTCATGTGCATGTCACCCATGCATATTTCTCGTAGTGGCCTGAATCACTAGGCCTCTGCAAACATGTCCTGCAAGTCATCAAGTCATCAAGTCTCCCAAACATTAAGCTAACATGAAGGCCCATGTATTTGCATTTTGCATTGTGCACTTTTAAAATAATTGTCGTACTGAACCCTTTTTTTGTGGTTGAGCCTGAAACCACTTTCTGAAATATTGTTTTCATGACTCCTGGCACACTGAAAACTGCAGTCACGTCAGCAAGAAGCCTGCCAAGACAGTGTTATGAATAACAGTTATCTGTTTTCAGTACAGAGTGGCATCCCTGCCCGGTGAGGAAAAGCAAACAGAACCCGTCCGCGACAGATAAGGCCTAGCCCTCTGTCTCAGCCCCCATGCAATGAACGGAGAAATATATGCTTTTTCTTTATTTCTAGTGATGAACAACCTTTTGCTTCAGACAATACATCCCCTATCATATCAGATTGTACAAGATGTGCTTTTCGCCCTGACACAAGAGATTTCTCTGCTAGGCTGGAAGTCAGCTCTCCTCCCAGTTACACGTCAATTGCACGCCATGCTCAAGTTGCACAATTAGGGCAGAGTTCCAGCTGGTCATGCAAACTCCTCCTCTAAGTACCCACCCACCTATGACACCTACCTATCACCTACCTATGACTCATCAAGTGTACACCCTCATGCACCCTCATACACGCCCACATGCTCTTATCTCTTTCTTTCTTGCTCTGCCTGGAGCGCTCCTCCCTATGTACAAGGAGTAAAATGTATATATTCTGTTCATTGTTATTAAATGTTAGATTACTCTTCCTGAACCTCAGTGGTGATGGAACATATTCTCCCTTTGACTCGAGTTATTGGAATAAAGCCCATTTTAACTTGGACACCACGGATCCTGTCTCTCATTTGATGCATGATACTTTGTTAATGCCTAGAAATTCTGCCAGGGTAATATTTTATTTACCACATTAATTGGCGCCCTTGAACAGGGACATGTCCCTTTCCCCACTCACCGGAGTTTGTAGGTCTAGTCTTTGCCCCCTTCCACAGCCGTGATGGACTTTAAAGTGTACACGCCATTGGGATTTCCCGCTATTCCCTCAGGCCCAGGAGGAGGACGGACTGCGACCAGGCATCCATGTGAGGCGGTGAGGAACGCGGATCGTCTCAAACCAGAGCCCAGCCCGTGAGAGAGCAAGGTCCGAGGTCTCCAGAGGTCCACCTGTTCCAAGGCGCATGCGTAGAAGTTCGAGGCCTTCAAGTTTCAAGTCCTGCTTCCCGGTGAGTACCACTATGGGGAATGCATCAAGTTTCAAGACGGGCCCATGGTAAACGTGGGAACGGTAAAGACGTGTCTCATTTTTGAGACCGGTATGGTTGTACTGTATTTCAGTGCATAAAGTTTTTCAAGTACATGTTTAGCTCTCTGTATCAGTTTAGGTTGTAACTGTTTTAGTGTTTAATATTTGTTTGTGTGTGAATGATTGTTGATTGTTTCAGTCTATTTTTGTGAATATTGGTTTCAAACATGCCACTGTTTTCAAAATTACGTCAGATAGGGACCAGAAAAGGTATACTAGAAGAGTCAGTTAAGATCCCGCCTAGAGACACACCTGGTCATTATATGTATAATAAGCATGGATTAGACGCCATTTTGTTTTTAGATTTATGGGTAAACTATACAAAGGACCTGGAGGAAAAGTATAGATGGCCAATCTCGGGAACATGGGATCCTGAATGTATTATGAGGGTGGAGGAAGCGCTATGGAAAAGGAAGTCAAGACCCTCTCAGAAAGATGCCATCGAATTGTGGCGCAAAGAGTCACATAGGAGAACAGAGAAAGAATTGAATAAAGCAGATAGAACTAGACAAGCTGGGGAAAAAGCCAGAGAAAAGGAACTGCGGGAGGAGGGGGAACGGGTCAAAACAGAACAGACTGATAGGGAAAGAAACGCCGTTGTTAATGGTATTTATCCCGTTCTGTCAGAAGAACTAGCTAAAGTGACCACCTCAGAAAGATCCAGTAGGCCGCGAACGCCACCACCTGTACCATATAGAGTACATAGAATAAAGCCGACAGCATCAGATGCGTTCATTTCCTCGTATCTAGACGAGTCCCTTCCAGACTACGTTAATGCAGGTTTTCCTCCACCCCCACCAGCAGATCAGCTCCAGCAACTCCAGCAGCAGCCCGTAAAAGATGACGTAGGTCCCGGGGCAGTGGGAGGGGTGCCTACTGTAGATGCAGCCATTCCATTTTGTGTATATGATCCACAACCAGGAAAGGGTTCAATGGTCGTGATTTCACGTAGACTAAGACAAGCTGTTGCATATCTAGAGACATTACCAGACATGAAAGATCACCTAGATAGCATGTATCGTTTTATTAGAACGGGGGAGGGACCAGATAGTATAGCACAAGCCATGGCACAGAGAAAAGTAGGGGTTAAGAACCATGTCTTACGTTTTATTATTAACTGCCTGATCAGGGAACAAGACGAAGGAGACGGAGATGTAAAGCCAGGTTTGATAGAATGGAGTGATCACATAGATGCCGGTAGACATGAGAAACAGGGACAGGTAGATGCCATGTACAAGAAAATACGAAAGGAAATAATAGAAAGGCACAGAAAAGAGTCTGACGAGAAGGGCGAGTCATCAGCGGAAGAGGTAGAGGATCGTCAGGATCCGAAAGGCAAGATTAATTATGTAGGAAAAGCGCGACAGTTTGACAGACCCAAGTGCCTTGATTACTGTAAACAAGGGCCAGCTATAAAAGAAAGATATTCCCTTGAAGCTCTATTCCAGGCTACTGAAAAAGCACTGAAACAATGGATAGGGAGTGAGAGACCTCCCACACAACACGAAATAGAGTTGGCCCGGTCAGCCACCCAGTGGGTGTCCAATGGCAATATATATAGCAGTGATATAGTGGCTCAGACTTTCTTAAGCCTTCCACCGAACGAACAGCGTTTGGCTGATATTTACATGGTTCAACACTTGATAACGTTGTATAAAAGTCATCATTCTGATCCTGGTCACTTGCATAAAATACTTGACGACATTTTACTAGATAGATGGACAGGTTTAGGTACTGAATTAGTTAATGTTATCCTGGATCAACGACATAAGTACATAGATTCTCTGACTACATACATGCCTCCAGTCTTACACCATGACAGACATAACATACACATAGACAGACAGAACCCCCTACGGGAGGTTCATCCCGTTAAGAATGCGGCCAATGAGTTACAACGGGTGTATGTTTACACCCCCTTAACGAAATTAGAGATTCTTGAAATGAAAAAGATGTTGCCTTGTCATGATAAAGACCCAGGGGGATTTCACCGTGAATTAAAAGACATCCTCCGCATAGGAGATTATACGTACGCTGACATTCTGAAGCTATTAAAAGTACTGTTACCTGCAGGGATTTATGAAAAGCTTAAGGAAAAAGACTGGGAAGTGGGTGAGAAAAAGTTAAGTTGGGATGCATTGGAAACAGAAGAGAAGGGCAGGCTCCCAGGAGTTGGTCTTGGAGATAGAGCTAGAGAACTACCTGAATTTCTGATACAAGTTTTGCCAAGATTATTGATTACTAAAAAGGAAGACTGGGATGCTATTTCAGCCTGTAAACAAAAGCAAGACGAGGACACAAGTGATTTCTATTCTAGATTTGAGAAATGCTTTACTATTAATAGTGGCCTTAAGCCAGGTAGCGAGTCATTTCCACATCTTTTTGTGAGCAAATTAGTAGAGAATTCCTTACCCCAGATCAAGAATAGAGTACTGAAGGTTGAGAGTACTTGGCAAGCAAACAGCCCTTCACAAATGTTACAGATGCTACAGTATCATCAGAACAGAATTAGGGAAGAGCAGGATCATGAAAAGAGACGCATGAAAGAGACCAAAATGAAGGTGCTGGTTGCCCAGACGGTACCGGCGACTTCAAACAAACATAACACGACACCAGTTAAAGGGAACTGTAATTATTGCAAACAACCAGGTCACTTTGTAAAGGACTGCACTGTCCTGAAACACAATATAGCTACAGGCAAGACAAAAGAGCGACAGTACACTCCTAGACAGAATAACACGCAACAGAACACGCAACAGACAGTAGCGAATTATCCTCCACCACCGCCTGTTAATGCCACACCACAAATGTATCAGTACACACAGTCTGACTATCCAGAATATCAACAGTTCTCATGAAACAGCCTCGAGAGGGAAGTAGGCTTGCCCCTTATTGAGGTTCCTGTAGATCAAGAGGGTCCGTATGTACATAGTCGTGTTCTAGGTCAGGATCGAAAGTTTCTGATTGACACAGGGGCGAGCAGAACTACCATCAGTCATGACGAGGTTCCAGGGGCACCTCTCTCAGGCTCACAGAATGTTTCCCTGGGATTTTCAGAAAAGCCTATTGTTAATGAAGTATCAAAACCAGTTTCCCTAGGGGTTGGTCCACTATCACGTACCACTGACTTGCTACTTACTAAGTCATGTCCAGAAAACTTACTTGGTATGAAGACATTAAAAGATCTAGGAGCAGTTATCTGCTGTTCTCCAGAAGGAGTACGCCTGTTCTTACGTGATTTTAAGGGACATTATGTACTGACTGATTTTGACCACAGACTCAAGAATGTGCCACAGACACTATGGGCACAAGGACCGACTGATGTAGGTTACATGGACATAACGCCGCACCATGTCACACTCAAAGCAGGAGTAGTACTTCCACGTATTAGACAATACAAGTTACCACCTGACGCCGAAACAGCCTTATTGAAATTAGTTGACGAACTTATTGCACGAGGAGTAGTGGTAGAGACAGTCTCAAATGTATGTAACTCGCCTGTCATTCCTATCCCTAAAAGATCTGATCCTAGTGTACTGCCAGTGTACCGATTGATTATTGACCTGCGAGAATTGAACAAATGTGTAGTACCACAATATCCAGTGGTGCCAGACATTTCTTCATTATTGACTGCTATTGATTCAGAGGCTACTTACTTTACTGTTATCGATTTGAAAAATGCTTTGTTTAGTGTTCCCATCCATCCCAACAGCCAGTACCTGTTCGGATTTTCATTAAAAGGTCGTAGCTTTGTCTTTACAAGAGCTCCACAAGGTTTTACAGAAAGCCCTAGTATTTACAGTCAAGCATTAAAAAGACAGCTAGACAGTGTTCACATGCGTACTGACACTGCCCTACTCCAGTACGTAGATGACATCCTAATTACAGCACGTTCAGAAATAAAATGCGAAAATGCATCACTGACAGTATTACATTTTCTGGCAGATAAGGGACACAAAGTGTCCCCTTCGAAGTTGCAATTCTGTGAAAAGCAAGTGGTGTATCTTGGACACTTGCTTTCCAAAGAGGGGAGACAGCTAACACAAGCACGTATACAGCTCATTGCTAACCTTTCACAGCCCAAGACACAAAAGGAAGTACGTGCCTTTATTGGCCTCACTTCATACTGTAGGCAATAGATTCCCCAGTATGCCTTTCTAGCCAAACCACTCATACAGTTAACTACACAGGAGGCAGGGGGGACTGTCCTCCCTTGGACACAAGAACACACCTTGGCATTTGAGGAATTAAAAAGAGCTTTATGTCAAGCGCCAGTGTTAGCGACTCCATGTTACAGCAAACCTTTTATGCTTTTTGTAACTGAAAGAGAAGGAACAGCGTTATCTGTTCTCACACAAGATCATGCAGGAAAACACAAGCCTTGTGCTTATTTTTCCAGTACACTAGACCCTGTGGCCCAGGCTCTGCCAACATGCCTGAAATCAGTTGCAGCAACAGCCCTAGCCATAAGACAAAGTGACTCCATAGTGCTGGGTCACCCTCTGACAGTACAGGTTCCACATGCAGTAGAGGTTCTCTTAAACAGAACACAGACACAACACTTGACTGTAGCAAGACTGACAGGATATGAACTGACATTATTCCAGCCACACATAGAGATCAGACGTTGTAACATTCTGAATCCTGCAACACTTTTGCCCTCAAGTACAGTAAATGCACCACCACATGACTGTGTGGAACTAATGAATATAGTGACGAAACCAAGACAAGACCTGACAGATATTGCACTTTCAGAACCAGACTTAACGCTCTATGTAGATGGATCATGCATGAGAACGAGTGCAGGAGAGTTAGTAGCAGCCTATGCTGTGACCACTGCTACAGAGGTCATAGAGACACAGAAAATAGACACACTGTCAGCACAAGCAGCAGAGCTCATCGCTCTGACACAAGCCTGCATAAGAGCTAAGCACTTGAAAGTAAACATTTATACTGATTCACAATATGCCTTTGGCGTTGTTCATGATTTCGGGGTACTATGGAGGGAGAGAGGATTCTTGACCTCCCATGGGACCAAGATCCAGCACGGCCAGCTTATTCAGGCCCTGTTAGAAGCCATACATTTGCCTACAGCCATTTCTATCCTGAAGTGCAAAGCTCACATCAAAGTTACAGACAGAAGCTTATCCAGTTCCAGATTATACTGCTGTGACAACAGCCAGACAATTAGTGCGCGAGTACTTCCCCAGGTATGGATTACCTCGGGTGATCTATTCAGATAACGGCCAGCCATTCTCCTCTGAATTAATGAAACAAGTGTCCCTTCTGTTAGGTTATACATGGAAGTTCCATTGTGTCCGACACCCAGAAGCAGCAGGCCTTGTAGAAAGACATAATCAGACCCTCAAGACGAAATTAGCAAAGGTCTGTGCAGAAAAAGGCGTGGATTGAATGGTGGCCTTGCCGGTTGCTCTCTTTTACATGCGTATGGTAGCTCATTCCAGAACAGGCCTATCTCCGTATGAAGTGGTTTTCGGTAGACCGCCAAATATGTGGGGTACGCCTATGCCCAGAAAGATAACTGATGTTGACAGTAACATGCTGACAGATTACCTGGCTTCCTTGATGTCTGCACTACTCTCTTGTCGTTCACAGGTTGCTGCCGCCTTCCCTGACAACACCCAGGTCAAGGAACACGCCATAGTCCCAGGGGACTTTGTGTGCATCAGGAATTTTGATCGTTCCAGCCCCCTCGAGCCGCGCTGGAAGACCCCGAAATTGGTGCTTCTTACCACGAGGACCGCGCTGAAAGTGGAGGGACGCAAGGGCTGGATCCATGCCCATCACGTTAAGCGGTATTTTGGACAATGTGGAACATTTGCAAAGAACATTGACTTTAATGACAATACAGACTTTGTGCCGCCTTTGCTTGAAAAGACCCCTCAGCAAGAGTATAGGTCCAAATTAAGATCTAGTAAGTCAGACGTAGTTTAATTGTTTAAGCCCACCTGGTGGTGAATCGGTTAGACTAGTTTCTGACATGTATAAGATCACATATGAGAATAGCAAGAAAAGGAAAAATACTGCAAGACATTACGCAGTAGATGTATTGTTACCTTGATCATTCTTTTAATTCTGTGCATTGTTATAATTGGTGTTAGTTTATTGCTACATGTTTTCTTTCCCATTTCCTCACATATACATTCATCCAGTATGCATTCATTTAGTGACCTGCCACCTCATGAATTGTCATATCAACTTGCCTTGCGTAACGATACTTTTATTCAAATGTTACACCATTCTCACCAGACCAGCAATGCAACTGATTGCTGGGTATGTGGCCAACTACCCCCTTATCAGAAAACAAAGGGAGTTCTGCCGAAATAATTTCTTGAATTTTCGGAAAAAACGCCCATTGGATAACATGGCAAATCGCACCTCCGCACAAAACATGTTTTTTCCACCACTTCCACAGCTCAGATCCTTTTCAAATTTGGCATCACAGTAGTCCAAGCGATGCCCTACATCCTCACCAAAAAGCAACCAAATCCCTCCACTGGAACGGGTACGAATTTCCGCTCAAAAACACGCCCCCCGCAAACGCCAAACAACGCCAAAATCCCTCAACACCTTGTTAAACAGCATGTTAAAACAAATACTGCCTTCTCAATACAAGATATCAACTCTTTGGCAGCTGAAGCACAATCTTTCCCCAATGACTGCTGTACATGGGAAAGTCATGAACTCATCTCTCCACGTTATCACATAACACGTACGCACATCTTCAAAACGTTTTCTCCAAACACTTGAAAGAGATCCAGCTCTCTCCTGCCTAACGTAATGTCAACATACTCTGCACAAACCATATCCACATGGCGCTATTCACAAGCCATATTTACAAGGAGCTATTTACAAGGAACTTCACTCTCAGAAGGACTTTCTTCTTTCATAACGTCACGCCATACCTATTTCATTTGCGGTCAGACAGCTTATGTACATCTGCCCTTAGACTGGGGTGGGACTTGTTATATAGCATTCCTATTGCCACCTGTTTCCTTGGCCCCATCCCATTATCACAGAGATTCACAACTAGAACATGTTAGACAAACTCAACTAATACGCAAGTTAACAAGAACCCTTGAAGCAGTAGTGAATGTGACTGCATCTGCCCTGGCGAACTTGACCCGGAGCAGTCTGCCATGATACTATCTCTGTCTGCAGTGTGGCCTGGCGATTTGCGGCCTGTGTGCAACTGCTTGCGTTCCCCATCCACATGTACAAAGGATAAAGATGAAGAAATAATTCTGTATGATCAGCTATACGGTCTCATGAATATAGATGTATCCTAAAGGGTTATGTAGGTGACAAGGAGGGAATGAGGAAAATTATATTTTGCCTGACCAAAAATGTCCACTACATACACCCTATGTTACATTCATGTGCATGTCACCCATGCATATTTCTCGTAGTGGCCTGAATCACTAGGCCTCTGCAAACATGTCCTGCAAGTCATCAAGTCATCAAGTCTCCCAAACATTAAGCTAACATGAAGGCCCATGTATTTGCATTTTGCATTGTGCACTTTTAAAATAATTGTCGTACTGAACCCTTTTTTTGTGGTTGAGCCTGAAACCACTTTCTGAAATATTGTTTTCATGACTCCTGGCACACTGAAAACTGCAGTCACGTCAGCAAGAAGCCTGCCAAGACAGTGTTATGAATAACAGTTATCTGTTTTCAGTACAGAGTGGCATCCCTGCCCGGTGAGGAAAAGCAAACAGAACCCGTCCGCGACAGATAAGGCCTAGCCCTCTGTCTCAGCCCCATGCAATGAACGGAGAAATATATGCTTTTTCTTTATTTCTAGTGATGAACAACCTTTTGCTTCAGACAATACATCCACTATCATATCAGATTGTACAAGATGTGCTTTTCGCCCTGACACAAGAGATTTCTCTGCTAGGCTGGAAGTCAGCTCTCCTCCCAGTTACACGTCAATTGCACGCCATGCTCAAGTTGCACAATTAGGGCAGAGTTCCAGCTGGTCATGCAAACTCCTCCTCTAAGTACCCACCCACCTATGACACCTACCTATCACCTACCTATGACTCATCAAGTGTACACCCTCATGCACCCTCATACACGCCCACATGCTCTTATCTCTTTCTTTCTTGCTCTGCCTGGAGCGCTCCTCCCTATGTACAAGGAGTAAAATGTATATATTCTGTTCATTGTTATTAAATGTTAGATTACTCTTCCTGAACCTCAGTGGTGATGGAACATATTCTCCCTTTGACTCGAGTTATTGGAATAAAGCCCATTTTAACTTGGACACCACGGATCCTGTCTCTGATTTGATGCATGATTCTTTGTTAATGCCTAGAAATTCTGCCAGGGTAATATTTTATTTACCACACAGTGGAAGATTGTTTATGTTCAGGAAGGTCCCGCTTCAATCTTGAAATTCCGTTTTGTCACGTCTATGTGTGCTGCTTAATGCAGCACACATGGAAGTTACAAAATGGCATTTTTTTAAAAGATTGTTTACGTGCAGGAAGGGTAACCTTCCTGAACATAAACAATCCAAGGCGTTTTGCTTTTTCCATATTTGTTTTGCCAAGGGAAAACCTGGTTTTCCCTGGCTTAATTTTGCCACTACCTCCTATTTATGCTGCCCTTGTAAATAGGGCAATATACCAAAACAAATGCCAATGCTGAGAGATTAATTTTTCAACTCTACAATTCACAGCGATTATAGAAAATAATAGAAAAACATTTACACACTTCAAACATTCTTGGCCATTCAGTCATACAAAACACAATCACACAACATGACTAAACAAAAATAGGTCTCCGTATCAAATGGACTGTTGATTTCTATAATCGCTGTATATATTGTATATAAAAAAAAAATTGTATTTCCATGCACCAAAAAATATGGTTATAAAAAGTGAAGAATTCAAAAAAGAAAAAGAATAAAATGTATATGTTGCAATTTTTTAAGCAAGTTGCTTGTGCTTGATTCCAAACAGCTACTTATGTGAATTGTAGAGTTGAAAAATTAATCTCTCAGCATTGGCATTTGTTTTGGTATATTGTTAAGTTTGGCTCAGCCGGGCTGAGTTAGGAGTCAAGGCCCTTGTGTGGTTTTTTTTGACTTGTAAATAGGGGGCAGCGTCAAAATCAATGGGTGTTGCGGTGGAACGCCCACCGCAACACCCACTGCCCACACCTTTCACGCTAGGGATTGTGTGACTTGGGACCTTATTTACAAGGCAGAGTAAAGCCATGTTAAGTGGCTTAACGCTGCCTTGTAAATAAGGCAAAGCCTCTATCGCCACAGGAACGTTGCAAAAAGTGATGTTCCCATGGAGAAAGGGGCTTCTAAATATGCCCCTAAAATCCTTAGTAATTCGAGTATTTGTTTTGTTTGCATGCGTGCTTATTTTTTCTGAATTACTGTTTTACCGTTTTGAAATTTAAATCATACTAATTGCTTGGGGGTCCCCGGCTTCCAGTGGTGACTCAGTGGGGGTCCTCAGGAGTCAAAAGTTTGGGAACCACTGTACTAGGCTAATAGGCCTATAGTTAGATGGTCAATTGACATCTCCCTTTTTAAATAGTCGGATTATTTCAAACCCCCACCATGTATCCGGCATCTCCTCACCCATTGCTATTTCATTAGAGAGAATATTCATGTAACTAGCCCACATTCCAAGTTCTCATTTATATAGGTCACCAGGTTTACGATCAGGCACAGGTGCCTTTAGCACCCTAAAACTGTTAATAGCAGATAGGGTGTCTTCTAGACTGAGGAATATCTCAATGGTCTTACTATTTCCATGCTTAATTGCATCGCCCTCTGGTCACTCATCGGCCACATTATTGGGTTGTTTTGTAAATGGGGCCTGAGAGTATAGTTTTGCAAAATGTTCCTCACATCTTTCGAGGCGGCATATTTTTCCTCCAGGGATTAAAAATTTTAATTTTCCCATTTGCAATACTGTACGGAAATGTCGGCCCACAATTCATTTTAAGCCTGGAGCATGTCCTGCCAATTAGCATCCTCCCACTTCCTTTGTGCATGATCGATAGCAGACTTGTAGTCCTGTCGGGCTGTGCTAATTTCGTTTTGATTGAGTCCCTAATTGAGCTTCTTTGGCTTGCTCACAGTAAGTTAAATAATATTTTGGGTCTTTAGGAGGGGCACCATGTTACCACCAGATTTTTCTTAGTCGGCCAAATCGCCTAATTTGGGGTTAATCCTCGTAAGGACAATTCTACGTCTCTCAGAATTAATGCTGGCATTAGCATTTCCCAGGAGGATAATAGCTCTCTGGCTCCATCCTCTAACCATTTCGGTATCTAGTTGAGTACCGATGATGTGCCTTTCCTCGGCCGAGTCCAGAATCCAAGCTAGTGGACCCAGAACATCCAGGAGACGATCTTGGCATCCTTTGAATGACTTCTCCATTCCTTTTCTTGAGTCACACCAAAGTTTAAATAAAAATGTAATAAGTTCTGGGTCTAGATTGGGTGTATAACATATTTTTTCTTCTAAGGAAGGTCGTGAGCACTCAGCTCTAAGAACATTTTGTGTTCCTCTGTCTAGTAGGTTTCTGATCCACTTCTTAATAAACTTAGATACATGTTCTTGTGGTACCCAATCCGATTGCACTTTTAGAGGAGGAAGGGAGATCTTCCATCAATTCATCGAAATCCTCTTCATTCTCATTAGGTTCAAGGACATAATTGTCCATAAATTCAGAAGAATCATTTGAGTCGCCATCCTTCGCAATGTAAGGAGGTCTATTACATTTTGTGCCGCCAAGGGCACCCTGGGCGTTTAAGATGTGAAGACCTCCATTGCTTGTTGAGGTGCCAAGACCTCCCGAATAACTGCTGTCCAGATTTTTAATCTTTCTTAATCTCTTGCCCCTTAAACTTGCGCCAAACTGAGACTGAGGCTCAGTGACGTCCTCTAATGGGAGCGGACGTTTAGATGCCATTAATTCAGACAAGCTTTCCATCATGCCGGACTTAACCTCCATGTGGAGCATTGCCTTAAAAGTCTCCTTATCCAGATTGGGCGTAGGGGCAGAGGCCCCATCCGAATCTGATTCGGACATGATAGAGGAACGGATAAATGTATAAACAGGGGTAAGAACCTGTTCCAAAATAAACAAGGATAGTATCCTTGATAAGGGGTGGATACTCAGGTGAGTAATATATAGTGGCCCAGTTTAACAAAGGCAGTATTTTTGACAAAGGCAGTATTTTAATAAAGCCCCTTTTTTTTATGTATATATAATCAACTTGGCGTGTTTTGCCCTCTCTTTTAGTAACTTTTCGATAAATATAGGGTGAGACGGACTCGTGCTAACCTCCAGTTGAAAAACGTCTTTTGAAAATGGAGAAATAGGGCTCAAGAGCCTCATTGCCATGGTAACCCCCCAGCCTCGAGCTCGATCATCTTTGCGATCAGCTGGAGGCCAAAGGGGAAGAGGAGTGACCCTAAGCAAAGGGAGGACGAAGCTCTCCCATTGCTAACGTACTTTCCTCTTCTCTTTCCTCAGTGGTTCAGGGAAATGGATGAAACCAGCCGAGCCTCAAATGACGAGCTCGTGGAGAGAGGAACGCCCGAGCTTCAAATGGTGAGCTCGTGAGAGTGAAGGGGGAGAGATTCGGTTCTGTTAAAAGAAACCCTGGCTTGGAATGAAAAATAAACCAGGCTAAAACACGCACCTGTAAGGAAATGGTTGTTATAGCATAATATCAAATAACGCTTATTAAGGCATGAGTAAACATGAAAAACAGGTTGGGAAGGGCAGGATCATTTTTGGGGAAATCTCCATTAATTGGAGATCGGTAGGGAGGAGGGTGTGGGGAGGGTGGGGTGAAAGCCACGCTACAGGTACACTCTGAAAAGTAAAATAGAGGTTAAGACAAGAACAGTAAAATGAGAGAAAATAAAGCCAACTTATCTGCTTGGAGCTGCATTTAAAAGAGGCTGATTATTACCGTCTCATGGGCTTTATGTGTTGTCTTTATTCTGTTTTAGAACCTTATCTATTGTGATGTAGGCGGCTGCTTGGGTCTGCATTAAAGGAAAATGCATAATGTCAGCCTCCGTGTCTTTAATGAAATCCAGATTCTCTAGTCATGGTAATATGAGAATCGCAATTTTTCTTTATGCAAAATACTTTGTAATTTGTTAAAATAACTGCCAAGAATACCTAGAATTGTTATAGCCTCCTCAGGAGAATTTTCATAATTAGATAAAAAGTGTATGAACCATGGATATATCTCAGTAGGAATGTTCTCATTGGCCATAACCCTAGGTTATGAAACTCTTCTGTTGTTGTTGTCCACAACAGGGTCAGGAACCACTGTGCTCTGCGTGGATAGTGATCTTGATAGGTCATTCCCTGCAAGTTTAACAATCAGGGCATTGCTCCTCGTCCTGCCGCTTGCCCGGCCGCTGCAGCAGCACCCTGACTCCCTGACCCACGCTAACAGCGCTCGGCGCCCCCCGACATGGCGAAGATAGAGCAGGTGCTGGTGTTGGAGCCGCAGCACGAGCTGAAATTCCGAGGTCCATTTACAGATGTTGTCACCACAACCTTGAAGCTCACAAACCCTCTTGACACAAATGTATGTTTTAAAGTGAAGACTACAGCTCCTCGCAGGTACTGTGTTCGGCCGAACAGTGGCATAATCGATGGAGGAGCCTCTGTCAATGTATCAGTTATGCTACAGCCTTTCGATTATGACCCCAACGAGAAAAGTAAACACAAGTTCATGGTACAGTCCTTGGTTGCACCGCCGGATATTTCAGATATGGAAGCAGTATGGAAAGAGGCAAAACCAGATGATCTAATGGATTCTAAACTTCGATGTGTGTTTGAGCTCCCTTCAGAGAACGAGAAGTCTCATGATGTTGAAGTAAATAAAATCACATCTACAGCTGCAGTGAAGACAGAATCTTCGGTCATGTCCAAATCAGTAAGCTCGAATTTGGATGATACTGAATATAAAAAAATCACAGATGATTATAGGAGGCTGCAACTTGAAGTGCAGAGGTTACTGGAGGAAAATAAGCGTTTTAAGGATGACGAAGGACTGCGGATGAGAAGGGCACCTCAGACAAGTCACACTGTATCTACTTCATCAGCCATGATCAAGGACGAAGGACTGAACACACGACTACTCGCTCTTGTGGCGTTGTTCTTTATTATTGGTGTAATTATAGGAAAGGTAGCCTTGTAGAGGCAGCATGAAGTGGGTTGTAAATTGGATTGATGGATCTGCCATATCATGGGAATAAAATTATTCATAACAATGTTTAAAAAAAATGTATGACATCTCACAGGTCTTGCCTTTAAATTACCCCTGCACAATATAACATAATCTTCTAAGGAAAAAGAAATTGTACAGTGAGTGATTTACAAAAAAGAATGTTCTTGATTAAATGACCCGGAAAATCATGATTAATACTGTAACGGCATATTGTAAATGTCATTTTAAACATTTTTAGACCTTGGTACATGTTGCTGGATTTTCCTCTTTTAAAAAAAAATATGTAAAGAAAGTATTCCTCGTCTTCAGGAGCTGGCCCACCTCAGAACGCTTGTAACCAGACAGTGCAGGCGTGGTTAATAACTTCTGCAAAAAAATTTGCACATTAATGATAATTCCACCATGCCACCCATAAGTTTGAAAGTCTGTCAGTATCTTCGATAAGTTGAACTAGTAACCAATTTCTTGAACTTCAAACGGAAGCCTTGTAACTCGAAGAATTTGTGTGTGTGGCTGTCAAACGTGCTAGTCAGTCATGGTAAGACATTGTTTTGACTGCGCACTCTATTGTTGGGATTGAGGTCAGTGTTTCGTCCTCTTAATGGGACCGAGCTTCATTGCCATTGGTTGCATTTAGTCAAATTGAAACTGTTATTTAGAGATGTTTAATGCAGGTTTATCTTATTTAATGTATTTCATCTCGTGTACCCCTTACTGTCAAGATCATGACTAATAGAATGGCATGAAAAGGCACCTGTTCCCAAAACTGGTGGATAGTACAAAATATATGCTGCTGAAGAGCTACTGGATTTCTCTACCCCTTCTGTTGTCTTGGGCACTACATAACTATTAATGCATCTTGGAGCATCTGGGAAAATAGCAATCAGGATTTCTTTTTTTATGTAAATAAAATAACATTTTATCTGGGATAACAAATTATTAGTAGGAAACTAGCTCTTTGCCGTAAAGACCAATCCTCTTTGACAATGTAACATCCTTGAAGCATAAAAATACTAAATAAAGCTCCCCAAGTAACCAAAAAAAAAACAAGAAAAAAAAAAACAATCAGGGCATTATGGTCGCTATCTGTACCCTGAAAAACCACCATGTCATAAATCAGAGGACAGAGACTGACCTTCAGAAAAAATCACACTAGTAGAAGCTCCCCTCTTGAATGTAGCAGCTCTCATTTGGTCCGAGCGGCTTCTCCCATAACATGCTCTCAGACTGCGCCCCTACGTCAGTGATGCAGTTTGTAGGGCAACATTGGAGAGGCAGTGAAGAGGTTTGCCCACAAGGCTAGGGATACCCCACTGCTAATCCTCCTTTTCTATTATCATACTAAGAGAATGAGAGGGTTCAAAGGAAGAATTAAAATCACCAGCTACAATTACTTTAGCATTCTGATGGAACTGAACAATCAAATCAACTAAAATAGATATAATCGGTCATTCGCTAGTTGAAGGCATCGACCTAGCATATATATTGAATAACACCAATTTCATACCCATTGGGAATTCTAGCATAACCCCCATTAAATCAGATGAATCTATTTCTAGCAATTCATTGGTACACAAAATGTTGGTCTTTACCAATATCAGTGGGGCCCCTACCGCCCGCACTGAATTTCTTGGTGGTAGGGCTTCCATGATGCTACTCAGAGAGATCGCAAGTGGTTAGACAAGCATTCCTCTCATCACCTTTTGTGTGTTTGAGAGCCCAAGAATCTTCTGCAACCCCCACCTTGCTTACCGTCTCCTGGTTGAAGGTTTGCAAGCAGAACTTTCTGATGCAAAATGCCCCGCCATGGCTTTGATGAAAGACTGGGCTAGTAAAGATGTAATTCAGACAAAGCTAGGAAAGTTCTCCAGCTTCTGGGAATTAAGTTTCCTGACCGCTCAACTTCACTCACCCCTGAATTACCTATAGGGGTTTGAAAAGCCCAACCTGAAAACACAGGGCTTGAAGTTAACTTTGGAGGATGGATTTAATACCATCGCCATTACTGGTAAATTTAGAGAAGTTGTCCAGCCCTGCAGCCATCTCTTGCATTTCAAGGAACCTCTTTCACATCAGCTCCTGTAAATGCATTGGAAGCTTAATGGACTGCACCATCAACATGACAATTTTTTTTTCTTAAACAGGACCCAAAAAAGGATTATTTCTTTTGATAAATAACAATGTAAAAAGGTTTAGGAATAAGCACAAAGATTTTTCATTACGCTCCTCTCTCCCCACTCCAAAAACTAACACTAATGTAAACATGCCGGTTCACTTTCTGTAGCAGGTCAATTTATCCAACTCCTTTTTGTAGCATCATTAGCTTGCTGCTGTGGCCTAAGTCATAATCACCTGTAATTATTTGAAAATCTATTGCCGAGAAATGAGAAGGTCAATATCTCACCAGTTCTGAAATCCCCATAGCAAAAGCTCCTGCTGGCTAGGAGCACTTGGGGGTGATGCAGCACACTGGGCCAACTCTTACCATTTCTCCTCCAATGGGTCTTTTATTTTCTGACTGAGAGGTGTTGGGAGTTAACATAAGATGAGTTAAATTTTCTACTAACAGTGTAACACATTTGGTCACAGAATAAGGACAATGAATCGGTGTATATAGTTAAGAAGGTTTATTACAAGTTAGGCATAAAGGTAAGGTACATGAGTCTCAGCACCATAATACAAAGATACAGAATAACAACTGGGAAACCCAACCTTCTAAAAAAAATGTAGGCCTGCCAGTATCAAAGAAACAAGATGTTCAATCACATCAATACAAATGATTATCAAGAGTATCTGGTGCTCAGAGAAACGTGTGTGGTCCTCTCTTCTATACATGAGTAAAACCTAAAATTGTCTAAGTTAAAGTCCAAGCGAAGAAGATGGTTTTGAAACCTAAAAGATCTCACAAATCAGCAAACGTCAATTAAGTAAAATAGAACAAGGCAGGAAAATAAGTAGGAAGGTGTCCGCATTGAATAAGCTCGTCCATGAGTCATCTTGGGTCAGGAAAATTACTGTTAGCCTAAGCCAAACTTAGCAAAGAATCAAAGGGAAGCACAGAGGTCTAAACCTCTCAAAGTCTTAAAGGGTCTGGAATGGTTTTGAAAGTGTTCTGAGAGAGAGCTGACCTCAAACAGTGTGAACACTAAATTATAACACAATAGTCTCTTCTGCAACACCCTGCTGTATGCATCATCAGGGGTAATATTGTCTTCTTCCATTCTCACATTTTAGAGTGCAACATTTGTGAAGAATACCACACTGGACATGGGAACGGCATTGTCCTTTCACACTCAGGCTATGTTACGAAGATGCTGATTAGGCCTTTCAGTTAACACTCTGGCTCTCCATGCTCTTTTGTCATGGTCCTCTTCTCAGGCTCTCTCTCTCTCTCTCTCTCTATCACTAGTACAGTAACGTATCTATTCTTTAACTAACAATACATCAGAATTGCACCTGCAAGAAAAGTCATGTAAGCAGAAAATGAAAAACAGTATTTATGCAGCATGGAAAATAGGCCTACTTAAGGCAACTTAAGTTATTAATTCAATGCTGCACATTTATATGCATGTGCACATTTAAACACAAGTAAATGTAAATTGTCAGTACATTGGATTCATCTTATATGTCTCATACAGTAAAATCTAAAGCATATGTGTAAGTATGTCTAAGAATTACATTTCAATGCAATATATGAAACATGAATGCACACATTACACAAATCATAATTTGGTTCTAGTCAAAATGAAATTTCATAATATGAGGATGGTTTCTACTCAAACATCTCAGCAGTAAATGTCATTTAATGTAGTAAGACACACATTATGTAAATCAATTCAGTTTCTATGGTGAGTACATGTCTACTAAGTAAAGATGGTTTATCCATCAAGACTTCAAAGAATATATAATTTAATAGAGTTAAGGCACACAATTCGATTAAAGTCGCTGGCCCCGATTCACAGAAGTATTCTGAGACAAAATCTTAAACGTACTACTTTTGGTATTCACAGAAGGCATTTAGTAGTGGTAAAGTTAGGATTTTGTCAAGTCTGTCTTAAGTCTGTCTTAAATCAGACTTAAGACAAAATCCTAACTTTACTACTACTACTAATACCAAAAGTAGTACGTTCAGGGGTTTGTCTCAGATTACTTCTGTGAATCGGTCCCTACAACCCTACAGTGAGTGCACTTTACTGATAATGTCAAGTGCAACACTTTCTATTGGTTGTTAAACCACACAGGAAACATGTGCTAAATGCACGTTTATGTCATGAAATTGCTATGTATTTGTGACCTTTACAGGGTGAGACAAACGTACGCTGCACCAATCTCCCCTCTGATGATGAATCAAGCCATCACATAAAGATAATATCTTTTATCAGATGAAGAGATTACAATCTGGTTGTTTTCATCAAATTTCTTCTAGATTCCTCCAGAAATGTCATGTGAACAAGGTATTTGCTTCATCTAACCTCCAGTTCCATGTCTGCTCTTTTCCTCCTCTCTACCTTTTTGACTTGTGCATGTTTGTATCTCTTATAGGTTTACAAACAAAGATAAACCACAAAGAACAATTATCACTAAGGGTTTCAACATGCTCCCCACAATTCCACTACCTAAGTTTCCAAACCATCTGCCTGTTATAGAAAATCTATCCACTATTGCTTCCCAAGCACTTGTTGCTTCTAACCCTTTAATACATGTTTTCAAGTGTGTAATGTTCTTTATGTATTTCTTAAAGTCCTTACTTTTGTCTGGAATGTAAGGGCAACACTGTAAAACTTTTAACATTCATTAGACTATGCCCTCTTTTGTGAGAAGGACATCTAATGCAAGTCTATTCTGCAAAACCATTGACCTGATAGCAACCATATCAGTATCTATAACTAAAAATCCTCTAGCTATACTAGGAAATAGCTTATCAGCTACAGTAGAAAGATTTCTAATAGTTTGTGAGTTTAGTATCACTCCTACAGCTGGTATTAAAGCACCAAAAATGTCTCCTACTATTTAACTTGTACTAGCAACTCTTTGGTTTCATATGTTGCTCCCCTGTTGGATAATCAAGTTGTCCCACATGACATATGTTTGGAACAACTATTTCCATGTAACATGTTCCATGCCTTCTCTTGGGTCACCTATAAAATGTATTTTTCCCACAGATGTAATATATTCCAAGGAATACAGGATCTTGTTCATCCAAGTGTAAACACCAGTTTCCAAGAACTTCAAAAGTATGATCACATTTACTATTCCCTACAAAATTTGTATGAGTTCTGGATTTTCAAATAAGTATGCACATTTCATAAGTCTTTATTTCGATTTGGAAATCATAAAAGACAACCTTATAAAAAGAGACTAGACATTGACACAATTGAACATATACATTGGCATATCAATCGGCGGATTATCATAATACCACAAAGCTTTACAGGATTAAGACTAAGGGGGTCATTAGGATGGCGGGCGGACTTTGCCCGCCCGCCATCCTGTCGGGGATTGGGACCGCCCGCCATAAGGGCGGGGTCCCGTGGGTGGTATTAGGATGCGGCCGCCACAGTGGCAGCCGCATCCTGCATTTATAACATTGTGGCGGGCGGTGCTCTCTGCACCGCCTGCCACAATGCCATAAATGCATGTATGCATTTGCATACACAATGCGGCAGGCACTGCGCGGTGCCTACCGCATTGTATATGCAAATGCAGGGGGGTACCACAGGTACCCCATTGGGGTACTTTTGAATGATTTACTGCTTTAGCGAATATGGCTCTACGTCTGTCTTCTACTGAATCTATGAATTTCTTTTCTACACCTGCTAAGGAACGAGTTAAGTTGTGTATATGTGCATAAGCAGTGTCTGATGTCAGGGTGGGTCTAAAGAAATGTCCCACTATCTCTAAATTTTTACTATCAGGCTGTCAATTCAAAAGCTTCAACACAGGAACTTCTGAAAAAAACAAGTCATGATTCGAATAATAATATTGAAGATTATCCTTTCCATAAAATAAACTCAGTAATAAACTATAGGTAACTTCTTATATCAAGGGAAAAAGATAATATGTTATCCCCTCTGTAACTGATGCAGGTAATTGCATGCAGGCGTAGCAATCCCTAGAATCCATCGTGTCAACACATTCATAAAGCAATTTCAAATAAACATTTAATGAATAATCTCTTCTAGATGCATCTACATGTAAGTCTTTCTCATCTATAGCAGGTAAACTATTCTCAGTAGGAAGTGGTGTTTGAGGGGCACTTGTAGATCTAAGCTCCCCTGCGTGTGAATGATGGGGTAGGCTCAACATTACAAGCCACTCAATTAGTACTAATGTAACACATAACAAATCCTCCTACACATAAACATCTACTTGCATTAGGATTAGGCTCCATGAGTTCTCAGATGACAGATCATTTAACTAGAAGATTGCAGCATAGTCTTTTCAGACAGTTTCCTCTTGCGCAAACAGCAAAGCAAAGTTCAAGTGTCTTTACAGTAAAATTTAGTAAAGGATCTTCATGAGACTTCCTTAGCCCTACTCCATGCTCTTCTAAGTGACAACCTTACTATCCTTCATTAGACACAGGCCTTGGTTATCTCCTTAGTAATTTGGGAACATCTATTAAATTTGTTCTCGGGGGCGTGGCCAAAGTGAGCTGACAGACCGGGGCCAGCTGGGCGTTGCTGGCGCTGATGATTGGGACTGGGGCGAGGGACTCGGGGAAGGATTTCCTGACTCCCCTCATCTCCATTATGGGAGCAAGGCGAGGTGAGGAGATATCATCGGGTGCCAGGAGGATGGCACCGGGATAAGGAGGCTCATAAGCTGCGGAAACCGTGACGAATGTAGCTTGGCCAGCGGAGGGTCCGGGGGGCTGCGCTGCCCATTTCCCCCCCTTTTCCTGGATTGGTACAGACAGTGGGCCCTGGCCACAAGGTGGGGGACTAGTGAAAGACTGACTGGCCTTCCCGCCTGTGGAGTAATTTTAAATTCTGCCATGCCCCCCGTAGGCTTGGGTCTAAGAGGACCCCTTGATTTGGGGCATGTTCTGGACGGAGGACTGGGGGGACAGAATATCATTGTATGCCTACGACATTCTCATGTACATTGCCTCTCCCAGGTCCACTGTCCCTAGGCTGATGGGTATCCTCTTGATCTTTGGGAAATATTCTGGGTACCTAATTAATTGGCCTAAATCGGTGATTTTTATCCTTCACGGACAGGCACCCCAGTTTCTTCTTAGCATCGAGATCCAAGCAGCCACGGAGAGTTTCCGATACCTCAATGTCCACGTGTCCACTAACCCCAAGGAATCTACTGCCAAACACCTCACCGGCCTCCTGACATGTCTCAAAAGTGCTGTTTGACACTGGAGATCCCACCTACTCTCCTTATTGGGAAGGGCGGCGCTGTTTAAGAAGATAGCTTTGCCCAGCTTCCTTTACATCCTGCAGAATTCCCCCTTCCAAAAACCAGATACTTATTTCAAAACAGTAAATAGTGAACTCAGGCAGGACTCTTCTCTGGGATGAAGGCTCTCCTTGTGCAGCCTTGTCAAAGTTGACACTGGGCTGGTATAATTTACAAACTATGCAGCAGCCCAATTGACAACAGTCAACTACTGGGTCCATCATTCCAGGGACAAACCTGCCTATCGCATAGAACATCTGGTCTTACAGCCTGGGGGTTATCGTCGAGCGCTATACACTAGTCCACATCACTTATTCTTGGAGGGCCCAATCGTCCTCACGGTCGCCCTCTGACACTCTACCCTATGAAATCTAGGGTGGGAGAGATGACTTACAAGTGCCACCCCCCTATGGGACTCGGAACGCTGGGCATGATTGTATGAAGTTGGCCTGGTATATGATGTCCACTATTCTAGTGGGCACCTTGCACCAGTCCAAACAACCCTTATTGATAGTAGGTTTAAAGTCAACCTTTATAGAAAGCTATCCTAGTGGTAGTTGTGGAGAGCAGCCTTCAGGCTAAGTCTTCAAAGGAATGTAAAGCAGCTTGTTTTACCAGGTATAATCTCTTGAATGACCAAATGAAAGTACACCACACTAGGTATATATCAAATATATATGTATTTATTCTAAACACAACCCCTCTGGTCTCTTTATGAGATCAGAGGTAAAAGTACAATACAAGGAACTTAATTAGCATATAAGAAGTTGCACAGTATATGTTTTGCCCTAGGGGCCTCCCAAACCATACACTAAAATAGTGGTATAAGAACCATGTGAGAATTAGAAAGCAGGCCTAGGGCCCGTAGAACCGCTGGGGCAACCAGGAACCTCCCAAGGTTAGGATGCAGGTGGCCCACGGGGACGCGTGCAGTGTCTAAACACAGCCGCGGATCACCATTGACTTTCTATAGAGAAAGAACAAGTTACAATTTTAAAGATTAAGGACACTTTTAGGTGAACTACGATGGAACCCTTTTAGACTAGAAAACTTCGAGAGTCAAGACCTATGGGAGCACCGAAGTACTCGTGTTACCTCACCCAGGGAAGCCAGGTGCATAGGTGCCTTTTGGTGTCGGGTTTCGTCGTCGATTCCAATGGAGAGCTGCGAAGAAGTGCTGCAGGTGACCAGAGGAAAAGTGTCCGGGTGGGGCCAAGGGTGGATCGGAGATCTGTGGAGCCTGAAAGCAGAGGGGACAGAGTCTGGGTCACTAGCCAGTGGCCAGGAAGGCGCTGGGACGATGCCAACCAATGTCGGGTGCTTTAAGGTGAAAGAGGTGATGCTTGACTCTTCAGCCACGAGGACCAGGAGGCGTCGACGATGACCAGGAGCTGGATTCAAGCTGTCCCACAAAGGATGTCGAGTGCTGCAGCAAAAGAATCATCCAGATTGGACCCAACAACAGCAACCCAGGCAAGATGTCGAGATTAGCTTCGGTTCAGACCAGCAAGGTCTGGGGGACTCCTCCTTTGGAGAGGAGTGGGAGCATGCCTGGAGCAACCAGGTACGCTCAAGAAGTCAAAGATTGTCCTTCGTCGGGCTCATTAGCCAACAGACTAGGAACCGCGAAGGAGCCTCAAGCTGAAATGCAAAAAGCTAGCCCACGGGATACTCGTGGAGTGTAGGCCTCTGAGCTTCAGTTCAAACGGTGCTCGGGGCAGGGGCTTCAAATACCCCAATGCACAACTTCGGGATACCTCGGGAAGTAGGTGCAGTTGCAAACATGCAGGAGGTCCCATGTCTCTCGTGTCCGCTGTGGGTCTCAGCTTTGCTGGGAGCTCGGGTCAGCGTCATGGATATCTGGAAGTCTGTGTCCTGTGTCGCAGATTCTTCGGGATCCGGCGGGAGCCTTGAAAATGCAGACCGACAAAGATACTTCTTTTTGCCTGTTTGAACACGGTGGTCACTCTTTGACCACAAGGGAGATTCTTCCATCTTCCAGACGATATGGAATGTCGAAGGTCCAAGATTTATCTATCAGAGTTTCATCCAGGGTAATCTAAAATCCTAGGAACTGGGATCCTATACTTATACCAAGTTTAGGGGATGGACTAGCTCTATGGCCCCACCTATGGGAGGGCCAGGGGTGGGAGTAGTTAGACTCCTTCCCCTTTGTCCAGTTTTGCGTGAGAGCTGGTGCAGAGTGCCCTGCAACCGGTATGAACTGGGAAATGCATGGAGCACCTTGTGTGCCCCAGGCAGCGTCTCAAAAGCATTCACTGAATGCAGCCCACCATGTCCCAATACACTAAAGTCTGTCTGGTGAGGTGCTAGCACCACCCTAGACAGGAAACCTATTGTCCAAGCCTCCCCTGCTAGAGTTTCGTCCAGCAGCAGGAGGTCAAACTCATGTCTGTGGCAGCAGAATCCATTTCGTGATGCTGAGGCTCCTTTAAACTTTTATCGGGTATACCAGTGTGTACTTGTCTTCTCCCTCTAGAAGGGTGGAATGCTACCCCCACTGCCAGAACTGGCAGGGGGTTGTATTCCAAAGTGTTTGACACCTTACATGACATGTTTTGAGAAAGCCAAACCAAAGTTACCATTAACCGCGAGGATGATACACTTAAGAGTATATGGTATGGCTATATCATAGAATAGCTATAAGGAGATATTTCCGAAATCTGCAGTGGGGCTCAGTTCATGCTAGGGCACCCTCTCACACAAAACCAAGCACTCTGCCTTCAGGATTGTTAATGCCTGCAATAGGAGTGACTTATAGGTTACTATGTGTCTATATATGAATATAGATATACTATATCCCAGTAAGGGGTGCTTACACCACCTTACCCAGGCTGACAGTGCAGACCTGTGGTGCCATTTTAGAAGGCTGTCTAGGCATAATACATGCTTCAGCCCCTGGTAGGCCTCTGGGGTACCTATGCCCATGGTACCTAAGGTACCATATACAGGGACTCACAAGGGTGACCCAGTAACCAATCTGGGATGTACCTAAAGTACATGGTATCAATTTAGAGAGAGAACAGCTAGGCTGTGGTCCTGATTAGCTGGGCCACAGCCAGACTAAAGTAAATAAAAAACAGTGAAGCACAGCAAAAATTGGCGGTAACCATAGGAAGCAGATCCTACTCTCCTACAATGATTGTTAGACAACAAGGTTTCGATAAGTGAAATCTGATAGGGATCTCCACAGTGGATGACCCTTCACGGAGCTACAATACACATACGAACCAGCCCCTACTGAGGCTTTTCATTACCTATAGATTCATCATGCTCTTGTGGCAGCACTGCCCCCAATGAAGCCTTGCCAGAATCATCTCCTCTGAAGGATAGACTGTTGGAAGAGCGCTACTCCCCCAAGGCAACCTCACTCACATACTGCAAACTCATAAACAACTCCACAGTCACACTGGCCCAGCTCCGGCAGCACTGGGACGCAGACCTAGAAGACCTACAGGAGGAAGACTGGGCTGAGGCTCTCACCTCCCCGCGAGTGGTCGCCGTGAGACTCAGTTTTCTTTTAATACAGCTAAAAATCCTGCACAGGGTCTACAACTCCTGCACCACACAGGTCAAAATGGGCAGGCGGATGGACAAGGGGTGCCTTCGAGGATGTGGCTGGGTGGGGACCTTCTTTCACATCTTGTGGGAATGCCCAATCGTCCAAACATACTGGAATGGGTTGCTAGCATGCATTAGCGAAGTTTCAGACACTACTATAAGCTCATCTGCCAAACTATGCCTCCTTAATATCTGGGAAGCCACAGACTTGACACAAGCTGACCCAACATGGGTAATGTTGGGTATGATGGTAGCTAAACGCAACATTGCGCAAAAGTGGGGGGCGACGTCTACTCCCTCCCTGAATGACTGGAAGGGAGACATGGATTGGTGCATGGTGTCAGAGAGATTGGTGTACGAGAGCAGGGGATGCCCCAGAAAATGGGAGAGGGTATGGGGAAGATGGAATATATACAGAGGCAGCCCATGTAAGACCCCAAGGCCATGAGATGACGAAGAGAGACTGTAGGCTCTATACTGTGGTTGCAAATCAGGAAGACAGAAGTGTTGTACAATCGACTGGCATTGTTTATAACTGTTTATACTATGTGTAATGGACATGTGTCCCGTAACCCTCTTCAGATCAACGGTCAGACACTAAGCTTACCCAAAGATGTGATATTCTATATTCTAAAATGCATACAATTTATAAACGGTCACATGATGTTTCTATTTTTGTGTTAAAAAGAAATTTTAAAAAAATCTTTCCCTAATAACTGCACAGTTCAAACTCACTAATGATCACTTTCAGGATAAATTGACTCAGTCTGTTTAGTGGCAATACTATTTCAAAATTCATTACAGCCACAAAGTTCAGTTGAAACAGACTCAATTGAATGTGAATTGTTATAGCAAAAGGTGCAAAATGCTCTTCCCAGTCAGTAATAGCTCGGTATGTTCATTCTGATGAGGAGTGCCTCCGATAGGGGACTCTAGATCTCTTTCTTCTCCTTACTGCTGTCCCTTTTTTATCACTGTCACTTAGGCCAGATCCTTCAATATCTTCTGGGATAGTGTGTTGGACAGGCACTTCAGACAAACAGTGTCTCCCTCTCTTGTCTCCTTGGCCACAGGTCTCCAGATACAGCTCGCTTTATTGCTGCACTAGGTTCTTCACCAGGGTCTGAATCTGGCACGGTCAACACCACAGAATGGGAACCTTCTTTATTGACTTTAACTGTTGACTCTCTCAGATGCCCCACAGGCCAAACAAGTGCTGTCCCGGCTTCTTGCTGAACCCCAACAGCTTGACTAACCTGCCCCCTTTGTCTCACTGTAACCAACGGCACATCATGGACAGGTGATGTTACATGATCAGAGGGGACAAGGGACTCTGCAAGTATGAGTGACATGTACCCGGTTGGGGAGACCTCTGCACTTCACATCTGTTGTAGTGACCAAAATCACTTGGTAAGGACCACGCAATAGAGGCACCAAGCACGACTTACACACATGCTTCTACACCATAACCAAGTCACCAGGACTAAGAGAATGGCACTACTCCTGGTTAGGCAGGGCTATAGCCTCTCTAACCTGGTGAGTCACAGAACTCACCATATCAGCCAACCATTTGCAATAATCAAGAATCATGTCATCTGCAATGTTCATAAGCACTTTCTCAGGTACAGCTGGCAGTCTTATAGCTCTACTCATGATGATTTCATAGGGAGACAATCCTGTCCTATCTGGAGCACTGCGTAGGCTCATCAACACAAGAGGCGATGCATCAGGCCATTTCAAAGACGTTGACGCACACATTTTTGCCAATCTGGATTTCAAAGTGCAATTGACTTGCTCCCCAATGCCAGATGCCTCTGGACAGTAACTGCAATAATATAGTCTCTATTCGACTTGTAATGCTACACATATGACCTTCAGGAACTCATTATTAAAATTAGTTCCTCAGTCTGACTCCAGAGATGTCTGGAAACCGAACCTTTGTATTAACTCCCTCAACAACAACTTAACCACTGTGAGACTATAATTTCTCCTGGTTGGGTAAGCTTCAACGCAAAGTGGAAAGATGCACACAATCACAAGGACATATCTCAGCCCATTGCACACAGGCAACTCGATAAAATCCAGTTGCATACTGTTGAAGGGACCTCCTGATCTCCCTATGTGACTCAGTGTAACTGCTGTTCTTCTGCCTACATTCTGCTGTTGACACACAACAAACACATCTGTGACACAAACCTTCAGCTATCAATCTGAATCTGGGGTTAAGCCACGTTTGTCTGAACAAGCGCACCATGACATCGTGTGCAGGTCTATGATAATGTCTCACCATTGAAGGTGTAGTGGGGCTGAGCCTTGCATTCATACAGTGTTAAGTTAGCATGAGCTTATTAGAAGTTTAAACGCCATTTTTCCCTTTTGCACATGGCACACACGTTTGATATTGTTTAGAGTTATGCTGAGTGTTTTGCTTCACATGAGAATCACTTGTTTTTCTACATTGCTAGACTTACTTCGTAAGCTTAGTCTGATCAGTGAGTGCCGAGGCCTTCAAGGTTATATCAACACAGTAGGTTTTTCAAACTGATCAGCGCACGTTCCAGCCATAATATATATGGAGCTGTGGCCACCTCAGATACTGGCGCCTTTAATAATACACTGTGTAGGCATGATTTAACACACTTGGAGAACATTCGTATGCTGAGAGCTTGTGCAAAACTCGATGTGATTCACTCCTGCTAATCTTTGAGGTATGGGGTCCTCTATGCAAGCCTAAGAGACCTTCTTTAGTTATAAAATAACCTACTAGCAAGGGAGGATGAAATATAGGTATATATTTAGCCTGTTTCATTTAGCATTATAACATGCTTTCTCCCTTTGTATTTTATGGAATTGTAACTATGCTGACAATCTTATTTCTTATCATATGTCTGCTTGTATTAGCTAAGATGCAGCACCTGAGATCACGGCCTTAAAATAAATATTTTAAACTTGCACGTGACATGTCTCCCTTTACTCCCTGTTTTGGACTGGTATGAGAGGATAACGAAAGAGTGCTCATGTTTCCCACCTTACCTGAGGTAACCTAAGTCGCATGTTCTGGGTTGTCTAATCATTGGTTACTTTGCTATAGGACGAAGAGCTAATGAGACACTGATGATAGTCTGGTAGGGGATTTTGGGTACTAAGGTGAGTTTTTGGCACACCCTAATTCACTGAGGTCCGGAGTCTCTGTGCAAGGTTCTGTGTCTGAGCAGAATCCCTGCAACAAAGGTAACAAGCTATCTGGCAACACAGGTCTTCCATTTCCTGAATGGAAAAATATCATCCTCATCTCTTTTAACACAGGCAGCTCTAATCCAACCTTGCTGTTCAATCTGGCACTTCTTCCTGTAATCTCTTAACTTCCTCCCAGGTAACAACTGTATTTAACAACAGATTGCAATTTGCAACATCTAATTTTTCATTCTGATACTTCATATTAAAGGTGCAAGCATTGAAAGCACAGTATCTAGCATTTTTGTTGCCCACTATCACATAATCTGTACGGCAGTGTGCAGCACATTTCACAACCACAATCTGGGCAGGTAACCTTAAAGCTTTCAAAGGATTATGGACACTCTCACCATTGTAAATCGGTGACCCCTATGAGGTCATAAATCTGCATTGAGACCATAACTATTCAAAGTCATGAACAACACCAATGCCATCCTTACTATCAGTAAACTTTGTAATTTTCAGTTGGTCTGAAACACTGTCTTCTCTACTGTAAGAGCAATTATGTCTGCCACTTGAGCTGAAAATACTCCTTGAAGCCAGGAGGCTTCGACAACACCTCAGACAGTACAGCCTGCATAGGCAGTTCTCAGGTTTCATTCATGGTCTCGTAAGCAGAAGCCATCAACAAACATCACATAATCTGATTCGGGTAATAGGACATCTAGTGTATCAGGCCTCGGCTTGATCCATAGTTCAGTAACATCAAGACAGTCATGCTCAGACAAGCAAGGCAAGAGAGTCACAAGATTAAGCGCAGTACATTCTTTCAAATTGACATTTTCTGCTCCAAGTATAACTTGCTCATACTTGGTGAGACAGCTGCTGGTGAGATACTGGGTTCTAATTCATGCTAACACGACCTCGACAGAATGTGGGATAAAAACCGTCAATGGATGACCCATAACAATGTTTACGCACTGCTCAATAATGACACCTGTAGATGCTACTGCTTTAAGTCAGCCAGGCAAAGCATCAGTTACTGAATTGAGTGTTCCAGCCTGTTCCAGAGTTTGGCTGTTCCATGGGATAGGCTTTTTCCTCCATATCTGGCTTTGTGGACTAAGGGGACCTAAACTAGGCCAGCGTTGGCTGATCTGAGATTCCTGTGCAGGGAATACCACAGAAATAGTTTCTGCATATCCATGGCTCCACCGCCATACAATGCCTTGTGTACTAGGCAGAGTGCCTTAAATTGCACACGCTGTTGGATCGGAAGCTAATGGAGCTCCCTAATGCTAGCGGAGCTTGAATAATATTTGGAAATGTTCAGTAAAAGTCGAGGTGCTGCATTCTGCACTGACTGCAATTTAACCATCTGATACTTATCAATGCCCAAGAACAGTGCATTGCTGTTGTCTATTTTAGAGAGGATTAGAGCACCTATCACTGTTTTCCTAAGATCCTGAGGGACAAAAGGCAGGGTCTTGCGTAAGATCTTCAATAGAAAAAAACAAGAGGAAATCAGACGATTGATCTGTCCTGCAAAGTTTAACTGGTTGTTGAATATCACTCCCAGATTTCTCGCCTTAGTAGACGGAGAGGGGCAGTTGCCTGCCTCAGTTGGCCACCCTGCTTGACTCCATACAGGTGGGCCCTTCCTAAACTAAATAACCTGTTTATCAGTGTTAAGCTTGCGGAATTTAGATGTATCCATCCCATAATACACTTTAAGTATTTATGGAAACTAACAGCTGTGATTTCAACCCTCTGTGAGATAGAAAAAACTATCTGGGTGTTGTCAGAATAAGAAATTGACGTAAAACTGTGCTCTCTGATTCACTTGGCCAGAGGGGTAACATAAATGTTAAACAAGGTCGTGATCATTCCAAACCTTGAGGCACCCCACATGGGAGACAGAATTCTTCTGATTTAAAATTGTCTCCGCACACCCTCTGCTCCCTGGATGCAAGGAAGGAGGAGAGTGGAGCTAGAGCCATCTGATTGATCCCTATGACCTTCAGCCGCCGCACTAGAACCGCATGGTTCACTGTGTCAAATGCTGCTGATAGGTCAAGTAGGTTAAGGACGGCTCTTCCCCCCGCCCCATCCAATTGCCTGTGAATCTCCTCTGTGGCCATATCAGGGCCGACTCTGTGGAGTGACGTGGTATGAAGTCATGTTGGATGGAGTCTAAGAGATTGTTGCCCTCACGGTAATGGATTAGATCCGTATTAATTGATGTTTCTAAAATTGTATCCGCTATTGGTAAGCATGATATTAAACAATAGCTTTTTACCTCAGTGGGAACCAGGGCGGGTTTTCTTCAAGTTGGCCTGACGCACGCCTTTTTCCACGATAGGATAAAGAACCCTGAACTTATCACCTCATTAAGAAGCAGGGCTAGATGTAAACTGATCTTTTCTGAGACCAGGGGCCAGATGTAGGAGCCGTAATACCGGTCGGTAACGGTATTACCGTTACCGATCAGATGTAGGGGCCATTATTTTACAGAATCGGTAAATTTACCGATTCGGTAAATTTACCGATTCTGTAAAATACCGAATCGGTAATTTTACCGATTTGGTAAATCCAAATGTAGGTGACACTCCTGAGAGTGCCACAGGCCCTTAAGAGTTGGTATTTTACCACACAGTCCTATTGTGTAGTAAAATACCGAATCCAGGTGTGCATGCACATCTGTGAATGCACACTGTGCAATGTGACACACAGACATGCCCTTAGGGCATGTATGTGTGCCACATGTCACACATGCCTTTACTTGGGGTGCTAGAGGGTGTCAAAGTGACACCCCCTGCACCCTTGCAACATTCGGTATTTACCGATTCGGTAAATTCTGAATCGGTATTTCCCATTGATTCCTATGGGCAGCCCATAGGAATCAATGGGAAATACCGATTCCGTATTTACCGAATCGGTAAATACCGAATGTTACCGATTCGGTAAATCAAATTTAAAAATTAACTACATCTCCCTCCTTCATATTTACCGATTCATAAATACCGAATCGGTAAAATTCGGTATTTATGAGTCGGTAAATTGAAATTACCTACATCTGGCCCCAGATGTACAGTGGCAGGGGTACACAGGTCATTTGAGAGTTTGAAAAAGTTAGCAATCTTGTTGCAAACATTTTGATCTGGTGTAAACTGATTTTCCTCCTCTTGCTTAGACAGGACCTTAACCGTCTTGAAAAGCTCCTTAGAGGAGTTTTTGGCCACACCAATTCTAGTTGTAAAGTAGTTTGTTTGTTTTTTTATTGCTTCCTTATATTCCTCAAGGACTAGATTGTAGACCATTTTGTGTTCACTGCTGTAGTCAACCCTCCATAATCTCTCAAATTGTCAACTTTCGGATTTGATGTATTTATAATCTGAGCTATACCAAGGTGCTGACACCAGGCTACTTGTCAGTTTTTTGTTTTTTTCCGGGGGCAGTTGGTTTACTGATGATCTAATCCATTCATCGAATTTATCAGCTGCCAGATTAGTGTCTGAAACATGCATCAGGGGAAGCCTATCAAGGGCCTCTTCTAACTCTTTTTTTTTGTATTCTACGCCAGGGGCGAGAATTAACAGGAAGCGGTCTGTTTAAGTGGGGCCTATGTGCCTGCATAAATTGTACTTTAAAGTAGATGGCCTTATGATCTGTCCAAGGTAGTGGAAAGATTTTGTCCAGTGTTATGTTAGGATTATAGGTGAAAATTCCATCCAGGGGGTGACTAGCCTTATGCTTAGATTCCCCAATTTGGATGGTGAAAATTCCATCCAGGGTGTGACCAGCCTTATGCTTAGATTCCACATGTTGCTGCAAGATGATGCAGCAACATGGCTGTATCTACATTATTGTTAGATTTGAGGTGAAAATTAAAATCACCCAAGATTGTGTGCATGGGAGATTCTAAACAAGATTCTAGAAAGGTCTGAAGTGACTGAATGAATACAGACCTTGGCCCTGGTGCAGGTAGAGAAGTAGGCCTGAGAGGCTCAAGGTGTTGCTTACCTTAATAATAAAAAACATAGCCTCAGCTTCTAATTGTGGGGTGGGTTCTTACATTGAAACAGGAGCGATAAATTATGGTAATACCCCCACCCTCTTTTTTACCTGTTCTATCTAAACAGGCTTCTTTATATCCTAATGGAAGCGCAATGTTCCAATGTGGCTCGGATGTATCGTTAGCCCAGGTTTCTGTTAAACAGACAGAGTCTGGATTTGAAAGTTGCATCATACATTCAAATTCATTTTTGTGCCTTATTAGGGACATGGGGCCCGATGTAGGTCGCCAAATACCGGTCGGTAACGGCCGATTTCGGCCGTTACCGACCAGTATTTGAAGATGGAGATGTGGGTGCATGTTAAGATACAGAATCGGTAATTTTACAGATTCTGTAAAATACCGAATCGGTAAAATTACCGATTCTGTATTTTGACATGTAGGTAGCACTGCAATCAGTGCTACAGGGGTCTAAGAATTCGTTATTTACCACCAACTAGAAGTTGGTGGTAAATAATGAAAACCCTTCAAAAAGCATTTTTTTTGCTTTTTAAACAATGCCATGTTGCAGACATACATGCCCTAGGGGCATGTATGTCTACAACATGTGCACCCATGCACAATTGAGGGGTGCAACAGGGTGTCAAAGTGACACCCTGCCGCCCTTCAATGTTTCCCCCAATTACCGAATGGCAATTACCGAATCGGTAAATACCGAATCGGTAATTACCGAATCCTACCGATTCTGTAATGAATTCGGTAAAATTACCTAAATCCCGATTGCCAGTTCTTAAATACCGAATCGGTATGATTCGGTATTTAAGAATCGGTAATCTGGGATTACCTACATCGGGCCCTAAGTGATCAGCAGAATACCCTGTAAAGAATCGTCAGTAGTGCCCTGGGAGACCTTACCTCCTTTTGGTAAGTCTGTTTTTACAGAGTGTATGCAAATGGGGGATGCCGAAATGGCTCCTGTATCTCCTACCAGCATTCTGTGCTCCCTTTCAGCGTCAGCTGAATTTGTACCAGTGAACTTTGACTTCGTTTTTAGCATACTCGGTTTCTTCCTAGGATTGAAACCACAGGAGTTGCATTTGAGTATCTCTTTACCCCCGGAACTCACACATATTACAGGTTTGTAGCACTTACCCGTCTTGTACTCGAGTAGCTGTTGTCTGGTCGGCAAGGAAATCTGGCATGGGTCCTGGCGCTGGTCTCTCTCCGGGCACCGACAGGCTTGACTTTGGCACGCACGGTCGCACCAGTGTGTGTATTTATACTCTACTGGGAACAACAACTAGTGCGCCAACCTGACACCAAGGTGGGCCTGCTCTTACATACGGGCACCGTGGCCGTGCACAAAGTCAAATGGTCTAAAACAGATGACTACCAGATTCATTTAAAACATTGGTTTAAGACAGTGTGCAAATTGCAGCAGTTTTTAAAAGGTTAGCAGAGAAACACACGACAGCTCACGATACTGTCGCTCGTAAAAAATACGTCACACCTATAAGGCACGCCTGCAGTTGTCATCCCAGGGTATCGGATCTGGCACGTCGTTGTGTGGCAGCCTCTGTAAAGGCTTGGCCACTGGGGAAAAGATGGGAGTCCACTGTATACAGTAGCCCACCATTCTCAAGAACATCGTGACTTCCTTCGGGGTGGTTGGCGAATTCATTTTCAGAATCGCCGAGATTCTCTCTTGTGACACTTTCTGTGCTCCTCTCTCAACGTGATGTCCTAAGTACAGAACTTCTTTCTTACAGTACTGCAATTTGATCGGGGACACTTTATGTCCATTCTCAGATGGTTCAACACAGCAATTGTGTATAGTTTGCAAGCCTCCTGTATATTTCACACCACCAATAGGTGGGTAATCTACTAGACTAGGATTGAGTGATCGTGCATCACCAGAGACTCTAGATTATTTTTGAGTATCAGGTTGAAAGTTGATGGGCTCTCTGTAAACCTTTGTGTGACCCAATACCATGCCAAAACACGGCTGCCGAACCGGAAAGTGAAAAGGAATTTGCTATCCTCATGCAATGGTATAGAAAAGAAGGCTTGGCACAAGTCAATGACAGAAAACCACTTAGCTTCTCATGGAATCTGAAACAAATGCACAGATGGATTCGGTACCACAGGAAAACAAGGAACAACGATGGAGTTAACCTTCGCCAAATCTTGCATATTGCATATCATATTGTGCAATGTGCATATTCAGGGTTTTGTGTCTAAATTTCTTAAAAGTGTCAGGTAAAGTGTTTTAGAAATATTTGCACTACCAGAACTAACTTCAGGGTTCAATCCATATACAAATCAAAAACACAAAATGTCCCATGTCTTTTGCCTCAAAAAGTCTCTGTTCCACTGAACTGTTTAAATGCCTGCAACTGTCTCTTATAATAAGCAAGTATTAATTCTTTAGACTCTTGAGTTGTTCTATGAATCTTAACCCAATCAATCGCTTTGGGAGATATGTTTGATTTTAAAAATGTAATACCTTTCCACTGCCACTGGGGATGGAGCATGTGATGGATGTCTCATCAGCTCCTTCTCGGGCCAAACCACAGCAACTTTACATTCATCGCACAAGTCACCTGGAACCACAATTTCAGAAAAGCTATTTGTACCATTCCAGATAATGTTTGATATCTTTACAAACCAATAAACCTGTCTGTAGCATTCCACTGGGTTCTCTCACAATTTCAGAAACTCATTTGTGAACGGCTCAAGATCAGTCCTGCTCCAAGGTATGTGAACATACTCCACCAGGTACTTACCTCATGGGAAGCATGTGTATGTCCTCATCTTCCTCCTCTGTTCCAGACTTTCTTCGGCTCCTTTGCCGATCCACCTTCCCGTCAATCTAACTCACTCCAATTTCAAAAATAGCCAATTAATTAGTTGATTTGGGATTTCAATCCTGGGAGTCTCATATTGCGAGTGCTCACGGTCACTAAAGTTTAACAAGTAACTTTTTTGTAAGGTTTTACACTTCTGCAAATCAATTCCATATCCGTGAGCCATATCCGTGAGCCAATTCAGATAATCTTTCATAAGCCTGTCATGCACATCTAGTACGTCTTTACACAGGAACAATAGCTCATCATCCTGGTAAGCATTTAATTGATATGTATAAACAAAAGGAATCCTACCAGAGCATTTAATTGAGACATGTCAAGAGTTCCAATATTATTTTTACTAGTTCTACTTTCAGTTTAGCCACATCTATTTTCCTTTCTGCCTCTGGGACTTGAATATTCCTTCGACTTGTTCCAGGATATCCACTATCGGCACGATATCTATACTTCAAAGCCAATCATTAAATTATAGGGCAGTAAGACCTGTTTGTTCTGCCACAGTATTAAGAAATATCTCTCTGCTAAGAAAACCACTATTTGCATTAGGTGGGGAGTTCGAAAGAGACATGTCCCTTAGGCAACTCTGTCCTGGGAGTACTGTAGTTCACTTTTTAAAGCTCATTTGTTCTAGCCATGAAAAAGGGTGGCGAACTCTGAGAAAATCTCCTAGTTGGGTCAAACCATGCCTGATTTAATTTAGGATCTGCACTTGCAGCATATGGGGTATTCCCTTGTGTTAGAACCATAGGAGTCTGAGGAATTTGTCTCATATCAAGCCCACGGGACAACTAGCTGAGCATTAGTTCCAGTGGAACAGCCTAAGTAGGCATAGCATTTCTTGCCAATCCCGGCTTATACATGGGAACTGCCAGACCAACTGGAACAGGAATGGTGAATGCATCTGGAGCATTTAGAGCAAGTGAATTTGAAGGGGCTGTAATTCCTGAATTCTCTCCCATTGAATTAGAATGTATTTATATCTAGGGTTCTGTAGGCACATCAAAGGTTTCACTAATAGGTACATTACTCGTTCCTCCAGTTTGGGCTACACTATATCGGGTGCGCGGTTCAAAAATAATTTAGTTATAAAATCCTCATTTGAAGCTCTATCACTGTCCTCCACAATATTCACTATGTCAACTGTCTCTTTCTTCTTTTTCTTATGCTTGCATTTACCTTCTTCTTCTTCCTCACTTGTTAATGCAGGATATAGTCTAGCTGCCTCAATATTGTCACTTCAGGTTTTCTGTTCTGCATAGCATCTAGCATCCGCACAAGTGAATATGGCTTTCTTGACCCTTCCTTGGAATCTGTTTCTCTGCCTAAGTTGATCTGTATGTTCCCGGGCATTATGTGCTTCATATTGTGTCGGTTTAGGAGGCGGTTTCTTGTCATACAACTTCCTCCTTAAATGTTCAATTATTCTCAAGGTAACTGTCCCTTAATGAGGAAATATCAAAGCACCATCTTTCTCAGTTATCTTATGCCATTATTTGAGCCAACACTTGTGTGAAGACCTACGTCTGTTGCCATTGTATGACCTGGCGTTCCTTCAGGTGGTGCCTCTTCCCTCTTTCTAACAGGCACAAAAACCCTCATTAGAGCTTGTGGTGCTTTAAAGAACTTCATTTTTGATCAAAATGTGCAATATTCACTAATGACTTTTCGCTCAAACGGACAAATAAGTTTCCACCCACAATTCTCTGTTTGGCAATCACAACGCCGATTACAACCAATATTTATCTACGCAATTTTTGCAAAACAAAGGCAAGCAATTTCAACAATTGACTGTCTCCTCCTCTAAGGAAATTACATTTTATACCTACTCACAGGAGACAATCCGGACTAACACTTTCCAAGCTCTCCTGACATTCACCTCAAATGAAACCTCGACCAGCAGGATCTCACTCAGATTGATACAATTCTTCCTTGTCGACTGTGATCAACTATACCAACCACACCTCACAATCACACAAAGCTAAGACCCTATCTCAATAATGCTGTTGACGACGTCGCATGACCAGTACCACAACACAGCAGACAACTACACTCAGTGTCTTGTACATAGACAACTTGACTTTTATTCTCTCTCTCCCCAGGGATCTTAAGCCACTACAGACATGATAACCACTTTAACTTCTCCTCATTAAGTGCCACATTCACACATCAACTTAAAGCATCTTTTCAGAACACCACACAATCACTTAAAAACTGCAAGCTAAGCATAAGTAATTGCAATGCCAAAACCTAATAATACACCAGGCTGCTATGATTCGCTCCCAAACCGCTGGAACTCCATCAATTCTTTGAGTGAACCATGGGTTTTAGGGGTTTGGACTGGACCTTGGTAATTTCTGAGTGTGACACCCTAACTCTCTCAAGTCAGTGAGAAACAAGTCAATGTGCTACCAAGCTAATCACAATGAAAGCAAAATTCCTAGGCAGTCTAATAATTCAGACTACATTAATACAGTTTCAACATGGCCACAGTGATAACACGAACTCAGTGTGTAAAGAGTAAACAACTGTTTAAAACATATAGAAAAAAACTTTATTCATATTTTTTTTTAATTAAGCATAAAAGAGAAGGTAGAACAGCAAATTGATGCATCATGATTTAGGTACAATGTGTTCACCATTTAGAAGTGCAAGGAAACGTGTTAATCCAGAAAATTTAATGCACAAAACATATGATACGTATTCATGCATCTGATAGTAGCAGACATTTATAAATAGAAATTGATATGACGTGACTGGGTGTTGAAAGTTCTCAACATGCGTTTCGGCATTGGAAGTGCCTTCATGTAAAGCACAAGCGAGCTTCAGTCAATGGGCTATGCAATGTCCAAGGCACAGGACCTGATAATTCTACTGTAGTGAATTCTGGATTCTGAAGCGGTACATGAATCGCTCGAGGAAGTAATTTCTAAAAAACCATACAGTGGGCACAGACCAATGGGTAAAGATGGAATAGCAACAGGGGGCAGTCACATTAGAGAGCTTGCTCCGCTCTGCTGTAACTCAGAGCCTACAATAAAGGTGCTGGATAGGAAAAGCGGAGGTCCTGCTGTGAGATACCGTCCGTGCAGTTTACACACTGAAGGAAGCCAAGATAACCAGCTAATGGGCTATGTGCTATAAACAATCAGTGGTTTGGTGAGGAGATTCACTACGGTGGGACACTTTGTTTTTAAATATTTTTCCGGCAGACGGCCTGTGGCAGGGAACCCGGACAGGCCGCTGACGGGCTCCTGCTATTGTCACACGAGTTGCTCGGCAAGCAGGTTCACCATGATCGAGCTGATCATGCACACTGGGCCAACTCTCCTACCATTTCTCCTCCAATGGATCTTTAATTTTCCGATTGAGAGGTGGTGAGAGTTAACATAAGATTAGTCAAATTTAAATTAACAGTGTAACATATTTGGCCACACAATAAGGTCTAGGAATCAGTGAATATAGTTAAGAAGGTTTATTACAAGTTAGCAGTCAAGTTAAGGTACATGGCTCTCAGCACCATACTATAAAGATACAGAATAACAATTGGGAAACCCAACCTCATAAAGAAGTTCAGGTGTACCACTATCAAACAAACAAGAAGTCCAATCACAGCAATACAAAGATTAACACAAGTATTTGATGCTCAGAAAAAAGTCTTTTGTCCTCTCCTTTATCCATAAGTAATATCTAAAATCATCTTGCTTAAAGTTCAAGCTAAGAGGGTGATTTGAAAACCTAAAGCATCTCAACAATCAGGGAAATTCAACAAATGAAAATTAGAACATGGCAGGAAAATAAGCAGGAAGGTGTCAACATTGCAGAAGCTAGGACAAGAGTCTTCTTGAGTCAGATAAAGAAGTGTTACTCTAAGCCACACATAGCAAAGAATCAAAGGAAAGCATAACGGTCTAAACCTCTCAAAGCCCCATGGGGTCTGGAACGGTTTGAAAGCCTTCTGAGAGAGAGCTGATCTCAGACAGTGTGAACACTTAATTATAACACAAGAGTCTCTTAGGCAACACTTCACTGTACGCATTATCAGGGGTAACATTGTTCTCATTCATTCTCGCGTGGTAGATGGCAAAAATTGTAAAGAATCCCACATTGGACATGGGAACCACATTCTCATTCATTCTCTCTCTTTCTCTTTCTCTCTCTCTCAGCCACACAGCAGTGAGGTTACTTGTCTGATGAAGTAAGTGCAGATAGTTAGGTATAACATGAAGCACTGGTTAGGGATTATTTTTCTAGTATAAAAGTAAGAGTGAAAAATAGCAAACAAGTTTGCTGGTGAAACTTTGGCCTTACATCACCTAGAAAGGGTAAGTCTGAAGGCGTAACAGGTTCTTTGATGCTTGAGTGAAGAGTAAGCGGGAGAGGTTTTACGCATAGTGCATGAAGAGTAAGCGGAAGGGTTTTACTCGCAGTGAAAGAAACTGGCTTTTCTTTTAATCTAGTCAATCAGATATAGTAGCAAATGTTTCTATCTTGTTATTAATGAAATGAGCATTTGAAATTGAAAAAATAATTAAGTGTTTGTATTACCTTCCATAGGAGGGAGTCAGTCGCGGGTGCTGCACTGACAGCACAAAGAGCCGTGCTGGGATTGGTTGAGGCAGCGAGTGTGTAGCTGAGGTAATATTGTAAAGGAGGGGTGAGTGCAGAGAGTGTGAGTAAACCCATATCACTGAAAAGCCTTGCAATCATTGGTTGCAGTGACTTAGAAATTAAAAGTTGATTGGTTGCTGGTTTTGGAGAAGCATTTAAGTGAAGTAAACAATTGATTAAATGAATACAGCCGTCATTAGATGTGGCATCTAGACCCAGCAATAATAGGAAATTGCCCTGATAGAAAATATTTAGGGTTTGCTAGAGAACACAAATTAGAGGAATACCCCATATCATGTACGGAGAAAAGAGAAAAAGTCATTCTTGCAGAATTTTTAAAAACTCAAACCCGGAAAAACGAGAGAAGGTATTATTATTCCACCACCGAAAATGCATGCATCATACATGATGATAGAAAGAGTCTACCACACTTGTGTATGGTTAGAGAATTTGATAGAGTACACCAAAGACAGTGGCATATTGGCTTTTCCTGAGTATGGTACCTTTAATGGTAGAATTTTGCACAATCTACGAACTCGCATGAATGAATTAGACCCCAGACCAAGATTAACGCAGTATGAAGCTTTAGAATAGTGGGAGACTGAGGCTTTTGAACGCAACCGACATCGGTGTGATAGAAGTTTTAGTAGATTTTATCCCAGATATCCTAAAGAAACAAGAGATAAGCAGATGAAACAATGGAGACAGTCTATGTTAGTGGAAGGATTATATCCTGTGTTGACCTTAGACGAGCCGACGGGAAGTAAAAATTCAGAGAAAACAAAAAACTTAATGACTAGTGGTGATTCAGAAGATGATTATCTTGAAGATTTATTAATGAAAAATACACCACCTTATCAGGAAAAAACAAATAGAGTTAACCCTAGTGCTCTGTTCTTAAAACCACCTTTGATTCCACAAATTGTACATGAGACCAGCATAGAAAAGGTATTACAAGAAAAAGAAAGGGAAGCGATAAATGAACAGCGTAATTAATTAATTCAGAAATTCACTCAATTGAATACAAGTCCTGAAGCCCTAACGATACCAGTAACTATAGGTCCTGTTGGTCCATTGTATGGAGAAAAGTAACCTAGTCCTAAAACTCCCGTTCTGATCACACCTATAGTACAACCCAGGAAAGAAAACATAATAGTTGATGACCAAGCAAGTGAGTTTAAGTCAGTGATTTCCCTGATGGACTTGCCTATAAGAGAACCAGTGGGTGACTCGATCAGGAAAATTACTCCTGAATGCTCAAGAGAGGTACAGATTGAAACATCCACTGGAACAGAAAATGCCACTGTAGTGACCCCATAAGAAACAGAGAGATGGTCACGATACATAGAAAAGCCAAAATTGCAGCCAAAAGTATTAGACATTTTTAAATTAGGAGTAGAACTGAAAGAAATGATAGCTGGGAATGTCGGATTGGAAAGACTAAATACTTTCAGTGAAGAAGAGTTGTTATTCATATGTAGAAGTATCACCCGAAATACCAAAATATTTAATGAAAAGTTAATGAATTTGGCCTCTGACATGGGAATTGACATAAGTAAATCTAAAGTATTGCAGAACCATATAGAGCTGAATTTTCTGACAAAGATTTAGAAAACATGAATGTGTCAGACGAAAATTGCAAATAAAAGAATTGTTATCATTGCTACAAAAATGGGGCGATTTAGACAGATGGAAAGCTAGATTGACAAAGAACAAGGCGGAAGCTCAGGCAAATTGAACTTCATCTGAATATGTAATGAAAGAAACCAAAAAGGTTGAAAGGTTGTGTCCAATGAGAGAAGTGCCAGGAGGAGGGTATGTACATGTCCCATGGTCTCGACAGGATATTTTATCATTTACAAATGAATTCCCAAAATTTTGGGAGAAGCCCATAGAATGGTACAGGCAAGTTGAAAGATTTGTGAAAGTTTCAAAAGTCCTGCTAAAGGATTTGGATGGTTTATTTGACATAGTTGTTCCTGCAGATTTATGGACAGAATGTAAAATTACAGTAGATTGGCCAAATGATGAATACCCTAGAGATCCAGAAACAGGAGCTCCGTCAGATGATGTTATGAAAAAATACCATCAGGTAATGACTTATTTGAAAGGAAAGTTAACCCCAAAGGATAAAGATTGGACAAAAATAGACAGAACAACCCAAAATAAAGATGAATCAGTGCATGCATATTATGAGCACCTTTTACAAGTGTTTAAACAATACAGTGGATTGGAAACCATTGATAACAAGGACATGACACATTTTATTTATCGTTTTGTGTCAGGTTTAAAACCAGAAATTTCGCAAATGATTAAAGACCATAAAATATGTTGGCAGGCAAAGCCTGTTGACGAGATCCTTAAGTATGCAACATTTTGTGGGGATGAAATTGATAATAAGCGGAAGAATTTGAAAGAAAAGGTAATGTGGGCACAAGTAAAATTAGCAGAACAGCAAGAACTCCAGCTGAGTCAGCAGGCAAATAATCATGGAAGAGGGGAAGGACAATGTGAAGGTAATGGGGCAAGCCTAGAAACAGAATGAGCAGAGAAGATGCAAAGAAAAAGTTTACCTGTCACTGGTGCGGAAAATTGGGGCATTGGAAAAACGAGTGTAAGTCGGTACAAAGTAATAATGTCCAAACTTAAAATTTAAATCCACAGACGCAGAATGAAGTATCACAAAGGCAACCACAGCAGGTAATACAAAACCAGTTACCCTCTGCTCCTATGTCAGATTTTATAAGTCAAGCCAAATACAGTGTGGATACCGGGAATTGGGAGGGAAGTGGAAAGAAAACCATAGTAACACCACAGTTTCTCAAGACACATTTTTTGAAGAAGATAGTTTCTGACGGCGCCTGAGATGGGGGGAAGAGGAATGCGTACTTGGAGTATCCTTACCGGTAGATCTGTCAGGTCCTTATGTAGAAGGCAAGGTTGAGGGAAATTACATCACCTTCTTATTGGACACTAGTGCTACCCGCTCTACTGTGAGAACAGCAGATATCCAAAACCTACCCCTCTCGGGAGAAGCGATCCAAGGAGTGGGCGTTTCTAATAAACAAATTAGGACCCCTTTTACAGAACCAATGGATGTGTGTATTGGCAATTTTAAAGAAATGCATAAGTTTGTGGTATGTGAATCCAGTCCCGTAAACATATTAGGGAGAGATTTACTGGGCAAAATGAATAACACCATCTACTGCACCCCAAGTGGAGTTGAAATTCAAACACCAGATGAAGATGGAATTCATAAAATCATATTAGCTAAGCAAGAAACTGAAATTAAAAAGACGACTCTAAAAAGTTTACCAAAAGAGCTTCAAAATACTCTAAATCCTGATGTGTGGGACTTTACAAGAAAAGAAGTAGGATTAATGGCAAATGTCGACCCGATAAAAGTGGCAGTGAAGAAAGGTGCAGTTTACCCACATACTCAACAGAACAAAATGCAGCCCAGAAATAAAAACAGGTGTTGCATCAGAAATAGAGCGTTTGGATGAGCAAGGCATTTTAAAAGAAATAATGAGCAGTCCATGTAATTCACCTATAATTGGCAAAAAGAAACCAAGCGGGGAATATAGGGTTGTACAAGACCTGCGTAAAATCAATAAAATTGTTGTCCCTTGTTGTCCAGTGGTCCCGTATCCAGCAGTAATTTTGTATCAGATACCATGGAGTGCAGGATGGTTCTCTGTAATTGATGTATGCCATGCCTTTTTCTCAATTCCATTGCATCCAGATAGTACATTTTTATTTTTGTTTAAGTTTCACGAGCATGTCTATGTTTGGAATCGTGCTCCTCAAGGGTACACAGAAAGTCCATAAATTTTTAATCAAATTTTGAAAAAATGTCTTGAATATTTGGTGCTGCCCGGACAGTCTGTCTTGGTGCAGTATGTCGACGACTTATTAGTCGCGTCTAAAACTCAAAATGACTGCATTGTTGATACATTTGCATTACAGAATGATTTAGCTGAAGGTGGACATAAAGGGGCCCATTAGGATGTCGGGCGGATTGCCTCCGCTAGGCTGGCAGTAGCCACCGCCAGCCTGGCGGAGGCAATCCGCCTTACATCCACACTAGTTTTCCCCTCGCCATATTAGTATGGTGGGGGGGACCACGGCGGACAGAAAGACCGTACGCCGCTTTTCCGCCCCGGTCGCCTTGCGGCCGAAGCGGAAAATGTTTAATATGGTGGCGGTGTCTCATAGACACCGCCAGCCATATTACAATGGGCTTTCAGACATGCCTTTCCGTGGCGGCAATGCCACCACGGAAAGGCATGCGGGGAAGGAGGGGTGGGGGCTGCACACGGGGGGTACCTGTGCTTGCCGCTTTGTTTATGCAAATGCTGAAATGCATTTCTAGCATTTTGGCGGGCGGTGCTGAGAGCACCGCCTGCCACAATGCTAGAAATGCAGGAAGTGCCCGCCACTGTGGCGGGCACATCCTAATGCCCCCCACGGGACCCCCGCCCTTATGGCGGGCGGTACCAATCCCCGCTAGGATCCGGGCGGACAAAGTCCGCCCATCATCCTAATGGACCCCAAAGTGTCACCTGAGAAATTGCAATTTTGCACCAAATCAGTAAAATATCTGGGACACCAGATAGAGAGAGGAGTCAGAAGAGTGACATCAGAAAGAATCAAAATAATTAGAAGCATGAATCTACCCCAGTCACAAAAATAAATCAGGATGTTTCTCAGAGTTGTAGGCTACTGCAGGCAGTAGATTGTGGGATTTGCAGTCCTAGCCAAGCCATTGATCCAAATGACAAAGGAACGAGCAAAAGATTCAGTAGAATGGGATGAAGAGAGCATGACTGCTTTCCTAAAGTTACAAAACTGTCTGTGCTCAGCTCCAGCATTAGGAATGCCTGATTATACAAAGGAATTTGCACTATTTTATGATGTACAAGACAATTGTGCTCTTTCAGTACTGACCCAAACCCATGGTTTAATGCAACGTCCTGTGGCATATTTTTCTGCCACACTGGATCCAGTGGCATCTGCACTGCCAGGATGTCTGAAAGCTGTAGCTGCAACCTGCATGAGTCTAGAGCAGAGTGAGTCCATTGTAATGGGACATCCTGTAACCGCATATGTCCCACATGCAGTTGTGATTTTACTGACACAAACTCGCACACAGTACCTAACTCCTAGTCGGCTGACTAAGTATGAGCGAGTTATTCTAGGTGCAGAAAATGTGACAATTGCCAGAAGTACTGTTTTAAATCCAGCAACACTGTTACCTAATTCACATTTTGAAGTGGTAAAGGAAGAAGTTGAACATGATTGTGTCGACCTCACAGAATACAGTACTAAACCACGCCCAGACAGGCCCGCTAAAAGATTCAGAATATGAGCTATCTGTAGATGGCTCATGTATGCAACATGAGGAAGGAGGCTTGAGTGCTGCTTATGCTGTGTGTACATTGAGTGGTATAGTCGAAGCATCCTATTTGCCAGGAGTCAAGTCTACACAAGTAGCCAAATTAATAGCCTTAATAAAAGCTTTCAAAATTGGGAAAAATTGGAAAGAAAGCATTTACAATGATAGTCAGTATGGTTACGGGGTTGTACACGACTTTGGCCAACTCTGGATGCAAAGGGTGTTCAGGACTTCTTCGGGTACTCCTATTAAAAATGGACAATTTGTAAAAGAATTACTAGAAGCAACTCAATTGCCAAAAGAATTGGCCGTGGTCAAGTGTTCTGCTCATCAATCTGGAAATGACAAAGTGACAGCAGGTAACCGTTATGCTGACCAAGTGGCCCAACATTGTGCCAAATACAAATTGGCAGTAAACAAGAAAATCGATGCATGTGGAATCAGCTACCAACTTATGCTGCTAGAGGGTGTGAGAACATGGGAAGAAATTAGAGATTTGCAAAATGAAGCAGAGCAAAAAGAAAAGGAAGAATGGGAGAAAATAGGTTGTCAGAGAAGGGATGAAGATGGTGTCATTGTTTACTTAGATGGAAGACCTGTGTTACCAGACTGTATGCTTGTTCCCATGGCTAGGATGTATCACGGGGACATGCACATAGGTAGAGATGCAATGATAATACTATTCAGACAAACTTGGTTTAATGCGAAGTTCAGGAATGTAGCAGAGAGTCTTTGCCAGAGATGCTTAATTTGTCAACAAATGGCAGGAAACTGTAGTTTGCCACAGGAAAATTGGAAAGGCAGAAGGCCCATTTATAAGATTACAAGTCGACTTCATTCAGTTACCGGCTTGTAGTGGATTAAAATATGTCCTTGTCATTGTCTGCCTGTTTTCAAAATGGGTGGAAACCTATCCCACCAGTAGGAATGATAGCTTAACTGTAGCAAATCTTCTGTTGAGAGAGCTCATTCCTCGTTTCGGTTTTCCAGTAACGAATGAATCAGACCGAGGGTCTCATTTTAATAATGAAATAATTCATCTAATTTGTGAAACATTCAAAATTGAGCAAAAGCTGCACTGTGCATACTGCCCAGAGGCTTCTGAAGTGGTAGAACAATTGGATGGCACAATCAAATTGAGATTGGGAAAGATGTATGAATCTACCCTTTTGGAGTGGCCTGACACTTTACCTCTTGCTCTGATGGGACTCAGAAGCATTCCAGACAAAAACACAGACTTCGCTGATAAACATAACTGATGATTTGGTATTGGAGTACTGAAAAGAGCTGGCTGATCAAGTGCGTTCTATCTCTCACTAGGTTGGGGAAGACACTGTGGCCAGACAATCGAATCCAGCACATGTTCTGAATCCAGGTGATTGGCTAGTGATAAAGGAACACACCCGAGAATCGTGCCTGGCACCACGGTGGGAAAAACCACACCAAGTAATATTGGTTACCACCACAGCTGTAAAGTGCAAAGGAATTCCGAACTGGATTCAAGTCAGTCATACTAAAAGTGGGACTGAACCTGACGAAGTAGAGGCTGAAGGTTGCGCAGCTGAAGGGTCTCAAGTGGTTGATCCAGAAGTAGCTGATGAAGAACAACCGAGCACAAGTCGGGATGAATGGATTCCAGTAGTCGACATACCTGAAGATATTGTGAGAGCCAGAAGTCAAACTTATCTAGATAGACAGAATGATAGTGAGGAGGAGACAGGAATTGAAGAACGCACTCAGATTATAGAAATCAAAGCCAATAGTAAATCTGAGGAGGACCATATAAGGAAAGAACAGTACACTCAGACAGAGGAAAACAGGAACAGCACTCCTGAGTCTGTGGAGGGACAGACCGATATTAGAGCAAATACTCAGGCAGAAGACAACCAAGAAATTACAAGACCTGAGCAGGACTAGACAGGTATAGAAAAAAGTGTTCAGGAAGAAGAAGGTAAACAAAGAAAAAGTCAAAGCCAAGTCCAAAAACTCCTGAACAAAGTCAGACTAGTAAAGAAGAACCCATCCAGGCAGAAACGACAGACATAAGCCTTGGACAAGGTCAGATAGAGAGGAAAACAGAAGACGAAAATAAACAAATTGTGCCACAACTAAATGAAAACAAAAAGTCATCTGAAGAAAATCAGAGCACAGTGCCAGCTAAGAGACTCAGAAAAGGTGATGCTTGACCTAGATTGGTAAAAAAAAGAATAAAATATTGACTTAAGACAATAAATGAAGAACCTGACCAAGCCCACGCTTGAAAGACTGAATAATAAATTGAAGGGTCCTGAGTGGACATATATAATCCTAGAAGATTTTGAAAATCTTGAAATCCATGATGAAAGCGATGAAGAACTGATTACTGATCCAATTGACGAAGAAGTGAGGCCAACTTGAAATTAGGCCACAGTTTATTCTGTGTAAAAGTCACAAAGAGGGGCTGAGTCTCTTTATTCAAAAATGGCTGATAATAGAGTTACTGGAAACTCAAAAAGAAATTGTATAAAGACAGGTTGTAGAATATGCATATGCAGTATATTGATAGTACTCATAGCATGGTTAGGACTGACAATAGCAATACCTTATTTGATGGCTGCTAATAAACAGGATGACACTAGTCGACATGGAAGGGTAGCTAACCTGAAACAGAACAGAGTAGATTTAGAAGCACCAAATGAGATAGAATAACACCATAGTAAAAATAGCAATGAGACGAATTTGAATGTATCTGCTAACCTATTAGTATATTATGTAGAAACAATGGAAATTAGTGATTTCTATGTGTGCATGAAGTTGCCCACATCAGTAGCAGAAGGGGTGACCTACCATCACTTACCCTTGACCTATGATATTTCATGTAGTATTTTGGCTACTTTGTTTTATAGAACTGGAAAATTACAGTATTTTTATTCTAACATAGACGTAATCTTTTCTGAAATTCCTATATGTAGAAACATGAACCCTGTCCTTAGTAGTAAAGATGCACGGTTTATGGGAGAATTTTTCTTAACAATGAAAACAATAGATATAGATGAAGCACATAACAAAAATCTAACATGAAAGTTATATGAACAAGAAAACGTGTTTTTGAATTTAGTAGAGAAAAGGAGACAGGATTTCCATAGAAAGGCCAATGAACCGAAACCCAAAATACCCAAGTGGGCTGAAAGGGAAGATTTTATGGCATCAGGCAATACTCATGCTGCTATGTTTCTGGACTTTGAAAAGAAGGGGGAAATCTGTCTCCATAGATTAAAAACAGAGTATAACAATGTATTCATCGGTTCCAGTGAATGGGAAAAAAAATTCCTAATAATTGGGGGTTGGGGACTAAATGGGGGAACTGATCAAGTTTTTCCTGGGGTGTATTTCATTTGTGGGAACAAAGCTTACTTTAAGCTGCCTGATCATTGGTATGGGAGTTGCTATATCGGAATAATATTCCCAAAAGTATACCATGTAAAAAGAATCACTGGAAGCAATCAAGACAATAATGAACTAACAAGATATAAAAGAGCTAGTTTTTCCGAAATTGTAGGTGACATATTTAGTGCATTGATAGCTTAGTGGGAGTAATTCTTTATAGTCAAAGAATCTGTAAATTGTCCACAGTAGTTGATCGGTTATCAACTGACACTGCTGGAGGATTCTTACTGATCAATACTGAATTAGTTGCGATAAGATCTATGGTTTTGCAAAATCGACTTGCTCTTGATATATTATTGGCAAAAGAGGGCGGAGTCTGTAGAATGTTGAAGGCGCTACATTGTTGTACTTACATACCTGATAAAAGTATTGAAATTGAAAGGTATGTCAGAAATATTACACATTTGGAAGAAGAATTGAAACCACTGGAGGTTGATAGTGCATGGAAGAGACTAACTGATGGTCTCTCCTCTGTAGGTAGTTGGTTTTCAACGTAGGAAAAAGTATTATAGGCAAAATACTGATGCCAATAATGGGAGTAGCCCTACTGAATTTAGTAATAATGATTTGGTGCAAATGCTGCAGAAAGAGAAGGTGGTATGCAGTAAATGAGAAAAGAAAGAAACGAAAATTTGACGAGATTCAGCTTGAAGAGATGAAAGGGGACAAATACAAAAGAATGAGGGGTTTACAGAAGAATAGGGAAAGAAGAAATTCTAAAGTAATAGAAGAAATTGAATTGGGAGAGCGTTGAAGTTGGCATCTGGTTCTTTAATTTGCGATTGTATAGAACACCATCAAAGAGGGGATTGATGGAGTAAGGTTTCATACGTAAAGAGACTTGCTCGGATTCAATCCTCTCAAAATAACAGGTAACTTATTAATCAACATGTTTTGTATTATTAACAAATGCATTACATGACATTTCTAGCATTTTGGGGAATCTTGCGTATGTGCTGCTAAAATGCTGAAACTTTTCTGCGCATGCGTATGCCACATCCACGGGGTGTGACATCTTTCTGCTTTGGTGGGAAATCTTTGCAGCTGCGCACTAGTGCCAAAATGTCCGCTTCATGTCTCACACATGAATGCACCTGCACCTGCTACTGCTATAACTAAACTTGTCCATTCTGTTTAACTATTAACGCTATAGTTAAATATAAGTAATAGGGTTAGAGTAGAAATAAGTGGTATACAGTCCATTCATTTATTTTTGCATTCTAATGTGTTTTTCTTTGACTTTATTAATAGCTCGTATTTGTGACTTGTAACGTCATATTGAATCGGAACTGCGCATGAACCAAAAGTACTGAGAGACTTCGAGCAGTGGCATTGAATCCTTGCCAAAGACCGTCTTACCAGTGATGTTCCTGGGAAAGTGCCCGTTTGACCCCATGAGAGAAAGAAAATATGAACTGATCAAATACATTGTACATAATATTGAAACAATTATTGCTGGGTGGAATAAAAGTGCATGGGAAAGTAAATTATGGGCAGGAACATTGATCAATTTTATTGAATGAAAATGACTTCCTGCTAGTATGGTGTGATGACCTCCCCTCGCCTTTCTGACCAATCAAAAGAATGGAATACACAAACTTGCAACACTGGGGGTGGTACATTGCCCTGGAAATTAGTATAACTAAGATAGGCTTAGTCAGTTAGATTGTCCGACTTGTCACAGACCTGTCCCTGACCCAACGTATGCTGAAGGAGAATCGAGAGCAGGGTGCTAGTCGAGCACTCTGTCAGAAGAATGAGGAGTTTTGCTGAGGGAGAATATTCGATGACCCAGTCGGGGTCCGACTGTTAGCCGCAGACAGGGGTGTGACGCTGCCGTTGCACTTAGCTGAGGTTACCTGTCATGACCTGCACCTGTCCTGTCCCGTTGGCAGCTGATTTGTCAGGAGCTCTTTCCTTTAGTCCCAGCCAGTGGCCAGGGTTGGTCCTCACACCATTCTAGGTAAATATAATCTGTGTGGGTATGTCCTTGTACCGTTTCCCTTTCTTACCCTTCCCAGGTACCAATGATTAAAGGTTCATCTTTAAAATCTTGCAGAACTATTGCTTTATTAATTATTTTCTTAAATTGAAAGAATAGTTAATTGTATGGCTCATGATTCACAAACTATTGCATAGATAAAGTGTTAACATTTTCTCCAGAGTCTGTGGTTATTTCATAAAGGTAAATGTTTTATTACTATCTATTATTCTAACATCCTTTTCGGTCCATAGGTCTTAGTGTACAAGTGACAAGGATTTGGTAAGTTATGGTGTACAGGTATAAGTCCTAAAAGTGAATTATAAATTCTGATAGGCAAGAACTTGAGGCAGGCTTACCGGTTCAAGGTGTGAATGTTTATGAGCCCAGGTGAGTATGATAAACTGAGCTGATAATCCCGCACACCATCAATAGCTTATACAGTTTGATGTACTTGCGTAGTCTCGTATTGATACCTAAGGAAAAGGCTCTATATACGAGCTTGTGTAATTTTAGAACAACTAAACTATCTCTGCCCCCACTTCTGTCAACTGGATCACCCCATGTAAAATACTCAGTTATATAGTCTATCCTGATTTCCTCGTTTTGCCCGTCATTGCATGTGTAGCGTGTGGAAGTTGGAGAATCCTACTACACGTATATATCGTTCTGGGTCCGATATTATGGGGGGGTTGCAAACAAACGATGAATATCATATTATTCAACAGTTCTTCTAAGGCGTGGGTGCAGGTTCAAGGGCCTTGAGTGCTTCTAATAATATGTCCCATTCCATTGACATTGGGGTCTTACGTTGGCCTCGGGCCTCTCCTTGTCTAAAGGCAGCGCTCTCCGTACAACCCCATCTCACCACCTCATTGTGCCAACTGTCAACTGATGGGGCCTTCGCCCGATTTCAACCGCATTGTGATGGCGCGTTTGGCAATTAGTACCGCCAAGTCATTGAAACGCATTTGCACCTTCTGTGACTTAGGGCAGCGGCGCAGGCCAAGCACGCAGCTGTCTACTGTTTGCGCTGTAGGAATCCCTGTCGTGGTGCTTATACTTTGTAGTACCCCTTCCCAGAATCCAGTCAATTTAGGGCATGCCTGGAGTATGTGTAAGATATCTGCGTTTCCAGTATACATCTAGGACACTGTTGTTGTGTGTCCAGAAACAAATGTTGTAAGCGGTATGGAGTGAGGTACGCCCTATGTAATACCATATACTGTATGGATTTGAACTCGGCATTCTGGGACACCTTTTAAAGGTACTCTAGAAATGTAGCCCTTTCCTTATTTATCAGTTCTTTCCCTAGGTCTTCAGACTATTTGTTGCGTAGATCAGTGAGAGAGATCCCAGCCTGCGAACCTGATGGCGCAGTACAGCTGTTTCGTGAGGAAACTCCCCCTTCCCATGAGATATAGTGCTTGTGTCAGTTCATGTGGTTGGGGTTCCTCTCTGGTGAGGCCCCAGTGTTTTTTAACAAATACAAGGATTGTTGAATGCGTCATGTAGAGGTTGCCCAAGACTCCATTTGTCCTAGTGAAGTTTCCATGGTCCATTAGAGTACAGTTGTTGAAAAGCACCCCCACTGTGGTGACCCCTTCCTCAACCCATCTGTGGATGGGTTGGGTTGTAATTAGACCTGTGGGTGTAGGGATACCTAGCAATGGCATGTTGTTAGCGTATGGGATGCTCTGACGTGTGTATTGCACCGCCCTATGCCAGTACAGCAGTGCTGGGCGTAATAGCTTCAGGCGTTATGGGGAACTTTTGAGCGAGGCAACACCAAAGTGTGGAGAAAGCGTGGTCAATGTCATGCGTGGTGTATCCCACCTCATGTAAATTGCGGCCTCACAACCAGTATGACAGCCATTGTGGTAGGCTTGCATAGCAGTATGCATGAAAATCAGGTTCCCCTAATCCACCCTTATCTGTTTCTAATTGCAGTTTAGATAGGCTCACTCTTTGCCGGCCATTCCCCCAGATGAGGTCAGAAAGTAATGTATCTAGCATTTTAAATATGGGAGTAGGAATTATCAGAGGTGGGTTTGAAGAAAAAAAAACAGCAGCCGGGGGAGGGCTACCAATTTTTTAAAATAGCTACCCGGCCCATCACGGATAATGGCAGCGTAGTCCAGAAGGTCTTCTGAGATCGAATTGCCCTAATAGCCCTATTCAGATTTCCTTCTATTAGGTCTTGTGATTTTCTATAGACGTGTATACCTAAATATTTGAACGTGTGTTAAGCTACTGATAGGGAAAGTTGTCCAAATTGTATGGTATCTGGGTGTGCACCTAGACAAAAGAAGAGCGCTTGTGATTTTGCCTCATTTTTGCTGGAAGATACCTGAGGTGGGTCCTCGGTCATTGACCAGGTCCTTGGCATAGATGATTATATCATCTTCCTATGCGAATAATACATGTGCAGTATGCCCCAGTCTAATACCCGCTTATTCTGCTTTGGACTGTAGTTTAATGCCCAAGGGTTCCAGTGCAAGCACAAATAATAGGGGTGACAGTGGGCATACTTGTTGAGTGTCTCTTCCAACTGGGTATGCGTGGGAGATATGGCCTCCCATATGGGCCCTCCCCGTGGTGGCAGTGTGCAGTAGATGAACCCACTTCAGGTAGGCAGGTGGTATGCCAAATTTTCCCAGTGATTTCACCATGTAGTCCCAGTGGGGTGTATCAAACGACGGTTTTAAATCTAGTGTAATGCAGCCTGCGTTGTGATTTGTTTCATAGACGGTCCCCATGACGTGGTACAGTCGGAGAATATTCAGTGAGGCACTGAGTGTGGGCATGAAGCCACATTGGTCAGTATGTATTAAATTCTGTAAGTATAGGAGGTGGCGGAGTGCACAAATTTTGTCCAATATTTTGTATTCTGTGGCTAGTAATGAGAGGGGCAATATCCTGAGATGTCTGTGGCAGTTCGGCCTGGTTTAGGAAGGGATACCATCAGAGCCTGCATTGTAGTGAAGGGGAGGAACCCTGTTTCCATCACGGAGTTATATAGCTGTTCTAAATGGGGCACCATAATACCCACAAAGGTGTCAAAGAATTCTATCGGTAAGCCATCTAGGTCAGGGGCCTTATTTTGTGGAAGTGCCCGAATAGCATCACCAATTTCTACCCTTTTGATAGGACCCGATAAAGCATCTTGAGCTGAGGGGCCTAGTTGAGGAAAAGGTAGGTCATCAAAGAAGGCATCTATGATATCATCTGTCGCTGTGGTGGAGCTTGGTATAGGGTTTCATAATAATTACAGAAGGCTTCATTTATATCTCGCTGGGTGGTTACAGTAGCACCCCCTTGTGTGGCTATCTCATGGATGACAACGGCAGATGACGCATCACATAGGATGTGCACTAGAAGCGCACCTGATTTATCCACCTCTGTATGTTTTAACTGAGTGTATGACTTTTACTATTATTTGGAGGCTTTTCAGCACTTTGGCATGTTTATACGCGCCTCCTGTATATCTGCTGTCTGTGTGGGGTTCCGTGCTGCTTCTTGTTCTAATGCGTTCATGTGGTTTTCAACAGTTTTTAAGTTGTTGTGTATTTACTGCCATGCCCCAGCTGTGATACAATTAGCTGTGCCCCTGATCATAGTTTTAAACACATCCCATTATATGTATCTAGTGTAGGAGGTGTTAGCATTTTCTGTAGAATCATTTTTTATACCGCCTGACTATCTATCTGCATGTGTAGGTAGTGGGTCGAGGAATAAAAGGAATACTCTCTGCTTGTTGGATTTTTGAGACGGCAGACATCTCCCAATGACCAAGCCTCCGACCGCCTAGCCAATGCCTCCGCCTGTTTAATGGATCCTGCTCCCGGAATCGGGGTATGTGAACGGTCAATGTTAATATCCATGACCGCATTGTAGTCACCACCCAGTATCCATGGGTACCCTGCCCACTCCACCAGCACATCATTAATGTTCATCAGAAATTTATCTTGGTCAAAATTAGGAGCGTATATACTTCCCAGTTTCTCTTTGCGCCATAGACCTGTGGGTCAATGTGTTGTTCTGAGGCTACAAAAGGAACACCGCCCGCACGCAGATGGTTGCCCCCCTGGAGTATGATGTGTAAAAGATTTGGTTTCTCCATTTCTTATGCATGTTGAGAGCTTCAGAATCAGTGAGGTGGGATTCTTGAAGAAACACTATGTGTGCCCTGCGTCTGTTGAACTGTGCATATTTCTATGGTGTTTGTGCCCTGACCCCAATCCCAATACGCTACAGGTTATTACTGTATGGGTGTCTGTCAATGAATCATGTATCTTTGTGTATTATGTTAAAAAAGTCGAGGTATTAGGGCATATACTAGGAATCGTGGTGCATGGGGTGAGACTGTTACCCTAAACTCCCTTGAGCTAAATTGAGATACTGGGTCCAGCGCTAGAACCACACTGGTCCAAACTAATATTACAACAGTGTGAACTGTGAACAGGTTATAGGGTGCATTCGCATTCTGGGGGGTGCTTCCTATGTTGTACATAGTGATGCATGTGATGTTAGGGCCTATAATGGGCGGACCTAATACCTTAACCAACATGTTTGTATCAAAGCTGGGTTAATGCCATTTGTGCTATTATCAGCGGTTACTTTACCAGTTACAAGTTCAGAACGTTCAGACTGGGCAGTTTACATCAAAATGAATCAAATCAAAACCATTCAAGTCCCTTTATCCTTCTGGATGTTAGCCTAGCAAATCATCTGCAGTCTGAGCAGTCACGTTGGGGAACAAAGAGATAGTGTTGTCGGAGTCAGAATGAGCTGTGTTCTCTTCCGAGGAATCAGATACCGATTGGAGGTTAGTGTCTGTAAAGGTGCTTGCTGCTGCTATTGCCTCAGCCCATCCTCGAAGAGCCTGTTCTGGAATAGAGCTGCCGCTCTAAGAGTTCTTGACGGGATCATTACAGCGTGATTTTCTAGAAGTCGTCGTCCTCCAATTTTGAGGCGTACTGTGTGTGGAGGATCCTGACACCGTTGAGGGGAACATGATCTCCACCCATTCATCCGCGTCTTGATGGGTGTCAAAGAAGTTCGCTTTTTGGTCATATATGACTTTCAGGCAAGAAGGGAAGAGTAGGGCATACTTCAGGTCAAATGTTCAGAGCTTCTTTTTTGTCACCTGATATGAAGACCTTTTGCGTTGAACTTCCACCGTATAGTCAGGGTATAGTGAAATCCTCAGATTTTCATATTGTATCAGAGACCCCTCTCTGGCCTTTTGAAGTAGAGTGTCTCAGTCCATAAAGTTCAGAATACGGGCAATCATGGGGCGGAGCATGGCCCCTGCAGTTGGTTTCAGGATAGTGTCAGGACAAAGATAGAGATCGTAGTTCAGCACGGAAAAAATTCCAGTATTCAGTTACTCATTTGTGATATTTTTATGCAGTGGTTTTTGTCTGAGACTTTTTCTCAGAAAAATGGAGAACTGTGACAGCCAACACGTGTTTTGCTCCCTTTAAATGGCCTTCCAACCTGGGGCTTCCTCATGGCTGTACATTAACAAATCGGAACATGCAGTATTTACAGTGCAAGGGTTGCAACATTAACATTATTGATAAAGTATAGAATAGGGTTATTACGATGAGAAGAACATGACAGATTTTTGATAATCAAAAAACCACAAGACATAAAATTTCATGTATAGTTGAGTACAGTTGGAAGACAAGGGACAGGATTATACAGAGTGAAACAGTATAATAGGAAGCAATATTGGAAATAACATCTTAGAGTCAGGGTATATGAGGGGAGACAGGATGTGAGGGAAGGGTCCGAAAGGGGAAGGAAACAGGGAAAGAGGAAGTAGATGGAATTACCCAATTAGCAGTGAGGAAAGATAAGAAGCAAGAGAAAAAGAAAAAAATAAAGAAAAGTATATAGAATCAGTCACAGTGGCAGTACAAACGGACATGAGAACAGTATTAGTGCAATGTGGCAAATTATCATATAATATACATTGAAAGGAAAAATACGGTATTGATATTAAAATATAATGCAAGATATTTACATATTACAGTTGATTTTCAGGTCAGATCACATGGTGGTGGTTGAGTCAAGGTGAAGGGGGAAAATGGACACAGGCAGTATCTAACTGTATCGTTACTTGTCGTTTCCTGTATGTGCCGTGAGCAATGAATGGCTCGGAATACAAAATTTTCTAGCTATCGCGACAAGAATTTTAGATTCTTTTAAGGACACGGAGGCGAGGATTATGCATTCTCATTTCTTTACTGCAAAACACAGCAGCCAATGAAAGTAAAACTACAATAGTAAAAAAACAACAATACCCATGAGGCTTTGAACCACGCCTCCTGTATCACAGCCAATCACTGCACTATCAGGTATACAAAGTAGAGACACACTAATCTGGCCTCCTCTTTCTTTGCGTGAAGAAAGTCCAATAAGAACAACCAAAGTCTTAAACTCTCTACGGAGAGATGAACAGTTCTTGAAAGAATTCTCATCGGAGAATAACCCACTTCTGTCAGGAAGGCACGGTGGCTCCATCTGGAGTATCCAATCAACTCCTGTTAAAATCATTTCCTAAAACAGAAAACAAGGTTGAGAAAGGGAACCCACAACTTCATTTCTCATCGGGTGGGTAAAATGTTGTTAAAACCATATACAACATCAAACAACATACAGTTGCATAACTGTCCCATCGGGTGGGATAATCCTCGCCTCCGTGTCCTTAATAGAATCTAAAATTCTTGTTGCGATAGCTAAATAAGTTTGTATTCTATGGCAGAACTGGAGGCTTCTGATTATGCTGGTTCAAAGCTCATCAATCACAGCATCAGAAACATGAGGAATAGGTTTATAATAAAACACTTTAAACACTGAATCAGAAGACCAGTCAGCTGCTTTGAGGATATCTTCCAGACGGGATCCTAACAAGTAGGCTTTAGAGGCCCTAGCTCCTCTGGCAGAATGGGCACCATAAACAGAAATGTCAATACCTGCCTCTGACATCACCCATCGAACCCACCTAGCTAAGGTAGCAGCAGGTTTGAATGGCTTCTGGACAGAAATTAATAATTGACCCAAAGGATCAGATCTGTGTGCAATAGTACGCTCTTCATAACACTTCAAACACTGTAATACACATAATTTGTTATTATGAAAATGGCATGGATCGAGGATGCAAGAAGACCCACAATTCTCGCTAGAACTCTCAAGGAATCATTTAATTGGACAACGTGGACCTGATCTCTCTCTTTATGGACCTGATCTTGCTCGCTGGCAGGAGGAGCTGTGCAGAAACCGAGTCGATCAGGAATCCCAGAAATTCCATTTGTTGTCTCGGAACCATCACTAATTTCTTGGCATTGATGACAAATCCTAGGTTCTGTAACAGGGACATTGTCCACTCCATGTGAGTGAGGAGGAGATCCCGATCCTGTGCCAGAACTAGCATGTCGCCTAAATACACAATAAGACGCACCCCCATCTCCCGAAGGCTGGAGATCACTGGTTTGAGGAGCTTGGTGAACACCCAAGGAGCTGAGGAGAGGCCAAAGGGGAGCATGCAATACCGGCACCACTGCCCTTTCCATTGAAATTGAAAGAACTTCTGATATGAGGGGCAAATCGGGACAGTAAGGTGTGCATCCTTCAAGTCCAGCCGGACCATCCAGTCGTTTTCTAGCAGGAGATCTCGCAAGAGATGTATACCCTCCGACTTGAAGTGACGATACACGACATAGGGATTGAATCTCTCAAGTTCAATACCAGGCGCTGGCCTCCGCCTTTCTTTTGAACGAAAAAGACGTCGCGGCAAAATCCTTTGGGATGAAGGCTCCCACAGCAATAGCCTGTTTGGCCAAAAGCTCTTCAAGTTCTGAGTCTATAAAACTCTGTTCGAGATGGGAAAAAAGGAGAGGGCGAGGGGGAAACACCTGTCGGGGACACTTCACCAGTTCTATCTGGTACCCTTGCATGGTCTGAAGGACCCAAACATCTGAGGTGAGATTTTCCAATTTACCACAAAGTGCAACAATCTGCCCCCCAGGGGAATGACAGGACACACAGGACTTACAGGAGGATTGATTGTCGAAATTCTTGTAGCCTCGGTTGACACACCAATTGAAATGGCCCCTGTAGCCGCGTGATCTGGACGGGTAGAATCCAGCCTGCTCGGGTTCTTGGGTGTAACCTCTGCCACGCCTTGGGACATAATCTCTATGAGGACTTGTGTTCGAGTAGCGGCCGGTCGAGCGTCCTCTACCACGCCCGGCCCTACCAGAGACCTGGCGTAGAACTCTCTTCAAGGAGGCCTGAGATTTGTCCAGGGAAGCGAACGTGCTTAATAATTTGGCGATATCTTTAACAAATTTGTCTCCTAACAATTGGCCTTCAGCCAAAGGCCCCGGTTTTGATGAGGCTAGTTCCACTAGCTGTGGGTCAATCCTAAGCAGTACTGATTTTCTTCCCTCGGAAGCCAGTGCGCAGTTAGCATTACCTAACATGCAGATAGCTCTTTGTGCCCAACCAGCCAGGACCTCAGGGTGGATGGCGTCACCTGTCTCTTGAGCTTGGAGGGCCAATTCAAGGATCTTAGCCAAAGGGCCCGAAAGGTCGAGGACCTTGTCCTGGCCCACACTGGTTGCGCGGTCAATCCCCTTCTTGGGGTCCTTCTTATATTTCTTGAGAAAAGTGGTCATGGATGTATCAATGTCGGGGGTGAGAGCCACCTTGTGGGGTAAGTCCGGACGGGGCACTCAGACCTCAGGCGAGCCCTGACTTCTTTGTCAAATCCTTTGCGCAGATGGGTCTGTAAGTATTCCGCCACTGCGGGGGGAGGAACCCAGTCGGAGGATCTAGGGTGGATAATGTCCGATGGGTCGAACATGAAGGGGGATGGGGTAACAGGAGAGGAGGCATGCTTGCGTTTCTTTGCGTACTTGCGAGGTTTAGGCGCTTGGGAGGAGTCCTTGTCCGTATCAGTATCAGTAGTGGTATCCACCACAGGGATAGGAGAAGACGGTGGGAGGGGAAGGTAAGGGGTGGTGCCTTCTTTGGACTTATAAAGTTTAGCATAGGAGTGGACATGAGGGCAGGAGGACTCAGGGGACTCACGAAGCAGGGAAGCAGGGACCTGACCTGACCCAGAAGGGGGGGGGGACAAATATTTCCAATTTCTTAGCTAAGGGCAACAGGGAGGAAGACAAGGCCTTATCTAGTTTAGCGTCCAGCTTTTTATCAATAATGTCCTCCTTGGACTCTTCTTCGTAATATTCCTCGTCACCCTGCTCACCGCATGCATCAACCTCCTCAGCAATCAAATTCTGCCATCCTCAAAATAGAATAAAATTCCAATCAAAATTTCCCCAGAGGGAAGCTCAATTATCAGCCCTGGGAGGGCCTCGGTTGGGAGTAGTGCCTGGCTCAGGAGCCAATAATATACCAATACAAGTCACTAATAAACACTCCCAGTCATTGAAGTCCCACTCTAGGACTAATGGAGGGAGAAAGGCCCCAATCCGTAGCCAGCAGTGGGGTCGCCAAAAATTAAGGTTCACAAAAGGCCTTGGCAAGTGAAGGGTTATATGCTTGATCAGTTTGCTGATCGTCGACCAAAAACGCTGTCTCTAATGTATGTGAAGGCCCAAATTGGCTCCTGGCCGTTCAGCGGTATCCCCTGTTCAGCCCGGGGTGAAGGCGTCTTGCTCAGCACTGTGTAGAGGGCTGCGTGCACGTTGTGACGCGCACGAGCCCTGGAGATGCACGCTGGGCGCCTGCGAAGGCCCCGACGTGCGCTCCACTCCCAGCGGTGGGGGCCAAGCTGCTCCTTCGGCGGACCGCGGGCACAAGCAGAAGCGTTGCTGGCAGCAGGCGGGGGAGCAGCGGGAGACCTAGAGCACAACATTCGCTGAAGCGGGAAAGCCTGACGAAGCGGAGCGGGCTCCGCAGGGGGTGAAACTGAGCTCCGGTAGAGCTGGACAGCGCGCAGGAAACAAAATGCGCAAAGCCCCGAAGGCAATCCCACACAGTAATTAAATCAAGGCATTAAATCCACATACAATGCATGAAATAACCAGTATATATAAATCAAGCTATGCAATATAGAACAAAGCAGGGCAAGTATTCAAGGTAGAGAGGCACTTATCTGGGCTGCGGAGCAGCAAAGAAAGAGGAGGCCAGATTAGTGTCTCTCTACTTTGTATACCTCATAATGCAGTGATTGGCTGTGATACAGGGGGCGTGGTTCAAAGCCTCATGGGTATTGTTTTTTTTTTACTATTGTAGTTTTACTTTCATTGGCTGCTGTGTTTTGCAGTAAAGAAATGAGAAAGCATAATCAGAAGCCTCCGGTCCTGCCATAGAATCAGGTTGTGTACTATAGTAGCTAGGCCAAAGTGCAAGTTTGTAAAAGTTAAACAAAGATACGAGTGTTCGCTCAGTGTATTGCGAGGACACCTCTGGACCAAGCAGAGAATGTGAATAAACAAACTAATAAATCTTTTGGCGAAATAAACTGAAAACGGGGGGGGGGGGAGATAATGTTGTGGTAGCGTGCTGGTTGGCTCACGCTTACCATGGTTTTTTCACAACAGGACAGGATGTTGTCCCATTTAGGCTGGTTGTCGTATCATACTTCTGTAGGGTGGGAAAGGGAAATAAAGTAATCAGGTGCTATCTCTCTTGTGACGAGAAAGCAGGCAATGGGCTTCGCTTAGTAGTCCCTAGTCAGGTGTCTACCTCATAAATCAAGGGCCTAATGCCAGGTAAATGTCCGTTATTGCAGTCGGCTTCAGCACCGGTGTTAGGTAGCTGAAGCCTCATGTACGTAGCGTCTAGCTAGTATGTCCGGGTCAGAATTTGTTAAGCCTCTCTAGTTCCAGTTGAACTGACAGAGAATAGGCGCCATTTTGGAATGGGAAAGGGCACTAGATCGTGAAGATATAGATACAACAGTAGTAGTCTAAGGTTATTTTAAGTGTAACTCTGGCAATTACTGAGCTAACATGGTTACACGGGTGTTCATCACCTGCTGGTAAAAGAAACCCGATGCTCAAGTCGGCTTTAACATGATAAAGAAACGGGTCAAGTGGGGGATCCTAGAGGGACATGTTGGTTATTGCGATTCCTAGGACAGCGGTGTGGAATCATTATTGTAAGGACCTTAGTATTATCGTCAAGGCATGCTATCATAGTCTCAGAATATGCTACAACATTGGGGTTTGATTTAAAACAATTTACAACACATTATCTGGGTTCATCAGGAAATAACTTTTTTATGATTAAAGGATCCGGAGCCAGTCTGGGCATGAGTCATTCTTCACCAGCCAGCCGTGCATTTCTGCATCCTTGTTCAAACCCAGTTTAATTGTGTTAAATTTGAGGATAAGTTCACTGTCTCTCCTCCTCAATTTGAGTTCACGGTTTCCCCCTCGTTTGGTTGGTCATCCCACTTCCAGATCAAAGAAGGTGAAGTCTTTTTTGTGTGGATGCGCAAGCTGGAGTGTTTAGTAAGTGGGTGACCAGTGTAGTATTTGTGTATGTTCCTGTAATGTTCTTGAATACGTATTCGTACTGATCGAATTGTGCTCCCAATATATGGTCGGTTACAGGGGCAGAAGATCACATAGATGGTGAATTGCTATTGCAGTCTATCCATTCAGTAATGGAGAATTGTTTGCCTTGTGGCATTGGTACCATTGTGGTCTTGCTGACGCTTAGTTTACATATGCTGCAATTGCAGCATGTGTGGAAGCCTGCCGGCCTATCTAGAAATGTGGTAATTTGCTTCCTCTTGTCAGTGAGTTCAGAACAACACCGCATTTTTTAAAGATTCGGATCTCTTCGGGAGCTCCTTTCTGGGTAGTTCCTAAGATGTTCATTCAGACTGGGGGTGTGTTGGAGAAGATGCCAGTGTCATTTAAGGATTTGTTTTATATGGTGGTGTCCATTATGGTAGTTTGTAATGAAGCGAATCCCAGTATGTCCCTCTTTTATCTTTTTGGGATTCAAGGTGTTTTTGCGTTCTATTTTGGAGACTGTAGTCAGGGTATTTTGTAGTGTATTGCAGTCATAACCTCGCTGTTCTAGTCGGGATATAATTTCCATTCCCTTTATCCATGTATACATGTTCTTCACAGCAGTTCCTACAAGTTCGTAGGAGCTCCCCCTTTGGGATGTCCCTTACATTATACTTTGGATGGCAGCTGTCTGCCCTTAGAATCGAGTTGGCAGCTGTTTCTTTCCTGTGTAGTTTACTATGTAAGATGTTTTCATTAACATATAGAGTGAGGTCCAGGAAGTTCATCTCTTCTCGAGAGAAGCTTGAGGTGGTCTTGATATCCCATGGGTTTTTGTCAAGATTTTGGAGAAATTCTTGTAGTAGGGGTATGTCTCCTTGCCAGATACACAAGATATCACCTATATATCTTTGCCATAATATGATGTGTGAGGTGAAGTCTGCAAAGATGGAATCCCATAGCCAGAATCTCTCCACTTGGCTCATGAAAATGCATGCGTATGTGGGCGCAAATTTGGCCCCCATCGCAGTCCTGCGTGTTTGCCGGTATATTTGTCAATTGAAACTGAAAAGTTGTTGTTCCAACACATTTCTTACATCTCTAAAACCATTTTATTAGTCTCCAAGAGGTTTGCTGGCTGTGTCCAGAGAGATTGTAGTGCCGTTCTTAATCAATCCTGGTGCTTGATCGATGTATATAGGCGAACAATATCTATGCACACTAGCACAAAGTTCCCATGCTAAATCCTGTAGCTTGAGGAGAATGTATTTTGTATCCTGGATAAATGATGGAATGTCTTTCATCAACACTTGTCATTTTTTGTCCACGTATTCACCCAGTCTGGAGCAGGGTGAGTTAATACCCGCTACGATAGGTCTCCCCGGGAGGATATGTGCCTTTGTGTATTTTGGGAAGTAAGTAAAATGTTGCCATCGTGGGGTGTTCAATCAGAAGGAATGATTTTTCTTCATAGGCTATGAGCTCCAATCCATACCATTCCTCAATGTTCTCCCTGATTAACCATTGAATTTCTGGTGTTGGATCTGGGTCAAGGGTTGATGGCATGTCCTATTCGCAAGTTGGTCTACCTGACAGGATTCTGTGTGCCCTCTCCACACAGAAGAAGTCTGAGAGGCCCTCCATGGCCGTCGGTGGTCCGAGTCCTGTGCAAAAGGGATACTTGGGCACTTCACATGTCCAGGGGGGAACCCTCTGGTCCACGCTCACCCATCAGAGGTCGCAGCAAAGTCGGGAGCTGTGCAGGAGCATGGCCCTGCGCTGTCCCGCTCACTGCACCACATTCCAGGATTCCGTAGCCGGTCGTCCACCTCCGAGACCTCCGAGGCCCGCATAGGCCTACCTCCACTCCCCAGCCCTACTCTCGTCGCCCATCTAGTGGGCTCAGGAGGTCAGTACGATGCGGAGGAGAGGGTGCACACAAAGCTCCTCCACCAAAGCTGGAGAGACGTGGGCTCGAACAGTGTACCACGCCAAGGGAGGGGGGTCCGAAGGCCTCAGTGACGCACCTCCCAGGGCACCCCACTCCCACCCAGGGTTCTCTCGATATTCCAGGAGTGCAGGGGTCCTCAACAGGCTGGATAGCCGCATCACTCCATTCCGTCATCACCTCCGCAATCTCTCAAACCAGTGCTGTCTCATCTGTATCGGGATCGGGTGAACTGGTTAGGCCACAAATGGCGTCAGCACAGTTGATCTATTCGCGGCCCAGAGGTCCTCTCGACCATTTTGGAGTGGGTGTGTCATCCACTCACTGCCCAGAGGTCCTCTCGACCATTTTGGAGTGGGTATGTTATCCACCTTCCGCTTTACAGTCGCATTGCTCATGTCCGGTTGAAGGATGTGTCCCAGCAACGCAGGATTTGGCAGGATCAGTTGGTCCAGAGCTCTCTCACAGTGCGTCCGCCATGCTCGGCAGTTAGCCACGCCCCCTCTCAGTTAAATGAGGTTAAGGTCTGTTTTAATGTAGCACTTTTTATTGTAAATGCAATCAATATACGGAAAACTATCATCGTACTGACACAGTGATGACCTTGCGGAATCTAGATGGTCATTTTTTACCTTTTAAGCACCTTAGGCATGATTAATTATGGTATCATTTTGCATACTGGGTGTTGTCTTATTTAATCTCTCCTAATCTTTCATACTTTTCAAGTGTAATGTGATATGTCTTTTAATTTCTCCTGAATACTTTTATGGTTGTTTTATACAAACCGAACAAAGTTTTGCAACTAAAACTGAGTGCGTAGAGTAAAAAATAAAAAGGAAAATAAAATATAAAGGAAAACGATTAAAAGAAAAAAGTACACTCTGAAGTAGAAATGTACTGAGTGTTAATGTTGAGAATATGCTTTAAATGTAATTATCTAGAAGAGGATGGGCAACATCCCTGTTTACTATCATCTTGCAAAGTAATAGAAATGCCTATGCAAAGACTAACATGAGAGTCAATTTTACGAAAGTATTGCTGGGGCCCAGGTACAATGCTCAGATTTTTTTTTAAACTGCCAGAGTCCACAGTCAGAGAAGTAACTCTACAATGACAGTTTAAATAATTATAAGAAGAACTGCAGTATGGTTTCAGCATGCCATGACTGAGTTAAATAAATCTGGAATCCCATCAAATCCAGGACAGTTGGTCATCCTAGGCCCAGTCCCCTGTCATAAGAGAATTTCCATCCAGGTTTCATTGTTTAAGTGGAAACTGGGAAAACAAGTAATACATCAAATATTTTACTTCATCTTACAGTTTATTTCTTCCTTCAGAAATATTGTTAGTAAAGTCTTTAAGGTGAACGTGCAACATTGTGTGTCTCTGACGAGCTACAAGTTTGAAGCTGTAGAGAATTGACAGTAAGACAATCAGGTTCTAAAATCACACTGTCATTGATTTGTCTTTGTAGAGACTCTGCTAGGCAGGCCTGAACTTCATTTCGGAGTGTTTGTAGGAATAATTATGTCCTTTTCCCGTCTTCCAGTTGATGCCATCAGCATGACTGCTGTGAGCGCCCAGCCACCATTTTCCATTTAAATTGGATTCGTGGCAACCGTTGTACCACCAGGCACCCTTGAAGGCCTCTGAACAGTTAAGTTCATGCTTATCGTTGTCTTGGTCTTTTGTTGAGAAGGGGCTGCCCTTGTGGTGCGATAAAGAGTCACCTACGAAAAGATAATAACAGCAGTTATCAAGATAGTTTTCGAAAGTGCAGTTCAATCACAAGAAAAACGTTTATTGCAGGGAAATCAGAACTTTTTGAAGAGCATTTAATGCTGGCAATTTACTACGGTGTCTGGCCTTGGCTGCATGTTTTTTCGCTCTGTCAATTCCTATATTGTAGTGTTTATTGCAGTACTTTATCGTTCGGGTAGCTTTTGGGCTCTCCTCATTAAAAGAAAAAAAGATAGGCTTAAACCAAAAATATTTGATACTCATCATGAATACCTGTTATCCCTCTGGGGCGATAATGGACCTAAAGTTACAAATCTGCACCGTATCTCGACATGAGTGAACGAGGATCATGAGTTAAAATCCCTGAAATGGGGAAAACCTGTCAAAATGGAACATATAGGTCCTTTTACCCAATTTCAGGAAGTGGTCCTATTTACCACTTAGGTATTCCATCAAAATATTATGAAAAGAATTTCATGAAACATAAATATTGAGTCAAAAATATAGCTAACTCAAAAATATAGTGGGAGAGAATATAAAAGGTACAGATATTTTTTAGGTATGCAATATATAAGTAGTGTTATATATAAAAAAAATAGTTTTATAAACTATTGCTTTTTAATTATTGAGATAATTGGGATTTTATTATAATGAAGTATTAGTATTATAATATTTATATTTCATTCTGTTAGCATAGTCTATAATTCTTCATGTGAAATTATTTTTAGCATTTAGATTGAAATATCGAGTTTAGTAGCAGCCCTTAGGTCTTGTAGGGATTTAGGGTGGGAACTTTTTTTAAATGTAAATTATCATTTAAAAAAAAAAAGAATTTGTTATGATTTATGTAGATTAATTGATTGATATTTATTATACTTGAATTTAGTAAGCATTTTAATTTGAATTGTGTTATCTGCTAATTAAGTAGATATTAGTATTTTTTAATTTTTTTCAAATGATTCTCAATTGTCTGATAAATCTTTGGGTAGTAGGTAGGGAAGAGTATTATTTTTAAAATGTATATTTATATACATATATATATATGTTGAAAGTTATTTGTAATATAAACACTACTTTTAGAATATAATTTGATTTATAGCTTTATATTTAATATATATACATATATATTTATATCCAAGCTCTATCCAAAGGATACGAGGCACTCAAGGGGTGTAGGCAATCATTTATTAGCAGTCCTCCAAATGCATTTTGGCGTAAGAGCCTTCCTCAGTGTTTGAACTGCTCAATTGTGACACCTGGGGGTCGATTCTGATTCGGGAAAGAAAACCGTCCGACGATTCGTATTTGTAGCCGTTTCCGTACAAATTGTACAAATCCGTCTGAATTGCGTAGTACGATCCATAGGCAAAGCTCCGTCCGAATCCTTGCGAACCGTACAAAAAACAAGTGTAAATCCGTACGACATACACCCGCACAGTGAACCGTACGATTCGTAAACATGCCGTATGACCGGGCAAGTATGATCCGGATCGGGGACCGTGTACGCAATTCGTACAGTAAACGTCGCGTATAGGCAATTCGTACGGAGAGCCACACAATAACATACGCACCATACCCCTCAATTCAAGGGGTGTATGCATGGGGTGTACGCACCGTACACCTACGTCCTTGGGGTTACGGACCGTACCCCTAGGCACCGTACACCTACATCCATGGGGTCTACGCACGGGGACACATGCACCGTACCCCTGAAATCCAGGGGTGTACGCACCGTATGACGATGCACCGTACCCCTGCAATCATGGGGTGTACGCACCGTACCCGGGGGGTCCGTTCCGTACGCATTACGATGCAAAATCATCTTTTCCGGACGTTTTCAGCTCCAGTAAAAAAAGAGTCGTACTGAGTGGTGTCCGCACGAATCGTACTTGCTAGGTCGTAAAAAGATGCTGCGATCCGTACGAACATCGCGTACAGTATGTTCCGTGTGCGATCCATACGGTTTCCTGCATCGTACGGGCTTTTGTGCGATTCGTACGGAGAACTGCATTGAGTCCACATCGTACTACATCGTACGTACGGGTATGGTACTGCGTACGAATCGTACGGGACAAACGCTCCGTATGGCGATTTGGACTGGATTTTACCAAATCGGAATCCACCCCCTGGTGTCCCATTGGTTTATATTATGAGTCCCCAGTTCTGATAGGTTAAATCTCAACCAATGGAAGGGCTGCAATACTTCCTTAGATATTCTCCTGCTGTGGTGTGTCGTCACGTATACAACAATGGGACACCAGGTGTCACAATTGAGCAGTTCAAACACTGAGGAAGGCTCTTACGCCAAAATGCATTTGGAGGACTGCTAATAAATGATTGCCTACACCCCACGAGTGCCTCGTATCCTTTGAATAGAGCTTTGATTTTGAATGCCATCACGTGGTCATGGCGGCCGCCACGTGGCAGGGTGAGGACCATTGCTGTGGTTGAGTCTCTTCTATTTGCAGAAGTGAACCACGCCCAAGGCATAGCCTAATCATTTATAGTCTTACGCTGACGTTGGGTATGTTGGACCAGCCCACTCCGCTTCTGCTTCAAAGGGGGGAACACAGCTACATGACCAAAATATTCCCCAGTGTCTGAGATAATATGGTTGCGTCCACTATGCAGTACACTACACGTATCAATGGTATACCTACACACGGAAAAGATTTTGGCTTGTATAGTGAATTGTGTATAGGATTTCACAGGTAGTCTTGGCGTTGTCTACATTATTGTTGATGTGAGAGTTCCTTCCCTTATACATTGTTGGTTGCCACATCTTTGAACATTGAGCTAGTGTGCTGTTGAGGGGATATATTATTTTGGGAAGGTCAGGTGTCCTGTTTTGTGCTGCCTGTGAAGTAGTAGAGGGGGAGGGGTTAGGAGGGGTGGTTGTAGTGGTGGTGGTGCTGGGTATTGTGATTTTGTTTGGTGTCGGAAGTGTATAATTAGTACCTCTATCACATATTGCTCTTTGAATATGGGTGTGAGTTGGATGTAATTCACTCAGTACTTAGTCGACGTCCTTACTTTAGTTAAATGTTGATGTTAATTTGTTAGTGGTGAGTGGAACTATTGCCTGTTTTTTTAGGTAGCATTGCAGATTTGGTTTCTTGTTGAAGATATGGGGAAGTGGTCAATATTATAATTTAGAATTGTCATTTAAAAAACCTTTGAAATTCACTGAAAAAACCATAGGTTTCAGGCAGGTTGTAGTTAGGAATTCTCATTTAAAAATCCTTTGAAATTCACTGAAAAAAACATCGGTTTCAAGCAGGTGATAGTTAGGAATTATCCTTTAAAAAACCTTAGAAATTCATAGAAAAAAAACATAGGTTTCAAGGGTGTTATAGTTAGCTGGACATTTCACTCATACAAAACCATTGAAATTCCTCCGTTATAGTTAGTTGTACTAACTGTAACTCTCGCACCCACAATCCACTAGTGATGATGTCACATATTACATCATTCATGACATGGTCAGTGACATCACTGATGACATCTCAAATGACATCACTGATGACATCATCCACGTGACAATCAGATACACCTCATCATACACTAGTATAACCTTTCATCACTCACTGTAAAATGCAGAGTACCATATTTGAATCCATTGACACAGCAATACAAGTATCTAAAAACCCACACAGTCATTCCTAGATCTACACACACACATCTAATCAATTACCTATAGATTCACTCATACATGTTGTCAATGATCAATAGAACACTATATCAAATATACTTATACACCTATATTGACATTACACACCAGCACACATCCTATTCAGTTATGCAGTCATGCTACACACTTATACAAATAACTTAATTTATTGATATAGATAGTAGCTCATACTTAGTGTGTTATGAAATCACTATTACAAGTATACAGTTATCGATACAGTCACTCATGCAATCAATGAGACTTATGTATACTTATTTGTATACAACAACTGTCACATACACTGCCTTTTATTTTTTCTACTTTGTTGAACATGTACCATTGAGAAATATATTTGATCATCACCATGCCCATAAAGATATTCACTCATCCAAACAACTATTATAACACGTGGTCTTAACCTCATATATATACTGAATTAACTATTCACATATCTTTGGGCAGTCACAGATCACCCACCGAACCACACACATTCACTCTCCCATACAAATAGTCCGTTAACTAATCAATAACTAATATAGACTTTCACATAGCTAGTAACTAACTGATGCAGCAGTTTACACATCAACTGACAAAGTAATACAGATTTTCACACAGTTTAGTCACTATCCAATATATTTAGTGAAACACTCTAAATTAGTCAAGGAAACAGTCAATCACACTGCTACGAAAACCTCCCTCAAGATAGGTATATACCCACTGATTCTTAAATGCAGATTGCAATATATATAATACATATTTAAATAACAAACCAAACCACATTCACTGGATGATGTCATCAGTGATGTCATTTGAGATGCCATCAGTGATGTCATCAGTAATGTCACTGACCATGTCATGAATGATGTAATATGTGACATCATCACCAGTGGATTGCGGGCACGAGAGTTACAGTTAGTACAACTAGCTATAACAGAGGAATTTCAGTAGTTTCGTATGAGTGACATGTCCAGCTAACTATAACACCCTTGAAACCTATGTTTTTTTCAATGAATATATATGTATATATATATATATATATATATATATATATATATATATATATATCAACAACAAAGTTCGCCAGTCCCCCGGCCTCACTGCAACGGCGGGCTACAAGCGAGGAAGCGATCCCTAATTATTGTTTGTCTCGACGCGTTTTGGTGCAGCCGTGACCAAGGTGCGGCTGCACCGAAACGCGTTGGGTGGTTTTTTGACTATTTTGTTTGAATAAACATACCACGCTATATGGATTTGGGCTCAAGCTTGCTTTTTTGAAAAAATCGGCACAAACAATATATATATATTACCATAGGAAATCCGCAACATTCTATTGGGAATAACTTTGGCGCCGGTTGAAGAATTTGCATGTAATTTTCGAAAATTTTGCCCAGCTCCGCTGCGCTCCTTCCCTGAAAGTTTTGGGGGGATTCGTGAAGTGGGGGCTGAGAAAAAAGGGGGGTCCCAAAATGTGTTTTCCCCATGGTCATTTCCATAGGACGGTCTGACAAGTCTACAGCCCGAACCGCTGACCGGAATCACACCAAACTTGGCAAAATTGTAGGGACTGGTACGCAGATGTGCCTTTGCTATGTTTGGTGAAAATTGCTCCAGTGGTTTTTATGAAAATTAACTTCAAAAGCATATATATATCCGGGCGGAGCCTAACCACACATCTCATCGTGAGATCTGATTAGCTGTCAGCACTTCATCCAAGAAGTGTTAGCAGCCATCTTGGGACCAATATACATGATAACACCTCATTAAAAAGCATTGTAGTTAATAGAGGGTTTTAGGACTTTAGTTACATTATAAATCATTTGTTGATGGTACCATACTCATTTTAGGAATTTTGGTGTGTTCTAAGGTGATTTTACCATGTGAAAAAGCCTTCTGCTGGGATATCATGAATCATGTTTGAAAGAAAACTATTATCTCATGCTTTTCCCACAGTGGTTTGGAAGGGGATCTATAAGCTAAACTGAAAGCATATTTTCTGTAAATTCACATTATCTTCCTCAGTCATGTGAGAATGAAGTCTGACATTCTCAGTAAAACATGTACATCCAATAAGGACAGAGACTGTCAGTTGATTCCTTTGTGTTCTACTGCAGCCTCCTAGAGTGTTCTAAAGAACAACTAGAGCGCTAACAGTCATACTTATTACAAAGGTATGGCACACCTGAAGCCATCTTGATTGGAATAAAGTGGTAACTCTTAAAACCTTTAATTTAAAAATGAACAAAATGAGGGGGTATATTTTGCCATAGAAAGTATGATTAGTGCTGCAGAAAGAAAAATTAGGGCACATTTTGAGTGACTTCTCAAATCCTCTTCTATTTCATTAAAATAATTCTGACATGCAGACTGCACTTTGAATACCAGCAGCAGACTTCCCTGGTGAGCAGTAGCTTTACTACAGTGAACTAATGAGCAACTAGAGTGCTAACATTCAGAATTTATGGCAAATGTGTGACACATCTGAATGCCTTCTTGATGGAATCAAAGTAAACAAGCATTGAAAATGCAATAGATCTCGCCCTCGTTTAAGTTAAAACCATTCTGTTTGTAATGAGGTGGCTTTTTAGCTTTGCTTTTAATAGTGTTTTTAAAACTTTCATGTAAATAATATGTATGCATATATGTATATGTATGCATGCATTTATATTTGTATTTATATAGATATGCAGATTATATATGTTTATATATGTATGTGTATATATATATATACACATACATATATATAAATGCATATGCATATATATGCATATATATATGTGTATATGTGTGTGTGTAGAGAGAGGCAGAGGGGTAGAGGTAGAGAGGTAGAGGCAGAGAGGTAGAGACTAGTAGAGAGAGAAGTAGAGAGAGGTAGAGAGGTAGAGAGTAGAAAGTGAGTAATAGAGAGTTGAGAGTGAGTAGTAGAGAGTAGTAGAGAGCAGTAGAGAGAGTAGCAGAGAGTGAGTAGTAGAGAGTAGTAGAGTGAATAGTAGAGTGAGTAGCAGAGAGCAGTAGAGAGTGAGTAGTAGAGAGTAGTAAAGAGTGAGTAGTAGAGAGTAGTAGAGAGTGAGTAGAAGAGAGTGAGTAGTAGAGAGTAGTAGAGAGTGAGTAGCAGAGAGAGAGAATAGTAGAGAGTAGTAGAGAGTGAGTAGTAGAAAGTAGTAGAGAGAGAGTAGTAGAGAGAGAGTAGTAGAGAGTGAGTAGTAGAGAGTAGTAGAGAGTGAGTAGTAGAGTGAGTAGTAGAGAGTGAGTAGTAGAGAGTAGTAGAGAGAGAGTAGTAGAGAGTGAGTAGTAGAGAGTAGTAGAGAGTGAGAAGTAGATAGTGAGTAGTAGAGAGTAGTAGAGAGTGAGTAGTAAAGAGTGAGTAGTAGAGACAGAGTAGTAGAGAGTGAGTAGTAGAGAGTGAGTAGTAGAGAGTAGTAGATAGTGAGTAGTAGGGAGTGAGTAGTAGAGAGAGAGTAGTAGAGAGTAGTAGAGTAGTAGAGAATGAGTAGTAGAGAGTGAGTATTAGAGAGTAGTGGAGTAGTAGAGAGTAAATAGTAGAGAGTAGTGGAGAATATTTCAAAGTTTGGCACAGCACCACTTGCACAATAAGTCCAATCAAATCATATCACTTAAAGTCCTTATTGAAGTGCTGAATCTTGGTGTATATTCAAATGCTTTTATTTTCCTTAAGTTTATGTACCACAGCCAGCCGACGCGTTTCGTTCTGTACAACAGAACTTCTTCAGGGCGTTCTTATTTCCTTCAAGTTATGTCGGTATCCTCTTTTCATATAACTAGATATTTCTTCCAAATGTTAGACGAGACGTAAGTACATTCTTATTCAAAGTGACTAGGTATCAATTTTACCCACACAATTCGGGCAGACTTGAGTAATTATTACATCCTCAAAGTCAGTCTTTTAAAAATTCCAAAGTATAGGACATGATAATCCAAATCTAAATGTTTCTCAAGAAAAGTCATTTTCAATCGTTCGGAATATCGACGTTTGGGCAGATATGACCCAGGGACCGCCAGTATGCAAGGGGAATTAGTCCCCCCTCTGCAAACGCGCCAGTGGCCTGCGTTGCAGAGAGGTGTAAAAAGGGGCATAGCCTCATTACACCTCTGTGCAATGCAGCCCCCTGGCGCATACTGGAGGTACCAGGTGGGCTAGTTGGCCCCCAGGGACCCCTAGTATGCAATGGGAATTAGTTCCCCCTCTTCAAACATGCACGGGGGCTGCGTTGCAGAGAGGTGTAAAAAAAGGTGTGGCCTCATTACACCTCTCTGCAATGCAGCCCCCTGGCGCATACTGGAGGCTCCTGGTGGGCTAGTTGGCCCCCAGGGACCCCCAGTATGCAAGGGGAATTAGTTCCCCCTCTGCAAACGCTCCAGGGGGCTGCGTTGCGGAGAGGTGTAACAAGGGGCATAGCCTCATTACACCTCTGCAATGCAGCCCCCTGGCGCATACTGGAGGTTCCAGGTGGGCTAGTTGGCCCCCAGGGGCCCCCAATATGCAAGGGGAATTAGTTCCCCCTCTTCAAACATGCACGGGGGCTGCGTTGCAGAGAGGTGTAAAAAGGGGCGTGGCTTCATTACACCTCTCTGCAATGCAGTCCCCTGGCGCATACTGGAGATTCCTGGTGAGCTTTCAGGTCTTATATAGTTAGGAATTAGCATTAAAAAAAACTTTGAAATTCACTGAAAAAAACATAGGTTTCAGGCCTTATATAGTTAGGAATTAGCATTTAAAAAACCTTGCAAATTCCTTGAAAAAACTATAGGTTTCAGGACTTATATAGTTAGGAATTAGCATTTAAAAAACCTTTGAAATTCACTGAAAAAAAACATAGGTCAGTGATGTCATCAGTGATGTCACTGACCATGTCATGAATTATGTAATATGTGACATCATCAGCAGTGGATTGCGGGTGCGCGAAATATAGTTAGTACAACTAACTATATAGGAGCAATTTCAATGGTTTTGTATGAGTGAAATGTCCAGCTAACTCTAACACCCCTAAAACGTATAGTTTTTTGAGTGAATTTTAAAGGTTTTTTAAATGCTAATTCCTAACTATATAAGGCTTGAAACCTATGGTTTTTTCAGTGAATATATATATACATATATACACTCACACACACACACACACACACACATGCATTTTAAGGTTTAAAGTATAGAATTCCATAATAATGTTTTTTTTTAAATATTAAGAGTTGAATAGTAAATCTAAACCATCTGGGGTCCAAAAGCCTCCCTACTTTTGCCTATATTGGGTTGGAAATACACTTACCATACTTTAGCTTAGATTGGAATGGGAATACTAAATATAACCTCTCGAAAGCTGAGCACTTTCCCTGCTTCTCCTTAGATAGGAGTGGGAATAGTAAACGTGATAATTCTGAAGTCCAGCACTTTCCCTACTGTTACTCATATTGCAGTAGGATTGTTAATTGAACCCCTCCAGCGTCCAACACTTTTACTGCTTTCGTTCATGTTGGAGAGAGAATACTAAATTTAAAACCTCCAAAATCCAACCCTTTTCTGCTTTAGCTTAAGTAGTAGTGGGAATAGTACATTTGACTCCACTGAAGTACAACACTCTCCATGCTGATTCTCACACTGGAGTGGGAATAGAAAATCTAACCCCTCCAAAGTTCCAATTGTTCCCTTCTTTTGCTATTGTTGGAATGAGAATAGAAAATTTGACACACTTAAAGGCCAGCACTTTCCCAACTTTTTTTTTTACGTTGGAGTGACAATAGTAAATCTGATCCATCCAAACACTAACACTTTTTAAAAAATAATATTTTTTCCTTTATATTTTTAAGGTTATTTGTAATATGAAAATTGCATTTTTAGAATTTAATTTGATTTGTATTTAATGAATATATTTTTATTTTCAAATACATTTAGGAGATGATTACGATGCGTCACGGAAAGGCTCCGACCAACTGTCTGAGTCTTCCAACGGTTTACAACCGTAACACAATCTCCCTTTGAAAAATGGGAGTATATGACTGAACTGTGTTCGGTTGCATTGTAATTAGGTGGCCGGTCGGTCCCAGGGACAGAGACAATGTAGGGAAGATGCAAGTCCGCCCATCATCATAATAGGGCCTGTAATGTTATTCTATAATTAAATCCTTTTTCAAAAATGTAGGATTTGGATAGTAAATCTGAGGTCCAACACTTTCCCGACTGTTGCTTACATTGGAGTGGGAATAATAAGTCTGACTACTTCAAAGCCAACAGTTTCCCTATTATTGTTTAGTTATGATTGATTTTATATATATATATATATATATATATATATATATATATATATATATATATATATATATATATATATATATATATATATATATATATATATATATATATATATATATATATATATATATATATATATATATATATATATATTTTTACGCAAAAGGAGCGGCACATCCAAGATATTTTTCAAAGCTTTTTTATTAGAGCTTCACCCCACCAACGCGTTTCAGCCTCAATAGGCTTTGCTCACGGTCAGTTAGTCCTTCCACTCTTTCTCTATTTATACTGGCCCATGTTAGCCATTAGGTGGCATTATGGGATACGTAGTTTTTACACAGTTTTAGAAACATATCAGAAAATTATATAAAAAGAAAGACTGGTGTATTACACATTTTGTGTCTTGGTAATCAAGTGCATCATATTCAGTTCATATGGGCAATGATAATTTTCATAGTTCATACGGGATTAGTTCCCAGATTATTTCTCAAAGTTCATCGGGTATAGTACCCTATTGCATTTAAAGAAAATAAGCCGGTCTCTGTAACAGTCACTCCAAGTGTATGGGAAGGTCTTCCCCAAAGTTCATTCCTCTCGGCATTTTGGTGCGGAAGCGGATGATTAGGCGTGACTCCATTTGTCTCAGTTTACGAACTGTGTCACCACCTCTTTCCATTTTCATCAACATTTTAAGTCCATAGAATCTCATTGATTTCCACTCCCCGTTTTGGCAAGCATTGATGTGTTTTGCTGTGGCATAGAGCATATTTTTGTTTTTGACCGCTCTAATGTGTTCCAAGATTCTTTTTTTCAACATACAGGTCGTACTCCCTATATATTTGCTACCACATTTGCATTCGATCACGTACACCACATTTTTTGAAGTGCATGAGATCTGTTGGTCGATCTGCATCATCTTGCCGTTTGGTTCTTCAATGGATTGTTTGCTCATGCCAATTTTGCACGCCTTGCAACTCGAGCAGGGTTTGAATCCTTTTCGTTGGTTTGTCAGCCAGTCTGTTTGTGTCTTGACTTGAAAGTGGCTGTTCACCAAGCAATCTTGCAGGGATTTGTTCTTCCTGTAAGTTATTTGTGGTTGCTTTCCTACCAGCTGTCCTATGTCCGGGTCCCCGGATATGAGATGCCAGTACTTTTTCATTTTGTTGGCGATCATTCCACTTTCCTTGTTGTATGTGGTTATGAATCTCGGCGGGTCTTTTTCCACTGCTTTTTTTGGTTTTTCCACCAGTAATTCTGTTCTTGTTTTTTGGTCAACCTTCTTTTTACTGTTCTTTAGGACTCGATCATGATATCCTCGTGATTTAAATCTCATCTTGCTTTCATTTATTTTAGTTTCTGCATCATCAGGTTTGGAACAGTTCCTTTTTAGTCTAATGTATTCTCCGTATGGGATACTCTTCATCAGCGCTTGTGGGTGAAAACTTGTGCCATGCAGCACACTGTTGGTTGCTGTCTTCTTACGGAACAGGGTGGACTCCAGTTTGCCATCTGAGATATAAATTTCAGTATCCAAGAACGCAATTCTTTTAGTACTTGTGGCGCATGTAAATTGTAGGCCTACTGTATTTGCATTCAGTTTGGAAAAATAGTCGCGAAAATCGGCGTCCGATCCGTGCCAAATTATGAACAGGTCGTCTATGTATCGGACCCACAATATGATCCGATCCAGTTCCATTTGGTTATTTGTGTTCCAGGCGATTGTTTTCTCCCACCATCCCATGGTCATGTTGGCATAGTTGGGAGAAAACGAAATGCCCATGGCAGACCCACACTCTTGTTTATATAGCTCATGATTAAATAAGAACACATTGTTCGTTAAGCAGATGTTAATCATTTTTAAGAGCATGTTTGTGTGTTCCAAGGTTGAAATGCTTCGCTGTTTCAAAAAATACTGGCATGCTTCAATGCCTACATCATGTCTTATCGAGGTATACAAGGAAACAACATCTATCGTTGCTAATAGATATTGTTCATTCCATCTTATATCCTGAATTGTTCGAAGGAACTGGCCAGTATCCTTGATGCAGGGCATTGTTGGAAAGACTTTCCAACAATGCCCTGCATATACTTTCTGCCAAAAATACATAAGACTCTAGTAGACCCCCCAGGCAGACCATTTGTTTCTTCTTGCAGTTCCATATATGAAAATCTATCGAGATATGTGGATACTTTCTTGGCACCAATTGCTCAAAGCATGCCGTCCTACATCAAGGATACTGGCCAGTTCCTTCGAACAATTCAGGATATAAGATGGAATGAACAATATCTATTAGCAACGATAGATGTTGTTTCCTTGTATACCTCGATAAGACATGATGTAGGCATTGAAGCATGCCAGTATTTTTTGAAACAGCGAAGCATTTCAACCTTGGAACACACAAACATGCTCTTAAAAATGATTAACATCTGCTTAACGAACAATGTGTTCTTATTTAATCATGAGCTATATAAACAAGAGTGTGGGACTGCCATGGGCATTTCGTTTTCTCCCAACTATGCCAACATGACCATGGGATGGTGGGAGAAAACAATCGCCTGGAACACAAATAACCAAATGGAACTGGATCGGATCATATTGTGGGTCCGATACATAGACGACCTGTTCATAATTTGGCACGGATCGGACGCCGATTTTCGCGACTATTTTTCCAAACTGAATGCAAATACAGTAGGCCTACAATTTACATGCGCCACAAGTACTAAAAGAATTGCGTTCTTGGATACTGAAATTTATATCTCAGATGGCAAACTGGAGTCCACCCTGTTCCGTAAGAAGACAGCAACCAACAGTGTGCTGCATGGCACAAGTTTTCACCCACAAGCGCTGATGAAGAGTATCCCATACGGAGAATACATTAGACTAAAAAGGAACTGTTCCAAACCTGATGATGCAGAAACTAAAATAAATGAAAGCAAGATGAGATTTAAATCACGAGGATATCATGATCGAGTCCTAAAGAACAGTAAAAAGAAGGTTAACCAAAAAACAAGAACAGAATTACTGGTGGAAAAACCAGAAAAAGCAGTGGAAAAAGACCCGCCGAGATTCATAACCACATACAACAAGGAAAGTGGAATGATCGCCAACAAAATGAAAAAGTACTGGCATCTCATATCCGGGGACCCGGACATAGGACAGCTGGTAGGAAAGCAACCACAAATAACTTACAGGAAGAACAAATCCCTGCAAGATTGCTTGGTGAACAGCCACTTTCAAGTCAAGACACAAACAGACTGGTTGACAAACCAACGAAAAGGATTCAAACCCTGCTCGAGTTGCAAGGCGTGCAAAATTGGCATGAGCAAACAATCCATTGAAGAACCAAACGGCAAGATGATGCAGATCGACCAACAGATCTCATGCACTTCAAAAAATGTGGTGTACGTGATCGAATGCAAATGTGGTAGCAAATATATAGGGAGTACGACCTGTATGTTGAAAAAAAGAATCTTGGAACACAATTGAGCGGTCAAAAACAAAAATATGCTCTATGCCACAGCAAAACACATCAATGCTTGCCGAAACGGGGAGTGGAAATCAATGAGATTCTATGGACTTAAAATGTTGATGAAAACGGAAAGAGGTGGTGACACAGTTCGTAAACTGAGACAAATGGAGTCACGCCTAATCATCCGCTTCCGCACCAAAATGCCAAGAGGAATTAACTTTGGGGAAGACCTTCACATACACTTGGAGTGACTGTTACCGAGACCGGCTTATTTTCTTTAAATGCAATAGGGTACTATACCCGATGAACTTTGAGAAATAATCTGGGAACTAATCCCGTATGAACTATGAAAATTATCATTGCCCATATGAACTGAATATGATGCACTTGATTACCAAGACACAAAATGTGTAATACACCAGTCTTTCTTTTTATATAATTTTCTGATATGTTTCTAAAACTGTGTAAAAACTACGTATCCCATAATGCCACCTAATGGCTAACATGGGCCAGTATAAATAGAGAAAGAGTGGAAGGACTAACTGACCGTGAGCAAAGCCTGTTGAGGCTGAAACGCGTTGGTGGGGTGAAGCTCTAATAAAAAAGCTTTGAAAAATATCTTGGATGTGCCGCTCCTTTTGCGTAAAAATGACAATACATGGGTCTGGATCCGACCCCTGAGCGCAGCACACGCTGTCGAGCGCTCTCAAGTTCTGCTGGATCACTTTGTGAGACATATATATATATATATATATATATATATATATATATATATATATATATATATATATATATATATATATATATATATATATATGCAAAGAAACTCCTAACCGCCAAATGCAAGGCAGACGAAAGTGCAGGTGTGAACCTCTTCAGAACTCCTTTCAATCATAGACCACCACACGAAATAAGGGTGCAAGCATTATTCAAGCATTATTCAAGCATAATGAGACAAGTGTCTTCCTGGACGCGTTTCACTCCACGAAGGAGCTTGGTCACATGATGCGCCCCAGCAGACTTTGCGTTTTAAAAAGTGCATTAAAAGCCCAACCAGCTGTAAAGAATAAGCTGGCCGGCAACAGACCATAAACAGTGAAAATAAACAACAGACTGTGTCGAAACAACAGATGTCCAATGATTACATCGCTTTTTTTTTTAAATTGGATCTTTTTTTGTATGCATAATTAGTACAAACCCTGCTAAAGTGCATATTTTGCATGGATATATATGTTAAATGATGACATTTGAATAGCACATAGAAAGATGAGACCACTCTCAAAATAGAACAATTAAATTTGTGGCAAGTGCCACAACATCGGCCCGTTAAACATAATTAATACACCAGTTCAATTTTAAGACACACAAACAACTTTAGCATCTCATACTCAAAAAGATGTAAATGGACAGTGTCTCATGACATGTGTGTTCATATGAGATGCCAGTGCATATATCAAAGTACACATGACAAGGAGAACCTGAAAGTTTGTCCATATAAAGTTCTAGTGCATATATCAAGGAACACAAAACAGGAAGGGCCTAAATATAAGTCCATATATAAAAATGCTAGTGCATATATATCGGAGGACACATCGCAAAAGGGCCTGAATATGTGACAATATAAAATGCCAGTGCATATACCCAAAGACACATTGCAGAGAAGGCCTGGATAATTACATACCGATATCTAGTTTTCAAAAAAGTCATAGGGGTAAAAACCCTGTACAACATAGATTATAAAGTTGCGCCACAGTAATAATCTGAAGTGCAAAAGTGCTATAAAGTGATATCGTAATGTGCAAAAAAGCAAAAAATATCATAATGAGTAGCAGCAAAGCGGAGGCTCCTGAACTGTCAACCTCAAATTTATAGAATTTATACCGAAACAGCAAAATGTAAATGTAAATGTAGTTGAGCTTATATAGCGCACAGCTACCCGCAGTGGGTTTCCCGGCGCTTGCTTAGGGAACCCTTCCTGGTATTCCCCTGTGAGATAGCAGGGTATCCACAAGGTGAAAGTCAGGCATCCCGCCGCGAGGGGCCGTTATGGAGATTAAGCAAGCTATTGCCCAGAGTCGCAGAGTGTGAACCCGTGAGTCGAGGAGGCACTGGGGCGAGAATTATCGAGTCCGTGGAATTTTTTAGCCCAAGACCCGCCGAGGCGGGGAATTGAACCCTGGTCCAGGACCGATCTCAGCTTCCGGGTCTGCTGCCTCTAACCCCTGAGCCACACACTCCACAAAAGCTAGCAAAATTCATCTATATACATCTAAAGGGAATCCACGTTACTTAAGAACCAAATGGGGCCAAGTGCAAGTTTATAAAAGTGGATACTTAACCTTACCTTGCAAAAAGACAAACTACACCAATATGTAAATAGTTGTTATAGGAAATTATGGAGGTCCTCATTCATGTTGAGTCTATTAGGGACTCTGGTATCGAGTGATAAAATGAAATGGGTTTCCTTCTGTCTGAGTAACTTCTCACGGTTCCCGCCCCGTCCCGGGTTAGGGACTGAACCCAAGACAGTGTATTCCAAGTCCTTAAGTTTGTTATTGTGTATGGACTTGAAATGCCGGGCCACCGGATAATTACTTTCTGAGTTAACGATGGCCCTTACGTGTTGCAGGATACGTTTGTAAATGGGGAGCTTCGTGCTGCCAATATATTCGAGATCACAACTACATTTGAGTTCATAAATTACAAATTCTGACCTACATGTCAGATATTCTTGTATTGCGATCTTCTCCTCACTAAATGCTGTTTGATAGTGGGTTCCGTTTTTCGCAAAAGTGCAAGCACGGCATGATGTACACTTAAAGAAACGCATTCTGGATAACCAAGATTTCTTAGATGGGACCTCTGACATTGATCTGTCGAGGGCATCCCGCATTGAAGGGTCCCTTCTGAAAGTGATTGCTGGTTGACTAGGCTTGATGGGACTCAAAATGTTGTCAGTCATAATGATAGGCCATTCGGAGCAAATGAAGCGGCGAATGGCTTTCTCTTGGGTACAGAAGGTCGTTATAAGGCAAACTGAACACTCTGGCTTTTGAGCGATTGTTGTATTGGCCTTGGGTTCCAATAACTCATCCCTAGGTCTGCTTTTGGCCTTAAGTAGGGCTTGATCTAAGATCTTCCTTTTATAGCCTCTTTTGAGAAATCTCTGGACCGCTTCAGCTAGACAAGCGTCAGCAATAACATCACTACTGCATATCCGACGAATACGAATACATTCTCCGTATGGAATGCTGTTAATAGTGTGATTAGGATGGGCACTTTGGGCGTGAAGGATAGAGTTGCCCGCTGTTGATTTTCTATGCAGCCTAGTTTGTAAAACACCTGCCTCAATATACAATTGAACATCCAAAAATTCAGCTGAACTGTCACTAACTGATGCCGTGAATCTTAAGTTGAGATCATTTGTATTGATGTCATTAACAAAAGCCAGTGCTTCATCATGCAACCCCCTCCAGACAATGCACACGTCCTCAATATAACGCCAATAATGGACAATGTGCTTCCACAAGTGGCGATGGGCAGCTCCGAGCACGTGCTCCTCCCACCACCCAACATGCAAGCATGAGTAGCTGGGGGAGAAGCACAAACCCATTGCCACCCTGCGCAACTGCTGGAAGATCTCATTTTGAAATTGGAAGAAATTGGTTTGAAGACAGATCTCAATCATTTCTATTAGTATTTTGTTATGATCTCTCAAAACGACATCACGGCTATTTAGATAATATTCAGCAGCCTTAATACCATGCCAGTGATTGATGCTGGTATATAGAGATTCTATATCCATAACAACAAATAAATAGTCAGAACATCAGTTTACACTCTTGATTTTGATCAGAAAGTCAGTAGTGTCTTTCAGATAGGAAGGTAGGCTTGTAACATGCGGTTGAAGAAAGAAATCAACGTATTTGGAAAGGTTTTCATTGATGCTTCCTTGTGCTGAGATTATTGGACGACCCGGGACTGGAGTAAGCAACTTGTGGACTTTTGGTAGGAAATAAAGGATCGGAGTGATCGGATGTTCTACACTCAAAAATTTCGATTCCTCTTTTGTTAACAGTCCGACTCTCTGCCCATTGTGAATTTTCTTGCGTGTTGTTTCCTCACTTTTGCGCATCACGATTCTGGTGGATTTGATATAGCAGGAAGAGTCTGATAAGTGTCTTTCAGCCTCAGTCAAGTAGTCAAGTCTTGACCATAAGACTGTATTTCCCCCTTTGTCCAAATCTTTTAATAATAATGTTGTGGTTACTCTGCAAATTTTTGACCAGTCGATGGTATTGACTGTTGCTGTAATTGACCTTCTTAGACGTATTCATTACTCTTCTGTTCAGATCTTTTAATTCCACAATGATTCTATCACTGAAGACATCTACTGCGTCTTTTGGCATCAATGGTAGAAAAGTGGATTTGGAGCGAAACAGGCTTGGTGCGGATTGTTTAACGTTGACAACTTAACTGACCACAGGGGCATTTTGTGAATCATCTTCAAAAGCCAGATCATAGAGGTTTTGTAGGTCTGGAATATCCCTGACTTGCATTGGAGTGATGGAGCGGTCATCCGATACACTAATAGGAGCTTTCTTTTGAAAGGTGTTTAATTGATAATATTTGATAAGCTTGATTTTGCAGATGAATTTAAAAACATCAATGCGAGTCTGATTATAAGAGAAATTATTTTTAGGGCAGAAAGTCAGTCCCAAAGATAGAAGTTGCTCCTCTGCTTTAGAAAGTGTAACATTGAGGAGGAGCTACGCTAGCAACCAAGATGGCCGCATAAGCTCCCGGCTCCGTCGACCTCCGTCGCTGGTGGATATATCCTGAACTTAATCCTGACCTCCCGCCAGACTCCCGTGTGTCCGAATCGTCACTGAGTCCAGGAACGCAATCCCGGAGTCTTTATCACCTTTTTTGACGAAGTTACACCGTCTGTCATTTTCGGGCCTTCTCCAGACTGTAAGCCGGGGCCTCGAGTACTGACCCAGCCGGGTTTCAGTTGAACAACATCGGCCGCGGGTACCTGGCAGGGTCCGGTCTCATTGGAGTGACACGAATTCTCGATCCTGGTGGGTGTCTCGAGTCCCTGCGTATATTCGCTAGACAGCGATGAGACTTGGATGCCGCGGTGAGTGGGGGTCCGGTTCCTGGGACCCTGCTGCAGCCCTCGGGGTCTGCGGGGGGGCCCCCCGCTCTCGGCAGCGGTGTAAAGAGCGCACAGCCTGACAGTCGCCAGTCGACTTCGCCCACCCCACTCCAGTTGGTTTCCCCGGAGTAGCCGGCCTCCGGGGTAGATGACCTGCTTTGTCATCGATTAAGCGGAGATGGATTGGACGGCGTGTGGACCGACACTGGGGACCGTCATGGCCGCCATCGGGGCTCTTCACTGGCAAATGGAGGCTGCTCTCCACAACCTAACCGTACGCATCGAGACTGTTTGTTCGAGACCGGACCCTAGCCCAGAGTCAGACCCGCACCATATGGTGACCCCCGCAAAGTTTGATTTTATCCGGGAGGAGAACCCCGAGCATCGTTCTAATCTGACGCCTATTATATCTGCGCAACTACAGCGGCCCGCGACTGGAGCCCCTGACCAGCCAGCAACCTCGGCAAAGTCATCGCCCTCACAGGACTTATTTCTTTCTTCGTTTCTGGAGACCTCCATCGGTATTCATTGGATTGACTTTCGTATCCCTGATAGACTTCGAGACTTGACTCTTCTGACCCTTTCATGCTATATTGATCTTCTCCCCTTTCTACAACGTTTTGACTCTTTTGCTATTGTGTTGGTCCTATCGGAGAGGGTTTGTGTGATGGATCGTAGAGGCCAGGGTTGAACTTGACTGTTTTAATTCTGTACAGAGGCTTCCTTTGACACTGCTGGGTGGTATCGGTGGGAGTGAGGGCCATATGGGATTCTGCTTTTTTGGCTTTGGTGTACTGACTGTGTTCGACAATGGGATTTGCTGCCTCTGTTATGTCTGGGGCTGGGCGGGATGGTATTTTCTCTCCTGGTGATTTCTCTATCAGTTTGCCTATAAGTCTGCTTTACCTCTCTTAGTACCATGGTGGGGAACATCTGTTCGCGGCGGGGGGGAGGGGAGTCCGGGAGCCCGCATTGGGTCGTAAGATATTCCTCCTCCGTCTTTTCCCTTCCTTGGGGTGTAGTTTAGGGGGTGACAGGCACGCTGCTAGTGGGGTTAGGTCGTAGCCATCCGCAGGGGTGCAGGGTGGGGGGTTGTGTTTTTAAAAAAAAAAAAATGTTTTTCCTTTCTTTTGTTCTATGATCTATCTTTTCCCTTTTCCCCTCTCCACAAGAGATGTGGCATATTCTCCTGAGCCTGTTGTTATGCATATTCGGGTGTCGAGTGTCTAATTTTATATCCTGTATCTTTGGTGGGCAGATTCTGATAATGTTTGCTTATGATTATTTGTCTTGTATTGTTTTGACCCAGCTCCGGCTGGTATTGATACTTTCCAGAGGCCTACAATTGGATTGTATTTCGTCATTTCATCTGCCCGTTCGCCACTGTAATATGTTGTACCAATGATACCCGAAATGTACATTTCTACTCTTGTGTTATAATTAATAAAAATATATATAAAAAAAAAAAGTGTAACATTAGTCAACAACTGGGTTTTCCACTGACGCTGTTATCTTCTCCAATTCCTCCTCGCGTTGCCTCACGCTATACCTCTGTTTGTATTGGCGTCTCCTGTCGCGCCTTCGCCTGTTGATGGATTCCCTTGCTTTTGCTGAGGTTTGCGGGGGCGCAAGGAGTACCTCCGGTCCTGCATTTAGTTCATCCACCAAAGAACAATTCACCATTCCTGCCGTGCTAGGTAATGATGGTCCCGGTCTGCTGTCATCCGAGTCACTGTTGGAGGTCAATGAGGCCGAATCAACATCGCCTTCAGCAGAGGAAATTGCACTAGCCGATTCAGTTGGATTGCTTGCTTTTTTATTTCCTGTAAGTGCTTGACGCTTGTAATTGTCAGATTTCCTGGCGAATGTGAAGATCCTACCAGTGGCATAATCATTCTGGTTGAGGGCGAATTTAAATATTTTACGCTCTTTGATTGTTTCTTCATGCTTTTTGATTCGTGCCTCAATCTCCTATTTTGTTTTTCGCAATAAAATCATTCTCACCAGTGGCATCCAGTAGAGTATTGATGCGGTCGATTTCAATCAAAAGTGCCTCACGATCCGACTCCGCATACTTTATCAAGATGTGAATCATATTCATGGAAGCTTGAAGATTATTTTCTGCCCACTCCTGTAGCATTTGAGGGTTAGGATTTTCATACGTGGGCACAATTAGTACACGCAAACCCCTCGGCAAGCGGTTTGCGTCTCTGTATTTTTCCAGCGATTTCTTTTCCCACCATTTGGAAACTTCATTGCGTAACAGCTTTTCAAGGGTTCTTAGTAATGATTTAGCATCGCTGTTATCACTGGCCATTTTAGTGGCGCGTGGTTCGTCTACGATCACGGGGAGGTTGTCGAACAGTGCCTTCACTGCTGACTCTTTGTTGCGGAGCGCATCGATGGAAATCATGTTGCCTTATACAAATAACTCACGACGTGCAAAATATGCCGTGCAACTGCTGTAGGTGGTCCAATAGGTAAGGAGAAGATCATGTAACCCGCCAATGTCCATTTAAGAAAATAGAGTCGCCAGTGCAAGCATGCCTTATCGGAATCAGCGCTGGGGCTCCCGTCGGTCGACCGACCTACCAGACTCCACAGCTGCCATGCCGTCGGGCACCGCTCACACAACGACGAACATTCTCACAAACAAGGCGGTGGGCACATCATGAAGCGAAACTCTTCCCAGTTGTAGTCGCAGTACGCCGAGGCATAGACGGCTGTGCTAACGACGTGCCTCAGCAAACGGAAGGGTCCACAAAACCGGAAGCAGCCAATTCCAATAAAAAGATGCAAAGAAACTCCTGACCGCCAAATGCAAGGTGAACGAAAGTGCAGTTGTGGACCTCTTCAGAATATATATATATATTTTTTTTAATCTTGTTAAAATAAAGTATAAAATTCAATAATTTGATTTTTCGTATTTATATTTTAATGTTGGCTTTGTGTTATTTGAGTTAAATATATATTTGGTAATTTGTGTCTTTATTATTAATTTTCTAATGCATATTGATATAAATAGAATGTTTTACAATAATTATTCTTTATATCATTATTTCGAAAATTAATATTTAAAATACATTAAATATAATTCCTCTTATATGGATATTCCAATATACTTGCATGTTTTTTGAGGATATTCTGGTCTACAATATTTTTTGGAATATTTTGGTAATTTACATACAATGGACCTAAATTCGATATTTTTGTTCTCAATATTTCTGTCACAATATTTGTGTACCGTGTTATTTCTGTGCCCGTTATTTCGTCAAACAGCCACCACCTGCTCTGATGAATTGGTAAATGTAAGCAGGAGTGTTACAACGGGCTGCTGTGCAGGGGACATTGGTTGGGGAGAGTGATAGGTGTAAGAGAGCACTTCCTGGGCTGTCAGGGAGACCATTGCATGCTCCTTCCTACATTCATAGTAAGTTTGAGGTGGGACCAGTCAGAGCCTCTGGTATTTGCTGGCCCCAAATACGTGGTTGTTTTACAGGGTTCATTGCAACCAGTAAAACTCGGGTCAGTCCACCTACATATGGTAATCCCAGGTGCTGGATCACCCGGCCACTTAAAAATGGCCGGGGATTCATCTCTCAGAAGATCACATCAGCAAACTGATAATGAGGCTTTGTGGTATAGGCACAACTTAAGTGTCATCCACCCAGGTTTGCTGCCAGTATATTCAGGAACAATCCCACTTTTCCTCCTAAGTAGTGCCTCAATCCTTTGCACAATGATTAATATTTTGTGTGCTCCCCAAGCATCAACCGGTATTGTGCATATGTTTCCATCAGTCAGTATTGCAGAGGCTCTCACATTGGCTAGCATTATGCATCCCTCCCAAATCAGCTAATATTGGATGCCAACAAATGTATTGCGACTTATATAGCGCACGTATCACCCGAAGGTATCAAGGCGCTTGCTTAGGGAACCCGTCCTGGTATTCCCCTGTGAGATACCCTGGCAGGGTATCCACAAGGTGAAAGCCAGGCATCCCGCCGCGAGGGGCCATAGTGGAGATAAAGCAAGCTATTGCCCAGAGTCGCAGAGTGTGACCCCGTGAGTCAAGTAGGCACCGGAGCGAGAATTGTCGAGTCCATGGAATTTTTGAGCCCGAGACCCGCCGAGGCGGGGAATCGAACCCTGGTCCACGGCCGATCTCAGCTTCCGGGTCTGCCGCCTCTAACCACTGAGCCACGCTTCTCCACTCAACATATTTGTCCTCTAATGGCCCCCAATGCACCATTCCTGTAGACCCCATCAACCAGACACCCTCACTCTCCTGGGACCCCACATCCTTCTGGACTCCCAGGAGTCAACAAGGCATACCAGCAACAACAGCCCTGAAACAGAAGCCTGCTCTAGCCGGCAGGACCACCCTCTCAGGATCCCCAATTTGACTTGCATTGTTTCACGTCCTCTTCTGTGCTGTTCCGGACTACTGATGCCTCACATGATGTCATATTAGATACGCTGAAAGCAGGGGGTGAGGATTATAATTCCCTTCCATCTGTATGTCTTTGTTGAAATTTGCTGATGGTGAACACATACTGAACTGTTTGGTTTATTTTTATTGCTGTTTGGCTTTAGAGTTGATTTTTTAATGGAACTGAGATGTAAATAATTTTTATGGACCTGAGGCAGGTATTGCTTTTGCACATAGGATGTTCAGGATCCTTTGCTTACAAAGTAACTTATAACTAAACCAATTTCACTTCCTCCTGGTCACAAACCATTGAAACATCTCTTTCCAACTGCAACTTGGTGGGGAAGTGGCCCTTTTTACACGCCTCCTATTTGTGATTTGAAAAAGATAGCTAAAGCTCTTTTATGAATCGGAAAACCTTTTCTGACCCGTAAAAGGGCTTGTGACCATTGCGAAGAGGCCTTTTATAGTTAAAAATGCAAGTAGAAGGGTGTGTGACCGCAAAAGGTCTTTATTCATCAGGCTTCAAATAATTGGGATGCTATAACAAAGGTAATCTGAAGTGGCCAATCTTATTGCAATGATTACAAACTGTGTAGATGTGGGATGTAAGCAATGGTACCAGTGTGATAAATTTCGAGAGATTTGGGACTGTACCAATTTTTGGCATGCATATCCTGTCCGTTATTCCGCCATCTAGTGGTTGGGGCCAATGTTCTCCACTATCTTGTAGTCCTACTATTTTTTTGTTGTTGTGTCTCAACTGACCCCCCCCTCCCACCCTTGGTGTATCCTGTGATGTCCTACTGCTTCCCCTGGAAGCTCCCACCTTTGGTCGCCATCTTCAGATTCTTTTTTTTCTGGTTTCTAGTTCTCTCCTTCCATCTTCTTGGTGGGTTACTTGTCAATCCAGAAAATTCTTCAAGCTGCAGAACTACACCTACACGTAAGAAACAATACGCTTTTCTGCATGAATATTTTCTTGATTCACATGCTGTGCATAGATTTTGTAGCAGTGTGTTAGCTTTGTGGTAGTTGGGTTGAAGATGAGCTATGATTTGAAAACAGATGCTGTAAGACCTTTGGTACCACTTTAGCTTCCTTGTTCATTTGAAAGTCTATACAGTAGTGTTTTGTGAACACGTGTGCAGATGACCCAAAGCTGCTCTTATGCATGAGAACAGCTTCAGGATTGGCCGCATGGAAGGCTGGGAAACTGTGCCTGGCTGCAGCAGAGAGGAGAGGAGAACAAGAGTGTGACATGATGTTGGAGGGCAGTAGGTAGGTTTTTAATTTTTTTATTTTTCTCTGTCAGCTCTCCCCACCCCACCTTGACCCCCGCCCCGCCTCTCTTCCTTGACACAAGCTGCTCCTGGGTTCTGGGTGAAGTACCCCTCATTCTTTGATTTAAAGAAAGCCCTGTCTTTTGGTACTTTTATAATGTTTTATTGTGCTAATTATATCAGCCGGAGAACCATGTTTGCCTCGCCCACTGTCGGACAAATTGTATGTCATTGCACTTCTACTGCATTTGCTGATCACTCTATGTAACAGTGGAATCCGGGGGGAAAGTGTAAGTAAATGCCCCTGACCAATCTATAGACATTGCATTTCTGAGGGATTGGTGATATGAATTTCTGGATGCAAAGTTTTGGCACTTTGAGGTCATTGGTGTTGCAAACAGATCTACTGGTAGAGCTCCCCACCTCGAAAAGATCCTTTTGATTACTTTCTGGTTCCGTTTCCACGTGTGGGCATGACGCTCATCTGCTCAACCTGTCCGCTTCTATATTGTCTTTCTCTGGGAGATGGACAGCTGTTATTTCCATCTTCCTATGTATGGGCCCCTTCAAGAGTTCTTGGGCTAGTCACGATAGGGATTGCTTTCCTCCTTGCTTGTTGATGTAAAACATAGTAGTTGTGTTGCCTGTTTGGATCAGTTTTTTCTAAGAGCTCCTTCTGAAAGGCTTTTAAGGCTAAGATCACTTTTCTTAGTTCCAGGATTTTGATGTGTTGTAATGCATCGTGTTCCTTCCAAACTCCTCTCAGTTTGAGAAAGCCCATTTAAACTCCCCAACCCATATGTGAGGCATCTGTTGTAATTGTTGCTGTTGGAGTTGGTTGTACAAAGTTTCTTCCTTGAGTTACATGTGATTTGCTCCACCATGCCTCTTCTTCCAGTACATTTTGTATGACAACCACTAGATCTTTCCAACTCCCAGTCACTTGTGACCATTGGTTTTGGATCCATTCTTGAATTGGCCTCATATGGAATCTTGCGTATGGAATCAAAGGAATGCATGAAGCCATCTTCCATAATAGTTTGCCCGCTATCCTCCCTGTCAGAGCTTGCATCTTCTAGTAAAGGTGAGTTTCGAGTAACAGAGACTGTTTTGGTTTTGCGCTGGGATACACTTTACCCTTCACTGAGTTTATCCTTGCTCCTAGAAACAAGTTTTCTTTATCTGGTGTTGGGGATGATTTCTCTATGTTTATGGAGAATCCCAACTTGAATAACGTTCTCATTACCTGCTGTATATGTTACTTTTATTTTTTTTGTGAGGTTGCTCTTACGAGCCAGTAGTCTAGGTAAGGATAGAAATTAATGCCCTGTCTTCTTAATTGGATGTCACTGATGCTAGACTATTTGTAAAGAATCTTAGTGCTGATTTTAATTTTATCCTCAATGCCAATACAGTGAACTGGTAATGAGCTTTGTCTACCATGAACCTGAGGTATTTCTTGTGCTTTCCATTCATTGGGATATGTAGGTAAGTGTCTTTTAGATCTATGGTAGCCATATAGTCCCCTCTTTGCAATTGTGGGATGACTTTCTGTAAGGTTGTCATTGTCAACCTTTGTGTTTTTATAAACATGTTTATAAACCTTAGGTCTAAAATTTACCTTAAAGATCCGCCTACTTTTGGTATCAGAAAATATGTTGTGTAATTGTGTAATTTCCCTTGTTAATGTCTTCTCTTGCTACTTTTTCTATTGCTCTCTTTTGCAGCAATACCTCAACCTCCTTGAGTAGGTGAGATCCTTCTTCCCTTGAATGTACCTTTCTCGTTGGTCCTCTGTTTGGAGGTATCTTGTCCAATTCTATGTAATAGCCATAGCAAATGACGTTTAGAATCCAATTGTCTGATGTTATCTTTCTCCATTCCTATTCTGCTTCCCACTGGTGTTGTGTGGAAGAGGCTGTTGTCCTTTATGTTGCCTTCCACTGATATTGTGAGTGAAAGATCCTGTGTTCTTGGGAATCCACTGGTTGGTGGGGGTTGTGCCTCCCCTGTGAGGCTCTCCCCTCCCCCTTGTTCATCCTCGAAAGGATTGTCTTTTTTGTTGCTGGTATTGCTAGCTTTGTTGGGGTGCTGGTGTTTGGCTGTTCCCCTGGAATGACTGGTGTGAGCTTTCTATTTGGAACTGTCCTCTTCCTGAGGGCCTGAGTGATATAACTGACCCTCTTCTTGGACCTCCTCTGAACTGCAAGGCCCCCATGGACTTTGCTGTTGTATTATATTTTTTGAGTTAGGTTAGGGCATCGTCAACCATGATCCAAAACAACTGTTCCCCATTAAAAATTGATATTGTTCTCCTGTACATCTGGGTGGTAGTGTAGGGTAATCATTTGGCGGCTTAAGGTGTCTGCCACGAGCAATGCTGATTTCAGGCAATTGTTGGCAATGTTTTTTCCTTCTTCTGCCAGATGTTTCATCAGTTCAGCCATCTCCACTCAGTGTTGGTAGACATGTCTAATTAGGGTAGCATTGGAATTAGCGATGCACCATTAATTTGTTGTACTGCGCTCAGATTTTCTGCCCATGAGTTCTATCCTCTTGCTCTACTACTCAGGGGGTGGCTCTGATGTTGAGGGAATATTGGCCTTTTTCCATGCTGTTGAGGTGATGACCAAGTCAACCGGTACCCTTGATATGGTATGCAGGGTCCTTTGAAGAATGCTTGTACTTCTTCTGCACCCTTGGAGTCACAGCTCTGCAAGTTGTAGATTCTTTGAAGGCTTCCCTTCCTGGATCAAGTACACGAGGAAGCACATGTAGATAGTAGTTCCTGGCTTGAGATGCTAAGAAGTTCTCCAGCTTTCTTAGCGCTGCACACCATATTAATCTGTATCCTTCTTTATGACTTGATTGTACATGCCTATGCCATCCAGAGGCAAAGGCCTTGACAGATATGTGTCTACCCTTTCCTCTGGTGAGTCTGTCTCCAACTCTTGCCACTGTGACTCAGTGTATTCTGAAATCACCTGGGCATTGATACAACCCCTCAAGTGGTGCATCTTTTCCTTCATAGAAGACTTCTTCGTCTTGACGCAGAGGCAGAGGTTGCAGAGGTTGCATACTGGGTGCTGATCCTTAAGCAAGAATTTGTGGTGGCAATTTGGGCAGACTTGGAATGGAGTTTTCTCCATGTAAGTTGCACAGAGAGCCCCCTGTCTGGGCATTTCTCAATACTCCATTGAGGGAAAATCCACTCCTTCCCTCTCGACTTCTCCTCCAGTACCTGTTGGCTGATGTTCTTTGCCAAATTCGATGGAAACATTATGGCGAACTTTTGATGAACTTCATAAACTTTTTTTTCTTCCTCATGTTGGAGAGCCTTCAGCAAGCATCCAGGTGCAACGGCAGAAAAAGAAATCTGAAGATGGTGACCAAAGGTGAGAGTGTCTGGGCGAAGCCATGCAGCGTCACAGAATGCATCAAATGGGGGTCCGACAACGCACAACAAACACGAAAAAATACATGAACGACTACAAGATAGTGGAGATTTCCAGACCCAGTCACTAGATTGGGGACCTGGATCAGCATGTGAACCCCCCAAAAAATTCACGCTGTTAACGTTATGATCACTCGGGATTTATGATCAGGGACACTGGAATTATGGAGAAGTATAGGACCAAATTATGCAGCAGGATTGATTAATATTATGCAGCAAGAAAAGCATACTATGCAGCATAGAGCCCTACAATTGATGGCAGTAGTATTTCCTTATTTTGTCATTTTTACACATTTTAACATTGTCTGGATAAAGGTCTCACCTCATTAGTACCAGTTCATTACCCAAATATAGAAATAAACAACAGAAATGTGACAGTCAGCCTTTGCATCGGGCCGCCACTGTTCGGCAACATGCTTTGCAAGAAGTTTAATAACTTTTGATCCATTTGAGCCCGAAACATTTTTTTATTTTAAATTTGCAGATGATGCAGCAGATGATGGCTTATGCGGCAAATGCGGCATGTCCATATTTATATAAAAAAACTCTGCAGCCACAACATCATATCATTCCAGAGGCCCTGCTTATGATAGACTCAATGATGCTCAAATTTTGGGTTTGAAAGGGATCTCACTTTGGGGAATTCTCATCGAAAAATCTTCTCTTAAAGGTAGAATTGCAATATTTCCCATGATATATTTGATCTTTAAAAGTAGTTTTTGTTGAATATTTATTTTGGTTATCCTGTTTCGTCATTGCTTTCATACTCTTTCTACAAAACTTCTGGCAACTAAATATGATGGGTTTCATAAATGTGTAGTTAGCAGTATTTAAAGAATTAAAAACAGTTACATATATACTCAAGAACACTTGTAAAATCCTTCACCTGAATGTGTTATGTTTGGCCATAAAATGTGTAATGCAATATGTGGCAGGTAAAAAAGACTATTCATCAGGTGCATGGGTGTATATGAGAATAGGACAAGGGGTAGATGAATGGATATGTGACTGAATGCATGGATGGGTGAGTGACTAGGTATGTGGAATGAGAAATGGATAAGTGAGTAGATGGAAGAGTATATGTGCATCAGTGGCAAGAGAGCCGAGCAGTCTCTGCTACCAACGGGACAACATCAAGCTCAAGCATCCAGGCTTCAGTCTTCCATTCAGTCACTGATATGGCCCATTCATCTTTCTAGGTCACTCTTCCATCCATCTATCCTTTCAGCTTTTTATGCACCCAATTATCTGTCCATGTATTCACGCAGCCATCTATCCACTCACTTAATCCTGTAATCTTTCAGATATCCATTCATCCACACACTCATTATTCCCTCACTCATTCATCCATCTATGCATTCACTCTATTATTTATCCATCCACTCACTTATCCACCAATCCTTTGAGACATTGTCCCATTTCACCCTTCCACACATACAAAACTAATGCATTGTGGACTAAGAAAGTAGTGTTAAATGCAATAGTACAGGAACAACAGCTGCCAGCAGCAGCTCACACACAGTTACTGTACTTCTGGGTAGGTATTTTTGTATGAAATTACTCAAAATTACGTGTACAAGCGTATTTGTATAACTTTCAGTAATTTCACATCACAAGAGTAACATGTAATAACCAAAATTACTGTGATAACTGTGCCATCATGAAGAAAAAATTAAATGATAATAATGTATGTTATTATCATTTTATGTTGGCCTCCTGATGTGGGAGCTTCCGTGAGGGGTCGGAGAAGGACTGAAGAGCAGGGGAGGAGGGTTCAACTCTTCTAGGTGCACAATGACTGTTTGGTTGGCCCTCTCTGCGTACTATCCCTGTTCTCCATGTAAGTTGTATTACAGCAAGCATGGAGAACATGCCCACCCCTACAGTCCCTGCCTGAGCGCCATGTCATGGCACTCAGACCAATCACAAAGCTGCATTGCAGCATTGTGATCGGTCAAGGGAGCCTGTGTGCCAGGTGCTGTGGTGAGGCTGGTGGATTCACTGTGGACATAGCTCAGTAAGCGTACGTTAACAGATCACTGACATAATATCGAATACAAAAATATAGACTTACCAAAATATCGATGACAAAATATAGAATGCAAAAATATCGAATTCCTATCTACAAACAGGTAAGTACAAACATATCGAATCAAAAATATCGCTGTAAAAAATATAGTTTGTCAAAATATCGATGTTTTTTAAATGTCTTAAAAGTAATTTAAAATTAATGAAATAATAAATATAAATAACTAAAACATACTTAAATAACCTTAAAATTATTAAATAATTAATTTAAGTTATAAAAAAACATAGTTTTATTTTTCAATACATATTTATATATTAACGTAATATTAATAAAAAATATAGAATATTTTTTTCCGTAGGATAGCCGGAGGGTAAAATGTACTATTACCACTCCAGTGAGTGCTACAGTAGGGAAACCGTTGGATAGCGTAGGGGTAAAAATGATTATTCCCACTCCAGAGAGTGCAACAGTAGGGAAAGCACTGGATAGCGTGAGGGTAAAAATTACTATTCCCACTCCAGAGAGTGCAACAGTAGGAAAGCATTGGATACAGTAGAGTTAAAAATTACTATTCCCACTCCAGAGAGTGCAACAGTAGAGAAAACGTTGGATAGCGTAGAGGTAAAAATTACTATTCCCACTCCAGAGAGTGTAACAGTAGGGAAAGTGTTGGATAGCGTAGGGGTAAAAATTACTATTCCCACTCCAGAGAGTGCAACAGTAGGGAAAGCATTGGATAGCGTAGCGGTAAAAAATTCTATTCTCACTACAGAGAGTGCAACAGTAGGGAAAGCGTTGGATAGCCTAGGGGTAAAAATTACTATTCCCACTCCAGAGAGTGCAACAGTAGGGAAAGCGTTGGATAGCGGGAGGGTAAAAATTACTATTCCCAATCCAGAGTGTGCAACAGTAGAGAAAGCGTTGGATAGCGTAGAGGTAAAAATTACTATTCCCACTCCAGAGAGTGCAACATTAGGGAAAGCGTTGGATACCGTAGGGGTAAAAATTTATATTCCTACTCCAGGGAGTTCAACAGTAGAGAAAGCGTTGGATAGCGTAGAGGAAAAAATTACTAATCCCACTCCAGAGAGTGCAACATTAGGGAAAGCGTTGGATAGCGTAGGAGTAAAAATTACTATTCCTACTCCAGGGAGTGCAACAGTAGGGAAAGCGTTGGATAGCGTAGGGGCAACAATTACTATTCCCACAGCAGAGAGTGCAACAGTACGGAAAGCATTGGATAGCAATTACTATTCCCACTCCAGAGAGTGCAACAGTAGGGAAAGTGTTGGATAGCGTGCGGGTAAAAATTACTATTCCCACTCCGGAGAGTGCAACAGTAGGGAAAGCGTTGGATAGCGTAGGGGTAAAAAATACTATGCCCATTCCAGAGAGTGAAACAGTAGGGAAAGCATTGGATAGCGTAGGGGTAAAAATGACTATTCCCACTTCAGAGAGTGCAACAGTAGGGAAAGCGTTGGATAGCGGGAGGGTAAAAATTACTATTCCCACTTAGGAGAGTGCAACCGTATGGAAAGCGTTGGATAGCGTAGGGGTAAAAATTATTTTTCCCATTTCAAAGAGTGCAACAGTAGGGAAAGCGTTGGATATCCCTGCATCTCCGGGGCCTGGTGAAGTAAGGAAGGGCCTTGAGGGTGAACCGCCCGGGCAACTGCGACCACCTAATACACCAGGGGCGGCCCACTGACGCCTGGGGCTGCCGAGGACCTGCTGCAAGGGGGAGGGCTGCTCCCTGAAGTCAAGCCCTCCCCGCTTGGCCTGGACGATCGCCTGTGGGGGCTGGGCCTTGGGGACCCGGAGGCACGCCTGGCGGTTGGGACCTCCCCTGTGTCCCCGGCGGCTGTGCTGAGCTGGGATTGCTGGCCCTGCCTACCGAACCTGCATCCCGAAGACAGGCGGCTGGGCCCTAACAGGGGGGGGCTCTCGGTGGAGGGGACCCCCGGCCCCCCCGCAGTACTGTGGCCCTTCATCGCGAGCGGGGGATGCTCCCTCAACCCCCCAAGGAGACGCCCTGTCTGGACCCCTGACGTACCGAAAACTTCCACGGGGCCTGTCCGGCCGCCAGCTGCGACGGATCGAATCCTGAAAGCCCCTGCTGTGGACATGGAGTGGCTGAGGTGAGGAGGGGGCAGGGAAGGGGTTGGTGCCCCTGTGGGTCTCGCCCGTGGACTGCCTGCCAGGGCTGGGAGACCGGATATCCCTGCATCCCCATGCAGTAATTGCTCCCAAGACTACCCACGGCTCTACCCCCATCCCGGGAAGAATGGTCTGGAACCCTTGCCTCAAGGCTCCCGGAGACGCGGCCTAGTCACCCCCGGGGGACTGGCCGCCGCTTCCCTCCCGAGCCGACGCCACGGTGCCCTTCCGGAGGCCTCCCCGCTGTTGTCTACGGCGACTAGACTGAGAGCCTAAGGACTGACCCCGGGCCAACACACCTGCCCAGGCGCCATCGCTATTCCTCCCCTGAGACTCAGGCCGGGCGGATGGGGGTCTGATAGGCCCCGCTATTCGGGAACTGGCCCTGCTGTCACTGGGCGCACCAACTGAGGCTCCCGCCTGGGTGCCCCATTCTTGCTGCGACCGGACGGCTCCCCCAACGCCACCGCAGGTTCCAGACACCTAGGTCTGCTGCACGAGTGGGCGGCTCCTCTGACTGGACTGAGTGCATGCAGCCAGGACCCCTCCCCCCCGGCCCACGACCACCCAGAGGGACCATGGTCCGGGGGAAGAATACACAGACTCCGGTCCCCTCCTCCCAGCTATGTATGGACCAATTTACCAGGGCGGACCATGCCCCCGGCACTGGACCCCCACCCCCCCCAGGGGCAGAGGGGGGGGACTTGTCAACAATCCTCCAGGCGATCAGCGACTCCCAGACGTCGGTCGAAACCAAAATTGGGGAGGTACGGGTGGACATAGCCCTAATCCGGCAGGACCTCAGGAACGCCACTGCGGGTATCACCGAAGCCGAATCCCGCATATCCACGACAGAGGATGACCTGACCATTCTCAAGACCCAAGTAGCCCGCTTCCAAACCCTGACGTCTGAGCTCCATCACAGGGCGGAGGATGCAGAAAACCGGGCCCGCAGCAACAACCTACGCCTCCTGGGCTTTCCGGAGGGGGTAGAGAAGGGCCCGGTGGCAGACTTCTTGGAGACCTGGTTCCGGTCCTGGATGCCGGCGGAGAAACTGTCCCTCTGGTTTGTCATAGAGCAGGCCCACCGCTCCTTGGTGCCCAAACCTCCCCCTGGAGGCCCTGCCCGACCCTTCATCCTCCGCATCTTTAATTCCCGAGACCGAGATGCCATTCTAGGTGCGGCCAGAGATCTAGGTCCCCTGCTATTCCAGAACTCTGAAATTATGGTCTTCCCGGACTACTCGAGGGAGGTCCAGTCCCAAAGGAAATCCTATGACGAAGTCAAGCAAAAGCTTAGGGCGATGGGTCTGCGATACGGTCTCCTGTTCCCCGCCAGGCTCAAGGTCCTCTTCCAAGACAAGTCCTTCTTCTTTGACACCCCGCAGGCCGCCTGGACTTGGCTCACGGAGGAACGTCCCCTCCTGCCTGGGCGGGTGCCCTCCCCTACCCGAGGACCCAATGTCCGCCCGGCCCGCGAGGCCAAGGCAGCGCCAGACCGGATACGCAGACGGGGTCGCCGGCGTCAGGACTCCTCCCGTTCACCAGGGGGGCCTGCGCAGCGGTCACCTTCCCCCCGGAACGTGGATCTCCCCCAGCAGCCAGGCCGTCATCTGTGACCATCACTGATACGCCCTTGGACTCGGGCACGAACCTGCGTGAATCCAGGTCGGACTCGGACCTGTCCGGCAGCCCGGTGATCCGGGACTCTCCACAGGAGACAGAGGCCTGATCCTGGCTTTGAGGTGTCTATCTGCCTGAGGCCGTTATGTGCGGCCAAACTGCGAGGAATGACCTCCCAGGTCTTACCAGATGCCCGGACGGCGGAAGGCCTCGTGGGGGCTATACCCAAGAACTGCAACTTGAACAGCTCCTGTTTTTTCTTCCCTCCTACGCTCTCCCATTCTTCCTAATTTTTTCTTCTGCCTATCTCTATACATCCTGCTGTCTCTTGCAACTACGCAAAGAGCTGTTGCTGTACTGGGTTTGTTACTAAAATTGCATCGTTTATGGCTGTTGATATTCATCCGGCAATACGGAGGGGGGTCCTCCTTTGATTGACTCTGGACTAGTGCCACTGCTCCCAACTAACCGTTTCAGTTTAGTTTCAGTCCACTAGTGAGGGGTTTCTCTTTGGGTGTTGTACTTTAGGGCAACTGATGCTTCCTGTTCTGAAGTGTAGGGTGGGTGGTGTTGGGGGGTGTCGGGGAGGGGGGCCGTTGTCTCCCATGGTTTTATTGTTCTTAGCCGCCTACGAGCTGCTTTTCAGTTTGGTAATGTTCAGCCTCTCCTCGGCTTACATAGTTGCTACTTGCGAGCGGCTGGCAGCAGCTCCTCCTACTGATGTTCAATGGTGGGCACATCCCTGTCTGACACACATTTCATGTACACCGATGCTTTGGCAACCCTGGGTCCCCACGGGCCACCACAGGAGCAAACTGCAGGCGGCCGCTCCCCCTTCTCTAGATCCCATTGGCGCCCCGGGCGCCTGGGCCCCACTGGCCCGCGCTGTATACCCTGTTCCCCGGCTCCAGAGCGATGTGACGGGCCCTACCCCCGCGGCACACCCCCCTTGCTGGCCCCGCACTCCCCCACGTCCCCCCTCCCCCAATGGCGTACTCTCTGACTAGACCCCTCCACTTTCTCTCCTGGAACGTCAACGGTCTCCTTGTCCGCATCAAGCGCGCGGCCATCCTCCGAGCGGCGCATCGCCTCTTGGCGGACGTGCTCCTTCTCCAAGAGACCCATCTCTTTGGCACCCAATGCAACTTCCTAGCTCGCTACGGATTTACGATGGTCTGGCACTCTGGGTTCCAGCGCGGGTCCCGGGGGATGGCAATCCTGCTCCAGAGGAGCCTCCCCTTCTCCCTGACCAGAGCCTACAATGATCCACAGGGGAGATATGTTGCAATCTCGGGCGTAATGGAGGGCTGCCCCCTGAACATTCTGTATGTCTATGTCCCACCCGCTCTCCTGCCCCCGACGCTACGGTCCCTCACACAGATCCTCTCCGCTTCCCCCCCCCGGCCTCACAATTGTTGGAGGCGACTTTAACGCTGTAATGCAGCCGGGACGAGACGCGACTGGCCCCCCCCCCTCGATGGCCCGCTCCTCATCCGCGTCTGCCCTTTCTAGCTGGGCGTCGGCTCTGGGGCTTTGCGATACTTGGCGGGTATGGAACCCTCGCACAACACAGTACACTCATACCTCGGCCTCCCATCCCACCCACTCCCGCATCGACCTCCTCCTGCTCCCGGCCGCAGATTGTCACTGGGTCTCCGGAGTGACTATCCTGCCGAGGGGACTGTCGGACCACTCCCTGGTCTCTCTCCATATGGGTTCCGCCCCGGGAGGACCGCGTGCAGTGTGGCACCTAAATGCATGGTTCCTTCTGGACCAGGCGCTGGTAGATGACCTAGGGCAGGAAATTACCCATTACTTTACCACCAATGAGGGTTTACGTCCGGTCACCTGGGACCCTATAGGAGGCTGGTAAGGCAGTGATCCGTGGAGTGGCGAGGGGACTGGTTCACGCCAAACGAGCAGACCGGCTGACCCGGCTTGCGGAATTGGAGTCCCAGGCGGGCCGGCTCGAGGCCGAACTAGCTGCAAGTGGGCGGGAGGACCCCACCCGGCAGTTAGCGTTGATCCGAGAAGAGCTCCGCCAAGTCTCGCTCGACTCGGCCCAGCAGCTGTGGCGATCGTCTGTAGTGTGGACATATGGCTGGGGTGATAAAAACGGCAAACTCCTCCACAACCTGGTGTCCTACCCTAAGATTCACCACGTCATTCCAGAGATACGTGCATCGGATGGCACCCTCCGGCTGACCTCCGGGGCCATAGCGGGAACCTTCACCGAATTCTACACTTGCCTCTATGCAGCGCGCCCTCCGGCCGCGCTCCTAACCAACCTCCTGGACCGGGCCGGCGTCCGGTTATCCTCCCTCACTCCAGAGGATGCAGAAACCCTGGGGCAGCCCTTCACACAGGAAGAAGTCCTGGAGGCCATCCCCCTTCTGAACCGTGGCAAAACGCCTGGCCCGGACGGATACCCACAGGAGTTCTATGCGGCGTTCCGGGATACTCTGGCCCCCAAACTGCTGCAACTCTCCCACTACGTGATAGAGAGGGGCGCCTTCCCCCCGAGTCGGACTTGGCCACGTTAGTGGTCATTCCCAAGACCTACCCGCCCTCGGTGAATTGTGCGGACTTCCGTCCTATTTCCCTCATCAACACCAAGATCAAGCTCTTCGCCACAATATTGGCCCAGAGGCTTAAACCCTTCCTACAAAATCTAGTCCTCCCGGACCAATGTGGCATCATGCCGGCCAGAGGCACCTGTCTTGTATCCGCCGCCTCCATCTGGCTCTGGCCCATCGCTCCCGCCTATCTCCATACCTGGCCCCCCTCTTTCTCGACTTCGAGAAAGCCTTTGATACGGTGGGTTGGGAGTATCTACAAGACGTGCTGAGGGAGATGGGTTTCGGCCCGTAGTTCCGCAGCTACATTGGGGTCCTCTACGCGAACCCCAGGGCTCGAGTGCTGGTAAACAGGGCGCTCTCAGAGGCATTCCTGATACGCAGAGGGACGCTCATCCGGCATGGCCGCCTCTTTCAGGGGTGGACCTGGAATGAGAGTCACACTGACAAGATCGCCCTATACGCAGACGATGTGCTCTTGTACTTGGCAGACCCGGCTAACTCTGGCCCCAAATGTCTGCAACTCCTTCAGGACTTCGATCAGGTGTCCGGCCTTCGGCTTCACGCGGCAAAGTCCACCCTGGTCCCGCTGCACCCCTCCCGGGAATGTTTTGACTGGCAGTCGTCCATCCCCCTCAGACACCACTCGGTCAAATACCTGGGGATATGGGTGACTCTGCTGCCAGAGTTGGAATGGGCGCTGAACATCACACCCCTAGTGACCCGAATGAGATCAGATTTAAAGAAAAATGGCAATCCCTTCCTCTTAATCCCCTGGGGTGGAGCGCGCTGTTCAAAATTATGATCCTCCCCCGTTTCCTGTATATCCTACAGAACACCTCTATTCTAGGTATGGGCGAATTTGCGGATTTTTGGTTTTTTGCGCGTTCGCGGGTTTTTTTGTGTGTTCGCGGGGTATTTTGCGTGTTCGCTGGGCTTTTTGCGTGTTTGCGGGCCGCTTGCATGGCAAAGTTACCCATGCAGTCATGTTCACCACTGCCACCCTCTGGTTCATCACTGCCACCCTCTGGTTCACCACTGCCAGCCACTGGTTCACCCCTGCCACCCTCTGGTTCACCCCTGCCACCCTCTGGTTCACCACTGCCACCCTCTGGTTCAGCACTGCCACTCTCTGGTTCAACCCTGCCACCCTCTGGTTCAACACTGTCACTCTCTGGTTCACCACTGCCACCCTCTGGTTCACGACTGCCACCCTCTGGTTCATCACAGCACCTCTGGTTCACCACTGCCACCCTCTGGTTAACCACTGTCACCCTAAGGTTCACCACTTCCACCCTCTGGTTCACCACTGCCACCCTCTGGTTCACCCCTGCCACCCTCTGGTTCACCCCTGCCACCCTCTGGTTCACCACTGCCACCCTCTGGTTCATCACAGCACCCTCTGGTTCAGCACTGTCACCCTCTGGTTCACCACTGCCACCCTCTGGTTCACGACTGCCACCCTCTGGTTCATCACAGCACCTCTGGTTCACCACTGCCACCCTCTGGTTAACCACTGTCACCCTCTGGTTCAGCACTGCCATTCTCTGGTTCACCACTGCCACACTCTGGTTCACCCATGCCACCCTCTGGTTCCCCACTGCCACCCCCCGGTTCACCCCTGCCACCCTCTGGTTCACCCCTGCCACCCTCTGGTTCAGCACTGCCACCCTCTGGTGCACCACTGCCACCCTCTGGGTCACCACTGCCACCCTCTGATTCACCTCTGCCAACCTCTGGTTCACACCTGCCACCCTCTGGTTCACCACTGCCACCCTCTGGTTCAGCACTGCCACTCTGGTTCACCCCTGCCACCCTCTGGTTCAGCACTGTCACCCTCTGGTTCACCACTGCCACCCTCTGGTTCACGACTGCCACCCTCTAGTTCATCACAGCACCTCTGGTTCACCACTGCCATCCTCTGGTTAACCACTGTCACCCTCTGGTTCAGGACTGCCACCCTCTGGTTCACCACTGCCACCCTCTGATTCACCCCTGCCATCCTCTGGTTCACCACAGCCACCCTCTGGTTCATCACAGCACCCTTTGGTTCACCCCTGACACCCTCTGGTTCAGCACTGTCACCCTCTGGTTCACCACTGCCACCCTCTGGTTCACGACTGCCACCCTCTGGTTCATCACAGCACCTCTGGTTCACCACTGCCACCCTCTGGTCAACCACTGTCACCCTCTGGTTCAGCACTGCCACCCTCTGGTTCAGCACTGCCACCCTCTGTTTCACCACTGCCATTCTCTGGTTCACCACTGCCACCCTCTGGTTCACCCATGCCACCCTCTGGTTCCCCACTGCCACCCTCTGGTTCACCCCTGTCACCCTCTGGTTCACCCCTGCCACCCTCTGGTTCACCACTGCCACCCTCTGGTTCATCACAGCACCCTCTGGTTCACCCCTGCCACCTTCTGGTTCAGCACTGTCACCCTCTGGTTCACCACTGCCACCCTCTGGTTCACAACTGCCACCCTCTGGTTCATCACAGCACCTCTGGTTCACCACTGCCACCCTCTGGTTCATCACAGCACACTCTGGTTAACCACTGTCACCCTCTGGTTCAGCACTGCCACCCTCTGGTTCACCACTGCCACTCTCTGGTTCACCACTGCCACACTCTGGTTCACCCATGCCACCCTCTGGTTCCCCACTGCCACCCTCTGGTTCACCCCTGCCACCATTTGGTTCATCACTGCCACCCTCTGGTTCGCCCCTGCCACCCTCTGGTTCACCCCTGCCACCCTCTGGTTCAGCACTGCCACCCTCTGGTTCAGCACTGTCACCCTGTGATTCACCCCTGCCACCCTCTGGTTCACCCCTGCCACCCTCTGGTTCAGCACTGCCACCCTCTGGTTCAGCATTGTCACCCTCTGGTTTACCCCTGCCACCCTCTGGTTCATCACTGTCACCCTCTGGCTCATCACTGCCACCCTCTGGTTCACCACTGCCACCCTCTACCGAGACCTTTTGTGACGCAGCGGCAGCACAAAAGATGCGCCATGGTGCTGGGTATTAACAACGTGACACATCTCTCTGTGAGATGTGTCACGTTGTAAAGCCCTGCGCCATCAGGAGGCGTTCCGACTCAGCCTCCCAAAAGTGGCTGAGTGAAATCTACAAGATTTCACTCAGTCACTTTTAGGCCAATGCTGCGTCAAAACCCTTCGCCTGCTTGAAGCAGGCGCAAGGCTTGATGCAGCATTGGGGAGATAGGGCACCCCCAGAGCATTGCTGGAGCTGCGTCGCAAGCGCGACGCAGCTCCAGCAATGCGCTGCTTTTACGGCACAGATGCGTGTCGCATCTGTGCCGTTTTTGCCACATGGTGCGCCGCATTGTAAATGCGGCGCACCATGGGTGGCGTAGCTGCGGCGCACAATAACTGGCGCATTCCTGGGGATTCGCCAGTTATTGTAAATCTGCCCCTATAAATTTAGCCAACGAGGGAGCACTTACTGATTAGACAGTAGAAAGTACTCCAGTTGAGTAGAGGTATTGCACAAAAAGGTGGAATCTTCGTCGACAAACATGAAGGGCGGGATTCATTCTGCCCCCCTGTTAGACTCGTTTTTTTGTGCCATTCTGCCCTCTGTTAATCCCTTGTTTTTGTACCCTTCTACCCTCTGTTAGATTCGTTTTTTGTGCCCTTCTGCCCTCTGTTAGACTCGTTTTTGTGCCTTTCTGCCCCGTTAGACTCGTTTTTTGTGCCCTTCTGCCCTGAGTTAGACTCGTTTTTCCCTTGTTTTTCTGCCCTTCTGTCCTCTGTTAGACTGGTTTTTTGTGCCCTTCTGCCCTCTGTTAGACTCGTTTTTCCCTTGTTTTTCTGCCCTTCTGCCCTTTGTTAGATTGCTTTTTGTGCCTTTCTGCCCTCTGCATCACCACATCATCACTCAGCGCTACCCCAGCATCACTCAGCTCCACCACATTATCACTTAGCTCCACCACATTAACACTCAGCACTACCACAGCACCACTCAGCACCACCACAGCATCACTCAGCACCACCACAGCACCACTCAGCACCACCACAGCATCACTCAGCATCACCACATCATCACTCAGCACCACCACAGCATCACTCAGCACCACCACAGCATCACTCAGCACCACCACAGCATCACTCAGCACCGCCACAGCACCACTCAGCACCACCACAGCATCACTCAGCACCACCACAGCACCACTCAGCGCCACCACAGCATCACTCAGCGCCACCACAGCATCACTCAGCGCCACCACATTATCACTCAGCACCACCACAGCACCACTCAGCACTACCACAGCATCACTCAGCACCACCACAGCACCAATCAGCACCACCACAGCACCACTCAGTGCCACCACAGCATCGCTCAGCACCACCACAGCATCACTCAGCACCACCACATTATCACTCAGCACCACCACAGCACCGCTCACCACCACCACAGCATCACTCAGCACCACCACAGCATCACTCAACAGCACCCCAGCACCACTCAGCACCACCCCAGCATCACTCAGCACCATCCCAGTATCACTCAGCACCACCACAGCACCACTCAGCATCACCACAGCACCACTCAGCACCACCACAGCACCACTCAGCACCACCCCAGCATCAATCTGCGCAACCATTCAACAACAACTGGTTCAAATATGTTCTCTCAATGTTTCAAACTTTATTACAAATGTCACAAAAAGATGTTAATATTTCACTTCTGTTCTTGGATTTTCGTCACAATAAAATACACTGAACATAATCTTCACAAAAGTTATTTACAAAGGTTTAAGCTATTGCCATTATAAATTAAAATCACGTTTATTTAAGTATTAATTATTTAAAAATTAAAAGCCATTGTAATTTGTACTATCAATACAGCTAAGTCACGTAAATACAAAACATGCGAGACCTTTTGCATTGCAAATGCTTGTTTGTACTTTGTCATCTACGAGATCTTTGCAATGTTTCAAAAAAGAGAAAGAGAGAGAGATAGAGAGAGAGAGGGGGCGAGAGAGAGAGTGAAAGAAAGAAAGAAAGAAAGAACGAAAGAAAGAAATAAAAAAGAAAGAAAAGAGAGAGAAAGAGAAAGAAAAAGAGAGACAGACAGAGAAAGAGCAAGAAAGTGAAAGTGAAAGGGAGAGTGGGAAAGAGAGGGAGAGAAAGAGAAAGAGAGAGTAAGAGAGAGAGGGGAGAGAAAGAAAGAAAGAAAGAAAGAAAGAAAGAAAGAAAGAAAGAAAGAAAGAAAGAAAGAAAGAAAGAAAGAAACAGGGAGAGAGAGAATGAGAGAGAAAGAAAGAGAGAGACAGCGTAAGAGACAAAACATGCGAGACCTATTGCATTGCAAATGCTTGTTTGTACTTTGTCATCTACGAGATCTTTGCAATGTTTCAAAAAAGAGAAAGAGAGAGAGATAGAGAGAGAGAGGGAGCGAGAGAGAGAGTGAAAGAAAGAAGTAAAGAATGAAAGAAAGAAAAAAGAAAGAAAAGAGAGAGAGAAGGAAAGAAAGAGAGAGACAGACAGAGAAAGAGCAAGAAAGTGAAAGTGAGGGAGAGAAAGAGAAAGCGAGAGTAAGAGAGAAAGAGGGGAGAGAAAGAAAGAAAGAAAGAAAGAAAGAAAGAAAGAAAGAAAGAAAGAAAGAAAGAAAGAAAGAAAGAAAGAAAGAAACTGGGAGAGAGAGAATGAGAGAGAAAGAAAGAGCCAGAAAGTGAAAGAGAGAGAGAGAGAGAGACATGGAAAGAGAGAGAGAAAGAGAGAAAGACACAGAGAGGGAGAGAGAGAGAGAGGATGAGAGAGAGAAAGAGAGAGAGAGAAAGAGGGAGAGTGAGAGAGAAAGAAAGAGAGAGAAAGAGAGAGCGAGAAAGAGAGGATGTGAGAGAGAGAAAGGGATAGAGGGAGAGGGAGCGAGAAGAGGAGAGAGGGAGAGAGAAAGAGAGAACGAGAGAGAAAGAAAGAAAGAGACAGAGAAAGAGCAAGAAAGTAAAAGAGAGAGAGAAAGAGAGAGACATGGAAAGAGAGAGAGAAAGAGAGAAAGACACACAGAGAGGGAGAGAGAGAGAGAGAGGATGAGAGAGAGAAAGAGAAAGAGAGAGAGAAAGAGGGAGAGGGAGAGAGAACAACGGAGAAAGAAAGAGATAAGCAGAGAAAGAGGAGGAACTTGAAAGAGAGAGAGAAGGGGAGGAGCCAAGATGGCGATGTGAACGGACGTGAAGTCTCTCGGCTCCCCGATCCTTTGTTCCTCTCGCCGAAATCCTGACGTTATCCTGCTGCGAAACGCTGACGAGGGGACGGAGACGGTGTGCGGAATTGACTGGTGCTCTCCCGCTGTTCCTACCTGCCTGGAACCCACTGCACGGCCGAGAGAACTGCGGAGCTCATCTCTACCCTGAGACCGAGACCCAGACGGACGCGCTGACATGGCGGCTGCCGGAGCTGCCGAGGCTATGGAGGCGGAGTGCCTATAGCGCCCTGACTGGCGCCTCTACCTGCGATTATCTGCGCCTGCCCTTCACTTGTGCACGGAGTACCTGCCGACCGGGACCATCCTCGGGCGCCTCCACTGCCGAGCTCTGCAAGTGAGGTACGCAGCGTCACCCCCATGATGGCGGACGCTTAATCACCGCAGCTCTCCCTCAAGCCTGATCCCGACCACCGTGAGCCTTTCATCGCGGGTCGCCCACTGATTGTATGTCTGCGTTCGGACAGCGACCTACATCCCTGTGTTCTCTGTGGCACTTGCGCCCCTGCGCCCCTTTGCTCCCCCGGCGGGGCTCTTGCACTGGCTAACCTGGCTGCATCTCCTGCTAACGCTGCCTCGGATAAGCCCTGGACTCTGTTAAGGTCCCCTGGACGCTGTCTTGTCTGGGGTCCGGCGCCTGTGATCGAGACGCATATGGAACCCCCGGCGGCCCCAACTTATGGCTCCATTCTTGCTGCTATCCGTGACTTGTGGGCAGAGATGCGTGTAGGCTTTTTATCACTGTATGGGAGGCTTGGGGCTGCTGCGCCCGTGGTGACCTGCACATCACCGATCTGCCTCTCTCACTGGGAAGCTGTGTCTGTCGTTACTCCTGTCCAGGCTACTTTGTTGCCGAACGATTGCTCTCTCCTTCAGCTTCCCGGCAGTGTTGGCGAACGCAAATTGATGCCTATTTATTTCACCGGCGCTACAATGTTGCTACCTCCACCAGTGCTCACAATTTCCTTCGAGACTTTGCTACCTTTGGTGATGCCGTCGCGGGCGCGGCAGCTAGCAGATCTGCTTGCCCATGTTCATCTGGCCCTGTTGCTGCTATTCATTCTCTCGCTGACCAGTGAGCAACCATTGGCGCTGTCTAGTGGGATACATGGAACTGATCGTGGACGGACCCGTCCATTTTGTTGTGGAACACCATCTTCCTGCCGAGAGCGGCCATCTTGTCCCTTTGTTCAGCCCGTCTGGACTGCCATGCGAGGGTTTTGGCTGTGGGGGCGAATACGTACTGGTCAGGGTTAGCGGACTTTCTTGGTGGACTTTGTCTTCCTGGCTGACTACATCTCGGTTTGCAATGATTCATGCATTATGCGACTGTAACTCTCCTTGCGTTGTTCTTGTTGGTACACATGGGGGATGGGACGACTAGACTTGTTAGGCGGGTGGGGCCTCGGGATGAGACGCCCTTTATGTGCGTACTACTATGTTGCGTGTGATCTCTCCCTATTTTGTTTCATACTGCACAAATTATACTCCTTAGGTGATATATAGGATGGGAGTTGCTACATGGATGGGGTGTCCGAGAGACTCGGTGTTTAATGGGCTCCTCCCCACACTTTTTCCTTTCTTGGGAGTTATAGATTAGGATTTTCTATTCTTTCTCCCTAATTCCAAAAAGTGACCTTTTTCTTTTTTCTTTTCTTAGGGTTTTCCCTCTCATTTTTCTTTGTCTATATTTCGGGTTCTTTAGCGGGCGATAGACACACTGCGGGGGGGGGGTAGGCCGTAGCCTCTGCGATGGTGTAGGGTGGGGGGTAGGTTTTAGTTCTCATGTTGGTTTCTATGGGCCTTATTTTTATTATTTCTCTGCGCTTTTCTTATCTAATTTCTGCTCTGGTCCAGGATAGGGAAGTGTAGGGAGTGGGCTGCTCTGTACATGGCGTGGAATTGCTATACTGGCGACTTTGTTGTTTTATTCGTACCCGCCATATTGCCTGGAATTGCTTTAACGCTTGGTTTCCTGATACGCTCTTGCCTGCTCACGCTGTGATGTAATTGTATGGGCCCAGCTTTCCTGGATCTCTACTCTCTCTTCCTTTTCTTATTCCTCTTTCTTCTCGTTATTATTCTTTTTCTTTTTCTATATTTCGGGTGACTCTGGGCGACAGGCACGCTGTTCAATGGGGTAGACCGTAGCCGTTACAGTGATGTAGGGTGGGAGGGGTGTTTGTTGTTTTAGTTTGTTTTGTTCTATGGTCCCTTTTTTGCCTTCTTTAGGAGGTGGGCTGTATCCCTTTTTGTTCGCTCCTTTATTCGTTAGCGTCTGCACCTTCTCCTTTTCGGGGCGGGTGGGCTGTACGTATGGCGTCCACTTTATTTGTTTGTTGGTATTCTTTGTCTATTTTGCTCCTGATGTGGGCGTGTGTGGTCTTTGGGCTCTGCCCTACTGTGTCATCTGCTTGCGTGGGGGGCTGCTTCCTCCCGCCCCCCCCGTTTTTCTTTTCGATATATGTTGCATGACGCGCTAGTAGATATGGTTGCTACCTCCTTTAAGTAATGTAAAATGAAACCTCTATATCCTGGCGCTGGCGATGTCGTGATTTTTGTATTCATCCTGTATTCATCCTGTCGTATACATTGCTATGTTTCTTTTTTGACTCTCCTGACTTTGCGGCCGGCCCCTGTGGTTGTAGGCCAGCGCTTGTACTTCTACCCTTCTTTTTCAATAAAGGTTTTTCAAAAAAAAAAAAAAAAAGAAAGAGAGAGAGAAAGAGATAAATAGAGCAAGAAAGGAGAGGAAGAGAGAGATAGATAGAGAGATGGAGAGAGAAAGAGAGGGAGAGAGAGAACGAGAGAAAGAAAGAGAGGCCGGATCTCTGAAGGGCCAGATTCCTGAGTTGCCCCTACAGAACATACAGCTTTTCATTTTTAGCAAAATGCATATGAAAATTGTGCTGTAAAGGTCTCTTTTAGTTTAACCCCTCCTGACAACTCAAAATGGGTGTATTTGCCATCCTCTCCCTTTTTCCTGTTTTTTTATATCTGTAAGTGCTTCCTGATGAGGTTTAATTCCTGGGACAGGTGCCTTGTTGCTTACTTGTAACTATTCTCTGACCCTGCTTCAAGGGTCAGAGCAGGGTCAGAGAATAGTTGCAAGTAGGCAACGAGGCGCCAGGAAGCACTTAGCAGCAGGAGCCCAAGTTGAAGTTAATTTCTTTGTAACCCTTTTGTAAAAGGTTACAAAGAAATTAGGTTCAACTTTTGCACCTGCTGCTTTAACCCTGGCTTGGCTGAAAATTCGTCCCCGCTGATTCGCGGATTTTACCGCGATTTCGTGAGATTCGCGGATCGCGAAATTGCAGGAAATCCGCAAATTCGCCCGCGAAACTGATTTTACGCCCACCCTTACTCTATTCCCCTTCCCCGTGCCTGGTTCCGGGAGCTGGATGGAACCCTGTCCAGGTTCCTCTGGAGCGGCGGAAGACCGCGGATTTCCCTCGCACACAGCCGCATCCCACCCTTTGATGGAGTCCTGGGGGTGACCCATCTCTATCTCTACTATCTTGCCACCAAACTGATCGTCATCCACGACTGGTATGCGGGCGGCTGGCCTGAACCGGCATACCGGGTGGAACTGGAGGAGACAGATTTCCCACAGCTCCAGGCACTCCTCTACGGATGCACGGTCCCGCAAACCATGGCCCCAATTACTAGAGCGGTCTTGCAGGCTTGGCGTACGGCCCTACGTCACACAGGATGGGACCGCAGACTTACCCGCCAGACGCCACTCTGGCACGGGAACTGGCTCCGAGAGGTATCGTCCCTGAGCGGGTTCCGACGTTGGGATCTCATTGGGGTGTCGGTGCTTGGGGATGTATGGGTGGGGGACCATATTCGAGCCTTTGCCGACCTACAGCAGCGCCACGCCCTTCCTCATACCCAGCACTTCCGCTACCTGCAGCTGCACCACGCCCTCCAAGCGCATCTCCCCACACCAACTACCATTCCAGAATTCAGCCCACTAGAAGCCCAGGTGATGATGGGGGACCTGGGGAGGGGGGGAGTATCCCGAATCTACCGCTCCCTAGTCAATAATAGCCCCACATCCCTAGGCCAACTGCGTACCCGATGGGAGGGATGGGTGGGACCCCTGGAGGAGGCCGACTGGAGGGATGCCCTGATGACCCCACGTACCCTGACCACGTCCTCCAAGTTGCGGTTGCTACAGACATACTACCTGCACACGTCCTACCTCACCCCAGAGAGGCTTTACCGAGCCCACTTGTGAACCTCCCCAGACTGCGCCAGATGTGGACATTCCCCGGCTGACTTCTATCACATGGTATGGACATGCCCGGGGCTCGGGAGGTTTTGGAGAGGAGTGCAGAGAGAGCTTTCACAGGCCTTGGGCTGGGAGGTTGTTGTAATCATGACAACATATTTGTATAGTATAATAAAGCTGGTATTTATTCTGAAATTGTAGTCAACAGATTTAACCCACATGAAGAGATATCAGGATGCGATGCTGTCGTGTCCAGTAGTCAGAACATAATGACACGACAGCAACGCATCAGAAATAGAATACAGAACTACTAGAACAAAGAAGCAGAATCTCAAGAATCACAGAGTAATTAAAGCAACACAGATACAACAGAGGTCCCTCATGACCCACTTCGGCTGCTCCTGGGGATCTTTCACACATATACTAACATACAAAACAATTTTTTAGAAAAAAATTGATAATATTAAAAATTCGATATATTTTAATACCTATATTATATACTTCGATATTTTGACTTTCTATATTTTAAAAATCGATATCATATTACTTACCTTCAATTCGATATTTTTCACCACTATATTGTCCATTTGATATTTTGTCCATTCTATATTTTTACTTCGATATTATGGCTATTCTATTTTTTTACTTCGATATTATGTCTAGTTACCTAAGTTAACACAGGCTTAGCTGCCATGCTGCCGCTTTTGCACACGTTACTACTTGCCTTTGTTTTCGCAAAACCGATGTACGTGACGTGAGAACCGTCTACCTTTCACATTACTAGCTGTTCTCTGTGGTGTTGGTCCGCACAGAATGTTCAAGGTAGAACAACAATGTCCCTTGTTGATCTGCTCTGGCCAGTCCCCCACACCCAGACACTGCTGAAAATCGAGTGCTTTTAATATTGCATGCATGCAAGTTAGACGCACTTATAAAAAAACATTCCTGAGAGAAAAGCTGTGCTTGTCCGGAGATGTACATTTTTGCATCTAGACTTTGAGGTATGGAGTCCCCCCATTTTGTAATAAACTAGTTCCTAGCACGGGCAGGGAGGCAAGGCACAGTAGTCCTATTTCCACTGTCTTTATAAAATGATAATTCCGTTTATATTCTATGGAATTGTAACAATTTTGACTATATTGTTTTTATAAATTCTGCTGCTAGTATTGGCTCATGTACTGCATTATAGAGCACGTTAGTTAAAATAAACATTTTAAACTATACTGTGTCTCTGATTACTCATGTTGTGGACAAGCATGAGTGTTCTTGCTCCCGCGAATCCTGAGAGGGACGGAGTGACATGTTCTAGGATGTCTAATCAATGGTAGCTTCGCTGTAATAGGGAGAACAAATGAGACATTATAACTGGTCCGATTAGGATTTTGAGCACTGAGGTGGTTAGTTGGTACACCACTATACACCGAGGTCCTGGTTTCCTGCGCATAGTTCTGTGTATGTGTAGAATCCTTGGAACATGGCGCCCAACATTTGGTCTGGTTCTTATCTGTGAGACGCTTGAGCTGTGACAGTGTAACCTCCTATATTGATGTTTTTATAGGTTCTTTCAAGCTTGATATTCTAAAAAAGGTTTTTTTCTTCATTGTTACCCCTTTATTGCGCTGCCACGCATTTGGTTGTTATACCTTCTTTCTCTTCATGCGTGATGTTGATATTGTGGCTCATAGCCGCGTTGTGCTCCGTGCTCATATGAATACATTCGGGGTGCCAGACGCGGGTGTCACTCTTATCTTTGTGGTAGAGGCTGATCCGCTTTACCACTTTGAAGTTTTTTATTCTTGGGTCACTTTTCCGGCGGTAGATGGAACTGAAAATGTGTTCCATACATGTACTCCCACAGCCCTTCCTAATTTTTATCGGCCTTACAGAACTCTTTAAGTTCTGCTGTCAGAATGGCAACACCATATTTGGTTTAAAGGCGCCCTCCCACACCCAGTGACTCTGATCCGTTTAGGCCCCTTATCAATAGATGGGGCCGCTTGGCCTGTTTTGGTGGTGTACACACCAAATCCACGTTATCTGACAGTTCAAGTGGAGAATCTTTGAATCCTGCAGACATCCCTAATATGGGTGCATCGAGCTGTTATATGAATCATCACAAGCAATGTCCAGGAGGGACCACCTGGGATTTGCTGTGCAACCAGCTGGACCTGGTGGGGTGACTATTAGTCCTGTCATGGTTAATTCGGTAATGGCCAAGCGTCCTCAGAATAAGGATGAATTTCCTTATGGGTTTGGTGAGAAATTTGACCAGCTGGAGGCGGTATTTCCAAATACCTCTCCTGTGGAGAAACACAGGATTTTGACAATAAGTTTGCAGAAAGACTTCATTCCCGAGCTCTCCGATTGTAACAATTGGGGTAAGGTGTTGACAGCAGTATATGTCTCAATGACCATGCTCCCCTCCGTTTTTAAGCGTGTTCAAGATGAGCACGACCCTGAAGCGGCTGTTGAATTGGGGATGAGGTTGGTTGGGATGTTTGACGTAGTTGTTGATCTAATCCTTGCAAATATTAATGGAGATGCGGTAAACTTTCAAGTTGCTAATGCTTTGGCTCTTGTCCCAGAGAATGGAAGCCCCAGGAATTGCTGAAAAGCTCAGTCTGATAAAGACGAGCGCCCAATCTTTTCTAAGAAAACTTGGAGGACAAACAAACAGGGGAAGCAGCCAAAAAAGCAGGGGTTGAGTGCTGCGTCACCGACACCCGAGTCTTCTGAGCGCACTTATGATTTGCGCAATCACGCGAGAATTTTTCAGGTTCCTGATCAGCGTTCTCCTCGTTCTTTACAGGAAACATCAGGCTCACAAGCTGGTGGAGGGGAACGCCAGGATCGCGGCAGATGTTGAGGTGCACCACAAGGACATGAGCAACCTCGTCCCACTGAAGGCAAGGGCAAACAAGACGACTTTCCTCGTAAGCGCCCTCGGTTTCAGAAAAGAAAGTTGCTGCTTTAACAGCAAGAGATTCCACAGTCGGTGAGAACCCAACTCCTGAATTTAACATGGGCAGTGACTCTGCCCGACAGCGCTGCAGATGTTACCATTGTGCAGAAGGCACTATGTCAGTTTCTGGAGGCGACAGCAACTGAGACTTTCATTACGGTTGAAACAGCTGACACTCGTGTGGCTCCCCCTGACAGACTATATGAAATTGTTCTTCTAATTGAAGGAGACATACGGCGTGTTGTTAAATGGGTTTTTTGGGAGAATCTGACCTCCTCTTACAACATTTTGTTGGCAGAGGTAGATTGACCCCCACGTTTTGTGGAGGCCACTCCAAAAGGGGAGGAGGTGATACTTCTGAGTTTTTCACATAATGTCTCCACGGAGCATGCAGAGGCTTTTGCGGAGGAGTGGGCGTTGGTGCTTGTACCGGCTCTAAACTGTACTCATGTGGGTTGGGATAAAGATTCCCCTCCCCATGAGATACCATTGTGTCAATGCCACAGCCTCAACCCCAATATCCCCTGTAGCGGGAAGCTACAGGTCCCATTTCCAAGATTCTGACACAGTAAGAGTATCAAGTAGTGATTGAGACATATGTGTCACAGATGAATAACCCGCTTTTTACCGTTAACAAACCTGATGGGTCGTACCGTTTACTTTTGGATTACCGGCATTTGAACTCTCATTGTCGTCCTTTTGTGGTACAGAATACCCATAGTTCTGCTCTTGTAGACAGTCTTGTTCATAAAAAATATAAAACTACGCTTGACATTTCGAATGGATTTTTCAGTCACAACCTGTCCCCTGCTTGCAGTCAATGGACAGCATTCACAGCCGGAAGAAAGCAAAAACAATTCAGGCGATTAGCAATGGGCTATAAAAACAGCCCCATAGTTTTCGCCACCCGTATTGTCTCTTTGTTGTACAGCATAGACTCTGATGTGTACTTGTACGTTGATGATATTTATCTCACTGTCGACGAATTCTGGCCCCTTCTTTGCCAAGTAGACCGCATCAATATTCTGTTTGCGGACAACGGTTTAACTTTGCTAAATCACACATTGCAGAGTATACAGTGAGGTTCTTAGGCTATGAGCTCAATAATGAAGGTAGGGACTTAGCACCTCACTTCCTGGAGAAATGCGCTCGTTTGCGACCTCCGACAACCCTGAAAAAATTACAGTCTCTGCTGGGATTTTTGAACTTTGGGCGTACTTGTATTCCCGAATATGCCCAGTGTATCAAGCCTTTGTATTCTTTGATACAACCTACATTTTCAAAAGCCTGCTGGCTTCCGGAACATGCAGCTATTCTGAAGTTTGCAGATCTTCTTGAATCTAAATACTTGTTGACATGTGATACCCACACCAACCTGGTGATACGAATTGTGCCAGGCGCAGTGAGTTTCACTTACTTAACAGTTGCAGTTTTCCACTGTTGAAAAAGTCTTAATGGCTGTACAGATGCCGATCCTGAAGGAACGCGCACTGGCACAAGGGAAACGCATTTTTGTGGTAACATCATACCCTGCACTTGAAGCAGTGACAAAGGCGAGTGTACCGAATTCTAAAGCTTTGCATCCCCAGTAGTTACAATGGGCAACTTATTTGACGTCTCCGGATGTCACGTGAATCTTTGATTCCTCCCTGCAGACACAGTAGTTCTTGCAGTATACATTTGTTCCTCCACCTCCACTGTCTATGCATCCACTCGAGGAGTATAATTGTATCATTTACACTGATGGTTCGGTGTAACGGGCCACATGCCCTGAGCATGCTTAGTCTGCAGCCTGCGCTATTGTGGCAGATAACATAGTGAACGATGAGTTCAAGTCCAGTGTTGTGCATGCCCAAGCGCTCGGGGACTGTACCGCCCAATTGGCTTAGCAGCGCACATTGGTGCTTGCTCTTGAGTTTGCAGATCCTAATGTGACTAATCTCATTGTGAGTGACTCTTACTACTGTGTTGAGTCTTTCAATGACAGCTTATTCTTTTGGTTTCAGAATGACTATCGTGATTCCAAATGCAGCGCAAGCATGAGTTCGAGTGGCAGATCTTAATGTATGTCTGCCTCTCACATATGTTGTTCATACTCTTGGCCACCAGCGTGTGGGAGCACACGCTATCGGTAACAGTTTGGCAGATGAATCTGCCAAATCAGCAGTAGCCACGTGTTCAGTTGCAGCAGTTACAAGATCCATGACTATGATTGATAATTACATTTTGGCAGCTATTGCTGCTACTGAGAAGGGTGGTAAGTACCCTCAAGGGTTCCCTTCGAAGTACTCTTATCATTTAAGTCCCGACCAAGTTCCTTATGTGAAAATTAATGACAGGTTAATTCCCAATGCGGACCGCAGACTTTCTTTAATAATAGCAGCACACAAAGGCTTGGCTTTGGCCCATGCTGGCATGTCTGCAACAGTGTCTATCTTATAGCAATGTTATAGGTGGCGTGGTTTATATAAAAAGACCCTTAATTATGTACTTTCTTGTGACATTTGTCAGCAGATAAAGCCATCTACGGTTACACGTCCACCACAGACACAGCTCATCATTTCTAATAAGCCTTTTGGCTCTGTATATCTTGATCACTGTGGTCCTTTTTCTTCAGATACGGCTTATAAATACATCTTAGTTACAGTTGATTTGTGCACATGTTTCGTTTGAGTATGGCCACAATGCAGTGCTGTCACTCGAAATGTCATCAGGGATTCGTGTCAGAATTTTTGCATATGGCTCCTTCCATTCTGGCCAAGATCCAGCGTTCGCCTCTAAGCAATAGAAGAATGCGATGTAGTCTTTGGGGGTGCTGGTGAAATTCTTGTTCCAGTCAGGCCTGAGGGCATCTCAGTTGTGGAGCAAATGAACCGTGATTTAAAGCAATCCTTGACAGTCTTAGGTACTAGCAGGAATTGGCTAACCCACTTGTATGGCATGCAACGTTCACTAAATAAGCTCCCTAGAAGATCTCTGGGTGGACCGACCCCATACGAAATGCTCTTTGGCATAAAAATATTTGTGCTAGACCTTGATGTTCTAGATATAGCGGCGGCAGCCACAACCTTTGACATAGATAATCATTCTACTATGTTGCAGGACTTACAAGAGCACCGTGACAGTTTTGCAAATGAACATTTACCCTCTGCCACTGATGCAGCACTGCAGATTCCAGTAGTTGGCTGGCTACCCAAAGTTGGATATCTGGTCTGAGAGAAGGTAGAGAACAAAAAAGAATTTGGCCCTCTTATTGTGCACCGGTTCCAGTGCTTGGTGTGCATGGTACTCGTACAGTCATTTTACCACCGCTTCCTGGTCGCAAAGACAACAGATACATCTCAGTAGACAATGTCAAGCTACAACATCTGGCCGATTCTGAATAGTGTGACACCTGCTGTGTCATGATCAGCAATTTCTAGGAATCCTGGGGTTGGCGCATCTGTCACCATGCAAAACGACATTGCCATCGAGATGAACTCTGTTACTGAATCCTTGCTAGTCCCACCAACTCTCCCCTGCAATGAGGGAACTGAATATGCTTATCCCATAAGAGAGTCGCTGCCTGGTTTGCAGAAAACTACACTTAACCAGTCTCATTTTCTTTTGACCCATCTTCCACCTCTTCATTTGGCCTTATTAAATTCAGGGTTTTTGTCTCCTGGTTTAAACAGACTTATTTGGTCCCTCCTTGGACATAGGTCTGGTTTGTGCTGCTTAAGTATGGGCGAAATTTGCGAATTTGCGGTACGCGAATTCGTGCAAATACGTACTCGCGGTCAGCAAAATTTGCGTATCTGTGCAAATTTGCGGATTTTTTATTTTTGCGTGTTCGCAGGTTTTTTTTCAGCACAGCTACCGCGAAGTTACCCATGCGGTCGTACATGGGCGCGGCCATCTTGTTTTCAGTGTTCGCGTTGCGTATTTCCGTTTCCGGGCGCTAGTTGCATGCTAGCGTTGGGCATTTCCTACGTGCGGGGTGCAATTACGTGATCACGTCCGTTTTTGCGAGCTCGCGGGGAAAATATCGCCCGAACTTACCCACGTGGTCACAATGGGCGCGGCCATCTTGGTTTTCATTCATTGCTATGGTTCTGGGCATGCTTTTTATATCCTGCTGCAAAAACAACAGTTGATGGACAGAATGCAGAACAATGTCATACATTCACCCCAGTACAGAGATCTGGGCCTAAATCCATTGTTTTTTTGCTCACCATGCCATTCCAGTTTGAACCCAGCTATATGCAAATCAGTCTTGACCGTGTGCCCCATGGGAACAGTCCAGCCTGAACTGCCAAGCCAGGTCCTCCCTGGACTGGAAACAAGCATCCAAGGACCGGTTTCGGGCTTTCAGCCCTCATCAGCCTTGCTAGCTTGATTCCAGTGGCATGGAGAGCACGGGACTCACGTCTGAGCATACCCGTCCCACTCGGGGTGACAAATGCAAAAACAACAGTTGATGGACAGAATGCAGAACAATCTCACACATTCACCCCAGTACAGAGATCTGGGCCTAAATCCATCCTTTTTTTGCTCACCATGCCATTCCAGTTTGAACCCAGCTATATACAAATCAGTCTTGACCGTGTGCCCCATGGGAACAATCCAGCCTGAACTGCCAAGCCAGGTCCTCCCTGGACTGGAAACAAGCATCCAAGGACCGGTTTCGGGCTTTCATCCCTCATCAGCCTGGATAGCTTGATTCCAGTGGCATGGAGAGCACGGGACTCACGTCTGAGCATACCCGTCCCACTCGGGGTGACAAATGCAAAAACAACAGTTGATGGACAGAATGCAGAACAATGTCATACATTCACCCCAGTACAGAGATCTGGGCCTAAATCCATCGTTTTTTTGCTCACCATGCCATTCCAGTTTGAACCCAGCTATTTGCAAATCAGTCTTGACCGTGTGCCCCATGGGAACAGTCCAGCCTGAACTGCCAAGCCAGGTCCTCCCTGGACTGGAAACAAGCATCCAAGGACCGGTTTCGGGCTTTCAGCCCTCATCAGCCTGGATAGCTTGATTCCAGTAGCATGGAGAGCACGGGAGTCACGTCTGAGCATACCCGTCCCACTCGGGGTGACAAATTCAAAAACAACAGTTGATGGACAGATTGCAGAACAATGTCATACATTCACCTCAGTACAGAGATCTGGGCCTAAATCCATCGTTTTTTGGCTCACCATGCCATTCCAGTTTGAACCCAGCTATATGCAAATCAGTCTTGACCGTGTGCCCCATGGGAACAGTCCAGCCTGAACTGCCAAGCCAGGTCCTCCCTGGACTGGAAACAAGCATCCAAGGACCGGTTTCGGGCTTTCAGCCCGCATCAGCCTGGATAGCTTGATTCCAGTGGCATTGAGAGCACGGGACTCACGTCTGAGCATACCCGTCCCACTCAGGGTGACAAATGCAAAAACAACAGTTGATGGACAGAATGCAGGACAATGTCATACATTCACCCCAGTACAGAGATCTGGGCCTAAATCCATCGTTTCTTTGCTCACCATGCCATTCCAGTTTGAACCCAGCTATATGCAAATCAGTCTTGACCGTGTGCCCCATGGGAACAGTCCAGCCTGAACTGCCAAGCCAGGTCCTCCCTGGACTGGAAACAAGCATCCAAGGACCGGTTTCAGGCTGTCAGCCCTCATCAGCCTGGATAGCTTGATTCCAGTGGCATGGAGAGCACGGGACTCACGTCTGAGCATACCCGTCCCACTCGGGGTGACAAATGCAAAAACAACAGTTGATGGACAGATTGCAGAACAATGTCATACATTCACCCCAGTACAGAGATCTGGGCCTAAATCCATCGTTTTTTTGCTCACCATGCCATTCCAGTTTGAACCCAGCTTATGCAAATCAGCCTTGACCGTGTGCCCCATGGGAACAGTCCAGCCTGAACTGCCAAGCCAGGTCCTCCCTGGACTGGAAACAAGCATCCAAGGACCGGTTTCGGGCTTTCAGCCCGCATCAGCCTGGATAGATTGATTCCAGTGGCATGGAGAGCACGGGACTCACGACGTCTGAGCATACCCGTCCCACTCAGGGTGACAAATGCAAAAACAACAGTTGATAGCCAGAATGCAGAACAATGTCATACATTCACCCCAGTACAGAGATCTGGGCCTAAATCCATCGTTGTGTTGCTCACCATGCCCTTCCAGTTTGAACCCAGCTATATGCAAATCAGTCTTGACCGTGTGCCCCATGGGAACAGTCCAGCCTGAACTGCCAAGCCAGGTCCTCCCTGGACTGGAAACAAGCATTCAAGGACCGGTTTCAGGCTTTCAGTCCTCATCAGCCTGGATAGCTTGATTCCAGTGGCATGGAGAGCACGGGACTCACGTCTGAGCATACCTGTCCCACTCGGGGTGACAAATGCAAAAACAACATTTGATGGACAGAATGCAGAACAATGTCATACATTCACCCTAGTACAGATATCTGGGCCTAAATCCATCGTTTTTTTGCTCACCATGCAATTCCAGTTTGAATCCAGCTATATGCAAATCAGTCTTGACCGTGTGCCCCATGGGAACACTCCAGCCTGAACTGCCAAGCCAGGTCCTCCCTGGACTGGAAACAAGCATCCAAGGACCGGTTTTGGGCTTTCAGCCCTCATCAGCCTGAATAGCTTGATTCAAGTGGCATGGAGAGCACGGGACTCACGTCTGAGCATACCTGTCCCACTCGGGGTGACAAATGCAAAAACAACAGTTGATGGACAGAATGCAGAACAATGTCATACATTCACCTCGGTACAGAGATCTGAGTCTGTGTCATCATGGCTTGCAACTGTTTTTCTCGGTTGCAAGTTGACTGCACTGGCATTATGCCGGCTTCCACAAGTTTACGTACCAATTTCGCTAAACAACAGAGAAGAAGAAGACTGGTGTATTGTCTGAGTCTAATGTAGTGATTGCTAGTAGAATTCCTGATACTCCCACTAATGTTAGAGCAGAGGCCGATGAAGTGGGAGGTTAGATAGATACATGCCACAAATGTTATGTACTGTTCTTGCAAGTTGCTAGTGCTACTGTGACACAACTTTCTGCTGAATTATTTTGTGTTAATCTCAAAGAGCATTGGTTACAGTATGTTTTTCTTTCTTCATATAGATGCTCCTTCCAAACTAACCAGGAAGGAGTTGGCTAGACGGGCCCGGCAACGGAAGCTGGAGGCAATTGTCGCCGAATATTGGTGGCTGGTGGCCCAGGAGGAGGAGGACACGCAGTCGCAGTCGACAACATCCACGTCAGCTGCATCATCCTCCGCTGCCCCTGGGTCATACGGTCAGCGCAAGCCTTCAGCGGTACGAAGCCGTGGTCCGGCAGCCACCCGCCGCCACCAAGCAGCAAATAAATCAGCTACCCCCACAGTACCTGCAGGGGAAAGGCACATGTGCACCGCTTGACCCTCAGGGTGTCCAACCTTGAGCAGGAGGTGGCGAGGCAGAATGCCCTGCTGAAGGACCTCCAGAGAGATCTGCCTGACCACCTGGCCACAGGACACCACCGGCAGAAGTCAGGGGCGTAGCTAGAGCCTGTGGCGCCCGGGGCCATCCCACAGACTGCCGCCCTTGGCATCCGCAGTCCCGTGACCGTTCGAGGCCAAGTCTCGACTGGAATTTCGGATCTCACCCCACTGTCAAACCTCGGGCACAAATATTTCTCACATGTATCACCGGAATGCCAGCTCCACACCGGGCCACAAACCAGTGCAAGCAAGTGCCAACCATCTGAACTCGCAGCCGCAGAGCACCCCGAGGCCACTCGCCCAACTATGCCGGTGTGATTCTACCTAATACCTCCAAACATATCCGTCAGCCTGCCTGACTGTGATCGGCACACGCGTCCACAGTCTCTCCCAAGGCCCACCCAGCAACCATGCCATTACGCACATGCTCACTGCAGCGGCCGGAGTCCGTGAGTCAACTGACTCTAATGAATCCACGGTATAGGCCCGAGGCAATTGAGATCGTGCCAGGGCTTCCCACACCCCGCCACAGTCTGGGCCCATCTATCATCGCCCGACCCATGTGCCGAACGGCATATGTCCCACCCCACCACCCGCACAGAACAATTCCACAGGTGGGTGCAGTCACCCTCAAATCCTGCTCACCGCAGCATTCATCATACCCAATGCAATGTGTCCCCTTCCCACACATAGGTCCGAGTCTCAACTGCTTCCCTATCCCAGCAAGTGTCACTGTGTGGTAGCCACGTCGGCATAGCTGCCAAGGTTTCAGATTGCTAAGTGTGACATTTTTTAAATTGCAGTGCAGTTATGAGTGACATTTCAACCACTATGAGTGACAATTTTTCGCAAGCAAAACCAAGCAATGAAGTCCATGGAAATGGATAAACATTACAAATTATACCCTTTTGAGCTGTGAGAAACTCGAAAAAGATCTTTAAACTGCTGCAGAGCACTTCCTATTGATCACAACACATATGCATTTCATAACTAGGTGCATTTTGTACTGTGGATATTGTTTGTGCATTCTTTCTGGTAGGAAATGAGAAAACTGTTAATCTCAGCATCCAAAGTGTTTAGGCTTAACAAATCAGGTTTCACAGTGTTACAAATCACATGAAACACACAACAGGAAGCAGCTATGGATGGGCCACATTATCGTACTTGGTGTTAAGTGACACTCAGAGCCACCCTCTGACAAAAATGTAATTTCAAGCCTTTTCCCCACCACAATAATAAGAAGCTCCAACCAGGCTTGGACTGGCCCAAAAGCAGCAGAAAATGCTTCACCTTCCTGCCATTAAGAAGAACCTGAGCCTGACCAGGGTTGGACTGGCCTCTTTGGATTATTCACTTCACTATTGCTCACTGTTACTGCAGTAGATCCCAGGTAGGTCCTCCTGTGCCAGACACTATAGGGTTACCACCAATCTGTTGTTTTTACTGGCATGATCGGTATGGTATTGTCCTGGCTCGGTGTCATACAAAAAGCTGAGATGTTTTCCCTCATCAGTGCATACTTCGCAGTGTTCTAAAGCTGTGAAGTTTGTCTCATAATTAAAGTAAATAAAGACAAAGTCCAATGTAAAAAGTATAAACGTTATGAAGACAATGTTTTTTAAAATAATTTTGTCATGCTTAAGTTTTAAATCAACATGAACAAATGACCAGTATGGCAGTATTTAACAACCTTACCAGAGAGTGGGAAACGCTGAATGTGCCAGAATGGCTCCAGTGCTGCTCTCCGTGTTGTCTCGGTTCAGTGCTGCTGGCGTCCATAGCAAGGCAGGGGCACCGGAAGAGGCTCTCTCTCTCGGGGCACAAGGCAGTCGCAAGGCGACCAGCCGCAAGGCAGACATTAGTACAGTTTTCCCACGTTAGTGGCCTCAGTGGTGCTACAGAGAGAGGCTCTCTTGACCCTGGGGCAGAGGAGTCAGAGTGCGCCACACAGCAGCATGCAACATTTTCATAAATGTATTCTATTGCGCAGACAATCAGCAGCGCATAGAGGACTGTCACTTGACTCGGACTCAGATTGAAGTTCCCCGCCGAATCTGACCTACCTCACTTCCTCTTCCTTCAAGACTTGACGAGGCACTATGGTCGTCACATCCGGATTTAAAACCGGGCCTCCTAGTCAGTCTTAGTGTGGTGGTGCATTTTAAAGCTGCGTGGCGCCTGCCAGGCATATTTGCTACATTGTAGCACTCTCAGCCTGCTCCAGCGCAGAGAGCAGATATTTAACTAATGATTTACTGAGCCCAGCTGCTGTGAAGAACACTCACTTGATTCAGAAAATTCTCACACACCTTAAAGGGTGGCATGAGATTGTCAATACAGAGACACTACACACACTATCACACTTAAAATAGGAGTGAAACTACTGACAGCCTTGAGTATCCGTGATGTCTACAGCAAAGGAGAGCTTGTAAGCTATAGGCACCCCTAATGTACACAGGACTGCCAGCGTGTATTTACAGTCTCTGTCTGACACATCCTGGTGTAGGAGTCGGCAATCTGGTGTCATTAACATCTCATGGCCAGATATTCAGCAGTAAAAAAGCATAAAACACAATATTACTTACAAGTACCGAATCAGATAACTTTAATACAATGCCTGAGCTCACCGCAGGGAAACTAACATCACTGGGGCAAAAAGCACTTCACTCCCTGAGCTGTCTCAGCAGCGAACGTGGGGCTTCGAAGCACTGCCCGACTTTACCAAAATCTAACTTTACAATAAAGTATGTGATATGAAATCCATGCCCTCTGTAAATCAGACAGCAGGTTCCATCCGCCTTCTCCACTCCTGTCTGATAAACGACCTGTCTATAAATATTCAAAGCAGCAAGCAGGTCGGACTGACACGCCTTTCAAACACTGCTTCCCACTGCATTGTTAAGAACTATTCACTTTTGAGTCAGAGTTTAATAATAATATTCTGCAGACGGTATAGTTTACTGAGCCTGTGCGCCTCGTACCTAAAGCGAAATGCTGGGAAGGAAGCAAGAATGCTTCCGAATGCCACTCCAGCCGCCAATTACAGTCAGTGAGAATAAACTACAAAGGCTGCCGCCCCCAAAATATTGCCGCCTGGGGCGGACCGCCCCCCTCGCCCCCCCCTAGCTACGCGAGTGGCGGAAGTAGAGGAGAGACTGTCCCTTGCCCCTTTTTTAAAGGCTTTTGGGGGGAAGGGAATTGGGGATTGGGGTTTTGGAACTTTTCTTCTGGACATTTCATGGACATTGGTTGGGGTTAGGGAGGGGGGTGGGTCGGGTCTTGTGGGATAGTTTATTTTTGTTAGGGTGTAAATAATTATTTATTTTAAACTTAAAGATAGCATAAGCGTTTTTATTGTTTTGTGGTGGAGGCAGGGGGGGGGGGGTTAATTTAACTGTACATTTGTTTTCCTGAAACTTAACTGGCTGGTTGATTCAAATTGTCTAATCACCCAAATTTGTACAAAAGTGCCACTGACAGAGTTAGTGAATTCAATTGTCCTACTACTTTACTAGTACAACCGTCAGTCTCTTCTCTCCTCCTACTCCATTAGTCTTCCTCCCCCAAAATGCTTATCTTACCTGTGATTCGTGTTTGAGAGTAGGGCTAGGCACAGGGCTAACTGCATGGCAAATGGCGATTAGGTTGGCTCTGGATTCTGAATCCTGGACAGATGAAATGTCATTGTTGTGGTGGTAGTAGTAGTGGTACACACTGGCAGTAGCAGCATATGAATAAAAAGGAAATGAAACATTGAGTGGCCAGAGCGTAGCATTAGAACAGTATGATAGATAGTACAGTACACAAGAACAGTGCCATAAATTGTAGCCTAAGCAATGCTAAAGTATTCAAAATATAAGTACTAGTTGAGTGGAGTATGGCTACTACAAGAAATAGTACTGAAGGTCAAGGACACAGTAGCGTAAGCATTCATCACGTGTAGGAGGAGGATGTTGTTGATGATCAATCCACTTGATGGCGCACATGAAATTTCGATTTGATTTGCAAATATTCATGGGTGTGTGTCAACTTGAGAATAAGAATAAAAATATATCCTGGGATTCCTTCACCAGCCTTGAAATTGATTTTCTGTTGCTTTGACCTATCCTCCCCAGCAAGTGTGTGGAATTATTGTTGTCATTTAGTCACACCTCAATGAAAACTACACAGCCCGGGGGAAGAGGGTTAGGGTTTGAAAATTGGATGGGAATGGGGGTTTTTGGGAAAGTTTTGTGGAGAGAGGAAAAAATAACACAGGTTGGACAAACAACAAATGAAGAAAAACAAATCTTTGGATACGAAGATATCCATAAATCTTTTAAGGGATATAAAGGAAGTGCACTACTGCATGCACGAAGTTGTTTGCTAAATGGATGGTTAGGGTACTGGAAAGTAGCACTTACTACAACTTACTAACTATGAAAAAACAATTTGACCGTACAGGGCTGCAGTAATTACGCAATTTCACTTGCCTATCTGCCCTCTGAGAGAATAAACATTTATTAGTACATTAAATTAGTTTTAAAAATAGCAAAGAAACTTATCAAATAGCTGGAGGGATGAATTTGAAGCAGAGAGCAAACAAATGCACAGAGTCACACTCATAGAAGTTCACAACAATAACATAATTTAAAAGATAAGGAGAAGTGAAGAGGATACTGTACCTGTATGTTGTAGTTGTCCTGTTCAATTTGGGAAGTTGCATGCATCCAGCCATTCCTCTTATTCGCGTTACTCCTCCATTCCATCTGACGCTCCGTTGATCAATCTTGGTGACCAGACACACTGTCCACTGCCTGCCTGGCGGATGCGGAATTGCAGATTGCTAATGGTAAGCCTGAGTTAATGTTTTTCCCATCGCAACAGGGTAAAAGCCGGCCTGTAATTGTTGAGGGAAAAACAGGAAGTGATATTAAAACACCACGGAGAAAAAATATAAGGTACGGTGTGTAGTGCAAAAATAACACTTTCAGTTTCAGAGGCAACACTATTACATACAAGCATCATTTATAAAGTGCGTACTCTCAGTCTCCTTTTCAAGGATAGTAATATAATTCTGTAGTAGGGGATCTCTGTGTATAGTCATAATCTAGTGAATAGTCCCGCTCATGTGCGGGGACCCCGGAGCAATACAAAATAATCTCTTAAACTGTCTTCTTTGCAGTCCTGCATAGACACTTAGAGAGAATTTAAAGACAAATAATGGAGCCTATACATACAAGGCTACACTGTCCAGTACTTCAACTAGAAATGCAAAGGATATTCCACCAATATCACATTTAAACCTGTCTGCCAGGTTTCACCATGGAAAACACTTCCCCCCTTCACCAAATCCTTGGAATGATAGAGAGGAAGGGCAGGACAGACAAGCCCCCATAGGCTGCCATTATGTGGCTTAAAAAGGGATACCGTGCCTTTAAGAAAACTTTCCAGAACTCTCCTGGTATCCCAGAATGCACAGCAACTCCCTCCACTTTCAGTTCTTTTTTCAGGCTCCTGCTAGCAGGACCCTGGAGCATTGAGCTCTCCCTTTTTGGGTGTTAGTCTAATCTTTTTTGCACTTTTAAAGTGTTCAGAGTGTTTTCATTCGATGTCTTTTGGCCCTTTCTGCTCTTGCTGGTGTTTTTCTAGTAAGTTCAGCCACTCTTTTCATCAAATATGCCATCCCTATTTGATAGGTGTCCAGAGTGTGCTGGAAAGAAGGCCAAATCAGACAAGCACAGGGTGTGCATTCATTGTCTGCCCCCTTCTCATGTCCCAGAGGATTGCGAGATCTGCCAACAGTTCTCCAACAGGACCGTGAGGGACAGGGAGAAGACTCGGCTTCAAGGATTGGAGAAGCGAAGACAGCGTAACCAAGATGGGTCTGGGCATGAAGGGGCTCCTTCATCTGCCTGTGCTGAGGCCTCTGGGGGGCTTCCAAGTAAGGAAAAAGCCAAGAAACGACATTGTTCTCCGTCAACGTCGATGGCCTCGACGTCGGCGTAGAGAGGCATGACTACGGTGTGTTCCCTGTCTCCCCAGGGCTCTGGGTCGAAGCGGCGTCATTGTTCGACGTCGAGGGGATTGATGTCGAGACCTCCGACGAGGTCGACGTCGAAGACAACTTCGTCATCGAGGTACCACCGACGTCGAGAGGGGTCTCGCAGACGCCGGCGCTCGCTGTCGAGGTGACACCGCTGGTCGTCGTTGACTCGACATTCGTCGTCGAGGAGGCGTTCCTCGACGTCGCGAAAGAGATCTTCGACGTCGAAGAGGCCGGCGTCGACGCGTTTGACGTTGAGAACCAGATTGGAGGAAAGAAGAAGGGAGTCCAGGTCCCGAAGATGTTCTAAGACCAGGACAGAGTCCTATGGCTCCATGATCAGCCTTTCTTCTTCGACCACAAGCTCACGGTCGCGGCGGCACCGTTGCTCGTCAAGGAAACGGTCGGCCTCAAGGTCTCCTTCAAGGGTATGGAAGCCGAAGAGAAAGAGGGCGGAGAAGTTCCCGGGCTCGGGGTACTCACAAGCCTACTCACCCTCTAGGCATGGAACACCGCCTCCTCCGTTACCTAGGGGCCTTCCCCCGAAGATACCTACACCTTCTCCGCCTCTGAGGATGCCTACACCTGCTCTGAGTACTCCAACTCCTCCTCTTCCACCTCCTCCTCCGAGGTCATACTCATTACATCTACCTACGCCACCCTCAGGCCCTCCAAGGCCCAAGCTGCCACCTCAGCCTCCACAACCCGTGCCTGTACTGCCAGTGGATCGGCCAAGACCAAGGAGACCGAGGTCCCGCTCTGGCCGGGGCAGGTCCAGAGATGGTGGGCTGTCGTCTACTAGATCCAGACGACGTCACAGGAGATACAGGTCCAGGTCCCGTCGCACAGAGTCATCTAGTGCCAGGGACTATTCCCCGACACTTTCGGATTCCCCTCGGACGAGGGTGTCTCCAGTGGACGACATTGCCTCCTTTCAGGAGGTCTTGTTTTGCGAGGAGCGGCAAAACTGGGCATCACGCTGATGGTTCCTACGCCCTCAACCTCAGTGATAAATCGAGACCCTGCATAAAAAACAGCTGTCTCGTCTTCTACTACCTTTGGTGCCAGGGCTAGAAGAACCAGCCATGGATCTCTTCCTTACGCCTGCCTCCATGAAGTCTGCATTGTCAAGGCTACAAAAGAAGTACAAGGCCCCTGAGTCGGACCCTGCCTTTCTGCGTACGGATCCGGTCTCGGACTCAGTGATAGTGACGGCAGCCAGGAAGCAACATTCCACTGCGCCATCATCAACGGTGCCTCCTGACAAGGAGAGTCGATTAATGGACTCAGCGGGCAGGAGAGTATGTGGTACAGCCTCCACGTCCATGAAGGCCGCCAGTGCCTCAGCGTTATTGGGGCGGTACGATAGAGAATTGTGGGATTCACTGCAGCAGTTCGCGGAACATCTTCCCAAGGAACGCAGAGAGGACTTCATGGAGATCGTCACGGAGGGGATGATTGTCTCTAACCAGATCATCAGCTCCGCGGCGGATTCTTCGCTGTTGGCAGCCCACGGGTACTGCCACGTTATTAACCTGCGCCAACACGCCTGGCTGCGTCTAACGTCGCTGAAGCCCAAAGCTCAACAGAGGGTTGCCAATCTGCCCTTTTCTGGAGCGACCCTGTTCGGCAGACATGCGGATGAGGAGATGGCCCGCATGAAGGTGGAGGCCGAGACCCTGACAGCAGTCGGGTTGGAGAAGCTGAAAGAGCAAAAGAAGGCCTACCGCCCGTTCCAAAGGCGGTATGGGGCACAGGGCAGAGGACAGGGTCGGCAGGCTGGACAGCAGCAACAGCAGCAGCAATACCAGCGGCGACCGTTCCAGAAGCGCCAGAGGGGCAGAGGTGGACAGCAGTCCTCCGCAGCGAATAAGGGCCCGGCCGGGTCTAAGCCCTGAGGTGCTACTTCCCCCTCGTCCGTTACCCGCTCCGGTGGGGGAAGCATCCAACATTACTTGACAGAGTGAAGAAAAATTACTCAGGACAAGTGGGTGCTGAATATTGTTTGCAATGGATACAGTCTTCGTTTCATCAGCCCGCCTCCAGCGATTCCACCGGTTGGCTCGCAGTTCCAACTGCGTGAACTCCAGGCAGAGGCCGATACCCTGTTAAGGAAAAGGGCGATAGAGGATGTACCTATGTCTCAGAGGGGAAAGGGTCTTTACTCACGCTTCTTTCTGGTACGCAAGAAAGACAAGAACGAGTTCAGGCCCATTCTGGATTTGCGATAAGCAAACAAATGGATTAGCAGGGAAAAGTTTTGCATGCTGTCTTTGCACCAGATTTACCCTCAGCTGCAAAGGGGAGACTGGCTTTGCGCGATAGATCTGCAAGATGCGTACTTCCATGTGCCCATTGCACAGAAACACTGGAAGTTCCTGCGCTTCCTAGTTGGCACCAATCACTATCAGTACACCGTACTACCGTTTGGACTGAAGTCTGCGCACAGGACGTTTTCAAAGTGCATGGCTGTGGTGGCAGTGCACCTACGAAAGAACAAGGTTTTTGTCTACCCGTACCTGGACGACTGGTTGATCAAGGCCTCCACCTTCCAGAACGCACAACTGCACTTCAACAGGACAGCCGTCCTTCTGAATCAACTGCGTTTGCACATAAATATGTCCAAGTCTGTCCCGATACCATTCCAGTGCCTGCAGTACTTGGGAGCCTCCATCAATACGCTGTCAGCAAGCGTGTCTCCTTCGGAGGAGAGACGCTTATCGCTCCTTCGGAAGGCTCAGGCTCTCATAGCAGCTCCATCTACAACAGTGAGGACGGTGTCTTCTCTACTGGGGTCGATGGCCTCTTGCATCTTCCTCACTCTACATGCGCGCCTACACATGAGGCCGTTGCAGGAATGCTTGGAGGATCAATGGGACCAGAGGAAAGGGTGCTGGGATGACAGGATCCAGTTGTCTCTTCATGCCCAGCAGTCCCTGAGATGGTGGTGCTCGGAGGTGAATCTATTCAAGGGGGTTCCTTTCCACAAGGATATTCCGACTCAGACTATCGTGACGGATGCATCTCTCCTGGGCTGGGGAGCGCATTCAGACCATCTACAAATCCAGGGAACGTGGTCTCCAGCAGAGTCCACGTATCACATCAATTTCCTGGAACTCAGAGCGGTTCACTTGGCACAGAAGGCCTTTCATCCGTCCTTCCAGACCGACTCCTTGCTTGTACAGACAGACAATACAACCACGATGTATTACCTCAACAAGCAGGGGGGTTCAAGATCGCGCACACTGTCACAGGAAGCGCAGGCGATCTGGCACTGGCTGCTGGCCAGAGGACTGACGATAACGGCGACTCATCTGCCAGGTGTGAAGAATGCTCAGGAGGAGGCTCTCAGCAGACTGCTTCAGGAAAACCACGAGTGGGCCATAAACAACGAGGTGCTCGGCGACGTCTTCGCCATGTGGGGCACTCCAGACGTGGATCTGTTCGCCACCGCCGAAAACAAAAAATGCCGCAACTTCGCCTCGAGGTATTATCAGCCGGAGACTCTGGGGAACGCGTTATGGATCAGCTGGTCGAACAGCTTTCTGTACGCTTTTCCTCCCATTCCCCTGATTCCGGCGGTGCTCCTCAAGCTGGCCCAGTCCCGGGCGTGGATGATCCTCAGTGCTCCGGAATGGCCCAGGCAGTGGTGGTTCACGGACCTGCTTCACCGGTCGATTCTACCTGATCGGTGGCTGCCGTGTCGGCCGGACCTTCTCACGAAGTTCGGGGGGGCAGATGGTGCACCCCAACCTCTCGTCGTTGAGTTTGGCGGCATGGCTCCTGAGATAGTGCAATATGGCCATTTGAATCTTCCTGAGGATTGCATGGACATACTGAAGGAGGCTAAGAGGCCGTCTCCTAGGACCTCTTATGCTTACAAATGGAAGAGATTCTGCATCTGGTGCATGTCTAAGAACTCTAATCCGATGACCTGCAAGGAGGTTGTCATCCTTCCATACCTTCTGCATCTAGCTCAGTCTGGACTTAATTTTCATTCCATTAATGTTCATCTGGCTGCATTGACTGCTTCCAGAAAATGTCTTTGGCAGGCATCCTTCTTCCAGATTCCTGTGTTTAAGGATTTTTTGGAAGTGTTGAAGAAGGTGTTCCCTCCTGTTCGGCTGCCTTCGCCTGCATGGGAATTGAATGTGGTGCTGTCCAGGCTGATGAAGGAACCTTTCGAGCCTATTCACAAGGCTTCACTGCAGCACCTGTCTTGGAAGGGGGCGTTCCTCATGGCCATTACATCAGCCCGCAGGGTGAGTGAGATTCAGGCATTGTGTTGCCAAGAACCTTATACTGTGTTTCATGCTGCTAAGGTTGTTATGCGTACTCACCCTAAGTTCCTTCCCAAGGTGATTTCTGATTTTCATGTAATCAGATTATAACTTTACCAACTTTTTTCCAGAATCCTTCCACTCCAGCGGAAAGGTCTCTTCATTCCCTGGATGTTAGAAGGATGTTGAAATTCTAAATGGATAAAACCAAGGACATTCGCAGGTCCGACCAATTGTTTGTCAACTATGGGTCGGTTAGGACTGATCTGGCTATTTCGAAACAGTCCATCTCTAGGTGGATTGTGTCTTGTATCCAGCTCTGTTATCAGAAAGCGAATAAGACCTTAGGGGGTAAGCCTAACGCTCATTCCACCAGGGGCAAAGCGGCCACAACAGCTTTGCTTCGTAATGTTCCCATTGCAGAGATCTGCAAGGCTGCCACTTGGAAGTCGGTCCATACCTTTGCTAAGCATTACTGTCTGGACTCTGATGCCAGAGCAGATGCTCAGGTTGGGCAGGCTTCATTGAGAAAACTGTTTGCACAGTAGTGGTGTTGGCTTTTTTCTCCACCGCCGGGTTGTTTTTTGGATGGGCTTGCCATTCTATTCACTAGATTATGACTATACACAGAGATCCCCTACTACAGAAGGAGTAGTTTCTTACCTGTAACTCCAGTTCTGTAGTAGGGGTATCTCTGTTATAGTCATAAGCGCCCGCCATCCTCCCCGGTGGAGAAAAGGATAAAATGATGAATGCTACAGGTCTAGCTGTATACACCTCCAAAAAGAACTGAAAGTGGAGGGAGTTGCTGTGCATTCTGGGATACCAGGAGAGTTCTGGAAAGTTTTCTTAAAGGCACGGTATCCCTTTTTAAGCTACATAATGGCAGCCTATGGGGGCTTGCCTGTCCTGCCCTTCCTCTCTATCATTCCAAGGATTTGGTGAAGGGGGAAGTGTTTTCCATGGTGAAACCTGGCAGACAGGTTTAAATGTGATATCGGTGGAATATACTTTGCATTTCTAGTTGAAGTACTGGACAGTGTAGCCTTGTATGTATAGGCTGCATTATTTGTCTTTAAATTCTCTCTTAAGTGTCTATGCAGGACTGCAAAGAAGACAGCTTAAGAGATTATTTTTTATTGCGCCGGGGTCCCCGCACATGAGCAGGACTATTCACTAGATTATGACTATAACAGAGATACCCCTACTACAGAACTGGAGTTACAGGTAAGAAACTACTCCTTAGCACACAGAAGGCCAGGGACATGCAGACGGTCAAGGCAGGCACCACTGCGTAAACCAACCTGATGTAGCATACCTCTTTGACACTGACAGACAAAGCATATCTAATTGTATGCAGCAAGCCACATACCCGCAATTTTACATGAACTGCTGTCTGGACTCTGGCATAACAACACTACACTGGCTCGACCACTGCATACCACAACTAGACAGACATGTAGTTCTGCTGTGGGTGTTGTTGACTTGTTTACCTGTTTGCCACTCACAAAATGGGCATAGTTCTTCCGTAAACCGACGATGATGATCCAGCATCCATCCCAGTGAGTGACTGTAAAGAATAAAGATATTATGTAACTTTGATCATCAAGACTCATCATCGTGGTATACTGGCAAACTGAATGTTGTTCATGCAGTCACAGTCTACACACAGTGAGTCCAAGGACATTTTCCATATTAAAGAATGCAACGTAGGGGCCCCTGCAGTACAAGTACAATTTGAATTAAACAAGGTAAAACAGAGCAGACTTGAGTTAGATTTAGTGTGTAAAAGTAAAAGATTAAATAATAACAGAAGAACACATATGATTCATTTCATGCACAACAAACAAACAGCAATTGCTTTCAACAGAGCCAGACAGCCAGTGTCGTCCACTGCAATGCATGCCATCTCATCAGTATTATTCATTACCTGTTCCACTTTTTGTCCACATCTTCTTCTTAAAGTTAAGCCCAACATGGCAGCCTCGCGTGTCAATTTCCGAAGTAAAAGTCAGCATCAGTAATCAGCATACAGTCAGTAATTCCAGTCCCACTTCTTTTGAGGGGACTCGTCTACGAAGCGACAGTTTCTTGATTCTGCGTAATCCAGGCATCTGCCTTGAGGGAAATAGATAGGGGGAGTCTGGAGGAGGAGTATAGAGGAGCATGACTAGGTTGTGAAATTGTGAACTTCAGGAATACAGACAGCGGCACCTTCAATAAGGAAATAAGACGAAGACAGTGCTGGTGATGGATTTGTTGTGATTAGAGTTTTCATGTGGTAAAAGTTGCAAAACAAAGAAAGACACACAGGAATAAAACGGGAATAAGGACGAAAAAAAGCAAGTCAGTATTTCAGACCTAGGTGTCAGGGAAATAAAGCTTGTCCTCAAACTCTGTGACTTGCACTGGAAGTAGGTCAGCTAACAGAGAAGAACTTCTGCCACCTAAGTCGGTGTCCTCCTCTTCTTCCTGCGTGGATTCACGTATTTTGTTATCTGGTGGTATGAAGTGCTGATTCATCTTGATCATTATTAACCACTCCACATTTTAGGGTGAGAGGTGGGTCCTTTTTGAAGTTACAATGGCACCAGCAGCACTGAAAACACGTTCAGAAGACACGCTTGTGAGTGGGCAAGAAAATAATTTAGAGCCAGCTTGGTGATCAGTGGCCATTGACCCCTTTTCCCAAACCAATACATCAATGGGTTGTGATCAATGTAGACCTCTGTTGGGTCATCCAGATAGGCCTGCACCATCCACTCAAGGCCATCCAGGGATTCCAGGGGTGCTCCACTTTGCATACCATCTGTGGCCTTTGCATCAGCCCTGGAACAAGCAAACCCTTGATGAGTTATCCAATCCGCTTCCGACAATATTATGGCTGGGCCTGGTGCAGGTGAGGAGGATGATGATGATATGGTTGCTGATGTCGGTAACGGCTCTGAAGGAAAGTGACTGCCTTCGGCCACAGAAGTGTACCTTGATGCCGGATGGCCTGCTGATTCAGTAGTACTTGTAGCGTTTCGTTCAATTTCCTGCCGCTCTTTTTTGAACCGAGTGGCTAACAGAGCTAGCTAAAGTTTATACTTTGAAACATCTGCTTCTTTGAAAAGGAATGAATCTATTGCTGGCCACTGCCTTTTTGTACCGTGGATACAGAATAGTGGCACAAATGTAATGGTGTTCACTAAGCATGGGCGTAAAATCCGCTCCGCTCGCGGATTTTTCGGATTTTCGGCAAATCCGCAATCCGCGAACGCTCGCGAATTTGTCGAAAATCCGTGAATCCGCTCGCGGCGGATTTTTTGCTTGGTTGCGGCGCGCGGCGTGGTGCACGGCGTTCACTTTCCGTCATTTTAGCGTTTGCCGAGTTGTTTTTCTTTGCGAGTGACGCGCCATTTTAGATCTTGCTGCGTGTTCCCGCGGGAGTTTGTCGCCCGCGAATACGTACTCGCGGCTTGCCACCTTGCACAGCACACCTCGCGAGAGTTCGCAATTGCGAACACGTAGTTGCGGCGGAAAGGAACAATCTCGCACTTGCGAAATAGAGATTTTGCAATTTCGCACAAGAAAATCACCAGCAAACAGGATAAACCTTCAGAAAATTATGATTTTTATCAGAATCACTCCTCAGGTTGACATTTGCATGGCCTTTTTTTTTTGCAAGGAGTCCATTTTGGGGGGGGGGGGAAGGAAGTGCCCCACAGTCTCCAACTTCCGGCTCCTCCCAGTGCTTTGTCCATCTCCTGGTCACTTTCATTTGGATCTGGAGCTGGAAGGATTACTTTTTGTGGGTGCTGCTGGATATTTGGATTTGAGGCCTTTTTGACTGTCTTTGGATCACTTTTGGATTAGAAATCAACTTTCACAAGTAAGTTTGTTTGGGGCATTACAGTTGCTGCAAGTAAAATTTTGGAACTTTTTCAGAACATTAAATAAATTATATTGTGGGTAGCCACAGTATCCAGTAGGACCAGGGTTGGTTAGGGGTGCATGATACAACTGTTTTGTTGAATTTAAACACCATTTAGGCCATGGATGGGCTGGGATTGTGCTGATTTTTGTCCTTTTTTTGGGACTGCTGGTGGGGCCCTTTGCCCAGGGGTGGTGAGTGTTGCATGGGCCTAGTCTTTCTGTGGGGTGTCTTCTTGAATTTAAACATAATTCATGTCATGGATTGGCTGGGATTGTGCTTATTTTATTGTTTTTTGTCGTTTTTGGGGGGCTGCTGGTGTGGCCTTTTGCCCAGGGGTGGTGGGTGGTGCATGGACTGAGTGTGCCTGTGGTGTGGTCTCACTCTCTTTAATGTAAACATCATGGATGGCGTTGGATTGTGGTGATTTCTGGCTGTTTTTCTGTTTTTTGGGGGTGTACTGTTGATGTGGACTGGCCATGTGGGTGGTGGTGGTGGCCATCTTGAGTGCTGGCTGGTACAGGCAACATGTGCCTGGGGTGTAAGGGGCCATTTTGAGGAGAGGCAGTGTCTGAGGCCTGCACTTATTTTGCCTACTTTTCATCCATTATGCCCAGGGGTAGTGAGTGTTGCATACTTGCATGTCCGTAGTCTTTCTGTGGGGTGTCTTCAATGTAAACATCAAGGATGGCATGGGATTGTGCTCATTTTTCTGTGTTTTGTCGAATTTTTGGGGTGTATAACTGAACTGATGTTCCTCTGTCTTCCATTGCTTTTAGGTGCACAAGAAGACTCAAGAGAACCACCAGTGCCAGGAAGAAGTCCTGCAGCGGTGTGTGCAGCATAACGTCACGCGACGTCACGTCTGGACACAGAACCCTCTGCAACTCGTGCAACTGCTGCCTGCTGACCTGCTCTGAAGAGGATGGCCCCAAAAAAAGTAACCCGTAGCTCCTCTAGCAAGAAAGGTGCCAGTAAGGAGCAGAAGAAGCAAGTTACCAAGGAGACTGGTGTGCCGCCCGCCCCTTTTTTTGGGAGTAAAAAAAAAAGTATGCCTGCAGCAGCAGCAGCGGGATCTGCTGGGGACCAAGCTGGCAGCACCCCCCCCGCTCCATTGGGCTCAGTGCCACCACCACCACCACGCCAACTTAAGTCCAAGCCCTTGAGTGCTGCAGAGGCAGCCAGTATAGTTGTTCAATCACCATCGACCAGTGATGTTGGCTCATCGCAAGAAAGCAGCAGCAATGTCCCTCAATCAACACAGGTTGTTGTAGCTCATCTGACGAGTGTTGAATAACCACAGCCGCAACAACAATCACATGTGCAAGTACAAGCCCAAGTACATGTGGAAGGAGAGGCAGCGCAAGGAGATGCGCAAGCAGAGGTGCATGGAGGGTCACAAGTGCCCACAATAGTTGTTCCTCCCGAAGTAGGGGCACATCAGGAAATCGACAATCAAGGCGAGGTATCATTTGAGGAAGCCACTCCTCCTGCTGATCCTTCATTGTCTTCCACAACCCTAGCAAGGAAGAGATCAAGGGTGGTGTCTACATCCTCTTCAAGCACACCTCCTTCTGATGATACGGATCAAACTTGGGAACCAGCACCACAGCCGTCTGAGAGTGAGGCACACCATGATCCAACAAAGGTACTTAAGCGTAAAAGGAAGCTCGTCCAAAGTCTCAGACTTATGGAGTGTGATGAGGCTCAACAAGAAGTGGCGGATACTGCTGCTGATGAAGACTCTGCCAACGACGACCCAGTCATCATAAAGGTCACTGCAGCCCCAGCGGGCATGCAGCAAACAGACATTTTGACCCTAGCCCGAAGAGCTGCTGCGCGTGATGATGATGATGATGATGTTGTCGATGAGGAGGCAGTGGAAACACCACAATCATTGGAGTTAAGTAGTACACCAACTCGTCCCGCTTCCATATTTCTTTCTGGCAAGAAGAGACCTCCGTCAACCTCGACCTTAATTAGTGGCGGTGAAAGTGGAAAACGTACAAAAGTTGGGCAATCCAGATCCTCCACTTCATCTGGCATTAGCTTCATGACCACCACCACCAGTATCGCCGCCTCCTCCAGGTCCCACAGACACTTCAAGTCCCCAGTTTGGGACTTCTTTACTGTTTGTCTTAAAAATCCAAAGTTTGCCATTTGTACCCTTTGTAAGCTTGCAGTTAGTCGTGGTAAGTCAGGTACCAACTATGGTACCGGCGGCCAGAGTGGTCATCTTGAGAGAAAGCACGCTGTCAAATGGTTTGCGCACCTAGCTGCGATCAAGAAAGGCCAAAATCAAGGAGACGTTGATGTTTCATCTGATGTTGACGAGCAGGAAGAAGACGTGTCAAACACTTCCCTTACACCCAGTACCCCTGTCAGCAGCACACCCAATGTGAGGCACACTAAGAGTGTTGGAGCGAGTGAGACACCAACGCACAAAAGTTCACCAGCGAGCAAAATTGGGTCAACGAAGTCATTATCAGCCCGTAAATGCTTGGTCCAGGGCAACATTAGAACAATGCTTACTTCAGACGTGCCATATGAACGCAACCACCCACTGACGCGTCTGTATAACACTAAGCTGGCTAAAATGCTAGCTGTGGACCTTCTACCTTTTTCTTTTGTAGAAGCGGTAGGTTTTCTTGAATTAGTTGCAACGCTCTGCCCTAAATGGAAGGTTCCGAGCCGGTTCTATTTTGCCAGAGTTGCGGTTCCAGCACTACATGAAGATGTGCTGCAGGCGATTGGGGCAGCTTTGCAGAAGAGTGCTGTTCACACAATACATCTGACAACAGACATGTGGACCAGTGGCCCAGGCGATGATTACATGTGCATCACTGCACACTGGGTCTCTTTTTCAGGTGTTAAAGCAAAGCTAAACGCAGGTGTTGACCCGGACCAAGTTTTCAAAGCTGCTCGGAAACATGCAACACTAGCCATGTTTGGCTTGGAGAAAAGTCACACAGCAGAAAACCTTTTGGAAGAGTTTGACAAAAAGGTCTTGACAATGCTATCCCCCCTAAAACGCAAGATTGGTTATGTTTCCACGGATAATGGCGCCAATGTAGTTAAGGCCATGTTCCTTGGTGACCATGTTAGAGTGCCGTGTTTGGCGCACTGTATCAACCTGGTAGTTCAAAAATTCTTGAGTGATAAAGAGAGTCCAGCGTTCGAGGTAATGGCCACCTGCCGCAAAATGTGCAACCATTTCAGCCATTCTTTTAAGGCCCGGAAGCATCTGCGGAGACTGCTACTTCAACGTGGAATGCCAGTGAAAGCACTCATCCAGGAGGTGGCAACACGTTGGAACTCAACCTTCTACATGCTTGAGCGTCTGCATGAGCAGTATACGGTACTCGATCACTATTTCTTGACAGAGGCTACATCTCAGAAGGAGGACCTGCGGATGAGTAAGGCGCAATGGGACATAGTTAAAAGCCTGACAGACATGCTTCGTCCTTTTGAGTTCTTCACGCGTGCAGTCAGCCAGGAGGACTGTAATTTGGGAAAAGCTATCCCATTGTTGTGCATACTGGAGCACCAACTGATGGCGGTTTCTTCTGAGTTTGAAAAAGATGAAAAAAAAAAAAACCATTTCATTTTGTCTGAGAAATTATTACATCGCCTACGTGGTGATGAACGTCTTCAAAACATCAACTCAGATCAGCATTACATTTGTGCTACTATTCTGGATCCACGCTACAAAAAGGCGCTGGCAGACAACGCATTCTTTCCTTTCGCTGATGCAGATGTTCAAAAGTACAAACATTGGTTAGCCTGGTCAGCCAAGAGGTTTGAAAAAGAACGGCAGGTTATTGAAGGAGAAGCCAGTACATCAGCATCAGCATCAGCATCAGCAGGCCATCCGCAGTCACAAGAATCCACTTCTGCACCTGTGGCTGGGGCACAAGTGACCTCTCAGCCGTTAAAGACACCGGCAACTGGATCATCTGCACCACACACAATGACAACACTAACAGTGGCTGGGGAGGAGGATTGGCTAAGTTTGATGGGGTATGGTTCTCGAAAAAATGTCACAGGCACAGCAAAAAGTAAGCAAAGTGGAGGAACAGTTGATGACCTTGAGTCGATGGTGCAGGACTATCTGAATGACTCAACAGAGGTCTTCCTTAATGATGAGCCATTGCAGTATTGGCATGGCAAAAAACTATTGTGGCCACAGCTCTTCAACCTGGCTATAAACTATTTGTCTTGCCCACTCGCAAGTGTGTCTTCTGAACGTGTTTTCAGTGCTGCTGGTGGCATTGTAACTCCCAAACGGAGCCGCCTCTCGCCCAAAAATGTGGAGCGGCTGACAATGATCAAGATGAATCAGCACCTCATACCACCAGATTACAAAGTACGAGAAAGCACGCCGCATGAAGACGAGGAGGACAGCAACGTAGATGAGGGGATTTTTTCTCTGTTCGGTGCCACTGACCTCATCCAGCCTGAATTCGCAGAGTATGATGACGAAATCTTGTTCTTATTCCCTGACACCGAGCCCTGAAAATGAGACAATCAATCAAGAACTTTCTTTTTCGTCCTTATTCACTTTTATTCCTGTGTGCTTTGTGTCTCTCTTTCTTTGTTTTGCACAGTTAATTTAATTCAAACTTTAATCACCTAATCCCAAAAACAAGACCATCATCAGAACTGTCTTCACTTGTTTGCTTATTGATTTGAAGGTGCCGCAGTCTACATTCCTCAGGTTCACAAGTTCTGAAGAACATGCTCCTCTATCCTCCTCCTCCAGACTGCGATTTCCCTCCAAGCAGAGTGCTGGATTACGCACAATGAAGAAAGACTCAGCACTTGTGGGGGTGTTGTACTTCTTTGCGGGTGAGTTGACGGTTTTGGGCCCATTGCTGTGAAGCTCTAATAATGGACAAAAGTGTTTTGGACCAAATATGAGGTGGAAATTTCTTGCCGTTTTTGCTGACTTGCTTGCCTTTGAGGTGCTCTTTGGCGGGGTTCCGGGGGTTTGTGTGTAATTTTTGGTGTCTGTCGAAGCACTGCTGCGACAGTCTAATCTTGATTGCATTTGCTTTTCAGGAAATCCGTGGTGGAAAACAGGAGGTATGATGATTGATGATGATGACCTAGCTGAACAGCGCCGCATTTGGAACGAAGGCCGAGAGATATTGTAAGTATGAGATTTAGCTTTTTCGCTGTTTGGGGGTGTTGTCGGGTGTTTTTTTGCGGGTGGGTTGGCGCCGGCGGGTCTTGCCTGGGGCATTCCTGGGAAGGTCTAATACCGGATAGAAGTGTTTTGGACAAAATCCATAAGGAACAGCCTTTTTTTTGCCATTTCTTCAGACATCTTGCTCAATGTAGCGTTTTGGGGGGCTTCCTGCTGTTCGTGGGTGGGTTGCGGCCGGGGTCTCTGTCGAAGCACTGCTGCGACAGTCTAATCTTGATTGCATTTGCTTTTCAGGAAATCCGTGGTGGAAAACAGGAGTTATGATGATTGATGATGATGACGACCTAGCTGCACAGCGCCGCGTTTGGACCGAAGGCCGAGAGACATTGTAAGTATGAGATTTAGCTTTTTCGCTGTTTGGGGGTGTTGTGTCGGGTGTTTTTTTTGCGGGTGGGTTGGCGGGTCTTGCCTGGGGCATTCCTGGGAAGGTCTAATACCGGATACAAGTGTTTTGGACAAAATCCATAAGGAACAGCCTTTTTTTTGCCATTTCTTCAGACATCTTGCTCAATGTAGCGTTTTGGGGGGCTTCCTGCTGTTCGTGGGTGGGTTGCGGCCGGGGTCTCTGTCGAAGCACTGCTGCGACAGTCTAATCTTGATTGCATTTGCTTTTCAGGAAATCCGTGGTGGAAAACAGGAGTTATGATGATTGATGATGATGACGACCTAGCTGCACAGCGCCGCGTTTGGACCGAAGGCCGAGAGACATTGTAAGTATGAGATTTAGCTTTTTCGCTGTTTGGTGGTGTTGTGTCGGGTGTTTTTTTGCGGGTGGGTTGGCGGGTCTTGCCTGGGGCATTCCTGGGAAGGTCTAATACCGGCTAGAAGTTTGTTGGACAAAATCCATAAGGAAACACCAGTTTTGGCACTTTTTGTAAGTTAGGGTTCGTTAGGGTTAGCCCTAGCAGCAGGATTGCATGTGTTTAGGGGGGTTCTATTGCAACGCGGTTCTGTTGTTGTAGAGCACTGTTGGAGCGATGCTGGCTATGGATACTTTTGCTTGCAGGCAAGTGGTTTGAATACAATCCACGGTCTGTATTTGGGCCTACTGTTACTTTCAAAGTACGTTTTGTAACCATTTTTCTGCTAGGCATCGTTTTTGGAGATATGATTGGGTTCTTCTACATTTTTGCGACTGGCTTTAGTAAGGGTCTTGGTGGGAGCATTGCTGGGAAGGTCAAATTTTGTTCTAAAACACAGTAGTACACCCACCTTGAGGGGAAAGATCCGCTATAATATTTTGGCCATACTTATTGATCCTTAAAAAGGTGACTCAGACAGAGCACGCAATTTCAAAAATATTGTACTGTCTATTAGGGAAATCAAAGTGTCACTTTTTGAACCACACAGCGTACATACCTTTTATTTATTTATCAGTGGTATTGTAATAGCACTTCCTGTTTTCCGTTCAATAATTACAGGCCGGGTTTCAGTCAACATCCGCCAGGCAGGCAGTGGACAGGGTGTCTCTTCTGTCAGTGGTCACCACCACATTGATGGACGAAGCGTCAGCTGGAATGGAGGAGTGCCGCCAATAAGAGGAATTGTTTGCTGCATGCAACTTACTTACCAATTTCAACAGGACAACTCCAACAACATACGCAATACAGATACAGTATCCATTGTTGTCTTTTATTCTATGAGTGTGACTGCATGTGCTTACCTTTAGTTTGTAACCAAAGATTGTCTGTAAACTCTGTATCTTCAATTATTGTTTGTCCATGCTCTGCTTTTTTTTTCTTCTCTCAACAAAACCTACCCAAAAAGAAACCCCCATTCCCATCCATTTTACAAACCCTAACCCTCTTCCCCCGGGCTGTGTTGTTTTGCTTGATGTCTGACTAAAATGACATCAATAATTCCACACACTTGCTGGGGAGGATAAGGTGATAGCAGCAACAGGCTGGTGAAGGAATACGAGGATATCTTCTAGACTTACTCAGCTTCAGTACTATATCTTCTAGTAGTAGTAGCCAATGTCAAATAAATTCAACGCAAGTACTAGTTATACTTGCAAGCAAATACTTTACCATTTGTTAGGCTACATTATGGCACTGTTCTAGTGTACTGTCACCTGCTATTTTCTCGATCGTACCGTAACCGTTGTAATGCTACAGTAAGGAGGACAAACAAGGTTTCGTTTTCTTTTTTTCCATAGGCATGCAACTGCCACTGTGTCACACCACTAGTACCACCGCAATGAGGAAATGTCACCCGCCCAGGATTGACAACGTTAATCCCCATTTCACCTGGAGCCAGCCCTGGGCCTAGCCCTAATTTCTAACACAAATTACAGGTAAGATAAGCGTTTGGTGGGAGGTAGTATAATGGAGTATTATTTCGGAGTAGACAAGAGATTGACGGTTGTACTACTAAAGTCCTACGACTGTTCAGGAAAACAAAGTTACTGTTACACCCCCGCCCCCCACCCACCAGACTGAAAAGCAGTAAAAAACAGGTATGGTCAGATAAAGTTGAAAAATATATTTATTTAGCCCTAACAAAATAATCTCCCTCACCCACCCTAACCCCAACGATTGTCTCTGAAACGTCCCAAAACGATCCCAACTCCCAAATCCCACCCCCCAAAAGTCTATAAAAAAAGGGCAAGGGACACTCCACTACTGGAGGGTGCTGGTGCTGGTGCATGATGCGGCATGGGCATCATACTCCTTGCGGAGGGTGGCAAGCTCGGAGCGGAGGCCCTTAACCAAGTTCTTATACCTCAGGACCTCCTGCTCCAGGTTGGACATGCGGACTCGTAGGCGGCGTTGGCGTTCCTTGCAGCTCCTGTGGGGGGCAGCTGGTATTTCGGTTGCTTGGCGGTGGCGGTCGGCTTTCTTAGCCCGGCTCGGTCCCGCTGGCTTAGTCACGGAGGAGGATGCAGTGGTCACAGTCGAGGATGTTGCCCCGCTCGACTGCGTGTCCTCCTCCTCCTCCAGGGCCACCAGCCGCCGATACTCGGCGACTGTGGCCTCCAGCCTCCGTTGCCGGGCCAATCTAGCCTGCTCCCTCCTTGTTGTTGATTTGGAAGGAGCAACTATATGAAGAAAGAAAGACATAGTCTGTAACCAATGCTCCTTATTAATAACACAAAGTGATTGAGCCGAAAGTTGGGTCACAGAGTACAAGTAGCAAATTGAAAGCACAGTACATAACTATTGAGGACAGTATCTATGTAACCTCCCACTTCTGCATCCTTGCTCTAACAGTAGTGGTAGTTTAATGAACTAATTCTACGACCACTATGGACTTCCATTACAGTCGACTATGACAGTACACCAGTCTTATTCTTCTTCTTCTCTCTTGTTTAGGGAAATGGGTACGTTATCTTATGCAAGCCGGCAGAATGACATGGACACAGCACAGTGAAGTTGCACCCGAGAAAAAAAGTTGCACACCATGATGATTGAGACAGACTTGCGTTACTGTACCGGTCCAGTACATGCAGGTGGTGAAGCTATTACTTTTCTATTACGGGTGGCACTGAGAATACTCTGTTACAAGGGATACTGCTTAATTAATTTACCTTTCACCCTACAGTGCAAATGAGTACTAGAAAAGGAAACTGAAGAAGCTAACTAATTTGATTATCTATCACTTCACATGGGACGTATTTAATGACAGATGAGATGACTTTAGGTGCTTTGCTTAATATTGAGTGAACAGTGATACACCCACACATGAATGACGTACTACAAGTAAACTAAAGTTATTAAGAGAGGTACGGAGTGTCCACCGTAATAACCAGATATATGCTGTGAATGCAAACGCAATACAAAGTACTGCTACTATTCATGGTAGTATTGGACACATTTACAATTTCTTTTCCTTGCCTTCCCTGCACTGGGACGGACGTGCGGGTGCGGTGGTACATGCTCTTCAAGGTAACACTTACTTCACCTGGCGACCATCTACTCTCTCTAGATACACATGTGCTATGTAAGAGTCAGAGAATACCATGCTCCAGGCATCCATTCAGTCAAAGTATACGCACACATACAGTTTCTGTTTCACCCACCCAGGCTGCTGTCCTTCCACCCATCCTTGCTTCATCATTGACCCAGCCATGCACCATACCATATTCTTTCCTTCCCAGCCACCTCGGGGGCCAAGCAAACACATATCGTTCTTCTTTGCCAGCCATCATACAAGTTCGCGTCCCACTTACTTACACCCTTCTTTCGCTTTTCGTTCATCCCATCCATCACGTTCGTCTAAGAACTTATTGGGATTCTTCTCACCAAAAACTTCACAGCTAAGTCGAAGTACATTTCGAGGAGGCTACTACCTGGTTGATTTGTAATTGTAATACACCCGTGCAGAAAGCACACTATGCAGTCTTCAATCTCAATAAGTAAGGAATATATAGCTTACCTGTTTCCGCCACCACCGTTTGATCCCCCACAGGAACGGCCACCAGCTCTTCTACCGCCGCCTCCTCCCCAGAGGCCTCCGAGTCCAAGTCCAACACAGCCACCTCCGCGCTGGCCCCGTCACCAGATGTTACACCTACAAAGTACATTTAAGAATGTTAATACACCACTCACTACTATATAATATTTGGTCTAGGAGAAATGTTAAAAAAACAGAATACAATGTAATAATTTGTGACTGTCTACTCCATAGTAAAAATGTCCCATTTTCCAGGGAAGGCTGTTGTCTTGCTGCACTTTTATGCACAACTGATGAATGCTTGCTTTTGATTTTTAACACGCACCACTTTTTCTCCTAACAGACAGAAGCTTGACTCCTGAGTCCTAAGAACACGACCAGGATCAAGTTCAAACTAGGTGAGAGTTCGGCTCGACCACAAGAAATGTGTCCAATTAATCGTCAGCACTAACCACTTTTCCGTTTACAGTTAAATAGTTTTATGACAAAGTAGATTTTAATAAATGTGTTTACTTTTAATAAAGCTTTTACACTTAAATAGACTCTGTGGTTTTTGTTCCTCTAGACTAGAGTGGATGAGCTAAAGGTTTTGGAATTTTTGCAAGCATGAGTGCCTCTGACACTTCTTGACTGTGCTGTGACTCCGTACTACTCTCTTGTCCTGCGTACGATAATCTAGAGATCATTGGGGATCTATAATCGGTGACTTCGGGAGCTGAATGACTCTGCCACACTATCTAGTCAGTAAGGAGACAGTGCATAGAGGTATTGCTGAATATAATGGGAGTCCAATGGAATTGCCAAATGTCCAATCTTAGTTAGCTACACAGACAGACTAATAAGAATAGTCTAGTAATACCACAGGGAGTCATATTCGAGGCAGGATAAGAATTTATATCCAGTCTACAAGAAGATCAAAGACGATTTAGAAAAAATCGAATGAGGAACGCTAGGAAAAAATAGGTACTGTTTATTAAAATGTAAACTTACTGGGGCCAGCAAAGGAGCCCTCGCCTGCCCGATCCTGGCCTGCATCCTCAGCACCCTCCTCCTGTGTCCTCTTGCCCTTGGGGGGAGCTGATGTACAACATGAAAGAAAGAAAAACCAGAAAACATGGATGAGATTTTTCAACCAAATCAAACATTTCAAAAGAACAATAACAACATATTTTGGAAAAATAGCAAATAGATAGACAACTATTCCACGGGATCTATCTCATGTGGTATACTACGTTATTCGTATTGCCCGATTTGCGGAACGTTGACTTAGAAAGTTCCTATGTAACTCAATAAACAGACTACTAAAGAGGTTTGCCTAGGCCTGGCACTGCAGGCAGCAGTGCGCAACACGTGACAGACAAAGTCCATCCTGCTTGCAGATCAGTGAATACTCAAACTATCAATCCACCCGCCACCACCGCCACTATTTCTTCTGATAGCCATGTGACTGTCTAAAGGAAGGACTGGACTTCAGTCTGTTGGGGCTGATTTATAAGTCCCTTGCGGAAGTTGCGGCTGATTTTCCTCCATTGTTGCGTGCCTTTTCTGACGCAGCGGCAGAACAAAAGACTCGCCATGGTGTTGGTGCGGCGTATATATAAAAAAAAAAAACACATATGGGCATATGGGCGATGCATCACGTTGTAAAGCCCTGCGCCATCAGGGGGCGTTCCGGCGCAAGGGAGGGCGTACCTGCGCAGGAACGAATCCTAAAAGTGGCTGAGGGAAATCTACAAGATGTCAATCAGTCACTTTTAGGACAATGATGCATGACTCAAACCCTGCGCGCTTGAAGCCGACGTACGGCTTGATGCAGCATTGGGGAGATAGGGTACCCCAGAGCATTGCTGGAGCTGCGCCATCGTTGGCACGCAACTCCAGCAATGCGCTGCCTTTACGGCACAGATGCGTAAGGCTTCTGTGACGTTTTGGGCCAATGGGTGGTGGTGGCATGGCACACAATTACTGCCGCATCCCTGCTACTTTGCAGGGATGCGCCGGTAATTGAAAATATGACCCTTACTGTCTAGCATTACGCAGTTCTTTTCTTTACAGTACACTCATACATAATTTCTCAGGCCAATGAAATGCTTCTGAACACAACATACAAAACAAAGAAGCATAGTAGCAAGCAAGGCTACTGAGAAGGAGAGCAGTGCACCTGAAATGCATAGAAGATTTTGAAATATAATTTACCTCAATGTAATCGGCAGCATTATTGCTCTTGGTAAAGAACAAAGATTTGCAAATAACAGAGCAGGATAAAACAGAGTAGTAAATGTACTACTACTACTACTCACCAAGCCCGGGGACCTCTACGCCGAGCGCGTCCAGCAAGTCCCGCTCCCGGTCCATGACATCGGTCCAGCGGTGGGTGGCCTGGTTATATGTGCGCCGGACCCCAGAGATCTTGTACATGGCCCGGCACACCTTCTCCCACCGCTTGCGACGCTCCCGGATGCCATAGCCGGTCGCGATCTTGCCGCCTCCCAGGATCGTCTTGGGGAGGCGGCGCTGGACGTGGAAGATCAGTGCCGCCACTTCCTCCGCGCTGAAGATCTCCCTCGGGACCACTTGCTCCCCCCTTAAACGCCCGCACGGGAGCCGGGCACGGGGTGCGGGACCCTTCCCCTTCTCAGGGTGCTTCCCGGCTCCCTTTACCATGGTCTGGGCAGAAATAAACTTAAATGATAAAGAAGAAATAGAATAGTGAAGAAGAAAAGAAAAGAGTTTAAAAAAGTAGTTTAAAAGTAACTAAAAGCTGCAGAAAACACAAAAATATAGAGCTAGAAAAATAGAGGGTTAGATAATAAGTAAAATTAGATCAAAAAAACTTCAAACAAGCAAAGGATGGCAGAGATTGAGAGAGGATAGAGAAAGCATGCCCAGAACCATAGCAATGAATGAGAAACAAGATGGCCGCGCCCGTTCACGACCGCGTGGGTAAGTTCGCGCGAGATTTTCCTTGCGAGTACGCGCGAAATTGTACTAGCGAGCAGCACACTTTGCGAGATTACACATAGCGGGCGGAAACGGAATTACGTCACGCCAACAAGATGGCCGCGCCCGTGTACGACCGATAGGGTAACTTGGCAAACGTATAGCTAGAAGCGCCTCGCGAACACGCGCAAGATCACGCGAACATACACGTCGCAACAAAAACAATTTTGTATTCGCACGTATTCGCGGCTTCCGAAATCGATCTCGCACGGATTCGCGCCCCAAAAAACGCACGAAATTGCAGAAAAAACGATTTTAGCTAAACTGAAAGCAATGAGCAGGTGCAAAAGTTCAAACTTAACATTAGTAACATTCAAGGTAGTGCTTCCTGATGGGCCCCTCCAGAGTTTGCAACTATTCTATGACCCTGCTATGACCCAAACAGCAGGCTCATAGAATAGCACCATAAAGGTCCTGTGAAAAAAAAATTTCACTGCAACAAAAAGCAAATTACAGATAAGGAAGGAAGCAGGTGCCAGCCAGACTGGAACTTTCAAAATTACTGACACATTAATGAAACACAAATTAATTGATGGCAGTTGAAGAAGGGCAGGTGTGCTTGCTTTTTTCAACCACCATAATCTACAGTGATAAATAAACCTAATAGGTGCCAGTGAGGATGTACTAGAGGGTGGCATGGGTGTCCCAGAGGGTGGCAGTGGTGAAACAGAGGGTGCTGTGAACCTGTGATGATAAACCAGACGTAGAAACAACATAGTCGCGGCCGTTGCAAGCCGAAAAGTAAGTTCGCAATTGCGAACTTGTCCCAAAATCGGCGCGAACACGCGCCAACACAAAAAACGGAAAAATCCGCAAATCCGCTAGAGTTCGCGGATCTTCGCGGATTGCGAATCCGT